>NC_081827.1:90590000-91840000 GCF_030867095.1 Alligator mississippiensis | reverse complement strand
GCACGCAGCTGAAGCTGGCTTTCCACGTGCTACTGGGGATGGGAGGAGCCCGGCCGGGTTAGCACCAGCCAGCAGAAGTGGCAGTGGAGCCGTGTGCCGCTCAGGACTGATGGGCGCAGGCAGGGGCCCCTGCCCCTGCAGGCAGC
This sequence comes from Alligator mississippiensis, assembly GCF_030867095.1. Taxonomy (NCBI): domain Eukaryota; kingdom Metazoa; phylum Chordata; order Crocodylia; family Alligatoridae; genus Alligator; species Alligator mississippiensis. The sequence continues at coordinate 91,839,854 of NC_081827.1, read as the reverse complement.
TGAGTCCCTGCCGCTCCAGCTGGGCTTGTCCTGTCCCGAGCGGCATATGGCTCCGCCGCCGCTTCTGCTGGCCGGTGCTGACCCAGCTGGGCTCCTCCCAGCCCCAGCAGCACATGGGAATCCGGCTTCAGCTGTGTGCTGCTCCGGATGGGACAGACCTGCCCAGATCAGCACCAGCCAGCACAGGCAGTGGGGGAGCCTTGTGCTGCTTGGGACTGACTAGTGCAGGTAGGGGGAAAGTGCAGCTGAGCCCCCTGCTGCTCCGGCTGGGCTCATTCTGTCCCGAGCAGCACATAGCTACTCCTCTTCCTACACGCACCATGTCAGCAACATCAAGTTGACGCGGTGCGTGTGGGAACCTTGTCCCTTCCCCAGCCCTTCAGCAGCCATTAGGAAGCTGCTGAGGGGTTGTGGGAGGGACAAGAGGTGGGAACGAAAGTAAACAGCGTTTACTTTCGTTTCCCGTCGCAGCACCGCAGGCCACAGAATACGGCTTGGCAGGCCACAAAGCGGCCCGTGGGCCGTATGTTGGACAAGCCTGGGTTAAATGCTTTTGCATCACTTTAATGGTGTTGGTGCTTGCACGCATTAGCGGCATGTTGCGCAGTAATTTCAGCCACTGTAGCAAATTTGGTGGCATAATGCACCTTAAATGACTCGGGGTGCAGCAAAATAAAACTCTGAGGAGTTTTAGTTTGCTGCCCCTACAGCCACAGAGTTCAGGGGCTCTGCAGGAAGCCCAGCAGGCAGCCTGACAGCAGCCCAGGAAGGCAGGCTCCACCCGAGAAAAAAGCAGTAAGCCTAATCTTGTTTTTTCTCCCTTCCCTGGAGCCTGCCTGCCTGCATGAGCTGCACAGGGACCCAGTGCTTCCCTCCATGGCTGCAGTGTCCCCTGGGACCACCCAAGCCAGGTGCCTGTGGGTGGGGGCCACCTGAGGTGGGGGGGCCGCCGCTGCTGCAGAGGGAAGCACCAGGCCCCCCCCCCCCCCCCCCCGTAGCCCAGAGACCACTCTGCCCGCCAGCAGCTTGCCCTCCCCTCCCCGCTACTGTAGAGGCAGGTAAGTCCAGGTGTGTGCATGACACAGGGGTTTAAAGGGCCCTAAATTGAAGCGGTGTTTTTAAAAACCCATCACTTCAATTTAGGACCCCTGCTTTGTCACACACCCTTAACTATTAACTAATTTGGGTAAAAGGTGGGCACCACCACCTTATGCCGAAATCAATGCTGTTTCCTCTCAGGTTAGATACACTGTTAGACATCCACTCTGAGTGAACTGGATACCAATAGGATGCCTCCGCTCTTAATGAGTCTGATCAAGCTGGCTGGGAATGTATAAGGCTGCCCATAACTCTGTTCATTATGGGTGCAGACAGAAGTGCTGCTCCCAGCTGTAACTCAGAATGTTTTTTGCAAAGTGTTCTGAGTTACAGCGTTACTCCAGACCAAACAGAAGTTCACTGCTGGTTTCAGGGAGCCTGCAGTCAGGTTCCCATAGCAATGGCCACAGCTCTCTGCCAGGGGGGAAAGGCAGCAGACGGAGCTTGTTCTTGGGGCTCCTCAGGTAGTACTGAAGGGTGGAGTGGGTGAATTGGAGCCCCTTCACCTCCAAGGACTGGAGAAAATTTTGCTCTAAGGAGGGAGGGCTCCAAAGAGGGGGGGACTCCAGTTCACCCACCCCACCCCAAAACCCCAAGACATAACTCTCTCTACTCCCTTTCCTGCTTCCCATTCTGAAAACAGCAACAGGCTGAGGGCTGCACACACAAGTTACAGAAGATGCTACTTTTTGGAATGTCTTTGTCAGATACCTATTGAAGTGAGGAGTCAGATTTTTCACCCGATTTGGCCATTTTTTAAGCTGTTTGCAGCCATGCACTTGTGTTTGGTCATGGCTATAAACTGCTTTCTGTGAATAAATAGGGCAAACATTGTCACTTCTGTCTGCACCCTGAGAGAATGGGGAACAAATGTGTGTCTCCTAGAGGAGAATATGATTGCCTCATAAAGCACACTAGGCTGCCCATTGAGAAATAGGAGACTTGGGTGTCTTAGAGTTGGAAGGAAATTTCTTTCCTGAGTCTTAATGTGTAGGTTTGAGGTCTAAGATCCATGGCCAGATTCCTACTTATCCCAAGGCTAAATTAGTTTGTCTGACTGATCCTGTCAAAATAGAAAGATGGCGTTACACCAAATGAAAGATTATCTGTTTTCTGTTGCTCATTGACCTAAAGATGGGTTAAAATTAAGTCAATCAAGAAAAAATCTGTAGCAGAATCTCAAATTTGTGTACACTGAAAAACAACTCACATCCTAAATTCACTACACATGTTGTTGCATTTCATCACTATTCTCAAGCTTTTTTTTTTCTTTTTTCAATGTCTACCTTTGTAACAATTACTATTCTAGCCTGTTCATAATGCACAATATTCAGTAACATGGCTTTGATTGCATGGTTTGGCTCAGGATGGTCAATGATGTAAAAGGTCAGTGGGTAGTTAGGAAGCAATGTTAATCAGTGTGATGAGCTTTTATGCCATTTTGCTTTGTATAAGAACTGATTACAGCCAGTCAGGTTACACCAGTTTACACCAGTTAGTTGAACATCCAGCCCAATCCAAATCTAAGTGATTTCAAAATTAGGGTACACAGGAAGAGAAATGGAGAAGCAGGAATTTGCTCAGTGTTTTAAGTATTTCATAATGATTGAATTACTTGAAGTTAAATTGTGTGGCAAATATGGGAAATATATATGGTAAATATACCCTAACTATGAAATATTAGGCAGAATCTTTCTCCTCATTCTATAGACCAGGGATGACCCACCTACAGCACACATGCCCCAAGTGACACAGTTAACCTCCATGGGCGCATCCACACATGCAAGCATGTGTGCTTGCAACAGCTCAAATAGAAGCGGTGCAAATTTGAGCCGGGGCTTTTTGTCCCAGCACACGTGCTTGGACATGCACTTTGTTGTGGAGCAAATTGTGGCACTAGGGGCAAAATAACTCTGCCTGGCTCCTCCCGGATCTGCAGGCAGGGGGAGCTAGAGCCTGGGGCCAGCACCTGTGCTGTCCCCAGCAATATAAAAAGCTGCCCTGTCCTGGCCCCAGCAGTACAAAAAGCTGCCCTGGCAAATAGCTCAGAGCTACTCGCTCTCAGGAGCTTCTGGGGCCCAGCCAATTGATACCTGAGGACACTACCCCTTGTGCCAGCTGAACTGCTGAAGCAGCCCTGAGAGTTCCCTGCACCCTCTACCTACTGCAGCAGTCTGGCACTGGGGGCTACTGCCTGGCTGTGACCTGCTGTGCACCTGCCAGACTTGGATGAGGCATCTGCCCCTCTGGGCCAGCTGCCAGTGGGTTGTGGCTGCAGCGTTAGCCTCTGTATGGCACTACTGCCATGTGTGCCCCTTGCCTGGCCATCTGGGCAGCTATCACCCGGAAGATGTTCCGGGTGTGGTGGCCTGCTTTGTACTGTCAAAGCATGTCCTCCTGGCCCCATTTGGCCAGGAGGTCAGCCACAGCCAGATGGGTCCAAGGTACCAGCTCTGAGCATGCAGGGTCCTGCCACTGGCCTCCCTAGCATGAATTCTGGTGTTCCCTATTGGAAAACTGAAAAATCCCTGATAAAAAAAATCCCAAAGTCACTCTGTAAAATACCCCAAAATCCATGTTCCTCCACAAGTAAAACAAAAGACCACTATAAAGAGAGAGAGAGAAAGCGAGAGACAGAGAGTGATCAGTTGGGCAATGTTTTATTGATGCATCTACAGTGTTAAAGCACTGGTTGTTGGGCGGCTACAGCCACACAGGGGTTACGGCTCCCTAACAGGGGCTAAATGGCCCCCACAGGGGCTACCACCCCCCCCCGCCCCCGCAAGGCCCACATGCCCCAACCCAGCCCCCAAATTGCTGCCCCACCTGGCCCTGCCAGCTGCTGCAGCCCCCCAAATGGCTGCCCTCCAGCTCCACCCCCCACTCCCCCAGACTCCCCAATGGCTGCCCTGCCTGGTCCCATCCCCCACTTGCACCCCCAGGCCCCCATGGCTGCTGCCCCCCCCCAACCTCAGGCACCAGCGCTTAAAAAAAAAAAAGCCAGAAAAAACCCTAGGAAAAAAAAGCCTCTACTTACCCCAGGAGTAAGGGTGGCGGGGATCTGGGGCCTCCTGGCAGGGCCCCCCCGGGCAGTACAGGGCAGGAGGGCCCGGGTTGGGGCTGCTGGGGCTGTCCCTCTGCCCCCTGCTGTGCAGGTGGGGCCCCAAGTGATCCTGACCGGCAGCTGCAGCTTTTTTGTTTGTTTGGGTTTTTTTAAATGAGCATGCTGGGGTGGGGGGAGCAAGGAGCAGGGGGCTGGGGGGGCTGGGCAGGCCAGGGGTCGGGGGGGCTTGAGAGGTAGGCAGGGGGTGGGGCCGGGCACCGTGGGGATCTGGGGGAGTTGGGGGGGATGGGGCGGGCACCGCAGGGATCAGGAGCCTTGGGAGGGGTAGGCGGGGGGGGGACGGGAACTGTGGTGATCGGGGGGCTGGAGGAGCGGATGGGGCCCATGGGGGTCCCCCCATAGATTCATAGATGTTAGGGTCAGAAGGGACCTCAATAGATCATCAAGTCCGACCCCCTGCATAAGCAGGAAAGAGTGCTGGGTCTAGATGACCCCAGCTAGATACTCATCTAACCTCTTCTTGAAGACCCCCAGGGTAGGGGAGAGCACCACCTCCCTTGGGAGCCCATTCCAGACCTTGGCTACTCGAACTGTGAAGAAGTTCTTCCTAATGTCCAGTCTAAATCTGCTCTCTGCTAGCTTGTGGCCATTATTTCTTGTAACCCCTGGGGGCGCCTTGGTGAATAAATACTCACCAATTCCCTTCTGTGCCCCTGTGATGAACTTATAGGCAGCCACAAGGTTGCCTCTCAACCTTCTCTTGCGGAGGCTGAAAAGGTCCAGTTTCTCTAGTCTCTCCTCGTAGGGCTTGGTCTGCAAGCCCTTAACCATACGAGCTGCCCTTCTCTGGACCCTCTCCAGGTTATCTGCATCCTTCTTGAAGTGTGGCGCCCAGAATTGCACGCAGTACTCCAACTGCGGTCTGACCAGCGCCCGATAGAGGGGAAGTATCACCTCCTTGGACCTATTTGTCATGCATCTGCTGATGCACGATAAAGTGCCATTGGCTTTTCTGATGGCTTTGTCACGCTGCCGGCTCATGTTCATCTTGGAGTCCACTAGGACTCCAAGATCCCTTTCCACCTCTGTGCCACCCAGCAGGTCATTCCCTAGGCTGTAGGTGTGCTGGACATTTTTCCTCCCTAGGTGCAGCACTTTGCATTTCTCCTTGTTGAACTGCATCCTCCCCCCTCCTCCCTCCTCCTCCAGCCCCCCCCCGACCCCTTACTCACTGGCTCTGGAGCCTTGGTGCTGAAGCACACTGCTTCAGCACCAGGGTTAGGGGCCAACCACAGAGACGCTCTGGCAGCCAGAGCATCTCCCTGAAGGGCCCAGCCTCTGGTTTCCTCAGGGCACGGTCAGGCACCTGCTCCGCTTTTTTAAACTTCATTTTTTTTAGATCCCTGGATATCCAGGGGTCTAATTTTCTCTCCGTGCTGTAAGTTTGCAGCACAGGAAACATTTTTTGTTCCTGCACGTGCTTCTTGCCCCACCTCAAAGGGGTTTGAGACGGGGCAAGAGGCATGTGCATGCTCGTCTGGATGCGGCCCATGTGTGTGTGGCACACAGTGGACAGGGGAGGGGACAGGCAGTACAGTGTCAAATAGGACAGGGAGCAGAAAATAGAGCAGCAGATTGGGTAAGGAGCGCTGGACAGGAAGAAGAAAGCAGAGCAGCCAATTAGACAGGAAAAAGTGGCACTCAGCGATGATGTGGAGCTAATTTGTGGCATGCCTGGCAAAAAGGTTGGCCCCCACTTCTCTAAAATGTACTCGAACCAGCCCAAAACCTGTTGAAGCCAGTGGAAAAACTCCCATTCTCTCTAATACATTTTGCATAAGGCCTACAAGAATCATACTATGGGCTACCTATAACTTAGCTTAGGTGAAGACTGATTTGTCATCATCCAAAACTTTGGAGTCTGGGCAGTGTAGAAAGCTGTATGCTGAGCTTCATGGACTCACATTGTGACTTGCATACTTCTTTGGGTTTACATTTAAGCAATAAAACCAAAGGTTTTAGGGGTTTTTAAATGTTATGAATTATTATACATTTGGTTTTACAAATTGAAAAATGCTTAAGAAATAATTTCTGTTTAAACCACTTAGCATTTTTTTCACTCTTCAGTGCCACCCCAGTGGATGCCTTATTGATCTCTGTATGCAAATGGGTATTATAATGGTGCTAAAGCAGACGTGGAATAATTTCATGGAACTTGGCTACCCGTAAGTAAATAGATTGCATGGCTTACATAGATCACAGAAGACTACTATGTCCATGACTGCCTTCTGATTTTGTTAAGTGGAAGAAGGCTACAAGAGTAATTACAGCATAAAATCTAAATACCTCAAAAAGTCCTTCAGAGATCTTTCCATATATTTGGTGATATTCTGTGGTATTTGCATGTGACATAAACTATATACAGGAAAAATAATTTTAATATTAGAATATTCATAATAAAATATGAAGATAGATTTTATTTCCTGACTGTAGTATTTTCTAGTTTAAAACCTATTTTAAAAAAAGAAATCTGTTCCTGTTTGATTACTCTATTCCCTACACAGGAAATTTTAACTACATCATTTTTAACCTATCGGAATAGGTTCTAATTAGACTTCTCCTTGATGGGTGTTACCGGATGCCTGAAAGGAGAGGTGAACACTGGAAAATGTGCACTGTTGACACATAAAGCCATCAAAAATGTGCAAGTAGACAAATTTACTGATCCATATATGGCTGAATTTATTGACACTATGTATAGCAACACTAGGCCATGTCCTAACTAAAAAGGAGGACTGTTATTATTATAGATTAATATTTAATGAGCATGATCAATACAGGCAAACAGCAATGGAGTACAGGTGAGTACAGCCATGGGCGAATGGGGTAGGAATTAGCAAGCATGGAAATGACAGGGTGGGAGTCAACAGCGTTAGTATTTTTGCCCTTGCAAAATATCAGTGATTGGATGAATATGCCTTGCTGCAGTGCTCACAGCAGAACTAGTGCAGTGTAATGGAGATTTTAGTCCCTTGGGCTGCCAAGAACATGTTGTAGCAGCTCTTTTAAGCAGCCTTAGCGCTTAACTGCATAGATCTTTGGGCAAATGATCTAAAGGGCACTACATCCTTGGCAAGGAAGATATTTATTCTTTTCTGCTTTTCCTCTATCCCTGTTTTCTCTCCCCTACAACTTGCTGTGACGCTGTGCCAGACATAGCCAAATTCAGATGCAGCCTGAAGGATTAGAGAAAAACAGTAGCAAGTGTTGGTTCTGTTTTTGCTTCCTGCTCCTTTGTCAGTTTTAGTTAAAACTTTCTGCTATCCACTATTGAGCCTCTGGAAACTAATGAAAAGTGCAGTTGATGGAAATTCAGGAAGGCAAAAGAGGAGGAGGTGGGAAGTGATCATTTAAGGACATCAGATTTAATAGAAATAAGGCCTGCTTACAATAAATTTGGTCCCTCCACTTGAAAGTAAGAAAAGCCCAAAATGAAAGTAGCATAAGGAGCCTGCCAAAGCTGGCACCTATTCTAGGGTTAAAGAAGTTTGGTCTCTAATACCATTGCTTCTTCCCTTTAGCCCCAGGACTCCTCTGTGCAGATATGAATCTCTCCCCTTTCTACCAAGAAGTCTAGCTGCTAAAAGTTATTTAATCTTCTAGTTCAGGGATTGTCAACCAGGGGTACACATACCCCCAGCAGTATTTGAGCAGGCACTAGGAGGTCCGCACGGGCATCCGCCATGTGTGAGTTTCCCCTGCCCCATGGGGGTGCCTGGCCAGATGTGGCAGGGTGGGAGAAGCTCACACACAGTGCTGCCACTGCTCTGCATCCAGCCGTGCGCCCCCCTCCCCGCCTGGCCATGCACTACCTTCCAACTAGGCGTCTGGCAATGTGCCATTCCCCCCACTCGGTGTCTGGATGCACACCATGCCCCACCCACCCACTTGGCATCCTGCCACATGCCCCGCCCCTCCCTGTTTGGTGGCTGGGAGTACACTACTCCACATCCAGCTTCCTGGGGGTACAGTGTTCGAAAAAGGTTGAAAACCCCTGTTCTAGTTAAACACTAGATGGTGGCTGGCCCTGTATAGGTGCTTAGAGGATTCAGTTGATTTTCCTCTTTGTAAACATAAGACATGACATACTAGATGAGACCACAAGTCCATCTTGCATTCTGTATCTCACAGTGACACAGAACAGATGCTAAGAGGAAAAGTATTTAGGCAGGGTCTATGCAGACTAATCTGTCTCCTGTCCCTGTGCCCTCACAGTTTCCAGCAGTCAGAGACCTAGAAAGTCCTAATCTGAATATTGCAGTCCTGTTATTATATATGCATCCTGGTTTTCTCTGTTTAAAAATTGCAAATTCTCTGATTAAAAAACCCAAAGTCCATGTTTTTCTGTCCATGTTTTATATATATATATAGAAAGAGAGAGAGAGAGAAGGAGAGAGAGATAGTGCTGTTCCATGTTAATCACAGAAAAACATGGACTTTGGGTTTTTTAATTGGAAAATTTGCAATTTTTAAACAGAGAAAAATTGGTATATTATACCAATATATAGGTAGCAGTTGAACACAATGTTTTATTGATATATTTACAATTTTAAAGCAATTTGGAAGCCTATCAGTGCCACCATCACTTTAATAAAATAAATTCCAAATACCTATAAATTTTGGTGTTTGATTTCAGGTTTTCTATCATGGAAAATCAAAACTCCCCGTACCCGTTCACTCACCAGGACATGGATCCAACTATGGCTGTTGCCCTCACTGCTTTCTGGCCCTGAGCAGCCCTGATATGCCAGTGCACTGCTCCAACCCATGCCATTACCTCTCACTCTAAGCCACTGCCCACCCCCCCCCACCCCCCAGCCCTGCTGGTGCCCCTCATTCCTAACCCATAGCCCCCTGGCTTTGCTGGTGCCCTTCACTCCCAACCCACTGTTCCCTACCCCCAGTGTATGAGGAAGAGAGTGACTGTGTGGGGAAAGTGGGGGTGCACAGGCAATGCAGTGAGGGGGGCATGTGCCACTGAGACTTCTGTGCCCACAGTGGGTCACAGGGCTGCAGGGTGCAGGCCTGCAGTGGGACCAGACCAGCTACAGGTAGGAGCCACCTCTGTGGCCCAGTGGGGAGGTGGGGACGGCACCGGAGGAAGTGCCACACTGCCATGGTAAGGTGCAGAAATGGCAGCAGCATGGAGTTGTGCCCCCCAACTGCTGCCAGGTGGGCAGGGGGTGCCTCACCTTGGCAGCCATGGCTGCAGAGGCATCTCCTGCCCGGAGCTGTCTGGCCCAGCTGCAGCCCCGCACACCTCTGTGGGTGCAGAAATCTCAGGAGTCATGTGCCCCTCCCCTACCACATTGCCTGTGTCCCCCTGCCCCCTCAATGTGCTGCCTGTGCCCCTTCCACCCCACCCAATGCATGGCCTGTGCCCTTCCCCCATAGACTTACCTGGAGGAAGCTGCGGGAGCTGCTGTCTACACTACCTGGCTGCTATATGTATGTGTGCATGCACATGAATAACTGGTGCCTCCCAAGAGTGGGTGGGGGGGCACAGTTTGTGGGCTGCAGTGTCAGTGGCATTGGTGGCGGGGTGGTGAGTGGCAACTGCCCACAGAAACCAGCATCAGTGGTGGCGGCGTGAGGGGAGGTTTGTGAGCGGCAATCAGCAACTGCCTGCAGAAGCCAGCGGCAGCAGCAGCCAATCTCGGGGGGGGCATGTGTCCCCCAGTACCCTCCTACGAGTTGCCTATGCATGTGCACGTGGCACCCCCTACTTCTGATCACCCTCCTTCCATTCCCCACAGCCCCAAGCAGCCCCTTGCAGGCTGAAACTTGGCCAGCCTGCAAAGAAAAACCCATGATTTCCCACCTCTTTCTCCTTTAAAAGAGAAAATCCATTATTTTCTCCTTTAAAATAGAAAATCTCCATTTTTCTCCATTAATCCTGTATCCAGTTCTGAGCATTCAGGAAGGATGTGGAGAAGTTTGAAAGAGTCCAGACGAGAGCCACGTTCATGATCAGAGGGCAAGAGAACAGGCCTTATGAAGAGAGGCTGCGAGCTATGGGACTCTTCAGCCTGGGGAAGTGCAGGCTCAGGGGTGATCTGGTGGCAGCCTATAAGTACATCAGGGGTGTGCATCAGGATCTGGGGGAACACCTGTTCACCAGAGCACCCCAGGGGATGACAAGGTCTAATGGTCAGAAACTCCTGCAAGACCATTTTAGACTGGACATAAGGAAAAACTTCTTTACTGTCCGAGCCCCCAAGACCTGGAACAAACTCCCCCTAGAGATGGTGTAAGCACCTACTCTGGAAACGTTCAAAAAACATTTGGACGCTTATCTTGCTGACATCCTTTGATCCTAGGTGACTTCCTGCCCCTAGGGAAGAGGGCTGGACCTGATGATCTTTCAAGGTCCCTTCCAGCCCTAATGTCTATGAAATATATGAAATGAGAAATTCCACATTTTTCCACAGTGAACAGAAATCCCATATCCCTGGTCATGTTTAATACCCACTGAATTGCCTCAGGATAGAGGCCAGCCACAGTCTGGTAGGGCACTAGGCAGTGTAGCCACTGCACTACACTGGTGCTGATGATAACAGAAGCTTTCCAACCAACCTGTTAGAGATGCCAAATTTACTTTTTCAAAAGGCATTTGACTTCCCATTCAGGTTTGAACTCCCCTAAAGTAATTCTGGATGAAACAGAGGCTCCTCCAAAGACTCTCATTCCAATGTGACTTTTGTAACCTCAAAAGATTTCTGCTCTGCAAATCCAAGATAATTTTATTAAAATCCTCCATAGAAACCAGAGACCAAATACTGGCAGTGGAATGCCTTCAGACCTCTCCAGGCCTGTACAAGTTTCCCTCACTATGCAGTAAATGCATTCCTGGAAAATGACACATAACTCAAATTCGCATAAAGGGAACCCACTTTACAATGTAACAAATAGGAATACATTCCAAGACCACGACTGTACTGACCCCCAGATCCATTTCTACCACTTTTACAAGACAATTTTGGTACTCGCCAACATCAGACCGTACACTCAAGCACAGGGCACTATCGTAATAGGGATGGCAACTACAGAAACACGTATCACAGACGAGTGAGGAGCACAGATCCACATAGGAGACTATATTTTGGTGCGTCATTCCCACAATGCACCGCACAAAGCAGCTGACTGCAGGCTTCCACCGCACCAATTACATAAGAGTGAATTTACCTCTCGTATAATGAATTTTTGATATAAAAAGTGCCATCATATAAGAGCGAATTCGCACATACAGAACCTGCATAAAGCAAGGGAAACCTGTATTATAGCCAGTTTATCCTTCTAATACTTACGTGATTTAATACTCACACAAGGAGGAAAGCAGGAAATGCAAGTGAAGCTTCAGCTTCATCCAAGCATCAGACTCTTTAAAAATTAAACACCAGCGCTCAAGGTCTCAAATTTCTGTGAAGTTCGCCAAGCCAATGCCAGCCAAATGTGAGCAGGTTAAGAGAGAGAGAAAGCATGAATGAGCGAGCAGCATAAGAAAGGTGTGGAAAAGATCAAACTGGAGGAATGTCAGTGAAGTGACAGAGAGAACTCCAATTCAAAACTGATGTTAAATTCTCAGCTGAAAGAGAGTACAAAAGGGCACACCAGACTGTGAAGAATTCATGCTTTTACTTACTGGCACAAGATCCACCAGCTAAAATCAGATTTCGTGCACCTCTGGGAACTAACCCTTTTAGGTTTATGCAGTTAAACAATCCTTTTGAATCTTAGACACCCTTACCCAACTACACCTCTCCAATGCAAAGGGGTCAAACCCAGAGAGTGTTGGTGGATGGGTCTGTATCGTCTTGGCAGGAGGTGGCCAGGGGTGTCTCGCAGGGTTCGGCTCTTGGCCCCGTGCTGTTCAACATCTTTGTCAACGGTTTAGATGAGGATGTGGAAAGTACACTAGCCAAGTTTGCAGATGATCCTAAGTTATGGGGAAAAGCGATCACGCTAGGGGACAGAATGCAGGTCCAAGCTGACCTGGATAAGCTGGAAAGCTGAGTGAAGGAACTGCATGCAGTTCAATAAAGATAAATGCAGAGTGCTTCATCTGGGGAAAAGTAGTCAGCAACATAAATATAGGTTAGGAGGAGATGTCCTGGCTAGCATGATGGCTGAAAGGGACTTCAGGGTTATGGTTGATCATAGGATGAACATGAGCCGCAAGGAAAGTGAAAAAACCTCCCACACTTCTGCCAATTGGGTCAATGGAAAAATTCCTGTGTCACCCTTAAAAACAAGCGATTAGTCACTACATAGCTTCCTGGAAACAGCTCACTAGCTACAGCTAGAAGAAGGAAGGGAGCAACCTAGGAAAAGTTTTAAATTGTTTAAGGTACTCCCTTCACTTGCACAGATCTCCACCATTAGCCAGCCATGCAGCTGAAGTGCAAACCAAAGGAGAGGCTCTGCCAGGAGCTCTTTGCCTTCCTTTCTTTCCTAGTAGCAATACATTGATTTTATTTTTTTCAGCTCAACACACAATAGTCACCTGACCTAATGAGGCAAGGGAGGCCTTCTGGGAGCAATTCATGCTCTCTGACATCTAATCAAATCTCCTCCTCCCACACTGAGATGAGGTTGTTGGTTGGGGGGCGGGGGGTTACATTGTCTGCTAATCCCTTGTCAACAGTATGTACACAAGCATTAGCCCACAGTTTTCTCTGTCCGTTATTTTACTGAGCATTCAGTTCCAGAAGACACACTGTCTGTCATTCAGCAAAAATTTACCTCCCCCTCCAAGCTCCGATTGAGTCAAGTAATTTGCTATTATAGGCAGGGAGGAGGAGGAAGTTAAGCAAATAAATAAAAACCAGTGTAGCTTCTTTTCCCTTGTTAATAACAACGCAGGTCTGAAAAAAATCCAGCAGTTCCTTCTACCTTCATAAACAATACAAGATATTTTTCAGTGCATTAGCCCCTTTGTTTTCTAATGCCAAACTCTCCCATACACTCACTGATACAATCACTTTTGTGTGAGTATTTGTGTATATTTGTGTCTATAATATTCCCCATTAATTTAGAAGTGAAAAGGGACTGGGAAGAGGATGATCCCACCTATCTTCATCAGCTTCCATCCCTGCCTTTATCAGATATAGTTGACAATAATAAACTCAATCCTACTCTATGAGTCTTCTGGTAGATGTGCACGAGACTTCTGTATCTGTACTGACTTGTCCATTATTTTGACTTCTTATTTAAAATCCAGTTGTGAATCATTCATGTTTGAGATGAGTAACTGATCAATGTGATTTTTTTTAAATGTATTTGAATATGTAGATTAATTCAGAACTGGTGGACCAGGAGAAAGTTACGACAAGAGCATGGCTCACACAGAAAAGCAAGCTTCCCACAGTGGGAAAAGGACTACAATCTTCAGCCTATGAATGCTTATGGACTCTTTGATGAATACCTAGAAATGAGTATGAAAATGTTCTGATTTCCCTCTTTTCTGCTAGATTTTAATGGTATTATCTTTTTTGTGTTATCTTTTTGGGTTGTTTTATTTATTTGTTTCTTGGAGCAAGAAGTCTGATGTTCTATTCAACAGTCCAGGGTGCTGCTGTATGAAACTCAAGATGCATTATCACAAGTTAGGTGACTTTCTGAGAACCAAACCAAGGCAACCTTTCTAATAGGGCTTCTTGTGAGGTACCAGACTCATGAAATACCCTTTCTGCCTAGTTGGCTTTATGAGAGGTGAGTTAGCTTCTAAATTAAAGCCCCAAAATTCTTACTCCTTCAACTGCACTATCTGCTTAGACATCCACTATTTATTCTGATTAAAAAAATTCTTTTGAGGTCTTACTTTCTTATATGGCACATAGCTGTATGATTGAGTATAGTGAAAAGTCATTAGCATTTACTAACTACAATTTATAGGGAAGGTTATTGAGTAGACTACTTTTAAGAAACTCTGCTTTCATTGGAAGCAAAAAGGAACCTTGTCTTACTCAAGTGAGCTGCGCTTGTAATACATAGATGAGTCCTGGTGCAGTTCCACTGAAATTAGAAGGAGTTACAGGGGTTTAGCTACTCTGAGAAGGGTCTAAACTGTTACATCAATATTATGAAAGTCCAGAGACATCCTTTCTGGAGGTGCAGGGCAACATCAGCTTGCATTGATGTAAAAAAAATGCTAGGCAGATCAGCAAACCACTCTAAAATACCCAGTTCATCAACGCTTTTCTTAAAGGTGATGTGATTGTCTAAGGACTTGGGAAATTCATTTGTTTGTTCTGTGACCGGGGCTAGGCCTTTTGGGAAAAATAAATGGCTATATTGCCGCCACTATTAGACAATATAAGAAACAAATGTAATAGCTATGTGACAGCTGGGTAGCTTAGCGCTTTGGATAATGTCTTGAAATTAAATATGAAAAACCTGCAACCTTTGATTTCCCTTCCTAGTTCTTCAGTTTGGATTCACAACCATCTTTGTGGCAGCTTTTCCACTGGCACCACTTCTGGCCTTACTTAACAATATTATTGAAATCCGGCTTGATGCATACAAATTTGTAACACAATGGAGGCGACCATTAGCTTCAAGAGCCAAAGATATAGGTGAGTTTGTGTCTCTTTTTAAAGACAAAATATTGGTAATTGGATGGAACTACTCACCTAACAATTCCGTGGTACGAAAGAAAGTGTCTTTGATTTCAAGTATTGTCCTTATTATAAATAACTAGCAAATTGCCCATTATGAATAATGGGGGTGGTGGAGATGGAGTGCCACCACCCAGCACCCCATGGTGCCGCTGCTCCACCTCTGGCCCCATGCACCAGCCCCGTGGGCCCCTCTCCCACCCTCTGCCACTCCCAGTGTGGCCCCACTCCCAGTGTGGTCCCACACCCCCTGCCGCTCCACCCCATACCACCACTGGCTCCCAAGAACAGAGATGGAGGGAAGTTTGCACACGGTGGCAGCCACTGACATCCAGTGCCCCACACTGCCGCTGGTCCATGTCCAGCCACATGCAACATCCCTCCCTCCCTCCCTCCCTGCCTCCCCTCCCTCTCTCCTCCCCACCACCTCCCCCTCTCTGGCAGCTGTTTTCAGGACTGGGTGGTGGGAGCAGGGAGGGGGGCATGGTGGCAGTAGGGGGGTGCTGCCACCAGAACCCCCCTATTCGCCGTCCCACTCCCCACTCCCCCTCCCTTCCTCCCATCTTCCCTGCCACCTCCCCCTCCCTGCCAAGGGAAGCTAGCAGGGACAGATCACCACTACCCATGATCCCATGCTGCTGCCACCTTCCAGGAGTGGGGGGGAAGCTTGCCCCACCATTCCCGCTGCCAGCACCCCACACTGCCATCGCATCCAAGGGGTGTCCTGGCCCCCCTCCCACCCCAGCCCTGCTCCTTGGAGGCAGTGGCAGCGTGGGGTGCTGGCAGCACAGTGCTGGCCTCACCCCCGCACTCCATCATGTCAATCATGGTGACGCTGTGTCTTGTCAGTCCTTCCCTGGCCATCCCCTGCATTCCCCTCTGCCAGGGATGGAGCTCTGCCTTGACAGCGGGGATGAAGCTGGCCAGTGTCACCGCTGCCTCCAAGGAGCAGAGCTTGGGGGCGGGGGGGTGAGACCACCCCTTGGATGCAGCAACAAGGCCAGAGTGGAAGGGTGAGGCCGGTGTTGCACTGCCAGCACCCCACATCACCACCGCCTCCAAGGAGCAGGGCTGGGGGCATGGCAAGGCCAGCACTGCTGGCCTCACCCCCCCGCTCTGTCCCCTCCATCTCTGCCATCATGGCAGCACCCTGCCATGCCAGTCTGTCCCCGCCATCCCTCTCTGCCTCCTAGGAGCAGGGCTGGGGACAGGGAGCAAGGCCAGTGCCGCTGGCCTTGCCATGCCACTCCGGCCCTTCAGTCCCTGCTGTCATGGCGGTGCTCCACCACATGTGTCTATGCAAAGCATTCTGATTGGTTGTTTCAGTCACCATTGTGATTGGCTGCCGAGACAACCAATCAGAGTGCTCATAAAGCATTACAGACAGACAGACAGACAGACAGACTAAAGTTTTTATTATATTAGAATTATGGAATTCTTTTTCCATACAGAATGCTTCAAATATCTAATGCCAGCTTACTGTTGTCACTAACTAATCTTCATTGAAAAATATGCTTGTAATGACTTCATGGTTGACTTAGCCGTCAAGATTTTAAAAAGAGGTGTTCCATATTCTCTGCTGGCTTTTTTTTTTTTAGTAGACACACCTTCTCTATAGCACGTACTTCTCTTCACTCTAAATACAGTGAATTCCCCTCATTGACTTATTAAGAGAATGAGCCTCATGCTCACAGAAGGGGATGTTGGTTGTAGCCATGTTGATCTGATATAAGCAGACAAGTTTCTTTGGGTAAATGAGAAGTCTTTTGCAAATATTTCAGGATTAATTGTGAGGCAGAGGATCAACTCAGTGGCTATATTGACTCAGAGTTGGTAAGCCCCCAGCTGCCAAGTAATAATAATTATTATTCATTTTTTTTCACAACTTTCTAGTCAGTCACTGTCATTCTAATTTAAAATGAGATGTAAAGAATAACCACTTAGGAAAAAGGAAACATTTAAGACCCTTTTTCACAGTGAATAATACTTTTTTTGGCCCCAGTTCAGCAAAGCAGTAAAAATGGCTTTCAAATTCATTAAAGTTAATGGGATTTAAGAATGTAGCTAAAACTGAACATATATTTAACTGCTTTGATGAACAGGGTTCATTTGTCATATCAAGGTGTCATGAATAGTCTTGTTGGCTCCAGTGAGATTACTTACAGGGTGAAGTGTGACAAGTACAGCTAAGGGTATAGGAATCTGGCACTTGGAGCTCTCACTTTTCAATATGAAAGATAATAAAACTTCTTTTACATGACTATATGAAGGACTGTAAATAATTCATTACTTAATAGAAGTGTTTGCCTGGAAGGGATCATCTAAGAAGTGATGAGCCAAATGTTATTCGTTACATGTAACATTCACTTAAGATGGTCTCTTAAGTCAGGATACCTTAAGAGGTGTCATCTGCAGATTTGAGCAGACTTTAAAGACAAATCTTGGATCATTTCCTTTTAAGGGTATTTTTTGTACTTATATACTCTACAAGTAATTATTTGGTCTATGGGTTTTATTCATCATAAATGATCTCCCATCATTCTTGAACAAAAACCAGTGGAACAGACTTCTGTACTTTGCCCAGAAATTCTTATTTTGTGGGTTCACAGGAATCTGCATTTAGATACACTTATTCAATGTCGTTTACGAAGGATCGATAGGGAAAGAAGCCTTAATTCAGACAATTCTGCCTTTCCTCAGTTCCCTGAATGAATGTGTGAATGAATGAATGAACTAAATGAAGCCATGGACTGGATAGGGGCAACCAGGGGAACTATTTTTTATTTCTGAAAGTTAAGTAAAACAAGAAAATAAAATTAATTTTGTTCTGTGGTCTTTTTTTTCAGTTCTCTAATGGTATTGTCCCTGGCAGGAGGTTTGGGGGTCAGCTTGCCAGCCCAGGGATGCTCTGACCCAGTTCAATGTGCTGCGGAGGGGCTGGCTGGGGCACGAGGGTGCTTCTGTGTGCAGCTAGCTGTCAGGGCTGGACGAGTCATGAGGGTGCTTCAGAGCAGGGGCTGCCTGCCAGCTGGCAAAGTAAATAACTCTGCCGTAGGATAGTACTTGTATCTGGCAGTACTAACCTACAGTGGAGTTATTAGTTTACTCAGGCCTAATAGCTCTGCATGCATAGACTGGTGACGCTTTACCGTGGAGTTAATTAGGTAACTCTGCAGCAAGCATCTCATGTAGATGCGTCCCCTGTGTCACAAGTATTTGGGGACTTATTTACTACATCTTTAAAACAAATTGATTGTAGCACTGAATAACCAATGACATATCTCTTCCATCACAAACGTGGAAGCTCAAGAAAAAAAGCTGTATCCGTGTTCTTGGCTGCAATTTATACCCTCACCATTCAGGTATGATGAATATGCTTGGTGTATTGGCTGCCTATATTAAGGCTCATCCTTTGGGATGTCATGTTGCATACTCACAAGTTAACTGGATCTTTATTCTAGTGCCAGGTGATTAGGGCTCATGCTGGCAGCGTATATACAACTGTAAACATCATTGCTTTGGTAGGAAATAGCCCAGCTGTAGTGCTGGCTGGGAAGCAAAAAATCGATTATGCAATAAATAAAATGAGATAAAAATCAGCAGAAGTTTTAGAAATGTTTTTGTTTGTTTTATTACAGAACATATAATAGATCTTTCAAATAATAGATATTCAAAATTGTTTATGAAAAACATAAGAATTGGAGAGACTACTTCAGAATAAGCAGTAGTATCCCAATGGCTAGAGCATTCAGTCAGACCATGGTAAATCCAGGTTCTAGTTCCTGCTTTGGCTTCAGTTTGTCCTTCAGGTCACAGTTGAGTGCTTTAATTCAGGGGTAAGCAATTATTTGGACAGGAGAGCCACTTTAGTTTTGGTGAGCTGTTGCATGCCACGCATGTGCACACACACACTCACTCACACACATGCACTCTCTCTCTCTGTCACACACACATACTCTCACACTCATTTTCACTCTCACCCTCACACGCATATATGAACTCCCCTTAGCCGGGCCAAGGCTGGCACCAGAGCAGCAGTGGGAGCATGAGCCCACCCTGGGCTGTAGTTTCTTATCTCTGCTTCTCCCCGCCTTCCCCACACCCCCACCATTCCCAGTTTGGCTGACACCTGCAGACAAGAATGGGGTTGAGAGCCATGCTGCGCCGAGGGTGGGGTCATGGTATTCACAGCCCCACAGAGCTGGGCTGCAAGAGGGGAAAAATGCTCCTGCCTCTTGGCCTCCCCCCCACCCGCTGTGCAGACCCCAACAGGGGAGGCCAGGGTGGGAGGGTCAGTTCCCCACCTTGCCCACCGTCCCTGCTACACGGTGCCTGGTGGGCAGGTGAGGCTCCAGCCTCTGCTGCACCATGGGGAAGGCTGGGTGGAAGCAGTCCTGCCCACCCACCCATCCAGCACCACAGGGTCAGACTCCATCTCCCAGAATGCCACGTGGTGCCAGGCAGGCAGGCAGGGCTGCTTGCACCTAGTGTCCCCTGCCATGCCAGTAGAGGCTGGAGCCACTGCCTGTAGCCAGCCAATTGCTATCCTGCCCATGGATGGGTGGCAGCTTTCTTTCTTCAGCCTCTGCTGGTGCCACGGGCCAGATAGAATCAATTGGTGGACCAGATACAACCTGCGAGCCATATTTTGCCTACCCCTGCCTTAACTACTAGCCTGTTATGGGGTGGTGTCTTTCTGATCAGAAATTTCATGCTGGACTTAAAAAACCTTCCTGATGAAAGTTTTGTTGAAATTAGTTATGCTTCCTCAAAAAGTTTCTGTTTCAATGATGTATCGTTGTCTGCCCCCCAAAAAAGGTTTTGTTGCAAATTTTCTGATCAGCTCTACTCAGCTGTGAAATTACTCTCTTCCTGATCCACATCTTATTACATTCAAATACATAGATTCATGTTTGCCTAGATGATTGATGTTGATTCAGAAAAGAAACATGCTAAATCAGTGGTGCTCAACCTCTGGCATGCAGGCCAAATCTGACCTGTGGGGCTATGTCATCCGGCCCAGAGATGTCCCTACATATCCATAAATTTGGCAGTAGAGGAGTGATGAAACTGTTAATTGCTGCAGTTCTGGAAGTGTCTCTGGAAGCTGCAGCAGTTAACACTTCCTCTGCTGTACTCCCTGACTGCTGAATTTTTGGACCTGTGGGGAGCCCAGCAGGCCAGATGACACAGCCCTGCATGCTGAATTGCACTAGCTTAGGGGGTTGCTCTACGATCAGATTCAGCGCTAAGGGCTGGGTCAGCATGTGGTGTGGTGTTAGGGCAGTGCATGGGGTCAGTTCACAACCAGGTCTGGTGCGCAGGGCTGAGCCAGCATGCTTGATCACAGCCCAACACCTTGGACTGGCCCCACACTGGGTGGCCACTCATCCAGCCCATGGGACCAGAAGGTTGAGCACCAGTATGCTAAATGACTGAAATGAGAACAATCAAATACTCCCAAAAAGGCAGTCTGCAATATTTGAACTTCATTATTCATTATATTCCTCCAATTAATGTGTTTTCTTTATTGAATAGGAATCTGGTATGGAATTCTGGAAGGCATTGGAATTCTTTCTGTTATCACAAACGCATTTGTTATAGCTGTGACTTCAGACTTCATCCCTCGGCTAGTTTATGCTTACAAATATGGACCTTGTGCAGGTCAAGGAGAAGCTGGACAAAAGTGAGTTTTCTTTAAGAATAGCAACATGCATTAAAATCCCTGTTCCCTTGAAACACAGACAAATATAACATTGCTGTCTCCATGTTTACCAATTCCATTAATCAAAATGTGCTGGGTAGGTACAGATTGCACATCATTAATACAGTTTAATAGGTAACTGAAATTTATAGTCTTAACTTAAGGAAAAAAGTTCCAGATGGGTTATAGAGATTTCAGTGGATTTAGTAACATTCTATTACCATAATCAATATGTGAAATCTCAATTCTCAGCTGGCATAAATCGGTGAAGTTCCTTTGTAGTCATTAGACTACACTGATTTTCACCAGCTGTGGATCTGACCTTTAATAGTTAGCTTATTCACAAAGCCTCCTTTCTCTTATATAGTCCTTTATGTACATTAATTCAAAAAAATGCAGACAAATAAGAGGAAGCAATTCTAGCATAATAGAGTGAGTTGTTATTTACTGCACAAAGTAATTGATTCTTTTTGAACACAGCTCTTATATTAGAATGTCTGAAACCAAAATCAGTTTCTTGCTGCTACACCAGTGCTCACTCTACTGCACTAAAAGAAATGAGCTAAGCAAGCTAAGTGAAACATAATAAGTTAGCCTGGATCCTGCTATCAAGCATTTTTTTTTTTTTGGTAGATTTATTTTCCTTCCCTGGTAAAGAAGTGGGAGGGTTCTTTTTTTGCTGTTGTTGTTGCTGTTTGCCGTATTTGGATATGTAATCAGACTGTTGGGAAATGAGCAGTTGAAGTGAAAGTATGTGATTGGCACTGTTGCAAGCTTGTTATGCTGTCAAGAACTTTATATTTCAGAAGATGCCAAGAGGGGGAAAAAATTCTGTTTCCATAAACAGTTGTAAGGAATCCTTCAGTTGGTAAAGTGTTATGTCTGCTGCCACTGAGAATACTCACCGGGTATTCATGCAATGTCAACTCTTCTGTGTTATAAATTTATTTCATATTAAAGTGGCAGAAAATGCATTTTGAAATTACATTTTATAAGGAAGCAAATATAATGCTATTGTTCTCCAGCTAGTTTGGTTTAGACTTTAGAGGTACTGACTTTACTTAAGGAACACATCTTAAAACATAATTTTTTTCAACTCTTTAAACAATGTTTTAATAATCTTGCAGAGACTCTCTGAATAAACCACTTGTAAACCACACAATCTATTTTTTCCTAAAAGCCTTTATTTGTCAACATCAAAGACACTGATACTAAATTAGTGCCCACACAAAAGTAGAGACCATTCTAAAAGTCTACATGCATACCCAGTTTCTGCAACTCAGAGGTCTGGAATATCTAGCGCAAAGTCTCTTAGGGTTTGGGTTTTTTTATTCTTCCAAGAAAAATAATAAATTCAGCCCATATGATGCATATTGATGCTAAAAATAATAGTATACTTAATTCTCTGGACACAGGTTGTGAGCCAAAGCTAAGTTGTTAATAATCTTCAAACCCAAATTTCCCACTGAATTTAATTAAGCTTATAGTTAAAATAAATGCCAGTCTTATTATTCATAAAGAAAACCATCCAAATGAGAATTAGTGCAGTTCAGTCTTCCTGCATACGTGCCCAAACAATCTGAAATAATGATGTGGAGATGTGTGAACCTGGCTGGCTTGGTAACTCTGAGCAGTAATGATGGCAATACATAGCACAGCCTATGATATAATGCTGGAAATGTCCTGAAATGAGTTTTCAAGAATCAAATCAGGTTTCCTAGGGCTGCTGGCTACAGCAAACCAAAATCAATAAGATTTTGTGTACTATATTTCAACAGAACATAGACTGGATGGGTGTCCTTGCCCCTGAAGACAGTATAAGTTGTAACAGGATTTTGTATTTCATGTTTTATTTCACGTTTTATCCCTTTCTGTAATGGAAAGCAAGTTTAAACATGATTCCTGTTTAGCACAGTTCTAGTGTAATGAAAGCAAAAGTAAGCTGGTTTTCCACATTTGTTTATTTTGTCCATGTCATTTTATGGATGGTCTTTGCTTTGCTTTTAGAAGTGAAGCTGGTTTGGATCAGATGTGTTGCATGTATCTAGACACTTTGGGAAGGTGGCAGTTATGATGGAGATGCGTCTGAGAAAGTGTTGATATCTCTGGTTCTTTCTCACCTGATTGATTGTAGAAGTAAAACCTCTTCAGCCTCATAGTGTTCAATAGTATACAAGTTTAACTGGACTTTTCCACATGTGCCGAGTGCAAAGTAGAGCAATCACAATACTATTAGGTTTATGCTGTTATACTACCACTAGACTTGAACTAGCCAGCTCTCCCAGAGTTCCTTTGTTACACATTATTGTTGACCCTACAATTATAAGTTTGTGTTTCAGAGCCATAAAGGAGCACACAACTTTGCACTCAAGGTCAGAGCTCCATCTAGCCTGATACCTCCTATCTTACAATAGCCAGAACCAGTTAACATTTTTGGAATAATTTGCCCAAAGGGCAGGATTATTCCTGATCACCATCATTTTTAGTGTAGGTCAGGAAGCAGAGCTGTGTGTTTCCTAGTAAAAAACCCCCAGATCTTTCTAGTATAGCTATACATGTTCTCCCCCAAAAGAAGTGTCTAAACCTTGCTTAGATCTTAACAAATTTTTAGCTTTAGTGATATCTGGTAGCAGTGAGTTCTGCAAGTTAATTCTGGGCTGTATGAAAATTTATTTCCTTTATGAGCTTCAAATATATGCATTACCTTTTGTCTTCATTAGTTCTTGTATTATGAAACTGTAAATAGGAGCCCTTATCTTCTGTCCCATTCATTATTTTGTGAATCTCTATTAAGTTAGCTTTCAGTTATCTCCTTTCTAAGCTAACCACACTCTGTCTTTTCAACCTGTCCTAGTACCAAAGTCTGATAATGCTTCTAATAATTTTGTTACCTATCTCTGAAACCATTTTAATTTTCATTATATTTTTTGAGATAGGAGTTCAAATCCTACTTCAGTTTTAGATGGGTAAGTAGCATTTACACAGCTCACTTGAGCAATGTAATTACAGTCAATCTGCAGATTTAGAAAGACAATTGGTTCCTGAAAACTGCACCTAAAGTTAAAACGTTGTACCTCAGAACTGATTTTCCCATAGGAAACAATGTTATAAATGAGGGAATTGGTTCCTGAACCAAGGCACGATACCCTATTTTCACCAAAAATAACCCAGAATTTAGTACTCAATCAATTATAAATGAGTAATATAGCTACATTAATGTATTTATATTATAAATAGCAATCATATTTGGAAGGACTTCTTTGAGGTGACTTTGCTGGACATTTTGAAGGGTTTTTGGCTGGAGTCTTCACAGGAGTCTTGGCTGCAGGTTTTTCTGGAGTCTTGTCTGCTTTCTTAAAGAAAGTGTCCAAGGAAGTTTGGACAGATGTTCCCAGGGAGGTAGGCAACACAGACAACTTGTTCGCTGGCATGGCATGCTCTGGGATCAAGCATTGTAAAGTTGAAACAGGGTGTCAACTTATAAAGGGTGTAGGTGTGAAGCATTGTAACTTGAAACATTGTAAGTTGAGGACTGCCTGTAGCATTTTGTGTATGTCAATTTTAGATTCTTTTCCTCTTGCAAAAAGAGATATACAGTAATATCTGTGTACTTTGCACAAAATGGAAGAAAGGGACACACTCCCATATAGGTGCCTGGTGCATCTTGAGTGCCCCCCCTGACACCAGTCAGCGATCAGTGGGAGGGGGGGCCCCCCCAGTGACCAATTTCACTCACCATGAAAGCAGCCATGGCCATGGCCACTTCCAGTCATTTCTGCGGCCAATCTCACTCACCATGACAGTCCCGTGGCCACTTCCAGAAGTGGCACAGCCGCTTTTGCTGATGGCCCTGCTCCCTGGCCAGCGCTCAGAGGGTGGGCATTGGTGCTCCTACCTGCCCCCCTGCCCTCCAGCTAAACAGGGAGTGCGGCCTGGTAGGGGGTGCACCGGCGCTCTCAGGGGGTGCACGTGCACCCCCATGAACCCCCTACACATCGTCCCTGCACTCCCACTTTTAGCCCTCTAACCTAGTTATTAGGGCACTAGGGAGATTCAGGCTCTAGGTTTGCCTTATCCACAGGGGGTTTGAATCTGTATCCCCCACTTCCCAAACAAGTGTCCTTATCCCCAGGCCATGGGCTAGACATTACCAAGAGTACCCTTCTTGTTGAAGCTACCCCAGTAAGCAGCCACAAGGAGAAACTATGAGGCCAGAAGGGGAGCAGACCACAGGAGGGGAAAGAGCTCTGAGATGAGCACTGCTCTGGAAAGGAGAGGCAGGGGCTTGGTTTCTGGCTTCTGCTTCTGCTCCCAATGTTTTTTCACCATTTTGTATTTAATAGTCATTGGATAATACAGCTAGACAGGTGTGGGATAGTTTCTGCCTCATGGTTGGCAAGCTGTTTTCCCCCAGTTGTGGTTTTTCAGCACCTAAATTTGGGGTTGTTTTTTTTAATTTCATGTCTTGGGCCCAATCAACCAAATCACTTCCAAATTCTGTCAGCTGAGTAGAGCTCAATCATTCAAGTATGTGTGGTGCTACTACCAGCAAGTATCCTACCTCCCAGATGCTTCAGCCTAGACTTCAGATGCTCCCAAATCCATGGCAGGCACCCAATGTACAAGTCCCAAGCCCAGAGGCCTTGGATTTCAGATGCCCCTAGGCTTGCTTGCCCCTAGCCAAAAGACCAAAGAAGCAAGCTAGAGGGAAAGCCTGTGAACAATCCCCCATCAACATAAATTGTGTAGCCGATATCCTCCCATTGAGAGGCCCTGTAGTAGACCCTTGCAGGGGGGCCCTGTAGTAAACCCTTGCAGGGGGACCTGCCCACAGTACAGTGGACAGGTCTCCACCCTCTAACTATACCTTGTCATTCAAGGCCGAAAAGAAGGGAATCCTCTCTGCCAGGTCAGTAAAACCACCTGAGACAAAGCCATCATGGGCCATCCTCATGGTATTTGGACATGTACATGGATGGCTACCAGGTAACACAGAATCACTACAGAACATAAGTAGCTGGAGCACATCTTTCTGACCATGTTCAGAAGGACAGGATGAGTTGTGCTAGAGCTAAATATGTGTAAATGCCCTAAAATGCCAACTTCTGGATAAAGATAGCATCTAAGTGCTACTTGCCTATCTAAAGGTGGTTGAATTTGAGTCAGGGTCACCATTTTTGAGGGTGTGGGGGAGGAGAGAAATTACATTGGCCAGGGGGTATGTGTTAGGTTACTAAATATAAAGTAATCTAAATTGAATAAAGGGGGACTCTAAAGTCACTGCAATGTAAATACAGTCCAGGGGGGAAGAAGAGTTGTGTTTTGTGAGAATGACCTTTGTACTAGGTCCCTCTGTCTTTTGAGTCAGTTGCATTTTAGGTGTGCTAATGGAGAGAGGAGTTGGTGTGAATTAGTTTTTAATTTTTTTTTTCTAAAGGTATGAAATGAAGTAAATTTGGGATGATGGGGAAAGAAATGATCCCAACATCCTTTTAAATATTATGTCATTGTTAAAGTGTAAAGAAGTCAGGAAACCCAGACAAAAATGTTCTCCTGGGTGGGATTTGTTGTTAGAAAGGACTCAGCATTCTGAATGCAGTATTTCTTCCCTTTCAGGTGTATGGTTGGCTATGTTAATGCCAGTTTATCAGTGTTTCTGGTGTCTGACTTTGAAAACCGTTCAGAACCAGCATCAAACGGAAGTGAATTCTCCGGCTCACCATTGAAATATTGCAGGTAAGGCTCTCCTCAAAAAACCCTTTTCTTTTAAGAAATCAGCAGATAGAAGCAATGTGATTCATTCTGGGCTTGGACTATGTTTCTGAATTTAAAAAAATGAAATGAAAAATGTATTTTTGAAAGTTCCCATGAAAGGAATGAAAGCAGCCATGACTTCAGTTGTACTGTACATGTAGGAAGAAGGCTTAATCTTCGGGGTATGGAAATTGGCCAGGCTTCTCAAAGATACTTTACATCTGCATATAAATTACTTTTTTTAAAACAATACAACAAATGGTAACTATTTTTTATAATAATTGCTTATCCTTTAATTTGTCTTGATAGGTTTGGGAGGAGATTTCATACAAGCCTAGGTTCTAACTCCAACTGTAACACTATCTAACTCACTCTAAATGAAGGATTAAATTGCAGATGTGTATGGGCCCTCTAAATCCCCTTAAGCCTTATTGTGCTGGCTTAAGTGGTCCATAAACCTTATGCAGGCTTTGTGAACAGGAGTGAATTTCACTTGAACTTGCAATAAGTCACATCTATACCCCATCAGTCCTAGACCTTATGTGGGAGCTGACTGTTATAGCTATTTGCCACACAGTTAGAGATGTCCCTTGGCATCCCAGGCTGCTTTGTGGGTCCCCACTAACCCTTCCTTACAGGATGTCATACTAGCCTCTGTTGCACTTATCTGCTCCAGCTGAGTGGGCTCTCACAGAGCTAGCTACAGGCAGGAGTCAGGGCTCGGGGGCAGCACCAGCTGCCAGCAGCAGCTGGGTGGTGTAGGGGGGAGCTGTCCTTGGCCGGACACAGTCCCAGCCTGAGCTAGCACAAATAGGGAGGGCCCACACTCTGAGGGCTTCTCCCAACCACTGCCCAGACTGGCTTCCCAGAGCTTGTCCTCCCCCCAAACTCTGCACCCCTGCAAGCAGCTGGCTGCCAGCGGTGGGGGGAAGGGAGGGGAGGGAGCAGAAGCCCCAGCCCTGGCCTCAGCCCCAGCCTCACCACCTCCAAACTCAAGCCAGCACAGCTGGAGGGGGGTGCATGGTTGGGGCTCCCCTCCTCCGCACACTGCCCAGCCTGGCTGACCAGTGTGGCTTCTCTCCCCTGCCCTGCCCGCCCCCCCAGCCAGGTGTCAACAGAAGTGGGGGGGAAGGGGGGAACAAAGGACCCCATTGTGTGGACCCGGCCCCCCAAACCCAATCCAGCACAGCTGGGGAGTTTGCATGGAGGGGGCCTCCATTCCCTCTGCCCTCCACTGCCACTGCCAGCCAGCCACTTGCAGGGGGAAGGGAATGGACCTGGGGAAAGGAGTCACTCTGGCCAGCCAGACCAGCCAAGCCCTTCCTTATCATATGTGTGGGTTAATTCAAAATGCTGCTGAAAGATCATTGGGTATAGCTATGTGGTTTACAGAGTATGTTTACTTATTGAATATATACATTTCTGTTTGTGGAATTCATAGAGTGACAGACTTCCTTCTAACAAATTCACAAGACACTTAACAAACCTGAATTTTGCTGAAACACTTGGTAATTTTAACTTCAGTTTACAGAAAGATATTGAAAGGGATGCAAATTAGTTTTTAATAATTTCTAAAGAGACTACAGGACTCCATATCAATGTATGACTTGTGTGATGTGAGAGCAAGCTTTTAAGCTTCCAGCAAGGTAGTTTTGGTGGACAAAATCTGTTAATAATTTACCATTACTATTACTGAGATGATTTTCTTCTGCTGCAGGAGAGATACCATGCTGATTGTATGGAAGTTTTTTCTCCAGCAAATACGAGAAACTTGATGTACTTTTCTACCTAGATTTCCTAGCCAGGTGCTTCTGTTGCAGTTCTTTAAAATTCTGCTTGTAAACAGTTTTCATCTGAAGAATCAATGTTTTGTCTGCATATGGGAATTAGCTGGCAGCAAAAACAATTCATACTGATGTTACTGGAATATAAGAAGGCTGGACTCGATGATCTTCTGAGGTCCCTTCCAGCCCTAATGTCTATGAAATCTATGAAAGAATTCAGTGCTGACTAAAGTCCCTAGCCTGCTTATTTTGTTTGTGTCAAGTGTCCTCTTGAATCTGAAAAGTCTATCTCTCAGATGAAAATGCAGATTGTCCATCATAGAGATATAATGCACCTTTCAGTTTATTTCTTCTGTGCAAGTAGCTTTTTTCAGTTCTTTAAACTTGTTTAGAGATTACGTGTAAGAGTGTTATTTAATGTGACATTTCCTGATATTGTTTTATAACTAGTTTTCAATCCTGCACAGGAAACAGATTAGGCAGAAGCCAAATTTCTCTTCACTTTCAGATTAAGTTTGTGTCAAATTGCTTTGGAATTACTATTTCACTTATGAAATCAGACTCCAGAAAGAGTGAGTTTTTTCATAGATGAGTGTATCTAATATATGATAGGCTTCGAATGGGTTTATAGTTATCTTAGGTCTACCTATTCTACCATAAAACTCTGTTAATTTTTTTGTTGAGTATTTATGTTTCCAAAAGATGCTACTTAAAACAACAGAGCTGATTCCCTTACATGGATTTGCACTGGGTGGGTAACATCCTTAAGTGAGAATCTGGTCCTGTTGGCAGTCAGTAGCAAGACTTTTGTTGATTATTTTTTCAATTGAGTTATACGTGATTTACACTGGGAAGTGAAGTAGAGAACTAGGCCAATGTTTTTTATAATTTAGAGCACCTGACATTGAGATCATTCTAGAAAAAAGAATAGCGAGCAAAATTATTTTTTCATAATCCAGATTAGTGTTTTATCAGATCACTAAAATATGATGTTCTCTTTGTTTTTCAGGTACAGAGACTATCGAGACCCTCCTCATGCCCCAGTGCCCTATGGCTACACACTGCAATTCTGGCATGTTTTAGCAGCACGATTGGCTTTTATTATAGTATTTGAGGTCAGTTATCATTCCAGGGCAAGTGTACGTGTTAAGAAATTATCTCTATTTGAGGCTTTTTCAGTACCCTGATCCTGGATAGCAATCCTTGAGCTTTAGCTGATAGGTTCAGGTGTTTTTGTCTTGCTTTGAATTTCCCAGTCTTGTATTTCTAAATAGCTACATATACTGAAAGGTTACCTAATGTGCTTTACTGGTGACCTGCAATGGCAGAGTGAAGAAGGGTTGAAAATAGGCTTGGAGCTTCTTTTGTTCCTTTAATGATGTGCAAAGAGTGTGGCATGGATCTGATCCCATCTGATCTTGGAAACTAATCATCCCTATGTTTCACTGGTGCTTAAGCAAGAGACCACTGTGAAATCCCAGTTGTCATAGAAAACAAGTCAGTGATTTGTGGGTGAACACTTGGTGAATTCTAGATCATGGAAACTAAGTGAATGCAAGATTTCACTTAGCCCTATCATAACAGATGGATGGAATAATAGGAAGGAATACAGTGAAAAGAAGGCCTAGAAGAATTGTTTCTTTCTTGTTTAGACCCAGAAGATTTTTTAAGGTTCATTCTTTTGTTTATTCCCCCCCCCTTGTTTTTTTTAATATTTAAGCTGCAAGACTTTGTGATGACAGTGGAATAAGCATAGTATAACATCATAAGAGTTGAGAAGGTGAAATCTGAGCAACTTAAAAAAGAAAACAGTTTTATTAAAATGTTTAAAACTCTTGGCTTTTGCTATTTTTAAAATTATAGTTAAAACCTATTTTACTCCATAAATGTATTAACCATTTGGAATAAAGGAAGTTTTCATTACAGATTCAGTGTCTTTGCCACTACAGTTAAAGGGTACAGACTCAGAATGCTTTCTACAAAGCACTCTCAGTTACAGTGGGGAGCTCCACTTCCGTCTGCCCCAGAAGTGTAGTGTTCTGACAGTTATCCTAGAGAAGACCCAGAGATCTGTTGGCCAGACCAGAGAAGAGTAAATTTGATGTATTTGATATTTCAATGATGCAGGAGCAATATAACGAAGCAATAGTTATCTAAAACCTAGAATCTGATCATTCAAAATCCCTAAAAATTGGGTTATGTGGTCCTGGGCAAAAGACAATGAAAGCCCAAGTTTAAAATATCTTTGATTAGCCCTTATAAACACTGCCATTGTACTATAGCAAAGCAATTCAAAAGTACCATATCTATCTCAGAAAGTGATATATAATTATTATAGATTTTTTATATATTCCTTATCAAGTGACTCAAATTGCCAGTTTATGTATTTACTGCATTGACATTTTATTTTGGATTGGACTTTTGCAACATCTCTCTGGATTACAGAATTAAACTATTTGAATTGGAATGAAGCTTATTTTCATTTTATATAATGGGAGACAGTCTCCCCCCAATTTATTTCTTAACTGAAACTGTATTATCTTGGCAGGAATCGATTGGCTTCTGTGAACTTTAATAAATGAAGTCTCCAGACCTGCCTGGGTCAAGATGGAGCACTGCATTGGACGCTGGAAGCTGTAGCTTCTTTGAGCTTTATTTTTTGACTAATATTGACCATTTCTGTAGGGTATCACTCCATTCCACTGCATTTTGCCTCAGCCACATTCAGGGAAACAAAAGATTGTTAGAACCCTGCTACATAACACCTCTTCTTTTTCCACTATCATTGATGAACTGTAGTATCTGTGTGTGAAAAGGAACATAGGAATAGCCCAACCAAATTGCTGTAATAAGTATAAGAATAAGGAGAAAGTAGGGGGTTTTTTTTTGCCATAACAGGGGCATTTAGCAGAACGGACAGGATGGAAGAAGACAAAAAAAATGAGTGAATGAGGATAAGTAAAACTCCGGTCAACCCTTCAACTCTTAGCCATATTTGTTACAAGTTACTAGAATAGTTTGTTTTAAAACAGCATTTGTTTAAACTTTTGTTTGTGGACCTGACAGCAGGCAGTTTTATCCTGACTCAAGCCCTAGACTGGTGCATTACTATCTGCCTGTAGTGCTTTCTACTTGTCATAGTTTGATATTAATATTGCAGAGAGAGTCACAAATTATGTCAGTATGACTCAAACTGTGGTCCATAATGCATTTAATCAGCTGAAAACCTGCTGGTCACAAGGTACCAACTTTTCTTCTTTATTTCCAGGTACCAAACAGGATTCAACATTTGTGTAATACCATTTCTCTATGTAAATCAACAAGTGTAGTTGCCGAAGAGAAGGGAAGTGATTCACACAACTGTGAATGGTGGTAGAAATGTCCAAGAGACTGTCTCAATGAAGATGTGGTCCCTATAAATAAATCTCTGGGGAACCATTGGCATAATAGATTTGGCCAGTCCTCTCCATTTTCTGTCCGGGGAATTATGACAGGTTGTACACTCAAAACTCTGGCTTTGTTAAGAGGGCACAATGTAGTGCCAGGCTCTCTGTGATTGAGCTAGCTGAGCTCTTGGAAGAGGTCTAACTACATTAGTGTGGCACTTCACCTGAGCAAACTAGCCCTGCACCCAACTTAGTTTATTCTGCACACCACTGCACAGTATCATGCAGGCATACCCTGCACAATACAATCTACTTCTGAGCAGAGTATGCCTGCAATCTTTTTTGGATCCAGTGATATAGTAAATGTGGTTAGTCAGCCTGGTAGAAGCAGGTGCACAAACATGGTTGTGAAGTCTGAGAAGTGCCATGTGGGCACAAACTAAATCTTGTTCCTTGTGTAACCAGTTTGAGGTGATCATATTTCAAAGTCATGATTAAGAGGTTGTTGTATGGATGGAACCTATGGGGAAAATTACCATATGGACCTGAGAAAGTACAGGGAGCAAAAAGTAAGGAAGAAAGAAAAAATGACAGCCAGCCAGGATCCTCATATTATTAACTGGTTTGGAGACAACCTGCTTGAGGCATGAACATGGCCTTAAGCCTTCTCTTTAGAAAGCATATAATAAACTTAGGGTGCGCTCAGGAAAAATAACAATTTCAGTAGAAGGTTGTGTTAAGAGATAAGTGAATAACCGTAGCTTTGTCACTGAGTTAATAATTACTATAACTGATACTTCACTCTGAACCTAGAATCTGTGGGCGCATCTACACATTCATTAATGCACCATAGTTACTACGCATTACTTTTAGTACCTGGTTAACTAACTGCTAAATCAGTACACAGTAACTTGCGCTACTGTGTAGTAGCACTGGCACGTGGTTTTTTTAGTGATGCTTACTGAGCAGTAGCCTAATACTACTGTGCAGTAGACATTACTGTGCAGTTAGCATCTCATGTGGACGCATCCAGTGTTGAGCTATATGGGACATAACTATTTTGTGAATGGCCCTGGCTTAAACACTGAAAACAGTACTTTCTACTATCTGTATCTAAAAGTCTATTAATCTCACAGCTAACTAATCCAGTAAATCATCTGCTTTGGCTAAAGGAATCATTTTTCTAGGTGTAATAAAGCACACTATAGTGTTATCCTGCTGAAGAGAGAATCTGTAGCAAACATAACTGCAGCTTCTCTTTTGCAGCACTCAAAGTTAAAGTCCTAACTAGAGAGGAAGGTATACTTTATCTCCAGTTTGGAATAAGTGACTTACCTGTGATGGAAGGTGATTCTGTTTCCGTAGACTCTGCTGTAAAGTGAGGGGAACAAATTCCCAAGAAACATCACTGATAAAAAAGAAAGAGCAGAGCAATCTTCCCCAGCATCACCAATCATCTATTACAGTCAAATAATTAAAGACAAAATGATTGATTTACTTGATATTTAACTGGGATGTTTTTGGTAGATTGTCATATGGTTTTAAAATGCTAGGAAGCTATTTTATTTTGTGATGAATAACTATTTACATCTAAAATTTATGGATTTTTCCTGGGGGAAAAATAACATTAGATCTCTTGACCCCAATCCACAAGTGTGATCCACTAACAGAGGCCCCCTGCAGCCTGCACAGTCCACCTGATTTCAAAGCACAGACTCAGTGGTCTGAATCTGCAGCTGGAGCCTTAATTTATAAACTGAAAGATGAACTTTCTATGATAAAGCTTGTTAGTCTTCTTCAAATCTAGATCTATACTAACTTCTGTGAGAGTTTTTATGTAAAAGAGAACTGCAGGATTAAGACTTTCTTATTTCAATTTTTAACAACAGTTTTAACTCTAGATCCACATTTTTTTGTGAACCAGAGACTGTCTTCTCCTCTTAAAATGAATTTAAAAAATCATTTTACTACAGCTTTCAATTTTATTTAATTCATGTTCCAAATGTTTGTTTTCACAGCACCTTGTCTTTTGCATAAAGCACCTGATTTCCTATTTAATCCCAGACCTTCCAAAAGATCTGAGGGATCGGATGAGGAGAGAAAAGTACTTGATTCAGGAAATGATGTATGAGGCTGAGCTGGAACGTCTACAGAAAGAGCGGAAGGAGAGAAAGAAAAATGGAAAATCATATCACAATGAGTGGCCGTGATTGGGTGAGGGGGAAGGTGTTTAAGAGAAGTCACTAATTTTATTGACTTTATAAAATAATTCATACATATTCTATACTGGGTTGTAGGAAGACACAGAGTGGATGGGAGCTACTTAGTTTCTGCTACATGCACATTTTGACATGTGTGTGCCTATTTAAAATGTATCATGCAGAAGATCTTATGAAAAGTTAAATCTTTTCCAAATCTTAGGCCAAGGTGAGTATACCCTGGCCCTCAGATCAGTTTCCAAAGCCAATTTAAGGTTATGGTCCTAATCTTCAAAGCAGTTACTGGATCAAATCCCAGATGTTAAAGATCAAATTTTGATCTAGGAATCATCCTTAGTCAAGAGCGTTCC
Source organism: Alligator mississippiensis (assembly GCF_030867095.1). NCBI lineage: Eukaryota > Metazoa > Chordata > Crocodylia > Alligatoridae > Alligator > Alligator mississippiensis. Next base: position 91,805,819 of record NC_081827.1, on the reverse strand, counting down.
CAAAACCTAAGAACAATAAGCCAAGATAAAGTACATGAAAGCCAGAGACAAAGCATTCTCTGCCAAGGGGACTTGGCTAAGAATCAGACCTCCAGACCTGAATCCCGAATCTGATTGTCTTTAGGAATACAAAACTGATACAAATCACGTTGGTATTAATGAGTCATTTGTCTGAGCCCTGAGAAGCCTGCTGGAAGATTTAGGTGTGCAGCACCTTTGAAACTCTAAATATGGTTTAGATGTCTAACTTCAGTTTCCTATATTTGAAAATCTTACCCAGAACGGTTGGGGACCTCATTTTCAAGTAGCTGCAACTTCCATAGAGGACTGGCTGGTGCCCAACACCTCTGAAAATCAGGCCTGTGGGCATTTTGCTTGGGTCATGCAAGGAATGTGTAGTATGAGCTATAATACAGAATTATTTGTAGTGCAATTTCCTCAAGAAGCTCCCATTTGTATTTAGCAGATGCTAAACATGTAGCCAAAAGATGTTCTGTGTTCCAAACATCTCTTTGTCTAAGCAGAAGATAGAGAAACAAAAGGTTAATAGTGAGTCATAGCAGGAGAGGGCTCATTTGCCCAAGATTTCTTGACTTAACCTTGTTAAGGTTAACCTGCTTTATTTTGTAAAGACACCCTTCCAAAAACCTTTTTAAGAGGTTAAAAATACATTGCATTAGGAAATGTCATTAAATCCTATCTACAAAACAACATGGTGACAAATCTAGACAAGTAATGAAAATACAATTGGCCAATACAAGCACCAGCTAGTAGCTGATATGACTAGAAACACACTTAGTGAAGTTTAGGTTTAAATTTGTTTGCAAATTGTTCAGCTTTCATCTGCTAAAAGGTCCTAGAATCACTTCAACCCAAAGAAGATGAAAATCTTAGGGACTAGTAATCGAATGAGCGTCAGGTGGTATGATACAAATCAGTATGTACCGTTAAAATGTTGGTAAGGGTCTGCTGTCTCTTGCTCCCTCATGATAACAGTAAAATTCCTGTAGAATATAAAATGGCATCTTCTGCATAAGTAGGAACTGGAGAGCTCAGAGGCCTGCTCTATAGGAATACAGCAAAAGCTTTGTTATCCGGCACCCATGGGGAATGTGGGGTGCTGGATAACCAAATATGCCAGTTACCTGAGAGGCCCAAACAGGCGTCTTTGCCTGTTCAAGCTGTCACTTCTCCTGCTGCATCCGGTGCACACCACTGCATTGCGGCCTCTCCCGCTGCATCAGTATGCTGGGGGACAGGGAGGGGGGTCCTGCGCAGGCTGCTATGCCCCAGGCCGTGGGGACTCGGCAGTGCAGGCTGCTTTGGCCTAGGCCGTGGGGGCTCGGCAAAACTGGAAGTGCCACAGTGGGTGCTTCTGGTTTCGCTTTTACCTTACAAACTGGCATGCCGGTTAATAAAGCATGCCAGTTTGTAAGGTGCCAGGTAACACAGCTTTTACTGTACTATTATAAACAATTGACATAGGCCCTGGTAGAATACCATGAGATACAAAATAGGAACCAGAGTCAAATGGTCAAATTTAATATTATAGGGCATTTTTACACGTGCAATTGCTGCAGTTGTATAAGTGACGAAATGTGTGTCACTGAGAAAATGGCAATGCTGCACGTTTGAGCTCAAACACTTTGGAAGTACTTTAGTTCAAAAGTGCACCATTTTCTGCGCACTGATCCACATTTTGCTGCTTATACAACTACAAGCGATGCAGCACGGCGCGCGTCAGCTCGCATGCAGAGCAGACTCGATTAATTGAGTCTGTTCGAAAGCAGGGGATCTCCAGCATGTCTCAGGATGAAAAAGGATGTGTACAAATGTCCATACTGAGTAAAAGGAGCTCTACTACCTAAGATATGTGAAGTAAGCTACCGAAGATGATTGTACAGAATTGTCCTGGCTTATGCACAATATTAATTTGGGTTCAATCAGGAAAATCAGCAAAAATAAGTTTGCTGAATCAAAGTTTGAAGAAGTTTGTGAAGGAATCAAAGTTCCTTCACAATTGTACAATATGGATGAGATTTCTCTCCCCTAGAGATCATGGGTCAAGCCCACAATTTCCATGGAAGCTGAGGAAACCAAAGGAAGTTTGGTTTCACTCACACTGTCTCATAGGTAACACTCATTTTTTCCCTGTCCCCACAGTGACAGGAAGGGCTGCACTTGCCTCTACAAGGACTCAAGAGGGTTCCTGCCATTGCCAGAGTAGAGATTTTGAGGAAAGATAATATGGCCAGGGGTTCATTATCCTTACAGCCTGATCTCAACTTTAGTAGGAACAGCAATGTGTGTCCCTTTCCTTTCCAATTTCAGCCTACCCACTCTCCACTTCCTCCCATCTTGTTCCTTCAATTAAGGAAGAACTCTCCTCCACACAGAGGAGATGAAAGGGCACAGTTGGTCCCAGGATCAGTTACTCTAGGCCCAAGCAAAAACCTAAACTCGTGCTTATGTGAGATAGCTACTGATGACTAGGAAAGGACTTGAGGACTGACTTGTTCTATGGTGATTGACTTTTTGCCATGATAATTAAGCATGAAACCTAAAAGATGATAAGTAATATTACCCCATGGAGAGTGAATGAGGAGTTTACATCTGTTTGGAGCAGGCTGCGAACAAGGGCACTGCAAAGAAGAATTAAATTTCCATCTCTGTGAACTAGTAGCTATGTGATATAATTCCCCCCTTGACATGCATGAATTGGTTGGGTTGGTGTTTCACAACTGCCCTCTCAAGTTGTCTGTAGGATTTGCATGACAGTGGAAAGTGCTGGTTTCTCAACCAGTAAAGTTGTGCAAGATCATGCAAAAGCCGATTTCATGTAGAAAAGTAAATCAAGTAGACAATGATTAGTTTGTATATGCTGTGCAAGCTCTGTAAAACCATGGGTGATACACTTCTAGAAAGTGTTTGCCAAGTAGTAAAATTAAACATAAGTCATGCAGAAATCAGGGAACATCTACACGTGCCCCTAAGGCTCCACTGTTACTGCACTATCATTTTGTGTATACAAACTAATCACTGTCTTCTTGATTTACTTGTCTACGTGAAATTGACTTTTGCATGATTTTACACAACTTTACTGGTTGAAAAACCAGCACTTTCCACTATTATGCAAATCCTACAGTTATGCAGAGTAAAATCCTACACTGTTATGCAAATCCTACATCATTTAGTACTTCCTTTTGAAAGTACTAAGTGATGGCACAGCCCGTACTGTGCCATGCCAGCAGTGCACAGTTATTTTTAGCCCCTATGTCGCCATAGCAGCATACTATAATATGGGAGTGTGTTGCTACGGAGATGTAACATCACATGTAGACACACCTTCAGCGTCTTAAATGTGTATCCTAACCCATGCAAACCTCCTTTAGAGAGATATTGTTCTGACATTTTAAATCTGAAAAATTCTGAACTCTGCATTGCAGCATTCAACAACATAACATGATTTCTGCTTTTAAAGAACCTCAGCAGTTTAGCCTGCCAGAATAAATAAAGCAAAGCAAGGATACAATCATAGCTGATTGCTTGTGAGACCAGTGTTCAACACAGCTACATGTTGATGAGTTTTCATGACTCTAAATTACTCCAAGCTATCATCTTAGGTTTTGCATAAACTGACAGTGTGGAGGTGGCAACCATCAAAGTTGGCTTATGTTCAGCCTTATCCTGTAAGATGCTGTGAACCTCCAAAAAGGTACTGAGCTCTCTCCACTCCCATTCTTTGACTGCTTAAGTCTTACAGGTTTGGGTCCTCTCATAGAATAGTAGGGTTGGAAAGGGACCTCAGGGGGTCATCTAGCCTATCCTATATTCAGGGCAGAATCCTCCTTTACTAAACCATCCCAATCTAAGTGTCTGTCTGATCTGCTTTTAAAAACGTCCAGGAATGGAGATTCCACAACCTCACTGGATAGTTCGTTCCAATGCTTAACCACCCTCTTAGTGAGAAAGTTCTTTCTAATATTATACAACAGTTCACTGAAAATTTACATATATAATTTACACGTATACATACACAGACACACACACACATACAGATATATAAATATGTAATAAAAATGTTAGCCTTGTGACAACAAACTGAAATACTGAGTTCTTTGGGGAAAAAATGTATGCTTATATTGCACTTATTATCTGATATATAGATATCTATATATAGATAGCTATATATAGATATATTATCTGATATATATATATCAGATATTAATCAGATAAAATTGTGATTATCTGATATCTATATATAGATATCAGATATTCTTATCTGATATATAGATATATCGATATATTGATATATCTATCAGATAAGAACCTATATATATATATATATATATGTATATATATTTATATATATAATTTTTTTTTTAAACCTTCAGGTGATGGACCTGTTTTCTGTTTTACTATTTCCAGCTTCACAAGAGCACTACCTTCAAGAGAATGGGAAAAATAAATGCAATTTCAGTGCATGCCACAGACATTTTACATAGCCAAGCAGGTCAGTACACTTCAGAGGATTTACTGTGAAACTGTTTTGCAGTCCAGTGTATGATTGATATCCATAGATCATTCTCAACAGAGTGAGCATGTACTTCATGGGCAATTATACTCAAGTTTTTAAAACCAAGGAAAAATTGTATACTGAGACTGTTTTTCAGCCTGTTTGCTACGTTTTTTGCATTCTGACCCATGTTGGTTTTACAGATCTTAGAATAATACATGTATATGAAGAACCTGGATACTTTGACAAAAAATGCCTAATTCAACTCCACCACCTACTTTCAAGCCACCAAATAATACAACTGAAACCCTGTTTACAATTCAATTCTTTTTTATTTCAGATCTTTCTGAGGGGGACTTATGTTATGTACCACATATATATATAAAATATATATATATATAATATATAGAAAGATTGTTTATTTGTAAATAGCAAAAAGAAAAAAAAAATCCTATGGAGAAGAATGTTGAATTTTCACACTTAAAACAAAAAACCATCATCAGCATAAAGCCATGTTTAACGCTTGTATAATGTGATGCAATAAACTTTAAAATAAATTATGCATATGAAATCTTTGTTGTTGGGCCTTAATAAGTTATTTTATTTTTCCCTACTTTGGGGTGGGAGGTAAATAGGACATAAAAGAAGCAAAAAAATAACCAAGACCTGTCAACCCTTTCTTTTCCTAACTCCATTGTGTTATCTTTAGGTTCCTGTTGTGTTTCCAATAGAAAGGATTGGTCTCACAGAAAGCTGAGTGATATCTGGAAAGTGTGTGTTCTCTTGATTTGCATGAATTTAATAGATCAGGGGTCAGCAACCCCTGGCACGCATGCCGAGCATGGTACGCAAGGCTATTTTGCTTATAACACTAGCGCCAGCCCAGGCTCTAAGCAGCTGCTGCCAGTCACGGAGCCCGGGCTGCTCCCAGCGGGTGGCTGGGAGACTGCAAGCCCTGCTGCAAGCAGATGGGGCTCCGTGGGCCGGCTGCAGCCGGGAGGCTGCAAACAGCTGCTCCGGGCTCCAGCATGTCGGCGCTCCAGCACCTTCCAAGGTAGACATTGTGGTTTTTTCAGCACTCGGGCCAAAAAACTTTGCCTACCCCTGTAATACATGCTGATTAAAGTCTTTTAAGAAGGAAGTCATGACCTCCTGGTTAAAGGCCTGCTATCTTTACCCAGGCAAAACTGCCCGACTGTGGTAGACCTAGCAGAGGACAGGACATTATCCTGGAGAAAAACTGACCACAATTATTTTATGATCAATCCATTAATACAAGTACAAGAAATGCAAGCAAAAGAAATGGCTATTCCACTGACCAGAAGTAACCCATAGGAGCCTACTAGAAATAAACCAGGTACCCCATGGGCCCATGCACAGTCCCAAATGTGTACCTCTTCAAGGCCAAGGCATATGCTCCAGATCAATGGACTGGAAACCATCCCAAAGAAGCAGTTAAGGTTTCTACAAGCTCATATTTCTTCTACTCTGATGGATTTCTCTACCTGCTGTGACTTAAATAAGATTTTTCTATTATCCCTTACAATATCACTTCTAGCATCCCAACTACCCCTGAAAAAATATAGCCTATTCTTAGTTTGACTTTCTTGCAAGTAGTCTCCTGAAGTAATTACATAAGAACAGGAATAAACAAGTCCCAGGTTTACACCATAAATCAGGTATCCTAATACAGAAATGTCCAGCATTAATTCATGCACTGGCAGTATCTCAGTGAAAAGGGCAGATGAATCAGGGCTGCAAGCACTGCAAGGGCATTATTATTGTTGTACAGCATTTTTGGTATATGTCCTTTATGTGTAAAGTCTTCAGATCCATGTCCTCAGCCTTTTTGCAACTGTTTTGCATCATCTGCTTCTGATCTAGTGGCCTAAACATTGGGTCCATGGAGATTATTTGACTGAAACCCTAGCTTTGTGTCATGTTTAGACTTAAATGCATTAAGCCACAAGATTATCGGCTTCAGGTGGGGATCATCAACCCATTGCCCATGGGCCAGATCCAGCTCAGGGACACGGAGCTTCTGCTGCGTTCAGCAGTGTGGAGCTCTAAGAGCAGTTGCTTCCCATGCTGTGGCAGGGAAAAGCAGCAGTGGTGGGTGCCTTCCCCATGTTACTGCTGGGAAAAGCAGTGATATAGGCTTGATTCTGGCTTAGGATGCTTAAATAAAGTATTTAAAGCCACAAAATTGAAAGAAAAAACTGTGACACTGTACCCCTTTAATATATATATATATATATATAGTGTGTGTATACGTATAATACACACACACACAATAGTTTGATTTAAATATGACTCCATGAGGAAAGAATAATGTCAAAGGAGACCCGCAACAGTTTAATCAAGTATCAAATAAAATACAAACATTTATCTCAGTGTAGAATAATACAATGAAGTGCACATTGGTAATATTTTGGGCTAAACATAGACAACTGTTTTAATACGGTGCTGATTGGTCCAGGATATGACTTGTATCAAAACAGATGTGGCACAGTCATTTACACAGGAGGCTTTAAATGGCAATAAACTTGAATTAGGCACAATTTTTCGGAGGCAAAGCAAGCAAGCTTCAGTTCAAGTGCCCCCACCACCATTTTCCAGCACAGGGACGCTGAAACAGGAGGCACAGTGGTGCTTTAATTAGAGTGGCTCTCGGAGCTGCTCTAATTAAAGTGCTGCCCCACATCACTCCCAGAGTATGTGTAAAAGTGCCCAACATTTCTAAACAAGCAGTAGCAATATTGTTACTTGAGATAGAATACAGGAGACTCGGTTTCTACTCCAAGCCTACCACTGATTTGTTAGACGACTGGAGAAATCACTTCATCATGCCTCAGTCCTCTTTGGAAAATAGAGACTTTCCTTCCTTCCTTCCTTCCTTCCTTCCTTCCTTCCTTCCTTCCTTCCTTCACATGTTTGAATAAAAAGTGCCATGTTAAGAGTTAATTTTTAAAATGTACTATATGTGAGCTGCTTTTAAAATGTGATGTTCTATTTCTTTATCAGTGGAGAGGCAAGGATTTCTTTGGGTGATATATTTTATTGGACAAAATGTATTGCTAAGATAGAATTAGGCAATTTTTCAAATGTAAGACACTCTTCTTCATGTCTGAAGAGAAAAGCCAGCACAGCAATAGTTAAAAAACAAAACAAAACAAACAAACAAACAAAAACAAGTGGAGGCACACTAATAAGAATAATTAACCCTCATGGAGCATCATATGATTAAGCTCTTTTCTGTCACTGCACACATGTAAAATAGGTTGATCGCAAACACTACAAATGGCCAGATTTGGCTTATGTAAATTGGCACAGTTCCATTGACTTCAACGGAATGAGGGTCACTTACGCCAGGTGACCCATGTTCTTCCAGTTTTTGTTCCAGCCTGTCTTCACTATGATTTTTAGTAAGTATCTTAAAATTACAGTCAGAATTTTAACCTCAGTTTGACTGGGTGGTGCCTTCATAGATCACACAAAAAGGATGTTCTATAATGGCTTTTATTTCCCCAAATTATCCTAATACAACATAAATGTAATATCCTAGAATATAATACAAAATACATTTTTAAATATGCATTATACAAAATACGTAGGTGTAAACTGCCAAGTGGCTCAAAAACAGTGGAGGACAGATTCTGTTCCCTGCTCTAAGTGAGTACCAAAGCAAGTTGCTACAGGGGCAGGAGAAAATTCCCTTTCCTCCACAGAGCAGCATAAGGCCACCGTACAAACTCCCCTTTCCCTTTATGCTGTAAGTGGCCTTATACTGCTCCCCTTGAAAACCCCAGTATATATATGGAATGAATAGGAGGTAAATTGAAGGCCCACAGTGCACAGTGCTACAGGGTTTCTGAGCTGTACTTCAGCTTATAGGTGGACTTGGGACAGGGTTCAGTAAATTATAGCAGCCAGATTCCCCTTACTCTCACACAGAATTGAGCACTGAGGTTTTTCCACCTGTAAAATTCTAGACATGTTCTATTCTGGCTTGGACTTAATTGAGTGATTGTACTTACAGCTCATATTTAGTAGCATTTTATACTCTGTTTGCAAAAGTGTAAATGGTTGCTACCCAAGGTGCTAGGCAGCATTGAGTAGCCCAGTGACTTTCAACCTTTTTTCATTTATGGAAAATTTTGAATGGAAGTGCGAACCCCTTTGAATTGTAAGTGTGGGTGTTCACATATTTTTGATTGATGATAGTCATCTTTCACGGACCCCTTGGATAGTCTGCAGATCCCCAGGGGTCTGCAGACCACAGTTGAAAAGCACTGAATTAACCCATGAATTATGCTAGCGGGTCTGCACATAGCAAAAAAACCCTACTATTTTGTAACTTTCTACCTATGGAATCATACACATTGTGGGTATAAAGGGGTAGAGAGTTCCCTTCACACCCTACGAGCTATGCAAAAAATCTGATCTAATAATCAAAAATCCTGAGTTGATTAGTTCTGTTGTTGCTTTGGGGCATGCGGGGTGATGAGGAAGGACCTTTTCTCTAAACATTTCTAACAAACTCTCTAAGGTCTAGCCCAGCTCTTCAGCCTTGGCATTGAAGAGATGGGGTTAAGCAACTTCCCCACATATTTGCGGTTGAATGCTTTGCCTACACAGTGCTCAGATACTGCAGCAATGGCTATCTTCATAAAAAAATGGCCAGTAGGTACTCAAGGTCAGCACTTCTACAAGGAAAGATATTTTTAATGTTAAATTCTGCTTCCTTCATGAATGCCCTCCTTTAAAATATTACTCTGAAAATTAACTGAGATTTTAAGCAAATATTTTTACAGGAGACCACACAAAAATGATTTCATACAGAAAATCTCTGAATTCCTGCATTAAAGGCCACTTACATAAGAGACACCTGATTCCTTTTTTTGAAATTCTTCTTATTCTTAACGTTATTCCAATGTGGTGAAGACATGGAGCATGGTAAGGATTCTTGCATATAACCAGAGCTATAGTAGGTAAATTAATTCTTTCCAGAAATGCCACCAACGTCTTCAAAACAGTAACTAAAATGTTTGTAGGTAAGAGCTCCATGGCACCAGGTCATATATGAATGCCATTGACTTTCTCTTTATTGTCTGTGAAATTCATTTCAATATGGTTGAAAGCAAGATTGTCGATTCCTTCATCTGCCAGATTGTGAAGTTTCCAGTTCAAAACTTCCACTTTCTCCTTCTGAAAAAGAGTTTATATTGTGATATTCTTAGGTACAAAGTATCTTTCTCTTACTCTCTCTTACACATGCACACATACCCGCATATGCATTGCATGCACGTGTGCACACACACACATATTATCCCTGTTGACTCCTGCTAAACGTTTCCCCTAAACTATCTTCCATAATCTTAGGTTTGGCCTCTTTTTGCCTAATGCCTAATTCAAGAGGATGCATCACTTCTCTAAGCATTTTCCTGATCTTCTCACAGCTGAGAAACTTTATCTTTCTCTTCTTAATGTAAATGTGGCACAGACCACAGATATGGTACTTACTACAATGAGGCTACAAAACATGTTAGTGAACATTAATTATTTTCAAAGGAAATGCATAAGAGTGAGACCCAGGAAAAGGGTAAATGGAACAAGGAGAAAGTTGGAGGAAGTATGGTGTTTCTGACATTGTAGGGGAGACGATTAAAGAAAAAGAAGTTTTAAAATATGTATTGAGTGGTTTTTACTGAGTGAGACATAGAATCACAGAAAATCATAGAAACTTAGGGTTGGAAGGGACCTCAGACGGTCATCTAGTCCAACCCCTTGCTAAAAACAGGACCATCCCCAGCTAGATGATCCCAGCCAAGGCTTTCTCTAGCCGGGTCCTAAAAACCTCCAAGAATGGAAAGTCCACAACCTCTCTGGGTAACCTGTTCTGTGTTTTACTACCCTCCTAGTGAGAAAGTTTTTCCTAATATCTAACTTAAACTTCCCTTGCTGCAACTTGAAACCATTGGTCCTTGTTCTTTCATCTGCTACCACTGAGAAAAGTACAGGATCACCTAACTGTGTCAAGACCCTAAGTCCCAATGAGTTTTAATGGAACTTACTCATGTTTCAAAACCCAACATGTGTGGACTAAGGGTGTGTCTACACAGCACTGAGTAGTCAGGCATAGCGATCCAAAAAACTTCTTCACACACCCAGGCTAATTACCTCTTTTGAGAAGCAGAGCTTCATAGCCTGGGTGCAACACTGCACTAGCACAGATCCACAGGTTCCTGTATCAGGGCTAAAACAAATTGAGGTGGCTCACATATCTCTGCATGTGCTGCCCTGCATCATGTAGATTCCAGTACGTGAGATGGCACAGTCACAACTGCCTTAGAATACCTCGGTGTGGCATTGCCTTGTAGCAGGCAGACATAATCCAAGGTCCTACTGCACAATGCTGACAGCATAATGGGGCCTCAAGGTGAATATGAATTTAGTTTTTAGGTATAAATGAGCTATAGTCCTTTAATTTTTTTAAGCTTTAGTTTAAACATTTTCATTTTTTATTACAACCCCCCCCCCCCTTACATTACATTTTTCAAATAAAAGTCAAAGCTAAACAGGAAGTAGGGTTACTAGTCAAATTCAGGGACAGCACACATTTTTTAGTATTGATTTATGATAGGGTGGGTGGACAGTTCGACTTTACAGTGCAGAAAATAGAGTTTGCAAAGAGCAAAGGCAGCATATTTTACTTTGCCTCATTTAAGGGGATTTTGTGGAGCAAGAACATTTATTTTAAAAATAAATGCCAAGCAACTATGTCCTTTATTTACCTGCTTCTGCTTTGTTTCTGGGTTATGTCAAGAGAAAAAGAGAACCTTTTGTTCTCTTTTCTGAGGGCCAAATACATTCAAAGCCCATTTCTCTCAGTAGGAATCTTTTCTATGCTTTATATCAGGCCAACTATAAACTGGTGTGAATAAGGAATATCTGTACTGAAGTCAAGAGAATTGTAGTGGCGTGGAAAAAGAATCAGACCTGGAGCTGGGCATTTATCTAGCAGGTAGAAAATGTAAATGTAAGTGGACTGCAGAAAAACCGTAAGTTGATGCTCACAGTAATCTTTGGAATGTTTCTTCATATATGAAGAGGATGAGTGGGTTTCAATCTGAGCATTGTTATTGTCATTCAAAATGTATCCGACATTGTTTCTGTATGCAAATAACAGCAACTGTATTGCTGTATAGCAGTTTGTCATCCCAGTTTCATGACATGCTGTCTGCTAAGCCTCATGCCTAACTGCATTCCATCAGTGAAAATCAGGTTTCTGGCTTTCCTGCTTTAACATATTCCTCTTCATTAAATCTAACTTGAATTAAACTGAAGATCCTTGTTGCTCGGGCAGAATGGAAATCACCCCCACTTTTTTCTCAACAGTTAGATTGGTGCATTAATAGGCATCCTTTCCCCAACTCACCAGCCATGTTGAGCTATACAAGGCAAATACTTATATCTGGGCACAAACAGAAGTTATCCTGCCCATTTAATTTGTAGGCATGAGTTTCCACATTCACTCTGTCCACTGGCTGAGGAGCACATCCTAAGGTAGTTTGATCTGGGGGAGGTGTATTAAAGTCATGGACCTACAGTAGTTTACACCAGTGGTGCTCAATCTTTTTGGTCAGCAAACCAAATGAATAGTGCCCAGTCCATCCGCAGGCTCAGTTCAGTCAGTAGACCCCATCTGGTGACCAGCATGAGTGCAGCAGGCCCCATCCAGCCCCACTGAGGGGGACATGAGCAGCCTGGCCCCAATCCAGCCTATCAGGAGAAGGGGACATGGCTCAGCCCCAGCCCAGTCCACCAGCTGTGGTGGGGAGGGGGAGGGGAAGGGGACATGGCCCAGCCCTGATCCAGTCTCTAGGAGGAAGGGGGTGTGGCCCAGTCCAATTCAGTTGTGGAGGGGAGGAAGCAGGTCCAGGACATGGCCTGGCTCCAACCCATTACATGGGGCTTTGGGTTTGAGAATTTGGTAGGGGAGAGGGTGGCAATATCAATTGCCACTGCCCCCTGGCCACCAAATTTCCATACTTATGGGGAGCCCCATGGGCCAGATGTGATGGCTCTGCAGGCCATTTTTGGCCCACAGGCCAGAGGTTGAGCACCCCTTATTTATTTCATCTGAACATCTGGCCCATGGTTTCTACATGGATGAATCACACGCATCATCTATTAAAAAATCTGTCCCTGTTGCACATATTTAGTTTCCAAAATGTGCAACATCTCAACACAAAGGGTTTTCACAACAGGAAAAAGGTCTGAACACTGGATCATTTTAAAAAAGACTATTGCCATGTGACACCCAGTGTGGCAGCTTTTGCTGTTACTTTTAACTCAGTGCATTGGGCAAATAGCATATCACTGTAATGGTGGTCTTAATAAAACCTATTCTAACTTAGGAGGGCCAAATTGACAACACTCTACTCACAGCAATGACCAGTCACTTTCAAGAGGGTTATAAGAGTGAAGGGTCACAACAGTTTCTAGAGCTGGGGCCCAGATGGCCATCTTTGATCAGTTGCTGGAGCTCAACTAAAGTCAATGGAAGTATGTCAGTTTAAACCAGTAGAGGAGCTGCCCCTCCACTATCAGGGTAAGTAAGTTAAGGCATTCTCCACTGACTGTGGAAAGTCTAATTCTTTCATGGATATGAGAGGAAGGTGTTATTGGTTTATTTCTATGCAACAGGTATGAACTAGCATATAGCACTGCCAAATGTGGCAGCCAGCAAGGTAGTCTTTCTTTAAGAAGTGTTAATCTTTAGTACTGTAATCTGATTTTATTCTTGAGATGTTTGTCTCCATTCTATTCAACACTTCTTCTAAATATTTAATTTTTTGCAGGAGAGGCTGCCATTTAGACTGTACAGGTGGTGGGAAATTTCCCCCCGCTCAAGCTATAGCTAGTAATTTAAAAAGAGAAAAAAGTCTAACATTTATCTAAGAAAGGACACTTCAGTGTTCAGAGCAGCCTATGTACCTCATTCTGAGAGGTTACCTAGGAGTGCCCTAGCAGAATGCTGAACTTCTGAGAGCAGGTGTTCTTTCTATTATCTGCTACTCACTGAAGTCAGACACCTGCTGCTGTGGCCAGATATAGATATCAGCTGCTTTACCCTGACCCCGTCTGGTGGACAGCTGCTGCTTAAATGAAGCAGTCATGACAAACTGTGTCAGCCAGTCAGGAAAAGTATAAAGACAAAATTTAGTCCCCTGGGAAAGCTTTGTTGAAGGATTTTGGCTTCTGACTCCAATGTTGCTACATTATTAGAGCTAGTGTTTCCTTAAGGGGTGTTTATTGGGTACATTCTATGTTTGTGGTGACCAAGGCTGACCTCTGCAGAGGACCAAGTTGAAAGGACAAAACCTGGATCAATAAATGATTAAACAATAACACTTTTTTTTTTAGAACATGTAACCCCTGGTGAATTTGTGTCCATTCTCCAGGAGTGAAGACCTGGTGGAGGCAAAGTAGGATCTGCACATAACAATACTTACTTTCTCAGGTTTAGAAAATGCGAAGTTGGACAGGAAGTCCTCTTTTGTCAGCAGGAATTTACGGTCAATATTTTGCTTCCTTCCTCCTGTAAAATAGACACAGTATTAAATTTTCTATTAAATAGTTTTTAACCTGGTACCTCTTATTCTACAGATAACAGTATACCAAATTCTAATTGCCTGATCTTGCCCCGTCTTGATGCCCTGGGTAGAGGCAGCAGCAAAAAGCAATTACAAGCTGTTTCCTCAGGTTGCATCAGCCACATATTCCAGTATCACTTGGATCTATCAGGTACCGGAGTATAAAGGATGCCACGGCTGTGTTTGGAAGCTTGTTAACTATCCCTGTGATGTCTGTCCCTTAGGGACGTACTCTAGTTGCATGCTTTTTGTGTCAGAAGAGGAAAAAAATCAAGTATCTGCTAACCAAAAACAGCAGAAGGAGCCTACATTTTATGTAACATTCAGTGTCTGCAACCAGCCTGATGGTGTAGTAGTAGCCCAAAGTGCTACCATCTGTAGGAATTAAGGGCACTGAGAGATGTGCAGCTCCCCGCTTTACAGGAAGCACTATGAATTACAGCAATCCCCTTGCTGGGTTTTTGGTTGTAGCCGTGTTAGTCCCTATGCCTGAAGAAGGGTGACTGCACCCGAAAGCTTGCTAAGAACTTTTTTCCAACTACTCAGTTGGTCTAATAAAAGATATCACATCTACTCAAAGAATATTGCCTGCCAACAATCCCCTTGACCTGGCTTCATGACAGCTGCCTCTTTCTGCTAGCCTTGCCCTGCCCCACACCCCTGCAAACTCCAGTGCTGTCTTCAGGATGGGAGGGGGGTTGGGGTTTGTTCAGCCTGCGCTGGAGGGTGGAGCAGGTGGATTGGAGCACTCCACTCTGGGGGCTCCAATCCACCCACCACACCTTCCAGCACAGGCTGGGCAAGAGTGCCCTCCCCTCCCTTCTCCCCACTTCCATCCTGAAGACAGCACCAGGCAAGGGCAGAGCTCAGCTGCATCAGCCCAGCCCTGCTGACAGACGTTAATGAAGGCACTCCAATTTGGAGCACTTTTACCTGAACCCTCATGTAATGAGGGTTCATTTGCTGTGTAATCGTGCACTTTTGAAGCACCCTGCAGCCATGCACTTCTCTCAGGGCACAGCTGTTGAGCACTTCAGGGGGCCAATCACGAGACACAATGTCACTTTTGTCAGTGCCCTCTGTTTGAGGCTCAGACTTAGTCCTGCACTCCTCAAGTGGCAACTTTCTTAACCACGGGGGGTTGTCCCACATTATACTGCAGTGATTTCTATGGTCAATAGTTTGAGGAGAAAGCTGGGTGTCCAATCTCCTACATCCTTATCTTAAGGACTGCTGTCATACTATGAAACATGAGGAATGACAGATAGTTCCCAGGGACTCCAGAAAATGTTTCAGGGATATTGGGTGGGAGGAAGGGAGTGAAAGGGAGACAGGGGAGGAGAGGAAGGTGGAAAAACTAATACAGCTGAGCATATTCTCCTCACCTCTTACAGACAAGAATCTCATGAAAACCATTCCATACAATGGGTCAAATGTATGTCACCTTAGAGGGGACTGAAGAGGTGGTGTTCAAACCTATACTAGGTTAAACTTTGAGTTAGGTTAAATACAATTTAGGAAGCAACAGCCCCCAAATCTTGTGAGCTGTTCTCATGAGACTTTCACCTAAAATCCTGGAAATGTGAAATGAGCTGTTTCTGTGCTATTTCAGCCATGTGCAAACTGGATAATAGGCCCTGTCTGGATTTTCCTGAGAACAACATGAAAAGTAGGTCTGGATCTTGAGCTCAGCTGCAAACTGTCCTGCTTGCCCTCGGGCTCCATAGATATTTCAGTGGGCAACTAACGTGGCAATATAGAGTGAGTCATTCCTTGGGTGCGTGATTAGCAAATTAAGTGAAAATGAGCACTGTTCATCATTCTCTAACATTTTAAATTTGCTCAAAGCTTTTGTCCTCAGGAAGAAAGAATGGCATATTTCCTGTCAGGATTATCTGCATGTTCAGTGGTAACTGTCAAACCCCTGCCCCTGTTAAGACTTAATAAAATGGAAAAAATGTATTGTACCTCCCCACCCCATCCTCTCAGGCTCAAAAACAGCTGAATCTGCTTCCTCATGCTTCAGAGGGGAAAGAAATCTCACCTGTAGGCAGATACCAAGTATGTGAAATTTCAGCCCAAGAGAAGAGTGAATTAAAACAGGGCATTAGGATGGAAACCTTTACGAAATTTCTACTAGCATGGTTGTGGACAGTTCATATTACTTCAGGAAAGAATTTAAATGCGTCTTGAACCCAAACTCTGACAAAGATACCTGATAAAAGGCTGACAATTATTCCCACTGCTATTGTGACCAGAGTCCCAAGTGTGCTGAAGTACAGATAGGACAAGGAATACCAGTGATCAGCTAGAACAGGTCTAGAAAAAGGGAGAGAACACAAGTTGGGTTTTTTTTCTCAGACAACTTGAAAATATAAAGCTATGAACAGAGACAATAAATAACATAAGGAGAATGCTGTGCTAAGACCACTTTAAAAATAACAACCTACATGCTAAACTTGCAGATACACTCATATGCATTTTTTTAAGAAGCTTATGAGTCTTTTACTTACTGGGGAGGAGTCTGGGCTGTAAGGTGTAAGAATGCGGCACAGTCAGTGAAACAAGAAGTTCTTGTGTTTCTACTAGGAAGTCTAAGCAAAACTTAAGAGTCCAGTCTATCCATGCAAAGGATGAAGAGGACTAAAATCTGCTTTACTGCCCCTTTTTTCTGTATTTTCCACCCCTCTCATTAAGTGCAAGTATAGACTCTGACTGCAAAACCCATTTTTTCCAGATGGGACCATGCCACATCCAGTAGCCACTTGTGAGGTGTGGAGGTATGAACTACTCTATCCTTTTTGTGGATCTAGAGCAGTGGCTCTCAACCATGGTACACTCAAAGCCCCCCTTGTTACATTCAAAGCACTCCTAGCAAAATGCCAGGTCTTATTTTTCACTCATTTTTTGACTATAGAAAAATAATAGAGCAATTATTGTGATGCAAAGAACTGAGAAAGACCCCCAAAAGGTCAGAATATTTTGACACGGTAGATTCCTATTTGAAATCTCTTGGTTTATCTTATGAATCATACACACCTCACAGCGATAATACTGCGTGGTACCCCATAGCACCCTTACGAGGATCTCATGGCAGCCCAGGGTGCCACAGCACCCTGGTTGAGAATCACCAGTCCAAGGCTTCTGCTATCCTATTTTGAGTCTCTTTGCCACACACTACAGCTGGAGGGACACTGACCAAAGTTCTTGGCCGTGTATTTTTACTGATATCATCAAAACATAACCAGTTAATGGTGCATACTTGGCACTGAGATTTATGGGGTAGGTGAAAAATTTACCTTACATTCTCTGAAGCTTTATATTCCATGTGAGAAGTAAAAGAGTAACTAGTCAACCACCCTGAACTCGAAGCAACTATTTGTAGCAGATCAGCTAGCAAAAGGAGTCTCTGGCTTAATGCTAACTCTATACCAAGACATAAGAATTGACACTTAGAATTTTTAACCCAGCCGTTGGCCCTGCAGGTATTGTTCTATTGAATTTAATGTATTTTCTTTAAATCTTTTTACTGTATGTTAACATTGTATAAGAGGCTATGATGGCTGTGGGAGGGGTAGGAACAGCATTTTTCCCAGCTCCACTAATTCTCCTGATTTTGCTGAATGTAGCTACTTATTTCTGCATAGGTTTGATGCTGCTGAACAAACCGTTACTGGAAGATTTACCAAGAGCATGTAAACCCCACCCTACCCACTTTCAGATTTGACCTGCTTTGATGGTAAAACAGAACTTTGATCATGGTAAATAATCCACTAAACACAGCAGTCCCCTGTGCCTATGCAAAATGCATAAGTAAACTACTTCCCAGTGTAGAACTGTCAGACTGGTTCTAATCTAAAGCCCACTGAAGCCAACAGAAGGATTTGCATTGACTTCTGTGGGTTTGGGATAAGACAACCATCCCTGTGGAGCACAAAAGAGAACGTGGTTTCTTCCAAGTAGAAAAGTAACTTAACCCAAGGAGGATTTCTTAAATAACCAAACTGCTAGACAGACATTCACATCACTTCAAATCAGACATGTGCTATGCTTCACATGCCAGCATTGTTGTATACCTTTCTATGACTGGAGCATGTGAGAGTGTTGTTAAAATTGGCATGGCCATTGTTGCAGTCCAGTTGCCTAGTGGTTCTGTCTCACAGCCTATAGTTCTAAGCTTTAATGGCATAGTCCTCTCAGGGAGAGGAGGATAAATCTGAGCTCCAATTCCAACCCAGAGAGATACAACAAAGCCACTTAGAAGACCTACAAATGCGCCCTGCAAAAAAAAAAAGTGAAAGTTCATTTACTTGCAAAATGAGAGAAACACAAGAGATGCACAAAAAGAAACAGAAAAAAAGCATCAAAGTTTTCCATTTCAGCAGCCTAAGTTTCATAATGGACTTACCGAGTATGCAACATTTGAAAATCAAGCCACTTTATTTAGATACCGTAATACTGTATTTTCTTACATACAGCATACACCCATCTTTACTTAACTTGTTTTTGAGAAGCAGGATGAAGAAAAAAAATCTTCTTGGTAGAAACTGAGTAGCAGTAGCTAGGGAGGTGAGACTCCTGCCACCCTGCACACCAACTGGGGCCCTCTCACCACCCCCATGCACTAGGTCTGACCCAGTGGGTGCATCTACATGTACCCTACGGTGCCATTGTTTTGGAAGTACTACATGATAATGCAGTAACAACCCGTGCTGCACCATGCCAGCGGTGCACAGTTATTTTTAGCCCCTATGTCACTGTAGCAACATGCTATATCAAGGGAGTGCGTTGCTACGGCAATGTAGCAGTGAAATCATGTTTTTTTACATCACCATAGCACATTGCTACAGTGACAGAGCATCATGTGTATATGCACCCAGTATGCCACATCCAACACCACATGTTGTGTCTGGGGCCATGTGCCAAGTCCAACCCCATGCACAGGGTTTGGGGCTGCCAGGTCCAACCTCATGTACCAAGCCTGACACCATTCACCACCCCAATCCAGCACATGGGGCCATGTCATCCAGCCAAGGGGTTTCCCATGGGTCTGGAAATTTGGTGGTGGGAGAGCAGTGGCAGTGTTAATTGCTATGGTTCCCAGAGCTATGGCTATTAATGCTGGTACCAATCCTCCACCACAAAATTTCTGGATCCATGGGGACCTAGTTTCCTCGCATATAATGCACATCCCACTGTTCATCAGTTGGTTTGGATGAAAAACCTGTGTGTTACATGCAAGAAAATATGGTACTTGACTCTAATGTAGGGTATATCTACATGATAAATTAGTGTGTGCACTTACTGGGCATCAGCCACTCCATGGCAAATGCCTGTGTACATACATACATACCTGTACCTCATGGTAAATGCAGTGAAAGTCAAATAGAAGGGGGAAAATTATGCACAGTTATTTACTACAGAATGGCTCATGTGCAGTGCATAACATACCTCATGCTAACTTGTTTGTGAGGCCCAAGTATGAATAACTATTTTTGTAATCTTAGCCTGTCACTTCAAAAATCTTCTGTTCAGCTAGGTCTGTCTATGAAGGCAGAAATGTTTTTTGTTTTATTGAGATAAATCTTTTTTTTAAATGTACATCTGCTAATATTTTATTTGAACATTCTCCTTAGAGCACATGCAGAAAATTCACAATTGTTTTTTCCCCTGGTGTTTTTCCTGAAGACAAAGAATTTTGTTAGAGCACAGGTTCCCAAAGTTTTATTCATGGAGGACCCCTTAAGGGTGGAACATGATGTAGGGAGCACATAACAAAATGAGGCTGCAATGCAATACCTTTATGTTTAGATAGATGAAACATAAGATTCCTTATAGATCCAAGTTATAACAAGGTGAAGTACCGGGCTGTTCCTATCTGTCAATCAATTACAATTCTGAACAGTAAATGGCTTCAGCCTTGCTAGTCACCTAATTCTGTTAAGGATGGTCATCTTTAAAAAAATAAAAAATCCTTTGCAGGCCATGAACAAATAGTTCGCAGGCCACACTTTGGGAAACCCAGCTTAGGCCCCACTTGTATTTCCCAAAGACAAGAATTTGCCTTCAAGATCTGAACAAGAATATTAAACCTAGGAAATTTAAGTGAAGTAGTTGTAAAAGTACTGCTGGTTGCCAGAGCCTGGTGTACAAAAACCACTTCTACACCCTTTAAAATCAATGAGAGTTTATGTTCCTACTCCAGATAAGAACTCACTGGAGATTAACTGGGACTTAAGAAAGCATTGCTTTTGGTTCTCTGAACAGGGATGAATTTAACCTACAGTGTTTTTTCCAAGTTATAGAGGTGTTTCAAATATGAAGTATTTGAAATTAGACTCTTATCAAGCCCTTAATGTCAGCTGCAGGAAATCTCATGAAATAACTTCCCCTACTTTCTGTGATTTTTGCTACAAAGCAGAAAAAAGTTAGACTTTAGGTGTTAACCAGGAGTCCTACACATAGTATCTTCATTCAGGAGCCCAGTGTCTAATTCATTTTGGTTTAGAAAAAAAATATCATTATATTTACCCTTTAAATGTAACCTACTTTTTGTGGATTTAGGAGGAGCCAGCCAAAATTAACTAGCTAGTGGAATCTTAGTTTAAACTATAACTATGGGACAAATGTTATTGCTCTATGATGTAACAACAAGTTCTTTCTTTTGGATGCTTTGTACACAACATAGTAATTCTACAAGGACAGGTAAGTAAAGAGGAAAGATAACTAATTAGTGCATCTTACCATTATTAACAATCTTTTCAGACTAAATTACTAACCTTATTTTACGAAAGCTAATAAAAAAAATATTAACAAACAGTTTTCCACCAGGAAGTGCTGATTTGATGGAATCAAAACCTTTTAGAAGAACATGCTCAGCTTGCCTCACTGAAATCCCTAGTCATCCTTTTTTCCTGGCACACTACAAGGGTACCCTGCTGTCAAGTCAGCTGGTTTCCCAGGCCATCTACAGAGCTGAGTAGTTGGTTCCCATGTTGACTGGCTCCTTGGGTTCCCTATGTTGTGAGCAAGTAGATGGGCTCCCCAGGTGGTTGGCTCCCCATCCTGCCCACTTATTAAGCAAAAAGGTTTCCTGGCCTTCATGTGGTTAACAGCACAGCTACTTGTCTGGGGTCTGGCCTGGTCCCCTAGTTCTTCAGAAACAGAATTTTCCAATTATCTCTGTATTGTGGGAAATGTCACATCTCCACATTTTCTTTCCAACTGAGAATGAAACAAAAAGATTCAGAGATGTGAAATCTACCATATGACAAATATTCCAGTTCCCTACTTATTACATCAGAGGGGTACTACATATGGAAAAACCCCAACTATTCTTCCACTATGTATAGAAAAATAACAAATTGAAACATTTTCCATGAAATAAAGCAATTTCTTGGGGAAACCTATCCCTAACCCTCTCCAAATGACTTATGAATTTTGTACGACTCAGAACTTGAACTTACCAGGGGATTTGTGATGGGGCAAAGGATTCCCAGAGAAAACAGACCTAGAAGAGGGCCTCCAACCATGCCAAAAATACTGAGAGCTGCCTGAGAAAAGAATAAAATCTTGTATTAGGTATCACACCATAAAACTGAAACCCTCAATAGAGCACAAGGTGTTGGGGGACAAAAATGAAGTACTTGGAGTAAAGGGTTCAAGGCTACCTCAAGGCCTAATTCTCACCAGGTGTTAACTGACAGAGTGCTACTGGTGACCTACCTTGGGTTATACCTGCTGACAATCTGGCACTAGAATTTTCAAGGTAAGTTCCCATTCAAGAATTTAAATTTAATACAATTCAAGTAGCTGATGTTTTGTTCTTTCAAATGATATATTCTAGATAGCATAACACAGAGATGAAAAGCCATTACCCACCTGCAACAAACCTCCCATCAGGGATGCCAAAGCAGCCATAGCAATACAGAGTCCACCATAAAACAGACCTAAATGAACATGATAGATGAACATATCAACTAGGTTAAGTGTAATGCTCTTTGGGGAGAATATTTTCTTGTGGTCTAGTATTACCCCTAATAAATCACCCTACATGTAGGATTGTTTCTAAGAACAGCCAAATCAGTAAAAGGCTCGGAATGGAAATGTAAACATGATAAAGATCCTCTTACTGTATATTATATTTAAGATTAATTGAAACATTGTATCTTACAAGGATATAAACACATTTTGTTCTGAAGAAAAACATCTTGCTTCCCACTTTTTTAGTTTTGTAACACCAGTGCAAATGCCTTATGATTATTAGAAACATGAACCCTAAGTCCTCTTTGTACAACTAGAGGGCGGTGGACAGCATAAATACATGTGACATCTCTCTTTTCCTCCTCAGCTCCATAGGGCTTTATCATTGTTTTGATTTGCTTGTCCTCCTCCGTACCAGCCCAGCCCTGATCATACCACAAATTAACCTTAGGAAACACAAGTTCCCTAAGGTGCCCAAAATGGAGCGCCTTCATCTGATCCCTCATTGATGAGGGTTAATTTGACGCATGATCAGCCACTTTAAAAGCACTCTGCAGCCTTACACATGTGTCACAGCATGGCTGTAGAACACTTTCAGGGGGTCAATCATGTGGTAAACATAACTTCTGTCTGCGCCCCATCTTCTACCTGACAATAACTGTGGTGATACATTAATCCCAAAACCTAATGTATCAGGCAAATCATCACAATATTAGTAAGACAGGTGAGTCATCATTCCCATAACAAACAAATGTTGGCATAGGGTTACTGACAACAGCGCTTAAGAAACAGTGCTCACTAGCATGATGTACCCTGTAGCATTTGGTATGTACTTGCACTGTTTTGGGTTGGGTTTTTTTTAATTTCTAAATGGATCATTTTGAAACAGTCTTCTCCCAGTTTTCTCCAACAAATATTATTGGATGCTGTGGGCCAAGTCTGCCAGATTTCTTGCACAATGTCCATCTCCTGGAAGTCAGCATCTTAGAAGGTATTGCATAGTTTGTGGCTTATAGGAGATGGATCACAGAAAGGAGAACCAATAGTGAAATCACTCATCTTCCCTGCATCCCTCAGCTAACCTTCTCTGGTGCCAAAGGCAAACTGAGGCAGTGCCAGTATCTGTGTCAGGCAGAAGGCGGTCAGCTGATGAAAGTGGGAGCATTCAGGTCATAAGATGATTTTCTAGTCTAGAATACCATATTTGCACCCTCATCTGTTCAGGTGCCCATTCAAGTAGTTTCACAGTGGCAATAAAATATCATTGTGATTTCAGTCAGGTCTGTGTTGGAGTTTCATTTATACAGATGATCTTCAGATGTTAAATAAAAACAATGGAGCTTTGCAAATTTAAGTGAAGAACTGGACCCTGTATATTCACCCTAAAACTCATTGTCTCTAAAGTTTTAAAACTGGCTCCTTAGGGGCATTTAAATAGACTAATGGCTTCAGAGTACATCACAGGGGTCATAAAGTGAATTGTTGATTCCTCAAATGACAGTATGATGCAGTCCACTTTCTCACATTTGTCCTACCAAACCATTCTACATTCAAGTGATTTGTAACAAAAAATTTATCCCATACACCTGCCTTCCGACTGATGAAAGAAAAAATAACATCAATTTAACCTGGAACCTCTGGCTCTTTTGTATTAAGAAGTTAGATTGAACAAAGCTGCAATATAACTTTACCACTTAAAGACCAAATGAGAAGGCCTTTTCCATGCTTACTTTAAATAGCCTTTTTTTCATTCTATCTAGAATGTCTCTCCTTGATTTTACACACAGTTTGCAGAGGTGCAGTTTCATTTTCTTTAATGGATTCAATTGTATTTTGCACTACAATACAAGATCTGAATCAAGAGCTGTCTCTTAAAGGGAAAACTGGAAAATATCCTTTGCAGACTTACTCATCCCCTTGGAAATCCAAGACAATTTCTGTTCAGAGAGTGTTCTGAAGTAAGGTTTAACGAGATCCTCGACGGTGACAGCAGCTAAAGCATTGATGCTGGAGGATACTGTACTGCAAGAGACAAAATTTAAAACATTTGTGTATCCTCCTAGGAACTGAAGTAAAACAACAACAACAACAACAACAAAAACCCTCAAAAAAACAGAGTTGGAATTATTCAAAAGGGAAATTGTCATTGCCTGCAACATTAGGAGAGATTTAATGTATAACATTGCCCATGTGGATATTATTGTTACCAAAGGAGATAAAATTTACATTGCAAAAAATATAGTTACCTTCACTCTCAATGAAGACAATGCTTGTTTTAAGGTAAATAAGTTATCTGACAGGGCAGTGTGAAGCTTTGGTAGTTGATTCGATTCAGAGGAGATTTGGCCTGATTTGGTGGCTGAATCTCTGAATCAGCATTGAATCGGGAGACCCATTAATCTCTCCAAATCTGATTCGGAAGCTTCTGAATCGATTCAGAGAGATTTGGAGATTTGGCTATAGACTGTACAGGCAGGCACTAGGCAGTGCCGGTGGAAGCAGCTGGGGGAGCAGCCAGATGAGCCCCACCTTAAGCCAGCAGCCCCAGAAGAAGCTGTGGCTTGTCCAGCTTATCCCCCAGTTGCACCCCCGCCGGGGCGAGGCAGGCAGTGCTGGCAGCCCCAGGAGAAGCTGCGGGGGCTGGAGGGGATGTTTGGGAGCTGAGGGATCGAACTGGGAAATGGGGGGAATGATCGGAGGCTTCCCCCCAGCTCCTGGTTCAATTCCCCAGCTCCCCAATCATTCCTCCCAGCTCCCGCAGCTTCTCCCAGGGCCACCAGCTCAAGCTGGGGCTTGTCTAGCTGCTCCCCTAGCTGCTCCTGCTGGCCTGTATAGTCTATGGCTGAATGAGAGTCGACTCTGAATATTTTTGGATTCAGATTTGGCCAAATCGAATCAGGACAGTGATTCCAATCACTATCCATCCGAATCGCCGAATCTAAATTCAAAGCAAATACTTTCTGCTTTGCACAGGCCTATTATCTGATAAGTCCATAGAGAGAAAGTGAATATGTATTATTTATTATCAAGGGCTATTTTTTAATTTTATAACCTTTTTGATACTTTAATACGCATAGCATACATCTGACTAGGTAAGAACTGAGAGATGTAAATCTCAGATTATTGGCTATTTTGCGCAGACAAGGTTTTTTGAGTAAATCCGATATCTGGTATTAGACCAACTCCAGTAATTGGAAAAAATTCTTCTTTGCAAACTTTTGGGCACAAACACCCTTCATCAGGCTGAGGAAGCATCTGCATTTGATCTGTGCTCTTCCTGGATAGAATGAATAGTAAAGAAGCCAGAGGCTTTTACTATTCATTCCATCCAGGAAGAGCACAGACCAACTGCAGATGTTTCCTCAGCCCAAGGAAGGGTTTTTATACCTGAAAGCTTGCTAAGAAGAATTTCTCCAACTATCTCTGAGTTGGTCTAATAAAAGATATCAGATTTGCCCAAAGAACCTTGTCTGTCTACGTCCAGGCCATCTTATATTCACCAGCCTACATATTGGCTAACGATCCTATCTTTAGTTGCCCACATTTGAAAATCTTCATCTAAATGAATGAATGAATAAATAAATAAATAGATGCCTGGGTTGTACATGGAAAATGAACATGTCTATGTACAGACAAGTATAGACATAAAATGCACAGCTTGATGCCTCCTAATTCTGAGCTCAAATGGGAGTTCAATACACTTGAAGGGAACTTGTTCGAGATAGTTGAAGTATTTTTGAAAGCAGGTCTAACTAATTTCAATGACTTGAAAACTTCCGGGGGTGGAGGGAGGGAGTGGGGGTAGTAGTGGTGCAGTTGCACTCATCCCGCACTTTGATTCCTGCTCCACACAAACTTTAAAACCAATAGCCTGGAAGGAGCGAATCAGTTCTAGTCAGGGAGTGCTGAAAGAATCAGTTGATTTCATGGCTCATTATCATTCCCTGATCCCTACTAATCTCTTTCCACTCTAAAGGCATTAACAATTCTTTGCCTTTTTTTAATGGTCTTGATGTTCCACTGTTGAAACTATCCATCTGCAATTTTGCTGTTTGTTAGCCATAGCTGGTAAGGTCCCCCTTCTGTTTCACAGCCCTGAAGACTGTTGTTAGCTCTAGCTAAAAACTTTAACTCAGTTGTGGTTGTGCGGGCCGGGCCCCGATCCCGCCCTCGTTGCCATGTGCGGCGGTGATTCCGATCCTATTCTGGCCACCATGGGCGAGCCGGGAGTGAACTGGGGTCATACTGGACCCGTCTTCGTTGCACATGGGTTGTGGCCAGCAGCCCGGGCACGTGGGGCTGGAGAGAACCACTGGGCGGTTTAGCGCACGCGAGTTAGAATTAGTTACAGAGGCGTAATGGTTGATTGAAAAGATTGTTTACTTACACCCAAAGATGGTATTGGTGTAGGCTGGACAGTTTTCCAGGCACAGCTCCCGCTTGGATCCTCACTAGAGGAACACGACAAATCGATTGCTCCCATGGAGTTTGCTAGGCTCCGCGGGTCCGGTTAAGTTGGGTTCGAAAAGTTTCCCCGGAGTTACTTAGGCTCTGCGGGTCCGAAGTTACAGGAAAGGGATACGTCTAGGATTGCACTCGGTGATGGGGAGAGGCAAGAAGCGAAAGCTCCGTAGACTCGGTTCTATTGCCTCTATTGCCTGCTTAGGGGAGGCGCATCGGGTCCGCGAGGGTCCGCAGCACTTGGAGATCTTCACACAGAATCTCTCTCGTCCTCCCTCCTCCGACTTGGGCGGAAACTACCCAAGCCTTTTGTACGGCTAGCAAGCCAATCGCTAGCCGCCACATGTGCCTACATTAGGAATGGGCCAATAACGTGGCGCGAATCCTAATACAAATGGCGGGAACTTCTTTACAGCGTGTATCACTACAATGCAAAAGAGATGCACACTGCAAAGAAGCTGTAATCTGGCGGGAAATCCCCTGTTGCACCAGAGTTCTCTCTTGCAGCAGAGAACTCTACCGTGCAAAGAAAGCGACAAATTGGCGGGAAATAATTTAGCGGTGCCGAAGCACACACACAAACAAAAAATCACAACTTTGGGTTGTGACATCCCCCCTTGCTGAGAGCATAGCTAAATTATGCCACACTCTTTCGAGCAATCTAGAGTTTTGTCGTGGTCATCAAACGAGTAAACAAGCCATCAAACAAATACACAAACATAAAATTCGCTGTCCTGGGATCAAATTACATAACAATCGAGAAATAATAACCAACATAAACACATAATCTGATTCATAACAAAATTGCATGATCAGGGCTTCAGTGGGCGTCTTGACAAAGTCATACGTCAGGCCCTCACTTCTTCCGGTGGTGTCATCCCTTTTAGGGCTCCTCCTTGTCACACACTCTGAATTCTGGATCTGTAAACAGAAAACTCTCAAAACGGATTAATGACCTAATTCAACAAACTTAAACAATTTTAAATGATTTTCATGGCCTAATTAGACGAAATCGTCGAAGATTCATCATCCGGCTCTTCTAAATAACAGAAACCTAACTCATAAGCTAATTGCCATTGGCCTGCGTCCCCTAAAATCCGAAGCTGCCGCTTGTTAAGTCCGGAACGCTGTAGGAGAAATCCAAACATGTATCGCTCCTCTAGGGTTCTCGGTGGCAGTGGTGGGAGATCGGATCCACGTCATCTGGTGCCCTGAGGCCTGGTCGGGTGTTGACAGTCCCGATCATAAGACAATCTTGGCTCCATCAGGATACGCAGTCTCGGCAATTGACAAAGAAGATTACTCTTTAATCACGTTTAAATTCCGTGGCCATAAGATCTAGCCATGAAATTATAGCCTCTTCAGATTCCATCTCAGATTCTTTATACCATTGTTGTAGATCTGTCCAAGCATGAATGCGACTGGCGACGACATCTCGCCCATCCGTTGCCGGGCCGACCGTGATTGCAGGGCAAGCTGTTTTTTCGGGAGTCGATGTTGTTAAAGGCTGAACTGCTGCCGCAGGGGTTACTGCTGCTGTTGCTGCTTCAGGCAGGAGGGGCGGATGCACTCCTCTGCTTGACTCTCTCCTTTGTCGGCAGGAAGGCGTGGTTGGCCGAGACGCTGCTGCGTCGCTAGGCGGGGTTGCCGGCGACGATGCTGCATCGATGGGCGGAGTCGCTGACTGAACTCTCGCGAGTTCGTTAGAAGCTCCACCCTTCTTTTCCGGTTCTTCCATGTGGTCTCCCTCTTGCTCGGCGCCATCTTGGACTGGTGTTTCAGGCTCCTGTTTCTCAGCCGCTTCTTTGACCGATCGGATCGCCATCTGCAGCTGGGTTTTCAAACTTAAATTCCTCTGCATTAGATTCATTATAATATGAATAGTTGCACTACCTTCTCCCCCCTTGTCGTACCGCAAGGCCATTCTTTCATCCGCGGGGCATTCCTCCGTCTCCAGATCTTCGCGGAGCTCAGATGGAAGCTCGCGACCCCGTAATCTAGACATTACCATACACGGAGAGAACGGGCCAATGGGCTCCGGTTCTTCACTCTCCTGAGCATATCGTAGGCATCGGGCACACTCCCGAGTGAAAGTCGGGTTCGTTTCGCCAGCCGGGTTGGGTTCGGTGAGGGACACAGTATCGAGGGGCCTAAACAGGACCCGCTCATCTCTCATTATACACCCGAATGCCGCAGGGAGCAAGTACACTTCCCTTTCTCTCGGGGCTCCATCTTCAGAGATTCCCTCTTCTCCCTTTAGCGACAAACAGCCGCTTACAAATCTTTCACCCGTTCCGCCCGCCTGGTGGTAAGCGATATGTATCTCTAATTCTTCAAAGCTTTTCACTTGGCGTTGGTTATCGCGCCAAGGGCAATTCCTAACCAATTCTAACTCTAGCGTGTTCTCTCTTAATTCCGTCTGAGTTGTTATGTGCACATTGTCTCTCGATCCCAATCCCATCCTTGTCGCCATGTGTGGGCCGGGCCCCGATCCCGCCCTCGTTGCCATGCGCGGCGGTGATTCCGATCCCATTCTGGCCACCATGGGCGAGCCGGGGGCGAACCGGGGTCGTACCGGACCCGTCTTCGTTGCACACGGGTTGTGGCCAGCAGCCCGGGCATGCGGGGCTGGAGAGAACCACTGGGCGGTTTAGCGCACGCGAGTTAGAATTAGTTATGGAGGCGTAATGGTTGATTGAAAAGATTGTTTACTTATACCCAAAGATGGTATTGGTGTAGGCTGGATAGGTTTCCAGGCACAGCTCCCGCTTGGATCCTCACTAGAGGAACACGACAAATCGATTGCTCCCACGGAGTTTGCTAGGCTCCGCGGGTCTGGTTAAGTTGGGTTCGAAAAGTTTCCCCGGAGTTACTTAGGCTCCACGGTCCGAAGTTACAGGAAAGGGATACGTTTAGGATTGCGCTCAGCAACGGGGAGAGGCGAGAAGCGAAAGCTCCGTAGACTCAGTTCTATTGCCTCTATTGCCTGCTTAGGGGAGGCGCGTCGGGTCCGCAAAGGTCCACGGCGCTTGGAGATCTTCACACAGAATCTCTCTCGTCCTCCCTCCTCCGACTTGGGCGGAAACTACCCAAGCCTTTTGTACGGCTAGCAAGCCAATCGCTAGCCGCCACATGTGCCTACATTAGGAATGGGCCAATAACGTGGCGCGAATCCTAATACAAATGGCGGGAACTTCTTTACAGCGTGTATCACTATGATGCAAAAGAGATGCACACTGCAAAGAAGCTGTAATCTGGCGGGAAATCCCCCGTTGCACCAGAGTTCTCTCTTGCAGCAGAGAACTCTACCGTGCAAAGAAAGCGACAAATTGGTGGGAAATAATTTAGCGGTGCCGAAGCACACACACAAACAAAAAATCACAACTTTGGGTTGTGACAGTGGTAATGTTAACTCAAGTGTTGAGTGAAATATTGGAGGCACTGTCAAGAGGCTCAAGAAGGCTAAATTTTGTATTATAAATCTGAATGACACATATTTTAACTATAATGACTACAGAAATAATTACATTATATCTTTACACTATTTTGACTCTTTTTGCCTAATTAGTTGTGTTTAAAAATATGGTGTATATAATCCAGCAATTTCTTCATATTCTAAGAATTATATTTGTTTTTGCTTTGATTTTAAACTTAATAATAGAGTGCTAGTCCCCTAGCATATTTGTAGAGCATCTAGTTTTTCTTCATTTGGAAAAAAAAACATGTGTTGTATGTGAAGATGTGCCATACTACCATCTGCACCCTCCTTTTCAAAATCCTAGATCCACCCATGGAAACTCCTGTATCATTTGTAAAAGTATCAGACAAATTCCCTTTGTAGGTAAATATCTGTTGCCTAGTATTTCCTATCTCTTTAGTGTTTCTTAATCTACTAGCAGCCAAAGTTAGATGAGAGAAACTAATTAAAATAATACACTTAGAGTCAGGATTTGTAATACTTTGCACTTCTGCATTCCCTTCTATTTAAGAATCTTAAACTTTAAAAATATGAATGTACTAAACTTCACAGCATGCTTGTAAAGTTAGGCAGTACTTTTATTCCTTATCTAGTCCTGTTCTTTGTGCCTCGCAATGCCCTGAAATTGGGTTTCTTAAGAAGGACAAGAAGTCAATCATCCTAGAATGCACAGAGCCAAATGGGAAATGCTGAATATATTAATACATTATTTTCCTAAGCAATCAGTTTGCACCTTCAGCATGACTACCTAGATCATTATCTTTACTTACAAAGAAACAAGTTAAGAGCCAAAAGAAATTACCCAACCAGAATGTTATAACAGTCACTCAGTATGTGACGGTTCTAGCTATTGTTCTTACACAGTTTCCATTGAAACCTTGGCTTGTCCCATTCAAGATTATCCAAAACATTCCTCTTTAGGGCTGAAATTTGCCATGTTTGGTCTCTGCCAGAAGGCATGCTCACTTAAGAAGCTCTTTCAGTTATTGGCCAGAAGTCCAGTCACTTTTCACTGTTTTTCAGGAGACTAATTCAAACCAGCTTCACTTTTAATTTTTGAGGGAGAACAGAACAGTTTTAAAATAGGTATAAATGTTTGCAAATTGGAAGCTGAGTATGCATGTTGGAAAATTCCCTTCCATTGTTGCTACCCAGGGTGACTATCTATTTGGAGGAATTTACCAGCTCAGGGCCTCAATACTTGCCATACTTACACCAGTATAATCCATCCTCCTTTGCATACTGATATAAATTACACCAGGATCCTAAGCATATAGATGGGAACTAATGAATAGTAGTAGTTATACATAATAAGTATTTATTACAATGCCTTGTCATTAGGAACAGGAAGTAGGCAATAGCTGGGGATTTTGAATGGGGTGTGCCAATGCTCCTGCTGGGACTTAAACCAGAGGTTCCTGATTAAAATGTCTTGCACCTCTGCTCAGGGTTAGGTCAATTGCCATACTTGGATCAGGAAGGATTTTTATCCTGTGCTCATACTGATATGGGGTTTTTCCCTTCCTCTGTAGCAGGAGGCACGGCCCTCTTCCTGAGATCTCTTGAGCATATTTTAATAACCTTTGCAGCAGCAGGATGTTGGTCATGGTGGTCCCCCTACACTATCTGTGGAAACTAGGTTGTTATATCTTGTGCTGTGTCAGAGTTGACTGGGTAGTTTTACTAAAATGTTAGACAATGGATTTGTATGGGATGGCTTGGATAGAGATGATCCTCTCAGGCAGAGGGTTGGACTAGATGACTTCTCAAGGTCCCCTCTAGCCCTACTTCTCTATGACTTCTATATTCAGGTCTGGGGCTTGTCTTGAGCAGGAAACTAATCATTCTGTAGCAAGGTGAGGTGAAGCTTGTAATCACTACACTTTGCTCATGTGACATTTATTAGCAGGGAGGATCAACAACATCAAGTCAAGATGCTTTGATGATCCACTGGTGAAGCATGTTTAAGGTTCCACAAGCTAAATAGCCTCCACTTCCTCCCACACCTTAAAAGAACAAAAACAAAGAGCAAGCTCCATTTAGGCACATGGCCTCAGGACTGAAAAAAGACTACTCATTTCTTCATAGTATTTCTGTAGCTGAATTTTATGTAAACAATCAGTGTTCATTAATTCTACAGTTCTATCAATCCCATGATATTAGCAGCCGTGAAACTGACCATTAGAAGCCTTGAAAATGAAACTAGTTCCTGTCATCCAGGTTTCAAATAGCAGTGGTTTTCTCTTACTTGTTCCAGAAGCAGCTAACAATTTGTTACTGTTAGCAAACTGCAGTTGGCATGCAGTTAACTGGAGTAGAACTGAGATACAAAGTAGAGAGTGGGGCTGAAGCTATATACTTAAGTATATTCTGCATTTAACCCAGGAGTATCACACTCATCAGGCCCTGTCAGTCAGATGAGTGGCACAGAGCTGGTCTGCAGGCTGAATCAGGCCTGCAGTCCAGCCCCGTGTGCTAGATTCAGTGTGCAGGCCTAGTCTAGCACAGGCACCACATTCAGCATGCATCCTGGACCAGCCTCAAATGTCACATGCAACATGCACTCCTGCACCACCACCAAGCAGGGCATGCAGCATGTGCCCCACACCAACCCCAGGTGCCATGTGTCATATGCTGCCTACGCCCCGGATTGGAGTGCGCTGTAAAGTCAAAAATCCTAGTGTAAAGGCAATTTAAATGCCAATAAAGATGTACAAACCATAGCTAATATATTTTGCGGAATACAGAATGATTCATTTACCTTAACGTCCCACTGTAGGCACTAGCCACAAACAGCCCTGGCACGCCTGGAAAGTCTCGCAGAATATCCAGTACCAAGTATGGCATTAACTGCAAAATTCCAAGATTGAGAAATGTTATAATGTCATCCCCATTTCTGGTCTTGTTTCTTGTAATTTTCTCAGCCTTCCTTCTGCCCAGTTATTCAAATTTTACATGTCCTATTGTATATGTTCTACTCAATTCCTAGACATCCTGCAGAAAATGGTCCCTAAGTTGTTCACTGTGAATACAGTCACCTTAGGACAGCTGAGAACCACTTCCATGTTTGATCCCAGTTCCTGTTGTTGGTTTAAGCTATATACTGGAAGCACCTAGTCCCAGATTCAGTAGAATAGTATCCCTTTTGTTCTGGCTTTTATGACATCTGCTATAGTTGAAATTTTCAGATCACTTCAAAGTGCCTGGTTTAAGGCTTCTATTTTTGTTAATATGAAGGAATGCATTGTGTATCTACCTTGCAATTACAAACCTGATTTCACTATGGTCTTAAAGAAGACCATGTGGCCTGACCTCTGGCTCTTTGCCATGTGTTCACCATTTGCTTCCCCTCTCTGGCCTCCTGCTATGGAGGCAGTTTGACAAGCATCTATAACTCTCCTAAACATAAGAAACTGACATTTCATTTGTTTCCCCCTTCCGAACATTTTTCTTTCTATAAATATACCAGGGTATATTTGGAGAGGCTGACTACCATTTGTGATTCTGCTCCTCAAAAGACATAATTTCACAACCTAATTCTCTCCTGAGTAATGAAGGGAGAAACATTTTTAGTGAATGTTTACTTTCTGCTCATCTCTTCCTGTCATAAATACTATTCTTGGGGCATCTCTTATGCTTAAAACATGGGAAGGTCTTTGCTTTTCACTTATCCAGGAACAAAAACTGTACACTGTAGATCTGGAGATGAACAGTACTACATAAGGGCTAATGGTTACTGTCAAGCCAGTATCATTCATTAAACTTTTTAGAGGCTGAGATAACTTCTCTGGGGTGCCTTCCAGCCAAACGTTTCTATGTTGTTGTTTTTTATTGTAACATTTCCCATGTTTTGAGTTGCTCATTTATATACAATGTTCCTAGGCATGTTTTAGAGGGATAAACAACATACCTGACAGATCTGAGAAAGAAGAGTTGCCTTCACAGTGTTATGCTCCTGGCTGTCCCCTTCATCAAGTCATAAAATAGGTGTCTACAACTATTGGTCAGAACCAGAAGGTGGTGGGACTGAAGAATATCCCACTTCCTGTAAAACCATCCTCACTGCCCCCTAGCTTTTCTATCAGTCTTACAGTTTGTCCCCCACCTCAATAATCCTGACTCACTACATGCTAATTTAGGCACTTTCCTCCTGCATACTCTGGCATGTCTCCTGAATGACTAATGAGGACTGTAGTGCAAGGTACAGCAGAGGCACAGTGCCTCTATGTAGACAAACCTTGCTTCACTGCAGCTATCTCAAGATCCCAGATGAAAAGGAGAAGTCATAGGGTTCTGACCTCCTGGCTGTTGCATAAAGATGCAAACCTTCCTTCTCTTCTCCCAAATAAAATAATATGATTTTTTTTTTCTGTGGGGTTTAAAATACTTGAGCGTTGCATCACTGGAGCATATGGAGATTTATGTCCAGTTATTTTACTAGATCACTCCCTTACTGAAGATAAAAGTATATCCCACACTGTTCCTCAATGCAGCTTTCCCAAAGGCCTCAATGTAAACTTCCAAGGCATGGGAGTGGTGAGTGCTCAGCCAAACACCTAGGGATCAGGCCCTAGGGCAGCAGTTTTAACTTATCCCTAACTGTTAAATGTAGCAAAAGATGTATATACCTGGTCTGGTGCTGACACCTTCTTTGCTGTCCATGGGTCACAATCCTTGTAAATTGAGTACAGAGCTAATCCGGAAAACACTGCACAGGTGAGAATCGCCCAGAGTCCCACCAAGTTTATATAGAGAGACCTATGCAAACACACATGGAAGGATCAAGGTTAGAGAATTACTTTTGGAACTCGGAGAGAAAAAGTACAGGTCTGTAAGCTTGGCAGAGATTAATGTATCCTACTGTACCTGAATTACCTTCCCGGTTGGCAGTCAAAGAAAAAAGAAACCTTGTTAAGTAGGAACACGATGTTTAGTCCAGTTACATGCTGTGAACTTTTTGACTGAAAAGGCAGTAGAGTACTACAGAACACAGGAACTCCTGAGAAAGATGATGAGCCATGCAGTAGCTACTAGGCTAGAAGCTATTTATAAATTTTTACTGCTGTGGGTGAACAGGTATTTACAGTCATAGCAAGGTCAATGGGATTGCTCAGGTCTCACCAGGAAAAGGGTTGCAATTTGGCTCCAATTAAGTTGTCAGAAAGAGATAAATTGGCATTTTCAAATATAAAACCCATATGATGTTCTTGGGAATATATAATCAATAGCAGCAGGGTTTGTCCCACAATGGAATCTAGTCAAGAGATTATGGGATAGTTGTGATTATTCTGCATATCTCAGCATATGTCTGTATGTCAGGTCACAGGAGGCAAATAGAAAGTGTACACAAACCCCAGAGGGATCTTTAAGGAGCATGCACTGGGTGTGTGGGGCCTGTGTCAGCACTTCTTTGCCTGTAATGTCAATGCACTATGCTATTTTGCTATGCTTAACCAGTGCCAGCCATCCAGTTATGGAACAATAAGGAAGGCCTTTGCTGACATGCTCTATAAGATAGTCATGCCAAATACTCCTCTCCAGATGATTTGTCATGGGGTTTCTTAAGGCTTTTGCTTCTAGACTTTACCCCAAAAAAGAGTCTTATGCCAAAGTAAGGTTGTGTTTTGTGTGCCTGCCCACTTTTACTACAGAATAAATTCTATTATCAATTTAACTTAAGTTGATTCCATGCCATCATAAGCTAAATTGATATAAAATCACTCTTAAATTGACTTGAGGTTGACATACAGAATTTAACCAAATGTTTTTGTAGGACAGAATAAACTATTTTAGCGCATGTCCAAAAGCTAAAAATTAAATAAAGTAAGTTTCTAGCAACTGAGTGACTACAGGCAGAAAACACCTCCCTGCACAAAAGATTAGCTGCTGCAAGTGGCAAATCTTATTTTAAAATGTATTGGTGTGCAAATAAATATCTCTTTGATTTTTGTCCTCACTGGCCTCCCAGTGAAGGGTGACACTCATGATTATGTCAGTATCACAGAAAAATAATTGTAGCTTTTAACAAAGGAAGGTGTTCCCATTAATTCTGAATGTGTAATACTAGGTAGATACTTTATGCAAAATCGGTATTGTGTCTAAGGAAACCATGTTTATAAACACCTGTTTATCTGCCTGTTGGTTTGGTTGTTTAACTGGGGATTTAGAATTCCAGTAATCAAAACATGGCATCTTGAAGAGATCTTTGAAGGCAGGGATTGAGGGAAAAATAAGAGGAAGTAAATGAGTAGCCTGCAATTTTCTGAAGGTGTGGTTCTTCTGCTAGAGACTCCTGTAATTCTTTAGAATGAGTGTGCAATGAGTCAAAAAAGAATCATCCCTTACCATGGGAGTCATTTAATTTATTCCCAAAAGGCACAGGTTAGGATCTGTGTAAGAATTCAGACTCTGAGCCAGATTGGTTATTGCTTTACACTTTGTAATATCTTTACATCCATGCAAAGTGGGTATAAAATGCATCTATTCTGATTTGATGGTAGCAATTTACATTTACTTTGCATTAGGGCAAATGACAAGAGGGACAGGTCAATAATGATTCTTGCTGGACATGTTTTAAAAATCTTTGATAAACAAACTACAGAGTCATGGCATACTGCCAGTGCCTAAAATGTTATGAAGAGACAACGGTTATGCTGTAAAGTAACTTTGCCTTTTGGAACAGTGATGTTTTTCAGGCATGGATAAGTCAAATAATGGTTTAGATGACTTGGAACCTGCCTGCCCTTTCTTACAGAAGGGAGTTATACAAGGGACAAGGTCATGAGATTCTAGATTTCTTAAAGCTATTAATGTAGACAGGCTATACAGTCCTACAAACTGCATTGATTCTTGGGAGTGGAGGGCCTTCCACATGGAAGCTCTGTACCTTGGAGCAGCTCTGTTTGAAGTTCTTGGCCACATGGCTCCAATGGTACCACATTCCAGACTCCTCTAGTCACAACTACCTCTACGATGCCTGCGAAGGATTTCATTGTGAGAAGGAGGACAGGCATTCCAAAAAGTAACATTAGTTCTGAAGGAAGGGCTGCTTGGATGACTCAATATGATGCACAATTGAAATGCAACGTATGAAACTATTGCCCAAACAAAATACTTGGGCTAGAAACTGTTTCCCACACATTACTAAACAATCAACATTGAGACATAGAATGCTTTTCTGCAATGGCTAGAACCCTGAAAAAAGCAACATAACCAAAAAATGATGCATTTGAGATCTAACTGATGATGTCACAACTCATTCAATGCATAAATGCAACTGACTACAGAATATTTTTTTCTCACTGCTGTAACCTAAAATGTTTTGCATTTGAACACACTGCTTTAAATACATTGTTCTGGTTATATTGTTCACATTTTTCAAAAGCTAAAACCTTCAAAATACTCTCCTTTGCTCTGATTAGGCAATTCTATTATGATTTGCAGCTTTGTTGTTCTCCTATAAATTATATGGATAGAGTTTATGAGTTAGCCTGGAATCCTGAGCTCAGGTTTAGAAGTAAAGAGAAACTTGGTTTATTTGGGGGGGAGGAGGCAGGGAATCAAAAGAAGGAAAATAGACCTTTCTGCCAGTATCTATAATGAGCTTCTATAGTGGCTTACAACTTATTAATTACCCTGGAAATAAAGTATATGATTCTGCAGCACTCCTTTCATTAGACAATCAATTTCAGCATTTTATCGTGCTCATACCTACCTTTGTGGATAAATCTTTTACTTCTTACTCAAGCAAAATTCCTACTAACTAACTTAAGTTTCATATATAGTACCAAATCCAAGAGCTGGTGTGAACAAAAAATTGCATTAATAAGGCTGTAGAATTAGGTTGCAAATAAACATAAGGTAGCTATTCGTATGCAACAATCCCAGGATAGTAAACAGGCAAACAACAAGACTGAATGTTACCACAAATTACACCTGATTTAAGTACTGGTGTTTAGCATTCCAGCTTATTTTTTACCTGGCTCACAAAGCAGAAAGCACAGGCTTTTATTACCTTTTGTAAATGAGTTATCTATAGATTTAAACCTTTAATTAAAAAAAAAGTTCCTGATGAAGTATAGCTATTAGTTAAAGTCTGAAACTGAACAATTTCATTTACTGCATATAGGCTTACAGTTTTGCTTGGAATCTGGTTTTGCAGGCAATGTATCTCTGAACTTGAGCTTGGTTGACCCCATATATTCCAGTCCAGGTGAAGGTCCCACCTATAACAATTGTCCAGAAGGTATGTCTTTGCAAGGGATTGGGATTAAAGCTAAATGAGAGAAAAAAGACTAAATGAGAGAAAAACTAACAGACTCAGGATATGAAAATCTTTAACCGTTTGTTACCAAACAGCTCAATAATTACTGGAAAAGTTATTCTCAAATACTTGTTCAAATGTAGACACTTATCCCTGCATCTTTGGAACAATTAAGCACTCAAACTTTAGGTATAGGAAAAAACATGAAAAGCACATTTTAAATTATGGGATGACACTCTTCCCTTCCTCATTAAATCAATGGCAAAACTCCCATATGTCTAAATAACGCCTGAAGGCAAATTTTGAATGGTGTATCAGGGCTGTTCAACGTCTAAGTGACTGGGGGCTGAATGCTGCTCAGGCTGTACCAACAGGGGCTATGCTGTGCCTTATGAGCACCCTAGCCCCAATCCTCAGTTCCCCCAGCTACATGATCCACCAGCACTGTGGGCTGCACTGCACTGTGCCATCCCACCCCACTCCCTAGGGTGGGGGCAGGAAGTGGAAGCTGAATGGGGTGAAGGGAACCCAGAGACCTCTGCTGCTGGTGCTGCTGCTGCAGCTGGAGCTATAGGGGAGAGTGGTGGCCTGATGAGAGCCCAAGGACCACAAATTAATCTCTTACAGGCCATGTGTTGCATGGGTCACCAATTGGATAGCCCTGTGATATACTTTGTAAAATACAATCATAGGTAAGGTGGCATGTATATCAGAGCTAGGACCGTTGGCAAAAAACCCTATTTTTTTCATAAAATGTTAAGATGCTTGATTATTCTGTCAGCTACACCATTTTAATTAATGTAACACCATTCAGTGATTATCTTGATTTAAGCCAAGATAGTGATGATTTTCCTCTCATCCATGTTTTTTTCCTCAACCAACCTCTATTGAAATAAACTCTCCTATGACATTTTATTGATTTAGCTCCAGGTGTTAAGTGTGGTGAAGCATGGCTATTAAGTACTGTGGCATAAACTGTAAGTAGGTTATTCTAAACCACTTTGTATTTTAATCATAAAGTATATTTGACTCAGATCATAATTTTCCAACATAAATCACATAATATTAATTAAAAGACTTTGGGCCACAATTCCCTTTTTTTAAACCCTAAAATAATTATTTTTTAAAAATTTGGTAAGATTTTTTTTCCCAGGTCAAACAGCTAATTAAAATGAAAACAGTCTAGGAACAGAAATAAGACCGAATGTCTACTGTAAGTCACCAATGCAGTTTGGAAAGTTCAATTTATGAAAAATCTGTAGGCAAATTATTCACTGATGAAATTTGAATAGCCTTAAATTTTAAAAAATTCTCATTTAGTGATTTTTACCATGGGACATGGATTAAAAAAAAAAAATCAAACTAATTACTTGTTATCATTAGATCTGGGGGAATTATTTACACAAATAAATTATTCATCAAAAATAGTTTCAGACAGAAAAAATAAAATGAAAATGTCAAAATATTTTAACATTTTTAGAATGCAATATTTTGCTTCTGTAAATTATTGATTTCCAAACTATATTTACAATACATTTGGAAACATGTATAAGTGATACATATTTTTAGAACAAAGTTGAGCAAAATTAAAAGATTTGGTCTTGTAGAGTTTTAGTAACGCATGGATGCATTTAAACTAGAACATCACATTAAACTGGATGGCCTTCCTAGAAAAGAATAAATTTATTAAATCCAATTACCATACTCACCCTTGATAGAGGCTTTATTCCAAAGTAATCACTTTATACCTGCCTACATGGCCAAAAGTAGCATTAAAAAAAGCAAGTGAGCCTACTTGAACAGTCTCCATAGCACAGATGCAGATACCATTTTACAACTATATAATGGTTTATGTGAGTCATTAGCTTGAACAAATGCAAACTTACTCCCAGAAGTTTAATCTTCCTCCATCATAGGAATCATTTAGAATGCGTTGGATTCCCCCTTGAACCACCACAGAACGTATAATCACTGATGAAAACCCAGCTACCATGATCCCAACTTGGAAAACATCTGTCCAGACAACAGCCTTTAAACCACCCTGTGAGGGGAATAACAGACACGGTGTACAGTAGGAGCCAGGGCTATTTTATTTTAAATCCATATTCATTTTAGTTGAATGTAATTACCAGTCTAAGGAACTAAACAAATTTTCCAGCTAAGGCAACTCTCCTTGAATCAAAGCAACAATGGATAATACCCACTAATCTTTCTTATGCTCCAACCTACTGACTTCTATAGAAGTACTACTTAAAATATAGAAACAAATTATGTCACAGAAGTATGATTTATAGTCCATTTATACTTTTAAATACACTATCAAATTTTAAGAAGCACTTTTCACTGATTTCAGTGAGTTCTGCTTAAAATTCAGCAGCACAATATAACCCTAAGAAAAGAAACATTGGGCAAAATACAGAATGAATTTCTACCACATTGTTCAAGGAAGTTGTCGCTTCAATGAAGACAGACTTAGATCATTCAGGTACATGTCAGAACAACCCCACTTGTAGAAAATCCCACTGGAGATGTCTCTGGGGAACTATATTTCTATAAACTCTGCAGGGATGGGAGCGGGATGATGTGTTTATCTTCCTAAGCAGCACCTTCTCCTGTCCCCAATCTGCCCAGTCTCTACTCGGGAAAGCAAACAATGCTGCAGTAGGGATGGATGAGTCACATGGCCCTTTGCATGTGGAAGTGGAAATACCCACATAGAGACTATGTTTTCTATACATGCTTTGGAGGCCCTTTGCCTTCATTAAAGCTTAAGCTCAGTATTTGTATGATATTTTTAGGGGATCGAAGTTGCATATTTTGAGCGAGTACTGAAGAGAAGTTGGGTTTCTTTAACACAGACAGCCAACGTACCAGCGTGCAATAGAATGTACAGACCACTCCAGTGGCAACCACTGCACCCCACAGATCAAATCCTGTGACTGAAAAAAGAGGGAAAATAAACAACTCTCAATAATGGTTTTGAAGAAAAACAAATCAGCTAAAATCAAAACCTATTTTGTATCTTGCTCCTGAAAAAAAATAGATTGGAAATAAATTATGCAGAAAGTACTAAAAATAGCAACAAAATTATTTGTATATTAAAACTGCACACTTCTGATAGAAATCAATACTAAAAAAAAAACTCAGGAAAGTAATTCTGGCAGGCCATACTTCTACACAATTGGAAATATGTTTGTATCCAACAACTCTCTTCTCTAAATCTCAGTAACTAAGAATGATTATATTGCTATAGGTTCCAATTCAGTAAAGTTCTAAAATATAGTCCTAACATCTGTTGACCTGCTGATTTCAGAGCAAAAGGATTTGTGTGGGTTGCCTGAAAGAGTTTATCTACCTGGGGATACTTGGGAAAGTTCAGGTGAATCAACTAAAGGTCTGAAGCCAATGTGAATCACTTAAAGCTTGTTAAACTTCTTGTCTGAATGCTCTGTATGGGGTAGAAACAGGCGACTGGTAGGGGGTAGCACATAGAGGCACATGCACCCCCTGAGATTGGCCCCCAACTTGCACTGCTCAGGACGGGGCAGTTTTTTTGCTGCGCAGGCCAGTGGTGTGTTGGGGGGGGGGGGAGACACTAAGCCATGGCACAAAAGTATAGGAGTGGATATGGGGCTTTTGGCCCTCCCTCCACCCACCCACAAATTGTGCCTCCCCAGACTCAGGAGGCACCAGTCACTAGACTACAAACTGCTCCAGAACAGAGTTGGGCATATAATGTATTGTTTGGTTCAGATCAAACCAATAAGGCAAAAAGAAAAAAAAAGGTATTTTCATTTAGTTCAAATTGAATGTGTTTCTCACTAAATGAAAACTGGAAATATTTAATTTGGGGTCTTTTTAAAAAATTAAAAATTTAACTCAAGTTCAAAACCAAGTGCGGTTTCAAAACATTTCACTTGGAAAATGTTGCAACACAATTCTGACTTCAACATTTTTTTCCCTCCCAGGCCAAAATTATTTCTAGAATGCCTCCCAAGCTCATGGGGCACCTGAAACCATCTCAAACTCCATTTTTGAGACATAAATTAATTGCATGAAAGAAAATGGCCCAGTCCTGATTCTGTATGAGAACACTGACCTGATGAAGAATGTCTTGCATTTGAAAGCTTGTCTAACTTGATTCCAACTATGCAGTTGTTCCAATAAAGGATATCACCCTCCAAAAATTATTGCTTCTCATAGCAGTCACATGGGGCTTTAAACTTGCTTCACACATGTACATTGCCTTTACAACTTTAGCCAGTTTTCTTAACTTGCCTGAGTAGCCTCACGTAATCACAGCCTCAGGGGGTCCAAAACAAGCAGTAAAACTGACAGCAGAATTTGTCACTGGATCTTTAGTCTCTTCCACAATCTTTCTTTAACTAGAGACTATCGGAAGTCTTCACACAAACAAAACTCCCAGTAAAGTCAATGTAAGTCTTGAAAAACTACATATTTGACCCTACTGTGGCATATATCTCTACCTGCTTTAAAATCCTAGTAGTTCTACATATTGCAAAGATGAAAGAAAAAAAATTGAAAATGAACTACACAAATAATTTTAACATAAAATGATTACTCTATAGTCACTTTACCTTGATTTAGTGCCAGAGCTGGAGCATAAATAACAATTCCGGTATACAAAATCTAGAGGAGAGCAAACAAATACAAAAATCAAAGGAAGCATGCATTTCTGAAAATTGTGATACAGACATACAATTGATTTTTTGGTAGGCATGTCCACAAAATATAATAGCAACGTATCTAAGTGCTGTGCAGTGTTAAGTAACAATGCTTGTGTTTATAGGAAAAATACCAGGGAACTAACTAGTAATGCACTCTTCATGGTGCATTATTAAAAACTAACAAACACTAAAGCAGCTCTTAAATGCCAAAGTCCTCTCCATCTTCACTGGCTTTTCTGACTAAGTCTTCATATTGCCAAACTGCGCACCGGTCATATCACTGTGTAGTAATAGACAGGAAGTCAATAACGTTTGTGTGTGCTTTGCCAGGAAATCTTTTATTATCCATTTTCTTAGTCTCAGTAGGATTCAAGCACTACTTAATATACAAACATAATGGAAATTAAAAATAACTAGAAGCACACCATTACATATTCATTATTGTATAGTAATGTTGGGTTTTATAGACCAGTGGGTTGCAGCCATTGGAGGGTGACAAGAACGCATGGATGATTGTTTTGTTTGTTTTCATTCATTACAGGAAAGTAATCCAGACACACACCCAAAAGAATCCCTTCATTTTCATTTATCGTAATAAGGCTCACAACTCAGATATCATCTATAATAATTGTCTTATCATGTCTTTTAATCTTGGTAGCCTTTGCTCTATTATGTTGAAACTGATTGTAGTGTAACAGAGCCATATTTAGGGAAATTAAGGTTGAAGTCAACTACAGTCAAATTCCAAGGAAGTCTATGGATCAAATTCAACAATGACACATGCAGTTCCACAAGTTTCACAATGAGGTTTTTGTTCTGAGCTTGTATGCTCTAATCTTTATATGATTTAACTCCATTGACTTCAATTGAATTAGTCCTCATTTTTGCTAGCATATAATCAGATTCTGAGCCTATGTATAAGTGGAAAAGGAGCAAATAAAACTCCACTTACCTGGTATTCAGCAAGTATGCAATTTTAGAGCTAGCCCCATGACCGTATAACTTGGACTACAAGATAAGCATCTCCCATCAGTGGCCCCATGGTCGCAAAGCCGACAGAGGGAGCTCCCTGCTGGTAGGGGCTGTGGAGTTTGTTCCGCACCCAGCTCCACAAGCATGGAGCTGGTGGGGAACAGGCTGTGGACAGAACAGGCTGGGAAACAAGCTCCCCAGCCTCTGCCCTGCGTGGCCAGGTGGAGACAATGTTCCCCTGCCCCAGCAGCAGGGAGCTTTCAGCCCCCACTCCCTGATCACATTGACCAGTGAGGAGCTCTGTGATCGGGGAGCTGGGGTTGGAAACAGGCTGGGAGCTTGTTCCCAACTCCCTCTCCACAATCACAGAGCGGGGGCTGGGAACAAGCTCCCCAGCGCCTACTCTGCGATTGCAATTGCAATCAAAGAGCAGGGCCTGGGAGCTCCTTGCATGGGAATAGTTTCCCACCCAGCCTGAACAGTCCCCAGTCAGCTCCAGGCTGTATATGCACACTTTCAGTTTCTTCCAATGGATGAGCTATAGACAGTGTGCTGAAGCTCTCTTCTTTTTCATTATAAAAGGTTTCTTCAAAGAGAATTGGTACTGACAGGCTATGATTAAAGCCCGTTCCTAAAATAATTAGGTTGCCTTGAATAAAGATTTCCTTTCCATTTAAGGTCTGAAAACGTTCTTCCACTGGCTTTAGAACATAGGAGTCAAACTGACAGCTGCACAGCCTGGGGCTGGCTGGGAACTGTCCTGGTCAGGGG
Source organism: Alligator mississippiensis (assembly GCF_030867095.1). Taxonomy (NCBI): domain Eukaryota; kingdom Metazoa; phylum Chordata; order Crocodylia; family Alligatoridae; genus Alligator; species Alligator mississippiensis. Next base: position 91,761,028 of record NC_081827.1, on the reverse strand, counting down.
CAGGTCCCAGCCCCGTGCCCTGATCAGGTGATTGAGGCATGGAGCTTGGAAAGAGCTGCAGGGGTGGGGTAGGTCCCAGTCCCCTGCCGCAATCCACTGGTAGGGCAGCTAGCAGTAAGTTAGTGGATAGCTGCCCCACTGGCAGATTGGGGCAGGGGGCTTGGACCTGCCCCACCCCTGCAGCTCTTTCCAAGCCCCATGCCCCTGATGGGGGAGCCAGGGCCAAGAGCTCCCTGCAGCCAGGGCAGGGGGACATTGTCCCTGCCCCAGCAGCAGGCAGCCCCCGGGCTAGCTCCCCCTGGTGATGGCAGGGTTCCTTCTCCCTAATCCCTGCATGTGTAGACACCTACCCAAAAAACCTTACTCTGCAGTATCTTACTGTACAGTAAATCTATGCTGGAGTAAATGCATGTGTAGACATGTCCAGTGAGTATCTCCCTACTGCCTTTAAGCATCATGATAAAAAACTTCCTTGCCACAACCCTTATCAGATTTTATTTAATTTAAAGCAAGGATCAAGAAATAATTGTTCTTCTCCAAATTATTTGGTACAAAAGGAAATAAAAGTACAAAAAAGTGACACACCAATATCTGCGATACTATCAAAATGGTAAGGTGGTAAAACAAATCAAACCTTATTTGAATGATCCCAGACAATTAAATACAGTTTTTGGCACAAAGAAATATATACATTTCTTGAATCCATCTCCTCAGACACATTTCTAGTAGGTACCAGCTTCTTTTTTGATCTGCTTTGAAAGCAGGGATTATGAACAACTTGTCCCTTTTGAATCTTCAGACCTTTTTTGAGTGTTACTATATGATGAGATATCATCAGAGCTCAAGCATGTTGCTTTCCATATCTCCCATACCTTTGATGGACTTGTTTCTCTCTTGGAGAAGTAGTGCCCAAGATGCAACTGGCCAGTTAACATCCCAATGTTTGCCAAATTCAATGGTTCCAAGAGATTTAGGGTAGGGTGTCAAACTCATCTGGGCTAGATGAGTGAGATAGGGATGGTCCATAGGCTAGATGAATGTTGCATGGCCAGCCCTGAGGACTAGATAAGGGCCATGAACTCCCTCCCTCTCCCACCCCCTCCCCTCCATGCCAGACCCAGAATGGGATACATACTGCATACAGTGCCCACTTCAGCTGGTCTAGGACCCATGCTGCACACAGCACCTGTCCCAGAGCAGTTGGAAGGTGGACACTGTGTGCAGCATGGATCCTGGACTGGCTGGGGCAGGCACCACATGCACTTGTCCTGGACCAGCTGGGGCAGGCATTGCATTTGGTGCATGTACTAATGTGACTGGGACATGCACTGTGTGCTGTGTGAGTCCCAGACTGGCCAGAGTTGGCACTGTGTGTGCCATGTGTCCAAGGTCCTGCATGCAGGTCTGGTCCAGCATGTGCCACATTTGGCATGTGGATCAACTCCAGAACTAGGGCAGCACCCTGGGCCAGATGATGGGGCTCCACAGGCTGTATCTTTGACACCCCTGATTTAAGGCATGTCTGTATTTGCAACCTGTGGATTTTGTGCAATCTGCATAAAAGCACTGTGCAGGTAATGCATACTCTTCACATTATTATCCCATGGCTGATGTATTCCTACCTCATTTCATTGCAGCCATAGAGCACTGCAGTGCTTCAAGCTATGTACTCAGATTACTCAAGTACCCATGTAGGAACAAAGAGCACTTCTGAACAGCGTATGCTCTCAAACTCGTAAATAGGAAGCTAAAAGAACTTTCTTGTCTTTTACTTTCAGTCCCATTCTTGAACTTTTGTAGTAATCTTAACAACTACTCAAACATGATCACCAGTTACATTAGATTAAATAATGCTGAAGGCTACTAAGGACCAAAGATCGAATTTGAGGTTTACTTGCCGTTTGTATAATGAAGAGGACTGTCCCACAGAGACGCAGATATTTATTAAATCGAAGCTCTAAATACTGTGGAAAAAAAAGGAATAAACAACTTTCACATTCAAGTTATACATTATTTTAACAGAAGTGTCCAACTCCCTTGGTTCCCCGCCGCAAGCAGATCCAGAACATGCTCCATGTGGGCATATCTGGACCCATCTCCAGAGGCAGGGCAAGCAGTGGAGGTAATTATTGCCATAGGCTACTGAGCTGCAGAGCTTAACACACCCATCACTCTTAGCAAAAACCAGGACAGTGAAGGAACAATAGAACCTGTTTATATTGTGAAAAGGAGAGTTAATCAGACCTCTCTCCCTGCTCTGATCATCTGCCAGAAACAGCAACACGTTTTCAGTTTAGCTCAATTTTCTAAAGCTGACACCTCTCTTACTGTAATGCTGCCACTGGCACTTGTCCAAGTAACTCACTGTCAGCATTACGGATAAATCCAATGTCTTGTATGGTGTTGAACACGAACTGTAACCTTCTGTCTATAGTGCCTACTAAGATACAGTGACCCTTATTTTTGGATAATTTTGGCTTCATTTGACTTGTCATGATACAATTTCATTCCCTTGCCCATTTTAATGATAATGTGTAATGTACAATAGGACAAAGAAAAAGTCCTTTATCCATCAGTGTGATCAACAGTGTAGTTGATAATATCTAATTATCCACAAGAGCTGAGGTTCATATTTGAATTTTGAGTGCTGGCAAAGGGGAGAAAATAAAGACAAGGAGAGGCTTGAATTCTGACCTCTGTAGTCTGTTTTACTAGCAATAAGGATATAACCATAATGTCTGTATTATTACTATACTTTGATCTTTTTTCCAGGATTTTAGAATGTTACTAGTCATCATTAAGGGCATAAAGCTTATGAACATAAAGTCAACTGGAAGCAGCCAGAGATGATTATTAGACTTCCATCCGCTCTATGTAGAGAGCATCTCTGCTGAGGAAGGAGGTTCCTTGTCCTCCAAGACCAGAACTCTCCTGTCTGGCAAAGAGCGAGAGAATGCAGGTTTCCAGTGTGGCTCCTCTATGCCAATTCCCTGCAGGTATTAGCTCCCAGAGGCATTTCATTCAAGCAGCATAACTTACTAGGACCTTCTGTAGCTTTTTACTCACTTGACTTGGGTGAAGGAAAGAAACAACCCCTCTATTTTTAAGCTATATTTCAGCACTTACATAGAAGTGGGTTGTTTTCATAAATGCTGAGTATGTGCAGCTCCACCTGCATAAGTACTAAGGAAAACATAGGCATATTCAATGCCAAATGCAGAGATTGCTTATCTTTAAGTAAATGAGGAAGCCCAGATGATATCTATTAGACTGCTAATCTCCTTAACTTTAAGCGTCTGCTCAAGTGTGCCACTGGGAGCTCTAAATATGGATTCAGAATCCTTCTTTGAGGAACCCAATTTTGAGAATGATGGATTTTATTTTCAGGTGGACTTTTGACGTGACAGATGTGCCTGTCTATCTATCTGGCCAATTTCCTACCGAGCTAGGCCCAGACGATGACCCTGGAGAGCTGCAGGAACTGGCTCTCAGGAGCTGGCATTGGTGACATCCTTTGCCTCTTTCTGTTTCTGGGCAGGGCATTGGGACTCCTTTGAGTTTGAACATTTCCTTCACAACCAAATGTGGACCAGTTTGTGCCTTGCTGGGCCATCAAGGGGCCACTCTGCACGGGAGGGTGGGGGAGGAGATGACCACCTTGTTCTGTAAGTGTGACGGGTGCTGGCGTGGGAAGGCTCAGTGGCAATAGCAGGAGTTTGTTACTGATGAATGGGGGTGAGGGGAAGGGGATTTCTGCACTTTGGTACTTTCACCTTTTGGTTTGAAACGGTCCAATAAAATCTGTCTGCCTAGAGCACATCACAGTCTGTGCAAAGATAAAGCCATGCACTGGCTTGAACATCCTGAGGTACTGAAACCCAGAAGTGGGTAAAAATACTGAGACCAGGTCAATGGGGAGATACTGGAGCAAGGCGAGTGCAGGGTCAGCCTCATTTCCAAGCAAGTGACCCTCCCATGCCTATAATTTTTGGCAGTGGAGGGTAGGACACAGCAGGCTGGTCTTTTTACCCCGCTATGGGTTTCAGGACCTCAAGATGGTTCACGCCAGCATATGGCTTCATCTTTAAACAGGCGGAGACCTGATCTAGACACACGCTCTCCTCCCCGCACAGCCCAGTCATCAGGCGCCCTCCCAGTCCGGTGCCCAGCTAGCAGCACGGGCACGGCATGGGACAAGGAGAGGGGTGACAGCACCCAAGCGTGAGGCACGGGGCAGGGGCAGGGCGCAGGCCCCTCTCACCTCGTAGGTGCTGGTGATGCCCAGGCGGTAGAAGACGGGCAGGAAGATCTCGGCGCTGGCCAGCACCACCAGGAGGTAGGTGATGGCGAAGACGCAGAAGACGGCGCCGAAGCGGTACACCTCGGCCGGGGTGCCCAGCACGGTGACGGCCGACATGAAGCTGGCGGTGAGGGACAGCGCCACGGGCAGGGCGCTCATGCTGCGCCCGCCCATCAGGAAGTCCTTGGAGGTCTTCTGCCCGCCGCCCGCGAAGGCGTAGTACACGCCGATGACGGCGGAGATGAGCAACATGGCCCCGAACACCACGTAGTCCCACACCACGAAGCGCCCCGTGCCAGTGCCCGTGCCCGTGGCCATGGCGAAGCCGCTTCCCGCTCTGCCGCCCGGCTTGCCGCGCCTCGCCTTGTCTCGCCGCGCCTCGGCTCGGCTCTGCTCTGCTCCCAGGTGCGGAGGCAGCGCCGGAGCCGCCCAGCCCCGCGACCCGCCTCCCGCCTTCCCGCAACTTGAGCGCAGCCGCCTCCACCTCGGCCCGGGGCCGGGGCCGGGCCCGGCGCGGGGGCAGCGGGAGGTATCAGCGCGCACGTGGCCGCGCCACGCCCGCCCCGCTCCCAGCTCCTCCTAGAAACCCGCCGTGGCGGCCCGCCCGGCCTGCCGCGCAGCATCTCCGCACCTTCTCAGACGTAGATCTATGACGTAGAATCTTAGCACAGTCTCAGGGGTAGCACCCTGACAGATTCCAAGACATGAGATCTATGACGTACTGCCTTAACAGAGCCTCTGAGGTAGGATCTGTGATCTAGAATGGCAGCAGGTTCTCAGAGGTAGGATCTGTGAGGTAGCATCCTGGCAGAGTCTAAGACGCAGGATCTGTGACAGAATCTCAGCAGATTCTCTGAGGTAGGATCCATGACGTAGAATAGTAGCAGATTCCAAGATATAGGATCTATGACGTACAGCCTTAACAGATTCTCTGAGGTACGATCCATGATGTAGAATAGTAAGTAGCAGATTTCAAGACATAGGATCTATGACGCAGATTCTCCGATGTAGGATCTATGACGTAGAAGAGTAGCAGATTCTCTGAGGTAGGATCTTGGCAGATTCTATGACATAGACTCTATGATGTAGACTTAGCAGAGCCACTGTACATCCCCTGCTGAGCTGAAGCCTGCAAGGAGCTCTTACATCAGCCCCAGCCCCAGCAACACATTTGTTGGGTAAAACTTCTCTTCTTTTCAGCATCCTGGTGTCCAGATTGGATTGCAAGGGGGTGGGGGAGAGGGGGAGGAGATGCTTTTTTTTTTTTTTTAAGCCTTTCCAGAATGTTTTCATTTTCTAGCAGTTTTTTTTTTATCAGGGTGAACACGTTTGTAGAGGTTTTTTTCCAGAAGCACCAAATGGAAAAGAAGATAAACAGCATGGCATTCAAGAGACTGGTGGAAGAAGCACCATCCAGTTTGTCGCTTAGCTGGCTCTAAAATGGGGAAACTTTATTTTCCAGTGACAAAAGGCCAGAGGTATTGGCTGAGCAGAGTGATTGAGTCCTTGACATCTAACGGATTTCTTTGATTTGCTAACATTAGGCTCTTCATAGTTTTCTGAACTGATGAAGTTCTTCAAGAAGGATTCAATGGGAAGTTAGTGCCTAGCCTATAGAAAGGACTTGCTAGTGGTGGATAAAACTTTCTGCTTCACCCCTAGAAGACCAACAGATACATTTTTCAAAAATGATCAGGTGATTCAGGAGCCTAAAATTGGCTTTCAGTGAGAGACAGGTTCTGAAGTGAAGTCACTTCCTCAAAGAGTGTGAGGCTCCTAGATCAGTTAGGAATTTTAATACTTGGTCCTGATCCTCATTTTGAAGCATATGACCACAGCTAGCTGAAGAACATTCCTCCACAACAGTCCCGCTCAGTGAAATACCAGCTGACTACAGCTGATCAAACTAGCACAACATGGTTTTCACCAAAATGGTGAAATACCTGTTAAAAATAAAGGGGTTGGTCTTTTTTGGTTATACAACACTAAATAGTAACAAGGACATGGAAAATGCTTTCTGAGACTGTCAGAAGTAGGGCTGGGTGAAAAACAAGAATTCTGTTTCATCAAAAAGTTTGTTTAAAAATGTATTTTGTTCCATTTTGGAACAGGAATATACTGATGCTTGCTTGTTTGTTGGTTAGCTGGGGAGGAACATAGGAGCAAAACCACCCTTTCCAAAATAGGCAAGAACAGAACATTTGAATCTGCCATGTTGAAGCAACTGCTGTTTTATTTGTTTAATTGTGCTAGTGTAATATAAATACAGAAGTTGAAATAACAATGAAGAAGTCTGTTTTTTGCCAAAAATTAAATGCTTCCATTTAAAAGTAATTAAAAAAAAAACATTGCTTCATGGGAAATTTAAGCATTTCTGTTTTCATTCCCAAATTGAAGGCATTTTGAAATTGCAAAACTGCTCTTGACACAAAAATATGGTCTTCAACTCTAGTTACATATCAACCTTAGTAACTCTGACAACCCTGGTATATTTAAAGTGCAGCTAAGGATCAGCGATGATAATATTTTGTGCTCCAGAACATTACTTGGTATTCTATGGTGCTAGTTGTCTTTGGATATACAACCTTATTATGAATGACTGGATACAGTACATCCAGTTATCTATACACCAGTATCACATGCATATATATGTAAGATAATGTTAATCCATTACTCTGGTTTGCTGTGTTGTTTAACAAAATTTTCAATAAAATGAAAATTAAGATAATTATTTTAGCCACTTTTTTATTAGTGTTACATTTAAATTCCTTGGCTCTTCTTCTGGTAATAGACTTTGGACATTTCAAAATGACCCAGATGGGGTACTCAGAGGAAAATGATCATTGTCATTATTCACTGTGAAAATGGGATCAGCTCATTTAAGAAATTAATATCCACTCGGCAGTTGTGATGTGCGCTCTGCGTTTTCCCAGTGTGAGATTTTTCTGTATTTTTCACTGTGTGGTGAAGTATTTCAGTTTGTAACACTAACAAATGCAAAGTGGAGAGTCACTTTCACTTGGCCTGCATTCCATCTGCACACAATAATAATATTTATTACATTTATCAAGTGCTTTGTGTTTTCTGAGACCAACATCAAGATTAGCTAATTAAGCATTAGGTCTAGACCTGATGTAGCAATTCTTACATCTCCATACTCCTACTAATTTTGAAGAGGTTTTGGCTGTGAAATAGGTTTTACATAAGAAAGGCCAGTTTATAGACACAAAAATCTAAGCCTGTAATCCAGCTAAAGCATATAGTAGAGCCAAATCTAGTTTGGTCATGTCAGGGTCTACACTTAAGCATTAGAAGGCCTAATATTTAGGTACCTTGTCCTAAGAGGGTGACTTGTTTTGATCAGGTTTAGGTGCCTAGGATCCCTATAAAGCCAATAGTAGGACTTAGGCTCTTGTAAAGATCATTTCAGAAATTTCAGAGGTGCCTTGATGCTCATTGTTACATAGTAGGCATTTCTGTTCATGTGAAATCAAGAATTTCTGGTCCAGGCACCATGGTGACAGTGGAGATGGCATTGCCAGCCACCTTTTACATCATAGCCTTGAGCTTAATGAACTCACTCAGGAAATGAGGATATTGAAACTCGCATGTTTCAGTTCCCATGAGAGAGTTACCACCATGATCTGGTTAGGCTTAGACATCCTTTGTCCCTCTTGGTGAAGTTGCACCACTGGGCAGCCTAGAACTGAGGAGATATGGGGCCAAAACAAAAAAGGAATGAAGAAATCACACTCTGTGGCCTACTCCCCTGCCTCTGGGCAGAAGCAACTTGAGTTAATCCCTGTTGTCAGAACTGTTTATATGCTTTACATTAGCCAATTATTGCGTAATATACAGAAATATGGCAGTAACCTCAACGCTTCTGGTGCAAGTTAGGCATGCTCTGAGCACCAAATTGATTCGGTCCCTGTGGGTACTTAGGTGCTTCCAATCGTAACAGAGTTTAGGTGAGGGCTAAGCAACTATGGGATCAAACTGGATTGCTTCCAAGCATACACAAGAGCCCAAAGGTAGGCCCTTAGGGAACTTTGCCACCCAAAATTGAGGGGTCATCTGAAGTTAGGTACCTATTCAGTTTTGTGGCAGCTGGAGTGAAGTCAGTTTTGGTCACTGTTTGGATCTTAGGCACCTAATTCCACTTAAATCTCTTGTGTAGCCAAACCAAATCTTGTCCTTAAGTACATCAGTGAGACAACTCATTTACTTAAAAGTTAAGCCTCTCTAATGCTTTCTTGGATTGGGACATAAAGAAGAGTGGAAATGTGATTTTTATATGACTTTAGAGAAAGAAAATGCCACGAGAGAATTAGCACTAGAGCTGAGAAAAATACTGCCAAAAATTACATATCAATCACCTTTTTTATATGATCCCCTCTAACTGTTTTTCTGATTATCTTTTCATGGATAGTCTAGCAAATAAGCTTTGCAAGCACAATCATTATAAACTCAAATTCCTGAATATTGTTACACAACAAATTTCAAACTGCATAACCGGCCAATAATAATAATGCATGTGTTACAGTGGTATGTGACTTAAGTAACCAATACAGTATGGATGCTGAGTATTTGCAATTATAAAAGATTTTCAACCCAAGAAGCATTCACTGGAGAAATCTGCAATTTAATTTAAAAGAACAAATGTAAAAATGTCACAATTTTGTGGCCCTTGAAAAAAAAGTGCAAAATGCATAATTCTATTTGCTACTATCTCTAATCAGTAATGGGTCAGTATTATGTGTAGACGACATTTCTCCAGTCTTTAACTGGAAGGGATAAATTAGTTACATGTTTGAACTTTATCCTGTTGGCTTTAAGATCCCTTGTTTATTTAAGGTTTTTAATTTTGCATAATAAGACTTATAGTTCAACCTTGTATGCTAACTTGCGGTTAATGTACGAGAAAGAGCTGTCAAATGTTCAACAGAAAGAATAACAAGAAGGTGAGTTTCCTGTTGGCTTTATTTTTGGTTTTTGTCTTTTTTCCCCTTCTCTCCACCCTTGTTATCTAAACAATTTCCGCTTACCTTCTCTAGACTTTTTTTTTTTTATTATCTAAACAAAAGGATTTCCATTTACTGTCCCACTGACTCATGACTTCATGCTTTAACCTTTATTATCAGCCTTTATTAAAATCTTGGTCTGGGGTCCGTCCTCTGCCTCTGACTTCCCAACATGGGCAGGAACTCTGGATTGATCTTTCAAATGTTTCTTGTTTCTTATGGTCCTCCTTTAATTTCAACACACTCCATTATACCTAATTCTTCCCCTCTACACACACACCTTTATATTTTTTCTTTCTGCCTGAAGATTCAGAATAGTTCATAGGCTAAGAAAAGCACTAATTGTCACTGAAACCTGGGCTTCTAGAGTCTAGTTTCTGGCCAAAAATTGTCCATAATCTGTAAATAGTGGGCACAAATTTCATAAACACCAAGAATCATCTTGGAGTAGCTCGAGTTGTTTCCATCATCTAGCCAGCATTGACTTCCTCCCCAGAGCTGAGTGCCTGGACAAGCTCTGTATTTCATGCATAACAAGAAAAAAAACAGCAAAACTATTTAACCAGTCTCAAGCATGGGATTCCATTAGCTTGCCTATCTTGTTTTTAAAATAAAGACTTTGATTAAGCATTATAACTCTATAATCCTGTAGGGTTTCAACCTGTGAGAGAGGGCACAGTGCCAGCTAAGAGTTGAGAAGGACTCACAAGAAAAACATTTCTCTCATTGTTGCACAAGGGCTTCTAGTTTAACCCCTTCACTGGTGATTTCAGTGTGCCTTCAATGCATCAGAGTTCCAGTACTGTACCTGCTACACATTTTATGCACTGTGAGTACATGGAATAACTCAGAGCATGCAAAATTAAGAACAGGTACAATTTTTTTGTGAAGACTACATCAATAATTTTACCCATAGGAAAGATCCCACTAAGTTTTGGGTACTCATCAGCTTTGAACCTCAAGGTTCTTATTTAAGCATGAGAAATGACAGAGCTCTCCATGCAGGAGTTGGTGCAAAGGGCACATAGAAGGTGCCCAGAGGGCTGGTCCAGGCAAGGAGCCTGAGGTCAGAGGCCTGAAGAGGAGTTGCTGGGACCAGGTAGGGGTGTAAACTCACTCTCAACCATAGTGGTGATTCATCATGGCTGCAGGCATCCCAGCACTCCTGAGATCTCCACCCAGAAAGAGCCCATGGCCCTGCCCCCACCCAGAAAGAGCCCCTGGCCCTGGACTGTGGGGGCTGCCTGACATGGCTGCTGGCAGCTGGGCATGGGGGGTGTGCTCCCTAATGGAGTCTGTGGAGGACTGGGTACGGGAGTTCGAGAAGGAGGTACGCCAGTTACACACCATCAGGGACCACGAAGACTTCATTGATGGCTACTGCCAAGCCCTTCTCCAGAAGAAGGAAGAAGAGATGGAAACAGAGATGGTGGCCAGCAACGAGGCTGTCCACAAAGACCCACCTGGAGCTACCTGGAAGACAGTCACCACTTGCTCCAGGAAATGCAGGGCCATGGCTGCTCCTCCCCTGACCCTGCACAACAAGTACACTCGCCACCCCACGCACGAGTAGGCTCCAATGGTGACACTAGGGGAGGAGGAAGGTAAGCACCATGCTGCCACTGCCTGGAGGAGGTGCAAAGTGGTGGTGGTGGGGGACTCTATCCTGCGGGGCACTGAGGGATCCATCTGCCATCCAGACCCCCTAGCCTGTGAGGTCTGCTGCCTCCCTGGGGCCCACATCCGAGATGTTGTGGAGAGGATCCTCAGGCTCGTCTGGCCCTCTGACTACTACCCCATGTTCCTCATCCATGACACAGCCAGGAGTAATCTGTAGGTGTACACTACAAACCACCGACCAGGGTGAGGAACTTGATTTAGAGTTTGCCTGAGAACTAACAAGGCTGTGCACGAACAGGACATGGTCATCATGGGCGACTTCAATTATCCAGGCATCTCTTGGGAGGAACACTCAGCCAAGTCAGAACGGTCACGTTCCTTCCTGACCTGCATTGAAGACCTTTTTCTGACTCAGGAGGTGCATGGGCCAACCAGACTTGGTCCTGGCCAAAAGAGATAATCTGGTGACTGACTTAAACATAGAGGGCAGCCTGGGCGATAGTGACCATGAAACCATTACAGTCATGGTCTGTCGCAAGGCAGACATATTGGATAACAGGCTTGAAGTTTTGAACTTCAAAAATGCAAACTTCAACAAACTCAGGTCACTAGTAGGGAATGTGGTGTGGGACCAGGGACTGAAGGCGAAAGTAATTTACAAAGAGTGGTCATTCCTAAAGGACACGATCCTTGAAGCACAAAGGATGTCCATTCCCATGTGGAGGAAATGTAGCAAAAGGGCCGGGAAGTCCTCTTGACTAAGCAGGGAAATTATGGTCCTCTTAAGAAGAAAGAGGTGTACAGTCAATGGAAGCTAGGGACAGCCCCCAAGGAGGACTATATGGCAATGTCCTGCACTTATAGGGATCAGATTAGAAAAGCTAAGGCGGTGACTGAACTAAAAGTAGCAATGGGAATCAAGGACAACAAGAAGTCCTTCTTTAGGTACATAGGGAACAGGAGGAAAATGAATGGGAGTGTGGGGCCATGGCTCAAAAACTCAGGACACCTAGTCATCAGCACTCAGGAGAAAACTGAACTCCCGAATGACTACTTTGCTTCGGTCTTTCACCAGGCCAAGGGGAAAATCATGCCAGCTAATGAGTAGGGTTCAAATGACCGACCGTCATCCTACTATTGCCATAGAACTGGTGTGTGATCAATTAAAGAAATTGGACATACATAAGTTTGCAGGACTGAATAAACTTCATCCAAGAGTGCTGAAAGAGCTGGCTGAAGTCACTGCAGAGCCCCTGGCGAATCTCTTCTAAAACTCATGGTGCTCCAGGGAGGTCCCCGAGGACTGGAAGAAGGCTAATGTTGTGCCCATCTTCAAGAAGGGGAGGGCCCAGGTAACTATAAGCCAATTAGCTTAACTTCTATCCCAGGGAATTTCCTGGAAAATTTCATTAAGGAGTCTATGTGCGATGGACTTGCAGAAGGTAGGATTCTGACCGACTGCCAGTCTGGCTTTGTCATGGGCAGGCCTTGTCTTACCAATCTCATCTCCTTTAACAATTAGGTGACTCGCCACATGGATAAAAGAGAGGAGGTTGACATTCTATACCTCGACTTGCTAAAAGCTTTTGATCCGGTATCCCATGATGTTCTCGCGAGAAAATTGGAAGACTGTGGCCTTAACTGCAAGACAGTTAGGTGGGTAGGAAGGTGGCTGCGGGGTAGAACCCAGAGAGTTCTAATGAACAGATTTGTGTCATCCTGGTGGGAAGTGGCCAGTGGTGTCCTGCAGGGGTCGGTGCTTGGTACAGTGCTATTCAACATCTTCATCAATGATTTGGATGTTGGGGTGAAGAGCTCACTGGCCAAGTTCACGGACAACACCAAATTATGGGGAACCGTGGTCATGCTTGAAGACAGGCTGCAGATACAGGTGGACCTAGACAGGCTTGCAAATTGGGCAGACCAGAACCAGATGAAGTTCAATGTTGAGAAATGTAAAGTGCTCCACCTGGGGACGAACAATCCCCTGCACACCTTTAGGCTTGGCAACGCCAACCTGACCAGCACTGTGAATGAAAGGGACCTGGGGGTAATAATAGACCACAGTATGAACATGAACCGGCAGTGCAATGCTGTAGCCAGCAGGCTAACAATACCCTGACATGCATCAATGGATGCATCTCCAACAAAACCAAAGAAGCGATTCTCCCATTCTACTCGGCATTGGTGAGACTGCAGCTGGAGTACTGCATCCAGTACTGGGCACCTCACTTGAACAAGGATGTGGTAAAACTTGAGAAAGTCCAGAGAAGAGTCACCTGTATGGTCAGAGACTTGTGCGGCAAGCCATATGAGGAAAGGCTGAGGGACCCAGGACTCTTCAGCCTGAAGAGGGATGAGAGGGGACTTGGTAGCAGCTTACCACTAGATCAGAGGCAGATATTGGCGAACAACTGCTCACCAGGGCACCCTTGGGGAAAACTAGGAGTAATGGTCACAAATTCTTGGAAGACCATTTCAGGCTCAACATTAGGCAATACTACTTCACAACTAGGGTGTCCAGGCTGTGGAATAAGGTCTCTCCAGAGGTGGTGCAATCACCTACCCTGGAAGTCTTCAAGAGGAGACTGGACAGTCACCTTGCTTGGGTCACCTGACTCCAGTTGTCTTTCCTGTTTGTGCAGGGGGCTGGACCCAATGATCTTCCGAGGTCCCTTCCAGCCTTACAATCTATGAATCTATAAGTATGGGTTCAGTTCTTAATTTGGGCACCTTTATTTGGAAACTGTGGGTGCATCTACATGTGCAAATAATGCAGGATCAGTTTACTCTAGAGTAAATTATTTTAGACTAAATTGTCCCAGGTATGTGTCTACATGTGCAGGGATGTGGAAGCAGATGTGCTGCTCCAAGCAGCAGACTGCTCTTGCTCCCTGAGGCCCTGCACTGGGCTGCTGAAGCAGCCAGGGGGAGCTCTAGACTACCCCTGTGTGCTAGCCCAGGGGCTGTTAGGGAGCACAGGACCAGGAGACGGCTGTCTCCTGGCAGGAGCTAAGACATTGCACCCTGCCTCTGGGAGCTGCCTGCTGGCAGTTAAGAATCTCTCAGCCCCCACTCCCCAAACGCAATCGGGAAGCAGGAGCTGGGAGCTCCCTGCTGCAAGGGTAGGGGGACATTGTCTCTGCCTGGGCACCAGTGGTGGAGCCCGCCCTGGCAGCAGGCAGCTCCTGTGGGCAGGCTAATAGCAAGCTAATGGAATCCCATGCTTGAGACTGGTTAAGTAGTTTTGCTGGGTTTTTTTCTTGTTATGCATGAAATACAGAGATTGTCCAGGCACTCAGCTCTGGGGAGGAAGTCAGTCTCTGACCTGCTGCAATCTCCCACCTGCTACAATCTCCCACCTGCTGCCTGGCTGACTGGGAGCACATTTGCTCCCAGTCAGCTGTACTGCACAGTAAGTAATTGAGAGTAAATTTGCTACTTGTATTTACAGATAACATATTTACTCATAATTAGAGCAAAGTACTGTGCAGTAAGCGTCTGCATGTGTAGAGGGTGACGCTTACTACACAGTATTTGCCCTAATCTTGAGTAAAGCATTTTGTGTAGATGTGCCCTGTTAGTCTTAAAAGAAAGGGACAGCTTTTATTTTTTTGCATTTTGGACTATGTTTATAAACTGTCTAGGAAGATTCATCTACCATGTCCATAATCTGAAGGTCAGATTAGATGATCCTTTTCTGGTTTTAACAGTCTTTCAAGTTATACAATCTACTAAATACTACCCTTAAAAATCTGAACATATTCAAACATGGCCCTTCCTTGCATATTGGCCTGTACTGGACAATCTATCCTTTACATTGTAAACTCATTATGACGGGGACTATGTCTTGAGTATGTACTGTGCCAGTGCTCAATATACAATACATAATTGGGAAAGGTAATTTGGATACAATACAAAGAATGTGATGCTTATGGAGTTGTTCAGTAATAATTTGAATACTGTATGTTGGTTTAGCTATTGAGACATACAGCATTTCTATACTAAGCTAAGTATTTTACTGAATGAGTATACTATGTTTGATCAACTAGACAGTTGTGAAACATATTAGAAGGCAAAACAATGACTCATGGCATGCTCCCCGAGGAAATAGGTACCAGGAGAGGCAGAGCTGTTGGCTCTGAGGGAATTGACTTAGCCTCCTGCTGAGTCCACCCTACCTTTCAGTATGCCAGCAAGGTCAAAAGCCCAGGAACAAAGAAAACAAAGGAGCTCAGGCTGGAAGTAAATATAATAATAATAATAATAAAATAAATATTAATAATAAAAGAATCTCTCTCTTCCTCTGTTTCTGTCAAGTGAAAGGCAGTTACTGTTGAAGATTGTTGAGGATGGCATCCAAGACCCACTGGAGTGTCTGAAGATGTTAAGTTTGCCTGCATCACCAAGAATATAAGAAAGATAGACATACTTATAGACTGTTGTATAAAAAATACTCCAAATTCTTTCCTACTACTGTTAACCAAAATAGTATTTAATCTTAAGAAGTTTTTCTGGTCAGTCTATTCACCACTAGGCAACGATTCCCAAAGGGAAGGCTTAGAACTACCTCAACTTAGTTGCATCTTCTAGGAAAGCATGGCTGATACACAGAAAAGTATTCTACCAGAGGGGCTGGTCTGAGAGTGAGAGGATCACGTGATTCCATCCCAGGATGGATAAAGGAACAAGGCCCAGGACTCCAAGGTGTGGATTCAGAGAAGAGATGGTGCAGCTATAGTTTAATGAATAACAAGGTTTTCTGGGAAAGGAACATAGATAACTCAGGGTATGCCTGTACTGCAGTCAAAGGTGTGACAGTTTATGCAAACATACTCAAGCTAGTTTTAAACTATCTCCAGAATCAATAATGGTGTAGCCACAGCACTATGGTACTCAGTGAAGGCTCCTCATTAAGGCATTCACCAAAGATCCTGGGCAGCCTAGGCACTGACTGTGGGGACTCCAGGGCTCAAATGCTCACCAAAAAAATTAACAGGTGCTCAACACCCACGAGCTACAGCCATTTTGTTAGATCTCTGTTGTGGCTGCTTCCAGACTTAAACCCCCCCCCCAAAAAACATGCTTTACCAGAAGAAGCAGTGCATTTACTTCAACCCAGCTCTGCAGTGTCTGTAAAGATCAGGTGCTTCAGCAGGGCTTTTTAGCACTTTTAGCTAAAGCTGGTTCAATCAACTATTAGATAAAAGCACCACCCCACTGATGTGCCTGATCTTTACAGATGCTGCAGAGCTGGGTTTAAGTAAGACACTGCATCTTCTGGGCACGCGCAGGGCTCAGTGTGAGAATGCACCGAGTTTAAAATAAAGTGCTGTTTTGGGGGGTTTCTTTACGTCTGGCAAGCACCCACTGGCAAAAACCAAAGTCTGTACTTATGTCAGGCAGATTTGGAACCCGTGCTGAACTCAGTGCTGGCAGAGCTAGGTGTTACCAATACTCAAAACAGCCCATTTAAAGCCAACTGGGGGCATGTCTACAGGAGCTGCAGTCACATCTTTGACTGCAGGGTAGATGTACTTTCAATGTAGACATTTCCCAGTGGGTGAATAGCTCACACATCTACCCAGGTGCCAGCTTCAGAATTAATTGGGTTCTTAGTATTTAAACTGTGAATGGGTCACTGGTTTAAAAACTAATTAAAGATCATTCATAACTTTCTGCAGCCACTAAATCAGATTCTTGCTGGTAAGGGCCTCTTTTCCAGCATGGCTGAGCTCCTCTACTGTTTGGAACCAAGATTAGTGCCAAGCTGTTTCCTTTATATGCATTGGAGTGTGTATTAAGTCAGGAAATTCACAATTCTGCAGAATGACTTCCACAGAGAACTGCTCTCATCCTAAATCAGACCTCTCACAGACAAGTAACACTTGGTGCCTAAACCACTTTTAAGCTGCATTAACTGGTTTGGGAAACAAGCCAGCTCCCTACAAATAGGTTTACATGACAATCATATACATTTGATAATACCACGGCTCTGCTAAAAGCAATGGTTTCTCAGCCTGCCAAACAATGAACCACTCATAGAGGGAAGAGGCAAGGAGCCAAGGTTTTAGAAGATTTGGTTTCAGCTCCCTGATCCACCACAGATTCCATGTGTCATAAGCAAGTTCTTAGGTGCACCTATGAGGCACTAAGAGCTGGAGAGCTGCCACTTCGGAGCAGACTGGATTAATCAAGCTGATGTGAATTGTATTGCGCCATGTGCAGTTGTATAAGTGATTAAAAGCGCAAAATGGCTGTGATGCGCTTTTGAAATAAAATATCTTCTATGTGTTTTAGTTTAAAAGTGCACCGCCACCATTTTCTCAGTGCTGACGCACATTTCGCCAGGGGTGACTCATAGGGGGTGCAAGTGCACCCCCCGAGTGTGGCAGTGCACCCCCTGCAAAAACATGCTGCTCACCCTGCCGATGGTTGCCGCTTGTCACCCTGCTGCTGCCGGCGGCATCACACCTGGGCAGGAGCTCCCAGCTCAATGCTGCCGTGCTCTTGCCACCACCAGCACAGCCATGCCCCCCCGGCTGCCAGGGGCACACGCTATTCACGCATTTCACTGCTTATACAACTGCAAGCCATGCAGTGCTGGGCACTTTTCATGTGTAAAAGTGAATTTAATACTGTGCTGAAGGAGGCGCACAAGCACCTCTGAATGATGGGAGATAAACTAATGTAAAAAACCTAACGTTGCCATGGAAACTGTCCAGCACAGAGGTGGGAAGTGTGCCTACGGATCAGGTATCTAGGGGCACCTATACACGTCAGGGGCCTGTGCTCCTGAGCATGCTAAGAGCAGACTCAATCTAGTCTGCTGGCGTGTGCCAATTAGCACGCTGCAGCCCCCTCCATGCCATGTGTATTCAGGAAGTGAGTGCTGCTTTAATGAAAGCGCCCCCCAGCAGTGGATAGATGCCCTAAGCCCCCTGCTCACATTACATATATTGCACAATTCACCAGCCAGCTGTGCCATAGATGTAGTCCTGCAGCACCTGCAAAGCAACTGTCACCAGATAAAAATGGTTGCCCAGGCTTAAATAAAAAAGAGCCAACCGGCTCTAAAGTTAGTGCTTGAAAACGTGGAACAACTCTGCCCCTGCTTCCTGTCCCACTTTCACTTGAGTCCGCAGCCAGGCCCAAACACCTGCAGCAGGCGTCGGCCACCCCTGGCATGGGTGCCAGCGCGTGGCGTGCAAAGGCATCTTGCTTGGCACGTGCGCCTCGGGGTAGAGGCGCCACAATAAGCATCGGGTCCCCCGCACCACCCCTGCCCGACAGCCAACACCTTACAAACGGGCGGCCAGGAGGACGAGCTAGCCGGCAGCACGGGACAGAAGCGGCTCCCTCAGGGAAGCGCAAGGCGGGGCAGGAGGAGGAGCCGCGGGCTGGCGGGCAGCGCTCCCAGCATCCCTCGGACAAGATGGCGGCGCCCAGCAGCTAGGCCCGCACGTGTGTGTGCTGGGATTCCTGAGCCGCGCCGGGCCGGGCCCCCTCCTGCCCCGGGACCATGAAGAACAAATCCGCCTCCCACAAGGCGGCCAACACGCACAGGGTGAGGGGCGGTGGGCGACTGTCGAACGGGCGGGGAGGGCTCGAGTTGCCTTCGGGGGGCCGCGCCGGGAGCGGGGCACGCGGCTACGCCCAGACCTGCTGTGGCCCTTCCCGGCGGGGGGCCGCAGGAGGCTGTGTCAGGATTTTTCTGCGGCCCCAAAAAATCCGAGCGAAACGTCATTACTCAAAATTGGGGTCCGTGACGGGCGCCTCGAGTCTAAAACGAGGCTGAAAACCGCTGCCTTAGCAGCTGGGACCCTTTTGGTAGCTGCCCTCCATCAGGAGGGCTGGGGTGTTGTTAAGGATTTGAAACTGGAGGGAAAGAAGGGAGGCTTAGGTTGAATCATGGGCGACTGGTGCCACCTTAGTAAGGGGGGCCAGGTGCCTCCTACCCCCCCACCAACCAGTCAGCGACTGGGGGGCAGGGTGAGGTCCCCCCGCAGCTGATCCTACTGACTGGGAAGTGGCTGCAGCGCTTCATCCAGCACTCATGGGTGGGCACCAGCACTCCTGCCTGCCCCCCCTGCCTGTCACCTAAGTGGGGAGCATGGCCTGTCAGGGAGTGCCCATGCACCCCCTACACATCACCACTGGGCTGAATTGACTTGTAACACACATCCCACTTGTCATTCATAGAATCATAGAAAAGGAGGGTTTGAAAGGATCTCAGGACATCACCTAGTCCAACCCCCTGCATAGGTTGGGTGTTCTGTGTTCTATAGTGCAGCAATTCTCAACCTTTTTTGTACCCGGACCCAGTTGTAAACATCGATGGCCAGTCCCAACTCAGTGTCCCTCATTCCCAACCCACTGCCTCCCAGTGTGCAGGGCAAGGGGGGCCCCAAGCAGCCCCTCACAGGCTGTAACTGCCAGCCTGCAAGGGAAAAGCCACAGTTTCCCACGTTTTTCTCCTTTAAAGGAGAATCCATTTTTAAAGTTTGCTCACTACGCTTTTGTATGATCTTGCATCCCACTCTTGGGTTGCAACCCACAGGCTGAGAATCGCTGTAATAGAGCATACAGTGGTATGCTATTGGTGGGCCATGTTTTCACATGGCTCCTGTATTTAAAAGAACGTTGCAAGACGATTGTAATATGTTAAAAGATAACGATGAAATGTTTCACAGTTTTGTACGTTAAAGCTTTTTTGAGTCTGGTTTAAAAACAACGATGTGAGTTAGGATGAAATGTTTTGTCTTGTGAAGGTGGTGACAGATGATAGAACAAGGAGCAGTGGGCTCAAGTTGCAGCAAAGGAAGTTTAGGCTAGATGTTAGGGAAAACTTTCTCACTAGGAGGGTAGTAAAGCACTAAAACAGATTACCCAGAGAGGTGGTGAAAGCTCCACCCTTGGAGGTTTTTAAGACCCGGCTAGACAAAACTTTGCCTGGGATGACATATGTGAGGATGGTCCTGCTTTGAGCAGGGGGTTGGGCTAAATCAGCATTTTCCAACCAGTGTGCCACGAAGCACGTCCAGGTGCGCCGGGAATTTGGGGCTGGAGATATGCTCCCTGCCTGCTGCCACCGGGGACACACAGACACGGGTTGGGGGGGGTGGCTCCAGCCAGTGATTTGCATCTGTGCACTGTGTTCAGCCATGCACGCCCGGCCACTCGCCACCCCTCCACCCCGCTCCACTTTCAGCCGGTGTGCCGCGGGATGAGAGAGGCTCAGTAAGTGTGCCGCCGGAACCAAAAGGTTGGGAAATGCTGAGCTAAATGACCTCTTGAAGTTCCTTCCATCCTAATTTTTCTGTGATTTTTGTGGCGACTGGGTGGCCCGAGGCTAATGCCAGCGCTGATCAGGCTTTGGCAATGGGGGTGGGAGGGAGAAGGGAGCAAGGCTGTGACCTGAAAGATCTGTTCTTCTTATCCCCCTACTCAAGTCTCATTCCTGTTCCAGCTTCTGCTCTGGTCTCACGCTGTTAGAATAAGTTTTGTTTTCCTTTATTTGTTCCAGTCTCTCTAAAGAATCTGCCCCTGATGCGTATAATACACGAGTGCAGTGTTTGTTTGACAGCAAGCCAATTTGCGTGCCTGCTGCTTGCAGTGTAGCAAACATTAGGGATCTCCTGCAAAGTGCACAAACTGCTTCAGTTCGCAGGAGCTCCCCAGCCCAGTATCAGCTTTGTTATGTCACTACCCCTGGTCATTGGTGAAACTGAGCAGAGGCCTTCAGTTTCAATATTGCTAAAACAGATTTGAATTGACCAGCTCTTTTCCATTTCGAAGCTGCTATGAGGGGTAGCAGGCACTCTGAGGAACAAGGGAATGTAGGAGAGGCAAGGATTTTCTGTGACATCTGTTATTGGACTAGCTGTATAGTTGGGAGGTCTATTGGACAAGCTTTCTGGCATCAAGTGCCCTTCCTCAAGCCCTTAGAAGCGTATTTGATGTGCAGAAGCTTATCCAACAGCTCTCCCAACTACAAGCTGGTCCAATAAAAGATAACACAGAAAATCTGTACTTCTTGTATTTCCTGGACCATTATGGTGACAGTAGCCGTCCAATCTTACTAAAATGGAGCGCAAAATGTTTCACTCACACCATTTCAGTCATTAACGTGCTTTGTTTACATTGAGTTTAAGTATCTGCAGAGCCTTTTTCAGTCCAGAGTTTTAAACAGTATATACCATACAGCCCATTCTATGAATTCTTCCAGTCTTCACTGGAAGGACTAAAAATAAAAATCCTCCTTTGACAGTCCTCAGACTAGAGAGCAGTGATTCTCAAATTTTTTGAGCTAATATGTGTCTGTTAAACTTCAAGAATTCTTTTAGACTGCCAGCAGCTCTGATTTTCAAAGCTTTAACTGAAAACAGAAGAGGTACACTGGGGTCTATGGACTGCTTATCATGTCTTTGCCAGCCCCCAGCAGTCTGCTGTTCCATATTTTGCGAACTACTGCATTAAAAGACCGAAGAACCAAAACGGTATCGTTTTCCATTTCTCTGAGCCTGTCAGTGGTTTTGTCCAAGTTAGTATGAAATTGTCTCATTTAGAAACATTATTGTATTTCTGCAGCCTCATCTCTGCTAGAAAAAAAATACCAAAATGTCTTAACATAATAACTAATTTGGTTTAGCTTCTCACTAATGCTAGTGATGTTGGGAAGTCTTAGTTTTGATGACTGCTGGTGCCTTTTAGTGTTATACACATGACAACTCATTTTGACCAGTTTTCAGTAGGGTTGGATGACCTGATGTTGAACAGAGTCTATACTCTGTTTGGGTTCACAATGTGGGGAATCTAGGAAATTGATATAAAACTTTCTTAGTCTAGAGAAGACTTATAAAGATAAGGGGTTGTGGAGAACTGGATAGGAGAGAGGCTGTTTGCAGATCTGTATCCTTTGGCAAGCTCATGGTAAAATTTCCCCAGGATTTTATGAGTTTCCTCAGTTCTTGAATTTGTGTCTTCAAACCCTTTGCTTTCTCAGGGCATGAGAGTAGGACTATAAGCATGGGGTTGAGGGACCTAGTGACAAGACTCCTGAGCAAGCTGTGCTACTGGATACAGAGGAGGTGAATAAATAGCAGGTTTCCTGGTCTACCCTGATTCTGAGGCACATTTTTTTTGTTACTTCATGATATTTGTAGGATATGAGTGCCATGCCTTGATGGCAAGGGATAGAAAACTACAATTTGCAATAGAATTTTTCCTTTCCTGTATGCTATTCTGCTAGAGGGGATGATTCAGCCCTTGAAAGCCTTTCAGATACTGCTTTGTACTGGTATAACCAGACTTGTTTCTTTAGTGCAGGGGTGGGCAAAATGCAGCCTGGGGGCCAGATGCAGCCCGCCAGTCATTCTATTTGGTCCACAGGGCCCCTAAAAAATTTAGAAAATTACTGTTTATCTGCCCTGGGCTGCCTGTCATGCAGCCCTCGATGGCTTGCCAAAACTCAGTAAGTGGCCCTTTGTCCAAAATAATTGCCTGCCCCTGCTTTAGTGTAATATGCAATAATACGAATCCTCTTCTTACAGTGATTGTCTCGTAAGGGATTTCGAAGTGATCATAGAAGACACCAATTGTTTAGATAGACACCAGTTGCTTGATTATTACATTTCTTTCTTAAAATATAGTACTTGCTACAGTTACAACTAGTATTAAAGATTGCTATAATAGAAAGAACCTAAATAAAAAAAATTAAATATATTGGAACCAAGAGTTCTAATTTTTTGTATGTCTTCTAGCAACTAAAAAGCACTTTGCATATAGCTGTGTTCAGTGTTTATACAGTTGGTTAATCTGCCTGCCTTGTGGGAAGACTACAGATGTCAAGCAAAAGTGAGTTGGGGGCAGGAAGAAAAATGTTTTGAAAACAATACTTTTGGGGGATATTTTCAAGGCTGTTGAATCAAAAATTTAATTAAAAAAATCTAAATAGGCAGTATTCCTGTGGTCTCTTTCATCTGTCCTGATCCTCTATTTACATTCACGCTCTTTTTTTCCCCTTTTACCTCCATTGAAGTCAATGAGGCTTCTCATAGGTCTGTCCAGAGCTGGATCAAGCTCTTGGGATACATATCAGAGCATCTATCACTGTGTTACTGAAAACTGAGATAATCCAAAAAGTCATTTTTCTTCTTTCTGTTGTTAATTTACTTTACCCGACTTTGGAACTGAAACTTGATGTCTGCTTCACGTAGTTTTTTTCCTCATTGTATTCTTTTTCCTTCTTTGCAAGGTCAGGATGGCTGTTCTCTTACATTTGCAAGGTGCTACAGAGGTTGGTTGTAAATGTCACAGAGTTGTTTCTAACCCTTCTTGTGGTTTAAAAAACAAACTTAATTGACTTTACAAAAGAATTTCTTAAATAATATTTATATGAAATAGTATTGAATTAATAATCCTGAATTTTTGGCCTATATTCTTGTGTAGTGTCTCTTTAGAAGTGACACCTGTGTTTATACTGTGTGTATTGTAGTGAAATTAATTTAAAAGGAATTCTTTTACTCTCTTGCTGAAGAATAGCAATTGATTTTTGTTTGTTTGTTTATTTTACAGTTTCTCACCTTTTCAGAACGCTTAGGCAATGTTAATATTGATATTATTCATCGGATCGACAGGACTGGAAGCTATGCGGAGGTGAGTATAATCATTTTTCATTTCTATGGAGGGTTCAAACAAGGATCTCAAAGCACTTTGTCACTAAATATCTGTTGGCAGCAATGTAGTTATTGTGGGTGTTTTGTACCAGAAGAGGAAATTCAGGTACCTCCATTGCCCTCATTTACCATTGAAGCTCTTCTTAGTCTCAGTCCTGTACCAAGTCCCCAATCACGTCATGCAAATCTGAAGAGTAAAGCAGAGCTTCTTTGACCATGGTTTGTGGATCACTCTTTCGTGGCCTGTAGAACAATAGTGAGGACTGATTGCTTAAAGTCTTTCTGTGAAAAATAACATTTCAAGGCCCCAGTCCAGGAACGACTTAACAGAATCTAATTCACTGAGTTTGTCCCATGACTACTTACAGTATCTCTCTGAAACACCTTCATAAGTTTTTGCGGGATCAAGCCATAGAGCTCAGCAACTCAACCAACACTGACAGCTGTTTTTTCTGATCTTTCTATTTGATAGCCATGAGGACCTAATACAAAGTATTTGAATAGACAGGCAATGGATCATCTCATCAGAATATCATGACCAGTCCTACAGGGTTAACACCTAAGATTTAATGACCCCTATCCCTAGAAAAAAAATTAAATGTGTTCACAAAAGTCTTTGTTTGCTGATTTTTATTTATTTATTTATTTTTTTAATTAGCATTGGGTGGGAAGCAGTAGTTTACACGAACCGGCTGGTTCCACAGTCTGAGGTCTGGACTGTCCAGAAGCTTTTCCTTCCATCCTGGCTCCCAGCAGCATGCTGCCTGCTGGCAAACATTATGTCAAATTCAAACCTGTTGTGTCAATCCCTGAATTGATTTCAGTGGGAGCAGAGTCAAATCCTACATGTGTACTTTGCCTCTCTGTTACTCTCAGTCCCATATTTATGAAATCCCTTAATTTGCTATGATGCCATAAATACATCCATAAGACACAAGCTATGAAATGAGTAGGAAAAGGTCAATATGAATCAGTTTTCAGGCAAATTCTTAGTATATCTTTTTTTTTAATGGGCCATTCAAAAAAAAAGCCACATCTCTTGAAGATACAGCAAAGGCAGAGTTATTTCTAATTGAAACGTATTTCAAATTTGTTTATTAGGGCAGAAAAGCAATCAGTCATGTGAAGTCCTGACAGTGCAAAGATTCATGTGCTTGACTCTGCCCTGTGAGGAGCCCTATTAATTTTAATGGGATGGCTCATGATCTGTAAATTTAAATGCATATTTGTTAAGGGTGTGGGGTTTAAATAATAAATATGTTGTAAAATTAGAATCAGATTTGGAAATATGTTTTGCATGTATCAACGGTATTACCTTTTTTTTAAGTTAATGTCTGATAGTGAAACATCAAGAACCCATGTGCCCCTGTCACTTTGTCTGCTTATATTTGAGGAACAAATCCATATTTTAGCAATAGTTGTTTTTCAGTGAAGGTACCAACATTTATTTAACTATCCCTTTAATACATACTTGAGGCATTTGTGCATGCTTTATCTACTAAGCCTGTTTTTATTTGGCTATGTTAGGCTAATGGTAATTCTTGGTTTTTGACAGGATGTTGAAACCTATTTTTATGAAGGACTGCAGAAATGGAAAGAGCTGAACCTCACCTGTCATTTTGGTACATTTTAACATTCTTTCTCATGTATTTGTATTGTTTGCTTGTATTGTAATGTCATGTTTAACAGAGGGGAGATTGACTTTGAAAATATTTATCATGATTCAAAATATATCAGAGTGATTTGGAATCTTTGTGCTGACTTGTAGATTTTAGATTGGGTTTTGAGGGAACTAATGGTCTTAATCCTACATCGTTGCCAATAGCAGGGACACCGTTCTTAAGTATTCCCTTTTTCTTTGTACAGTAAAGTTCTACAGGGAAGTGGTTAACAAATGCCAGTCATTCAACCAGCTGGTATATTATCAGAGTGCTGTTGTGCAAAGCTTGAAGACTCATCTGCAAATCAAAGGCAGTCTTGCTTATCAACCCCTTCTGGAGTAAGTGCATTCTATAAAATGTTAACTTGGTGTCATCATAGGAAAATGTGGGTAAATCCTACCACAACTACTATGTTTGTTTGGCATCACCGGAAAAAAAAATTGCTTTGCCTGCATGCTGTTGTGACATGTCTACAACAGTGATATTTCTTTATCTTTTAATAATAGTATTATAGGTTTAAGATTTTCTTAAAAACAGCCCTCAAAGGTAACTAGACAGATCTCTGCAGTAGCCTAGGAAGCACATTGCTGTGAGTTCACATATGATGTCAGTCAGAATACTTGTGTACCAGAGGCTCTGTTGATTCAAGTTTCACTTTCAGCTGGTTGTGTTACTTTGAACCAAGACTATTTTAATTGAAAAAATAACAGCCAAGGGGATGACCATGTATATCCTATCTTTTAAAAATCTTTCATACTCCTGTACACCCCTAGCATAGGTGAAATTTCACATGGTATCACCCAGTTAGACAGTGAGCTATTGTCTTTTACCGGTATTATTATTTTTTTTTATGTTGACATCTGTTCTTTGAAAATCCAGCCTAGTGGTTCACCTGGCTCGAGATCTGCAGACAGATTTCTACCCTCACTTCCCAGACTTTTTTCTGGCTATTACCAAGTTGCTGGATACCCAGGACACAGAGCTGCTGGAATGGGCTTTTACCTCTCTTTCCTATCTTTACAAATACCTGTGGAGATTAATGGTGAAGGATATATCCAACATATATAGGTAAGTATTACTGGGCTACATTCATTAGATGATAATGCAAAAAAGGTGATATATAAATGTAAATGACTTGCTGTGAGGTAGTATATGGGGTGCTTTTAAATGTAATTGTTAATGAACTCTTTAGGGTTTTAGGAACAAAGCATGAGTCCAGTCCTGTGGACTTGTGCGTCCTTGGCATCCCACTGGCTTAAGCAGAAGTCTGCATTGTGGGAAGGATCACTGAGTCCGTCTTTCCAAGAAGTCTAGGTACTTGCACTGAAGCATAGGTTATGGTAGAGGTGGGCTAAATATGGCTCATGGGCTGGATTTGGCCTGCCAAGGGATTTTATCCACCTGTGGCGGGCCCCTCAGTCCCACCTGGCCCAGCCACGGGGTGCAGCCAGTCCTGCTGCCCCCGGGCCTGTAGCAGGGCTGGGCTGGTGCAGCAGCTGGACTTGCTTCCTGGCAGCCCTGGTGGCAGTAGCTCCTCCTGGCTACCACTGGACCTGGCCCTGCTGCCCAGGCTCCTCAGCCCGTCCTTCCTGTACCCGCCACTGTGGGCAGGGCGTACGGCTGGGCAGATGGGATGGGGTTGCGGGAGGGCAGGTCATGGTGTCCAGGAGTGGAACAGGTGGGTGGGTCCATGATTGTGGGGCGGTGACAGTGTGGGGCTGGGGCTTGGGGTTATTAAAACTCAAGACAGGCTTGCAACTTAGTAAAAAGCAAAGTGTAAATACTAATCTATTAGCCAAGAGCAGTCAAAGAGATTTTTTTCATGGTTTGTTGTCCTATTGAACATATATTTATTTTTAATATTTTCTTTTGAGGAAAAAGACAAACACGTTTACTTATACAGAGCATAGTCCAGGGGTGAGCAATTATTTGGACTGGAGGGCCACTTAGGGAGTTTTGGTGAGCTGTTGCAAGTTGGGTCATCATTCTTTCCTTCCTTCCTCCCCGCACCCCCATCCAGCCCACAACAGCTCACCAGAACTATCTAAGTGGCTGTGCTCTGTGTTTAGCTGGGTGTCTGGGATGGGGCTGCAGCAGACAGGGAATGGGACAGGTAGGTGGGGCCAGAGTTAGGATCATGGGGCCACCACTCGGGGCAGAACCACAATCTACTCCCTGTACGCTCCTGCGACAGGCATTGGTTTTACAGGTAGGAGTGTGCAGGGAGCAGATTGTGGCACTGCCCCAGGCCCTGGCCTGTGCTGTCTCTGTCCTGCGATTCCGATCCCAACCCCAGTCCTGCCCACCCATCCCGCTCCTGGATGCAGCTGCTCATCTGCGACCCCCATGCCAGCCACCTGGCTGCGTGCCCTGCCCATGTGGGTCCTGGCCAGTCTCCCTGGAGACCCTGGGATTGCTGGGAGGGGATAGCACAAGCGTAGGTCCCAGGGCAGATACATGATCTGCTCCCTGCACACTCCTACTGGCTCCGCCTGCTTGTCCTGCTCCTCGATGCTGTTTCCTGACTGCCACAGCCCCATCCCAGCCACCCGGCTGAGCAAAAAAGTACAGCTGCTTAGGGAGTTCTGGTGAGCTGTTGCAGGCTGGGTGGGGGTGCCTACATGGCAGGGGGGAGGAGGGGTTGCTGACCCAGCCTGCAACAGCTCACCAAAACTCCCAACGTGGCTCTCCGGTCCAAATTGCCCACCCCTGGACTATTCTTTCTATAAGTAAATGTGTTTGTTATTCTCTTCAAAAAAAGATATTAAAACCAAGTGTATGTTCAATAGGACAACAAACCAGGAAAAGAAAATCTCTTTCGTTGCTCTTGGCTAATAGATTAGTATTTACACTTCATGTTTTAGTAAGTTGCAAGCCTGTCTTGAATTTTAATTTAGCAGAGCATTTCTGTAATTGGTTAAATCAAGTATGATACTTGTCACAGTTAGGTCGTAACATCTCCGCTGCTTATCAAACTGGACTGTCACCAAATAGTTGGTTAGCATTGAGAACTTTGTCCCAAAACATGAGCTGTCCCAAAGTAGTGATGTTGTTTTTGCTGTTGTTAGCTGTTTGCATTAGAATAGTGCTTTGCGGTTCCATCTGAAATCCATTGTATAGGTCCCAATATTAAGAGACAGCCCTTGTTGTGAAGAGATTACAGTCCATATTTGCAGAATGTCAGATGTCAGTGAAAAAAATATAAAACACAGTACACCAAAACATTGGCATATAGTGTTCACTCCCTCATGTTGCTTCTTTTGTATTACGTTAATTGCCTATTTTATTTGTAGTTTATACAGTACCCTGTTGGCTCACAACAAACCACACATCAGAAATTTTGCTGCTGAAAGCTTTACCTTTTTAATGAGGAAGGTAAGTGATGATTTTTTTAAAGCAACTCTTACAGGGTTTCATGGTGATTTTGAGCTTTGGGCTAACAAATACTGGAAGCCCTGAAATAGGTAGACAATAAAGGGCCTGATAAAACGTGTACTGGATTTCTGTCCATGTGGTTGAAAATCTGACCCTTTCTACTTAATTGACTGATGTTGTTTTAGATTTAGTGGGTATAAATTAGTTGAATAAAGTAAGATGGTGCTCTCAGTAGCCATTGAATGCTGTCTTTCCATATGGTTGATTTCAAGTGAAGATAATGTTTTCCTGGTTCATTTTGTTTTGTAGGTTTCTGATAAAAATGCCCTGTTCAATTTAATGTTTCTGGACTTGAGAGAGCACCCAGAAAAGGTGGAGGGTGTCGGGCAGTTGCTTTTCGAGATGTGCAAGGGGGTTAGAAACATGTTCCACTCTTGTGCAGAGACAGTAAGTACCTGGGCATGTCAAACAAATGGGAAAAGGACAATGTTTTTAAACAACCAGCATCTCTTGCTGTATGGCAACCTAATCTAGCATTCTTTTAAGATATTTGATGTCTTGTTCACTTCAATGGAGTTTGAATCCTTAATGCAAACTGTGCTGTTCATTATACCTTAATAGTTGTAATAGCTTCTTGAAAGGACGGCTTCAGGTTTTTCCTTTTAATAATAGTATAATATGTTTGCATTTGAAATTATTTTTATTAGCTGGTAATGCATGTAATCAACATGTTGTGTGTGCTCATTTGGGGAATATAAAAATTCTGAACTCTAAATTTATTATGCCTCTTGCTAATACTAAATCCTTTAGAGAATGTTTCCTGCAATAGTTGAATAAAACATCCCATTACCATTTTGACATCTTAGAAAGATTTCCTATGGTGAAAGAGTTGTAATTTTAATCTGTCTCTTCCTTCCCAGGCTATAAAGTTAATTATGCTAAAGCTGGGGCCTATAACAGAAGCTGAAGTTAAGCTTCCATGGATTGTTGTTGGAGAAGCCTTCAAATATATGGTAAAATCAGCTGCAGTGTACATCTACAAGGAGCATTTTGATGTTCTCTTCAGTTGTTTGCAAGTGAGTTCTTATTTTTTTAGAAGCTGAAAGAAAGGTGAACTCCCACCAGGAAAATATCTGGGTGTGCTGGGTTTGCTATTTCTGTGCAATGGAAACATTAACATAAATGTCAGACTCTTAACAGAAAAATTCTCCCCTTCCTTACGCAGATACCTAGGGCCACTGACTGCTGAGTTAACACAGTTATGCCAGGTTGTGTGGGGTGGGATTTGGGTCCAGTGACCCACAGGCTGGCTTCAGCCCATGGGCCATATATTTAACACACCTGCTTTAGGTCATTGTGTCAGTGGGACCTGATGGATTCTTGGCTCACCTCGGTCTGACACATCGTGTCCAAGGGCCCCTCTACATTTGCAGGTAAAAGTGTGATGGGATCTAATACGCAGTTCACACAGTTGCACCTCCTGACGTGCCACATGCCCATGGCAGGAGACCCTGGGACAGGGAGGTTGTGATCCCCATCTAAGGGGTGATTCCCCCTGCCTTGATGGGGGGGGGCAGGCGAGGGAGTAGAGATGACCCTGGGGATCATAGCTGCCTGGGGTGCAGGAAACCCCCAGGGCTGAAGGATTGCTGCAGAGGTATTTCCGACCAGCATAGGGAGGGTCTCCCTGCTTCCTCTGCAGTACGGGGCTGAGCCACCAGCTCCAGGCGGGCCTCGTGGTAGGTGTGCGGGCCGGGAGCGATCCGGGGCCCTTTTGCGCGCGCGGGCTGTGGCCAGCAGCCCGGGCACGCGGGGTCGGAGAAAACAGGTGGCGAGCTAGAATTAGTCACGGACGCATAGTGGTTGATCCAAGATTGTTTACTTACACCGAAGATGGTTGTGGTGTAGGCTAGATGGTTTTCCAGGCACAGCTCCGATTAAATCCTCATTTGAGGACTACGACAAGCTCGGGTCTCTCTCACGGAGTTGTTGAGGCTCCGTGGATCCTTTTGCGCGCAGGGAAAGGGATACGTCAAGGATTGCGAACGGCGACGGGGAGAGGCTAGAGGCTGATCAGACCTCTGTTGCCTGCTTGAAATGCGCTGGGTCCGATAGGCTCCGCAGCACTTAGAGATCTTCACACAGTGTGAAGATCCCTCCTCCTGGTGTTCGTGGAGTCCTCCAACTTGGGCGGAAACCACTCAAGCTTTTTATACGGCTAGCAAGCCAATCACTAGCCGCCACACGTGCATAATTTAGAACTAGCCAATAATGTGGCTCGAATTCTAATACAAATGGCGGGAACTCTTTGCAACGAGCATTTCTCAGATGCAAAAAGAAATGCACACTGCAAAGAAAGCTACAAATTTGGCGGGAAAATAATTTAGCAGTGCCAAAGCGCGCACACAACAAAAATCACAACTTTGGGTTGTGACAGTAGGGTCTGTGGCCGCTGTGCCCAGCTCCACAGGGCCCCACCAAAGTGTGAAGCCCAGGGCGGTTGCCCCAATTTGCTATACCCTAGGGGCAGCTCTGCCTGGGGGTGCGGGAAAAACCCAGGGCTGGAGGGTCACTTCAGAGGTGATTTCCCCTCTACCTCAGACGTGCAAGAAACCCCCAGACCCTGGGGATAATAGGTGTTGCAATCCCTAGGGCTCTGTGGTGCAGGAAACCCCTGGAGCCTGAAGATCGCCACAAGGAATATGGGAAAACACCTGGGGCTAGAGGATTGCCATAAGGGTGATTTCCCCCTGCCCTGGGGGTGCAGGAGGCACCCTGGACCCTGAGGACTGTGGCAGGTGATTTCACACATCTCCAAGCCCTAGGGATTGTGGCAGTGACAAGGCCCAGGGGT
Source organism: Alligator mississippiensis (assembly GCF_030867095.1). Lineage (NCBI taxonomy): Eukaryota > Metazoa > Chordata > Crocodylia > Alligatoridae > Alligator > Alligator mississippiensis. The sequence goes on along the minus strand of NC_081827.1, from coordinate 91,729,520 downwards.
TTTAAGCTGGGCATGCTGCACCCCTGCAGTTGGGAGCCCTTTCATCTATGTGTGCAAATTTAAAGCTTAATAGGAACCAACTATAAAGAAACACATTTTTGAGGTCTAACTTTATAGCTTGTTGGAGATATTTATTGTGTAACAGCTACTTGGCATGTGTAGCTAGTCTCCAGTTAATTGCACAATACCCGTAATATGTAGAGGGGGCCCAAGTGTTGTGTGTCATTTAGCAGCACCTCATTTGGAGGAAATGTCAGTCACAGAGTATTACATGCTAGATATTTTTTAAATGCCTTACCAGGTGAGGTATGGATGGCTTTTATTCAGTTAACTTGAGTTTGGTAGCTTGTGATTTTGCATTTAGTGCTTCAATCTGTTCTGTGATGTAAGAGGTTAAAATAGGAAATTGCAGGAAATGATCTGCTAACTCCAATGCAGTTCTCTCATCGGAGTGAAAACTCTGCCATGGGAAAACTCAGTCTGTGATCTTACCGAGTGGCTAGTGAAATACCTTGCTCTCCCTTCCTGCCACCCCACAAAGTTAAAGGCTACCAAGCCAGGGAACCCTTTACTTAATTAGCAGTTTCTCATTCCTAGGGTAAGAAACTTGTTTCATAAAAACCTGCAATCAGAATAAAATGCTAACCCTGTTCGAATTCATTCTGCATCTCCCACAAACTTCAGTAAGGGCTAGTTTTTCATGTGCAGACTCACTAGAATTTGTGACATCAGTTGAGGTCAGAATCTGGTCAATGTGTTCATATGCAGCTGAGTACAAAATGTTAGTTTCTTTTGTCTCTTTGGCCTGCCATCAGTAAACCTTCTTGGAAGGAGAAAATCACTTTAAAGATATTTGCATTTCTGTCCAAGAGCTACAGGATGCTGTTTATTAGGGTATTTTAAGCTTTTAGGTATATCTTTGTTTTTGGAATTTACTAGATAGGGATAAGAATGTCTGTGATAACATATCAGGCTGCTGAAACATCCAGTCATGGGAATTCTTTTAGGTTAGCTTCATCTATGACCAGGATCTGATTATTTTTTGTCAAATTATTATCTTTTGCAGGACTTCGTCATAGAATTGCGAAAGAAAATAACTAAGACTAACTCTTCTGAGAGTTCGTCACAATTTGAAATGATATTGCAAGTATATCTGATCCTAGCAGAACATGGAAACGGGTCCAAAATCTCACAACCTGAAGCAGTTTGTAAGGTGGGTAAGGGCCTCCCCTTTGGCCAGTATACTCAGAGGTGGTTCATGTGCATCTGAGGTGGAGATGGGGTCCAGCGTGGCTGTTCCATACTTGTCTACTCTCTTTTGATTCGGTGACTTTAGGACTTGGGTCAGAAAGTGCCAGGGTCTGGAGTAAGTGTAACTGCATTTGAGAGCATCACTCTTCCAGTCACCTTGGCAATCCCTTAGGCATTGATTTTTCTGTCCTGATGTGATCCTGTGGGTATTATCTTACAGCAAACCCTTCTTTTAAGTGCCTTTTCCCTTCCCCCTCCCCCTCCAGCCCTGAGACCCAGGGGTACAGACTCTGAGAAATGGACCATGGGTATCCACTCTTGGTAACTTGTGAAGCCATGGTTCCTGAAGTTTCTGCACAGCTGGAGTTGGTTCAGAGGCCGAGGGAAGGAGCTCTCCAGGGCTCCCCATGTCTTCCATCATGGATCTAGGGACACTCATGGGTTGTGTTTCTGGAAGCAAACCCAGCCCTCACCCAACTAGGAGGGCTGTTAGGGGGAATTTCCATTGGCTGAGGTTGAGAATGTTACGCTTTCCCTGTCAGCTTTTCCTGCGGAAGAGAGACCTCAGCCCACTCAAGCTGGAGCTTCGTTGTCTGACAAGATATGTGATAACTGTTTTCTCTGTCTCTTATTCCACAGACATTAACAACAATGTTACAAACACCGGATCTCTCAGCATCGTGTTGTGAGACCCTGCTTAAAGCCATTTCTGCCTTGCTTCTTGCTGAAAATGTGTCTCTGCCAGATGCTTTGACTAAGGAAACTATTGAGAAGGTAACAAAGCGCATTTTGCAGCAGATACATCCCAGTCCAAGCTCTCTAGAATGAACACACTCAGATTGTGTAAACCATTTCCTAGTTTACTCCAAGATGTTTACATCTTGCTTGTATTATAGAGAAGGTACAAACTGCCCTGACTGAAACAATGCATGTGGTGAATGTGTAGGGGTTGATCCAGAGCCTGTTTAATTTGTCATATATTTGTATTAGAGTAGTGTCTAGAAGACTTAGCTGAGAGTGAGTCCCTTGTGCCAGGCTCTCTACAAATGCATAGTGATGTATCAAGTAAGGTTCTTCACAAGTTGATCTTGGGCATAATACTGTTCCGTATCTTCATTAATTATTTCAAAATGGAATTGAGCCATACACTTAATATGTTTTTGGATGATCCCAAGCTATGCAGAATAACACACTTCTAAAAGGTTGTGATTAAGATTTAAAGTGACCTTGATAAATGGTCTGAAAAAAAAAGATAAAATGTTATTACAGGTGTTACAAGGACAAGTGTAAAGTATCACAGTAGGACTGGATTAGTTAATTATGCAAATAGAAGAGGGTGAGTGACTGGCTAGGCTACAATATTTCAGAAAAAGACCTGGCAGGTTATAGTGGACTGCAAGCTGAGTATAGGTTATATAGCAAGTAGTGCATCATATTTGTGCAAAAAAAAAAGGTTAATAGCATACTAAACATTTTGTATATAAAGGAAGTGATTCTTCCTGTCAGTTTGTTGGTCTGTCCAGTTTGTAAGGAAATTGAGAACAGATTGGAAAGAGGCCAAAGAGAAAAAGAACCCAAATGATTAGAAGTCTAGAAAACATGACCCATGAGGAAATGAAGTAAGAACTAGGATAATTTAATCCAAAGAAACAAAGACTGAGGAAGGATAAGATCATCTTTCATAAACTCCAAAGGTTGCTATAAAGAGGATAGTGATCAATTGTTTTCTGTGCCTACAGGGAGCTATACTAGAAGTAATAGGCTTAAATAGCAGCAAGATTAGATATTAAGGCTGTGCGAAGCTTCGGTCCCTGATTAGATTCGGTGGCCAAATCTCTGAATTCGAATCGAATCAGGAGACCCTTTAATCGCTCCGAATCGAATTGGAAACCTCCGAATTGATTCAGAGAGATTCGGAAAGGTTCGACAATTCGGACATAGACGCAGCTTTAAATGTTTTTTCAACATACCTCAGGGTACAGGACTGCGATGCTGGGGCAGATGGAACGTCCCACAGGAGCACGGGGTTGGGGCGGGTCCCCAGCACTCTTGGCAGCAGACCAGAAACACTTTGGGCCGTGCTCCTGTGGGATGCTCCATGCACCCCAGCATTGCAGAGTTCACAAGCCATGCCTAGTACCTTGAGGTATGTAGAAAAAACCCTTAAAGCTGTGTCTATGTCTCTGAATCAGCATCAAATCTTCAGATTTGGATTCGGGCTGAATCCAAATCCAAATTGAATACGGCCCTTTTTGCACACTCCTATTAGATATTAGGAAAAGCTTTCTAACTGGGAATGATTGAGCATTGGAACAGAATACCTCTAGAGGTATTGGAATCTCCATGATTGGAACATTTTAAGTTCAGGTTAGGCAAACATATGTCTGCATTTAGAACATGATGACCCTTGTTTGAGTTGGGGGCGGGGCTAGATGACCTCTTGAAGTCCCTTTTGTACCCTATTTTTCTATGATCCTGTGGTTCTGTCAGAAACTGATGTTGAGACAGAGGCCAGCACCTAAACAGCAAGATTATTTTGCTTCCTGGCAACCCTGCTGTGTGTCCAGTTCTGTCCATAAGACTTGATCCAACAGGCATTTGAATACTGGTGACCATGAGAACAGTTCCAGCAACCTCAATAGGACTACTCAAGTACTTGGTGTTGTGCATGTAACGCTCAGGGTCAGGAGAGATGGGAGTTGACATTTATACATAACACCATCAACACAGAGAAACACCTACCATGTGCATATGAGGAATGTAGACTTCATGTCTCTATTTCCTTTATGAACAAATAAGCTGCTTGTTGCTGGTGTAACCCTGCTAATTTTTCATTTCCATCTTGCAGGTATTTAGAAGTGGGTTTGAAAGACACAACCTTTTGAATTTCTCTGAGGCAATGTTTGCAATGAAACAGTTTGAGAGGGTAGGTGAACTTTTCATTTTTAGTTTATTTAGTAGCCAAATGACATATCAGCATAAGCAATGTAAGGGGTTCATCCCCTTGAGTGGGGAAGGACTGAGGGGAGGTTGGAATGTTATTTTGACTACTGAGCATGGAAATTCCATTACAGCTGCTAAATTCATAGTATACTTATCTACTTCCTATGATACAATATTTTCTGTTGCTGTGGCTTATCATTTTTGAACATCTATCTTCCATGTTTTTGTGATTTTGTAGGAGTGGCGGAGTCTTAGGTCATGTTTACACCATCAGAAAACTGCACTAGTATGCTGCAGTGAAATACTACATGACTACTCTGCATGTACTATAGCCCAAATGGCTAATTCCCTTGTGGTATGATGTGGGCATACACCAGTAAGCATGCCTGAGACATGGATCTGTTGGTGCATTCCCAGTGCCCACAAACACCACCTGGGCTGCATCCTTTTTGGGTATAGTTTGTGTACAGTGGGAAGGCTGTGTTTCAGTGTGGTTCCGCCTATCATGGTCATGTTGATGTAGACATATCCTTAAGGTCACTGTAAATCAAAAAATGAAAATGATAAAGCAAAACTAAACATAACAAAAACCCTCTTTTCTATACATTATTATAGATTCTGGTTTGTCTGGTTGTAGTTCCCTCTTAACACAGGTCCTAGAGTATTATCTTAGTTCATGGGATTCCTGAAAAGGTAGGCATGGGATGGGAGTTAAAGAGCAACCAATGGTTAAAATAACAGTGTACCTTTGCATATGATGAGTGTTTAACATCTGTAGCACCTACATGAATTTTCCCCAGAAAATTAAATATGTTGACTGCTATTTGTGACATGTCTCCAGCAGATTGGTTAGCAGGGGACTTGTCTCAGTGGAAGTACAGAAATTTTTTAAAAATCAAACATTTGGGAAATTTAGGGTGCAGGGGTTTACTTTTTCCCAAATCCCTTTAACACGCAGCAGCACTCAGAGAAATGTGAACGCTGCAAGAAATGTCCAGAGAGGCTCTCAGTCACACTAATCCTCCTTTTGAATATAAAAAAGAATAAATTGGGAGGACAAAGAAGGTTTCTTAGTATAATGAAACTGCTGGCAAATTTCCTCAAATGAGGTTTGGTGTCTGAAACCAAAGTTTAAGGAGAAACTGACAATGGGGCAGGAGATATTGTGTTCACAGAAGGAAAGGCAACTCTCGGGAGAGGAGGAACAGAGATGAAGATGAAGGCTTGGGATTTTTATAACTGGTATTAAGAACAGGGATTTCTGTGTGGGTATAGCAGGAATTGAGATGGAAAACCAGGGATATCTTGTGGGGTGGGGTAGCCTGAATATGGTGGCCCAATGCTTTGTGGAGGAAATATGAGGAATGCAATTGAGGAAAACTGGGTTCTTTGCATAAAGCATGGTTGATCTTAGGGTTCATGTGCTCTGTGGGGAGCTTGAAATTAGTACTGCAGCTACCCCAGGAGCTCTGCTGTCTTGGGTTAGTTATTGTCTTGGTCAGAATTGGAGAGAGACTTTTTTTTTTTTCTCCTAGCATTTTCTTCCATGCTTTCTGGAGTACATTGAGCACTGCTTCTCTAGAGAAGATGTTCAGGCTAACAATGAGGCCTTAGCAATTCTGGCTAAACTTATTCTGGTGAAAGCAGAACCTCCCACAGTTGGCTCAATGGCTTTTGAAAAGTATCCTCTTGTTTTCACACAGTCATCCATAGGGTAAGTCTCTACATGCCCCACAAATAATGTTATATCTATGCTCTGCTTGGAAAGGTTTGGAAGATCGCATTGTCAAACAGACTGCCACTTCACTGACTATTAATCTTCCGTTGAGGAGTTGGTCTAATCTCTGCAGCACTGGCAGCTTAAACATTTACTATACATCTGTCACAGAGAGGAGTGAACACTTGTCTCTTCTCCAAGGTTTACTCTCTTCTCAAAGCAACTTAGCAATATATTTTGCTTTCTAGTATTCAGAACTGCTCAGAATATAACATTAAGGATACGGTAACATACAGAGGCCAGTCAAGCAGATACAAATTTCTCTCCCCAGCTTTCGTATGTTGCTTATGGTACCTCTGTAGACCAGTTGAGTGAGACTGGATACACTGATGAGAAATAAGCACTTATCCACTTTGTGTACCCTGCAGATTTGTAGACTAGACAATTTAGCACAGGGTTGGGTAAAATGCAGCCTGTGGGCCGCATCTGTCCTGCAGGACCCCTAAAAAATTAAAGAAATTAATATTTAGCTGCCCCTGGCTGCCTGTTATGCAGCCCTCAATGGCTTGCCAAAACTCAGTAAGTGGCCCTCCGCCCAAAATAATTGTCCACCCCTGCTTTAGCATGATCCGAAGTAAGAACCTGGAGCATGCCTTTGGGGCTATGCCAGCCACTCTGTATGTATGCAGAGCCAGGTACTGGGAGGTGAGGCTTACTTCTTGGCAGTCTGCCTGGTCTTGCTCATGGGGCTGGGTAGATATGACCTTTGTCTTTCAAACGTTCAGTCTTGTGGTGGTAGGGACCACATCTTCCTAAATATATGTTCAGCATATGGTACCATAGGACCCTGGCCATGATTCTGGTTTCTTGGTGCTTCTGCAATACACTGGTGATAAAGTAAAAGCCCCAACAATTATTCAAAGTGTTCTGAATTCCAATTGCTTCTATCACACATTCTTTTCTGTTTGGGAGGGTATCAAAGTACGATCAGGAATCTTTAGTTCTGGGCCTGTTTTTGTACAATATATCATTCCTTATGACTGAAGGGAATGCTGAACTTTACCTGTATATAGAGAGGGAGAGGAGAAAATCTGCCCAATTCCATGGAACTGTAGTTTAAAAATGATCTATTCTGTAGAAATGAACTCCTTTACTCTGGAGATTTTCAAGGGCTAACTTGCAAGCACTTTCTTATCTGTCTGTAGGGGTTGCCCACATCATGGAACACCAGGCTGAGGTCAAGAGGAGAATGGCAGCCACTAGGCCCCTAGGCTTACTATATCCTCCTGGACAGATGAGCATTGAGTGGGAGAAGCCAAGCAATATAGTAAAGTGACCCACATCTGAAAACAGGCCATGCCAGCTTGTTTTCTTTAGGGAACAAAGAACTTGGTGTGATGGAGCTAAACCTTTAATCCAGGCAGATAGCAAGGCCCTATAGGGTATCATAGAAAACACTTTTTCTTTGACTAATTTCTTGGGATTTGGATAGATTTACATCCCATCTTAAATACAAGTGTATGCACCTTACTTTTACAACTAAGCAACAACCACTTCTGAGGTGTGGGAGCAAGCCCCAAATCTTGTTGAAACTCAGTAATTCTTTACAGACAATTTCTAGTCCTCTCCAGATTAGGAATGAATGGGTGGTTGGTACTTTATGTTGTGGAGATAATAAGAATCCTGTCAAAAAGTGTGTTGCTTTGGGTTAAGAAGGGACCCATCTTCACATTTCATAGATTTCATAGACATTAGGGCTGGAAGGGACCTTGGAAGATGGAGTCCAGCCCCCTGCCCCAGGGGCAGGAAGTCAGCAGGGGTCATAGGATCCCAGCAAGATAGACATCCAAATGTCTCTTGAAGGCATTCAGGGTAGGTGCTTGAACTACCTCTGGCAACAGTCTGTTCCAAACCTTGAGGGTTCAGACAGTGAAAAAGTTCTTCCTTATGTCCAACCTGAAACGGTCACGGAGGAGTTTGTGACTGTTCGAGCTTGTCATCCCTTGGGGTGCTCTGGTAAACAGACATTCCCCCAGATCCTGATGAGCACCCCTGATAAACATTAAAAGGAGCCAATTTAAGTTTAAATGTCAGAATTGGCAGGGGAAAGTATAACTGCTGTTATGTAATGAGTTACTAATGAAGATTTGGTTTTATTTTTAGGGCCAGTACAAGACAGCAGAAAAATAAGAGCAATGGAGAAAGGTCACCAGTGCCTGTGCTGGATCACATTCTATCTCTAATTCAGTTAACAGGAAATGAAGACGTTACTGATCTTTCACACTCTTGGGCTGCCCTTGTGGTACTTCCACATATTAGGTAAGGGATATTCTATGATACGGTTGCCTTATATTTGAATACGGCTGTTACTTAGCTCATGTATCTTGGATCACTTATGGAAAGGAAGGGACATTATGATCCCCAATTTACAGATGGGTAAACTGTGAAACAACTGAAATCACTTGTCTGTAGTGAAAAAGCAAGTCACTGCCAAAGTTGGGAAGTTTTTTTCCTGGCTTCTCACTTAGTAGGCTTGAAAAAGTTGCTCCAAAAACTGTTGTTTTCTAATGTCCCTAAGGAACAAAACAACTCTCATTTGTAGCAGTGCTGCTGGAAGAAGAATTTAGAAAATCATAATTAATGCTGTGGTTAAAGTTGTGAAATAGAATAAACAAACTGTATGAGATAAGCCATTGTTTTGTGTCTGGTATTTGCATTGCAACAAACATTTCTGACTTCATTTTTGGCAGGCCAATAGACAAAGAAAAAATCGTGCCACCAGTTACCAGGTTTATAGAATCCCTCTTCGTGGCTATTGACAAAGGAGGTCTCCGCAAAGGTCAGATATAGACATCTTGCATTCATTAGCTTCTTATTGACACAGTTATTCTAGAGAAACAAGGCACAGTAAAGAAGAAGAACTGCACTGTATCCCGGTTTAATTGGCAAGCCAGTAAAACCTGAAACCCACAACTGAAAAAGGGCAGCAGAAAATAGGACAGCAATTGTCATTTATAGAAATAATAGGGTGGAAAGGTAAATATCTTGTCAGAGGATAGTGATTGAACAAGGAATCCACAGAAGCAGGCACAAAAGCTGTGTCTGGCTGAGATGGAGAGGACGATAGTATTTAAAAGACACATTGTGAAGAAAAAGAAGCAAGTGGGAAGGCAAAGAAATGAAAAGCAGATCCAAACCAGGTCAAACTAGGACAGCTTGTGTCAATGAGATAGTAATACTCTCTTATTATTTTTATAAGGGTTCTCTGGCTGCAGTGTTTGGAATCTGCAGGTCTAGGATTTCACTCTCAGCATCACGGGTAGTGTTGATAGCAATTCTAAAATTAAAAGTCTTGCCTACAGGTACAGTGGCACAAATTAATAAACTGTTAATCATTAATATAACCTTTACCAGAGAACTCTTATGATTGGATTGAAAATGCTTGTGAAAATTATTACTCTGAGAGGTATAATTAAATTCAGTGGTAGGCAGACGTATGAACAGATACCAACATTTTGTTTATGGAGCACTCTTTATCCATGGATCTCAGAGTGCTTGCAGCAGGTACATATTTGTATCAATCAAACAACCATAATCTAGATTAATCTTCATAGAAATACCCAAAGAAGTGTACTGCATTTTGCTTTTCCTCTTCAATACTGTGTCTTTCTGTCAGTAACACCAGCTGTTCTTCCTGTCCATATTTTTATATGCTACACAACTGTTTTAGTCTATTGTAATTAATTCTGGGGGGGAAAACCCTTAATAATCTAAAAGTAATAGATACATAGTCTGATTCTGCCACTAGTTTTTGTTTTTAAATGCAGAATTTCCTAATGGTTTCAGTAAGGCGTTCAGAACACAGATCGGTAATCAGAAAGAGCTTGTGGGGGGCAGTGGGGGCATAGAGGCAGATCAAAATGGCAGAAGATTTTTCAAAGGCACAATGAAGAATAGGTACCCAGTTCCTACTAATTTTCAATAGAAGCTGGGTAAATAACTCTTCCATATTTCAAAAGTCTTCTGTTGCATACTTGGCACAGAAACAATGACTCTTCTGCAATAGGAAAAGAAAGGAGTGGTCAGTTATACTGCAAACAACCCTGTGGCCTATTTAGGTGTGGCGTTGATGAGAATTGTGCTCTGCCCTTCATGCCTGGAAGGTATTTTGGCTGTGTAGTGCAGGGATAACTATAATAGGAGTGGACCTGAGAGAGAAATCCTCTATCACTAAAGGTGTGTGATCTGCAGGTAGGATACTATGGATGAGACTTTTAAAACCCGTCTAGCACATTGAAAGCCCCGTTTCCATTCATTTCTAATGAAATTGGGTTTCTGTATCCCTTAGAAAACTGGAAATCCTTCCATATATTTTTGAGCCTTCCTCAAGATGTTAGCTGTTCCCTATGCTGCAGTGCATATGCAAGTCTCCCGTATCAAAGGGCAACACGCCAAACATTAATGCATTTTGTCCCAGGATAAAAATGACGGATCTGCCACAAAAATGGCAGATCAACAACAAATAATGTTGCCATTTGAACAGTGACTTCTTTGTCAAATTTAATATATGGCCAGATGGGGGGTCATAGAGAGACCCTGATGGTCCCATGGTACTCTGTTCTCTCTTCCCAACTTCAAGGGGAGCAAGGGGGTGAAGGGAGCTGGTTCCCTGTCAGCCTGCCCACGGATGAACTGTCAGGGCTGCCAGACTGGTGATCCAGCTCCCAGGCTCTGAGTAAAGGCCCTGGCATACCTGCAGCCTGGGAGCCTGGACTGCTGCTGGCATTCAGGCTTCTGCATTACCAGAGGCTTGCAGGGATCCCTGTCACTATTGCCATCTGGCAGTAAAGGTGTTGGAGCTCCCTGCAGCCCAGGAACTTTAAAGAGCTCTTGTGGCTGAAACATCAGCAGCTCATTAAAGCACTGGGACCTTTAAACAGCCCCTAGAAAACCCAGAGCCAGCTGGCTTCTGGGCTGCCTGGGAGCTAGACTTACTTGTTTGTCAGTGTACCTGTCTGGCTCACTGATAGACTCCCCAGGAGTGGGGGCAAGTATGGAGCAGCCCCCAATCATACCCTGGCTGAAGAGTGTTCTTTTGCTGCACTCCAGCCAGGGGGGGCTCTGAATACGTGGCTGCCCACAGTGCTTGTTATTTTTATAGGACTCCAAATTTGTAGCCCTACAAAAGTAACATCTGGGTGCAGCCCAAGATGCAAAGTTATAGGGCAGTGATTCTCAGCCAAAGTGCTGCAGCCCTCTTGGGTGCCAGGAGATTCTCCTAAGGGTGCCACAAAATGCTGTGCAAACACCTGCACATAACTCACAAACTAAATCCAGAGATTTAAAATGAGAATCTATAGCGTCAGCAATGTTCTGATCTGTTGTGGTCTTTGTGAGTTCTTTGCAACAGAACAATTGTTCTGTTACTTCTCCATAGTCAAGAAATAAGTGAAAGCTAAGAGCTGGCATTTTTTTCAAAGGGTTCCTTGAGTCTAAAAAGGTTGAGAACCACTGGCAATAGGGGTACTTGGTGTACTTCTTTTTATTTCCATCCCCCACCTCACCTTTTCTCTCTGTAATGGTTTTTGTATTTTTTCTTTGCCAAGTACCATTTAAGTGCAATATTTTTTGTGGGAGCTGTAGAGCAGAGCTTAATTCTAGTACTTGGCTCTTCTTATATAGACTCAAACAGGGTGCTTCCCATGTTTAGAAACAACAGCAGATCAGATTGGACATGTGCTTTGATAATCCTTAGGGAACTTTTGTTTATGACTCCACAATGGATGACAGAAGTTCAAATTACTGCCTTTAGTGACAGAAATGCTGGTTGCAGGGCAGTTGGATTATGATTGTTTCACCTCTGTGCCTCCTTTTATTTGAGAAACAAACAAATACAATACAAACAAATGGATATATAGATTGGTCTTGCTCTCTGTTCCCAGAAAGCCTGTTTGTGGCCTGTCAAGCTGTGAGCACACTACTTAGTTTATCAGAATCTTCTGAAATTCTCCTTTTGTTACCTGTGGAACGTGTGAAGTGCTTGGTGACGTAAGTAAACTATTTTCTCTTCCTGGTATTTCACTTAATATAGTGGAGAGATGACTTTGCCTTTATATAAGGGCACTTAAGTAAAAGGAATCTGTATTCTTATATTTCTTTGGGGTATGGAATTTTGTTGGTCACAACTTGCCTCCTGGAGGATACTGTGTAGTATATGTATTTGATACTGCTATTTCCTTAGCACTTGCTCACTTAAAACAGATTTCTGTTTGAAAGCTCCAGACTAACCATTATTGCTATTAAGTATGTGAAGGTAGCAATGCTGTTTTTATTTATTCCTGTTGATAAATTTTTGTGTTATTCTGCTTACACATGCACACACAAAGTTTTTTAAATAGTCTCAGTGAAATATAAGTATCACATTGTTGTTGTTATTGTGAATCTGGTTTTGGTTCAGCTGTGATATTAGGGTTTAAGTCTACTCTTAGGTATGAATTAGATTTGTATACTCCCTTTAATGAGGAGAGGCACTTCATGTTTGTGCTTTGCTTTTTAATAAAAACTATTCTGCTCACCCCCTGCAACTAGTAATTAACGTCTGTCATAGAATAGCTGAAAATGTTTAGGTTCTGTACAGTCTTCTACCATAGTCCTCCCAGTCCACCTAGAGGAAGCAAGTGGGCCTGGTGTCTCCTGAAAAGCCGATTGGTCATCCATCCATCCATCCTCCCTGTTTATTTGGTCCCCATCACCATAGGGTTTGAGAATCTTGGTCATCAATGGATTTCTCCTTGTGGTAGCCATACTGCTCTCACTGCTTAACATTTTTTGCAGATTGTTGTAGACATTCTTATAGATTTTGTAGCCAAATCAACAATCTGTGGCCAAAACAGGAGCTTTAAGACTAGTTTTATGAGGCCCAGTGCTAGCCTTACCCCTATAATTATTAATTCTACTCTGGCTGACAAGATATAACCCTTTCGGGGCAGAGGAAGCAAGTTAAGACAACTTGCTCCTCTCTTTATGCAAGCCTAGCTGCTGTTGCTGATCCAGTATGGCACATGGTTTAGGTTGGCATTGCTTCATGTCTGTTGAAATCGGCAATTATCCAAGAACATGCACAATGTCAGCCTTAGGATTATCCTATCTGTGAAGTTACATAGGTCTCTTCATGCACCCAGTTTGCCAGTCAGTCTATAACAAGCCCAGTTACAGGTATGGAGGGAATTAAATGAACTTGTTAGATCTCATTTTGTCCTATGTAACTGGTGCCCTAAGACCACAAGCGCAGTATCTGGCATGCCATTGCCAGATACACCTATTAGGTGTGCAAACATGACTCAAGGTAAAGTCAGAGATTTCAAATAGAAATCAGTAGTATTAAGAACATTCTAATCTGTTGTGGTCTTTCTGAATTCTTTGCAACAGAAGGGTTTCTGTTACTTTTTCATAGTCAAATACAAGGGAAAGCTTAGAGCTGGCATTTTTGAGGGGTGCCTTGAGTCTAATGAAGGATGCTTTGAGTGTAAGAAGGTTGAAAACCACTGTACTAGAATGTGGATGGCAGGGGGGGAGTGGGGGATTTTCCTCCATGCTGGGAGTTCTGTATTTTCTCAGATTTTGTATTCTGGAGGTGATACCCTTGAACAGTAATAACATGGTATTTCTGTTTTAGCGCCTTCCCTTCAGATCCATCGGCCTTGCTGTTGGCTGATCTGTATTATACCAGGTTGGCACTGTGTGGTTGCCAAGATCCACTTTCCCAAGGGAACTTAATGGATTTGTTTGATAAATTGCTTACAAATCTTTCCACCAGCTTATCCAAGGTAATTTTCTATTCTACTAGCTTCCCAACATTTCAAAGCACTTTGATGGAAAATTAATTCCTAGCACAGTGGCAAGGAGTTCTTGCTACATTTAAAATATGATAAATAATGAAAGCCTAAAGAAAAAATGTGTAATTATGTATAGAAGTGAAAGTCCTTCATCTTTTTAAAATTATATCCATTTTCACTGGCCCATCACAGTTTGCAGTATATGTGCCCATGTGCTTAGCAAAACCTGTTGTTGTTTTTTTTTTCTTTTGATAGGTCCGGCTCTTGACTGTAAGGATTTTAAGTCATTTTGAGGCTCTGCTGCCTACCCCAACTGAGGTAGTGTTACAATTTCTCTCATTTTTAACATTTCATGCCCATTGGATGCACTGTTTTTCATAAAGGCTGTTTTCTTGGTGCTGACTTCTTTACCAGTTCCATATTCTAGTTTATGCTCTATAGCAAAAGCAGGTTCCCTATAATGCCTGCTTGGGATTTTCCTCCAATTTATATGGGCCTGGTCCACAGCAAGCATAGCTGCACTGAAATCAGTTGACAGCACCTGTGGATCTGGAAAGTTCTGACTAAACAAAATAGCTTATTATAGCATCCTCTAACAACAGACATTTTGCTGTTTTCTTCAGGGTGATGGACCAGGTGAGCTTCAGTCTGTGTTTGCCCTATTACTTCAAGCTGAACTTGTTCCAGCGACTGTAAATGATTACAGGGAGAAACTTCTGCATTTAAGAAAACTCAGATGTGATGTGGTGCAGGCTGCAATACCAGAGGGACCATTACGTGAGGTAAGAAGTTATTGCCAAAAGGCACATTGATTGTATCATTTCCTTTTTGTAAGTTAAGCCAAAAAACCGCAAACTTTTGTACATGTTAGTATGTTGTAAGGCTTTTCAGAGACTGGTAAAGTCTTTACCACAAAGGAACTAGCCATTATGGGTGGGCTTTTCACAGATGTCCATGACAATTTAGGAGTACACATGCCCTGGTAGGTCAATGAGCCTTGTGCCCCCAAGTCAGCTGGATGCACTTAAGTATGTTACCCATTGTTTTTAAAGTGCCCTTGAAGCATGAATGCACCAGTGATCTGTCTAGTCCACTCTCCTTTCTCCAGCCAAGACTGGTACTTGTTGCTTCAGGAGACCACTTAAAATGCCCAAATGCACAATGTTGTACCATGTTGAGGAATGTCTTGTTTTAGTTTGTGATCACTGTTTGCTATGAACAGGCTTTCAACAGGCTCAGGGCAATGGTAAGGGAAGCACTGCGGGACCAGGGACCAAAGATGAGAGGAGTGCATGAAGAGTGGTTGTTCCTCACGGACACGATCCTCGGAGCACAAAAGAAATCCATTCCCATGTGGAGAAAAAGTAGCAGAAGGGCTGGTATGCCCTCTTGGCTTAATAGGGATATCATGGTTCTCTTGAAAAAGAAGAAAGGCATATAACCAATGGAAGCTTGGGATAGTCCCTAAGGAAGACTGTACAACAATGGCCCACACTTGTAGGGATTAGATTAGAAAGGCTAAGGCAGCGACTGAATTTAAACTAGCAACAGAAATCAAGGACAATAAAGAAGTCCTTCTTTAGGTATAGGGAACAGGGGGAAAACAAATGGAAGCATGGGGCCGTTGCTTAACAACTCAGGACAGCTGGTTACCAACACTCAAGAGAAAAGTGAACTTCTGAATGACTACTTTGCTTTGGTATTTCACCAGACTAAGGGGAAAATCATACTAGATAAGGTTCAGAATGGGCATGGTGGGAATGACCACCTTCCTACTGTTGACGTTGAGCTGGTGATGAACTTCATCTGAGAGTGCTGAAGGAGCTGGCCGAAGTCATTGCAGGATCTCTGGCAAAACTCTTTCAAAATTCGTGGCGCTCGGGGGAGGTCCCTGAAGACTGGAAGAGGGCCAGTGTTGTGCCCATCTTCAAAATGGGGAGGAGAGAGGACCTGGGCAACTATAAGCCAATTAGCCTAACTTCTATCCCGGGGAAGATCCTGGAAAAATTCATCAAGGAGTCTATGTGCAATATGCTTGCACAAGGTAGGATTCTGAACGACAGCCAGCATGGCTTTGTCGTGGGTAGGTCTTGTCTTACCAATCTCATCTCTTTTTATGAGCAGGTAACTCACCACCTGGATGAGAGAGAGGAGGTCAATCAACATTGTATACCTTGACTTCCAAACGGCCTTTGATATGGTATCCCATGATGCTCTCATTGGAAAATTGGAGTATTGCGGGCTTAACTGCTCGACAGTTAGGTGGGTAGGAAGCTGACTGCAGGGTAGGACCCAGAGAGTTCTAGTGAATGGATCTGTGTCGTCCTGGCAAGAAGTGGCCAGTGGTGTCCCTCAGGGGTCCGTGCTTGGTCCAGTGCTTTTCAACATCTTTATCAATGGTTTGGATATGGGTGAAGAGCTCACTGGCCAAGTTCGTGGATGACACCAAGTTATGAGGGAGAGTGGTTACACTTGAAAATAGGCTGCAGATACAGGTGGACCTAGACAGGCTGGAAAGTTGGGCAGATCAGAACCCAGTGAAGTTGAACATTGAGAAGCATACAGTGCTCCATCGGGACGAACAATCCACAACATGCTTGCAGGCTTGGTGGTGCCAAGCTGAGTAGCACCACAACTGAAAGGAACCTAGGGGTAATAGTAGACCATAGTATGAACATGAGCTGGCAGTGTGATGCTGTAGCCAGCAGGACAAATGATACTTTGGCATGCATCAATGGATGCATCTCCAGCAAAACCAACAAAATGATTCTTCTGCTTTACTCAGCATTAGTGAGACAGCAGTTGGCGTACTGCATCCAGTTCTGGGCACCACATTTCAACAAGGACATGGGAAAACTTGAGAGAGTCCAGAGAAGAGCCACCTGTATGATCAGAGACTTGCAAGGCAAGCCATACAAGGAAAGACTGAGGGATTTGGGTCTCTTCAGCCTAAAAAAGAGAAGGTTGAGAGGGGACTTGGTAGCAGCTTTTCACTATATCAGGGGAATACATCAAGGGCTCAGTGAACAACTATTCACCAGGGCACCTTTGGGGGAAAAACCAGGAGTAATGGCCACAAAATCCAGGAAGACTGTTTCAGGCTTAACACTAGGAAAAAGTTCTTCATGGTTAGGGTGTTCAGACTGGAATAAACTCCCTGCAGAGGTGGTGCAATCACCTACCCTGGAAATTTTCAAGAGGAGACTGTTCACTAGGGCTGTGCAAAGCTTCAGTAGCTGATTTGATTTGGAGGAGATTCCATTAAAAGGTCTGAATCAAATTGGAAGCCTCTGTTCCTCAAGGCCACCGAGACCCTCAGCGCTGGCAATGCCCTCCTTAGCCAGGTGATCTCCATAGTGAAGAAGCTTGAGAATCAAAATGGAGAAGTTCCAGGGGATCCATGTCCCTGGCTGGGGCAAGCCACTTTCACCAGAGGTGCAGGCACAGGTGAAGCAGCTGAAGGAAGGCATCAAAAATGGCTGGATCTGTTGTGGTCCAGTACGGTCCACGTGCTGGTGGGCATGTGCGACCTGAGGTTGAAGGGGTGTGTCTGCAGCAGCAAAACTTTCTATCACTGGATGGAGGTGCTGGCGAACAGAGTCAGGGAGGCAGAACGGCAAAGTCGGGGGAACATAGAAGAGGGGGATCCACTTTCCCATGCCAGAACTTCAACCACAAGCTAGTCTCCTCCACCACAGCTGCTGCCAATGTGGGCCAAGGGCATGGCTTCAGTGTTGGGGTCCAGAGCCACCAGACCCCACCATCAGGCAGGTAGCACGGAGGCCTCGGTGGCTACCTATCTCACCGAAGACATGGAGCTGCTGCACTGCAACCCACATCCAGGTGTAGCAGGATCTGGCCATGGTTGCCTGGGATCATCTGTCCTGTCCACCAGCCAGTGTTCCAAGCGAGAGGGTGTTCAGCATTACTGGTGATGTTTTGATACCCCAATGCATCTCCTTGGATCCCAGTTTGGTGGAGCAGCTGGTGTTCCTGAAGATGAACCTCCCCAACCTCCACATGCAGATGGAGTGAGTGCCACCCTCCTCACTCCACACCCATTTGCTTTTTTAGTTTTCTTTCAGACCACTAATAAAGACAAAGTTATAGGTATTTTAGTGATTCCCCATTATAGTCTATGGCTGAATCTCCAAATCTGAATCAGCCGAATTGAATCGGGACAGTGATTCGAATCACCAAATTGAATCACTGTCCCTCCAAATCGGCTGAATGCGAATCGAATACTTGCCGCTTCGCACAGGCCTAACAGTCACCTTGCTGGGGTCGCCTGACCTGATGATCAGGGGGCTGGACCTGATGATCTTGTGAGGTCTCTTCCAGCCCCTTACAATCTATGAATCTATGAAGATTTGTTTATTTAGCTGTGGTTATTTTTTTAATTGGCTGGAATTTTATCTTGCTCCATATTTGGCAGGAAAAATAAGTATATAGATCACTGTTCTAAAAGCTGTTTTAAATGGTAACAGTGAAGAAATCAAACATGGGTGGTTAAGAGCTCAGGTGAGTTATTCAGAATTTATCTCCTTTATCTTTCAATAAACTCCTTCTGTCTGAACCTCAGGTCCAGCTTTATGGAGGCTTGGGGGTCTGTCTGAATGGAGCTCATGACAGGAGAGAGGATTTATAGATGACAGAGATGTCTTTCTGTGGCTCCTGAATCCAGTCATACTGTTCAGCTGCTGTGGGCTTCACACCACAGATGCTGCTGCTGGGTCAAGAATTTTCCCTGTGATAGCTAAATATTCCCTGATGCTTAAATCTTTTTAGCATTTTCTTTCTTGAGTTGTAAGCTCCTTTTGGCAGGGATCATATTCCTGGCTGTACAGCATCTAGGTCAACAGGGATCCAGTCCTAATAGGGGTAATTGTATCTAATTCAAGGAAAGTTTTTTGGGACAGGAGCTCTCTTTTTTTTGTCATTTGCATAGCGCCTGCCCCAGTCAAGTCCTGGCCTCTACATTCTGCCATCAGTAATAACAATATAAAATATTTTTTAATGATTGGTGAAGCTGCTGAGGTTGTAACTTTACTGATTTATTTATTTTTTTCCTCTCAGTTCCTCAATCAGGGAAGCTAGCTGTCTACCTACTTTAAATATCATTGTTAAAATTTAAAACAGCGTTCTTTTTTGTGTTACTGTAGGTGCCTCTTCGATATTTATTGGGAATGCTTTATGTTAACTTCAGTCCTCTCTGGGATCCTGTTATTGAGCTTATAACGTAAGTAGGTGCTATTGCAGTTGGGTCCAGCCTTTTTGGTGGATACCCCAAGTGCTCCTCTCATCCTTTTGCTCTGCTCAGTCTGCTTTCTGCCTATTGTTCCCTACCAATCTGCTGCTCTGCTTTCTGCTTCCTGCCCCATCTGCCACTGTGCAGCCTGTCCCCCTCCCATTCCTCAGTATGCCATACATAGGCTGTGACATACATGCTGTAGGTTGGCCACCTTTGTGCTGCTGGATACCGAGAACTTCTGTAACATTGTTGTACCTTCTTCAGAGCTTTAAAAATACCTAAATAAAAATGGTACAAATGCATATACATAAGCATGAAAAAATATTTATGTGGGTTACTGCAGAAATGCCTCTGACCTTTAACTTATTTTGATGATGTACCAATATTAAAGAGGAAAAATATTATTAAATAACATTAGGCTGGTGACATAAAGGGAACAGAATCCAAGATAAGAATTTCTCTCTCATGTTATAAGTGTTACTGGTATGTTTCTTTTCCTCTCGTTACTGCCCTTACTACTAACTAGCTTCAAAACCTACTGAAGTCAATGGGAGAACTCCCACTGATCACTGAATGGAACCTGAAACTTGTATTGTCTAACTTTGGTCTCCTTCATGTTTTTTAATGCATGTCTTGTGAAGTAGATGGAATTTTCCCCATCAAATTAGTGAAATAATGAAAAATGTTAAACTGCGTCTTCAAAATATATGTTCATGCTGTGTTGGATCAGAGCTGTGTTATTGCAAAGAACTCCTTGAAATTTAGACTTGAAAACCTCTGCATTAAAATGGAATTTAATTGAATGCACAAAATGTAGCTAAAATATTTTAAGAACACTTAACGTTTGGGATCTTTAAACCAAGGCAGAGAAATGGAATTGTTACAGCTGTACTCTGCACATATCCTGTGTCTGTACATACCGACTATGACTGGAAGTGTGAAGCCTTTGAACATACCAGTAATTATATTGGATAGTGACATACGACTTTTTTTTTACCTTACCCGTTGTCTTAATTAATTTTAGTTCTCATGCTAGTGAAATGGAGAATAAACAGTTTTGGAAAGTCTATTATGAACACCTGGAGAGAGCTGCTACTTATGCAGGTAAGCCACATCTTGTAGATGGTTGACTTAAACTTGGCTAAGAGCTGAGTTGCTCATGAGCAGGGCTGGCTTATTTGCTCCTGCATGTCCAAGACGGGTAAAAAAAAGGAGGAAGTCAGGACAACCTGTATCCCTGAAGTTGGGATATAACTTTTTTCCTGTTTCTAGAGTGGGAAGGGAAAGGCCTGTAAAGAAAGTTGTTTTCTCCCTCATTTATCCTACTTGTCAGGGAGTAGTTAGGGACAGCCCAAGGGACAGGGGGTATCACTCAGATGCTTGCTTCTCTCTTAAGGCTGAATCTGCCCTTGGTGACTGGAATCATCAAAAATCTTAAGCATATAGGACAAGAAGGGGTCTCCTGGGGCAATGCCTCTGTGTTTACAGGCAACTATCTATACAGATTCCTAAAAATCATTTACTTCTAATCCTGTGCTACCACAACTACAAAGCACAAAGCCAAAATGCCAAGAATACCCTGCAACGTGCCATAGGTACAAAGCAGGGGAGATGAGGGCATTGCTGATGCCCTTCTACTGTAACAGCCATGAAGAAAGTGAAGTTATTTTTTGCTCAGATGATTCTAGACATATCCATAGAGATTTTTCAGGACCCACTTATCTTCAACGTAGTGGGATCTCAGCAAATGCTATGTCTGTCTTGGCTGTGCTCTTGAATTCTAATTCACCCAGCAAGGACACTCCTCCAGAGAGGTAGATTGCACGTTTGAAAGAGCCACCTGGATACCACGTGAAGAACTGCTGCAGTACAGAAGGAAAACACCCACAAATCGCACAGTGCTGGTTATGACCTATCACCCATCCCTTGAACCTGTACGGAAAATCCTCAAAAAATTGCAACCCATATTAGAAAAAGACCCTATTCTTAAAAAGATCTTCCCAGAGCCACCCATCCTAGCCTTCAGACAAGCACCGAACCTCGCCAACCTCATCACCAGAAGCAAACTTCCTCAACCCCAGAACACACCAAAAGGATCCAGACCATGCCATGACAAGAAATGCAAAACCTGCCAACACATCTCCACCACCTCCACTATTACTACACCCCACAACAGAGCCATCAGCATCCCAGGATCTCACAGCTGCACCTCCAGGAATGTAGTATACCTCATCCAATGCACCAAATGCCCTGATGGAAGATATGTAGGAGAGACCAGACAACAACTGCGCACCAGAATGAACGCACACCGGAAATCCATCAAAGACAGAAACACCCAATTACCGGTGGGGGCACATTTCTCACAGGAGGGCCACTCTCTCTCCAATCTCTCAGTCCTGATCCTCAAGGGAAACTTACACAACACTTCCCAGAGACGAGCCTATGAGCTCCATTTCATCAACCTGCTGGATACTAGAGATCAGGGACTAAACACAGACATTGGATTTTTGATACATTACAATCTGCCTGGCAACTGACTCCCCAGCCCAGCCCAGCCCAGCCCAGCCCCTGGCTTCTTTACTTTTCATTCCATCCAGGAAGAGCACACACCAACTGCTGCAGCTTCCTTAGCCTGACGAAGGGGTTTTGAACCCGAAAGCTTGCTTAATAACTATTCTCCAGCCATTTTGGTTGGTCTAATAAAAGATATCAAATTCACCCAAGGAACCTTGTCTAACTGAATTCTAATACTGAATTCCATTGTAAAGGCATGAGCACACCCAGGGCTTGAGCTTCTAGATGATTCAGTGCCCACATTCTACCATCCTGCAACATCTTGTAAGCCATATTGCACTTTCAGATCAGCCCTGAGAAGAATTTACCAAATAGATGTCTGACATAGACATCTTCAGCAAAGCCTTGAACACTGTCTGTCATGGGATTTTCTCTAACAAACTGTAGAGTACTGTACCGGGCTGGAGTGAAGTGGGTGGACAACTGGCTCAGAGGCCGTTCCCAGAGATTGGTGATCAATGGGATGGCCTCATCCTGGAGGGCTGTCTCCAGTGTGGTCCCCCAGGGATTGGTGCTCGAACCCATGCTATTCAATGTATTCATTAACGATTTGGACCAAGGGGTAGAAAGCGCAATGATTAAGTTCCTAAGTGATACCAAGCTGTGGGGAAACACAGGCACACCAAAGAATAGGGCAAAGATCCAGGAGGAACTTGATGGACTGGACTTATGGGCGGAAGGAAATCAGATGAGGTTTAACAGGGAGAAGTGCAAGCTCTTTCACCTGAGTAGGAAGAACCCTCACCACAACTACACAATGGGTGGTGGCCTACTGGTTGACACAACATCTGAATGAGACCTGGGGGTCACAATCTACTGGAAGATGAATATGACCCAACAGTGTAACGGCTGCCAAAAGGGCCAATAAAAGTCTGGTGTGCATCAGTCGCTGTGTGGCCAGTAGATCCAGGGAGGTACTCCTCCTTCTCTATTCGGCATTTGTGAGGCCGCAGCTGGAGTACTCTGCCCAGTTCTGGGTATCGCACTTCAAGAAGGACATGGATAAGCTCAAGAGGGTGCAAAGAAGGGCCACTTGTTTGATTAAGGGCATGGAGGGTGGGCCCAATGAGGAGAGACTCTGAGAACTGGGTCTGTTCAGCCTGAGGAAGAGAAGAGTGCAAAGTGACTTGATAGCTGCCTACAATATAGATACAATTATAGATACAATTGTATAGATACAATTATCCCTAACTTCAAGTACCTCAGGTGGGATAGCCTCAGGAACTAGGAGATCAACTCTTCAGGAGGGCACCTCAAGGGAGGACAAGGACCAATGGACATATACTAATAGAGGGTAAATTCAGGTTGGATATAAGGAAAAACTTAATTCTCTGTAAGGGTCACCAGAATCTGGAACATGCTTCCAGTAGAGGTGGTGCAGTCGCCCTCCTTGGAGATGTTCAAGACTAGGCTGGCCAGGCACCTTGCCAAGCTCATCTGAGCCCAATACTTCCTGCCGATGGCAGGGGACCAGATTTGATGATTGCACAGGTCCCTTCTGGTGCTATGATTCTATGATAGTATAATTAACCTTTTACATTATGGGACCAACCCTCACCACAGCAGTTGCTGAATGAATTTCCTTAAAGTAACCAAGATGTAACATTTTCTGTTATAGAAAGGGAGTTGCAAGGGGAGCTGGAGGAAGAGCAGGAACACACTACAGATACGGAGAATGAGACGATTTCAGGAGGAGATGTGAGGACTCTGCATCTTGAGCAGCTGAGGCTGAGAACAGATTTCAGTGAGAGGATGGATCACACAAATTTCCGTTTTCTGCTGTGGAAAGCATTGGCCAAGTTTCCTGACAGAGTGGAGCCCCGGTCAAGGGAGCTTTCCCCACTTCTCTTGAGATTCATTAGGTAAGCTTGCATGTTCGGTGATGAGGTGTCATTATAAATGTTACTTTTACATGGTTATGATGTAACTAGAGACCTGCAAGACAATCTGTGGGTTTATCTTTTAATAAATATTACATTCTTAGACCTCCCCTTAAACCAAAGAATAGTCTAACTTGTATTTTTTCTGCTCAGGCCTGGATGATCCAGGAGCTATTTCACAATTCAAAATGATCTGAAAACCAAGCTGTCAGTTTGGTTCTGCTGTTCAGTGCCTATTCACTGATGAATTCTGGTGACTCGGCCTAAGTGCTGCTATAGCGGATATAGTTTCAGTGGAAGTCAAGTGTCTTAAACCAGAAACAGAAGTTACCTTTGTGCCCCCATAACATTTTTATGGTGGTACAAAGCTCAAGTAAACAGATGTGTATGCCCTTTTTTGTGCTGCCAGTGCCCCAAATTGGCTGAACAATAGGTGGTATAAATTTGTTCTGCTTTTTAGTACACATCTGTTTGTTTTATGATAGGCGAGCACAGGCAGTCCAGAGCTGCCCATGGTCTCCAACTACCTCAGGCAGGCACTCCCAGGAGTTCCCAGGTCACAGAGGATTGGGCCCCTGAAGCCCTGGGAGTGCCTGCCCAGGTTTCCCTGCTTGCAGAGACACTCCCCAGGAATCCTCTGATAAGAGATCCTGTGACACGCGTATCACATTGCCGCACCCCAACTCAGGATGCAGTCTGCAATCCTGTAGGAATCCTTGGCCCCACCCCTCTCCCCCAAGCAGATGTGTGTCCCAGGAATCTCTCTACTGGAGGATTCCCGGGGCATGTATTTCACACTACTGCACTCCAGGTTGGTGTGCCCTCAGCACTTGAAAAGTTGCACTGTAGGTAGAGATGCAAGTAACATGATGCACAAGCCCTGGGAATCCCTTGCAGGAGATTTCTGGGGCACAGTGCCCAATGCTTATTTTTGCTGATCAATTGGATCATCTGTGCCAGGATGCATCCCAGCACAGCTAATACCACAACAAAAACAATGTCTATCTTTAGCGTGATATAGGCTAGAAAAGGAGGCTCTTCTTCCTTGCCCTGTTTTTAAATGGAAAGCCTATATTTTAAATTTAGAATCCTAAGATATAGAGATGGAAAGCCCCAGTACTAGGTGAATTGAGTGGGAGTCTTTCGTGGGCTTCGGACTGCCTTCCTTCTTATAGCACAGGACTCTTCACAGTATATTTCCTTATACTTAGTAAACACTAACTTGAATTAGTTCAGATGAGAAGGCTTCTACCATGGAAAGGGTCATAGGTTCTTAAGTATCCTTAGGTATCCTGGCTTAGGTTTGTCTTTCATTCACATTTCTCTACTTCACATGCACCCTTTCCTCTACCACAATGTTAAATATAAGCCCATTCTGTTTACAGGTCAATGCCAATTTCTATTCTTTTTACTGTGGTCCTCTCATTTCCCCTCTCCCTTCCCCTTTTAATGATCTTGTTTTATGCATGTGCACTTGAATCCTTAAATACCTTTCTCTCTCTCCCTGCCTGCCAAAATGGACCCCTTTGGAGATCTTTAACTACACAGTGTCACAAAGCAGAATGCTATTAATAATGGGAAGTTTCAGTATTGGTCAATTTCTAATCAATCTTATACTGATATATGTTCAATTTTTTTTTATTTTTTTTTTTTTTAAATATAGCAATGAGTATTATCCAGCAGATTCACTGGTAGCTCCCACCCAGGATCTTAAAAAGAAAAATAATGGTGCAGTAGAAGAAGAAAAACCTCCTGAAGAAATAAATCAAACTACAATGGCAGAGGAAGGGGAGGAGGGAAAGGAAGAGGGAGAAGTAGAAAGACCAGCAGTGGAAGTACTGGTTGTTGAAGGGTTTCAGAAAAAGAAAACGAGAAGAGCTGCTGCTAAGTAAGGTTTTTGTTTTGTTCTTTACTGGTTGGGGAGGGAATTAAAATGTTCTCTGGTTGGTATTTTATAACATTTCTTGTTCCTGGGAGTGCTCCTTTTAAGATTATTACTTTCCCTTTCCTTCATCTGGTGAAGCTTTGCATCAGATTTCAAGCTCTTTCGAGGCAGGGACTCTGCCCTCATACATTACCTGGCATTAAAAGGGTACTGGTATTGTCCTGAGCTTTCAGTCCCAGTTCAAATAACAGTTCACTGCTCTACACAGCAAAAGTTGTGAGACATTCTAAAATCAGTGTTTGAAAAATGTAATATCACCACTGCTGCTTCTATTTCCTGTATGTGTGTGCCTACCCCTCTCTTTAAATCATTGAATTCTAGTCTCTTACATTATGTTTTCTTTTATTCCCAAGTCTTGGGCCATTTCTGTGAATTAATTATAATTACAAAAATCTCTTGTAACCAGATTTGAACTTCTCCCACAAAATGTTCATGTCTGTAAATGGAAACCTTTAAAATATTGTGAGTAGTAACTAAAGTGTCAAAGATTTACTAAGTGTTAATGAGTTTTTTTTTATTTCTTTTTTCTTGACCCTAGACTCCTCATCATACTTTCAAATTTGTGCCACTTTGTAGTTTAGGTTTCCACACAATTAAACTCCTCCTTGCTTGACTAAAAGGTAAATGCTAGGCATGGATAAAATGTTTATACTGAAGCTACATGCATGGTGAGGAGTAGTGTGTTGGACCCTATAATCCATTTTTATTTAGGGAAAGAATGTTACTCTCCCTATGGAAGGGAATAATAGATCCATCAGTCCCCTTTCCTAGCTTGAGATAGGGCAGAAAGCATTCTACTACCTGGCAGATTCCATGGAAATGTTTTTAGGATGAACATCTACAAGGCACTGCTGAACCAGTGTAAACTGTGACTTGCTCTGGCCTTTTACATCAGGATTGCCCATTTTTGGCACTTTTCAAATTCTGCCACCATATTCACCTCTCCTTTTCTCTCACTGAGTAGAGATGTTGGCTGCTTTTGGTTGGTCCAGTTCTTTCTAGGTTTGGTTCATATCTTTACACTGTGGTTTGAGCAAATTTGTAATAGTTCTAAATACTGATTCTTACAGACTTTGAATCTTGCTATTTTCCTTTCTGCTAGTCAACTCTACATGTATGCTTCTGATATGTGTATAACAAAACTGGAAGGCTATCTTCCATTATAAACAAGTTGTTGTTGTTGTTTTATAGGCAACTAATAGCCCATTTGCAAGTTTTCTCTAAATTTTCAAATCCTCGAGCACTGTATATGGAGCCAAAGCTGAACGAATTGTATACCCAGGTAATGTTTATTTTTTATTGTGGATATATTATTACTGTTTTTACCCAACACATAATATAATGGTCCATATAAGCTCATTTATTGTTCAAACTCAAGTGATTTTCAACCACGATGCCATAGGAATCCCTGTTGCTCTGTGCCTTCACACGGGGATCTGGGAAATTCCTCATGCCTCTATGCCTGGACCCCACACTAACCAGTGCCTTTCTCTGATGCACTGGTTAGTGCAAGACCTGCCATAGGTTCCATCATGGAGGGACAGAGCACCAGGAACTCCCTGGGTCCTGTGCTGCCCTGTGCTTCCTTGTTTGGACCTGTGCTTCACACAGGGATACAGGTTAGTGCAGGTCCTGACATGGAGTCATGGAACACCAGGGATTCCCTGGGTACTGCACTGGGACCTATGCCAACCTGTGCCTCTGAGTCATCATCGGTGAGAATGGGACCATAGTCCTGGCAAGGAGGCTTGGGGCAGCAAGGAATGCAGAGAATCCCAGGACAATGTGAACATGTTGCCTGTTATCCCACACCAGGTTCTTGCCCAGTGCAGGACAATGGGCAATATGTATTTTGCCCACTTAAGTGGATCAGCCGGGGCAAGACATGTCCAGCCACACATCTGTTTTTACCCTAAAGGCTCCTGGCATTCACCATATAGGGGTGTTACAACAAGGGAAATCTGAAATTCTGACTTGTCATGCTTATCATGAAATTTAAAAACGGAGTCATAGAAAGATAAAGGTTTGGATAATGTTTTGTGATTCCTTTTAGTTTGGCTGTTGGCTGTTTAAATCTCATTTTTTTTAAATCATGATGTTATACTTATAAACGACCATCAGCGTTACTCACTTTCTCAGGAAAAATGACTGCATACTCATCATCTTGTTTGCATATATTGTGGGAGCAAATATCTCCTGTTTAGTACCTCTAATGTAACCATTTCTAAGGGAATGTCCTTTTACTGTGGATCCTGCTTTTTGTTTTTCCTTTACAGAAGGCAGGATTCATTCTGTAAATCATTTTGATAGGCTGATATAAAGGCTTTAGGCCTTTCTCCTGAATTTTATTTTCTTGTTTCATTTTTTTTTGTTTGTTTTACAGTTGTTGTCCCATCAAGACCAAAATGTGCAAAAAATAGCTCTTGACTGTATCATGACTTACAAGCATCCACACTTGTTTCCATATAGGTAAGAAATTTCAAATAGTTTCTGCATTGTTAATTCAATCTAACATTATTTAGTCTGGAAAAATGAAGGTTTCAGGGGAGGTGGGGAGAGGGTGTTGTTGATTAAAGTCTTCAAATACCTGAAAAGTAATTATAAAGAGAATGGAGGCAGACTTTTCTTTGTGGTTGTAGGGGACAGAACTAAGAGCAACAGCCTCAAACTACAGTAATGGAAATTTAGGTTGCAGATTAGGAAGAAAGTTCTGACTATGAGGGTTGTCAAGCTACTTGTCTAAGGTTTTCTGGCTAAAAATGGAATACGCAGACAGCATTAAGAAGATAAACTTTTTAAAGAATCGTATTTGTATTTAAATATAAATGACAGTGTCTTCATAGACTATACATTTGGAAAGGAGCCTGTTGCCTCTGAGCCACTGAAACAGAAATCTTGATACAGTGACATAAAATAAACGTGGTCAGTTTTTTGGAGGAAATATCTATAAAGATGTATTGCATTGTTGAGAGCAGTATGCAGCACAGGCACTATACAAAATAACAATCTATTATCGTTCAGATCTGAATTTTTGTGAAACAAAACATTTTCCCTTGTCCATCCTCACAGTGACATGTAGTTAACTAGTAGTGTCTTTTTCAGTGAGGAACTTTTTATAGTTTTTCTTCATAAGCATTCAGCAAAGCTGCTAGCACAGGACTTTTGCTCATGATTGAATAATCTTTACAGACCCTGGAAGGTATTTGCATAATTGCTGTTTTTATTTTTATGGCTATTTACTTACATCTTTGCTTAGAGTAAGATGCCCAAATCCTTTTATAAAAGGACATGTTAATACCTTGAACAGCTTTTTTTCTTAAAGCTGCATTAAATTCTTACAGGGAGAACTTGCAGAGGTTACTGGAAGACAAGAGCTTTAAAGAAGAAATAGTCCATTTCAGCATATCTGAGGAAAACACCATAGTTAAAACGCAACACCGACCAGATCTTGTTCCTGTCCTTGTGAGGTGTGTAAATGAAAAAGGAGTAAAAAAACTGCACATGAAAATCTCTATAAATGATATACAGTGTAGCTTTTGACTGTTGTTTTAAATAGACAGTATAAACTTAGAGCTCTCTCAGCAGCTGAGAATGCTGAATGCTGCTGTTACAGATGCCTGGAATTGAAAGGGCTTCTTCTGTGCTCTCTCTGTCCTCATCTTAGCATGATGCTATAGTAATTCATAATTGTGGTCCACTGTTGTTCCTGTTCAAGTTGCTTTAAAATTTTCCAGGGACTTCAGTGGGAGCAAGGGCAGGTCCTTTGTTGAGATCTCTAGATGAGAGATCATAATGGAAATGATAATCTGGAAACATTTATTTAAGCCACATAGTTCAGGTTT
Source organism: Alligator mississippiensis (assembly GCF_030867095.1). Taxonomy (NCBI): domain Eukaryota; kingdom Metazoa; phylum Chordata; order Crocodylia; family Alligatoridae; genus Alligator; species Alligator mississippiensis. Next base: position 91,700,282 of record NC_081827.1, on the reverse strand, counting down.
TCCTATCTAAACAAAGACTGAACCAGCTGATGCAAGGTGGTTTGTAGAGAACCAAGGCAATTTCTTTTCTTTTCTCTTTTTTTTTCTTTTTTAAAGAATTCTGTATGGGCGGATGAGAAACAAAACTGGAAGCAAAACACAGGGCAAGTCTGCTGCAGGCACTCGGATGTCAATTGTTCTGAGGTTCCTTGCTGGTTCGCTGCCTGAGGAAATTCGTATGTTCCTGGATCTGCTCTTTGAACCTGTGAAACACTTCAGCAATGGTACATTTAAGCTTTTAAGATGTTCTGTTCTTTCTTTGGAAGGTGTGTTGTGTGTACTACATGATACACTAAGGATTCTAAAGTGCTTAGATACGTGGGTAAAAGCAGTACCCCTTAGTATCTTAGGCTTCTTATAAAGAAGCCATAGAACTTTTGGTTTAGAAGAGGGACCTCCCAGGGCTCTTGACTCCTCTTCCCTGATGTGTTGCTTCTAATTTACATAATCAGGCTAGGAGAACCTGAGTGACTTACTTGAGGATACCCAATGCATCTGCAGTGGGCTAGTGAATTGAACCCAGATCTCTGGAGTGTCAGGATAGTTTCCAAAATATTGAAACCTTGTATATCAACCATTATCCTTCATGTTTGAAGAGCTGGTGAGTGTAATACCACAGGATACATGCATCTATTAAAAAATTATAAGGTGATCCAGTGCTATAGTAATGAGGGCTATATACGTTCCATGGATTGATTTTTATTTAAGAACCTGAGTTGGGACAATTTAAAGAACTTCTCACTTACAGTCAGATTTGGCCACCCTTACAGTGAATCATAACTCAGTTGTTGACTAATCTCATTGAAATTAGGTCCTAACAGGTCAAAAGTAAAGGTGAACTGATATATTTTTTTTCTGCTCCCTTCTTTTTTCCAGGACCTTGCCAGATGGCAGTGCTCCAAACAGTATCACAGCTGGATTTATCTAAAGTCCTGCCTCTAGGTCGTCAGCACAGTCTGTTCAATAGCCTTGAGGTTGTATTGAAAAACATGGGACATCTGATCAGTCAGTATCTATCTGAAATTTTGCAGATTTTACTGTGTATGACAGCAACCATATCCTACAGCCTTCAGCAAAGAGAGAAGGTAAGAAATGCACAGTATTCAGTGTGTGTGTGTGTGTGGTTCTGCCCCTGTTCCCCTCCCAACTATTTTGATATAAACCAGGGGCAGGCAAAATATGGCCCACAGGTCAGATCCAACCTGCCAGACATTTTTATATGGCTCTTGATACCTCCCAATGAATTGTGCCCTGTCCAGCCCTTCTGCCCATGAGGATAGAAGCGAGATGCCCACACATATGCACACCCCCCAATATACCCTATTGTGCCTCATTTCCACCCTCTTGCAGAGAAGGGCCCAGCCAGCAGCAGCATCCAGGTGGGGCTTCTGCTACAGCTGCTCCATGGGAATCTGCTTGGTTTCCCTGATGTGTGTCTCGCTCTGGGCAGCATGTAGGGAAGTGGTGGGGCCGGGAGGGGTGAGGTGGAGTTGCAGTTGGGCAGAAGCACGAAGCCTGTGCCCAAGGGGGTGGCAGGAGCGTGGAGTTTGGCTGGGCAGGGTGTGGGTGTGACGGAGGGTGGGGGCTGGGGGGCACACAATCCCCCCACATGGCATGCAGCCCCTGTTGCCCGCAGCAGCAGCAGGCAGGTGCTGCATGCAGGGGGCAAGGAGTGCAGCCGTCCTGGCTACCTGTATTGCTGGGGCCACCTGCCTATAGCTCCTGCACTCGCACTGGGGGAAGCCCCACTGGGTACCAGTGCCTGCACCGGACACGAACACCCTGAGCCCCCGCCTGTTGCTGCTGCTGGTAGCTGGGGCTGCACACCATGTGAGGGGCCCCACACCTCCCACCCTCCATCACAGCCCACAAACCTCACACACCCACACCTTGCCCCTACAGCCCCCCACATATACATATACCCCTAAATACCCTATGTCCCTCCCACACACCCACACTTCCTCACAACCCCCCCACACACACCCACACCCCACCATGCACACATCCCTCCCCACCCCACCATACACATATCCCCAACCATACTCCACACACAATGTAAAAGAGTGAGACTTCATTTTTGCGTTATTATGAAGTTCTTTCTATATACAGGGCACAAACACAAATCAAGACAAGTATTTTTTGTAATAAAATTAAAATACGTTATAATAGGTGTTCGACTTCTAGTGTATGATTTGGTTTTTTTCTGGTTCTAAGGTGGCAACCCCCTCAATACAAAAGAAGTATTTTTGGGGGGGCAAGGAGAGGGACTTCTGGTGGCCGGGGTCAGGGAGCAGGACTTCTGGTCCCAATATAGCAACCAGCAGGTGGGGCAGCTGTCAAGGGGTGGGGCTACACATGCGGCCCTCCACAGCTCACCAAAACTCATTAAGCGGCTCTCCAGCCAAAATAATTGCTGCTGAAATAAGTATAGATGCATAGACCAACAGCGTTAGTCTTAAAATGTGGAAGTATTCAAGTAGAAGTAGTGATTCTTGAATCTGTATTTCAGCCAGTGCTTAGTAGTTCAGACTAACACTAAATTTCAAATATATTAAGAAAAAACAGTGCAGGTCAGTGATGCTCTTTTCTATATGCAAGGAAAAAAAACAGGATTAGATCTGTCCATGAATAGAATTAGAATTTGACTAGTTTTAATTTTTTTTGTAAGATTGTGTGCCAGTTACTGTTGTTCCCTGTATGCTTTACTAAATGGTGTAGCGCGAGCCGGTAACAAGAAGGAGGGTAATTTTAGAATGGCAGTACTCCATGATCTAAATTACAATAGGGGATTACGTGTACCTACAAACATTAAATCAAGGAAGACAGAATTTTGAAAGCAGTTTAATTCATTTATGGAGTAACGCCTTTTGTAGTCATAGTTATTTAGTAATGCTGTCTCATTGTAGCAATTGTAATTGAGTAACTCTTTGGAGGGGTCACTTGTGCTGCCACACTGTCATTTGTTTAACTTAATTTAACGTTTCATTAGTTAGCGAGGTGTTAAAAGCTCAGCAAAGACTGTGCAAAATCTGTATATCCTTGATAATTATTACAAGATGTTCCTATGGGTTCCATGTATTGCAGCATAATCTTGCCCAAATAGTTAACTATCTACTTTGATAGTTTTAAACTGAGTTACAGTTTTACTGTTTTCTGCTATTTGTACTCAGCATGGAATTGCTCTGTGTCTTTTCAGGGGAGTGGCAGAACAACTGCTGCAAACTCATATTTACCTGGATGTAGGAAGCAGGTTTTGTTGAAGTTCCTCTTTTACTCCAGTTCACAATATCAGAAATAAGGCCAAACACTATTAGAACAGCAGTCCTGCAGGGTGTGCTCTTTATAATGACAGCTGAGGAACGGGCTAGAGAATGCTCAGATGTTTTTCTAGTCTTTTTTTCCCCTTAATCTTTTCCAAAATACACTTGCTTTCTGGGTCACTGCTAGGTTAGCAGTGGAGGTGTATGGTAGAAAGTAAGTTTTTCAAAGTTGTCTTAATCACTTATGGGACTCAGTTTTCATGATTTACCACGAGACTAAGTGCCTAAGTTATATTTGATAGTAGGACTTGTGCTTCTTTGTCAGCTAGGTTCTTTTGAAAATGTTACTCTCACCAAGAGGACACCATTATATGACATTTCTTGCATGCAACTCTCATCTTTTTCCCCTGAAATCAGCCCCAATTGGGGAGCATGTATTTATTAAGTGGGGAAGCTGGTTTTTTGTGTTGGATAGATGTACCCAGCTATAACTCGGGGAAAATCTTTTTTCCCCCCCTTTCATTTTGCTTTTCTAAAACAATGTGCATTGTGTATTCAGGGCCATGTTGTATGTGAGAAAATACAGTCATTTTATAACAGATGTGTGGGTTAATGGGTGTTTTACCTCAAAGTTTTAAGTCTTTCATAAGAAAAGCTATACAATGTAACCTGTAATGCTTGTAACTAAACACTATAGCCCTCTACCATCCTTGTAGAAAAAATATTCCCACATTCACATTCTCTGTTCGCCCCCATGCTTGAGTCCTTTTCCTCCTCCTAGTAGGTTTCCATGCACTAAATGAATATTGACTTTTAGGAGCTTATTTTTGTTGTATTCTTAGAGATCCTCAAACTTGAATTGTTTGGTTGGAGGTAGACTACGTAGATTACTTGCAGCTGCCTGCCATCTTGTCTTCAAATGCTGTAATTTGATTTTAAAAGGTGTAATTAGTGTTTGCAGCATTTTAGGCCCCAGTCCTTCAGCAAGCTGCATAAGAACTTCCATTTACCAGGTTAAACCACAGGTCCATCTAGCCCAATATTTTGTTTCACACATTCAAAAAGAGTGGAGGAAGGGAAACAGGTCATGTCCAAAATTGTATACCCACTTGTCTCTTACTGCAGCTTCCAGCATTCAGAGTTTTAGGAACTCAGAAACTGCACCCCATCTACCAGATTTGGTCCCTATTGATGGACCTTTCTATCATAAATTCATCCAACTCCCCTTTGGAGCTGGAGAACTTTTGAACTATCAGCCTCCATAGCATTTTGTTGCAATGAAATCCAAAAGTAAATTATGCTCTGCATGAAAAAAACAAAACAAAACTTTCTTTGGTTAGGAATCTGCTACATAATAATTTCATTTTATAGCCCATATTTCTAATATTGTGAAAGTGCTTAAATAATAAATCCCTATATATTTTTTTCTGTGCCATTTATTCTTTTGTGAACCTCTTTCTTGTCTGTCTGTCCCCCCCGTCATCTCTTTTCTATGTTGAAAAGTCCTAGCCTGTTTAGTTTTTCCTTGTATAGAAGCCCCTCCGTGCCCCTGATTATCCTTTCTGTCTTTTTGAGGAAAACAGGAAAGCTCACAAACTCTGGCAGGTTAAGTATAAAAGTGAAATAAGGCAAGCCAAAAAAACAGAATTTGAGGAGCATCTAGCACAGGATGCTTAAGTTAATAGTAAAAAAAAATAATTTTTAAATACATCAGAAGCAGGAAGCCAGCTAGAGAACCAGTGGACTCATTAGGCAACTGGGGTGTAAAAGATGCCATTCAGGGATGAGACATCCATAGCAGAGAAGCTAAATTAATTGTTTGCATAAGTATTTACTGCAGAAGATACTGAGGAAATTCCCCATGCCAGATCAATCCTTTCTAGTAGATGGGTCTGAAGAGTTGGATCACACTGAAGTAACAGCAGAGGCAATTTTGGAACAAATCAATGAACTGAATAATAACAAGTCACCAGGACCAGATGGCATTTGCCTTAGAGTTCTGAAGGAACTCAAAGGTGAAATTACAGAATTACTGGCAATAATATGTAACAGATCACTACAAATGGTCTCTGTGCCAGAGGGCTAGCAGGTTGATAACATAACACCCATCTTCAGAAAGGGATCCAGGGGCAATCCTGGGAACAGACCAATACGTCTCACTTCCATCACTGGCAAGTGTAGAAATTGTAATAAAGAATAAAATCACCAGTCACATGGGCAAATATGTTCTGCTTGAGAAGAATCAACATGGTTTTTGTAAAGGGAAACCCTAGCTTACCAATTTGCTGAGTTGTTTGAGTGCATCAGCAAGCATGTGGACAAGGGAGATCCTGTTGACATAATGTATTTGGACTTTCAAAAAGCATGTGACTAGGTCCCTCACCAAAGGCTTTTAAGAAAACTGCATGGCCATGGACTAGGAGGGAAGGTTCATTTGTGGACTGAGAGCTGGTTAAAAAAATAGGAAGCAAAGGGCAAGGCTAAATAGTCACTTTTCAGGATGGAGGGAAGTCAGAAGTTGGGGTCCTGTAGGAATCTGTGCTGGGCCCTATTTTGTTCAACCTTTTCAATGACTTGGAAGTGGGGGTACACAGTGAAATCTTCAGGTTTGCAGATAATACCAAATTATTTTGGGTAATCAGGTCCTAAGAGAGGAGCTTCAGAAAGACCTCATCAAGTTAAGTGAGTGGGCATAAAAATGGCAGATGAATGTCAGTGTTGACAAGTGCAAGGATAATGCACTTGGGGAAAAATAACCTCAACTATATGTGCACAGTGCTGTGTTCCGAATTAGCTGTTATGACTCGGGAAAGAGACCTTGGAGTTACTGTAGATACTTCTTTAAAAACATCAGCTCAGTGTGCAGTGGCAACCAAAAAGGCCAGTAAAATGTTAGGCAGCATTAAGAATAGAATTGCAACAAGATGGAGAATATCATTGTGCCATTATATAAATCTATGATGTGTCCACATTTTAATACTGTGTGCATTTCTGGTTTCTGCATCTCAAAAAGGATCTAGTAGAGTTAGAACAGGTACAGAGAAGGGCAACCAAAATGATCAAAGGCCTAAAGCAGTTGCCATACCAGGGAAGACTCAAAAGGCTATACCTCTTCAGTTTGGAAAGAGGAAGGCTGAGGGCAGATATGATAAAAGTCTATAATATGAAGGGTATGGGACTGAACAGGGAACTGATGTTCACTAAGTCCCAGAACACCAGAATGAGGGGGAACCACTGATATTAGTAGATGACAGGTTTAAAACTAAGCAATTTTTTAATCCAGTACATAGTTAGCTTGTGGAATTAATTGCCACAGGCAATTAATTGGTGGAGGCAGATAGAACAGCCAGGTTCAAAAATAGACTGGATAAATTCATGGAAGATGGATCTGTTAATGTTAATGAGTAGAATAGTTGGAGCTGTTTCCTCTAGCAGCTGTAACCTAATAAATGGTGGGTGCTGCGGAGGGTATCAAATTAGGGGATAGATCACTCTAGAGATGCGCAGTTCTAAGGTCTCCCTGTATAGCTACCACTTCTGCCGCTGTTGGAGACTAGGATACTGGGCTAGATGGACCATTGGGCTGACCCGGTATGGCACTTCTTTATATTCTCTGTACCTTTTTTAGTTCTTCTTTTTTGGGATGATAGGACCAAAATGGCGCATAATATTCAAGGTGTGAAAGCACCATAAATTTATAAAGGGACATAATGAGATTTTGTTTTGTTTACAATTTCCTACATTATAATTCCTAATGTTTTATTTGCCTGTTTGACTGTTGGTGGATGTGGAAAAGTGGGTATCCCCGCTAGCCGCAGCTAGCCCCCCCCCCCCCCCCCACCTGCTTTTGGGCATGCTGCCTACTCGTCTCACCTGCCACACCTTGTTGGAAAATAATAAGTTGATAAATAAGGCGGGAGGCTGCCCATTACTGCACCCCCATATTTGGGTGTGTCTGCAGCTCCGTACCTCCCCTACACCATGGCCCAAGCCTCGCAGATGGCATCCAGATGTTCCCGTGTCCCCAGCCTACAGCCAGAGCATACTTAGGTGACGCTGTCAGGCCTAGGTCACACACATTCATACCGCCTGCCTCTCACCCTGGTCTCACTCACTCCACCCTCTCTCACAGGATCTCTTTCTCACATTGACAACTTATGCCGCCTTGCTCCCTCTTGGAGCGGGTACCCTTTGGTCATCAGCTTAGCTAGTCCCTTCCTTGGGTACCAGATGTACTGTCTGTTGGGCCTCTCTTGTGACCCTCACCGGGGTAGTGGCCAGCCAATTACCCAACCAGGTCTAAGCACACTCGGGGCCCCTTTTGGGGTGACACTCAGGGTCTGTCTGTGTACTGGGCCCTCATCCCTCTAGTTCTTCTCCCCCTCTACTCGGGGCTCCACACCATCCCCTCCACTGGGGTGGGCTCAGGTGGCCGTAGCCGTGCCTGGCCCCCGCTACCTCTGGTGGCACCTGACGCACCCAAAAATGAGGGCTGGGGTTAGGGTGCCCCGAGCCGCCTTTCACCACGGTGGTAACTGGCCTGGCATTTCCTGGGGGCTCCTGCGCCACTGAGAGCCCCACCAGGCCACCCACTCCTGGCAGGGTGTGCTTTTAGGTCATGTCCAGGACCAGGAGCCTCTTAGCCATCCCCTACAGCTCCTCCCTTACCTCCAGGTGATACCAGCACCCCTGGAGTGAGGCAGTGTTGTTGCCTGGCCTTCCAGCAGCAAAATGCCCTGTTTATATGGGCAGCCCTGAATCCAAAATGACTACCCTCATCAGGCACCTGCCAGCTGCTGTCTTCTGGCCCTTAAAGTGGCAGGCACCTACAGCGCCCTGCCACAGTGGACACGGCACTGATGTTTTTAACAAACTGTTCACCATGACTCCAAAAGCGTTTTCCTACGTGGTAACAGCTAATGTAGAACCCATTATGGTATATGCGTATTTTGGGTTATTTTTTCCTCTGTGCATTAGCTTTGCACTAACCAGCATTGAATTCAATCTGCCCTCTTGTAGCCCATTTGCTCAATTTTGTAAGATCCTTCTGTAACATTTTTTGGTCTGTTATTGTTTCTACCACTCTGAATAATTTCATGTCATCTGCAGACTTGGCCACCTTGCTATTCACCCCCTGTCCAGATCATTTATGAATATATTAAATAGCACCAACCCCAGCACAGATGCTCAGGGGACCCCACAGTGTATTTTTTTTTCCATTCTGCAAGGAAAGCTACATGCTAATAGATAGTTGTGTCCCTGTGGAATCCCAGTTAAGCATAATGACCCAGTGGTGGATTGGGCCTTTAGTCAGAAAACTGAAATTTTAGAAAGTAAAGGGGTTGCTGTTGTGAGCAATTTACTGTCGAAAATCATACAATGTTTCCGGCAAGAGTCTTTCTTGCAACTGACATAGTATAATATTTCATTTCAGAGTAATTAACCATTTCTGCTATGTTATAAGGAGATTGTAGTAACAATGAGGTGTTTTTGTCTTTACTTTTTTTCCCCAGATCCAACTAAGGTTTATCAACCCATTAAAAAATTTAAGGCGTCTTGGGATCAAACTCATAGCTGCGTTTTTTTCTGATTTTGAGACCTACACCTTTAGCTCGGAAGAGACTGATGCAGTTTTTCATGCAGTTATCTGGCCCCAGGTAACACTGAGCAAAATAACTTTATTCTGTGTGTTTTTTGTGTAATGCGTGTGGTTCAGAAATGGACAGATCTTATTTATTTGCATTGTTGTATGTGTGAAGGGCCAGACTGGGGCTCAGTAACAGGACCAAGTACCTTATTAATGCTGCAGCTTCTTTGTGTTCAAGCTTCAACATAAAGTACTGACAGATTAATATGGCTAAAGTTAAAACTGTATTTCTGTTATCAAAGACCAGAGGCAGACTACTTGCTTTGACATTTCACAAGGAACAAGAGAGTTTGTTAAATGCCTAATCTGTCTGATGTAAAGTGTCTGAGTACTTCGACTTGGAAAATATCTAAATAACATAAAATAGAATGTTGATAAAATAACCGTTCCTGGTCTGTGGTCTGTCTTGACTTAAAATCTGTATCTCTTAAGCCATTTCATGTTGCTTATTTATTCCTTCCTTGTTTCTTTCTTCTCTCAACAATGGTATGTTAGATGCAGCCAAATAGCTGATAAATTAGCTATATGCAAATGCAAGTTTGTGCACCTCAACTGGTTGGGGCAGCAAAAGTTTTCCATTACTGTCTGTCCTCTCAGACTATCAGCTGTCTCTTTTTATGCCCAGCACCAGTTCAGCCAGTTCAACAAAGGATTAAGCATGTGTTTGAGTCCCACAGACATCAAAGCGTATGTTTAAAGTTCAGTGTGTCAGCAAGTAAATTGGAGGTTTGATGGTAGCACAGAGCATTGTATTTGGAAAGCACTGGGGAGATGATTTCTGTAAATAGCACTTCCTGGTTTAAAGAATTTTGCTGATCTCCTGCATGACCTAATGTATTGAAGTGAACAGCACTTTCTCCCTGGAGCCATATTATTTTATCATAATCCAGTAGCTCCCTCTAGGGGGGATGTGTGTCATTGAGCAGCATGAAGATACTTTTTTTGACAGAAGAATCCGTTGATTTTTTGTGCATCACTTAAATGCGTTTAATAAGTTTATGCCTGAAATTGGGTTTTTATGATATTAACTGCTGTGAAATCTGCTGCTGAGAGTTGGCATTAGTAGCCAGCCTAGCAGAATAACCATAGGACTGTGTTAGCAATTCCTTTTTATATAAGATTTGGGAAGATACTTGGTTTCAAGGACCAAAAACGTGCCTTCCATTTTTTTTAACATCTCCAAGTTTTCTAGGACCTTGATTGTAGTGGGCAATTCCTATCATTGCCTCCCTTTCAGTTATGCATTAACACCAAACTGGATGGGATTATGAACACTCTAGAGGGCAGGGCTGTGATCCAGAATGACCTGGATAGGCTGGAGAAATGGTCCACAATCAATCGGGTGAGATTCAACAAGGACAAGTGCAAGGTCCTGCACTTGGGATGGAATAACTGCATGCACAAATACAGACTGGGGAATCACTGGTTTGGTTGTAGTACTATAGAGAAAACCTGGGGGTGATGGTGGACCATAAACTGAATATGAACGAACAGTGTGCTCTTGTTGCAAAAAAAGCCAAAGCATCCTGGATTGTGTTAACAGATCAGTCACTTACAAATCAAGGGAAGTGTTTCTTCTGCTCTGTTCAGCACTGGTGAGGCCTTACCTGGAGTACTGTGTCCTGTTTTGAGCTCCACACTTCAAGAAAGATGTGGACAAGTTGGAAAGAGTCCAGCACAGAGCAACAAAAATGATTAGGGCCTAGAAGACAAGACTTGAGGAAAAGCTGAAAGAACTAGGGTTACTGGTTAAGCCTGGAGAAGAAAAGAGTAAGGGGGGATTTGATAAAAGTTTTCAAATACCTTAAGGATAATTAGAAAGAGGATGGTGATGGGCTTTTCTCTGTGGATGTATGGGAAAGGACTAGGAGCAATGGACTCAAACTGCAGCAGGGGAAATAAAGGCCAGAGATTAGGAGGAACTTTCTGACTACAAGAGTGGTCAGACATTGAATAGTCTACCTAGAGAGGTTGTGCATTTTCCATGCGTGGAAGCCTTCAAAGCAGGTTAGACAGACACTGGATTGTGGTGGTTTAGTCAGGGATTATCCTATTTTAAACAGAGGGCTACACTTGATGACCTTGTGAGGTCCCTTCCAGTCCTGCTTTCCTTTAATCCTAATTTCCAGTTCAGACTAGTCCATTCTAACCCCTAATCTTAGCATTGTGAGATTAAACCAAAGAACATGATAGACACCCCACTACTGCTGCTCAAGAACAGCATATAAATAATTGAGAACTCCATACTTGTGCTGACATGGATGAAATGCCTGCCAACAAGAATGCAAATTTGAGATATATTGTCTAATACTGTATGGTAGGCAGGGAGAATGCAAAAAAGACTCCCTGATAGCGATCAAAAATGGTAGATGGTAAAATCGTAGCATCCAGTTTTTACAGTAAAACCAGATGTTTTACTTTTAGTAGATACCAAACATATAGCAGAGGTTCAATGAGTTTGTTAAAAAACATTCACAGGGAACTCTTTTATTATGATAATAGGATATTCCAGTATACGTGGCCATACTGTTTTGTTTGTGATTTATCCTCTTTTAGATCAGCAGACTTGCTTCTGAGAGCCAGTATTCTCCCACTCTGCTGCTCAAACTCATTCATATCTGGAGCAAGAATCCCAGGTAAATGTCCTCAAGATTAACCTGTCGTGTCTTTTAACACACCACAAAGTTGGTCATATTATTCTTCCTTGCAAGCTCAGAGAAACGGTTCATTTTTCAGGATGAGATGACTGTAAAGAGTAGTGTTTTTGTTAACATGTAAACTTACAAGAGTGTAATGTTATGCTTGGTTTCCAGTTGTTTCCAGTATTTTATATAGAATTATTAAGAAGGGGAGGGAGTGTAGAATATGAAATGCATCAGTACCCAAGTTCCAGCCACTCTTATTTAAACTGCAGACTTCACTTTTCGGTACCATTTTCTGGAATGTAGGTAAAAACCTGGACCTCAATCCTGGAAATACGTAATATGCTGCACTTTAAACATGCATTAAGTGTTTGCAGGGCTGTGAGTTTTAGGTCTGTTTTTTTTCCAAGGAATCAACAGATTCTAGAATAACCATATTGTCAAGCACGGTCTCCTCACCCTTCTCCCAGACTGCTGGGTAACATTTCTAATAACAATCCCAATGTAACTCCTGAGTTTTCTGGCTTGCGAAAAGTTTCCCCTTGCAGTAGGAAAAATTATCAGCGATGCAAATCTGTAGACCAAATCTTGTTTTTTGAGCAGGGAGGGATGACCTAGTGGAAGGTAACTGTGTCATAGCTAAACCACTTTAAAATAGAAGTCTTGTATCTTTATACTTCACAAGCCTTTTGGTTTGTTGAAGTTTTGTGGTGGTTGCTGAAGCCCCTTTATCTAATGTTTGTTTTTAAAATAATATGCATGAATTGGCCACAGTGGAAGTATATGCTGAAACCATATTGAAAGCATAAATCAGATCAGAAAGTTATTCTTCAGGCATTAAGTGAGAGATGTTGTCCCTATTGTCTTCAGTGATTTTCAACTTTCCTACCAATGGCCTCTTTATTTCTGCCACGAAAGGAACAAATAACTGTTAATTGTAAGTTTCCTGTCCTGTCATCTGAGGTCTTACCTCAAGACGTACCATTATCGCAAATATGAAACTTTTTTTCTATAAGAATAGACTTGGGCCATTAGAATGTAATATTTTGTATTAGTTTCCAACAGGCTGTAGAAAGGACATCACTGTCTTTGTTTTCATATGTGACTTTGTAGAAAAAAGTATGTGTAAAAGCTTAGGTTTTGTTTAATTAACTTTGAATTTTTCTTTTTTGGTATCTGTCATGCAGGTACTTCCCTTTATTGGCCAAGCAGAGACCAGGACACCCAGAATGTGATATACTGTCAAATGTCTTTGCTCTGCTCTCAGCCAAGAGCCTGTCTGAGCCCACAGCCAATGTTGTGATGGATGTGACTGACAGTCTCCTCAACAGCCCAGAGTTTGAACCCACAGAGTTGCTTCCTAGTTTGACTGTGAACGACTGTGTTTTCAAAGACACTGATGAAATGACAGAAGGTATGAATGAATTGTAGAAAGAATGATGAGGGAGCGAAACAGACCCATGAGCAGATGTTCCAGATTGCAAGAGTATATTATTTATTCTCAGTGTTTGGAAGGGATGCCTTCTGGTAGTAAAAATCTCCTCGTGGAGTTTTGTCTTGCCTTAGCATAAATCTTTAATTATAATTATTCCTTGGCAGACACATTCCATAGCTCTGTGCCAGTCTCCGACATCCAGAAAGATTTGTTCTCTGTCTAGGGCAGGGGTAGGCAACGTTTTTTGGCCAGAGTGCCAAAAAACACCACAATGCCTACTTTGGAAGGTGCTGGAGTGCTGGCATGCCAGAAAAACAAAATTAAGGCAGGGGGTACATGGCAAGATGCCCTGCTGCCCCATGCCCCCCACCCAAAGCCCCTGCCCCCCAGCCTGGGCTCTGTGGCTGTCAGCAGCTACCCCGGTTCTGGGTAGCTGCTGGAGCCCAGGCTGCTCTCAGCAGGGCTTGCAGTGTCCCAGCTGCCTGCTGGGAGCAGCCCAGGCTCCCGGCTGGCAGCATCGCCAGAGCTGGGGCTGGCTGCAGCCAGGAGGCTCCAAACAGCTGCGCCGGGCTCCGGAGCCCTGGCATCAGCTCTGTACCGGCGCATGCAGGCACGCCTCAGAGCGGGCAGTGGGGGAGGGGACTGAGGCCCAATCTCTCCCCCGCTCCCAGCACAGAGCTGGGCTCTGGAGCCTGGCGCAGCTGTTTGTAGCCAGCCTGGGCTCTGGGCAGCTGCAGCAAGCAGCGGGCAGGCTGCAAACAGCTGTGCCAGGCTCCACAGCTCCAGCATCAGCTCCATGCTGGCGGCGACTACGCGCGCACCTTGGGGCAGACAGCAGGGCAGTCCCTCAGGCCCCTCCGAGGCGCATGTCTACATGCCAGTACAGAGCTGATGCCGGGGCTTCGAAGCCTGACGCAGCTGTTTGCAGCCTCCTGGCTGCAGCCGGCCCTGGCTCCCGATAGCTGCTGTCAGCTGGGAGCCCAGGCTGCTCCTGGCAGGCAGCTGGGACACTGCAAGCCCTGCTGGGAGCAGCCCAGGCTCCGTTGCTGGCAGCAGCTATCCAGAGCCAGGGCTGGCCGTGGCGTGCCGAGCAAAATGGCTTCGCGTGCCGTGCTCAGCACACATGCCGGGAGTTGCCGACCCCTGGTTTAGGGAGAGAGGTGGAAGAATGTTTACTGTAAAGGGTTATTATAATGTCTGAACATCCCCAATATAAGTTATAACCCCAGAACAGTGTTGGTGACTGCCAGTGAGCCTCCAAGCAAAGAGCTTTGTACAAACTTAGCCTTTTTAGAAAATAAATAAATAAATGCACCCAGCACATACTAATTATAATGAATTTTAATTGAGTTCACTGGTAATAATAAATTATGCAAGTGGTTTTATGCTCTGCCTGTGATAACAAGCAGAAGTAATTGTGCAGTGCATTTCATATTACTGAGCTGCTTTTCTTCTGTCGTTCGTGAAGCCATTACAACAGGTGTGTTGTGCCATGGTGTTCTAGGGAATATTCCTCAAGTCATGTGAAAAAGGGCATTCTGCCCAAAAGCTTGGTTGACACCTCTCCCAACTATGCAGTTAGTCTAGAACTAAAGAACATTGCTTATTCCAAAAGAAGGTAGGTATCATTATGCCCTTGTTATAGGCAGGGAAACGGGAGGTTGGGTGGAGAACTGATTTGTCCAAGGTCATCCATAAAGTCAGGCAGACCCAGGAATAGAATCTACGTCTCCAGACTCCCCAGTCCTGTGCTTTAGCCTTGCACCACACTGCTGTCCCTCAGGAGCATGCTGCTGCACTGGACTCAAGACTGTTTGGCACCCTTTAGTAAGCCCAAGTGTAGCAGACTTGTCAGTAAGATAATACAAAGGGGAGCTCTTTCTTTTCCTGGAGTTTTTTTTGCTATAGCTCACAGCTCAACCAGGCATTGAGATCCTGTTCCTTGCTTTTCATTCCCTTTACTCAGAATTGAAAAGAATCTCAATGCTTCTCCAGGTCAGGCTTCCTTTTATCTGGTGTCTGCCTATTTTCAAAGGATCATCTCAAACTAACCTAGGGCTCTTGCATGACTTGCTGTTCAGAAGGGTGCGTTGTTATCTGTTGTTGTATCCATTACAGAGTCTCCGAGCCTGGGTGTCTGGTTAATTCTACCTCATGTTCCTGTCATCCTTCAGTATCTCAGCAAAACTATGTTAAATATGGAGAAAGTGAAAAAGAAAAAGTTTAGAGCCCAAGTCAGCAAAGAGCTCAACATTCTTTCCAAGTAAGTGATTTTTCATGGTACAAAAAAGTAACAGTTTACAGCAATGATCTCTCGTAATGGACTGCAAATGAATAACATTGCCGCAATCGTTTTTAATTCAAAGCAGTGCAAAACATGTGGAGCGTTACTCTGCATTGTTCAGCTTTTAAAGCATTGCTGTTCAATTCCTGTCACTGCTGACTGAATTTAAAAGCTTCCTTAAATTAAATTGACTTTAGATGTTAATGCTACAAGTAATTGAGCCTGTGCCCATAGGGGCTGTAAAAATGGTTGAGATGGGTAACAGTGATCTTGAAGTGAGCTGAGTAGCTGGTAGGGGTGTGCAAAGTGGGCCGTATTCGATTCGGATTTGGCCCGATTCGGGGGACAGTAATTTGATTCGTTGATTCGGATCACTGTCTGGATTTGATTTGGACAAATCTGAATCTGAAGATTCTATTCTGATTTGGAGAATCAGTGATTTGGCCATAGACACAACTTTAAATGTTTTTTCTACATACCTTGAGGTACCAGGCATGGCTTGTGAATGCTGTGACGCTGGGGCAGATGGAGCACCCCACAGTAGCATGGGGGGATCCCCTGAGTGCTCAGTGGCGGACCCAGAAGTGGACCGGGAGTACTTCCGGTCCACTTCCAGGTCTGCTGCTGAGCACACGGGGGACCATCCCTGCATCCCCTCTGGCTTGGAAATCAGTCGAGGGGGGACCCCGGGTGCCCCGCCAGACAGGAGGCACCAGTCACCAAGTGTGGGGGGCGGGTGTGGGAAGTGCTTCTTGTCCACTTCCAGGTCCGCTTCCACTTCCGAGCACACTGGGGACCCCCCCACTGTGCTCCCATCCACCTCACCATCTCAGCGTTCACGAACTGCCTGGTACCTTGAGGTATGTAGAAAAAACATATAAAGCTGTGTCGAAGTCCGAATCATCAAATCTCTCCTAATCAATTTAGTGGGTTCCGATTCAGTTCAGAGAGATTAAAGGGTCTCCTTATTCGGTTCAGATTCAGAGATTCGGCCACTGAATCAGCCTGAATCTCTCCTAAATGGAATCAGCGACCGAAGCTTCGGACAGCCCTAGTAGCTGGTATGCATGAACATGGGAAAGCTTGTACCTCTCTTTCTGTGTAACTCTCAGTATTGCTGATCTGAATATTGGAATCTCCCCAAAGAGAAAACAAATAATCACTGCTGTAAATATTCAGGGTGCAGTGTCATGCTGTACTTGGAGAAAAAGAGATAAAAAAGAACACCTGCAAAGGTAGAGTCCTCATGCACTTAACTGCAGCATCCAAGGTCTTTACTTCCAAGATCAGAAGATGCAGAAGATAAGGATTGTGTTCAGGGAGTAGGGATGCCAACTAGGACTTTGAGTTTCTCACCTTTCACCAGTTTGTTTTTAAATGTCATGTTTCCTTAAACTCTTAAGTGAGAAAAATGTAACAGAGCTTGTAAAACATATGTTAGACTTATCCAGGGAAATCACTGCATAATCCACTTTTGATTGCTAGATTGATTGTTACATAGCTCTGTGTTTAGGAGCACTATTCTGTGTGTATACATGTATATGCACAGAATAGTGCTTATTTTGTTATACACAAATCAAAATGAGAAGCAGAAATCTTTGTGGTAAATGGTTTAATGTATCCATTTTATTAAGAAGAAGAACTTAGCTTTGAATGAAAATATGAAGGACTGTTATGTAGGCAAGAGCCACATTATTTCCTCCTCTGTTTGATCGCAGCTCCCTATCTGACTGAAAGCAGAATTTGGC
The DNA here is from genome assembly GCF_030867095.1 of Alligator mississippiensis. NCBI lineage: Eukaryota > Metazoa > Chordata > Crocodylia > Alligatoridae > Alligator > Alligator mississippiensis. The sequence goes on along the minus strand of NC_081827.1, from coordinate 91,683,227 downwards.
CCTCAGTGGCTAACTGGGTTTCAGTTTTGGAAATGACACTTAAAAATAGCAACTCTGAATTTGTTTACTGGAACATATTTAAAAAAATAAGTTCTTGCAGGCTGAATTCCCTCCCACAATTTAAAATAAACAAGAAAGGCCCTGATCTTACCTCTCAGTAGATCAGCCCTTCTGCACACAGAGCCCCATTGAAGTCATTGGAAACTGTGTGAGCACAGGGACTCATTCACATGAGTTTACTAACAGGATCAGGTCTCTACTTTGTAGTCCCTAAAATATGGAGTCAGAAAAGATGTGCTGACACAGCATTTCTATAATAGCACTATGGTTTTACAGCTTGCATTGTAGCCAGCTCCATTCTTGTATGCTTAATATCATTGACTCTATTCATGTGAGATGAGCAAAATAACCCTTTTTTCCACCCTTTAATGTAGTATCAGCAAGTTTATACAAGACAAGGGTCAGAGTTCTGTACTCATCAGTCTCCTCCTTCCTTTCCTTCACCAGAGTAACATCATGCAGGTATGTGCCACTTTCTTTTCCGTAAAACATATATTTGGTTTTCTTTATGAAGTAGGGTTATTATGATGAAAATAAACATTTTTGTAGTGAATTATTTTGGTCAGGCTTAACCACTTGGAGCAGTGGTGTAATTAAATACATACATATTTGTACCATGGCCATCACTGAAGCCTCCAACTCAGTGCTGTACACAACAGCATTTTTGTTCAGAAAAGACTCACCTGTTTGATCCCTCTTGCATTGCCAGGTCCACTGACGTTAGGCTGCCGTCTAGTTAAGAGGAACTTACCTAGGTTTGATTTCTATTAAGGCAAGGTCTGGGGAAGTGCTTCTTGACTTCTGGTGCCTTTGTCCATTTTCGCATTGTGATGGAGTTGGTTCATCAGGGAGCAGTAACTCATTAGTTGTTCAAGTTCATGTAAAACACTATTGGGATTTATGTGATCCATAAACCATAGTCCCTGAAGAGAGTCATGAACATACACTCTTGAGTAAGTCTTTTCCATCAGGTAGCAGTCACTGATACACTGACACATTATGAATGGAAACATAAAGGAAATCTAATATTTTAGGCAGATCCCACAACTCTGAGGATGCCACGGCTGCAGAATCTAGACTTTCATTTAAAATTATGTACACTTATAAGCACCTCGGACTTCAGTGATTCCATTTCTTTACAACTACAGTGAACAGGCCAGGTAAGCAGGTTGGTTGTATGTGTTCACTGAAGTTGCAAAGACATGGAATCACTGAAGTCTGAGGCATTATAAGCTGTTAATAAAATCAAGAAACATAGCTTTCTGACAAGCCTTTCTATTAAGGGATTCCTGCTTACTTGTAGATTGGGCTTCATTTTCTAAAGCAAGGCTCCATCTAGGATGAGAAAAGCCTATAGAGGATCTGGCTGAATGTTCAAGTCCTTATATCAGGATACATATGTTTTTCTCAGACATGTTTCTCAAAGAACATCTAGCTCAGCTAGATGTTTGGGGCTTTGTGTCAGGAAGAGGCAGTGGCTTTTGTTATACAGGAGGACAATTTTAGATGTTCATAGTGATGCATCTAGCCCTAAAATCTATCAGTCTATAAGAAAACGTAAAGCTAAAGCTAGTTAGGAAGATGCTTCAACTGTCCAATGCTGCTGGACTCTCAGATTAATGAAGACTTATTTTTTTAGCTCTGCTTATCTGACTTTTCATTCATTTGAGAAAAGATAGAAGTCATCCCAGGTCTGATTATTGTCTGTGCTCAGTGTCTAATTAAAATGTGTAGTTCTTTCTTCAAGTACTTATAGGAAATATGCAATGAGAGGGCATTAGTTGTATACTTCTACTCATTTGTTCTCCTTTAATATCTGTGATCTGCATAAATTTAACTCAAAAAGTTAAGATCGTGCTGTCATATGAAACTCTGCTCAAGGAAACTAAATGATCTAACAAGACTCTTACAGTTCTTGACATCTGTCTCTTGCTTTCAGGATACAGAGATTGACATCCTGGAGACTGTGCAAAATTTGCTGAGGCACTGCTCAAACCCCACAAGCTTCCTCAAACCTCTGGCAAAACTTTTCTCTGTAATTCAGAACAAATTATCTCGACAGATGCTCTGTTTGGTGTTTCAGGTACTACATTTAAGTGCCTTTCTATTGTAGTGTTATTCTTGTTCTAACACATGAGAAATAATAAAAAGCAACTTTATCTGTTGTTATTCCATGGAGAATATGCTTAACTGTATGTCACTTGTTGAGTAAAATAACTATTTGAACCATTAGATCATCATAACAAGTTCTGTGCATTTATGTATATAACTGGCTTTTATGGCCTGACATTGATTTTTTTTTATACTTTGCCATCTCAGGTTTATAGCATTCAGGCAAACTGTTTTGTACTTGCCTTGAATAACACACATTACCCTTGTTTTCAGCAAGAAATCTGTAAAATATTCAGCAGAGGTAATGAAATTCAAAATATGCAGGAGTACATCTTTGAAATCCAGACACTGATATGAAAATAAATCCATGTATTAGCCCTTTTTGTCAAAATAACTTCAGCTTCCCCTTTCATTTTACTTTACCTTGCTTTCTAAAGTGGTCAAAACTAAATGCTAGATTGTTGCAAGAGCAGATTAAAGGTTCTGACATAATTGCTGCATCTGATCCAGTTCCCCTGTTTAGTTTTGTTTATTGGATTTTTTTTGTTTCTTTTTTAGTCTTTATCTGATTTCGAGAGTGACTTGAAATACATTACGGATGTAGTTAAGGTGTGTATGCTTTGTTTACCCTTTTTTCAACATTTTGTTAAAACATTTTGTTTTAAACTCTTTAATTATTTGTTTTGTTTTCTGTCTCTTAGCTGAATGCCTTTGATCAACGGCATCTTGATGATATCGACTTTGATGTTCGCTTGCCAGCATTCCAGGCAATTGCTTCTCATATCAAAGAAATGCAAGAAGTGGATATCAACTTTATCATTCCAGTTATGCATAATTGCTTTTATACCATTCAGGTTGGTGAATTTTTTTTTCTTGTGTTTAATACAGTACTTGTTTAATTAATGTTGTAGTCTAGTTCTTTTGATCACTATCAAAAGATAACAAACAACTTCGCAAGTTGCCCCTTTTCATAGAAGCTGAGACTTTTCTCTTTTGTAGCAGTATCCAAACACTTTCTGGGAAAATTATTATGATCCCTGTGCTACAGCTTGCTACAGCTTGCTGAAACCTCTATGTCTGCTGGGAGAGGAGAGATGCTAATCAAGCTTTGAAACTGTAGCTTATGGTGAAAATATGCTAAATCTGCTATTGCTGCTAAGTTTACATGCTGTAATTTCTCTTTATCTCATCAGTTGGGAGATATGTCCTTAAGCGACAGTGCCAACCTGTGTTTGACTAGCATTATCCGTCGGCTAGCAGAAATTGAACACAGAGAAGATGAATATAAAGAAATAATCCAGCACACTCTCCTGGAAGCTCTGAGAAAGGGCTTGAAAAGCAAAACTGAAGTAAGTAGTTAACATCTTAATGGCTATCCCCTGGTTGTCTTGATGTTATGATTTGGTCATCCTTACCTTTGTAATGGCAGCTGTAAGTACCATATTTTCTTGCATACAACAGACATGTTTTTGGGGGGAAAAAACAGGTGCTGGAAATTATAGTCTGCATTATGTACCAGAAATAGTGAGAACAGTTTCTGCCTGTTGCCAAGTAAAAGTGAAAGTAAAATCTATGTGAAACTCACAGGGAGCAGAGCAGTGAGCAGGCTCAGCTCCCTAGCTGCTGCTACAGCTACTGTAAAGAAAGATCTTTTTTCCCTTCTTTATACCTTTTAGAAACACAGTGCATATTTTATTCTGTAATGTGTTGTATGTGAAAAAATATTGGGAATTCCCTGCATAGGAAAAACTACTCTTGCTTCAGATCTTTAAAAAATCCTTAACTCCTCCTGCTGTAGTTTTCTCTGTATCTTACCTTCTAAATTTGACATTTCTGTAGGACAGAGATTTGCTATATTTTGTGTACTTTGCAAAAAGTTAAATGTATCTGTAACAAACAGCAAACAAGAATGGCACCACTGCCTAAAAAACAGGTAGTTTTGGAAGTCAAGTTGACTTGATTAGCTTTTGTTCTAATTCTGGGCTGTCCAACTGGCAGTGGTGGTAGCGGGGCAGGGGGTGGGGAGAAGGGAGGAGGCTCACTGTTTGTGTGGCAGTGGTGTATGAGTGTGTTCGGAGAGAGGGGAAATCACCCATGTAGTGGTGGCAGTGGGGATAACTCTCACAGAAGCAGTGGTGGGTGATTGCAGAGGGGCTGCACACGGTAGACTTCCTAAGGAGCCCATGCAGTCCCCAGCATGGGGCCTGCAACCCACCACCTATGCAGTGTGGCCCCCGGCAGCTCTGACATTGGACAGCCCTGTTGTAAATGGTGTTCTGTTGCATTTCTTGTGAACACTTACCGTGATCATTTGCCATTTGTAGAGCATTCAACAAGACTACACATCATTGCTTTCCTGCTTGATTCAAACGTTTCCAAAGCATGCTGAGTTTCAGGACTTGGTCCAGCTGACTGACTGCCATGACCCTGAGATGGACTTCTTTGAGAACATGAAGCATATTCAGGTAAAAGGTAGCACTTCTTTTTCACCAGAGCATCTAGCATTGGATCAAGAGGTGTAGTTTTCAAAAGCACCCAGGTTACATTTTTTAAAATAATGTGCGTCTTAAATCTCACTGAGATAGAGACTTAGGCTCTATGTTTTCTTGATGATTTTGAAACAGTTACTTCGGTGTATGCTTTCTAAGTAACGTGATTCAAGATAGAAAATAGATATTCTTCTTCTATTCTTCTTCTAAAATGAATAGAAGATATAGATTGAAGATAGAAAATAAGCTGCTCTTTACCATCCTTGAAGAGATGAAAGTCTCTAAAAAATAACAACCATGTTTCCATTTGCATGACATTTTTCATAATGTGTTCCCAGTATCTTTGATCTTTTTTATTTGTCTAAAAAGAGCACAATCGCATTTAAGTATTCATTAATGTCTTGGATTCTCATTCAGGTGTAACAGGGTATATATACCTCTCACAGCAAAAGTCTGAAAGGTTAATGAAGAGCTTAGTTGCCTGCCTCAGCAATGACCAGGCAGCCATTTAGAAACAGGTGCAGCTGCAGCCTATAAAGAATTGGGGCTGAGAGAAGCTATGGAGAGAGCAACAGTAAGAGGAAGCTTACCAAATAGGAGTGCCCCAAATAGGAGAGTTAGGGAGCAGCTCAAGGAAGTGGCAAGGAATGGGATGGGATTGGATGGGATGGTTCCCAGCCACTTCCCTCAGGACCCGTGGGCTGCACCTCAAAGGAAAGGGCAGGCCAAGGTTCCCCCTCGCTTTTTACTTCTCTTTCGCAGAAAGAGAAATGACAGACAGCCCTGGTCTGTCAGAGGTGCCTAGTGCTGGGTCTGTAGTCTTTTGGACTTGGTACAAGACTTTGAACTTCTTTTTACCCTCTCAGGTTGAGCACATGGTATCTGTTTTCTAACCTTCTGTAACTGAGAATCTTGTTAATTAACTTGCAAATTTCTCTCAGATCCACAGAAGAGCACGAGCCTTAAAGAAATTAGCTAAACACATAAGTGAAGACAAGATTGCTCTGTCCTCCAAGTCTCTGCAGAATTACATCATGCCTTATGCAACTACAACTATTTTTGATGAGAAAATGCTTAAGGTAGGTTTTTAACATCAAGCTAATTTAACACTAATGCATCCATCCTTGTTATGTCTTTCTGCCTCCAGCATTTTTAAGTGTGACAGATGTGGAGTATATTGCTTTTCAAATGACAGTTCTCTGCCTTATTTCCCTTTGGTAAAGGTAGACTAAATGTTTGGACATAATTCCATAAAATGCTTACCAAATGCTGTTTTGCAGGGCTGCCCCCTTGATTACGCATTTTGCTTTCTGTACTACTTATTTCCTGTCATTCAGACAATTAATTTTAAAACCCAATTAGGTAGAATTTTTTTTCCTCCATCTCCAGGCAATGAATAGATGCTCTGTTGGAGAGAGCTTTCCCATGAAATATGATCAGTTACTGTCTTGGTAGCAAAATATATATGGTACGATATGCATGCAGTGCCAACCAAAAGAGATTGGCATAACAAAAACTAGATTTCATTTGGAAAAAAAATACAGGGACTGGTTGAGATCTTTTGGAATCAGGATCAGTTTTGTAATGAAAATAGACAATTTAGTGTGATGATGTCTACTCTGTCATTCTTGTACAACAAACAATATTTGAAATGAAGAAAATGTAATATAGAGCTAGAGACACTTGTGAAGATTTTAAAACCCCCAAGTACTTTTTTTAAATGTTAAAGTTATTCCCACCTACCATATATATTTCAATATTTGAAACCAGAGGTGCTTGATTCCTGGCCCAGAGGCCAAATCCAGTCTGCAGAACCATGCCATCCAGGCCATAGGGCTCTCCCCCCCCCCCCCCCCCGGTTTGGAGAATTTGGTGGTGGGGGAGCAGTAGCAGTTAATGCTGCCACTCCTCCCCTGCTGCCAAATTCCCAAGCCACGTGTAGCTGAGTCGTGCCCCCTCTCCCCCATGTGGCCAGGTTGGGGTAAAGGCCCATCCCGTCCCCCCCATCCCCCAAACTTTTGTAGAGGCAGCTTGGGGCTGAGCTGCTCTCCAGCTTCCTCCACACAGCCAGATTGGGCCCTGCCATGCCCATCCCGTGGGCTGGATTGGCTGACCAGCTGGATATTGCTTGCAGACAGACCAGGCAATGCTCTTTTGTCCCATGTGGCAGAAAGGGTGGTCACCACTGCTCTAAACATAAGCAGTGAGGGATCAGTGGGGCTTCTTAAATTGTACTTAGTAAACAGGTACTCAGGGCATTTTCATGATGTTAGAAATCCCTTTATATACATGTTTAACTTTGCACACAGTTGTTCCCTTATTCGGGTAAAGTTAAACTCATGTTTAAGCAGTGGTATGGCATTAAAGGTCAACATCTTAGTTTGTTCTATTTGATTCATTTTCTGGTGACTCTGGGAAGTCTGGCCCCCCCCCCCCTTTCTTTTAGCCGTATTAATTGTTGAATTAACTAGATTGCACGTAGTAATTTTTAAAAAGTATGCTAGTAGTGATTTGATTTTTGTTTGTTTTTGGACAGCATGAAAATATGATAACTGCTTCGGTTGAAGTTGTAGGAGCTGTTTGCAGGCATCTCTCTTGGTCAGCATATATGTACCATTTAAAGCATTTCATTCATGTTTTGCAAACTGGACAGATCGATCAAAAACTGGGTGTGAGGTACAGTGATTGTTTTTTTTCATTGCTTATTGTCACTTACTTTTAAAGCCACAATTGTAAAATTATGCATTACAAAAATTCATGTTTAAGGAATATTTGAAGGATTTTTAGCATTTTTTCTGACTTGGGCTTTTGTAAGTGATAATTATTTGAAAAATGAATAAATAAGTAGCGAGATCAGGCTTTGAGATCAGGAGATCCTTTCTTTTGTGCACCAAGAATTGATCTTTTTTTCAATCTACTTGACAGCTTGTTAGTGACCATACTAGAAGCTTTTCACTTTGACCATGAAACACTTGAAAAGCGTCTTGAGACAATTCAGAATGAAGGTGAGTAGTTTTGATTCTTGATGATAGAAACTTATACCCTGGCTACTCAGTGGGCACATCTACACATTCATTAATGTGCCTTAGATAATGCTTTTAATTTAGTACTTGCTTAATTAAGTACTAACTAAATGTACAGTACCGAGAGTTACTTTATAGTAGTGTTGGTGCAGTTATTTAGTGACGCTTACTGCACGTTAACCTAATAACATTGTGCAGCAGGCTATTAGCACAGTTTGTGCTGTGACACGCTACTGTGCAGTGTTATTAGGCCAATGTGCAGTAAGTGTCTTGTGTAGACATGCTTAGTGTGTTGATACTTAAAGTATTCTATTGCTTTATACATTCAAGTTATCTACTAACTCAGGGGCGGACAAAATACGGCCCATGGGCTGGATCTTGCCTGCCAGGCACTTTCATCTGGCCCGCAGCACCCACCAACTAATTGTACCCTGTCCAGCGCTTCCTCCCATGAGGATGGGAGCGAGGCGCCCACTATATACCCTTTTTCCCCCTGCCAACATACCTTAATGGGCCTCACCCCTCCTTGTGGGTGGAAGGGCCCGGCCCGACCTCTGCACAGCTTCCAAGCGGGGCTGCTGCTGCCATTGCTGCAGCTGCCAGGGGACCTGCTTGGCTTCCCCAGCATTCTGTTAACTCTGGGCAGCAGGTAGGGAAGTGGCAGGAACAGGGGCAATGGTGGTGGGGGAGCTACAGCTAGGCAGGAGCATGGAGCCCGCACCCAGAGGGGCAGCTGCAGCATGGAGCTCAGGTGGGCAGGTTTTTAGTGTGAGGGAGAGTGGGGGGTGTGGAGGCTCCCCCTACACTGCCCCCACGGTGCGTGACAGCAGCAGGTGGGGGTGCTCGGGGTGCTTGTACCTGGCACAGGCGCTGGTGCCCGGCAGTGCGTGGCTCCAGGCAGCACTGCATGTGGGAGTGAGGAGCACAGCCCAGCTGGGCCACCTCTATTGCTGGGGTTCCCCGCTGCGCAGGTGCAACTCCCTCACTTGCACACCACTGGAGGGAAGCTCCACACACTGGACCCAGCTGCCTTCACCTCTCCCTACTGCGCAGGTCCTGGGACTCTGCTGGAAGAGGAGGGAAGTCCCTGGACCTGTGCAGCAGGGAGTGGTGGAGGCATTTGGCTCCAGCGTGTGGAGCTTTCTTCCAGTGGCGTGCAGGTATTGCACGTGTGCAATGGGGATTCCTGGCAGTAGAGGTGGCCTGGCCAGGCTGCACTCCTTGCCCCCATGTGCAGTGCTGGCCAGAGCCATGCTCTACCAGGTACCACCGACTGCGCTGGGTGCAGCCCCCTGAGTGCCCCCACCTGCTGGTGCTGCCGCTGCCTGTGGGGCCTGCACACCATGGAAATAGTGTGGGGGGGTCCCCAGCCCCGCCACCCTCCCTCACATCCCACAAATGCCACACGCCACACACCCACACCCTGCCCCCACAGCTTTCCCACATATACACCCCTCCAACATACCCTATTACCCACCCACACAGAGCCACACCCCTTCACAACCCCCACCATACACACACACACATGCATACACCGCACACACAGTATACAAGATTAAGACTTTATTTTGAGTTAATATGCAGTCACCTCTATACACAATACTCAAACACAAATTGCGACAAAAATATTTTTTGTAATAAAGTTAAAATATGTTATAGTAGATGTTTGACTTCCAGTGTCTGGTTTGTTTTTTTTCTGGTTCCCAAATAGCAACCCTCCCTCCCAAAAGGAGTATTTCCAGGGGGGCAAGGGAAGGGACTTCCAATGGCAAAGGTCAGGGGTTAGGGCCAGGATTTCCAGTCCCAATATGATGACCAGGGGGCGGAGCAGCTGTCAAGGGGCGGGTCTACCAATGCAGCCCTCCAAAGCTCACCAAACCTCATTAAGCAGCCCTCCAGCTGAAATAATTGCCTACCCTGTACTAACTGGAAAGCCAGGTTTGACTAAGATTCTTCTTGGGAATACTACAGTCTTTATCCTGTACATGGCTCAGTGAGGAGAGGGGTTGGGGCAAGGCAGCTTTTAAACCACCTTACTTTTCCTTTGAACCTAAGGCTTCCACAGACCAAAATAGCCTGGGTATAACTTGGCTAGTTCAGGGGGTACTCTAAATTACACTGGTGGGAGTAGTATTGCAGGATTTCTTAGCTGGCCAAAGACTGGGCAAACTAGTCCATCCTATTGCAGCTGCAGCTATGATTGAGGAACTTGTCTTGTTTGCATCTGTGGTTGTCTGCCTAGTGACTTTTGCATGTAATGCAGGGCTGCCTCACAGTAGGGCACATAGAATAATAGCTCTTACCCAGTAGAAATATGAAATGGTAGCAGGCAAAACTTGAACATTGGCTCTTAGGTTTCTGTGGCAATGTTCTCTGGTAAGCTAGTCTTAGGAGCCAGTCTTGCAGCCTTTGTGCTTACATGTAGACTTATTCAGTCAAACAGCAGTAGCGTAACTAGGAGTAGGTGAGAGGGTCACCTGCCCTGGATGCCAAATTAGGAGGGTCACTGAAATCTTCACCCAGCCTTTGCAGAATCCATGCCCTGAGAGCACTGCCATGCTGGGAACTCCAAAGACAGGTCCCAGCTGCTATTGCTTTAAGAGCAGTAGAGCTGGGTAGGTGGAGCACATGCAGCAGCTCAGCCAGGATTATTTAGATTTCCCAGCATGAGTAAGTCTGCTTATGCCTCTCCCCCCCCCCCCCCCACCCCCCCCGCCGTTTCTCTCGTACTGGTGCCCCCCAGCCCCTGGCTCTCAGAACCCATGCCCCACTCCTTTCCCTCCTGCTGTCCTGCAGGGTTTGTCCCAGGTGCCAACTTGGCTTGTTTCCCCGCTGCCAAACAGGACTACCCGATGTGAGAAGGGGCTGCAAGACAGGGCACTAAGTGTAGTTCAAAGTCACAGCTATCAAAGACACTCAACATGACTCCTCCTTCAACTTTGAAATGGCTCTGTTGCTTGTTGTGCCTGTGGTTGACAGTGTGAGAGCTCTGCTCAGACTCAGAAGATGACACTATTTTCTTTCCATAGTCTCAGTTTTATACCTACTTGGTGCATGGTTTTGATTTCATCTGACAGATGCAGATATCATGGACATTGAGCAGGGAGCAGAGAACGAAGAAGCCATGGAAATGGAGCAGAGTGAGGGGGAGGAGGAACCAGCTGAGGAAGAGAAGGCCCAGAACATCCCTGAAGATGGTGGAAACCAGAATGACCCAGCACAAATTCAGCCTGAACAGGCAGTCACTAGAGAATCTGAGGGCATTCAGAAAGTGGTCACATCTATTTCTTCCCTTCCCAGAAATAAGGAAGAGCTGGAGTGTCTGATAAAACACATTCAAGAAACAGTAATTGAGAACATCTTGCCCAAGTTACGCAGGTGTCTTGCAGCAAAGGTGCGCAAGTAGCATGGCAAGTCCTGTATATATATATGCTGTCATTGTAAATGACTGTTGTATGAATGCTAGAAGCCACCCAAAGAACAGGGGCCAGTGGGTAGGAGATTTCCGAGTGGCTTCCATGTGGTACCTCAGCCTAAAGAGAGCCCAGTTCTTGAGTCTGATAAAGGGAATTCATTCCATATGGCATATTGAAGGGATTGCTGACAAACCCTCCAGTTAAGTGTACCTGGTACATTCACTTGCCCGTGTGGAGACATTTGGGGCTGTTCATTGTGTCTGATTCACTTTATTCAGACCAATGACTAGCTCTGAGGTGTTAGATTGTACAGTACAAATGTAGGTGAAGGATCATGTGCTTGCATGAGATTTGGCAAAGCGGAGTTAAAATGTCCAGTTTCACCAGACTTCGTGTATGCCTCTGGGTAGATCGCAAAGTTTCTGTCTGCCTTGGTTCTTTATCTGTAAAATGGGAATAACAGTTCATCCCTACCTCCTAGGGGTTTTGAGAAGGTTAAAGACATTCAAACTCAGGTGCTTGGTAAACAGGCTATATAAGGACTTAACACCTGAGGTTTAACTGAACCTTATTTTTTCTTGAAAGAATAATTTTAATATCTACAGTAGCTCCAATGGGTGCCAGAAATATGTGGTTGGAAGGTCTCCAGCAGGAACATCTGCATGTGTGCTGGACTGCACAGTTGTTACTGCACAGTCATTTAGTACTTGCTTAGTCAAGTACTAAATGACTGCACAGTAACTGCTGTTTCCAGTGCTACTGCACAGTAGCTTTGCTGCTGTGCAATAGTGTTTGCATCACAGGTCATGCCCGCCAATGCTACATCACCATAGCGTCTCATGTAGATGCGCCCAGTGTGTACTTCCCCACATAACATTCCTGGGTATATCTTTCTTCCGGTTGCTACATTTTGAGAGAATGGGAAATAAAGGAAACTAGGATGTCTCCACCCAGCATACATGGGGGAAGGAGTGGAGGTCTATTCAAATGCATTGAATCAGTTTGTGAGGGAAGTATCATTTTGCTATGAGCAGAGTCCCTTTATAAACAGCTTCCAAGAGACCAGTTGGCAAAAAGCTCTAGAACCCTTCAGGAGATGGATATGTGTGTGTGTATGTATGTATATGTATGTATATATAATGCATTAGACAAGAGACAGTAAGATTTGATGAGACGTAGCTACTGCACTATGCCATTTTCCTGAGATGAAAAATTCAGGTTGCTAGCTTAAGATGTCTGCCTGCTCATTCTGGGGTCAGAAACTATGTTATTCATGAAAGCAGTCTGGTATTCAAAGCAGTTTGTGTCTTCACCATTTTCCAGGTGAAAAGAGATGAGGAGCACAAGCTTGTGAAATCGAAAGTTGTGAATGATGAAGAGGTGGTCCGAGTCCCTTTAGCTTTTGCGATGGTCAAAATAATGCAGTCTCTGCCACAGGAGGTGATGGAAGCTAATCTACCAAGGTACACCACTTGATGGAGTGACCAGAGGAGCTCCTCAAGCATAATTCATTACATCAAAAGAATAAGGACATGCCTTGTATGTATTTTTGCATTTTTTTAAGTCTGCAGATTTGCGCTGATCTAGGGTGAGGAAAAAGCCCTAAAGCACCGTTACCTTTTTCTTAATACAGATGTTTTCACAATGACTTTGAATTTAATGCTGTGCCCTTTTCTTTCACTTTTTGTAAAAGGACCCTGCTCTTTGCAAAAGGGCTTTGGTAGAATCCTAAACTAATAAATGGAGGTTCAGGGTGAGATACTGAGTCAGGGAGAGAATCCAGACATAGTTCTCCATTTTAATCATCCTTTCTCTCTGGACAGTAGCATCATTTGAGGGGAGGTCTAAGATCCATACATGTTATTAAGACCTTCTCTGAAAATAGAAAATGAGGTGCCTAGTAGGCCTGTGCGAGGCTTCGGATCCGGAGAAGCTTCGGACACTTTGGGGTCCGAAGCAGCACATCTGGGTCAAAACGCTGGCCTCGTTAGGCTTCCCGAAGTGCTTCGGAGCTGCCTTGGATCCGCCTCGGAGATCCGGCCATAGGGTATAATGGGGAAACAATAAAATATCTATAACTTTGTTGTTTTTTGTCTGATTTAGATGAAATTTTCAGGGTTGATAGACTCTGCAGAGAGGATTAAGCCTGCCAAGTTTCAAGAAGATCAGTGCAGGGATTTGGGGGAAACAGCACCCCAAATTCTTGAAAGCAAAACTCATGTCACGTCTATGTGTTACACCACGGGGGGGGAGAAAACTGCAGGGGTGGTAGCTCTTATGAGGCCACAAAACCTGCCAAGTTTCAAGAAGATTGGTGCAGGGGCTTGGGGGGAACTGCCTCGCAAGCTGCAGACAAGCAAAACTGGTGCCATGGGTGCTTGTGGGACTGACTGTGTCTGGCTTGGGGCGGGGAGGGGAGACACTGCTGCAGGCCTGGCTGCTAAGCTGCTGTGTTACCAGTTAACAAGCAATCAATCATGATTCACCCAGGGACCAGGGACTCGGGGACCAGCTCAATACACAGGACCTAGCTACTACATAATGACTTAACGAGCAGCAATTATCACCTACAAAACCAGGCTAAGGAGAGGAAAAAATCAATACAGAGGATCAACTGCCCCAAGACAGAGACAGTCTTGGCATGAGTTTTGCCTGTCAGCAGCTAGGAGTGCAGGGCCTCAGGACCCCCCTGCACCGATCTCGACAGCTGGCAGGCATCATGGCCACAGCAGGGGCCACCATCCCTGCAGCTGTCACACCGCTGTGCCTTAACACATGCAGTGTCACCCATAACACGAGTTTTGCTTGTCCGCAGCTTGGGGTACAGTTCCCCCCAAACTCCTGCACCGATCCTTCTTGAAATTGGGCAGGTTTCATGCTCTCAGCAGAGGCTACAATCTCTGCAAGTTTCATCCAAATCGGACAAAAGCCAACAAATTTATAGATATTTAATTGATTCCCCATTATACCCTATAGCCAGATCTCCGAGGCGGCTCCGAAGCTCTGGAGCCGCTTCGGCTGGATTGAGGCGGAAACCTGGTCCGGAGCTCCGGATCGGATCGCGGCCATCCAAAGTGGCCGAATCCAAAGCCGGATTGGATCACTGCCAACTCGCACAGGCCTAGTGCCTGGTTTTGAAGGTAACTCAACTTCTTATGCGAAGCTGTCAGAAAAAGAGTGAAATTGCCATGAAAAGCATTCTCCCTAGTCAGTGGAGTTCTCTATTTTGTGTGTGCGCTGAGCTGTCACTCTCTGTTTACAGCATTCTCCTGAAAGTCTGCTCACTTCTGAGGAACAGAGCACAGGAAATCCGGGACATTGCACGGAACACCCTCACTAAAATAATAGAAGCTCTGGGAGCCCAGTATCTGCAATACATCCTAAAAGAGATGCAGTCAACTCTTGTCCATGGGTACCAGGTAACCTCTCCATTATTCCTCACCTGTTCTCTGTTGCTTTTTTGTAAGTCTTGGGAGGAGTGGCAGGAGAGTAATTGTTGAGTGGCTAAATAATTTAGCAGTAGTATTAATTAGTAGTATGGGAAAGAATTGGGACCAGCATTGTGAGACTTCTGGGAAGAAGTGGTCCATGTCTATAAGAGCTTACAATATAAATAGGCATGATGGAAAAAGAAACACTGCTGTCCCCATTTTACAGATGGGGCACCAAGTTATAGATGAAATCCTGATTCTGTGGGAGTCAACAGGACTTCATTTTCCATTTACTTCTATAGGACCAAGTTTTCATCAAAAGTGACTGTTCTAAAGTTGCACAATGAATATGTATAGTAGAGGTGAGGATAGAAACATGATCTCCTGAGCTCCAGTGACTGCCTTAACCACAGAGGTGTCTGTCTTCTCATGATCTTTTTCACTGGAACTTACAGCATCAATGTTTATTCAAATGAGTTACCCTGGGGAGGGGGGATGTCTTAGTTTCTCACTCATATAATTTAGCACATGATGTCAAACTCATCTGAGATGAGTGACATGGGAACAGTCCATGGGCTGGGTAGGACCCATAGACCCTGTTGGCCCTGGATTTGGACCCAGCCCCTTTACCTTTGTTCCAGGTAAGCACAACGCTCAGACAGACCACAACACCTGCCAGTTGATAATAGGCGAGTTTATTGATACAGAGTGATAACAGACAAACAACAGTACAAACAATCAACCAATTCTATATCTACCAATCCTAGGGCTGTCATCAGATTCAAAGTACATCTGGTTAGGATGCAGGCTCCACTCTGAGGCTCTCTGTCTTAGGTGTCAGCAGTCTGGAGGTGGGATGCCAAGGCCCACAGCCCCCCTCCAGGGTGTGCATGAGATGGGCTGCTGGTATACTTTTGGTCCATGGCGGTCTCAGGGACCCTTCCCTGGGGGGGCAGGGATGGGGACAGGGACCCTTGTCAGGGAGCAAGACAGGGAGGGGCAGGGAGGCAGAGAAGGAGGCCCGAGAAGGAAAAGGGAGGGACAAGAAGTGACGGGAGGGACCCATTGTTAATCTCAAGTCTGCTTTTGTATTCTCCTCCCTCGATGACTCCTGGTGACTCTTCATCTGTGGCTTTCTGGTTGGTTGTCTCTCTGTGGTCACACATCCACATAGCCTTCTGGGCCTTCTCCTTATTTGGTCAGTTCCCCCAAAACCCAGACTCAGGCCTCCTGCTGCTCTGGGGCCTTGTAGCTGGTGTCACTTATTTTGTGTTATGGGACGGTATGGTACATACTTCCTTGGTTCCCAGGCTCTGTGTCCTTGTTGTGTTAGACAACCTGTCTGCCTTGAAGGCTGTGATCTCGTGGTATGGGATGCCCCCTCCTCAATTCTCAGGCTATGCCCATCCATTGGCTTTGTTGTGCTAGACAGCTCATCTGTTTTCAGGGCCATGAGAAGCTGTCTGTGCGTCTCCCAAGCTCTTTAAAAATCCATTAAACCCCTCCTGCCCATCTTGAACCCTTATACCTATACCTATAAGTCAGTTCCAAAAAAAACAGACCTTCAAATGCCACTTCCAAGCCAACAGACTTCATCCCTTTTCCCCTAGCATACCTGATCCAGTGGCCACTCCAGCTGGCCTTGGACCTATACTGTGTGCAGCGCAGAACCTGGAGTGGCTGGAATAGGCACTGCATGCACCACAGTCCAGCTGGAGCAGCAGCAGCCACAGTGCACGTGGTGGTTGTTCTGGCCAGACTGTGCCACACGTGATGCCTGTGCCAGCCAGTTTAGGACCTGCGCTGCATGCAGTGCATGCAACTACCACATATGGTGTGGGTCCTGGAATGATTGGAGCGGACATGTGCAACGTAGTCCAAGTTGGGCATCCACTGTGAGCAGTGCTGCTGCTACTGCTTCAGCTGGACTGCGCCACGTACACTGCACTTTCTGCTCCCCCAGGTTCCACGCTGCACATAGCATGGGTCTCAGACCAGCTGGAGTGGCTATCAAATCAAGCATGCTGGGGGTCCGTGGGCCAGATCCAGCCTGCAGGCTGGCTCCATGTCATGGGTGCAGGCCTGCCCCTTGTGGATCTGATCAGACTCAGGGTCAGTACCAGGGGCAGGACAGGAGGGTTCCATAGGCCAGGTGTTTGACACCCTTGCTAAAATCTAGCACATAATAAATAATAGTTCAGTGCAGCTTAGAATTAGTCGGATAGTAGAACTATCTGTATCAGCCTGTGCCAGTGGTACTGGTCCCACTAAAGCTGTTTGTGTGCCTGCTCTGTTGGTTGGTCCCGGCAGGTGTCTTAAGTTATGTTCAAGTGGGTAAAAACTAAATTTTGAAGTCTGGAGGGGAGAAATCATGTATTTTTCATTATCACTATGTTGGATAATGGACAAATACGTATTTTCTATCATTAGGTTTTTTTGAACAGTTGTCTCCTCAGTAGTTTGTTTTTTTCCTGCAGGGATTTCTTGAGCATTTTTGAGGTGAGCAAGATACCCAGATCTGAGTAAGACAGGAGTGCTCAACCTATCTGGCCCTGTGGCTTGGATGTGTGGCGTAGAGCTGGTCTGCTGGCTGGATCCCATGTGCGGTTAATGCACGGGTGTAATCTGGTCCACTGCATCCCATGTGCACAGCTGATCCATGGGTGCAGTCCACTGTGTCAGATCCAGCTGCGGAGTGACCCTGCACAGTGGCCTGACCCTGTATGCCAGATCTACCTGTGGCCTGACACTGGGACCCACATAAAGAACCGTATCATCCAACTTGTGGGACTTCCCGCAGGTCCAGAAATTTGGTGGTGGGGAGCTGGTGGCAGTGTTAACTGCCGTCACTCTGAAAGCAATTAATTTTGCCACTGCTCCCCCACCACCAATTTCCCAGGCCTGTAGGGAGCCCCACAAGTTGGATGACACAGCTCTGTGGGCCAGATGCAGCTTGCAGACCATAGGTTGAGCAGCACTGCTTTAAGAGACAAAACTGCCAATAACAAATACCCATGTTCTGAGATAGAACCTCTCTCTCTCTCTCTCTCTCTGTAGGTCCACGTGCTGACTTTCACTGTGCATCTCTTACTGAAAGGCCTTACCAGTAGGCTACATGCTGGCGATCTGGACCCTTGCTTAGACATTCTGATTGAGGTAAACGTAGTTTGGTTACAGAAATTGGGATACTTGTCGAGTGCAGATGGAAGGGTCTAGGGGACAGGCGTGTGTTTCTATGGGGATGCTTGCAGTTGAGATTTGGTGCATCCCCAAGCCACTAAAGAAGCCACTAATTATGCTTTCCTATTGAGTCTGGTCTGGTTATTCTGCTGTTCTTACTCATTGCTCTCTGCCATGTTTCAAAAGATTTTCAATCAGGAGCTGTTTGGAGACATTGCTGAAGAAAAGGAGGTCAGGGGAATCGTCTCCAAGGTCATGGAGGCTCGGCAAAGCAAGAGTTATGATTCCTATGAAATCCTTGCCAAGTATATAGGGAAAGACCAAGTGACCAGACTCATTCTTCCATTAAAAGAGGTAAGGAAACATAACCAGAGCCTTTGGTAAGATCTCCACTTTGAACATAGTCAACTCTTGCACCATCAAAGGACGAACCTGATTGCTCCCAGTAACTAGCATGGCATAACCACACAGGCCCTGCCTTGCGTTTCAGTTGTTCTGCTGGAAGTCAGTGTACTCTTAAAGGGCAAAATAAGGAATTAATATTTTTATCTATGATAAGGGAATATTTTTCATCTTCCCTCCTGTCTCCACTCCCCTACTTTAAAAAAAAAAAAGGCATCTTCTTTACAGGTGCTTTCTATCTCTTGTTACATCAGTTTCACTGGAACTGGTAAGAGTCTCTGTCCTGTAAGCTGCTCTATCTGAGTGGGGCCCTGCAGAAGCTTCCTACATCTCCATATTTGTAGAAGTGTTCATCCATGTGGAGCCCCAGTAACTTGAGCAGGGTTCTGATCAGGTAAATGCTGTTACCCCACAAAACTCTGGCAGGAGTGGAGTCGTGTGCAGTTGTGAGCTCTGGTATTTCACAGTAACATTGGATTCTTGGCAGTGCACAAAGTGAAGTGGTGGAGAGCAGGGAGAAGATGAAGGGACCTCTCTGTACATGGAAGGCAGCAGGATCCTACTTGTGCTGCAGTCTTGAGAACTGGGATCATCAGGGAGACAATAGAGAAGAGAGAAACTGCTTTGGCCATCCTTGTAACTCCTAAATACTCCCCACAGAGACAGCTGCGACACAGAGATGTGTTACAGCTTCCTATGACTTCTGTTTGTGATCTGTAGATCTTAGAGAATACCACAAGCCTGAAGATATCCCGCAAGGTGAATGAAACGTTGCGTCACATTATGGCAGGATTGATTCTGAATCCGGAAATGAATGCAGAATCTGTACTCCTGCTCAGCCACGGCCTGATCAGTGAAAATCTGCCTCTGTTAACTGAAAAGGCAAAGTAAGTTAGAGAAAATGACACAATTTATAGCTTGGTGTTTACTGGTTTGAGATTCCAAGGTGTCGGGGGGTGGGGAGTAATTCCTTGAGATTTTTGCACTTGAAATGACTGTCAGATTTGCCTTCCCTAATATATCAGAGCAGGGGTTGGCAACATACAGCCTGCAGGCTGAATCCAGCCTGCAGATTCACTGCATCCAGCTCACAGAGCTGCAGGGCTTTGGCTATGCCCCTGCCCACACTGGGGCTGAGCAGCAAAGAGCTATAGCAGCTGGAAGTTGTGTCCATGCCACAGGTCCCTTCTACGTAGAAGCTGTGCTCATACTGCAGCCCAGGAACAGGGGTGCTGGGAGAAACAATAGCAGCATGGAGGTACACCAGAGCTAGAGAGCCAGAAGTTGCTTCCACATTGCTCTGGCTTATCCACACTTGTTCCCCTACTCAGCCTGGACCTGGCTCAGTTTTGGTCTGACTGGAAATTGGACTCGCACTGGAGCTAGGGACTGGGGAGCTGGGAGACGCAGCAGTGGAGCAGAAACAGCTCCCAGTTGTGTGGCTTTGGTGGGGACACAAGGAAAGCCCCTCCTTCCCTTGCCTTCCTTGCTCCCTCCCACCTCACAGCCCCTGCCGCTGATGCACTGCAAAAGTCACCTGCCCTTTGCCAGACAGGAGCTGGATAGTTCTGGTCCATGTCTTGAAAAAGTTTGCCAGCCCGTGTATTAGAGCTCCCCCCCCATGCTTCTCACAGCCTTACATTTACACTTCACCTTGGCTATGAACAAGTCACGTCCATACTCTGAAAGCAGAGCTGTCAAAGCCTGAAAATGCCAGTGGTTAGGAGTTGATTGAAACCGATCTCGCTCAGGAGTCTGTATGTCTTAGACACGCTCTGCTGTCCTGCTGGGAGCCTTCAGTAAGAGAGAAAATGAACTTTGGGAGGGATGTCTGATTGTGGTGTCTTTACTGCTGCAGTTCTATATTTCGCTTCCCTTCTTTTTTCCACTGTACCTACATTTTTCTCAAATATAGTGAAAGGTCAGTTTTTATGTGAGAAGAAGATGTAATAATTATGGAAGAGGTTTGGAAGTTGCAGTGTCTGTAAGCTTGTAGAGCTTTAAAAAAATAAATTGGCACTAAAGTGGCCCTTTCATAGGAGTTTGAGAATTGACTGATGTGTGAGAAAAGCATGGAAGCAGGACTTTAAGAAAAGCTAACATATTCGTCCCCAGATAAGTAAAATTGTCAGTCAGGTTTTTTTCATTGAGCCCTTTTTGGTTGGACTTGCCTGGATTTGCTGCCTGCAGTGCTTACTATCAGCTGTAGATGGAGAGAAATGCCCTTGCTGCCAGTAGCAAGTCTCTGATAGGGATCAGTGTCTAAATGTAAGTTTTGCTTCATGATAATTTGCAGAACTAAAGCCACACCTCCTTCAGATCCTCGTCTGCAACCAGAAAGCTGCCTGCTCCTCCCACCTACTCCAAATCGAGGAGGACAGAAAGCACCTGTTAGCAGCAGGACTAACATGTATATCTTGGTTGACTCAGGACTCCGGGTGAGACTTTTCCCGTATGTGAATACTGATATAACTTAATTGACTTTAGTGATGTGCCTTTAAAAAGTTGCAAGGAGCAGTTGCTTTGTTAAAGGCTTTTCCTGTGGTGCTGCATTATTTTACTGTGTCCTGAAAAAAGTTGTTTTTATTTAGCCCATGTAAGTATTGTAAGCGCTGTCCTTACTACAATGTGTATTCTCTACACTAGCTGCTGCACATGAGTCTGAAGAGATCCAAAATTAATTCTTCAGAGGAGCGCGTTTTAGAAATGCTGGATCCTTTTGTTCAGCTGCTGATAAACTGCCTGCAGTCCAGGGATGTGAAGGTACACTTCTAAGCTCTGTACTGCCTCTTCTACTGAGCACTGTTTCAGCATCACAGATCTCAGGAGTTCCCCTCACTGTTAAGTGAAAGACCTCTAGTGTTCATACTGTATTTCTTAAATGTTAAGACTGATTATTAGGGGGTGATATCTTAAGAGGTTCATAACCTGTGAAATAATGTTATGCCTTTGACTTTCTAATTCAGTCATGGCCAAAAATGAATAGTGAGCAGTTCTTACCATGTGGATGCTGTTAGACATCTCAGCATTCATTTGTATAGAGAGTTTAAGACTGGAAGGGGCCATTCGGTCTACTTTTTTATGTCCATTAAACCATTAAACGTCTTGGAGTTACTTCTGCATTGAACCCAAGAACTCGTGTGGCTAAAGCATATCTTCTAGAAATGCGTCCACTCGTCATTGTAATAAATCAAGAGTTGGAAAATTCACTAGTGGCTTCGGGCGTCTGGTATTATCACTGGTCCAAACAGTTTTCCTCACTGTGGGAACAAAAAAGAAAGCATATCTTTTAAATTTGAATTTATTTTGGCTTTAGTTTGACTTTAGTTTCCAAGTAATTTGGAAGAAAAGAAACTTGCTTTTGCTCTGGTTCTAGTTGGCGCTGCTGTCCCCACCCTCAGAAGGCTCCTCAAGCTTTTCCTAATCCCTTTTCTTGGTTTCTCCTCTGTCAGCCCCATCAATCCCTCACCTCTATCTCTTTCTTTGCAATGTATCGTAATAATATTGTGGGTTTCCAGTACTAAGCAGGGGTGCACCAATAAAGGTTTTTTTGAGCTGATACCAATGGCCAATTATTAATGAGCCATACTGGCCGATTACTGATCTGATTGCTGAGATGCAGCCCAGCAGCTTGGAGAGCAGTAACTGGTAAGTCTGTTGTGGGGGAAGGGAAGGTGTGTGGGGGGGCAGATCAAGGCCCCCATGGTGAGGGAGAGAGTGGGGCAAGGGCAGGCACTGCCCAGCCAGGGCAGAGCATAGGACAGAGCCACAGCTCATCTGGGGAGGCAGCTCTTGCTTCTGCATGCATCCCAAGGGGAGGCATGTGCCCCCTGGATCTATGTGCAGGGCAAGGGTGGGCTGCTACTGCAGGCTGTACCAGCTTCTTTCCAGTGGGGGGGCTGGGTGGTAGTGTGGTAGGGGGTAGCAGCACTGGGAGGGGAGCTGTGGGGGTGGGGGCTACACCACCCCAAAATTTGTCATAACCCTCCCCTCCCAGCCCCGGCCCAGCCCTCCCCTCCTGCCAGGAAGAGGCTGGCACAGCCCTGGCCCCCATCCCACCCTTGCCTCACGCACAGATCCAGGGGGCACGTGCTACCTGTGCCTCCCCTGGGGAGGCATGCGTGGCAGGAGCTGCCTACCCCCCATGCCCCCTGGATGAGCCGCAGCTCCGTCCTGCCCTCAATGCCTCGATCTGTCCCCCCTGCTCTTTTCCCCCACAGACTTACCAGCCAGACGCTGCTCTCCAAGCTGCCGGGCTGCATTTGTGGCTGTGTGCATGCACACAGTATTTATCAGCAACATTATTGGCCACGCCAGCCAAATAAAAGCTGATTGCCAGTAATGTCAATTTTCCTTTTATCAGTGCCGATATGATATGGACTGATGTATCGGTGCATCTCTAGTATTAAGGGATCAATCATCGTCCCTTTGAACTACTCTCATATGATGCTAATGGAGCACTCTGTTGACTTCGTATGTGGTGCTTCATAGAAGACCTTACTGTGCAAAGGAGTTGTTCAGTACTTCACGTGATCAAGCCCCATTGGACAAGTTCCCCTTTTCTTTTTTAACATCAGAGTCAGGAGTGGTTTCCTGGTGAGCAGATCATCCCATTTGTGCTTGGCGTTGGACCGGTTCCACACTAAGTGAGAGCTGTGGTTGCCTTTCTCAAGTGGCAGTGCACAGCGTAGGCAACAGTTTAACTGTTGGCTTCTACTCATTCATCAGTGTGCTCTCCCAGTGACTACTGTGCTACCAAACAAGGTTCTCCCTCTGCGTGGAGAAAACATTATGTTCAGGAGTGTGGGGTCTGCTTGGGTGCTCTGCATTATAACAAAGGCATCTGATGGACTAGCTGATTTGCCGGAAAACACTAGAGACATGATTTTTCACATGATTTCAGGAGACTAACTTGATGCACCTCAAAGGAACATGTTTTTCAGAAAGTGCTGAGCACCTGCCCTCTGAAAAATCAGATCCTTTTTAAGGTATCTCAAGGTTGTGTGGTTAAATACCATGAAGGACTGTGAGGTGTTCAGTGATAAGATTGTGGTGATATGGGGAACAGATGGACAGACAGATGAATGCAGCATACAGTGTCCAAGCTTTTGTAAGGCTGCACCAAGTTTTACTCTCAAATTTATTTTCGTTATTGGTAGTGCCTAGAAGCCCTGGGTCCTAGACCAAAGCCCTACTGTGCTAGACACTGAGCAAACGTTCACAGCCTTCTGGTGGATTACAAATAAACTAAACCACTGCAAATAATATTTAACTGTCTATAAAAGGTCTTGGCTCGCTTATAACCAGAGCCAAGTAGCTCTGTGAGTCAGTGGCTTGCCCTTGTGCCTCTGATAACTTTGTCCAGGTCCCTGCTGAGATCTTGGGTGAGAGGGTTAGCATTCTCCAGTGCTCTCCTTCTGGATTGCTGGCATAATCAACAAATCTAAAATATTAACCCATCCCTCCTCTAGAAAAATAATCTCATGAAGGCTGAGGAACTGTACTGTTGCTGTTTGTTGAGAGGTACTGTGTTTTGAGCCAGATGTAGGTGATTGATAGACAGCGAGAGAATTTCTTGGGCTCCAGAAATTACTAGCCACTTACTTGTTGTGGCTGTTGATAGGTCCACTCTCTTCACTGCTGTGTGCTTGCAATTGTAGACCAAAAAGCACTGCTCTTTAAAGCCTGATAAACCTGTGTTTGGTTCTTTTGCTCCTTCTCCAGGTGATCACTAGTGCTCTGCAGTCTTTTGTGTGGATTTTAAAGTTCCCTTTGCCATCTATTGAAAAGAACCTGGAGCAGCTCACCAAGCAGCTCTTCCTTCTGCTAAAAGACTTTGCCAAGACAGGAGCAGCCAAGAGCCAGAACTTTCATTTGGTCGTGAACTGTTTCAAAGTAAGTTGAACCAAAAAAGATCACATACTCTTGAGAAATCAGAACTGTAACACAATAGGGCCCTGAGAATTGCAATCCAGTCCTGCAGCTCCAGCTGTTGGGTTAGGATCATAGGGAGGTAAAAAAAAAAAAAAAAAAAATCTGTCTGGCTGTTCTTCAGTGGAAACTTTAAGCAATTCTACTGATCACTTGACACCACTGTGTCTCTGTGGTACTGAAGTGTTTACAGAAGCACATTTTCTAGCTACTTATATCTTCCTAGAGTAGCATGTTGTCACCACCATCTCTTTCACTTTTAAGGAAAAAGTGAACTTTCTCACTTTTTAAGTTTGTTTTCCAGTTGAAATGCATAAAAACCTATAGCTGGAATGAGCTTAGGGAAGAGGAAAATTAATAACAGTTATGGTAATCATCTTGTGTAGTGTCCTTCTGGCAAATGTACTGCTAAAAAGCATTGCAGAATTAACGTCACCCTAGAACTGAGTTATAAAGTGAATTGTACTGAAGAGAAATGTGGAGGAATTTTTCTCTCAATACAGCCATAAGCCATTATGCATGTGATCAGGCTCATTAAATTGAGGTTTCTGTATTTGTTGCATGTGTAGGCACGTACATTCAAGCTTCAACCTTGATTAGGTTTTTTGATTTTAACTTGCTAGCTGTAGACTTAGCAATGATTACTCCTTATGCAACTAAGGCTAGCTGTACGCTCCAGAGTTATAGTTTATCATATATTAAAGCACTAGCAGTACAAAACAAATTAGGCTTCCTACAAGGTTACATTTCAGGTTTCAGGAAGAGTATGATTTGTTGTGAACTGTATCATGGAATTGAAGTATTAACTGATCTTATGGATTGTGCTGGTACATCCACATTACAACATCCAGTTTTAATTTGTAGTCTGTGACTATACTTGTGAGGAATACGAAGAGTCACATAACGGACAAACAGCTACAGGTGTTGCTTGGGTATGCTGAAGAAGACATCTACGATACCTCACGTCAAGCCACCGCCTTCGGTCTTTTAAAGGTACTGCTGTGGAGTGAGTGAGTGGCTTAGATGTTATCAACTATAGAAATTAAAGTGCTTTCCTTTTCCACTTCCTGATAAAATTGGCAAGACTGCCAATCAAGTGAAAGGTTCCAGAATGCCTTTGGTCTTGTTAAGGTGCCCTTACAGACTGAAAAGTTTGTTTGACATTTTAGATATTCAAGTTCTCTCTCAGCTGAAAGATGACCACAGAACTAGTGAAATGAGGAAATTACAAGATACTTGGGTAATTGGGAAGGGTTTTAGTCACAGCTTAATATTGTTTTGGGTGGCCATTTTGTTAACATTTATTCACTTCACTGAGTGACTGACATTTGGGATATGGATTCTTTTGTTAAAGATTCAACATCCTCCTCCCTTTAATGAAGAGGAAGCTCATGCTGACCCATGCATTGGGTCTTACAGTAAAATCAGACTGGTCTGGGCAAGTTCCCTTCTTTGGAAAGGAGGCGAGGAATGCAAAAGCCAGTGTTAGGATAGCACCAGAGTTTTTGTCCTTCATTTACTGTGCGGTACTTGTCAATATGCCATCAGAATGACAATGACTCCAGTTGTCCTTTCACTGTTTTTAAGGCTATTGTATCCAGGAAGCTGATTGTTCCTGAGATTGATGCTGTCATGCAGAAGGTCGCCAAGCTTGCTGTGACGGGGCAGGGTGAGCCAGTGCGAGTCCAGTGCAGACAGGTTTGTAGAAAGCAGTTCCTTTCCTTAAGCTTCACATCCTAGTTTATTCAAACCATGCTAACAGGGTACATTTTGTGACTGTTGGTACACGAGTAAGAGCCACAACTCTCCTAATTCTCTGTCTGAACTGAGCTGCCAGGGGAATATAGGCTTTGCTAGACAAGAGCAGACCTGTGGTCCAGCCTGTCCAGTCTCCTAACTTTCCTGGGGATCAGCACAAGATTCCACAGAGGTAGGATTAAAGAGCCCTATGTCTGGCAGGAGTGGGATTATCCACCCCCATGTTGGGGATTACCTGGGTTTCAGGATTGGTTTGAGCCCCAGAGCTTGCGAGAGAGTTCCCCTTGCAGATTCTGTTAGCAATGACTATTATAACTGTGCAGAGCCTTGTTGCTAGAAATGTACAAACCCTTTTAGAATCTTTCTAAATTCTTTTGTTTCAGTGACTGGTAGTGATCATTGAGTTTCATTGCCTAATAATATACTGTTGGAAAAGTGGCTCCTTTTAACAATTTTGAATTTCCAGTCTTTTTAATTTGATAGCGTGCTGTGTTCTTTTGTGCTCCCCAGCTACATTCTGTAAACCACTAATTATTTTATCTCCTTTCGAAAGTCAGCAACATCAATATTTCCATCTCTGTTATTCCCATTGCTTTGTTTGATCTCCCTCTTGCATTTATGATAACATGAACTGTCTGATAAGGAAGAAGATAACATTCTGCTGAATCAGGATCTTTCAAGCGCACGCTTAGCTTGAAGTCCTGGGATGGATTTACCTGCAGGCTTTAAAAATAGTACTGTATGGATTTAAATGCTTTGCTGAGTTAAATGCTTTGCTGGATTTACCTGCTTTGCTGAGAGAGATCTTATAGTAAGTGCAGATTGAATTCTAAGCAAACTGGAAGCTCTTGGCAATAGGTAGAAAGGGTCTACACGTGTGTTTGGGAAAAGGGAGTTGCATCTAACAGGGCAGAACTTGCCAGCAATCATTGTTGGAGTAGCTTGGTTTCAGAGGTAGGGCTAAAAATGAGAAACAAAAGTAGAAAAAAAAATCCTCTTTCCCCTTTCTGGAGTCCCTGGAGCATCAGGCCACGACCAAAAAATCTGCAACGTTGGAAAGCATGTGCCTGGTCTCCTGCATTTAGCTTTCAGGCAATTAAAATAGTTCCTTAAGAAATAATTTGCATCCAGGCTGACAAGTTGCGTGTTTTTATTTGCATAACGCCTACAGCAATCTTTGGTGAATCTTCTTCCATGTAAATTTAGACTAATAGCAGGTAGTTTTAACTAGGGATGAAAGTGCAGCTTTTGACCAGTTTACAGCAGTGGAGGACCAACCTTTTTGGCAGGTGTGCTACAAAGTAGCCCCACTACTCGCCCTGAGCGCTACTCTCATCCCTTTCCTCTGCTTTCTGCTCCCTGCTCTGTCCACTGCTGTTTTTTGCACCTGCTGTATCTGCCACTGCTGCCTTCCCCTCCCCAGACAGAGAGGCTACCTGTGCCACTTGTGGCATGTTGCCACATTTTGGCCACCCTTGGATTACAAAATGGGTTTTCTGTCGCTTCAAATCTGTGTGGCAAGATTGGGGGAGTTTCTAAACCATCTGCTGTGGCTCATGCAGATGCAGTGAACTTGATGCAAGAATAACTGGGTGCAGCTTTGTGGCTTATGTTCTGCAGAACCTCATGCTGGATGACTGTGACTGTCCCATCTGGTCTCCAAAATCTGTGATTTTGTTTCCATTCAACAGGAGTGACCCCATTACCTGGCAACTTCTCCATCTGCTTATTTCTGGGCTGAAGCTCTGGCCAGGGCTCCATCTGCACTGTTTCTTTGTGCCAGTCTCCCCACTCTTTTCTTGGTGCAAGTCACCCCCTGTGCACAGAGGTTCAGCCTTGCACTACAAGGTTTTGCTGACATAACATAGCTATGTCAGTGAGAAGTAAGGAGAAAAAATGCACCCTTAACTGACACAGTTAGAAAAACCCTCTGCAGATCTTCAGGAACAACTGATCATAGAATCATAGAACATTAGGGTTGAAAGAGACCTCAGGAGGTTATCTAATCCCACTCCCAGCTATACCATCCCATCCAAGCTTTTGTCTAGCTGGGTCTTAAAAACCTCTGAGGATGGAAATTCCACCACCTCTCTGGGTAACCTGTTCCTGTTTTACTACCCTCCTAGGGAAAAAAGTTCTTCTTAGTATCCAACCTAAATTTCCCTTTCTACAATTTGAGACCATTCCTCCTGGTTCTGTCATCTGCCACCACTGAGAAAAGTCCAGCTCCATCCTCTTTGGAACCCCCTTCAGGTAGTTGAAGGCTGCTATTAAACCCCCCTTCGGTCTTCTTTTTCCCAGGCTAAATAAGCCCAGTTCCCTCAGCCTCTCCTTCTAAGTCATGCATCCGAGCCCCCTAACTATTTTCCTGACCATGTCCACAATTTCTGGTAACCCTCCTATATTTTCTTTTCAGATTTACCTGAAATACATTCTTGACTACCCCCTTGCTGACAAGCTGAGGCCTAATCTGGAGTACATATTCGCTCAGCTTAAGTGAGTGTGTAATCATTGTTGTATGTGCCTTCTAGAAATAATTGATACTGTAGACCTTTCCTCCTGCAGGTATTTTCATTGATTTCGGTGATGCAACTCACATGTAGCGTCTGTTCATAAGAGTAACATCTAGATCGGGGCAGGCAATTATTTGGGAAGAGGGCCGCTTACCCAGTTTTGGCAAGCTGACGAAGGCTGCTTGGGTAGCCCTGCCCCTTGACAGGTGCCTCACCCCCTGCTCACTATCTCGGGACCAGTGTCTCAGGGCCAGCGCCAGTGGGGCCCAAAGTGGGGTGCAGGCTGGCAGGGGTCTGTGGAGCCGGGCTGGGCTGCACCAGCAAGGAGAGGGGGGAGCTGGCCCGGCTCCACAGAGCCCCTGCCAGTCGGCTGGGACCCTGTACCCCTTCCGCCCTGCTCTGGGCCCCGCCGGTGCTGGCCCCAGGACACTGGTGTGGGCCTTGTGCACCCGCTCACTCGCAGTGTCCCCCCAACCCCACGGTACAAGTGGGGAGCAGCACACAGCCCCGACCCCCTGCTCCATGGCAGGGAACGAGCTGGTGCTGAGCGCAGGGAAAAGCGGCCCCATCCCTGCCCTGTGGCCAGCGCTTCCTGCTGCAGCCACTTGCAGCCTGCACAGGGCTGTCCCGAGCAAGCACAGGCAGGGGCTGGGGCAGGGAGAGGTAGCAGGTGTTTGCAACTGGCCCAGGTTCTGGGTAGCTGCTGACTGCTACAGAGCCCAGGCTGGGGAGCAGGGGGTTTGGGTGGGGGGCAAGGGGCAGCAGGGCTGGGGGGTAGGGGCAGCAGGGCTGGGGGGCAAAGGGCACAAGCAGGGCATCCTGCCATGTACCCCTAGCCCTCATTTTATTTTGAGCAGGCACAGGCAGCCCCAGGTGGGCTGCGAGTGACTAGCGTGGGGCACAGGGCAGGTGAGGGGCTGTTTTTCCCCCCCCGCGCTCTGCACCAGCTTGTAACCCGCCCCCACTGCCAGCCTGGGTCCCATGCCAGCTCCGGGCTTACCTGTCAGGGCTGCTCCGTGGCAGCAGCAGCTGTGGCTCCCCCCACTTGCCGCGCCAGGCAGTTTGCCACCGCCGCCTCTGGGCTGCCCAGCGCACGAGCTCCGGGTGGGCAGCAGCAGCCAACTCTGCCTGGCGCGGCAAGCAGGGAGGCCGCAGCTGCTGTGGAACAGCCCTGATGGGTGAGCCCGGAGCCAGTGCAGGGCCTAGGTTGGCAACGGGGGGCGGGTTACAAGCTGGTGCAGGGGGGTGGGAAAGCGGCCCCTTGCCTGCCCGGTGCCCTGTGCTGCAGCCACTCACAGCCCACCTGGGGCTGCCTGTGCCTGCTCAGGACAGCCCCGTGGTGTGCAAGCAGCTGCAGCAGGGAGCACTGGCTATGGGGTGGGGGAGGGCCAGCTTTCCCCGCCCCCCGCACCAGCTCCTTCCCTGTCCTCCCGCCCACCTTACCTGAGTTTCTGGCATGGTGATCTGGCCTGGGGCAGCCAGGGGCTTCTGGCTGGAGAGGGTGGGGCTGAGTAGGCCCTGCTGTTGCAGGTGCCCACCGGGCTTCTCCTGGGTCCTACTGCCCCTGGTTCCTGTCATTTTTTACAAGAACCAAAGACAGAGAAATATTAATTTTCAAAATTTTTTTAGGGGCCCTGCGGGCCGCCGTATTTTGCCCACCCCTGATCTAGATCGTCAACTCCTGATTTTCATAATGGAAAAAGAAAAAGGTGCACTATGTGAGAAGGAAATTAAAGGACATCAGTGGCAAATAAACAATACATCCACCAATCTGGTCTCCATTTTTGTACTCTTTTAGAAACAAATGGTGTCTTTAATTGTGTGCTTTTGTTGGTTAACCAACTGATCTGAATAAGATCTAGCTGAATTTGAAGAAGTCTAGGATAGCCAAGGGGAAGCATATATATTTCATGCCTAACCAATGAAAGTGGGCTAGGCTGCGACTTCAATCACTACCTTCAACATAGAGAGAGGCAGAGAGCCTTCTGAGGGCCTCCTCTCTGGGCACAATTCCTCTTTCCTCCAGGAGATGCTGATTTGCTCATAAGTCTAGTGCCTGTCTTGTTGTTTCAGCTTTGTTGACTATTAAAGTGAGGTGAGACAATGGAGCCACAGGCCTGCCCATTTCCCCTTCTGCCCAAGTATGTGGGAGGGGCACATTAGTGGGCATGCTACTTGCTTATTTCTTCTGCCCACAACTAAGTTCCCAAGTGTCCTGCTTGTACCAAGGTGTTTGGCATGTGCATTTACCAACATTTTGAGTTTCTC
The DNA here is from genome assembly GCF_030867095.1 of Alligator mississippiensis. Taxonomy (NCBI): domain Eukaryota; kingdom Metazoa; phylum Chordata; order Crocodylia; family Alligatoridae; genus Alligator; species Alligator mississippiensis. Next base: position 91,652,644 of record NC_081827.1, on the reverse strand, counting down.
TGTTGTGAATTTCTAGCATATTGTTGAGGTCACTAACCCACTCCTGCTTGTTAATTTTTTTTCCATAGTTATGATTATGAGACTGGAAGAGAATCTGCGTTGGAGATGATTGCATACCTCTTTGAAATGTTCCCTCAGGTAACCTAGGTCTTAATTACAATCATCACAAAATATCACTGCTTTTCAGCTGGACCCAGCAACGTGGTCTGCAGATTGATTAGAACCACATGCATTTGGCAATTCACATTTTCCCAGCTGGAATGGGCTGTTTAGTCGTGTCAAAGAATTGGTGTTGGTTCTGCTTTGCAAAGCATGAGAGAAATGATACGTCAGAGATTCACACTTGTCTTTCAGTGATTCCATGTGAGGTTTAGTGGGTTTTTTTAAATAAAATATCATTCCGTGCTCTAGAACCTGTATGGGCTTGGAAGTGGTTGGTTAGCAAGAGATGCTAAAAGAGCATAAATGAAACATAGCAGAATGGGAATTTACACGCAGATGCAGCAGAACCTCTGGATAATGGAACAGCAATAGCTTCTTGAAGATTAAGGTGGAAGCTAAAATTCAACTATTTAAAAGTCTGATTATTGTTTTAATCCTTTTCTTTGGGAATATTGTTTTTCAGGAAAGTAAGATAAAACTCAAATTGACTTGTGTAAAGCTGGGTTTTTTCAGGAATTTCTCTGTAGAATCACATCCCTCACATTTTGAGAGGCTCTTCGTCTCTTAGATGATTTGGCCTATAACCTTCAACCTCATGTTGGGTTTTTTTTAGCCATGTTGGAGAGAGGATTTTTAATGGGAAAATCACCCCCCTTGTATTTCCATCTATTAGTCATACTTAATGGCTCCTATTTTTACAGTATCTCAGAGCTTCATCATCTTTAGTGTATATTGGCTCACACCTCTTTAAGTTGGGGAAGTGCTGATATTTCCATTGCATAGATGGAGAATTATAAGCATGGAGGAACTAAGGCCCAGATCATGAAAGGTATTTAGGTGTGAAGCTGATTGATTTCAGTAGGTGCCTATAAAAGTTTTGAGTATCTGGGTATTAGTGACTTGTCCAAGGTTATACAGATAGTCTGTGATAGAACAGTCAAGTCTCTGAAACCCCGGTGTAGTGCCCCAAAAACTGGACCAGGTTCTGTGTCAGTGTGGGGCAACACTAACATGTTTGAGAGATACCATTGTTTATATGTACTGTAAAGTTAAAGTCTCTTTATTGTCACAATCCTTTTGGAAATCGCTGAGTAGATTGATTGTTTCATGTTTCTTTCTAGGGATTACTACATATATACTGTGGGTTATTTTTCGTTCCTCTTTGTATGATGATGATAAATGATGACTCCGCAAAATGCAAGAAGATGGCAGCCGTGGCGGGAAAATCTCTTCTCAGCAAGATAAATTCAACAAAACGAGACCTGATGTTTTCATTAGTTACCACATGGTTTAACAGTGAGAAGGTATTGCTGCCCTGCACTTACCACATGGGGCTTTTCTTCCTGGGAGATCAGAATTGAAGCAAATGAGATATGTTTAAGCATGCTAGATTAGGTGCCACGTTCAATGTATATTGAGTTGCTGGTGAGGGGGCGGAGATTGAGGAACATAATTGTCCTAGCAGTATAGTTTTTTAAAGTTCTGTTATTAAGTGCATTCCTCCCTGGCAAGGAAAGAAGGAAGTGATAGAGATGCCTTCTCACAAAGATTGAACAGTGCAAGCAGGCATTCGCTGCTGTGGTTAAAGTACAAATTGGCTTCCTCTAGAGCCACCCTTATCTTTAAATGCTCATAACTTTCTGAAAGGTCACCTTTTTATATAGAACAGGGGTTGTCAACCAGGGGTATGTGTACACCTGGGGGTACTTGGGATGACCCTAGGGGGTATGCGCGGGCAGATGGGGATGGAGTGCTGCAATGCAGCATCCTGCGCTGTTGTGCAGGCACCGCCCACCCGGTTGGGGGAGGGATAGGGGGAGCTCACATTTAGTGGCTACTGCCGCTCTGCGTCTGGCTGCTTGCCCCTCCTGTTGCTTGGCCGCTGAGGGTACACTGCTCCATGTCCGGCTGCCAGGGGGGTGTACAATGATGCAAAAAAGTTGAAAACCCCTGGTATAGAACGTTACTGTTTATTTAGCTTTTGCCCAAAGTTTAAATATTTCTGGGACAGTGTTTGAACAAAAGCCTTAGAGTTGTTTTGATATTAGTAGCTGTCTGATTACAGAACTTTTTGGTTCATTTCTGCTTAGTTTCTCCTTTAGCTAATAGAATGTAGCCGTTAAATACTTTGGGGCCTGCAGTTCTGATTTATGTAGTTTCATGGATTGCACTCCTGAGGACTTCAGGATTTGTTCCCATTTAACCAATGCAAACAAAATGTATGTATTTATACTCTTCCATCTAAAATGTTAGACCTTAGAGTTGTAAAAGCTAACCAGGCAAATGGAGCGCCTCTGTGCAGTACCATCAGAATTCAGGAACTCAGAGAATTGTGTAGCTCTCATGCTGAGAGCTGACAACCTCAAATATTCAACTTCAGGTTGTGAGTCCAGGTTTTTAGAAGTGACTAGTGACGTGTCTTAGTTCCCACCTGGAGTTAGCTGTGAAGGAGGTTCATTTTCGGAGGAATTGTTACCTTCTGAGGTATCCTCGTTTGGGTAAAACCCAAAATAATGAGTGATTTTAAAATGTTGTCTGTTCTACCCTATGCCTTGGACTTTACTGTAGAGTTGAGAGTTTTATATATGAAGAATAGTGACTTTTACAAATTATGATTTTCCTGTCGTCCTTTTCATTGGCAGAATTCACACAGGAGGTTAGCTGCCCAGGCCTGTGGCTTGTTCGTGGAAGCCGAGGGGGTAGAATTTCAAAGACGACTTGGAGTTGTTCTCCCGCTGATCGAAAAAGAAATTGACCCTTTGAAATTTGAGGATGTAAGTTGTTCTACGAGGAATGCAACTTTTGGGGGAAATAAGGTTTTGCAAAGGGAAAACCCTGGTGTGGGAGAAGAATAAAAGGGAATGAGCAAAGATTATATTTAGGATAGTTGGAAATTTTTAATGCTATTTGTTGATCAGAATGCCTGATGAGAAAGACAGGCCATATGCACTACTTCTTAAAGCAGTGGTTCCCAAACTTTTTGGACTTGAAATACCCCTCCATTGAACTCAAGGCCCCCCCCCCCAACTTTTGTGAATTGTGATACCCAATTTAGAAGACTAAATAATATATTACAGTGCTTACCTCCTCACAGAGGGCTGGGCCCTGCGGGTGAAGGGATCCTTTAGGTAGGGACAAGCCTGAGTCTTCATTTGTCTGCACCCTTCAAAGGATTTGATGGCACTCCAGGGCGCCCAGACACCCCGGTTGAGAATCACTGTCTTAATTGATAACATCATCAATTTAAAATCACATTTCTGTCTGTAAATGAAACCCCTCATGTGCCCAGTCACAGCTAAGGTTGGGGGCAGCAGGGGTATGTCTGTACAATACAAGACAATGTTGTGTTTCGGCATACTGCACCAGTACGTCCCATGTCTCAGCAGATCCTACTGGCGCACATGTTAAGAGAACTGTCACTTTCTAAACAGCCATTCTGAGTAACCTCATGACTGTTACTATAGCCCTCATCTCTTCGTGCATCACCCTCCACTCCAAGTTTGTCACTGTTGCTCATTGTGATATCTGCATTTCCTATTGGATACTTGTTAGAGTAGTGCCTGCATTTGTCCTAAGATAACAAAAAATCATTTGGAAAAGAATGGTAATTGGAAAGGTATGAGTGAAGCTATATACTCTTTTGGCTTGTGGACTCTTATGTTTGATAGCTGTTGGTGGATGGTCAGTCAACTTTGCCTAATCATGCAGCTCTTTCCTACAGAAATAAAAAAGAGAAAACATGTATTTAAACAAATGCAAGTTAAGTTATAAGAGTATAAAACAATGGTGGGAAACAGGCCTTAGTATGACATGACTCAAAATCCATTTATTTAAAAGAGGCTACTGAGTTAATGTCCTTTTAACTGGGGGTCAACAACCCAAAGTTCCTGTGTATGCACAAAGGTCAGAAATACACTACTGTTTAGTCAAAACTATAGAATACATTAAAACAGTTGGTTCAGGTCCTTTTGTTCAGTTGCTGAATATCGCTTTAGTGCATGTGATGATTCGGCTTCAAATAACACCACTTCTTTTGATTCCAGTCCGCCTGTGATCACTGTAAAATCTTGGTCACAGGTTATTGGAAGCTGCCATGCATTTAATTAATAAGGAAGGGCAAAACTCTGAACAAGATAAGAGAGACCTAGGAAGACCTGGGTGATGTGAGATGACTGTAGATGAAGTTGCCATTATGCTGCCATTGTTGATGATACTCAAATCACTACTATGTGCTGTGACATACCCCTGATGCTTATGTAGATAAGCAGGCTGACTATTTATATCAGTCAAGCTGATAGCTGAAGCCTTGATCAAGCTGAGGAGGCAGCTTACTAAAATTCAATTTATGTTGCCTCCCTATAATAACATCAGTGTTTTGCATCTGATACAGATAAATCCTAAGAATTAGGTTTGATTTTAATCATTAGAACTAAGTGATCTATTGCCTATAAGTAATAGAGATGACTGATGTAATAATCTTCTACAAAGATGCATGTTTTGCAAAGCAAATATTTTAGTGTAGTTGTTGCCTGTGTACTATATACACTATATACTATAAACCTGTCAGTTTCTTAATGTCAATAAGAGGACAATATGAGAGATCTCACACAAGAGTCAGATATATGCTGTGGAAATCATCCTGTTCAATCCAGGTCAGTCATTGTAACTGTGTTGATTTACATTTCTTCTTAGATATCTGAAGAGACTGAAGAAAAGGCTGCAGATAGACTGCTGTTCAGTTTTCTTATTTTGATAACAAAGCTAATCAAGGAATGCAACATTATTGAGTTAACCAATCATAATGAGATTTTGAGCAATATCTGGTGTAAGTACAAAAGTAACTACTACTCTATTAGAAGGAAGATCATTGGGATATCACAAATGTACGAAGTCCCAAATGTAACTGTCCAAGATTGGTCAAATAAGGTTTGCACACTGTCACTGGATCTCCAATTTATGGCAATAATAATAGAAAATGCATAGAAAAGATGCTAATAGAAAAAAGGTTAGATAGTCTGACAAAGCATTATGGCTTCCTGCTCAGGTTGTTGGGAAGTGTTTTGGAAAACTAAAGAGCAAGTGGATTCAAACTGGTACATGTTTGGCTGTAATTGCATCCTCTTCAAGCTTTCATTTCTCCTAGAAATATCAGGTTCTCTTGATGAAACAGCCAGTGATATGACGTGATCCAGCACTAGAGCTATTATGGAAGTTCACATAGTACAATTTAGAATAGCATGCAATTTATAGAATTTATAATTTCATAGAATTGATGGGGCCATAAGTGGTGCACTAAGATGTTCAGCTTGCTGCTTTGTGTGCAGGATATATGATTGCTTGTTGGTAGCAGAGGACCTGCATCTGATCTAATGTACCCTTCAAAAATAACATAGCTGTTAAACATAAGAGATGACAAAGCCGGAGGTGCAGAAATTATACAGGAAACAGAAGCCCTGTGGGGGGGCAGAGGCCACGCATGCTTTCCTGTAGTTTACATCTGTGCCTGATGAGAGGTATTAGTTCTAACAGTATGAGGACAACTCGCTTTCCATTCTAGGGCAATTATGAGTTTCTTGGCTGAGCCTGTCTGTAAGATTTCCAGTTGTGATAGGACTTATAACTTCATAATGTCTACTGAAAATGACTGACACCTTTGCAACTCACAAAAAGTTAGTGAACAGTAATGAACCATGTGCACCACTTAAGAATACCAGAGGTGGTATGTTTGGGAACATGGTGGTAGCATGGTGGAGGCTATTAGATGCTTACGGGTTCAGGGCTGGACTGAATGCAGAACCAGCACAGCATACAATAGCCCTGACTAGAATGGGCTGTGGTAACTGCAGTCCCCCTATGTATGTGCACTGTACATGCGCTGCATGGCTGGGGTACTTGCTTAGGTTTCCCCTTATATCCAAACAGTTGTATTAGCATTTGTTACAATGACTTTCCTTTTCCCTGTTCCTAAAGGCCATGTCCAGTCCCATTTGCGGTATCCTCACAACTGGGTGTGGCTGACTGCTGCTCAGATTTTTGGTCTGTTGTTTGCTTCTCACAAGCCAGAAAAACTTGTCAGCAAATGGAAGGAGGGAAAGGCAGGAAAGAAGAAAAGTGCCGTGTCAGAGCCATCAGCATCCACCTTCCTCACAGATGAGCTGGACAAAAAGGTTGGGATACTGCCACTAATGCCTTCTGCTCCCTGCCAGGCCAGTGTCTGGATGGGGTTTCTGGAGGCAGGAATGCAGATTAGTGGTAACTGCCTGGCTGGCTGGCTCCTTTTTATTGTGTAGGTGCTAACCCCCAGTCATTTCACACACCTGAGCAGGCTTCACTCATAGGCATCAAGGGTGTTTACCTGGATCTGCTCAAAGACCCCAGGGATGTTGTGAAGGACATCTCTGAGCAGGAGTGCTGAGCACTGTCAGAAGTAACTTTTAGCTGGGTGCTTGCCTCCTGTTTGCCTTCAGGAGGCGTTCCCTGTAGCACTGAAAAGTAAATCCCTGGAGTTATGTGGCACCCTGTGTGATGCCCCCTTTATAAATGTACTGCCTCTTTCTCTCTGCAGATGAAGAAACTCGCCTTGGCGTTCTGCCACCAGTTGCAGTCCAAATTTCTGGATCAGTCCCTTGGGGAACAGGTAGGAGTCAGCCCCCCTATGGGCATGCTCCAAGCCTGCGACTTGGGCATAAAGCAGAATGTCCAACCAGTGCCTTAAACCAGTGAAAGTTAATTGTGAATGGTGTATTTACCCGTATCCAAAATGACTTTGAATTTAAGACACCCCCCTCCCCCAATTAGATTCTATATGTTGACATTTATAAATGTGTTATAATTTTCCAGGTGTAGAATCTAATTATTGGAGGGTTGTTTTAAATGTGAACCCCCCGCTGCTACAGCAGTGGAAGGGGGGCAGGTGGGGTTGTGGAGGATCAGGTAGCCCCCTTGCCCTGTGCCCCCACCTCAACTCCCATGTCTTCCCCCTGCAGCCAGTCAACCCCCACTGCAGTGCTTACACCCCCTGCTGCCTGGTCTCCACAGCCTCTGCCCCCTTCCCCAGCCCTTACTGTTAGATGTGGCTCCAGCTTCATTTCCTCCCAAGCACAGAGCACATGGAATTGCAGTCTCTGCCTGGCCCATGCTGCAGTGTCCTACGGCAAGCAGGGGCAGAGTTTCCATGTGCTTTGTGCCCTGGGAGTGAATAGAGATGGAGCCACGCCTGACAGTAAGGGGTAGGAGGGGGCAGAGGCTGAAGAGGGCAGACAGCTGCTGTGGCTCTGACTCTGCACCCCACCCCCATACTTGTATCCAAGATGAGGGGCTTTTCCCCCCATGCTGAACGGGAGAAAACTCCTCATCTTGTATTTGAACAAAGACAGCATGTTCAAACAAAGTCCAGGGCAAGTTCTGTGTTCTGCTGAGGATAGCAAATGGCTTTAGGGTGTCCCAGAGATGGCTCCTGGCAAATCCTTTCTGTGCTGGTAACTCACTAACTCAGTTAAGCTTCCAGAAGTGGCATTGCTACATCTTTTGCCTGCTACCGCCAGGTTCAAAGCCAGAGCAAAGCAAGGCACAGTGCAGAGGGGAGACAGTATGTTGGAGTAGGGCTTTGCCATGAAGAGGGGAGATGGTATGTTGGAGTAGGGCTTTGCCATGACAGGTTCCTGAGAGGCCACCTGCCACTGTCCTGGGTAGCCCTAGCATACAGGGGCAGCAGAGTTCTGTCACAGCCACCTATCCCTCCTCCCCCACTTTGCATGCTAGAGAATTGTGGCCTGGCTGTTCCCTTGTGAGTTTACACTTCTGCAGTTGACATGAGTCATATGCATATCTGGTGCTCAGATTTCAACTGGAATCTGGTTTGAGATGAAATGTGGTCATTACCCCTTTATTGCCAGTCTCCGTTCATGGTAAGGCAGGGTGCATGGGGGTCCCCTGGCAGAGGGACTGACAAGAATATCACAGGGAAATCAAGGGCTTTTCTACTCCCCCTGTGGATGATGGTCACTATCTAGGGAAGTTGCTGGACAGCCATAGATAGCATCCTTGGCCTCAGGGCATGCTGCAGCCTCTGAAAAGGTGGGGAGCTAACTCTGCTACATGCTGCTACCTACTGCTTCAGCTGCTTGGCCTTGATGTCATTGTCTTGTCAAAGCCCACTGAAGCTAAGGGAAAGACTTTCTTCAGCAGGCTTTGAACTGGGCCTAAAGTCAGATGTATGTGCTAAGTGAATCATAGAATAACTCTGTCTTGTGCAATGGTCTGAGTCAGTCACATCCCCTCAAGCTGGATGAACTTTAAAACCTTGCTGGTGAAGCAGACACCCAATTCCTTGATACCTCAGGGTTGATTTTGGCATCTCAGGGAACTGCTATGACTAACTGGTCTTTTTAACTTTGAAGGTTATAAAGAATTTGCTGTTTGTGGCCAAAGTTCTCTATCTTCTGGCCCCTGACTCAGAGAAGGATGAGGAGGGCAAAGATGAAATGGATTGTGAAACAGGAGCACAGGATGCTTCTGAGGTTGAAGGTAAGGAAGCTCCAGCTCAGGAAGAGAAGGACAGTGAAGAAGCAGAAGAGAAAAGCAGGCCAGCCACACTGTTATGGGTGATGAAAAAGCTCTCCCTAATGGCAAAGCGAGAAGCAGCGTACTCCCCTAAAAGCCCTTTAAAGGTAAGTAAGAATTGCATTGTTCCCTCACTCCTTTGACTCAAGATACTACACGGTGAGGAAGGCTGTGCATTGTTGCCTTTAACTCCAAGGGAAATAATTAGGGGTGGCTGTCAGGAGGCAGAGAAGTTTGCAGTTGCTGAGAGGTAGGAACTCTTAGGAGGAGTAAGCAAGGTTCTGTCTTTGCCCTGTGTCCCTCTGGACCTTCACTCTGTCTGCATTAGTTTTGAATTTGAGTGAATTGGCTGGCATATTGGCACATACCAGTCTGGACATTCCATGTTTCTTTAATGTGGGACATGTGCTTGTCTTGGGACATGTGTCTGTAGTGGCTGCATGGCCTGACTCAACCTAGAACACTAATGTAGATACATCTCCTGGGGGCTGAAGAATTAAGAGAAGATTAATTGCATCAAGCTGAGGAAGAACCGGCCCTGGGACAGGGAGGAATGGTAATTGATACATGGCAGGCAGGGGAATGTGGAGCTTTCTAATGGAGGAATTGTACTTGCTGAGGCGGAAAAGATGAGGAAGGTGGATGTGAGAGGGACTGAGCCTTCCAGAGCACAGAACTGAAGAGGAAGCAAGCAAGCACAAGCAAGAAAGACCCTGAAAATACATTGCCTTGTCTTCCACTGCCTCTTTGCAGAAGACGGACACAGAGTCTGTTAATCCTGTCTTCTAAGGCGATAGGCAGAGTGGGATGTCAGTCAAGTTGTTCTTCAAATGCACAATGGACACGAGTCTCTAGAAACCCAGCACTAGCAGATTTCCCCCTAGACAAAGCAGTTTCCACATGTTTTGTCAATGCATTTAAATGGTCAGCTTGCTTATTTGTGTGCAGCTGCCACAGTGCAATTTGCCCCATGTTTATGCCTTGAGCTTTACCTCTCCATTCATGTGACTGTGACCTGAGTGTAAATAGTGAACAGCCTAATGTAACTATAACACATAGCTATGAAGCAGGGGCTGCTCAGCTGAGCAGCAGTGAGACCTGTAAAATGGTTACTCAGCCCTTTCTCCTAACTAGACTATGCAAATTATTTACTAAGTGTCTGAATGAGACCCATGCTCATCTAGTGTTGAAGTGCATGGAACATCTCTTTGGGACAATAAAATGAGTGTTTTCCTTCCAGTCTCTCCATCCAGTATGTTTGTGTTTTCAGAGAACTTGCATCTTTAAGTTTCTTGGAGCAGTAGCAATGGATCTGGGAAAAGACAGGATCAAGTCATATCTTCCAACAATAATCACACCACTGCACAGAGAGCTGAGCAGCACATATGCTGAGCAAGGTATGCTGTTTCTGTGTTAAGATGACAGATTTCTGCTTTATGCTATTGGGAGACAGCCCCAACACATACCCTGCCTTGTAACTTGACTTCAGAGACCTGCCATTATTCAGTGAATTACAACCAATTAGCATATACCCAACATGTCTCTTAGATAAGGATCACATCCTGTTGGCAGGGTGGAAGTGAAGTTGATGACCCAGAAAAGGACAAGGGCAGATATGGAGGAGGGTCTTAAAGGCAAGAGTGTAAAGCTTGACCAGAAGGGGTCAGTTTAGTGACTTGCATTGACTGGGAGGTACAACACTGGTGGTCAAGGAAGAACAAAACATGGTTGAGGGTAGTGAGCCCTCTCTAATTAAAGTTGCAGTAGTTTCTTTACAAAACTGATTGCATTTTTTAAAGCACTCTGAACTCACAGTCCAAGGGGCAGCATGCCCTGAAAACTTTTCTACTGCTATAGGGCCTGGGGTAGAGTTACAAGTTTGAGGTAATTTGGTCAGGGTGCTCCCAAAGCCTCCCCAATGACCTGGTTTTAAAAGTATTTTCTTGACACATTTTCCCCAGCTCCCCCAACATGTGCACACTGCTAGATTAAGACATGGGGCCCAGAAGAGGCATATTCAGTGTCTGGGCATGTATGGCCCATGTCACACACACACAGTGCTGAGGCTTGACTGAGATGGCATATTTAGCATATGGAGCTGAGACTAGACAAGTTAGATAGGAAGAAGTAAACCCTACTGACATTTCCTACCTGCCACACACAGTGTAGTTAGCTTTGTCCCCTCCCTGAATTCATTGCATCATTTCTGGCCCACTGCATTAGTTGTGGAGTCAATACACCAGTGTCTCTTGAGATTAGTGTTCTTGAAGAAAATAGTGACTTGCAGTACTGAATTGACCTCGACAGCTATGTTTTATATTGTGGAGAGTTGTAGGGACAATTATCTCAATTATCTTTGTTTTGTGTGTTGGTACAACTGGAATGAAATCACTAACATACCAGCTGAATTTGCTGAGGGTGTGTGAGGACTAAGTGGAGTATGTTTTCTGTTTGGTTGATCAGATCCAACGCTGAAGAATCTTTCCCAGGAAATTATAGAACTGCTTAAGAAATTAGTTGGCCTGGAGACCTTTTCGCTTGCCTTTGCTTCTGTGCAGAAACAGGCCAATCAGAAAAGGGCAATCAGGAAAAAACAGAGGGCTTTGCAGGTAAGATTTTGTTTCCTACTTATTTGCAGCTTAAGAAATAGTTAACAAGCATGAGGAGACAGACTTGGGGAACTGCATTTTTAAAGTAATTTTTTATTCCTTTTTTTATTCAGACTGTAGCAAACCCTGACATTGCTGCCAGGAAGAAGCTGAAGAAACATAAGAATAAAATAGAAGCAAAGAAGAGAAAAATAGAGTTCTTGAGGCCTGGATACAAGGCCAAGAAACCAAGGAGTCATGCACTGAAAGACTTGGCAATGGTAGAATGAAGGCAGTTTTTTTCCCCAACAAGCCTACTCAAGATATCTGGAGTATATATTTAATATGTAGCTTCTGTCACCAAGGGACTGCAGTAGTGTATACTCATGAGGACTTAAACTTCAGTGCTAGGACTCTGGAAATTTCCAACGCCAAAAACTGTTGTTGCAGCCAGATATCAGTAGCTGAACATAATTTCCTCAAACATAACTGATGATGCTATTTTTAAAGATGTATTTATTTGTAATTTTAATGTCCATTGGCATCTGTATAATCACCTCAAGTCTTACATAAAGCCATTTATTGAGCTTTCCTCCCTTAAAAAAAAAGTGAGCTACAGCCTGGACTAATTTTTAAATTAGTCCAGCCAAAGCCTTTGGTTTGCTGTGCATTAATAAACTATGGAATGGATTTGAGTACAGTTTAATGTACCAATACCATGGATTTTTCTAATTAAAATGTGCTGCAAGCACACTGGAATTCATGTATGTTTGCTTCATTTTGTGTCAAGCAATGTTTAAAGCCCCAGGGCTTAATCTTATTCAGTAGCCTAAGATATATGAACTCTAAAGCCAGTACCAGGAAATAAAAGGTTGGGGGATTTGTATCTCTGGTTCAAGGATGTAGGGGGCCAGGCTACAGCCAAGCAAAAGTAAGCTACTACTTCTGGCATACGGTATGTTGGAATAAGACTATCAAGTAATCTCTCTGGGCAAGTGAGGGGGAATGCTGGTAAGAAAACTAACAAAGAGTTGTCTTCCACTCCTACTATAGTGCTTCTCGGAGGCACTGGTGGATTACCCTCCATTGAAGTTTTTGTGTATGGGCAAGACACCTTTTGATATGCTTTAAACCAACATTAGCTGTATGTGGCTGTGTAGTTAGAATGCCGTCAAACCTGTTTCTAGTTCTTTGTATGAGGGTGCAGTACTGTTGAGTGGCTGGGGAAAAAGGAAGAAAGTATTTCCACCATTCCCCCAGGCTGAAGTGGTACAAAGAAGTGACAGAGATATGGACTAAAACTACTCTGCTCATTTGGGTACCTGTGCCAGATACTCTAGCTATACTTCAGGTACCTACTATATAATAAATAAGTAATCACATTAAATGTAGGAAACTCCCCTTATTTTACACACAGTTTTCATTCCTAGCCTCAGAACTGATGAAAAGGGATCTTTCAAGTAGAAAACTAACAGCAGTGTATTGGCTATAGTCATAATTAATCTCAAATTTCACAGGCATTGAGGGGAGGGGGGGGGGGGGGAAATATACACAACAGAGGAAGCTAGGCTACCCTAATGACAGGTCAAGATTTTATTAGTGTTATTACATGAATAAGATAGCCACTAGAATTCAAAACAATAGAAAAACTCCAGCAAATATTTCTAATTCTCTTCCATACAAATTAACATAAGTACATACCTTTAAAACAAAGGAAAGCAAGACAATGCAGTATATAATGTACACAGACATTCAGTTTGTTCAGTGTATGTTCGCAATTCAAGATAAGTTATCCACTTTTTACAGAAGTCAAATTCAGTCAGTCCTATTTACAATAGCTGTTGCATTAAACTTGCTTGACTGCAGAAAGAGGGATGTTGGATGTAACTGAATTTTATTGGTCAAAAGTCTGCTTACTGTCGGCTCTTCAACGTCTCCACCAGCCTGTGGAGAAAAAGTTTGGTTTACTAGTGGCGCTTATTCCTGTGCAATTCCAGCCCCTTTTGTATTCAGAAGGCCTTAGCTATTGGTGTCTTTTTAACTAAAAGCATCAAAACAATATGGAAGATGTGTTTATTAACACTGAGTCAGCTATTGAAGCTAAGAAACATTTAAAAATCTTTCATTCCCATTAAGGGCCTGTGAACAGAACAAGAGTAGGTTTGAAACAATTTACAATTGACAGCATAATGTCAGACCTCTATTTTTCAAATTCAACTCTGGAAAGAAGAGACTGAAGAGATCACAGAATAAAAGGCCTGGCCAGGGACCTCAAGAGATCATCTAGTCCAACTCCTGCCCAAAAGGCAGGAACACCCCTCTGTAAACCATGCTAGACAACCTGGTCTAGAAAATCTTCCAAAGATAAGATTTAGCAGCCTCTCCAGGTAGCCTGCTTCAATGCTCAGCCACTCTAATGAGCTTCCTAATATCCAACAAAAATGTCCCCTGCAGCCACAGAGAATAACCTAACCATCATCCTCTTCATAACTATCTTCAGGTGTTTGAAGACTAATCAAGTCTTTGCTTCTCCAGACTTAGTTCCAAGTCTTTCACTCTTTCCTTTTAAGTCATGATTCCCAGTTGTCTAGTCACTCATCTTGTCCTCAAGTATATTTGTGTACTTGACAAGTGCACATTTCCCTTTCAGGAATCCACAGCTTTAGCATTAACAGGAAAGACTTGATCACTAACTTTATTTTGTACAGATACAGCTCCTTACCATTCCATGGCCTCATCAAGCCCAGTGCCTTTGGTTGCAGAAGTCTTGAAGATCTGCCATTTTCGGTCCTTCAAAGCTGGTAGTCCAAGCGAGTTTGCCATTTCTGTAGGAGTCATGGCCTGTTCCATGTCCTGCTTGTTTGCAAACACCACTAAAATGGCTTTCTTCAGCTCTTCTTCCTAAAACAGAAAGTCAGATAAGTCACTGGGCTTCCCCCCACCCCCATGAAGAGGGTTAAACAAACATGCAGTTGTGTTTTAATGCAGCAAAAACTTATGTAATGACTAAGAACTAAAGTGACTAGACTGAGTATTGTTTTTTCAGTTTCATTGATATGCTTTATGAAATCCCTTCAGAAGACAGATTGGGGCTTACAAATCAAGTAACAATTAAAGTTTGATGTAGACCCACTTTACTGCCTACATAACACTGCTTGGATCAGTTTTGTAACTAGAGACTGCTTACAGAATGTTTTATTTCCCCTATAAATTATAACAAAGTCTACGCATGGATTTAAAGATTTACAACAAAAGCTTACCTACTAAAACCCAATTCCATCATCCTTGCTTGTGATGTAATGTTCTACTTAAATGCAAGTCTGGCAGTCAGCCCTGAGTGGTGAAACATTTTAGTAGCCAGCCATTCTATTAAACAGATTATTATAGTCAAACCTGGCAACATGGTAAGATGCAAGGAATAGAGAAAAGCATTTAAGTGTGTTGCAGAACATCCACAACCAAAAATTTGGCACAGTGTTGTTCAGAGAGTATAAGTGAGGAAATTGCAGCTTGATTCCAAGAGCAGATATGCACTTGTTGTTTTAGATTACAAATCTTGCCTCAAACAATAGCTATCATTTTAATTATATAAACAGCATCCTTTTTTTATTCCTTACCTCCAACATAGCGACAAGTTCCGATTTTGAAATGCCAATTCTGTCTCGATCACAGCTGTCTACTACATAAATGACTGCATCTGTATTTGAGTAGTAACATCGCCAATATGGCCTAATGTGGGGGGAAAAGAAGAGGAGGGTGGGTGTCATTCATGTTTACACCTGAAATTTTATTGGTGCTTTGGCCATAACTTGAAAAACCCACTTTACCCAGGGATAGGCACAGTTTTCTCCCAGGAAAGTGACACTAGGAACAACTAGTAGCAGAAAGGAAGGAAAAGAACCCTGAAGGGGGAGAGGGCAAAACAACTTGAGCATAATTATTTATTGGGAGAATAAGGTTCTGCCAAAGGAAGTTTAGTTATTGAAAGGAGGAAAACACAGCAAATCTCAGTCCACTGTTTCTGACCCTAGCTTTTGCAATGTTTATCAAAAGCCTAGCTGTGTAAAAACATTAACTCTGCCATGGATTTTTCTTGTTCAGACAATAGGTAGAACATCTAAGCAGGCAAAAGATGTGGTTTAAGCAACTCTTTTAAAACAGACTGGCCACTAACAAGGATCACAGGTAAAGTCATTTCAGAACTGTTTTCCTCAGGATCAAGAGCAATTTGCAGCCAAGTAAAGCAGTAACCGTCTTTAGCAGAGAGGGAGAAAAGAGTTCATCTAACACACCTAGGTCCCCAAGAGAAAACCTTACTTCCAACTCCTATAGTCTATTTAAAAAAAACAAAAAAAACCCAACAACAAAAAACAAGTCTGCAATTAAGAGTAAGCACTACTAGTTTATATTCTCTCAACTTACTGCCTAAGATAATAGGTTATTTAAAGTGATTTAATACAGGTTTCCCTCAAGAACCAGTTTCAAGTATCCACACTTAATCTATATCCCATTTTGGCTATCATGGTACACAGTTTTGAGTAACCAGGGTTTTCCATGGCCTCACATCAGCCCACCACCTGCCATTTTTCCCATAAGCCTTTTGTCTTGCCAACCACGGGAACATTCAGGAACTTAACTGCAGCAGTTGGCAAGGGAAACCTGTACTTCTGTTTGCATATGGGTTCACTTTCTAGTTGGTTTTCGTATCTAAAATAGGGATAGCAACCTTTAATTCTATTACGTAAAAGACTAAAAAGCTTTCTAGACAGCAGTCTCTCATATTGATTGGCTGCTTTTGAACAAAAACAGGCTACAAAACCAACTCAGACTGATTTTCAGAAGTGCCAAGTACTCTGGAAGCCAAGTGTGAATTTCAAGTACTCAACCATCTGAAAAAAATTATCAGGCCCTATTCCTTATTCAAATTATTAAGACTGAAATGGCAACGCTAAAATAATATTTGTTACCTGATACTTGTCTGTCCTCCCAAATCCCAGACTTGAAATTTAAGATTCTTATATGTTACTGTCTCAACGTTGAAACCAATTGCTGAAAGAGAGAGAGAGAGACCATTTTGGTGCTGCTTTTGAGAAAAAAACATTCCAACAAGGTTCTAATAAAACAGGTGTTACAATATTTTACTTATCGCATTTGAAGAATCCAATTTAAAAGCCTATGTAATTACTTAAGTATGTGCCTCAACAGATTGTAACAGCTTCAAATAAGCATTCAAAGAATATTTCAAGTGAAATCGAAGATGCAGTATTTTAAAAAGAAAAATAAATTCAAAGTTACAAAAAAAGCAATATATGTACAGGACATAACTGTAACTAAGACTCAGAGAGCTGGTTTCGCCATCAAATAAAGCAGTAAGAATAGGCTTATCATACCTCCTTCCCTGCAGTTTGATATGAGGAACAGAGACAGGGTCTCCAGAATTCATTTTTAAAGCTACATTTCACGCCCAGATTTTGCTGAACTACCATTACAACTTAGTCCACATTTATATCCTGCAAATAGGAACTTACTTAAAAAAAAAATCACGGTAAAATTTAAGCAAGTCTCAACACTTCTTTCAGAGCTCCCACAGCACACAATAGTAACCATATACTGTTAATGCAACATTAGGTTCCAAAACCTTGAAACCCTTTGAAACAAGTATAAGGCCAACACAATTTATACATGTGCACATTTCAGAAATATAAGTTATTTGTAGTGAAACAGGTTGCAGGGGGAGGGGATGGGGGCTCACTCACTGGGAATAGTGGTAACAACTTCTCCAACTTGTAATCTGTAGAGAATTGTTGTCTTTCCTGCCCCATCAAGTCCCAAGATCAAAATTCTCATCTCCCGCGTGCCAAACAAACTGGAAAAGATGGTTGAAAAAAAGCCCCCTAAAAAAAAGGAAAAACAGAGTAGAATCAGATTTCCGTACAGTGTAGAAACAAAACCAGGAAGTCTGACAGCTTTGATACGTCACGCTAAGCAACGGGAAGTACTGCTACAATACTAGGGTTTTTCCCTCTGACAGAACTGGATCCAGCTCAAGCTGTTGCTAAGTTAGCTGCCTGATCAGCCATCCATACCCTTGCTGTTTGCCTCCAGATGTTCCACTTCAGCCAGCTAGATCAGGTTGCAGCAGCCAATGTTCCTGCTGTAGTTAACATTTACTGCTACTTTACCTTTGAGAGACAAATAACTAATTTCTGGCACTTCTACTTCCCTCTAATTGCATCTGTGTTAACTGTACAACAGTCTCCCTGCTAAACTAAAAAGAGTATGGAACAGCATTAATATATTTATTCAAGTCTCCATCCATCTCTAGAAGTGCTCATCTAGATTGGAAGCAACCTGGCTGAACAGAGAGGTGACTTAAATCCGTGGTTCCCAACCTTTTTAGACTGCGGACCAGCATACATACTCAGTATAAAAAAGGGTTGGCTACCGCTCCACAGTATGCTGGTCACTTCTGGACTTCCAGTCTGGCAGCTAACCCTTTGTGACCCAGTACTGAGCTGCAGCCCAGGGGTTGGAAACCTCTGACTTAAGTAGTAACTTTACCTGACTACATTTCAACTGCAGAGGAAAACAAGCTAGTATGGCCCAGCAGGGGTTCCTTTTGGGCACAAGTTTTTTTAATCTTTATGGTCAAGTATTAACTAGAAAAACTGTCACCTTAAGTCTTGGAGTAAGTGTTCAAAATTTGGCTTTCCAGAAGATACTACTAGATGGAATTCCCAGATGAAGCTTTATATTAAATGGTTGTACTTAGAGAAGACAACTCCTTGTCAAATCAAAATACCACCTGCCCAATATTTTAGGCTCCAAAAGGGAAATGCTTTCTGGTGGACACTGTTATGCTGGTGCAGGAACAAAAAAAAAAGCGAGTCATATTACCTTCAACGCCAGGATTTAATCTTGAAGTACTTTTGAGTTTATGTGCTATATACAGCTATTTTAAATGCATCAGGTTATTGCCTTGTGACTTTCATTCTCTTTAACTTTCACCCTAACAATCTATAAGATGCTTATTTAATAAAAAACTTTGAATCACCCAAGGCAACTGTGGGCTATTAGATTTCTTTAGGGAGATAAAAAGCTCCAATCCATTTGTTAAGCTAGCTGTTGGAATAAACCCTGCTTAAATGGTATCTAGGCCAGGCACCATGCTATACTTAGTGGATGCAAGTGACACAGAAGAAAAGAAATCATGGAACTATTAAAAATCCTCCCTGACTAGTAGTTTAAAGACATGCATGGTGTTGTAAGACAATAATTCTCCATCCCCACCCACAAGCATTAACCGCTATAATGTTATAAAAGTTAATGAGAAATATCTCAGCTTAGCATCCTACTCCGTCTTCCACTTGCTCTTCTGTGGTAGCTGTTGGAGAAGAATGTGAAAGCCCCACAGCACTCCCAGCGCTCCATCCATAACAGCCCACGTGCAATGAAACTGGGCATGCACTACATTAGCACCATGATTTGGGATGCCACAAACGACCATCACTAAGCACAGTCTGCATTTGACTACACCTGGCCTTGCATTAGCACAGCTTTGTCTGGTTAGTTTCTCTGACTGGGACACTGCTGGCTGCTGCCACAGCTGTGGGTTTTGATGGGGGTTTCCATTCTGTGGGACTGAAACCCAGAGGTTCCTAGCTAGAGTCCTAGAGCCAGAGAAGTGGGGCTGCAAGGGGCCTCCTGAGATCAAACCCCTCCTGAGGCAGGATCATCCCTATACAAATCCATCATCTTTCTAAACTACGTAAGACCACCCTCACCCCAACCCAGCCCAGACCTGGCAGCCCAACCTGCCCCAGGTAAAGCAGGGCCACCACAGCAACCAACATCCTGCTTCTGTAGAAGGTGAACATAGGCTCAAGAGAGCCCAGCAGAGGACTAGGTAGAGCGAGGCAAAGACCCCCCACAGCTGTACCAACTACACCATGGGGTGAATTTCCTCCCTGACCCCAAATCTGGCAATTGCCTTGACCGCGAGCAGAAGGGCAAGGCCCTCTGGCCAGGACCCCGCAGCTCTGGTCTCGGCAGGAGCACCGGCACCCCCCAGCCTGGGCTACAGCCAAGCCCAGAGCCTCTGAGGCAGCATCTAGTCACACAAGGTAGCAGAAAGGGGGACAGCAGGCAAGCAGCAAAGCCCCGAAGTTGGGAAATGCCCCGAGCCGGACACAGGCATCGCTACCACATGGCCCTGCCGCCTCTCCCCGACCCTCCAGCCAGGGACAGGCCGCAGCTTCCCCAGCGGCCGGCGCCTCCGCTCAGGGGCATGGATTTGGGTCAGGAAAGAGGGCGTCCCCCGGCCCGCCCCATCCCAGGGCCGGACTGGGCGGCGGACGGGGGCGCGACCCTTGCCCGGGCTCGCCCGGGTCGGGTGGAAGGCGCTGGGGCAGGCCCGGCCGGGCAGAGGCAGGGGCTGGACGGCACGGCCCTGGCCGCTGCGCGGGGCCTCTACAGAGCGCGGCAGCGCAGCCCGCCAGGGAGAGGGCGGAGGAGCCCGCCCCGGCGCTCACCCATGACGAGCCGTTGCTCCGCGACACCAGACCGAGGCCGCCGCCTGCTGCTTCCACGTCGAGCGCTTCCGCAGCCAGGTGAGCGCAGCGCCCGCCCCTTCCGGCCCCGCCCCTTCCAGCCGCCAGACGTAGCGCGGGACTCACGGCGAGGGCGGCCGGGGGGTCTGCGCATGCGCGCTCCGCTCCCCCTCGGCGTCCCAGGAGATTTGCTGGTTGCTATAATACCAGCGCGAATCTGCCGCCGCGGATCGGGCTCTAGAGCCGGCTGAGGGGCTCCAAAGAAGGGTGACGTCACGAGGGAGGGGGCGGGGCATAAAGGAAGGCTGACGGCTCTAGGGAGGGTGATGACACCAGGGTAGGGGCGGGTCTTGGTACGTGCGCCTGAGCCGGCGCCGCTGCCTTGTGCCCCCGGGCTGCGGCGGGGAGCTGCGCAGTCCTCAGCGCTGGGCGGGGTGACCTAGGCGTAGCAGTGCCCGTGCTCTGCCATGGGCGCTTCTCCTGCTGCTCGGCTTTGGTCTGTAAGGATCAGCCCGCTACCAGGTACCACTCAATGCCCTTAATTTCGTAGCAGCAAGAATCCCCTACAGTAACTAAGTGCGGTGGCTGTTGCAACGACCCATACTTGTTTCAGTGAGTTTTAAGCTACAGGTAGGGTTCTTGTTCCAAGTGACAAAAAAGCAGGCATCAAAGCAGAATTAACACAAACCCCAGGGCTTTACTACTGTTTTTTTTTAAATTGTGGCTCTCTTTCAAGGTATTTCAGGAAGGGTCAGTGACATCAAGGTTTAACTCATTTCAGAAAATAAAGAAGGCAACATAATAATGCTAAGTCTTCCTACCTTTCTTTCTCCCTCCAAGCTATTCCTGGAACTGCTTTAACTAGGACTGGCTGGTAGTGCTGACACTTTCTGGATGGAAATACTATTATGCATCTGCACAGCCTTTACAACATGTTATATACACAGCCAATTATTAAAACAAGATTCCCTAAAAGGCCCTAAAAAGTTTCTAGTCTAAATGATAATTACAGTTCACTTGGTACCATTGTTATCATTTAGAATATTAACTAGCAGTAAGAGTAATAGTAATAATGCTGTAATACTAATACTAGTGTAATATGAAATAGTAATGATAATAATAATAATGCTGTAATACTAGTGTAATAATACTGCCATAATAGTGTAATGATAATAGAAATAATATGATTCTAAATAATTAGTGTTGTGTTATAATATGAAATAACAAATAATCCTGATAAATATGCCTACGTTATTAATAAATGTTAATGTGTTGGATAGAAGGTGGCCAGAAGTGAACAGCAAAACAACCTATGTTTTAACAGAGAAAAAGAGCAAAGCAGAAGAATGGTTTCACTTAATGCTTGTTTTAACTAACTTAATAGGGTCTACCACTATATATAAACCTTGGTTAAAATTATGCAGATTATTACAAAATTGATTATCCAAGTAATAAACTACAGTGTGAAGTTACAGCATCATCATTCACATTGGGGTAGAAGTGAATAGGTCATGTCTAAAATTTCCTTGGCATTCAGAGTCCTAGCACAAGTGAGAATTATTTGCCAAAATAAAAAAAATTCACAGAACCACAACCTTCGCTCAAAGCAGGACCAGCCCCAACTAGATCATCCCAGCCAATGTTTTTTTATAGCCAAGTCTTAAAAGCCTCCAAGGATGGAGAGTCCACCACCTCTTTGGGTAACCTGTTTCAGTGTTTTACTACCCTCCTCATGAGAAGTTTCTTCCTAATATTTAACCTAAACCTCCCTTGCTGCAACTTCACCTTATTGCTCCTTGTTCTCTTATCTGTCACTGATCCAGCTCCATTCTCTTTGGAACCATCTTTCATGCAGTTGAAGCCTGCTATTAAATCCCCCTCCCCCCGTTCTTTTCTTCTCTAGACTAAATAAACCCAATTTCCTCAGTGCCCCAGGCCCACCATTTTTGTTGCCCTGAAACTGGACACAGTACTCCAGATGTGGGCATAACAGTGCCAAATAGAGTGGAAGGATCACTTCCCTCAATCTGCTGGCAATGTTTCTACTAATTCTGTCCAGTATGCCATTAGCCTTTTTCACAAGAGCACACTTGGCTCATATTCAGCTCATTGTCCATTATAACCCCCAGGTCTTTTTTTGCAGAGCTGCTGCTTAGCCAATCGGTCCCCAGCCTGTACTGGTGCATGGGATTGTTCCATCCTAAGTACAGGACTGTCTACTTGTTCTTGTTGAACCTCATGATATTTCATTTAGTCCAGTCCTCCAATTTGTTGAGGTTTCTCTGAATCTTAGCCCTACCTTCCAGCGTATCCACTACTCCCAACAGCTTGGTGTCATCTATAAAATTACTGAGGATGCACTCCATCCCATCTTCCAGGTCACTGAAGATATTGAATAAAACCAGCCCCAGACTGACCCCTGGGACACTCCACTTGATCCTGGCTGCCAACTAGACATTGAGCCCGTTGAGACATTGAGCCAGCTTTCTATCTACCTTACAGACCATTCAACCAACCCGTACTTCCTTAATTCCATTAATCTGTTCTAGAAATACTATACAAATACCGTCATCTTACTGTCCCTGTCCAAAGATGCAGGAAAATGCACTAAGCCAGCAGATTTCCAGAATTGTCATTATACTGTACTGCAGAGGGAAACCTTGCCACTTATTTTCTGATGAGGGGAGGGGCAGGGGAATAAAAGAAATGTGAATGCAAGGGGGAGATAGAAATGGCTCAAAAATAACTAGAACTTCATTAAATAAACAGTTTATATCTAAGACTACTCTTTCAAAACTAACAACTACAAACTGAAAGACTGGACCACAAATTCGTATACAAAAAATATTTCAATCGATTCTACACACAATAATTTGATCCTAAAGTGAATAAGTACAAAGCAATGGAAACTCCAAAGACAGAAATCATTTGCAAATATACAGAGTTAGAGACCAAATACTGAAAATGAGGAGGTTCAATGGCTATGTATACCACAGAATCTACTGATTTACTGGCCTTCTCTATGTAAAAGATGATTAGGTGTCTCTTTCTCTTATGGGTCTCATCTCTCCCTACCAGACAACCTTGCCACCTATATTTCTTTATCCCATATTCCATTCTGTCCCTTATCTGTCTTATATCCCTTGCCTAGCACAGTAGCAATGCACCCATAAAGGAAGCCTAAGACTCAGGCCAGGCTAAACAAAGCAAGCAAGCAAGCAGATACCAAGCTTTTCCAGTCACATTTCCTCAGCTTGGGTCAACCACCCTCCCTATATTTCACATTCTTAATATCCAGAATTATAAAAAAGAGGGTAAACATACACCGATATCTTCTGGAAAAAGGAAAAGGCAAGAGGGACCAGAAACAAGACAGCAATTGGGTAGGACAACAGCCTGCCACCTGCCAAGCCATTTTAAGGACACATTTTATTCTCACATACCAGACCCAGAAATCCATTTTTCCAAAGAGTTTGTGAACCACAGTGAAGAGATGGCATCACTCAGAACAGTAGAAATGGGGCTTGGCAGTTTTGCTTTTCTTTTAAATTGTCACATGGATGTGTGTGTAGTGCACAGATACAAAGTTTAAAATGCTCACAATTTTTTCTTATCTCCAGTGTCTTCAGTAATGAGTATTTTCAGTCCGTTTTCAGTGATCATGACTCGCTTTAAAAAAATCCTTTATTTTTCTAGTGAGAATGGGTGCAGGTAGAAAAGAATACACAAAACTGATCCATTAATGATAAGAAAAAAAGATAACAAAATATTTTTGCCCGTTATTTAGAAAACATAGGTGTATAAAATCTGAGGGAGGCAGTGTGTCCTGGTTCACTGCTTGCAGAGGCAGGCAACATGAACAAGTCTGTCAGGTCCTTGATATCCTTAGTAGACCACGGATACGTCTAACAAGTGCTTGAATGAAGGTGTAGCGTGATCGGACTTTAGAGTATAATCCTTCTATGTCAAGGAGCTTTTTCTGGAGAGATTCACCAAAGCTGTTGGTGGCTTCAAGCTGAAGCTGAGGAACAGAAAAGATCTGTTGAAATTGACAATGTCGAGTCCTCTTTTTTCTAAGGAGTCTTCTTGCTATCCTCAACTACCAATCACCCCAATCCCAAGCTCCTGCACATCTGCTTCAAGCACTCTCCAAGGGGCATGAATTCTTTTGCCTCCTTTGGTAAACACTAATCACATCCTTCTCTGCTGTATTTCAGTCTAATTCAGGGCTGTGCAATTGGTGGCCTGTGGGCTATGTACAGCTACCTAAGGGTTAACTTGTGGGCCCCAGGCTCCTACCCAGCCTCCACCCCACTCCCCAACATTATGCACCAGCAGCTGGGTTCTTTAGGCTCCTTCCTCCTTCCTCTGGCTTCAATTTCCTGTTCGTGCTCCTGGGGGTTGGGGCAGCACAGCAAGAAAGGGCCAGGGTGCCAAGCCTGCCTGCACAGTGGGGGACCAGGGAGCCTTGGCTGAATGTACATCGGGGGACAGGGTTGGGCTGCTCACACCAAATGTGAAAGGAAGGTGCCCGGCTGTCCACACTGCAGGTGGGTGATGTGGATGGGACAGGAGGGGAGTGCTGTATGTGCAGCAGGGAGGAGCCAGGCTGCCTATGCTGTAGGAGGCATGGGCTGCCTGAGTGGCTGGGAGGGAAGAAGAGCACGCCTTCCCACAAGGGGTACAAGGGGAGTGCAGCACTGGGCTGCACACGCAGTGGGAAAGAGTCGGGGTGGGGTTGCTGTCTGTACAGCAAGTGACTTCGGCCTGCAGCTCGTGAAGTGTGTGGCCCCTGACTGCCTGAAAGTTGAACAGCCCTGGCTTACTTTATATACAAGAAGGCATCTATGGAAAGATTTTTTTCTTGGGTGAAGCAAAGTAGTTACCATTTTAGGCTCCAAATATGCATATCCGTCCTTTTAATTTAATAATACAGCACATCCTGCTATATATGTACCTACAAGTGTTTGGAGAATAAGGAAAATAGTGTTCTATATCTTAACCTATTAAACTGAACCCAATAATTTAATAGGTGCAACTTGTTTGCCAAATTTACGAGAAAATAAGGTCATGGCCAATAATACTGCTTGCCAATTATTTAGCTCTCTGTATTTTGTTTGGTATGTTATAGTTTTGGGACATTAATATGGTTATATGTGCAGACTGAAAATGCATGCAAGGTGACTACCTCTATCAAAAACTTTTGACGGATGTGTGATGTCTTATTTGTACTAAGATAATAAGGTATTTAACAGCAGGAGATCACAGATCATTCCTAAATTACAGACAGACTGCTGTCCATAATGGCATGACAACTGCATACCTGATGGCTGCTATTTTAAGAAGATTTTATCTGCATCATCTCACCTGATCTATATCATGCTGGCTCACTCGATTCAAACCACTTCTGAAATCCAAATTAGGTTCTGAACTAAAGGAATCTTGAAATGAAAAACAACAAATTAAAATTCAACATCCCACACTACTGAGCATCAAACTCTCCAACATGTGGGTGTGAAGGAAGCTTAAAACACCAAATACCAACTCATGGGTGCATCTACATGTACACTTTAATGCATAGTTGCCTATTTTACTGTACATTAAAAAGTGTCACAAAAAACCAAGCTATTACGCTAATGCACAGTAAAATAGGCTACTGCGCATTAAGCTTCACTTTAAAACTATGCATATTCGTTATTGTGCATTAAGGCAGCCTAATGTGCATTTTTTAGTACTTTACAGTGGCAGTAATAAATTTAATGTAAAATTAGGAAAAGCACCTTAACGTATGTGTAGATGCACCCTGTATGTAACAAATCAGAACAAAGAAGCAATCACAACTGATCTTTCTATCAATGAATTCTCTTTCCAACATTAAATGTAGTAACTTCAAGTAGCTGATTGCTGTGGCTCAGGGATCAGCAACCCCCAGCACACATGCCAGAGCATAGCATGTGAGGTAATTTTTCTTGGCATGCCACAGCCAGCCTGGACTCTGAGCAGCTGCCACTGGCTAGAGCCCAGACTGCTTGCAGCAGGTGGCCGGAAGGCTGTAAGCACATGGAAGGAAGTGGCCAGAGCAGCGCAATCCCGGCCCCTCTTCTGCCATCTGCCTGGAGGCACACATGCAGGCTCCTTTGCCTCTGACATGCCAAGTCGAGGTGCGGGTAAAGATTGGGGTGTTTTTGGCATTTCGGACAAAAACTCTGCAAACCACTGCTGTGGCTTTTATTCCAAAAGGGGTGCTTCTCCACTCAGTTGCAGCTCATTAAACATCTCCACATAGCTGATGACTTCTAACATAAAGGACACGGCAAACCGCCTTAATTCTTCAGCAGTCCTGACCAACCAGTTCCTTGCTACTTCATAAAGCCTCATTTTGCAGGGAGGTAAAGGAACATCATTTACTTTTCACTATATGCACTAGGCCTGTGCAAATAGGGAAGTATTTGATTCAGATTTGGCCAATTTGGACAGTGATTCGAATCACTGTCCCCATTCAATTCAGTTGAATCAGAATCAGAGATTCGGTACTGATTCGGATTGGCCAGGGAAAGGCAGGCACAGCTGGGCAGCTGCAGGTTCTCCCACAGCTCCTCTGGCTGTGCCTGCCTCTCCCCGGGCAAGGAGAAGCCCCCATGCCTGCCCTGTCTGGCCCTAGCCTCCTGACACTTTTTTATATAAAGCCCTGCACTCACCGGCTCTGGTAGTGGGGATCCCCCCCCCGCCTGGCACCCATGCAGCCAATGCCCTATGGCTTAGATGCAGTGTGGCTCAGCAGGGCACTGCATGCTATCTGGGAGCTGGGGTCACTGAGGCTGAGCAGTGCCAGGCTCCAGCTGACAGGTGCAGCCACCCCAGCTCCCAGACAGCGCACGATGCCTCGCCATGCTGCGACAGCCGCTGCGCAGGTGCCAGGCAGTGGGGGGGCGAACCCCACTTCCCCCTGCTGCACAGGGGGACTCTGCCATGAGCCCCCAGAGGCCCTGATCACTGCTGCTACAGCCGGTGAGTGCAGGGCTTTTTTTCTTTTCTTTAAATGCCAGGAGGCTGGGGCCAGGTGGGGGATGGGGTCAAGCAGGGCAGCCATGGGGGCTTCTCCCGTGGCTCCCCCCACCCAGGGAGAGGCAGGCACAGCCAGAGAAGCCATGAGAGAACTTGCAGCCACCCGGCTATGCCTACCTCTCTCCAGCCAATCTGAATCTCCGAATCTCTCCGAATCGATTTGGAGCCTTCAGATTCGATTCAGACCTTTAAATGGGTCTCCCAATTCAAGTTGGATTTGGAGATTCAGCTGCCAAACCTCCTCCGAATCGAATCAGTGACAAAGCTTCACGCATCCCTAATATACACCTCAATTCCTTGAGCTTTACTTAAGCAATAGAAGCAGGACTAGTTTCAACTGTTCTCTTTCAACAAGCTCACTTTTTACTTCTGAAGCACAATCCCAATGCTGCAATATTTAGGTTCCAATTACTGCAGAGAGATATTTTCGTAAATACAAATACAAAATCGAAAATATTACTATTCAGCATAACACAACTGTTTTAGAATGTTAGTGTTAAGACTGTCAGTGTTACCAGGGTGTTTTAAAATCTGACTTACAACCTAATACAAAGGCATGTTGAAATTTCAGAAATATTACCTTGTAGTTTTCTGCTCTTAAATGAAGACCTGGAGGATAGCAGTGAATCTTGGGAATCAGCAGGTGTGCAGTGCAACAGATAGTACTCCAGGTGACGCCAAAGAATAAAGAGACACGTTTCTATTATATCTGTTAGAAATGTTTAGTGAAGGAGACTACAGTTCATTCCTGCTACTTTTAGGCTGCAGACCAAATACTAGAAGTTTCAGAAGAAAACCCTAAGCTGCAGTTAAGAGGCTGCTTAACTTTTTGTGTGAGAGCAGTGATTTCAAATGAAACTACGATGTAGAAAGTGTTTTCAAACTGTTTACAACACTAGGGACTAGAATGATTCCAGCAGGTAATCCACATTATCAGTGTCCTCCAATGTTTTCCACACCAGTAGTTATCGCTACTGCATAGACTGTTTATGCTCAGTGGACTCATACTCTAGATTCCAAGATTTTTATTGCTGGAATTGTAAATACACAATATCAAAATGGAGGAGAAACCATTTGTTGTTGACTTTTATGGAGGAAAGGGCATGTTATCACTGACCTTATTTTAGAATTTTTCCATAAACAGAAAACAAATGTATAAAACCTGAAATTAGAGACAGAAGTCCCTTTTATAAGTTGATTTGATTAGCAGGATCTCAGACTTTCTTTTCTAGGATAGATATTATTTAAACTTAAGGAATGCCTGGGAGAAGAAACAAATTACCACCACTTCCCATCAAACGTGTTCTGCTTTACTCAAGTGTCACCCTTCAAAGTTGTCCAAATTCCAAAAGGATACAGGAGCAGAGAGAAAGCAACTTGGCCCGATTGTTTATTAACTTCACTAAACGCCGTCTTGCCAAAACATATTTTTGAGCAGTAGAGATTTTGTCCACCCCAGCTGGCATCACTGACTGACACAACTATGGCAAGAGAGAGAGAGAAAGATAAATAGACACAAAGGATTTAACACTGAGTAGCAAACTGGCAACAGATTATGAAAGTCAGGAAAACACTTGTAACATCCTTGTAATCCTTTATTTCTTGAGGAAGAAGCTCTTTTCCTTCATTCCCCCAAAACCCTGCTTCAGTCACTGGAAACCCCAGAAACCAAGTGCCATCCCAATCTACTCTCTGGGCAAATGCAAAAATGTTCCTTTAGGACCACATTTTGATTTCTTAGTCCATCTCATCAGCATAAATCATTCTGCATAGGTATCCCTCCCCATCCTGTAATCTGCTCATCTGTGCAAAGATGGATGGGAAAGTTGTATCCGTTTAACCTCTACAAATCATTTCTGCTGGCCAGTCAGGAGATGCAAATGAGGACCAGTCTCCTAGGGGTTGAACTAGCTTTTGAGGATGCCAATGAATTACATTTCCAATACAACTCACAGTACATCTCCATTCAGTACCTCCACAAAATTGAACCCAATACTTTTTGGATCTCAAATTAATTACAACCTTTGAGAATATTTAGTTCACCCTTCATCTGTGCTTGTATACTCTACAACCTCTAGTTGAATATAAAAGAGAAATAAGGATACAGATGTCAGTTCAATACTTATCTAAGGTATTTTCAAACCTAAAGAACCAGCAGAACCTGTTACCTCTTTTATTTCATCAGGTGGGAGCTGTTCCACGTTCTGTAGTTTGTTAACACTCTGACGATGGCTGTCATAATAACTGAAGAAATCATTAGCACTCTGTTTCAGCAGGAAGACAATAATGCCCAGCCCCGGCAGGCGCCAATACGGGACCACTGGTGTTTGCGTATCTAGAATAAATAACCAAATTAGAAACAACTTCTCAAAAGCCACCCAGAAATACACTTATCTTCTCTCGTCAGCAGCTTTGTCAAGGGTATGTATGCACCAGTAAATGCATCTTGGATTTGTTGCTTATGATTCTTCCAGCTGAGATTTCTATGACTGCATCTCTTGCTGACATACAGAAAGCCAACAATTAGTTATCAGCATTCAATTCTCTGTGTTTCCTTTTGTGATGAAACACTTTTATTTCTGCTGTTGTGCAGGGATCACACCCATTCTTTCTCCCTGCTAACTGGTGGCAGGAAAAAAAAAACCCAAGCACTTTACATTCTACTGCTATACATAAGGAAATTAGAACTGTAATGCACAGCATTATTTCAAACCACAACAGAAGCCCTACCGGTATGCTTTAATCACAGAAAATGCTTTCCCTCCTTGGAGCAGCAGCTGAGGGTTATTAAAAATGAAAATGCATGAGGTTATATCTACACTGCAATCCAAAGGTGTGATTGCAGCTTCTATAGACATATTTAAGCTAGCCATACATTAGCTACCTCCAATCCTGACAGCAGTGTAGCCATAGCAACACAGCATTCTGCGTGGGCTAAGAGACCTACCTAGGAACCTGGTAAATATGTGGTCAGCTAGCTTGCACTGATCTGTGCAGAGTCTGCCAGTCAGCCTTTTATCCCCTCAAGCTTTCCAGCACAGGTTCTATCAACAAGCATTTTTTCCATCATGCCAATTCAGGCCTCAAAAGGTCACAAAAGCAACATCTGTATACTAGCAGTAATTCAACATCTTTCAAAAGTGATGCTCCAGAGGGGAAAGGAGATTTCTTAAAAACCTTGTTCTAACTCCAAGTATAGACTAAACCAAAGAAAATAAGAGAAGTTGCTTACAATGACAACTAAGAGTAAATCTACACTTTAGTACAAGGCAGAGATCCCCAAGCTAGGTCTGAATAAGGGAACTCAGGTACCAAAAGCAATAAAGCTACATTTGCAATGCTAAGCCCAGGGTAATTAACCTTGCTGAGAACCAGGATATATTAAGCCTAGGCAGAGTGCAGTGCTAACACAGTTATACTGCTTCCAGTATTGAACTAGCTAGCCAAGAGCTACCTTGGATATCTATATGCAGTACTATATTATGTTGGATAGATATTCCCTTAAAGAAAAGAAAATAGTTTTTCCTCCTAACAGTGTTACAAACTATTTATTACCAGAATAAAATGAATTCATGCTCCTGGGGTTGGAGGTGCAACCTTCAACAAAACTAGGTGCCAGCTGCTTTGAAAAACTATTATCTGACTTCACTGAAAAAATTAACTGATTTGAGAGACAAGGTTCTTTGGGTAAATCTGATATCTTTTGTTAGACCAACTCAAACAGTTGGAAAAATTCTTTGCAAGCTTTCAGGCACAAAAACGCTTTGTCAGGCTGAGGAAGCATCTGCAGGTGGTCTATGCTCTTCCAGGAACCTTGTCTGCCTATTTCCTTAGGCTAACACAGCTACAACCCTGAAACATGAACTGATTTGAGATGCTTTCTCCAACAACATTAATCTCCTGTACCTGTATAGGGTAACCAACAGCTCACCTGCATCCCCAGAATTCAGCAACTACTAAACACCCTGAAAGAACTGTGATCCAAGACTTATGTATCCACCTCTACTCTTCATGGTTTGGGAGATAATCATGGGCGACTAGTACCATTCTTAACTGAGACAGCCAACACCTTTCAGTGAGGGCATCTTCTCTTCCTCTTGAAGTGTACAACTGTCCAGCGAACACTGAAGCAACATCCTCTGAATACATCTGTTGTCAGCTACAGCCCTGTGTCACACCTTCCACTTCTGAGCACACTTGTAAAGAAACCAGTGAAAGACCAGCTAACTATATGCTCATATAATCCAAGCTAGTATTCTAAACCCAACAGAAGCTCCATACTGACACTGGCAGATAATCTTGTTACTAGGCAGAAGACAGATATCCATCCTCACCCTTTTACAGCTCCCTGATGCATCTGGTACCATGATCATGAAATATTGTTTTCTTGCTGGGAGAAATGCCAGGGATCCATGGCAACACACTATAACGATCAGAGTCCTTCCTGATGGACAACATGCTCTATATAATATGATGAGATACTACACCTCCAGCACTAGACTCCTAATTTGCAGTCCTACAAGGATTGATTCTTACAAGTCCTTTTCAACATCCACATGCAGCCACAAAATAAACCATCCAGACAAGGACTCAAATACTAGCCATATGGAAACAACTCACAGCCCCTACCTCCCACTTTTACACATAGAAGAAAACAACTATCACCAATATGGCCCAATTTTCACATCAGAAGCTGAAGCTAAAACCCAGAGAAGACACACATGATACTCGTGAGAAGGGAGCACTTTGAATTCTCACCCATAGTACAGTCTCTTTGGTGGAAGCTGTACACTCACAGTGCACCCTCAGTCTATAGCTTAGAAATATTCCTGGACTCCTTGTTGAGGCTAAGCTGTCACACAGCAGTGTCCCAGAATAACACTTTCAGTCATCTCTGGTTGGCTGAAGGACTCTGCCACATCCTGGCAAATGATAATCTGGCCTTGCTTATTCATACTTTCTTCACATATAGCTGGACTGGAGCAGTGATATGCATGGGCATGATGGTTTCAGAAAGTCCAAATAAGACAGAACTCAGAAATTCTCCTCAGCAACACAGGCTATTACAGTAGTATCAAACCTGTCCTCTGCTGTCTGTCCTGGCTTTTCATAGAATGGCAAATCCAGTTCAAGATCTCAGTTCTTATTTTTAAGGCACTGCCTGGCCTTAGTATAGAGCAGGGGTGGACAAAATATGACCCACAGGCCAGATCTGGCTCATGGAGGGATTTTGTCCAGCCTACAGCACTTCTCTCTGTCCCAGGCGCAGTCCAGTCCATGGTGTGTCCTGCCTCCCCTGGGCACACAGTGGGGCTGGGATGGCTCAGCAGCTGGACTCCATTTCCTAGCAGCCCTAGCCCCATGGAGACCAGCCAGGACCTGGGCAGACAGGACCCAAGTCCCAGGCTGAGCACATGGCCCTGGCCCCAACCCCAGCTTCAGCCCATCCCGCACCGGAGGTTGGGGTTCATGCAATGCCTGCTCTGGACCTGGTTACCCAAGGCACAATAAACAGTGGTAGCAGTGGCGGCCAGGCAGAAGCTGCTGCTGGGTGTCAGGCAAAAGTGGGACTCAGCAGCGGGTGTAGCCACCCCCAACACCACTGCTGGACCTTTCTCACTGCAGCTGCCTGAATCCTGTGCTGACAATGCTCTAAGGCTCATCCCTGCTGCCACCATGGGGACCTGGGGTAACCCGGAGACAGTGCTGCTGGCAGCAACAGCGGCAGGGAGGAGCCAAAGGGCAGCACCAATGAAGGTTCCAGGCAGCCACAGCAAGAAGGGCCCCAAGACCAAATAATTGCCCATCCCTGGTCTAAAGATTAGACCAAGATTATCTATCCAAAAGATCACCTTAAGGTCCATGAAAAAAAAACTTCCTTTGGAATGACATAAGGAAGTAAACCATCACAAGCCTCACCACTTTCCACTCCAAATAAAGATGCAGTTCTTTGACACTGCTTCTTGAACATAAATATATTTTAAAATGTATTTATTTGAAAAACAAACTAAGCCCAACAAAAAATAACTCCTTGTAAAATAAGATGTTCTATTGCTAACGCTTCTTTCCACAGGAGGAGAGAAAGCAAACATAGAGGTTAGTTATGTTACTTAATGCATTCCTGGAAGGCACTTAAATATTACAGCACTAAACATGCTAGGAGAATCCTATGCAACAGGGGTTTTCAATCTTTTTTAACTAGTGTACACCTTCTGATGGTGGCAGCTGGACGCAGGGTTGGGAGGGGGTGATGTCTGCACGCAGCCACCGCCCCATGCCACTGCACCCTCCTTTTCCATGGCCAGTTGCACATGCACTTCCGTGGGCTGCTGACGGGTCTCGTGCCCGGCTAATCATGTGCCGCCTGTCAGCAGCCCATGGAGCCGCACATGTGACTGGCCGTGGGAAAGTGGTGCGCAGCAGCGGTGATGAGAGTGTAGCAAAACCCCCAGTTTCTTTTTTTATTTATTTTAAAATGCATTCCCTCCCCTTCCCCAATCATTTCTGACTTTTTCTCTCCCTCTCTTTTCCCTATAGATAAGTATAAGTGAGCTCAAACTTCAGATAAGCTTTGAACATTTTTATTTTGGTAGCAAGTTTTTGGGTTTGGATATCCTTTGTTTTCTATTGTATAATTATTAGGTTTGTATTAATTTTTACTGTTGTATATTGTATTATTATCATTTTCATATTGATTTTTATTGTTTCATATGAATAGTATATGGTTTAGGACTGTGTTTTTAAGTGAACCGAAGTCATGTCAAGCCTCCATCTTCTGTCCTCTGCCTGGGCATCCCATGTTGCAATAGTATGATTCATTGTACCCCTCCCATATAAATTAGTTCCCTGATGAATGAGAATGATTGAGAATCACTGAAATACAATGGTAGCAGGGCTCTACTGAATGGCCTGTAACAACCAGGCCATCACCTTACATTGATTCACCTCGGAACCACAGAACTCACCCAGGAACAGAGACAAGACCAGCACTTGAAAAACAAAAGACCCTGCAGAACCAGCAACTCTGTCATTGTACCCCACCATTACAGACACCCAAAACTGCATATCCTCGCATGGAGCACACATGCTCAGTACATCAGGGGCTGACCCTTGCCTGGGCATGCCTCCTGTCACTAGGGTCACACACGGTCTGACCCTATAAAAAAGGGCAGTGAAAACAGACCCAGTGAGAACGCCATTTCCATCCAGACCAGACCAGCTTCACATCACCTATCCACCCCAGAGGGCCTGTTGGCGACCCCCTCTGGACAACAGTGAGCTGAAGGAGACCCCGACTGGCCATCGAGGATCAACTTCCAGCCTGGGATAGGTAGATATTACCTGCACACCTCCTCCTACAATTTGGACTCTCTCTCTGTCTCTCTCCTCCTGGACTTCAGTGGACTTCAGCCCCTGCACCAAGCCTCTCTAACCCCTGCTGCTGCCATTGTGTGTGTGTGTGGGGGGGGTACAAGGGAACCAATTTGGCATTGTGTCACCATCTCCCCTGTTCAATAAAACCACTGTCATTTGCAACCCCGAGTTGGGTCATGTTTTACTGAATCCCAATCTCTTCATAGATTCATAGATGTTAGGGTCGGAAGGGACCTCAATAGATCATCGAGTCCGACCCCCTGCATAGGCAGGAAAGAGTGCTGGGTCTAGATGACCCCAGCTAGATGCCTATCTAACCTCCTCTTGAAGACCCCCAGGGTAGGGGAGAGCACCACCTCCCTTGGGAGCCCGTTCCAGACCTTGGCCACTCGAACTGTGAAGAAGTTCTTCCTAACGTCCAATCTAAATCTGCTCTCTGCTAGCTTGTGGCCATTATTTCTTGTAACCCCTGGGGGTGCCTTGGTGAACAAATTCTCACCAATACCCTTCTGTGCCCCTGTGATGAACTTATAGACAGCCACAAGGCCGCCCCTCAACCTTCTCTTGCGGAGGCTGAAAAGGTCCAGGTTCTCTAGTCTCTCCTCATAGGCCATGGTCTGCAAGCCCTTAACCATACGAGTGGCCCTTCTCTGGACCCTCTCCAGGTTATCCACATCCCTCTTGAAGTACGGCGCCCAGAACTGCACACAGTACTCCAACTGTGGTCTGACCAGAGCCCAAAAGAGGGGAAGTATCACCTCCTTGGATCAATTCGTCATGCTTCTGCTGATGTACGATAAAGTGCCACTGGCTTTTCTGATGGCTTCGTCACACTGCCGACTCATGTTCATCTTGGAGTCCACTAGGACTCCAAGGTCCCTTTCCACTTCCGTGCCACCCAGCAGGTCATTCCCTAGGCTGTAGGTATGCCTGACATTTTTCCTCCCTAGTTGCAGCACTTTGCATTTCTCCTTGTTGAATTGCATTCTGTTGTTTTCTGCCCACTTGTCCAACCTGTCCAGGTCTGCTTGCAGCTGTTCCCCACCCTCCGGCGTGTCCACTTCTCCCCATAGCTTTGTGTCATCTGCAAACTTGGACAGAGTACATTTCACTCCCTCATCCAAGTCACTGATGAAGACATTAAAGAGTATCGGTCCAAGGACTGAGCCTTGCGGGACCCCACTGCCCACACCCTTCCAGGTCGACACCGACCCATCTACCACGACTCTCTGGGTGCGACCCTCTAGCCAATTTTCCACCCACCGGACTGTGTAGTCATCCAAGTCACAGCCTCTTAACTTGTTCACCAGTATGGGGTGGGATACCGTAACGAAGGCCTTCCTGAAGTCTAAGTACACGACATCCACCCCCACTCCTGTGTCCAGGTGTTTCATAACCTGGTCATAAAAAGAGACTAGATTAGTCAGGCACAATCTGCCTGCTACAAACCCGTGCTGGTTTCCCCTCAGCATAATTTGTCCTGCCGGGCTCTCGCAAATGTAAGCCTTGATAATTTTTTCAAAGATTTTGCCGAGTGATGGCTCAGTGAAAGAGCTGCTGGTTTAGAAGGGAATAAGACCTGGTTCGAGTCTGCTACTAATGGGGTGTGTCTACACATGCTACTATGGTACTGTTGTTACTGCACCGTCATTCAGGACCTCCTTTTGGAAGTCCTAAAAGACAGTACAGCAACAGCCCATACTGCGCTGTGTGGAGTGCACACGGTTATTTTTAGGCACTATGTCGCCATAGTGATGCGCCATAATGAGAGAGCGCATTGCTACAGCGACATAGATGTAGCATCACAGTTTTTGCCCCTAGACACTGTGTTGCCATAGCGCATTGCTTCAGCTACATAGTGTCACGTGTAGACTCACCCGTGGGGTATTTACTCACTGCTCTTTACCCAACCAATGAACAACAAATACTGGGTGACAGTGACCACAAGCTGATCACCTTTACTATCCACCGCAAAGCTGACAAGTCAGTCAGCAATACAGAAGTCCTCAACTTCAGGAAAGCTGACTTTGACAAGCTCAGGAGGCTTGTTGTCAAGGCCCTAAGGGACCATGACTCAACAGAAAGAGGACTCCAAGAGGAGTGGTTGCTCCTCAAGTGAGCGATCCTGACAGCACAAGGGATGGCCATCCCATCTCAGAGGAAGAGTGACAAAAGGGCACAGCAACTCCCTTGGCTCAGCAGGGAACTTGAGGACCTCCTACGCCTAAAAAGAGAGACTTATAAAGGATGGAAGGCTAGAATAATCACTAAGAAGGAGTACTCAGCACTGGTCTGCACCTGCAGGACACCCAGGAAAAAGTCATTTTGCTTAATGGGTACTTTGCGTTGGTCTTTCATCAGCCCAAAGGGACTGCCCTGCCTAGCATGACATGGGACAGCCAGGGTGAGGACGTATTTATACCCAGCATCTGTGTAGACCTTATAAAGGAACAACTTGAGAGGCTGGACATCTTCAAGTCAGCTGGTCCTGACAGATGACACCCTAGAGTACTCAAGGAGCTGGCAGGTATCATAGCCCAACCATTGGCAAAAATATTTGAAAACTCGTGGCGCTCAGGTGCAGTACCTGAAGACTGGAAGAAGGCCAATGTGGTACCCATCTTCAAGAAAGCACAGAAAGTAGACCCTGGGAATTATAGGCCAATCAGTCGGCTTGACCTCAGTCCCCAGTAAGATTCTGGAGAAAATTATCAAAGAGCCTTCTGGATAAGCTGGCTGATGGCAACATCCTGAGGAACAGCCAGCACGGGTTTGTCACGGACAGGTCTTGCCTGACCAATCTCATCTCCTTCTATGACCAGGTGACATATCACCTGGACAAGGGAGAAGAGATTGACATCATATATCTGAACTTTTAAAAAGCCTTTGATCTGGTGTCCCATGACCTCATGGAAAAATTGGCCAACTGTGGCCTCGGCTACACCACAGTCCGATGGCTGGGAAATTGGCTCTGAGGTCAGACCTAGAGAGTAGTAGTCGATGGAAGTAAATCATTATGGCACTCCATGACCAGCGGTGTCCCCCAAGGCTCCGTCCTTGGACCGGTTCTCTTTAACATCTTTATCAACGATGTGGACACTGGTGTCAGAAGAACGATGTGAACATTGGTGGCGAACTGGCCAAGTTCGCCGATGACACTAAACTTTGGGGCATAGCGTCCACACCTGAGGATAGGCTAGTGATCCAGGCTGACCTGGATAAGCTTAGTAAGTGGACAGAGATAAACCTGATGTTCAATACTGAAAAATGAAAGGTACTCCACCTCAGGAAAAAAAACCCGCAGCATGCTTATACGCTCAGCAGTGCTACGCTCCCTAGCACCACAGCTGAAAGAGACTTGGGGGTCATGATTGACCACAAGATGAATAATAGTCACCAATGTGATGTCGCAGCTGGTAAAGCAAACAAAACTCTGGCTTGTATCCATAGATGCTTCTCAAGTATATCCCAGGATGTCATCCTCCCACTGTACTTGGCTTTGGTGAGGCCACAGCTGGAGTACTGCATCCAATTCCGGGCTCCACAATTCAAGAAGGCTGTCAAGAAACCTGAGAGAGTCCAGAGGAGAACCACGCGCATGATGAGAGGGCGAGAGAACAGACCCTACAATGAGAGGCTGAAAGCCATGGGACTCCTCAGCCTGGAAAAGCACAGGCTCAGGGGTGACCTGGTGGCTGCCCACAAGTACGTAATGGGTGTGGATCAGGATCTGGGGGAACATCTGTTCACCAGAGCACCCCAGGGGATAACAAGGACCAATGGTCAAACTCCTCCAAGACCATTTTAGGCTGGACATAAGGAAAAACTTCTTTAGTGTCCAAGCCCCCAAGGCCTGGAATAGTCTTCCTCCAGAAGTGGTGCAGGCACCTACTCTGGAATCATTCAGGAAAGGGTTGGAGGCTTATCTTGCTGGGATCCTTTGACCCTAGCTGACTTCCTGCCCCTGGGGCAGGGGGCTGGACTTGATGATCTCCAAGGTCCCTTCTATCCTAATGTCTATGAAATCTATGAAATCCAAGGTGCAAGGAGTAGCTTTCAGAGGAGGACTGGAAAGGGGACTGGATAATGCCAAACATGGCCTGGTGGTTAGAACACCAGGGAAGTCAGAGATGGAGGTCTGAACCCCTCTAGACATGGGGTAGTCTAGTACCTGGATATCCAGCTTTCTGGGCAAGCACCCTAACCACTTGGCCTTCTTCCTCATTGTTTTTTGGCCAAGCCATAATGTCAGGACTTAAGCTGAACAGGCAGCCTTTCCTGACTGGGGTGTAGCCTACTGAGCATACTCAGTATCCATGGGGATATTTACATGTCTACACCACACATGTAATAGGATTGTACATTGTACATAAATGCCAGAAATGGCAGGTTTGTAACTGGAAACCTCCCACATTGATGCATAAAATGAAACAGAATTCTGCCCCAAAAGTTCATGATGAGAGAGAGAGAGAGAAAAATCACCTCTGGATCCAACCTAAAAAGTACTTGGATGTGTGCCATAACAGAAAATTTCACAAGGAAATAAAAATGTCTGACCCTATGTCAGAGTGCTACCTTAGAAATGAAAAATGAAGAAAATCTGTTGTATTATATTAAGTGTTATCATGGTCAGAACATTTTAAACAAAAAATTCAGAAGACAGACTAGAAAATTGTCATACATCCCAGACAGTTTCCCTAACCATCAAGTTACTGTGTGGTCTCTCTTTCTTGCTCCCTTCCTAAAAACACTGAAAGGTCTCATCTTCCTGGAACACGCTTTTCAAAACCTCAAAAACTTTGGCCACATAGAATTGTTTTATGGACCGCTCCTGTTAAGTGGTTTATTCTCGCCTCATACCCAGCCAATACAATATTGTTCCTTACACTGTTCCTTCACCGTTCTGTTCAGCCTAGTTTTAAGCAGCTCCGACAAAGGGGTTTACGAGGCAGAAACAGTAACAGAGGGTAACTGTTCATTTCACAATATCTTCACTCACACTACATTTTTGCTGCCATATATTTACTGATGCAAAGCAGAATCCTTCCTTATCTTAAATTCCAGCCCCATTCTCTCTTTCTCAATTCCAGCCCCCGCCCCTCTCCACTAGTTTCCCGATCTCCTCTCAATTCCTGCTGCCTTTTCCCTGCGACTATCTGCTGCCTCTGTCTCTTCTGCTGCTTTTCCTGTAATTTTCTGCTGTCCCCCTGCTTCACACACTCCTACTGCCTTTTCCCTGTGACTTTCTGCTGCATTTCTGTTTTCCTGCTGCCTTTCAGTCTCTCCTGCTGCTCTGTCTGTGATTTTCTGCTGTCCGTCTCTGTTTTCAGGCTTCCCCCCCCCTGCAGCTTCCCAGACTTCTCTAGCTGCCCCGGAGCCATCCTCTGGCTCCCCCACACCCAGAGCCTCTCTTTAACACCCACACTTTCCCTTTAGTCCCA
Source organism: Alligator mississippiensis (assembly GCF_030867095.1). NCBI lineage: Eukaryota > Metazoa > Chordata > Crocodylia > Alligatoridae > Alligator > Alligator mississippiensis. The sequence continues at coordinate 91,612,903 of NC_081827.1, read as the reverse complement.
TTTTTCCCTCTCTCCATCTACCTTTTCAGCTTCCCCCTAGCTCTGGCTCCAGACCCAGCCTCTGTGCCGGCATGCTTCCCTGTTCTGCAGGCTTTGGGCGTTGTCTTTTAATGTGGTATGTGTGTGAATTAGTGAATACATATATAGAGATATCACTGTGTGTGTGGTATATGAATTAGTAATCCACGTATGTGTATTGGATATGCAGGTGTTGGCAACTGGTAACTGATTCCGTCTAAATCTGGTGTGTGTGTAGCATGTATGGGCTTAAACTGGTGATAGGTGTGCATGAACCTAGACTAATTATTTTGAACGTGTGTGGTGTGTGTATCTGAGCTGCTAGTGTGCAGATGTATGCCTAGTAGGGGTGTATGCACCTAGTGAGAGTATGTGTGCTTAACTGATTTTTATGTGTGCATGTGCAATTGTACACCACACCCTCCTGTATAACAGCGCAATATTGAGATCCTGAGCATTGGCCTGACCCCTCAAGGCAACACGAGGTGGTGGGTGGCAGCAGTATCTGTCACTGCATGCAAGGTTCCCTCCTCCCCTGCATCCAGCCAGCAGGTCAGCACCTGTGTAGCCTGCAGAGGGGCATCGCTGCCCTTGCTCCCCAGCCCTGCTCCTGGGAGGCAGTGGCACGGGGTGGTGGATGGCAGCAGTGGCTGCCACGTGCAAGTATCCCCACCCCACATCCATCCACAGAGAGGTGCCTCCTCGCTGTCAACTACTGGCCGAGGGCAGCAGCCCGGCAGCCAATCAGGAGAGTGAGTTGGGGTAGGGGGTGGGAAGGCGCCACAGTGTGCTTCATAGGGCCAGCGGTGCCTGGCAGGTCCCTCCTCTTCCCCCTCCCCCAGGTACGAGTGGACATGGGGGGAATGCCCTGAGGCATGCTCTGTCCCTGCCTGCCCATGCATACCCCCTAGGACCTTTCCAATTATCCCTAGGGGTATGTGTACCCCCAGTTTACAACCCGTGCTATACAGAATAGAGAAGTGCACTATTTTAACATTTTTTACTATTAAAATTTGTAGGACCACACAGCACTTTGCAGCAATTTGGCACAGCAGGAATCTCCAGTAAAGAAAAAAAATGCTGCATGTTTTGTAAATGACATGTAGTATTTGCTATCAACCAACTTTTAACAATTCAGTCCCAGACACACACCAATGATATAAACCACAGACTCACCTTGGCGTGGTCCATCTCGGTTAGTTGACTCTGATAGGCTAGGAGTGAACAGACAAATGGTGTGCTGAAAGGTGGGGGCACACTGTAACATAAGCGACTGGCAGTTTTCCATTACATTAGCACAGATCTACAGGAAAAGGAACAGAACAAGTCAACTACAAGATAACACTCAGGAAATACATAGTACATGATAATCCCTATATTTAGAGCTCTTCAAATCACTAGCATGATGATTCCAGATGCCTGGAAATCAGCATTGTCAAGTATCTCAATCATGGGCTGAAGACTTCAGCAATGCTAAGAACCTGAAACCTTCACTTTTCCTCACCTGTTGCATGGCCAACTCAATCTCATCCTTCTTGCTCACTCTGTCTCCCTCTGCATTATCATCTTGCAGTTTGAACTGACGTAGTCTGTCTGAACCACCAAACCGACTGAGAAGTCCCAAACACTGGCGCTAATACAGGATGTAAATACTTTGGTTAGTGTCTCATTGAAGGGGTTAAATGGTTCTTTTGATATATGAATGTAAGAAAAATGATACATCAACATTAATATTAATTCTAAAGATTGTATTAAGTCTTTCCTCATAAACAGCACAAACAGGACACTTACCTTATTTACTTAAATCTGAAGATGAGGTTTCCCTGCCCAAATTGGCATAGGGGAAAAAAAGCCCCTCCTCCTAGATGCTAAGCAGGTGGCTGCTGCAACTGACTCTGGCCCTGAGCCTAGATCAGGGCCAGAGTCAGACCCACAGCAGCTGCCTGCCCCACCCCCCTATGCTCTAAATTATTGTCAGGGGCAGCTGGGCTCCAGTTTGGGCTGAATTCCCTCCTGAGCAAGGAGTACAGGGAAACTCCATCCTCTCACCAGCTAATCTATAGCACTGCCACTGCTGCATGGCCTAGCAAGGGCTGCACTTCCATGTCCCATTCCCATGACCTAGCAGGGACAGAGTCCAAGCAGGATCTGCTGGCAAAGGTGGTGGGAGGGGAGAGAGGGGAGGTCAGCAATTGGCAGAGATTGTGGGGAATGGAGGGAAGGGACAGAGACTGCTGGAACTGGATTGTGGTAAAGGGACAGAGACTATGAGGAGCTGGGGGTAGAAGGGATGCAAGGAGCAGGGTGGAGCAGGAAGGCTGCAGGGGGAAATAGTTGGGCACTGGGCAAGGGGGTACCTGACCCCCCCAGCCACTGCTTTCCCTAATGTAGGGCGGGGTGGGGCATATTTAAGACAACCCTCCCATACTTAGATTCTAAACCTAGAAAATTATAACAAATTTGTAACATTTTCCATATATAGAATCTAATTATTAGAGATTGTCTTAGATTTCAGTAAATATGGTTGCTCAGCCAAGATGGTGATGGCTCCTGGCATATGCAGTAGCAGAACTTTAGGCATCTATGTAACTTTACAAGCAAAACCTTAGACAAATAAGCAGTGGGAGGTGGTGGCTGTAGATAGGTCAACTCAATTTAGGAGACTACATTCAGCTTAAGTTCCACTATAGATATCTAGTATGTTTTTTTGTTTGTTTTCAAGCTAGCCTTTATTTTCATCAATGCTGCAGTAATTGTTTATAGCTTGCAAGCCTCCTTGTAGTTGATTTGTGGAGAGGCAATGATCAGGGCTTCCAGAGAGCACATCTTCCTTTTCCACCCAAGACATTTAGTCTCATGGCTTCTTTATACAAATTAAGCTAAAAAGAAGTAATTCCCACTGCTAAGAGTAGGAACAAAAAGACAACAAGGCTTCAGAGTAGAACACTGGGCAAGTCAAGCAGAGGGATAAAATGGATTGCTATGGATTCTGATCAGGACCTGCTGTCTGTACTTCAGATCCAGCTTCTTCATCAGGGTTATGCTTTACAGGAAAGAGGAAAGAAATAAGCCATTGGTGGGTCAGATACCTTAGCCTATGGAACTAGGGAAGTCCCTGTGTGCTTTAAGTGATAGCAGAAAAATTCTGAATTACTTTATTTTGGTGATAGCATCAAATCCCAGTCCACTTTCTAGTAGACAAGTCCTAGACAACTGTGTAGGCTAAGCTGTAAAACAAATGTATTTAACAGAACTTGTGTTTTGCCAAAGGCTGCAATTCCTGTTTGTTTTTTTTTTAAAGAGTCCTATTCTTGATTAGTGTTATACATGCCTTTTTTATAAGGCAGCTCTTACTAATTACGGTACAAAATTAGGATGATACTCTCACTTAAACATGCAATTCCAAAGAAAAAAGAGAAGCTGAATATAAAATTCAATTACCTGAAATCGTCCTATATGCCCTTGTAGCTCCATCTGCGTCCCTTCATTAGTATCTATATCCAATTCACCCAGCACACCTAATATAGTAGGTATGAGAGGATAAAAATAAGTGCTTTTAATTAAAACAAATGCTCCTGGTTTTAATATATATTTTTAAATACTAAAGCTAGTCAGAAAAAAAATCCATGAAAATGAAATTGACAAACCTTTGCACATTTTTGTGAAGAAAGTATTTTGATCTCTCTGCAACCACTACATGTATGAATATGTCATTAGATCACTTGCCGAGTGGTACCATATGGATTTTTGGAATGGATTTTAACACTTAGGAAAAAGTCTTGTCACAGAACAAGCAGTTGTTGTGCAACTCTTTCCATAGAACAAAGCTAAATTAATTTGAACTTTAGTCATCACCTACATACAACTCCTCTTCTTTCCTATTCTAGTCAGAGGTCTTTCTTCAGTAAACAAAGACAAAACACAATGTGGTGATTTTGTGAGAATAGAAATATCCAGTAGGTTTCTAGATGAGACACCACAGCCAGTACAGTATGAAACAGTTTTTATAGAAGGTACATCCCAAGGGAAGCTCTACCCCAGAAAAGGTTAGAGCACTAATCTAACCTACTAATCCACAGAGCTTGCCCCAGGGAGGTTTTTTTGTAATAAGTACAAATGTACAAAATGTTAAATATTACAAAATAGGAAATAGATTCACAGATGCTAGGGTCGGAAGGGACCTCAACAGATCATTGAGTCCAACCCCCTGCCTAGGCATGGAAGAGTGCTGGGGTCAGATGACCCCAGCTAGATGCCTATCGGAAGCCCATTCCAGATTTTGGCCACCCTTACCATGAAGAAGCTTTTCCTGATATCTAGTCTAAATCTGCTCTGTCAGTTTGTGACCATTGTTCCTTGTTACCCCAAGTGGCGCCCTGGTGAACACAGCATCTCCGATCCCTTGCTGTGTCCCCCTAATGAATTTGTAAGCAGCCACAAGATCACCTCTCAGTCTTCTCTTGCAGAGGCTGAAGAGGTCCAGGTCCCTCAGTCTCAAAATTATTTTCCTAATATAATTTAATCTGTCTCTCTTCTGTCCTGTGGAACAGGCTAAATGAACAGTCACCCTGTAGTTATCTCCAAAGTACACTGTGAAGATTAATACATGTAAGACACTGAAGATTGAAAGCACTGTAAAAAGTATTAGTAGAATAGTCAAGTTAACCTGCTACATACTATAAAATTCCACTCCTTCTGCCAAACCTTCCATTTTTGCCTAAAGAACAATTATGAACTATTTCTCTATTTCTTTCCAGAGTAATACATTCTAAAAAAATAGATTTTTAAACAAAGTTTCTACTGAATAGCTCCTTCCTTTTACTGTATGTGCAAAAGACCACGGTTGTCATATTCATTCAGACAAGTGTGACAGACTGCCAAAGTGCCAATTTTATTATATAGCTTTACCAGGCAAAGCTGCTTTGCTGATTATTCCTGTCAATAAGGCCAGCTCCTGAAGTGATCCAGCACTGACATTCTGACACCGCAGGATAGCCTGGATAGTATCTGAATGGGATATTAGAAACTGCAAAACCTGTATCATAGGGAAAAAGCAAAAGCATCAACTAAGTAAGAATAATTTTGTTCTGATAAAACATTTTACTGCAGTTTTCTATATGGTACAAAGAGATTACAAGGAAAATGTTACTGACAGAAAAAAACCCCATAAGTAACGGCACCAATGTTTTACTTGGTACTAAGGCAGTAACACCCAATGCTGGACATCAAGAAATCGTTTCTGACCTCCTAGCTTACCTGTCCTGCTGCCTGTAGATGTTGCGCCATGCTGGACGTGAGGATCACTTGACACAGCTGAAGAGCTGGGAGAAGAATCTGGCGGTAGCGCTCCACAGGAGCAGGAATGAAGACAGGAGGATCTCTCATTCCAAACATTCTTATGCGATTCAAAGAAAAAGTGTTAACAGCTTGAAGGAAACTGGAGACCACTTAGAAACCGTTAACTTACAGCTTCTTTAAAGAGTATGGAAATATCATGAGTCTCAAAAATAGCTCCTCAGTTAAACTTGTTAGCTTTACAGTCTTATATATAAAGCCTCTCTATCTTTCTGAATAAGTTGTTGTACATCTAAAATTTCTCCTGCAGTTTCTCTAACAGGAAGAAAATCTTTTTTTGCAAACTTCAAAGGTAATTAGATAGCCTTGGTAGGGAAACACTGGATTTCTACTCCTGAGTTGTCCTCAAGGAAAGTAGTGTTTTCAGAGTATTTTTACAAAAAAAAAAAAAAAAGAGTGCTCAACTTCAGAAGGTACTGCTAGAACTGGATTTCTAAATATTCCATCAAATCTAAAAAGTTCCCATCAAATCTTATAAATGCCAACTGACAATTTTAGATGTTGATACTTATCTCAGCTTGTTATTTTAGGAACAGAGTTAGTTTTTAGCCCTTTTTATTGCAGATATTGGGCTGAAAATGTAAAATGAGTATTAAGGTTGAAAATCATGTCATCAACTTCTAGGCTATTCTCTGGTAAAACAGATCATTTGTGGTTTTCATTCAATCATTTCCTTACAAAAAGCTGCATGCCAAGTCCTCAACTAGCTAAGAATTAAAAGACTTACATCCTTCTTCTGAAGAAAATCAGGTGATATATATTTTTGTAATTATTTACTTTAACAATGTTATGCAACCCCACAGAGCTATTAATGTCACATGTAAATAGATATACACAGATAAACGAGCTTGAAAATTAAATTTCCTCCACTTCTGTATGCTTGGTTTGTTATTACAGGAAAAAATAAAAAGAGGGTATAAACAAATGTGGACTCTATAAGCACATCCTTCACCACCTGCAAACTCTCAAAAACAAGCTTACAGTATATAAGGAAAAATGGCTTCCAAAAACAAAATTTGGCTGCTGTAAAATTTCAGCAACTGCAGCTCTGAGAGACCAGAATTCAGTTAATTTTTATCTCCCAAGAAACCAGACAAACTGGAACGCTGTATGTCTTGAAGACAACTGAACAGTTTCATATATATTTATTACTTTATGCCTGGCAAGCTGAAATGTTGCAGTCAATAGAGATGGATTTGAAGTTAGCTACTCATAAGTTAACCAACAGTATAAATGCACATATTTTTAAGACAGACTTGAAGGCCACTGAAGTCAGAGCTTTTAGTGCGTTCCAGGAGCGTGCAATAGTCTATCAATCATTTAAGGAAACAAATAAATGGACACCTACCCTTGATGATCAATTTCTGGTCGCATATCATATACTTGACATTGTGCAAGCTTCACAATTACTCCAGACCTCAGCAACTCCAATGCTCCCTGCTGGCTTTTAGCTACTCTGGTCAGAAATGCCTAAGGAATAGTGGAGAAAGAAAAATTAAAGTCCTAGAAACTTATGGCAAAACTTCATTTTAATTATTGTTCTCTCCATCTGTGCTCTCAACATCAACCCAAAACATATCTACCATGACAGAAACTCTTTTGCTGAGACAAACAATTGTCATTTGTGAAGAGAAAGAAAACAGTTCCTGGGAGCTCTTACCATTTTGGACTCATAGGTGTAGAGCGCTTTAAGTAATGGAGGCTGGGGTGTGAGTAAACTTTGAAGCGTAAGGTCATCATCTGCTAGGCTATCCACAAGCACCTTTAGGTAGCCACTATTGGAGAGATACAATAGCCATTGCTGCTGCTTGTCTACTGAGACAATGCGATCAAGTAAAGCCAGTGCCAACATCTGAATGGAACAAAAAAAAAATCACCCCATTAACTAGAAGGCTAAAGTTTCTAATGCACGACTAGAGAATGTGTTCATACACTGAGATTTAATATTTGCCTGGATCCAAGACTCTCTCTCAAAACACAAAAAATATATTTTTCCCCTCACACTGACCTGCTCTTTCATTTGGCAGTCTTTTACACTACATAGGTCCTGTGGTTTTAGTACAGAAAGCATCAATTTAACTCACTGTGTCATTTGTTTCTCTCCTAAGCAAAGATAACAATACTTAGAACATCTTCAAAATGCTTACAGGCACTACACACAGATGCTATCTTGTTTCTGAGTATACTTCTATTTGATATTTTTTTTTACCTACTATCACTACCAGTAGTAAATAATGTCAATGCAACTGAAAAATGAGGGGAAAATTCTCTCCTTTAAAATTTGTTTATTTTATACATTTAACAGGATCATATATTGTGTTCTGTTCTTTGGTTGGATTTTTGTGCACCAAGGCAAGGAAAAATTAAAAACTGGCAATATGATAAGATGAACACAAAAATTATACCAGTGCAATATATGAAACTATTTTTTATAATACATTTTGCATTTTGACTACATTTCAAGTTGATTAAGCCTCCATGAAGTGCTATTTTAGTTACATTTTGCAAATAAGAAACAAATACAAATGAGTAAAAAGACTTGCTCAAAATTGAATAAAACTGAGTAAAATCATTGTCAGAGCAAGGCCTAAAATTAAGGAATTTCTAACTCCTACATATTTGTACTTTGTGCTGTCCATAATTTGTGCAATGCTTAAATTACTAGTTTAAAATTTGAACAAATAAGTATGAAGTATCCCTTTACCCGGCCTATCTCATGGCCATCACAGGCATCTCGGCAGACCACCTCCATCAGTGCTGCACCATAGCTTTCAATAATTGCCACATTTTCTCGTTGTAGTTTACTGAATGCATCTTCGGGAGCTGTCAGACGTTCCCACATTGTCTTCTTGGCTATAAAACGTAAGAAAAACAGAATTAAAGATGAGCAACTTGTTCATTAGTAATTGCTGTAGATACAGCAAAACAGTAGCTACCTTTAATGATATTTTATGTGTATAACTATATACGATATTTTTTGTGCGTGTGTATATCTAGATCTTGTATATCTATCTTGTACCTATCAAACATTTTGTTCTAAAATTTATTATTCTGGCCAGAACAAACAAGGGGTATACATACTTATACGTTCATCTCCCTCCCATTAAATGGTCTGTTCAGGACACATTTTAAGATAAAATGCAAATATATATTAAGTCTTTCTATTCAACCTAAAAACTTCTACTGAGATCAAAGCAATCAGCTTAAATGGAAGTGAACAAGATGCCTTCAGTAGAAAACTTAAAAATCAATCAATTATAAGATACCATCCTTTCTTCTCATACAAATCATCAACTCTCTCACTAAGAGGTAGTAAAGCACTGGAACAGGTTACCAAGAGAGATTGTGGACTCTCCATCCTTTGAGGTTTTTAAGACTTGGCTAGACAAAGCCTTGCCTCAGATGATCCAAGTTGGGGAATGGTCCTGCTTTGAGCAGGGGGTTGGACTAGACCTCCTGAGGTCCTGTCCAACCTGCACTTTCTATGATTCTATGAATTATAAATGCTCTGTAGCAATTTCACTAACACTTTCTTTATTTGTAACTCAGGGCACTGATGCAATTGTTGCTATAGGAATCTGAACAACCAGGCACAAGCTCCAAGTCTGATTTCTGCTCCTGGTCCCTTACTCTGAGACCCAGTAATGGCTATGAATGTTGAAAAGGCAGTGCCTAGACAGAAGGAGTGTGACCTGCATCAAGAGCACTGCTAGCTACTTAAGAAGCAGTCTTCTCTGATTTGGCATATGAGTTCCTTTCAAATTCTCTTCAGCCACAGGAACAGCACCAGTGCCAAAGAACATCAGACAGATTCCTCTAATTCCAAACAGAACATGAAGAAAGTACAGAGGAGTGCAAAGTATTTTCCAAGAGCTACTAACAACTTTAAAATGGGCCCAAGTTGTCTCAAGCCCTTTGACAGTTTTAGAGTTATGGGACTACTTGTTAAATGCAGTGAATTACACATTTTAGCATACTTTATTTACATCTAAAATCATGGCATATATCAAGGGGGGCCAAACTGTAGGTCATGAGCCACATGAGGCTCTCAGGAAGTTTAACTGTGACTTTCTATTGAAATGATTTAATAACAAACTAGTACTTGACCTGGGGAACTACATGAAGATCACTGACCCTGGGGTATGAACATCTCACGCAGCATGTAGCTCAGGCATGTATGATTTTTGTTTGTTGGCAGATGGGTTAGGAATCTGGCTATTGCTGGCACATAACAACAAATTTTCAATGAATATACAGAATTCACCCTGCCTCAAGATTTAGCAGATTTGGAATAAGAAACAACACCAGGTTCAATACTCAATTGATCTTTTATTTTCTCAAAACACAATTATATTTTACCTGCTTCCAAGGTGTCTGGTTCATCTGGTCTCTGTGCAATCTGTAGGTAATAAAGCAGTGATCCGTACAGGTGTGTCCTCACTCGCTGGAACCCACCACCTGCTCACAAGGAAGAGTTAATTCTAATGAGGAACAAGTTGGTTTAATTCACATCATTAGCACCTTCTGCCCCCACACCTAATTTAGCTTTATAATACTAATACCAGTGCTGGTAGTAGCAAAAGAAATTAAAGTCTATGTGTTCTTACACCAGAGCTCTAATGTTTGTGCATAAATCAAAATTATGCTGAGAAGTTCAGCAAAGCAAATTCCTGCCCCACAAGTAACCACTACAACTGCAAAACATATATTCATACACCCTAACACCATGTACTCAATCAATCTCAATGGTTCTGATTTTTTGAGGAGAACCTACTACTACAAAATTGTATCTTGAGAGAAACATAACTTACAGAATAACTAGGAACATATTTTCACAATAAAATGGACAGCTGTTTTAATAAAGAAGTTCCATCCAATGGCATAAAGCAGCTCAGACTATTTATTTAGTCTTGGCTTGTTAGAATCTAGTCACATGCAGTGCAGCTGTTTTAGGCTTCAAACAACATACCTGTTTTCAAAATGAAATCTAGTAGTTTTTTTAAGATGATATGGAGGGAAGAGTCACCAATGGAAGCAAACCCCAAAGATAGGCCTTCTGAACCAGGTGATGCGGAAAATGAACCATCCAACATCAAGACATATTGGGAGTGGCCAGGTAAAGGGACTGCAAGTGGCTGTTTTTGCTCTGTTCTCACAGACTGGCTCAGATGGGCTGTAAGAGTGAACACAGCCCCTGCCACTACTGGCATCAGCTCCTGAGCTGCATCATCATCCAGGATCTAAAAATGGATAAAAAAGGGCATGTTCTATACCATTTGTTCAGTCTCCCATATCTACATGATCTTTGCAGGTAAAAGGAATTCATTTCAACACTAGATTATTTGATTTCTCTATTTAAAAAGTTAGAAATAAAACACTTCTGATACAGAACAAATCAATACTTGTTGCACTGTGTTATCCTTCCCCAGAAGGACTGTTATTAGAAGTACATCGATACATCAGTCCCATATCGGATCAGCACTGATAGAAGGAAAATTGACAGTATCAGAAACCAGCTTTTTTTGGCTGATGTGGCTGATAACGTGGCTGATAAATGCCTGGTGCATGTGCACAGCTGCAGCATGCATGTGGCCAGGGGCACAGCCTGGCAGCTTGGAGAACAGCATCTGGCTGTTAAGTCTGTCGTGGGGGAAAGGTGGGGGGAGGGAAGGGGAATGGGAGGGCAGCAGATCAAGGCCTCTGAGGTGAAGGAGGGAGTGGGCTGGAGTAGGTGCTACTCAGCTGGGGAGGGGCGGGACACAGGATGGAGCTGTAAGCGATTCATCCAGGAGATGCAGGGGAGGGGGCTCCTGCTGCTGCGCAAACCCGGGGAGGGCATGGGGGGCAGGTGCCCACGGATCTGCATGCAGAGTGGGGTGGGCTGTCACTGTGGGCTGGGGCCAAGGGCTGTGCTGGGCTCTTCCTCAAGGGGGGTTGGGCCAGGCTGCAGCAGCACTGGGAGGAGACATACAGGAGGGGCTACAGTGAATTTTGGGAGGGCTGCAGCCCCCCCCTCAACCCAGAGCCGCCTCCCAGCACCGCTGCCACCTGCCTCACCTGCCTGGAAAGAGCCTGGTGCAGCCTCGGCCGCAGCCCACAGCGGCATCCTGCCCCGCACCGCACGCTGATCTGCGGGCACCCACCCCCCAAGCTCTCCCAGGGTTAGCACAGTAGCAGGAGAAGTGTCCCCAGATGAGCCACGGCTCCACCCTGTACCCCAGCCTGCCCTGGCGGGGCAGCACCTGTCCCTGCCCCAGCCTACTCCCTCCCTCACCACGAGGGTCTTGACCTGCCCGCCCCCCCAACGCCCCTTCCCTCCCCCAACCCTCCCCCCACGCCAGACTTACTGGCCTGCTGCTGGTCTCTATGCTGCAGGGCTGCATACCAGAATCAGATCGGTACTGGCTGATATGGCTCCTTAAAAATTGGCCATCGGTATCAGCTCAAAAAATCTCTATCAGTGCACCCCTAACTGTTCTTGCTAAATTTGTATTTGATCAGACTACTAGATTGATTCTAGGTTCTCATTCACTCCAACTAGGAACATAACGATGCTCAGATTTGGATGAGAAAAGAGGGAAGAGATCCCAGTCAATTTATTAATGTCTGATTTTAAATATTCTATGTATAAATCAACAGCCAAACTAGAGAAAGAACAATTTATCACAGTTAGTTTTGTCGGCTTTTTCCCCCCCAATCCACAGGAGAAAGGTAAATTCAAGTAAAAACAAAATCCTTGGGAGCTAATCTAAGAGTTCCCATATATGGCAGCTCTTCCAGAATGAACCAAGTCAGCACTCATTCCAGCCACAAAAACTACCTTCTCAGTTTTCTGCATATATATCCTTTGGAATTAAAATTCTCCTCTTAACTTCTGTATTAAGGTAACACAACATATCGTAATTGTGCTATAGCAAAGATATATTTTGGATCAAATAACTATTTCCTTCAAAAAACATTATCTTAGCAGGATAATATGTACATTTCAAACAAATTTAAGGTTTTGCCCTACAGAAACTTCAGGAACCTGGAGAGATTGTTTTGGCCACTGGAGGTATCCCCACTTTATCACTATTCTAATGTTGTTTATGGGGAAAAATCCTACCATGAAGAGGTACCTTTCCTTTTCTTTTTTTTTTTAAATAATTTCTACTAAAATACATACTAATGGAAAACCTGATTTAAAAATTCAGCTAATTTATATTTTTACTTTGATGAAAAGTGGGAATAAGGAATTTCCTACAATTCTGCTATACAATTTCTCAATAATTAGGATATCTTATTCTTATCAAATGATTGTATATGAAATATCAGTGATTAGTTCAATACCACAACCAAAACTAAAGTTGTACTGCTTCAGTGCTAGGATAATACCAAATTCCTCATCAAAGTTTGTACTTCATGGATATAACTGGCAATGGATAATTGTCCAATTTATCTAAAAATTATTGCTGAGATCTCGCAGTAAAACATCCCAAGAAATTTCAGACACTTTAATTACAAAACAACTCCACATATTTTAAAAACTCTCTCAGTTGTAAAACCAAGTTTATGAATTTGCATGAAGCACCATATGTCAGCTTTATATTTCAAAGAAAAAAGCAAGAGAATTTGCAGCTAATCCTCTAAATGAACTAAATTAATATGTGCACTGTTTCTATTCCTTCCCTTTGATGCGATCCACTCTGCACTACGACCTTAATAAGACCCCAATATTCCCCCACCATTATTTGTATCACACTTCCATCAGAGCCACTGTCCTTGCAGTCTGTGTGACCAGACTGCAATTTCTTTGATGTTTATCAATCTACTGTTCTGTAGTTCACATAGAAGCTATTAAATGATAGCATTTACTCTTCTCTATACTGCAGGAAACTTTTGATTGTCTAGCAGTAGTAACAAAGGAAAGCTGAAAACTGAACACAGAACAGAGTCTGTGTTTTGTAATAAGTTAAAAAAATACTTTAGAGATCAAAGCTACCTTTAATTAGTAATAATAAAAAAAAAAAAATGATCTACGTAGTTCAAAGGGATTTTAGTTTCCAATACAGTGTCACCTTGTCATGAACATCTTGTAAGAGGTCTCGGATAATCAGTTGTCTGTCTTCAGTCTGTATGAGGTCCTGGGGGCAGGCAGTCAGAATAATTTCCACCAGCTGTCTCCAGGACTCTAGTGCATGCCGTTTAGCATGGAGACACTGCAGCAACTTGTTCCTCTCCACCACGTACTGTAGGATTGTGTTGATCTCCTGGATACCCAAGAAAAGGAAATTTTGTTAGACTGCAATAAAAGACAGTGAAGAAAGAGATATCAAGATGGTTTGTCTTGTCCATAATAGACTAACAAATAAACTACTACACTGCCTTTAGTTCATCACAAACAATCTGAGCTATTATATGTTTAGTAATGGGATGGAGAAGTCCATTTCTGATCTGGTTTTCATGCAATACTTTTCACTATGAACCTCTTAAGGTCTTAAGTAGATACAGAGACAAAGCCAAGTAAAGAAAAATATGCAATGAACTCATTTAAGAAGCAAAAGCTGTCTGTGAAAAGGCTATCTGTTCTTTTAAAATTATCTTGTTACTTTTTTCTGTCCCATTTTGTCTCCTACTTACCAAATATTCTATATTTATTCTGAGACAACTACCTCTAGATTTGGGGCTCAAATTTGCAAAAAAGCATTTAACATCATATGCTTGATGGCACAAGAAATCTCACTGAAAACACTGGAACCAAATTATTTTAACTAGACTTACTTCCATAAGTAAAGGTCTCTGGCCTATGGCTGCCATTCCTTGAAGGGCATTAACTTCTGCAACCAGAACTCTGTGAAGATACTGGAATTGAAAAGGGAGGGGACAAATGAAACTTCTATTGCACCAAAGGAATTTCAACAACTGTAATCTTGTTATGCCTAGATTGTAAACGTGCCCACTGTTTGGAGATATCTGCAATGCATAAGTGGAGTCAGGTAAGGAGGTAACTAAAAGACACCATTTTCTTCATCTTGCATTTTGTTTCTTCATCCTATCCCTCTGCTGTTACCTCAGCTTTCCAACTTTAGCCTTCCTGCTGGCAGTGCTTTAATCCTCCTCTCATTTTCCCTCATTGTTTTATAAAGAACTTGAGGTAAGGGAACTAATATATATTCAAAAGTACACAGAAAAAAAACAGTTAACAATATAGCTATGCTCCCAACACCAAGATCACTTCCATCATATGATGTATCCCCTTCTCCCACCTTTCATCTACACTTTGTCTTTCAAACTGTAAATTCTTCAAGGCAGGGGCTATGTCTTCCTATATTAATGTACAGCACCCAGCACAATGGGATCATGACCCTGATATGAGCCTTTGGGAGTAGCAGCAAAGTGCATTATACAAATGATCTTAAGTCACATTCTCAATGTAATTTGGATATTTCAGAAAGGAAAATCATCACACAGTGCAAAACTCTCCTGAATGTCTACAAACTAGTGTGCCAGTATAATACAAATGAAAAGCCAGCACGTGTTATGCAAGATACAAAGAAAAAAAATTAGTTTTTGTCCAGTTAGCTTACACAATGTAAAGTGCAACAACAGTCAGTTCAATAGTATCTAACTACTGAAAAGGCTAAATGTGAAAGCAAGAGTGAGAAGTGCTATTAATGCATGCAGACCTGTTACAACTGGAGCCCCATCTCCGGCAACTTTTTAAAATGACAAAATCAAGATACAAACAACTTGTTCACCTTGACGTTGCAGATGACTTGTCCTCGTGCATTCTTGTGCTCACAATTAGCAATAACCTGCTCAATCTGAGCCCGGTCAAAAAAATCTAGTTGCAAAGGTTCAGGAATCTCTTGACTGAAGTCAATTGAATCCAGGATACTTAAGATCTTCCTGCGCACTGGAGAAAAAATGAATTAATAACTTATTTAGAAATATATAGGAACCACTGTGACATAGATAAGCACAGGAATTAACTAACCTTTTTCAAATTTTTGCTTAAAAATGCCTAATAATGAGAGCTTTATGAGCAGCTAAGATTATCAGTCTAGGAAAACAGACGAGATTCTTGTTTCCACCACAATGTGGATTATGAATTAAATTCTAATCACCATGTTATTTCTAATTTAACATATGCATGTGTGCCAGTATCTTCAATGCTGAGTGTCAAATTTTAGCTTCCAAAGTTTTCAATAGCCTCATTCTGAGAACTACTGAAAACCTAAAGATCCTGATGGAAGAAAGCTGTGAGTTTAGGGACCTAACTTTAGCCAACTATCTTTGAAAGTCTTCAGCTTAACACAAACAGTAAGTCTCAATGGGCTTAGTGACCATTTAATTCATAGATCATCTCCCCTCTCTTTTGCCCTCCAATGCCACCTGTATTACTCTTCTTCCACTTTTTTTTCTCCACTATTTTCTGCTTATTTTAAGCTGTCTGGATTTCCAAAGCATTTGTTTTAAGACAAACAACAGTGTTCAGCATAACAGTTGTTCTACAGGCAGCCTTTTCTGTTCATTGTCTAGAAAATCCTTATTAAGAAACAGTGAATTGCCAGGCTGATTACCTTTACAGGCAGTGTCAAAGTGAAGAAATCCACTGACTGAGCGACTTTCATCTTCCATCCCTCCTTCTCCATCAGCTGTGGGTATTGAAAGAAAAGACAGAAAATTAAGACAGAAAAGGTATGCCAAACTTTGACCAAGGCTGAAAGAGGACAAGGGATGACTGTGGTTTGGTAAATGTCTTAATTTTGAAGAGGTAGTCAGCACTGTTAGTCTGAAGTCAGACTGAATGCAGAACAGTGTGGCATCCTACAGACTAACTCATTCAGAGAGGCATGAGCCTAAGTCAGATGTGACGAATGAACTTGACAAGAGCAGAGATACTAAACAGAAAAGAATAAGGTAATTTAAATATAGAGAATATTGAGGGACAACCCTTAAGTTCCTCAGTGGCTTAAATGCTTTATTTTTCTCTTTTGGGCCCTTCAACTTACTTTGACCCTCTCTCACCATCCCCTGCCCCCACCCCATCCTCTCCCCTTCCCTGCCTTCTTACTTTTAAATCAGTGATTCAAATCCATGCCCTTGTAGAAAGTGAGAAGTAGTTATATAATGGCTGGTAATTAATTATACTACCTAGATAAAGTAGATTGTGTATAGAGCATTTGAAAGGGTTATAACAAATTGTAAATGTTAACAGTTGACTTTATTGCTTGTTGGCCAATGTAGCGGACATGTATCTATCTCCACCTCACAAAAACCAGTTCAGCACTGAAACACAATAAAGTAGGTAGGGAGGGGTAACTCTTATAGTTTCAGTCCATTCGTCACCTATTCCAGTGGGGGACCAACCTTTCTGGCAGGTATGCCACAAAATCAGCATCACACCCTCCCCGAGTAAAACTCCTGCCCCCTTCCCCTGCCCAATTAGCTGTTCTGCTTTCTGTTTCCTGATCTGTCTTTCCTCCCCAATCTGCTGCTGTTTTCTGCTCCCTGCCCTATATGCCACTGTGCTGCCTGTCCCCTCCACAGTCTGCTCCGTGCCACACACAGAGGCTGCCTATGCCATATGGCATGCATGGCACCAACTAGCCACCCCCGATTTACTCTGTATGTTGTCTTCCCTGGAAGCTTTCTACTACTAACTTATTACATTTGTCTTGCAAGACAAAGTAAGTATATATTAACATGACATTCATGTCTGTGTTTTGACATTACAACAAGTGTGTTTTGTCATGATGCACTGTAAAAGCCCCCCCAAAAGCTTCCGACTCAACCCTGTTGCAAAAGAACTTTGAAAAGGTAAACCATCTGGATCACAAATAAGGGGAATATATTATTTGAACCAACCAGCAAGAAAGAGTCTTTATTAGCTGGGAGACTAAGACCAAGGATTATGACCTAACAAGCTCCTTTTATCTAGTAAATGCTTTTACCACTGCTCTCATCATCTGGCCTCTAAAACTACATTTCTAGACTGATTTTTAAGAATAAGCAGAGATGCTTCAGACAAGAAAAAAAAGGTAAAGGGAGAAAAAATAAAACCATCACATCTACAACTAAACAGAACACATCCTTTGCTCCCCACCCAGGACCAATTCCAAAGAAAATATAAGAAAGGCATTCAGATGTTAGAAAGAACTATAACATACATGAGAGAAGAGCTAGTCTAAATAAGTAAAGCTGAAAATTATGTCTGTGTGATAAAGGTGCTTCCTGAAGGCTCTATAAAGATTAGACCAAGTGTTTTTCTGTCATTTGTTTAAATATTAAACTATATGTTGTTGCTAAGAGCCTAATTAAAGTTTAAGATATAGAAGGCCTTGTATAAAGTAAGGCCTAGTAAATTTAGCAGAGCCTTGACATATTAAGGCCCTGTGGCGTAGTTAAAATTAACCTTATCAAAGGAATGCAAGGCTTGTACTGCTATTAGTCAGTCTAAGGACAGGTGAAGTAAAAAGAATCTAAATGGCTGTAAGTTATCAGCACAATTCCGAAGTTATAAATTAGTTGAAGCATCCAGAAATCATTCAGAAGGAAGATACAGCTCTGTGAAAGAGATTAATTAGCTGTTGACCTGGATCAGTGGGCTCATGGATCTCAACGAGCCCAAGGACTAAATACCTCTTGGACAGTGCTGATCGGGGACGCCTGACTTCGCTGAGCTTTGTAGAAAGAGAAATTTGTCATACATCAAGCATCAAAGGGGACTGCCGATAAGTTGCCGACGTGAATTATTCTTGTCTGTCACTGTTTGTCTTGTTACTACGCGTAGTTGTGTTTTTGTTAAGTCAATAAACCTTTCTTACCTTTCTACGCCTGACCATACTCTCAATCCTGAACCCTCCACTGGCGGTTGGGACAAAGAGGACTTCTCCCACCCCCCCCCATTCAAATCTTATTTTCCAATTTTCTCCAAAGCAAGCCCCACGTACCCAAGTAAGATTTTACAGGCATGTCATCCAGCAGCAGATGTAAGAGTCTCTGTGTGTGGGAGCGCTGGCGGTTCAATGATGTCACACGCAGTTCTATAGCCGCAGTCTTCATCAGCCAAGACATCTGGTTCAGAGTTGAAATCTCATGTTCTATGGAGAGGAGTTAGGAAAAAAATCCCACAGTTGGGTAAAAAAAATTATAAGTCACCTTTTGCTCCAATATATTTTTGTTGGGCTTTAAGGAGGGCTGTGTGCATGAGTTTGTGAAGTGAATTTTAAAACTACTTGGTTAAATTTGGTTAAATTATTTCTTAATTGCTTATTTATGAAAAGAACCAACAGAGAGCACTGGCCAAAGTCACCTTGCTATACTAGATACAGGTGATGCATGAGCAAACAAACATATGTGCACATAAAAAGTTCTCATAAAGAATCCTGATGCTAACTTCTGGCATCTGCCACTACACAATACTTGGCCTTCCCTGAGCAAACAAGGTCAAGAGTGATAACTTACAGAGGTTTTATGATGTGGATGAACATCAACTAAAGAGTCAACTGAGAAAGAACACACTTAAGTAAAACTTGATCCCAGGTCACCAGAAATTTTCATTCTCTATATTTATCTAACTGATTATAACGTCTTTGAGATAGACACGGTCTTAATTTCTGTAAAGGTTCATCCAAAATGTATTGTCTTTTTTATGAATGTGTATAGATTTACTATTAGTAAAAGACCAATAAATTAATCCACTGTATTATCTAGATAAGTGTTCAATGAGTTTAACTTATTCTCACTGCTACATCTGAGAAATATTGATTAGGAACATTGAAACAAATCTACTGATCATTCAAAAACTAATTCCAGCACTACATAATTTCTGCCAACTTTCTATAACAAAGAAGGGAATGTTAATAATGTGCATGGTAACAATATCAACCCTCCACTTCCCTGACTCCACAGGATCCAATAACTGTTCCACTTCTGAAACACAAGGTTTCTTGTAATGCAATGCTACACACATTTATGATGGAAATTAAACCTACAAATACGCTACATGACTGTCATTTGTAAAGTAAAAAGAAATTATTTAAAAAATGTAAAAGTAATTCTGAAAAGTATCTTCCAAAATTTCTGTCTTGTGTCCATGTCCCCTCTAACTCGTACTTTATCAGCCCCTGATCTGACATGTTGGTATTTAATAGGGGTGTGTAAAGCTTCGGTCACCGATTCAATTCAGAGAAGATTCGGCCCCATTTGGAGGCCAAATCACCGAATCCGAATAGAACTGGGAGACCAAAAACCTTCCCCCCGCCCCCCAATCAATTCGGAGCCTCTGAATTGATTTGGAAAAGATTTGAAGATGTGGAAGGCAGCCTTTCAGGGGAACATAAACTGAGAAGAGGGCGGGGGGAGCAGAGGGGGAAAAGACTTACATCTGTAGTTGACCAGTGACTGTGATCGTTCCCTGAGTCCCCTTCCAATCACAGTGCTCTGGGGGAGGGGTGCAGAAACAGCACATAACCCTCTGTCTGCAGCCTTTCTGTCCCTTTTGTAAGCTGTTTCTACCTGAGTACTGGGAAGGCCCCCTGTTACAGGTTACCATCCCTGCTGTTTTCATCCCACTGTGCCTTAATACACACACGAAATCACACAGGACACGAATTTTGCTTTCAGCCGTTTGAGGTACAGTTTCCCAGAAACCCCTGCACCTATCTCCTTGAAGCTTGGCAAGCTTCATGCCTGCAGAAGGAGCTACCATCCCTGCTGTTTTCATCCAAATCTGCCAGAGTTATAGGTATAAAATGACAGAGTTATAGGTATTTCAGTGATTCCCCATTATAGTCTATGGCCAAATCACCGAATCTGTCCAAACTGGCTCTGAATCTTCCAAAGCCGACTCAGCCAAATCAATTCGGGACAGCAATCCGAATCTCCAGATCGAATCACTGTCCTCTGAATTGGCCGAAGCCAAAGCCGAATCAAATACTTCCCTATTCACACAGGCCTATTATTTAACAGCTTCACACTCAAAGCTTGGACTTGTCACAGGCAAATCCCAGCAGATGAACTCTGCAAAAAGAACAGACAGGCTCGACTGAATCAATTCAATCTGACAGAGAAAAGTTCCACTATGTACTATAACTTCTCCCGGTATCAAAAGGATAAACAATCAATTTTAAACAAACATGTTTTTTCTTTTAAGAAACAGATTACCTTTGATAGAAAATGGCAAATGCTGCAACTGAGTGAATAAGAAATCCTGGCTGGTCCTCAAATATCGCATGGTTGGGCCTGATGTGTCCGAGCATGCACACAATTGATAGATTAGCTGATAGTGAGAACAGACATCATGAATTAATTTGTATTTGGGGTTTAAAAGACACCAAGTAAACAGAAAAAAATAAGAGTATAATTTCTGTGTAAATTTACAGTGTGTGTAAGATAAACATCCTACTGGTCTACTCCTAAACTGAACAAATCATATAGTTAAGAAAAACCAAACTGTAACATCATTAAAGATTGATTATCCAATCAGTGAATAACTGAAATAGATAAATTCTTATTCAGCCAGTGCCTGGCACCACACAAGGCCATCTGGTCCTTAGTTTGAAACATGAGGTTTTTCAATCCTTGAGTCCATAAAGAAAGATTATGTAATCATCCACTGACTGGACTTAATATTTTTACCTGGATTCACTTAGTGCAAGATACCAGCTGATCATTGCTGTAGGGATACCCAATTGATTTATTTTTATTTGCCATCATTGCAGATATAAGAAGAGACAATCTGCACTAGATTTTTATGAGTTTCCTACAAACTGGGGTTGAAAATGTTTATTCTCTGAACAAACAATGGATGGTACAAAAATAACATAACACTCTCTCTTTAATTATTCAGCCACATGTTAGTAGGAGAAACAGAGCATAGCCTGTTTGAAAGAATAATTATAAGATTATTAGCTTTATTAACTAATCATATTTACTAATCATAACTTGATTGCCCATTCTTTATATTGTACATATGGGGTAATACATTTTACTCATCATCACTAGGGACTTAATTTGTGACCAGACAAAGGAATTTTCACACCTTGGGCATAGCATGAAGATCCAATTTTAAGGAGATTTCCCAGAGTCCCCGGCCCTCACTGCTGAGTGGCAGAGATGTCCTGTGGGGAGGTACAAGGAGGCAGCCACCATCTTGGCTACTGGCTACCCTTCATGTCACCCTGTCAACCACCACCTTCCCTTCCTGGGCAGGTTACAAGGCAGCAAGGACTGCTGGCTCCCACTCAGGAGACATCATTTTATTTTTATTACATTTTTTAAGTTCATTTTGTGGACAATTGTGGATTTTGTGGTTTCTGCAAAATCACAAATTAAGTCCCTACTCATCACTATATGAACAGAATACCTGGATAAACTAGCAGAAACATTTTAGAACAAAACTGTATTAAGCTGCAAAAATCAGTGTTCATTACTAACAGAGAAGAGGTCAATTTTATTCAAGGGACCTGTGTTCTGTGTTTGCCAACCCAGAATAGTCTCTTTACCTGATAACACAATTCTGCAAGATGGGGAGATTCTTGCACCGCTGTGGGACCGTTCCTTGTTTCAGTACCTTTCTCCAGTATGTTTAAAATAGCATGAAGGCAAGTCCGTGGGCAACCCAAGACACCTTAAAGCAGGAGATTTTTTTTTTTTTAGCACTGCTTGAAATTCATCAAGAGAATCAGCAAGCAAATGTTATAGAAACTTAACTTTGTTGCATATATTTTGCCCTTTCTCAAGATATATACACTTAAATCCTAAATTATAGACAGACAGACATCCCATACTATATATACATATATAAGCACACACAAAGCACTGTTTCAAAGATCAACAATATAAAAACTAAAAAAGATTTTGGTGTTGTAACCAAAACAGATGAAGAAACTACATCTCAGCAAAAGTGATAGGAAAGGGTTTGGCAGTTTTTCTTTGGGATAGAGAGGGACAAGGATGACAAAAGAAAAACTGTCCACACAGGTCAAACAAGTTTCTTAGGAACTACTATTTCTGCCCAATTTTAAAGGCAAGATGCATTCAGATGACAAAGTTAATAACAGTCTGGGTAGAGTAGATAACTGGGATTTCTGCTCCCTCTACTGAGATTTAACTTAGTGGTCAAAACTCCATTAAAAGGAAAGGGAGATTTTATGTTTGTTTTCAGCTGCTCAGTATTTGAAATCTGCATTGGTAAAACATGACATCTAACGTTATACAAGAAAAAAAAATCACAGGTAAAAAGCAAGACCTTTCTTTCTCGCTCTTCATTTTACCACTGCCTCCTTCAAATAATGAACTGAGCAAGTTGGACATCTGAATTGTTTCAGAAACTAGTTAAAGGATCGGATGGAGAAGAAACATCACAATACATGTTTGCTAATCTACAGCATCATAACCAACCAGCTCATAAAATTCTGAAAAATGACCCAGGTTGTAGCCATATAGGTCTAGAGGAAAAAGCAATTGGGACTCGTGGTAGAGGCAATATCTTTTATTAGACCAACTAGATTTCTAAAAAAAAAATAGCAATAATCTTTAATTGTGAGCTTGTAGGCACAAACACCCTCCTTCAGGCATATAGTCATATTTCCTTCTGATTATGGCGTTTCATATTTCAGAGGAGTAAATAGATGGACTGGTCTTCTGGGCACGCATTTTCTTATGCTCAGAAGAGCATTCCATCTATTTACTCCTCTGTGAAATATGAAACACCATAACCAGAAGGAAATATGACTACATCCTGCTTAACACCAAACAACTTTGAGGTAAACAGACTATTCCAACTTTTCTCTGAGCCTAAACTGCATATAAAATGAACTGTTGCAAACAGGAGATTTTACCCCACCTTCAACTCTCCTATGAAATATGAACTTTCATTTCTACTCAGGAGAACTTTTACAACCTTTTCTCCAGTGCCTGAAGAAGGGCGTTTGTGCCCAAAAGATTGCAATTAAATAATTTTTTTTTTTTTTGCAAAAATCTAGTTGGTCTAATAAAAGATATCACCTCTACCATCAGTCCTAATTGCTTTTTCCTCTAGACCAATATGGCTACAACCCAGGTATCAAATCACTCTTAGGAATTAATTGTAATGGCCCTATCTACTCTGTTCCTTACACAGAAGTTTATAAACAAATGGAAATCTGGGATACCAATAAATATCAACCAATTTAAAGCTATTAGGAAGAAAATTTATTTTTATGCAGAATATTCAAGACAATCTATAAAACAGCTGGAAAAAATGGGAGGTGGGGGTATTCAGTAAATATATAACTACCATTTCAATTAAGAACTGAGAAAGCTAACAATCCACAGATGTACTTTGCCAGCATATTAAGGGACAGAACTGTCATCCTAATATTTCTAAAGGGTAAAAAAAATAAAATAAAAAAAATCAGGGTAACAGAGAAGAAGTTGAACCAAAACCCCACATACTTCACAGTCTTTTCTTTATACATTTACCAACAGAACAATCATTTTTATTCTGCATAGATTATCTTGATGGAGAAAAGGGCAATGCCATACTTGTGTATCAATATATTATTTTAAACCAGCTAGTGGAAGTTAAAGCCATCCAATCTCCTGGACAAGAATAAGGACACAGGACTCGTCGTGGACCTTCTAGTCCCGGTACCAGGGCTAGAAAAATGCTAGATCCCTTTCTCAGCTACATACCTGGGTCTTGTAGATTTGTGGTACTGACTGGTTTCTTCAGTTCATACCCCAAAAGATATAAGGCTAGGTTGGGTGGACTACACTCAAGAGATGTGATGAGAAGGTTCAAGATGTGAATCCTGGTTTCGTGGTGGATTCGAGCCTGCTTCTTTTCAAGTTCCAACTCTTGATTAGAAAGAGCAACAGGTCAGATGCGTGAAGAAATGAAGAGTGTCTACACAATGCATAGATATTCATTAGCCAGTATTTACAAAGTAAACAAAAGAAAAAAAAAGAAAAAAACTTGCACCACTTTAGATATATCCAGAAAGTAATTCCAAATCACTATTAATACAACCTTAAACAATTTGTTCAGAGAAACTTCTAACATTTTCTTCTTAAAAACTGGTTAATATTATTAGTAGGCTTCCCTTACAAAGTCTTTCACATTTCAAATACATGCAAAATACTTTTCTTCCTGTTACAAGACCCTTTCTGCAACTTATGTCAGAACCATATGCCTGGTCATTTGATAGCTGCAATTGTATCATCTTTCCTTTCAGTAACTTGAATCTACACAAAAGATATTTGTGTAAATAAAAACTGACCACATACCCTCTTCTGGACTAATTATTTCTTCTGCATCTTCATTGTCCAAACATTCCACAAATCCAGCCATCAGCTTCTGGTTTATACTCTGTATTAAGCAACAGAAGCATGAAAGAAGTTTAGAGCAAAATAAAATGTTGTTTTAAACATGATTTTAAAATACACACACGCATTAAATAAATAAAAAATACATAATAAAATACAAATATTATACATTGAAAAGTGCCTTCCCAAGGGAGGGTTAACCAAAGTTAATGGCTAGGGTGGCATACAAAAACAAAGTCTTTGATTCAATTTACATAATGTTATTGGAAGGGCATCAGGGGAGCGAGAGGGAAGGAAGCAAGAGAAAGTGAAAGAAAGATATTATTTTTTCTGGTAGAAACAAGGCAGTTTGTAGCATAACCACAAGAAGGTATTTATTTTTTTAGAAAGTAGAGATATACTGATGTTCTCCCATTATTATTCTCTTTTCTGAATCGAAATAGAATGACAAATACCTGATCATGAGTGAAATCTCCCACTAGCTTTATCTGGATGTTGGAGTTGCAAGAAATACAACAGAGGATCTTGGCACTTTCAAAAGCCAGTTCAGGATTGCTGTTGCCATGATAAAGATACCTTTAAAATTTAAGAATAATTTGATTGAACTGTTGGACACTCTAGAGCTACTACACAATAATACCCAGATAAAAAACAGAACATGTGCACATCAAAATAATTAAAAATAAAATCTGAATAAGACAGCATTTATGGGAAAATTTTTAAACTGAAAACTCCATTTTTCTTATACATGAACCCACAGCTAAAGCCTCTCGCAACCAATAAAATGAATTAAGAAGGAGAAAGACAAATTACTCCTAGAATTTCTTCTGTTGTTTCCTCTAACCCCATGTTTCCCAAACTTCTGATACCTGGGACACACTTTACAGTATTCCAGATTAAAATTGGCAAGACACTTCACTATTACATCTGAAAAGGTATATACTGTATTTACCCAAATCCACAATGGCTTCAGATTTAGGATAACCCCATAATAATTAGATTCGACAAATGGAAAATTGTAAGCTGTTATAATTTTCCATATATAGAATCTAATTATTTGAGGATCTCTTAAATCTGTCTTCTCCCATTGCTGTGGCATGGAAAGAAGTTGTAAGGGGGCAAGCAACCAGAAAAGCAGTGGCAGAGGCAGGCGGCCTGCCTTTTGTCCCCTTGGCCTGCCCTACCTCCATCTCCCCTCCCGTCATCTGCCACCAGCCCCACTGTTGCTTCTTACTCTATGGCAGCTCTGGCTCTGGCTCCCGCCCTTAACCAGGTAGGGACAGCAGCAGTGGTAGCAGCTCCAGCCCCCAGGGCAGGTTGTGGCCAGAGCAACAGCAGCTCCCCTGCCAGTGCAAACAGACATCACATTTATCCCAGAAGAAAGTGCAAGTGTACGGACATCCATGTCCATTGTGCTGGGATAATTTATAAAAAAAAATTCCCAGATAAGAGGTAATTTCAGTTTATGCTGGGATTATATCACTAAACCAATAGCAGAGAAGTAGTATTGCATTCAGCCACTCACTAAAACCTAATTAGAAGGGCTGTATATGTAAATGCCAATCTTGGGATATTTTTGTTCCGGGATAAACACAGGCACAATTCATCCAGAGACAAAAGCAACATCTGTTCCTAGCCAAACAAACCTTTACTGGCCTAACCTATGATAATTCATGAAAAGTCCAGGGTAGATAAATGAAAGTTACATGCAAGTGAGTAGTTAATTTAAGAGTTTTGAATTTCATGGAATATATATGCAACTTGGATATGCTCAGATGAAAAATTTCAAGACAAATAGTATACATAGACCCCAATCTTGCACTCAGATGTAGGCAGATGGACATTTCACTGTTCAGAGCCCGCTGACTTCAGTGAGGCTCCCTAGATATGCAAAACAGCCTGCCATGTGTATGTAGTTAAAGAATAAGCAATCCAGTAGCCCCTCTTCACATTCCAATCTTTCCAAAGCTTCCTCCCACCCAAGTGCTTCGGGCTCACCTGGCAATATTCACCACGTGGTCTGCCTTCTTAGTTCGTGGGTTGATTCCTTGCAGCAGCTGTTCAAGAGGTGTGACAATCAGGGAAAGGTGACTCTCCCGTAAAAGGTCCATGAAGAGAGTCTCCTTTTGCAGGGTCAGGTTGAGAAGGGCAAGGCAGTACTGTACTGCTTTCTCTAAGTGCTTCTTCCCTAAAAATCACAGGTAAAAAAAACCAAAAATGAACAGCATTTACAAATCCTACTGCAATCCCTGGAACATCTATAAATGGGCCACCTGTGAACAGCTCATTTATCAAACTTTGTACCAGAAATATATCTTGAGAGCTGATAACTGAAATCAATTAATCCCCACAGAACATAACTTGTGTATATGAAAAACAAACACAGCTTCTGTTGAAGCCACAGAAAAATATCAAAGTCAAATCCCTGCCAGTAAATACTTCATTGGCATCTTAAAAATAAACTATAGGCACATACCTGGAAAAGGGGCGTAGGTATTTAGCTGTTTAACCCCTTCTTCCAGCAGACTAAGGGACAGTTCCAGCATTGGTGACTCATTCAATAGATGATACATCAAATTAAATCCCGGTGGTTTATATGCTATTATTTCTTCTCCTAAAAGAGAAAAAAAAGGGAAAAATTACTTATTAGTAGTTTTTGTCTGAGATTTCTCCTTACCACATTGCATGCATACAAACCAACCAAATGTCACAACAGCAGCTAAATGGTTGCTATACATAATAATAAAGGTTTATTAATATCACATCAATGAAATAGAACAGAAGCTCTCAATCTTTTTAGACAGAATGCACCCTTGTTAGACCCAAGGCACCTCTCAGAAATGCCAGCTCTTAATCTTTCACTTGTTTCTGGACAATGGAAAAACAATTCTTCTGTTGCAAAGAACTCAGGAAGACTGAAATAGGGCAAAATGTTTTTAACAATATGGATTCCTATTTGAAATCTCTGGGTTTATCTCATGAATCATTCATAGCTATTTGCAAACCAAAAATGCTAATATTGTGTGGCACCCCATATCACTGTTAAAAGGATCTCAGGACACCCTGACTGAGAATCACTGAGCTATAACATATTGATACTCTCACTGGTGAGAAATTCAAAGGTCATCATAAAACATAATTAGGAAGTAAGCAGAAGAACTCCTGAAAATAAAGGAGAAGTCCAAGTTAATGCTCCTGGTTTATCTATTCTCATAGACAAGACAATGAAAAATAATGTAGAACATAAAAACTGAAGCTGAAAGAATACTTTTTCTTAGTCTGGAAGGCCTCTGACTTGCATGAGTCAAACTGCCTAACACTCCATTTCGGTATTGTTTTTAATGGGTTTTAACACTGCTGCAAATTAACAAGCACAGCCACATGAAAGCCATTACAAAGAAATTTCACATGTAAAGAACCTGCAGTGCAACAAACTAAACACACCTTTAACCAGCCATCCTGATGCAAAGCAAACTTAAGGGCCAAACCCAAGAACAAGATATTAAAAAGTAATAATCTCTCTCATTAAGTTCATTATACTTTATAGAACAATCTAAGATGGACATCAGAATGCCTCTGATGTGGCATTGGTCAGGCCGCAGTTGGAGTACTCGCGCCCAGTTTTGGGTGCCACACTTCAAGTGGACAACTTCGAGAGGGTTCAGAGGGGGGCCACTCATATGGTTAGGGACCTGCAGGCAAAACCCTACAAGGAGAGGTTGAGGGCTGGATCTCTCCAGCCTCTGCAAGAGAAGACTGAGAGGTGATCTTGTGGTTGCCTAAAAATTCATTGTGTGGGGCAGCAAGGAATAAGAGATGCTGTGTTTACCAGGGCATCCCTTGAAGTAACTAGGAACAATGACCAATGAACTGACGGACAGCAGATTTAGGTTAGACATCGGGAAGAACTTCTTTATGGTAAGGGTTGCCAGAACCTGGAATGGGCTTCCAAGGGAGGTGGTGCTCTCCCCTACCTTGGGGGTCTTTAAAAGGAGGCTAGACATGCACCTGGCTGGGGTCATCTGACCCCAGTGCTCTTTCCTGCCCAGGGCAGGGGGTTGGACTCGATGATCTGCTAAGGTCCCTTCCGATCCTAGCACCTATGAATCTATAAATCAGCAGTCCCTGCCACAAGTGAAGAAATAAACCTACAGAATTACTGATAGGTATAAAATATGGTATCAAGTTATTATCAGTAGTTGGCTAGTACATCTATATAACACAGGTATAATCAAATTAATGTGGAAACAGACATCCACTGACGTTTGTAAGATAATGTTATAATTCTTCCAGTAAGAATAAGGAAATTGGCTCTTAATAAACAGGATGAATCAAAAGAAGTTGGAAAAAAATAGAAGAAGGTGACCCAGCATGACTATCACTATACACTTTTGGTTTGAAAAAAAATTAAGGGACACAAAGGGATCACAAGATAAATCACAATCTGTGCTTACTGACCTTCCTCAACACACTGAATAAAATGGAAAGAAAAGAATACACGCCCTCTACTGCCTTCCCTTAATGTAAAAAAAAAAAAAAAAAAAAAAAAAAAAAAAAAAAAAAAAAGACTAGTCCTGACTGCAAATGGTTTTAGAAAAAAAGGAAGTTTTGCAGATGCTGACTGAACAGAAAGCCATCAAGACAGAGATAACTGTATAATCTCCTCCTGCCAGAGACTAGCGACCAACAGTGCCAGAGAAACAATGTCACGAGAGGAGACTGAATGAAGAGACTAAACTTCAGGATAATTTAAAAAAAATACAGATGTACATGTGTAGATGATAATTCCACAGCATTCCCAGCCTGCCAACCTGCTGATGTGATCTAAAACCCAAGTAGCATTATTCCTCTCAAAAAACAGAAGTGCCTGCCTCTTTCTCCCAAGTAGATACTGGAAAATCAGAAGAAAGTAGACAATCAACTTAGTCTGTCCATGCTGCCATTAATTAATAAGATGAGGTTCAATTAAGGTATACATTTGGCACCTCTCCAACCTGGGTGGGGAGACAAGGCAGAGGGGTTTGACCCACTGACATGCAAGTTCTTTGTTTGCATTTCCTACAGATTTCCAAATACATGATCATCTAAATGAAAGATTTACACATTTACTCAAATACAAGATGAGGTTTCTTCCCACAGTTTGTGCGAAGAAAAAAGCTTTTTGTCTTATAATTTCACACAAGGAAATCTCACTAAATACAATCATTAATGTGCTGCCAAAAGCAGCATGTGCTGAACAGTCAAAATCAACTGAAGTTGATTAAATGCAACCAGCACTGAACAGAACTATAAAACTCATGGCCAACATTCGGCGAACATGATAATGGGAACCTACCACATGAATAAGTTAGTGTAACCCATCTAAATAAGATGTATGGTAGTGCCCATTAAGTGCAATCTTCCTCACGGCTGACTTGTTTTCCCCAAGTCCTCGTGAGTTACGAAACTGCGTATAGTTCACTCAGAATCACTCTCTCGCCTGCTCTCTCAGCCTGGTGTATATGATTATGTGGCCCTGCCCTTTATAAGGTGAAGCTGGATCATGTTGCCTTGCACCTCATCTGCATATAAGTTTCTGGAGCATCCCAGGACTTGTGACAAGAACATCCAGTTCCAGTCATGACAGGGGGGCTAATTAGCACATGGATCCTTTGCGGGGGGTATCTAAACTACATGCACATACTGAGCAGTATTGAGCTCTGGGGTCACCATGGCTTGAAATGCTGTTGATTCTGCTGGGACCCAGCCCAATGAACTGTAGTAAATCATGAGACTCTGGCTTTTGACTAACACCAAGCATAGTTTGTACTACATGTAAGTAGATGTCAAAGTGCTGCTCAAAAATGTGTTTATGGAGTACCTGTGCTAAAACTTGCAGCAATATCAAAAAAAGATAACATGCATCAATTCTGGATAAACTAAGTGCATGGGTACTATATGCAAATTGCTATAGCCATGTTTAATTTCAAGGTCATTGGTTTCAAATTTGCTCCTCCCTTTTATGTGCTCAGGGAGAGCAGGATCTGATACTAAAGGAGTGGGGGTGGGGAAGGGCTGCCAGGGGAAAAAGTTTGGGGAAAGTAGAAAGCAAAGGACTACCTGACCTCCCCCAGATTTAGTTTCCCTGCTATAGCACTGGAAAGGGTTTGCATTCAAGACAAACCTCCTATAATTAGATTCTATACCTGGAAAATTATTAAAAATTTATACATTTTCCATAAATAGAATCTAATTATTGGGGGGGTCATCTTATAATCAGGGTTGTCTTCTATTTGAGAAAATACGGTAGTTCTTTTCTCAGAGTTGGGGCTTCACCACAAATCTAAAATAAGTGGGTAGATTAGAGAAAGAGAACATCTCTCACAAAAGAGGAGGACTGTGCCATAGCAATAAAGAGGAAACACCACCTGCTCATCAGAATCAGAGAAGTGCAAGAGCCAAGACCTAAAAAGCTGAGTTTGATCCTTGGCGCATACTCTTAAGTCAAGCCCTCTTTTCTTACAACCAAGAAACAGTAAATTTAGAAGCCAATTCTTTTCCCTACTGCCTTTCCACAGTTTCATTTTTAATTCATTCTTTTCTTCTGCCCTCTGTAGAGAAAGGGCTGGGGGAGACAAAAAGACTTAAAAATAAGTGAATCTGGCAAGGAGGAGGAGGAGAAGATCAAAGACAAGAAGATCAGATGAGCTGGCAAACTGTCTATCAAGGCAGAAAGGCATTTGCCTTGCATTCTGTCACCAAATAGTGATTTATTGCTGTAAGAAGAGATGGTTTCCTGCTGTGGCTTGAAGGGACAGGAAAAAATATATTCAATAAAAATATGTTCAAAATTCTGATAATTTACATCTACATAACATTTTCTTTCTGAAGAAACCTAAAGTGCTTCTCAAATTATATGGGCGCAAGAGCTGTTTCACCCATCACAAGATGAAAGGAAGCAGCTATGCAACAGTTTAGAAAGTTAAGTAAAATAAATACCATCATATATAAATGAAAGTGCAGGACAAATTTTGGCCAGCAAAAAGATAACTGCCTATTTGGACTTTTGGCCAGGACACCAGGACTAGCTCTCCCCTAAATCCTATAAACACACTACAGGATTTAACAATCGCAGAAATGCAGGATGTCCATTTTATATCTCTTCTGAAATTCAACCCCCTCCAGCAGCACATTGTGTTTAACTCTCAGGCTGAGGTATCAATTCACCACAGGCTCAAGAAAAAGAGCAGCCTACTGAATCAGCAACACCATGTCCTATAGTATGCTGGGGCTACTTGGATATTTCCTAAGCCCTGACTCAACCTTGGCCTGCTTTCTTGAAAAATTTGATAGGACCACAGCACACAGGGGTAAAGACACAAAATGAAAATCAATCTTGTTTGATAGTAAATGAATGAACATATTAACCTTGTAACTCCACATATTGGTCCACAAAGTCATCAAGTTGAGGTTCGTAGTCTCTCAGCAGTTTGTAAAAGACCTCCAGAACCACCTCAGCTACTTCCCACTGTAAACAATCAACAATGGATTGAACAACAAAAAAAAAAAAAAAAAAAAAAACACTCACAAGAAATGTGGTTGCGTTTTAAATAATCATCCCACAGCACCAGGAATTTGCTAGGTCAGAGAATTTGAAACAACATTAAAATCCTTTTTGAAATAAAAAGAACATCTTCTGGAATCTGAACTATAATGCATTTTACACAAGTTCAAAAACACACGCCAAAAAAGACTAAAATATGTACAATCATGCATATTATTTGTAAACTTGAGCATCTGTAATGCACAGATCGCTATACTTTGTACAAAAAGGCACTTTTAGCAAAAAGAAGCATTGAGGATAGAAGCTCAAATTCCATACTTCAAGAAGCTAAAAATGCCAGATTAACACTAAATAATTTTGTGAAATAATCATGAAGAAAAGCTAAATTTAACCAAAAGAGGCAGATTCTAATTATTTAGGTTTGTGATAAAGTCACAAGGGTTCAGAAATCATTAGCCAACTGTTACAAGCAATTCATAAAACAAACTCATAATTCTGCAACTGTTTACCTGCATTTTTCCAAGTGTTCAAACTAGCATAAGAAGATACTGCCATCAGCATTTGAATGCCTATCATACCAGAGGAGTATAAATACCTAACGTAGCTCTCACTCTTTGTCTGCTTTGCAGAAGTGGGGGATACTAGTTGGTTATA
Organism: Alligator mississippiensis; assembly: GCF_030867095.1. Classification (NCBI taxonomy): domain Eukaryota; kingdom Metazoa; phylum Chordata; order Crocodylia; family Alligatoridae; genus Alligator; species Alligator mississippiensis. The sequence continues at coordinate 91,580,037 of NC_081827.1, read as the reverse complement.
GCTTTGGTTCAAAGAATCCAAAGATTAAAACTGCTGGATCAAGCTTGGGTAACACAGATCCTCAGAGCTCAGGGACTTGGTGAGTCAAGTCAATTTAACAGTACAGAACCCAGATGCAAAGACAGCTGTCTCCAAAAATATTTATTCAAAACTATAAATTTACCTTTTCAGCAGCTCTCCGGTAAGCTCTGGTGCGAAATCGGAGAAACACAGTATCTCTAAGGAACTGAAGATAGGGATCAAAGCCTGGTGGGCGCAGTCCTGCTCCCAAGTTAGAAGGGAATGAACTCTCCACCAGTGTGCTGATGAGCCGGCAAAATGCACGGGTTAAAGGATACTCCTCACACCGGGATTCAATCTCATTCAATTCAACCTTCCCCAAAAAAACAAAACAGAACAAAAAAAACAACTGAAGATCCAACTTAAAAAAAAACACTCCCAGAAAAATAAACTACATCAGCAAATTGTCAATTAATATTAGAAGACACTTAAAATGAGATGTTTTAAACAGAAACCCTCAAGAGATTGGTAAGTTCAGAGATTCATAGATGCTAGGGTCAGAAGTGACCTCAACAGATCATTGAATCCAACCCCCTGCCTAGGCAGGAAAGAGTGCTGGGGTCAGATGACCCCAGCCAGATGCCTATTCAGCCTTCCCTTAAAGACCCCCCGAGGTAGGGGAGAGCACCATCTCCCTTGGAAGCCCATTCCAGATTTTGGCCACCCTTACTGTGAAGAAGTTTTTCCTGATGTCTAGCCTAAATCTGCTCTCTGTCAGTTTGAGACCATTGTTCCTTGTTACCCCAAGAGGCACCCTGGTGAACAGAGCATCTCCAATCTCTTGCTGTGCCCCCCTAATGAATTTGTAGGCGGCCACAAGATCACCTCTCAGCCTTCTCCTGTGGAGGCTGAAGAGGTCCAGGTCCCTCAGGCTCTCCTCACAGGGCTTGTCCTGTAAGCACCTAACCACACGAGTGGCCCTCCTCTGGACCCTCTCGAGTCTATCAACATCCTTCTTGAAGTACAGCGCCCAAAACTGGATGCATTACTCCAACTGTGGTATGACCAATGCTGCATAGAGGGGAAGTATCACCTCCTTGGTTCTATTTGTCATGCATCTGCTGATGCATGATAAAGTGCAGTTAGCTTTGCTGATGAAGTTGACAGTAGGCTGAATTTTGTTCCCACTGATTTGCTGAAAGCAGGGATAAGCAAAGTTTGCAAGGTTGGATTCTAATTTTTTTTTAGTTTTAAAACTTTCCTACTTTCCTTTAGCACTTCATTATTTGAAAAGAAAGTAGCATAATAAAGTAGTGACAACTCTTACCCTTCTTAGTACACTCAAAGGAAATTTTATTTTTATTAGCAATACTATCTCATTCACCATTACCCATCCCCAAAAATAGAAATTAAGCCATGATTCTACAAGGAAATCAACATGATGTATTCCTGCAGGCTCCAACATCAAGTCATGTTAATTTCAACAGGGCTCTGTCCAGGCACAGAGGTCCTCTCATATACGTGAAATTATAGGATTGTAGTCTAATACACCACAGATACTCTATACAGCCACCAGTTTTCAAACTTCAGACCTGGCCTTTTAGTATCTTTAAAAAGTATGCTCAGTAACCCCTTTGCTTATGCCGAGTTTGAAGAAAAGCAAGTCATAATGCATCAATTATACTCAGTGTCATTGCTCAGAAAAAAAACCGCTGTTTACTAGAGTCTTCCATCTTCCCTTTCTTTAAATTAATGCTATTTTTCTCAACAATACTTGTCAAGTAAAATTTGAGGATCTTTCTGGATTGTAGGGTATACTTAAAAGCCACGTTTTTCCTTAAAAAACATGGCTCTTGCCTCAAAACTCCCTGAGGTAGCCTGACAGAGTGTAAGCAGAGATAAACTAATACATTCTTAGAGACAGGACCCAAACTCATCCTACCTTCTTGTTGGTTGGGCTCAACAGTCACAGTGTGTTACCTCAAGCCACCCACTTACTCTAAAAACCAAGCTGCCTACAAACCGTCTGGTTTGCAGCAAAAACCAGTCCTACAGCTCATGTGCTCATGCACAGATGACTTTTCTGGCTCATCCACTTGTTCAAACCAAAATTTTACCCTGAATAACTAAATATTTTCTGACAATTGCTGCCAGACATTAAGTGAGATCAACTGTGACCCAGTGATATCTGTTTGGGGAGGATCCAAGCCATAGTTTTTGCAACAGCTGCATGCAAACTGAAGTAAGAAGAATGGTAAAATATTGATGTAACCTGACCTTTTTAAAAGGGGGGGGGGGAGTGAATGGGAGGACAGAAGGAGAAAGGATTGTATTTTTTAATTAAGGAATGCCTTGCTCAAATATGGGCCAATAACCCCACCCCAGACCTTCCTGAGGGACAGTAATTTGTAAGACAATCTTAGAAACTACACGGATTTTAGAACACAAAAATGAAATGTTAGACAGCAGATTAGTTTCGATCTTAGTTATCATGGTGCTACCACCCAATAGCAGTATAATTATAACACCATCTGATTAAAATACAACTTTTTGCAGGCATTTTGTGCAGCTATTTAAATTCAGAGGAAATGGCTGAAAACAAGCAAGATACCTATGAATTGTCTATGAACTACCTTACATTGCTCCACAGCTAATGACTGCACAAGACTGATGCAACAAGGAAAGTGCAGAAATTTCTGGCGCACAGCCAGGCAATTCCCACTCTCTCTTGAATTCCTAGAGGCTATACCTTAACATTTAACTGAGTTTTGCTTTTATTAAACTCTTAAATTAAGGAAGGAAAGTAGCCATATGCATTAAGATATCCTGGTAAGCAAAAGTGACTATGGCCCCCTCTACACATTACATGCATCATACAATTAACTGGTTAACTGCACAATTACATGCAAAGTAGCTATCACATGCAAAGACCAGCTACACATGCAAAGTAGGTATCGCATCATTAAAAGATCTAACCAGCTGTAAAGGTAGACCTCGGAAATGTGTATTAACTTTATATCGAGCTTTAATTTGCACATGTAGTGGGGTCTCCCCTACAGCTGGGAGTCCTGTCAGGTGATGGGTCTTCCAGCAGGGTGCTCTATGCCCAGCTTGAAACCCCAAGGGGCCTAAAGGATCACAGCTGCTGCAATCTTCCAGGCTCGGGGGTGTATGAGGCACACCCATAGTTAAGAGCCCTTCAACTGAGGGGGCTCCTAGACATGGGAGCTTCCTTCTTGCTGGTAAAGAGGGAGCCTGGGATCAGGCTACCCCTGTACTGGCAGTAAGGTGTGATAGGACCTAATGCACAATTCCATGATCACACCTCCCGCCATGCACGTGTGGCATGGCAGGAGGCGCAAATGTGTGGATCATACATTAGATCCCATCACACCTTTACTTGCAACTATAGAGGGGGCTCATGATTTCCATTTCAAGACTGATCACAGCTGATTGTGATTTTACATGGCTTAAAATAGAGCAATTGAGAGAAAAAAAAACATACAGTGAGACTCAACCTAACAGAAACTTACAGGAGCTACAAACAGATATGGGAATAACTTGAGAGGAAGAGAGAAAACAACTTTTATTCCAAAGGGATTCTCGCTGACTTAACAGCAGATACAACATGTATAGCTTCTTCTGTTCTTAACACTACAAAAATCTGAGCAATTACCTAGTGGAAGGGAATCCTTACCTCAATGCCAATAGCTTGTCTCTGCCCTGGAGTTCTTACAGTCTGTAAAATCTGAGAGAGAGAGAGAGAGAGAAAGAAACAATGTATTGCACATAATTACAATATAAGCTTCAGCCATTTCTGTCAATACAGGTTTCCCTCGATTTATGCAGGTTCTATGTATGCTAATTCACTCCTATGCACCGATCACCCTTTTTCTACCCAAAATCCCTTATATGTGAGTTAAACTCAGTCATGCAATAGGGGCTCCGGTTATCCCCACTCACCCCAGACCCTGGGCTGCACCATACCATGGTGCAGGCAGGTGGTGTCAGCTGCTCCCGGGTCTGCTGCAGCAAGTGGGGTGAGTGGGGAGAAGTGGAGCCTCAGGAGGTTTGGGGCATGGTGCAGCCCAGCAGTTATAGGCAGCTGGTGTTGGCTGCTCCTGCGGCCACTGCAGCAAGGACTAGGGTGAGCAGGGAGAAGCAGAGGCCCCGGACTGCAATAGGCAGCAAGGTGGTGGGAACTGTGAGTGGGTGCGGGGCTCAGGACAGGAGTGCACGGTTGTTGCTGCTACGCACCCCCCACCCCCCCTAAGGGCTGCAGGGGCTATGCCAGGCTCTTCCCAGAGGGGGCCCAGGCCCCCAGATCTGCGCATGGGATGACAGCAAGCTGCTGCTGCAGGCTGGGACCAGCAGGCGGGGGGGAGGGGAGGGGGGGGGGCAGCGCTATGGCAAATTTTGGAGTGGCAGCAGCCCCCCTCCCAGTGCCGCAGCCTGCTGTTGTCCTGTGTGCAGATCTGGGGGCCTGCACCCGACTGGGAAGAACCCGGCACAGCCCACCAGCCTGCAGCCCCCACAGGGGGTACGTAGCAGCAAGAACTGTGCCCTCCTGCCCTGAGCCCCACACCCATTCACAGTTCCCACTGCCTTGCTGCCTACTGCAGTCCAGGGCCTCCGCTTCTGCCCCGCATCCACACTCCGTTCCTGCCGCCTTGCTGCCTGCTGCAGCCCCGGGAGCTACCAACAGACTGTGCTGCACCCCTCCCCTAGTCCCAACCTTACTCTCTCCCTCCCTCTCTGCGATGGGAACGTATCTCTATCTGTTCCATTGTAAACTGGGTTCACTTTATGCAAATTTGATTTATGCGCTGTTCTCCAGGAACGCATGTACTGCATAAATCAACAGAAACCTATACTAAAAATGCTCTGTATGAACATTTTTCCAAAGGGAACAGAGGTTTTTAGGTGTTTTGCTTTTTATAGTCCTTCATCTGTTGAAACACTGATATTTTTCCATCCTGGAAGAATAGACTGTATCTATATAGTTTATATATCTATCTATATCCATAGACTGTATCTAACAAACTTTAGTTAAAGCACCCCTGCTGCCATTTTTCAGCATGGAGACACTGATGGATGTCATGCTCCAGGCACTTTAATTAGACCATCTCTCGGAACAGCTCTAATTAAAGCACTACCCATCCATGCCCTGCCAGCTCCCCGAGCACATGTATAAACACCCATAATGATCAGCAGGGATCCTGGCTTTCTCTGTTTAAAAATCACACATTCTTATTTAAAATTCAGAGTCATCCTGGATTCGGGTAAATACAGTATTTTAGAATCACTTCAGAGTAGATGTGCACTAAGATTCCTACATCCATCTCTTTTTCATGGTTTTAAGCAATCTTCAAAATAAAAGCAACACGAGTTTAATGTCCAATAAGTGATTTAAAAGATAACTTAGGAAAAATATATATTACAGCTACAAGGTAAGAACATAATTTAAGAATACATTAGAATTCAAGCAAGACTCATATGCTACAGCGCTAAGTAATTTAGAAAATTCTAAAATACCTGGGTGTATTCCAGTGATTGCCAGAGCGAAGCAGCAATCTCAGGAGATTTTCCAAAGGCAGTGAGAGTCTCTAATAACTCTGCTTTCAAAATGGGAGGGATGCTACATTGCAGAAGTCCCAAAATGACTACTACAGGGGTCCACTGGGGGTGCTCACAAAGGGCCAAACGAGCATTCTCACTCTGTACATCAAACAGAAAAGGAAAAGAAAAAATACATGCTGGTTATCACTGTTGCTTTGAAAAGCCTTACTATTTTACATAATCTACCTTGTATGACTTAGCACTGGCAATAACAATGCTGCTTATTAGCTGAATGCACTGAAGAATTAGGGAGAATGGAGTATCACTCTAATGCAATCACTATTTAAAAATAAAAGAGCCAGCTGAATTTGACCCATGAATCATCTGAGGCAAATGTCTCCACTACTGAGTTATATACAAACAAAGATCTACAAACCAATTCAAATAATTTTTGCAAGACAAGATATAGCAATGGATTAGCAGAACAGGAGAAAGAAAAGTATTACTTACCCACTTTACTATAGTAGTTGTGAGTCGTAAAAATGCAATCAGTCCATCTTGCTCCTTCTGGGTGATACCTCGCAGAGGGAGATGACGGTATTGGACACTGTCTGCACTTGGCAAGTCTTTCCTTAAGTGCTCATGATACAGCATCAAGGAGTGGAAAAAATGCTCCCAAGACACAGGACTCCCACCTGCTCCTTGGATGTTTTCAGCTAAAAAAATATCAAATTGATTATTAAAAACTTTTGCCCTTTTGCATATGGCAACAGAGATAAACTGTGAAGGAAAAATCTAACCGCTGCTCAGCCCAGCATTCTGGAAACTCAAGTATCAAGAAATCATCTTTCTATGAATAGGGTGACCAAATGGCCCAGATTGACCAGGACAGTCTGAAATTTTATAGGCTGCCTCATCACCCCAGCCATTGGAGAACATGCAAGCAAAAGTCCTGAATTGGGCTGTCCTGCCTAGCCCCACTCCTAGGAGCTGTAGGGTGGAGTGTGAGAGTACCTGCATGCGTGTGGCAGTGGACAGGGCTGGAGCAGCTATCAGGGCTCACTGGGGAGCAGGGTGCCTTTGTCTCCGGAGCTGGGGGGTGCAGGCTGGAGCTGGGGGCAGTATGACACTTGGTCTGGGGGCCCTGCATGAGCTCCATCTGCCCCATTCTGGCTCACAGTTCTGGCCGCATCACGTCACCTGTAGCCGCATCCTTGCTGTGCACCCCAGGGCCAGACCAAACTCATTACAGGCCCCATGTGGCGAGCCCAGCCTGGCCCAGCAGTGCCCTGCCCTAACCAGGGAAAGGGGTGTGAAGCCAGGGCTGGCTGCACCTGCCCAGCCTGGAGGGGGGCATAGCCAGCATGTGGCTGCAGATGCCAGCACTGGGCCAGAGCCATGAGTCAAACAGAGCCCATGCAGCACCCCTAGCCCAGTCAGCGTCCTGTCCCTGGCCCTGATGAGAAAAGGCACTGTGCTCTCCAGTGCATCCGAGCCCCAGCTTGCAGCCCCCGCTCCAGTGACAAAGGCACCATGCTCTTGACAACTATTCCAGCCCTGCCCGCTGCCACAGCGCACGTGCCTGTGTGTGCATACATCTCAATCCCAGTTTTCCCTAAAACAATTACAGTCGTACTAACTATGGATAAAATGTTATTCATTCTTTTTGATAATGCTCACAATGTCCTAAGTGCTTTCAAACTATTAAAAAAAAGTGAAGTCCCTTGCTCTAAGAAAATGGAAAAAAAAGATAGGCGTCTGCTACACCTAAAAAACTAGTCTTTCCCTCTTCCATTTATAAACTTAACACCCTATATTCTACAATGGTATGCCAGAATTGAGAAAATGATCGCAGCTTTCAGTTCAAAATCAGAATAAAGCCAGAGAGGAAAATAAAGTTCGCTAAGCTGTGTGCTCAGTTTTGCTCTTTTCTTTTACAGCTATGGCATTATTGATATGATAAGTAAGTAAAAACTAAGTTTCTTGTGCTATGAATCAAAACTTTTGTATTTACACTTTAAGCATTACAATACTAACCAAGTAGTATTTTTGACCTGACAAGACGGTATGAAAGCACAGCAGACATTAGTGTTATATATTGGGCTCCTATACCACTATGTCAAATAATTTATGTGGCCAGTATTTACTAAGAAGAGAGGCCTTTGTCATGTTATACTCAGTATATCACAACACCTGTTTATCTTACAAGTATAGCTCTTTTAAACATGTTACAAGAGTGAATTAGTATTTTAAGGCAGGATACATTTCAAAGTGAAGTCCTGAGTTTCATCCATGATTGCATGATTAACAGTATGGGCTTTTTGCCCAGCCTTGTTGTAGAGGAAGAGAGCTGGGAGGTGAGGCCTACTGTCAGAACCCTTTCTTACCGTGACTGCTGCCATTGACCTTCAGCAAACTGAAGCAGTAATGAGCACATTGGGGCCCACTGGCCAATCCCCAAAGCATTTTCAAATATGGGATATAAATTGTGGGGGGAAGTAGGTCTCCCATTTGTCTAACAAACTTTGATAAGACAACCTGGAACAAAAAAAGGTAATTCTTTATAAACAAACATCTATTTTGGGGTAATAGCAACTAGCCACCATCAAAAGAAAACATCTGGTTTGGCCAAAAAAAAAATTACTCCAAAATAATATACTTGTGAACTCTCTTTTCAGTTTCATTGAATATAAATTTCACATTTTGAACAGGAAAGAGATAAAACAAGATAGCTCAAGTTATTGCAAAGGAATAAATATTAAACAATACAGATACATGTAATAACTTTTCATTATATTACCTATCTTGATTCCATGAGAGGAAAATGTAATATGTCTTTAAAAATAAATCTAATCCGGGAACACAGGCTTTAAATAACTGCACTGCTATTGCATGATGCGACTACAGCATAGAATTATGGTTGTTTCTATGTCTTAACCTTTCTTGCCTTAATATATTTGAATTGCTATTAAGTCTAATATTGCACTGTCTTTCCTGGGTTCTTATTTTTTCAATAAGTATAGTATCCTTGTATTTTTTTTATATGTAAGATGCCAATACATACTCTCAACCACAAATGCATCCTAACATTTTTCTTCCCAGGGTATATCAATAGCACACTTCAAGATTATCAGATGCTATTGCAGAAATGCAAATATCATTATTATTATTCTTTACTGGGCAACTGTAGCTTCTTGTATCAAAGTTTTAAATTAAGCAGCTCAAGCATAACAAGAATTCTGAAACAGATTAGATTCTTCCCTATTAATGCCAATGACAACTATAGGGACAATCCACAACTCAAGACAACTGGCGATGGCTCCCTTGGTATTAAGTCAATAGCAGCCATTTAATACAGATTGGGAGCAATGGGACAGTATCTCAGCAACAATTAACAGGTCCTTAAGACCACATAGAGAGTAGCTCTGGTAATTCCACTAAAACATTTGGGCATTTCTTCCATTACAGGAAAGACTGCTGCTGCTTTTAAAAGCATGATGAAAGGCTAATGACACACAAATGAGACAACTAAAACAAGATTTTTCCCTCAAAAACTGAGAAAGCCAGTAGAATTTGGCTAACTTGACGCTGAGGAGGTCGCTGATGGGCTACTCCAAGATAAGACCCCATGATGGTGGAGCTCTGGAGAGGCTCTGAAGGACACCAGTATTCAAGGGCAAGCTCCAGATTAAATGGATCCTTCCGATACAGCTCAGCAATCTAAACAGAAAGAAAAAATGAGTTTCTAAAGAGAAAAAAATACCAATGCGAATAAAAAGCAAAGACAATAACTATCAGAGAGCATGTTTTACACAACCCTGAAAACCCAGAAAGAATAAATCATCGCATAGTTAATACTTCATGATTTAGAACTCCATTCCTGAAAGTGGCAGTTACTTAACAATCCATGGCCACAGCGTATCACTAAAATTTCAATATACTAGTCTCTTAAATATTTTTAAGTTTTAATGATATTCCCCCTCTATCTATTACCTTTAAAACCTTGCTACAAACATACCCATGTTTCATCTTAAATTAGCATTTGGGTATCTGTGCAACGATCTTAGAATAAACAAGTTAGCGTGTGGATTAGAAGCTATTAACTGATCTCTAAATAAAGGAATTTTCAAAATAATTTACTACAAATTCTTCATGTTAAGGGTTCGTTACAGCTTTAGAGAGGATTTTCACATTTACTATAATTGTAGAATATGTGTCATTTTAAAAGGCATCTAGGAACCTTAATTTAAGCATCATAGTTAAGTCAAGGTAACAAAACAGCACAATATTTACATATTGAAAAGAATGAACTGATTTTGATTAGGGTGGGAAATGTCAGGTCAGCAAATTCATGCTACCACAAAGTACTTAATGAAAATTTTTACATCTAATTAAACCAAAAAAAAAAAATGAAGATTTCCACTTCTAATGTAAAATTGTTAAGGCATGATAAACACTGTACTACATTATTCAAAGAGTTTTTTCTATTAAAATGTCCTAAATGTTTTCAACAGAAAAAGCCCAAAATACTTCTTTTGTGCCAAAGTAATTAAAAAACAGAGCTCACTAAAAGCATTAGATGTTCCAGATCTCGCCGAAGGGAAATAGGTGGTTCATTACCCATCTGTACACTCATATGGATCATACGAGCATCTTCATCTGCACGATTTCTTAGCTGTTTCACCTACACAATTTATGAGGTAAAGAAGAATGAGAATCTATTTTTAGCCAACAATGAAAGAGCTATCCAAAAATCCAATTAGAGAATAAAAATAGCAATATAAAAATAAGTTTTATAAAACTTATTTAAAATATCCTTAATAAACTCCTATCGTAATAAATGGTGACATTCACTGCCAGGTTATGGAATTTCATTTTAATGTTTTATTTGTTTATTCTCTTATTGTCCGATAGTGGGGAAAAATAAAATCTCAGCAGTGCAAGGTATAAATCAATAAGAAATAATTGAGATATTTGTCCATATGGATCCTTCCTTCCCTCCTACTGTGGATCCTGTATTAGCAGAGGACCTGAGGGACAATTAGGTTTCCTCTACCTTTTATGCCCTAAGGCAGTGGTTGGCAACCTACAACCCTCAGACCAGACCCATCCCATCAAGTGACTGCATCCAGATGTAAGTAGTGGGTAAGCAAAGGGGCACCCTCCACCTGTGTGTCCCCCTTTGCCACTCTGCTCCAGTTTTTCTTTAGTGCTGCTTGCTGACAACCACGCCCTCCTCTCTCTCTCTCATGTGCAAGGCCCCTCACTACCAACTACCTTCCACCCACTCTGCCTGCCAGGCACAATGAGCAGCCACCCCATAGGCAGGCAGAGCAGGTAGAAGGCAGCTGAGAGCAGGAGCCAGAGCCTCACGCACTGGGGTAGGAGCCACCCGCCCTCCCAGAGCAGTGTGGCAGGAGCAGCAGCCATAGCTGGAAGTGAGGGGAGCAGAACAGCTATATGGGGAACCATGGGGGGGCAGGGAGGGAGAAAGGGTGCTGACCCAGCCCATGACAGCTCATCAAAACTCCCCATGTGGTCCTTGGGCCCAAATACTTGCCCACCCCTGAAGAGTGGACAGTGCAAGAGCAAGCAGGACATAAAGGTGGTCCCAAAAGACAACGCTAGCCAGAAGAATCTGATCTTTCTTGCACACGATACATGAATCCCACTATTAGCACACATGTAGACAAATGGTCCAAGAATAATTTTACATAGCCAATATTCAAAGAAATATTTAATCAATTTCTTTCTCTCAAGTCCCTCAGAATCGGCAACAAGAGCCTACTCCAACTCCATTTTCCAATTACTTCAGTATGCTTTGAAACAGACACAAAATTTATATCATTATTTGTAAAGCTGCATATTTCTGTACCAGAATTAAAAAAAAAGATTTAATTAAACTGGAGACTGGCAACCTACTACTCATAGTCCAGACCCAGCACAGAAATATTACTGACCCCTGAATTAGACCATCATCCCCATGGATGTGCAGTGGAAACAGAGGAAGCAGTATGAAATTACCTTTTGTGTGTATGGAATTGAAAACTGCAATATTTCTCAAGGAATATCTATACCGAACAGCAACAAAAATTGTCTTTGTCTTTTGGACCTGGTGATTATATATCAGTCTTAGTGCCAGAAAAAACTGTTTGAATCAATTAAAAGTACCTTAATGAATGTACTATGTGGAGGAGGGAGAGGGAAACACACCACAGCTACTGTATGTAATGGAAAATTGTCTCTCACTAATCTCCTAGAATTGCCTGAGTATGTCAACAAATTATTGGAAAAAAGAAAAACAGCTTTAAGTATTTATTTTGAATTTCAACAAGCCTTTGTTGTTAACAGACTCCTTCACAAGAAACAAACAAATCATTGGATGAGAAAGTTTTAGCATGGATTAAGCAGAGGCTGAGGAAAAAAAATAGCAAAGACCAGAAACAAGAATCAATCCTCAGGATGCTAAACAGTAAACAGATGTGCTGAAAAAGTTTGAAAGATTGCTGGTCTGAAATTTATTAGCGACCTGAAAAAAAGGTTAAGAGCTGCAAAATGTCAAAACTTGAAAATGAAATGAAGTCAAGACTAAAGGAGACCAAAGAAACTAAGGAACCTAATCAAAGCTAGATGACATTTCAGTCCAGCAGTAGATGTAATTCAGTGTTAAGTGAATGTAATCTGCACAGGGGTGGCCAACCCATGGCACGAGTGCCACAAGTGGCAAGGACAGCCTTTACATGTGGCACACAATAGATAAGGGAGGAAGCAGGAAACACAGTGATAGATAGTGCAGAGAGCATAGCAGCAGGCTGGGCAGGGGAAGGAGACTAGAGTGGTACTTGGGGAGGGTGCAGTGCTTACCTTGGGGCATATCTGCCAAAAAAAGGTTGGCCCCCACTGCTGTACAATATCTGAATTATGAAAATATATTTTGAGGTTCTAAATTAACTGCAGCTGCTCAAAAAAATCCACATTATCATGGACAGCTCAATGAAAACTACCGTTAGTGCACCAGCAATCAAAGTACACCAATGTAAGGATATTCAAAAATAAGGCAGTAGAAAAAGTAATGCTAAAATTATTGTTTTTATAGATAGATCAATAGATATGACCTTGACTAAACACCTTATTCAGCTCTAATCACACTAATTCAAGAAAGGATACCATGTAACTAACAGTACAGAGATAAGTGGAAAAAATAACAGACATGAGACATTTTTCTTGTGAAAAGAGATCACAAAGTCTGTCACTGTTTATTGTAAAGAGAAGACAGTAAAATGAAGTGCACAAAACAGAAGTCAGAAGTGCCCATAACAATGAATGGGCATGCATCGGGGAAAACTGGGCATTTTTATTTACCTATCCAAAATATGAAGAACAGCCAATGACATTTAAAAGGCAACAAATTTACAATTTAAAGATTATTTTATGTATAATTATCCTACGGACCTCACTATCACAATATTTTGATGAGAACAAAAGCTTATTAGGAAAAAAAATAGGTACTTATGTGGGGAAAAAGAGCATCAAAAGTTACGTAGTATAATTACGGGTATAGTCTCTTATGCTTCAGGGCCTAAGACAACCACAAACTAACAGAATTCGGAAAGAAAATATATTTTACAGGCAACTATTTGACCACTAACAGAAAAAGAAATAGCATAATTGATGGGCAGACCTGCTTTCCTGTCCTGGATAGCAAATTCTGTTCCTAAAGAATTCCAGTCAAAACCAAAATATTCCAGTGAAAAGCTTTGATTTTGACAAATCCGCAACTAATTAACAAAAAGTCCTGCCCACTTCTAAATGAAAGTCATTACTACAATGCAAGTGTTCAAAGACCTACCTGAAATAAGTCCAGCTCCTAATGAACACATTATCTACATTATAGATTCAGCCTTTGCTGGCAGCCTTGGTAGAAAAGCCACTGCCTGTTACAGTACATCATTTTCCTACAGGGATGTTAAACTCATCCAACCACGTGGGCCAGATAAGGGACACTGAGCTGATCTGTGAGCCAGAACAGGATTGAACCCCTGTGCAATGCCCAAGGCACCCAGTCTAGCCCATGTGCTGCACACAACATGTACTGGTCCTACATAGGGCTGGCATGGGACATGCACTCCCCACAGCACACAGGCTGGACCCAGTGCTTCAGGTGACAAAGGGAGTTGGTTCAGGGTGCAGGGGACATATAATGCCCTGCTGGACAGGCCCTGCGCACTGTGTCCAGGGAGTCTGAACCTGCTGTGCCATGTGCAGTGCCAGGTCTCCAGAGTGCCCATGCACAGTTAACTTTGGGGCTAACAGGCGCACGAATGGTAAGTTGGACTAGCTGCTTGTGCTGCACACAGCACAGGGAGCCACCACAGGACATGCACCGCATACGATGCCCTGCCGGACCGGCTCTGTGGGCTGGCTCTGACAGCTCAATCCAGACCAGTCCCAGAGCCAGAATGCACGTCCAATCCAGAGGGTCACTGCATGCAGCCCTCACTCCAGACCAACCCCTGTGCTGTGTGCAGGGTCCACTGCACGCAGGGCCAGAGACAAAGTCAGCATGTGCAGTCAGTCCAGAGACTCATAGGCCAGATCACACAGCTCCATGGGTCCTTTGTTTGACACCCCTGCCTTACTATAACTCCATGTAGTTGCTACAGAACAAGACTGAAGCATGCTGATGAGGCTATGGAAACAAAAGATGCTTGCTGATATTATTAGAGCCAAGCCTGGTCTATGGGTTAGGAAAAGGATTTAAATGCTAAACTATTTAACATAAAAATATTTTTAAGCAGAGTAGCATTTAATTAAACAATCTACGTTATGCTTATGTGCCCTCAAAAAGATCCTTAAGGCTTTAGGGAGGGTTTTCTTTCCAGACATTGTTTTCATTCTGCCAACCTAAGATGAAGAAAAGGATAGATCCAAAACACACACAGGAAGACTTCAATCATCATTTGGCAACTCGATCCAAAATGCACAGTTTGATACAGTGAAAGTCACAAAATAACGCCTTCACCAATTAAATGAAAATCCTGCACTTTTCCCAGAGCTCCACCTTGCAGTGCATAGCTACAAGGTCTTACACAAATGAAACAGCTCAGACTGCTTCGTGCACATCACTTTTCACTTGTGCAACAGGAGCATTCCTGTTTCTGATCATTCAAAATATTGTCACAGGGACAATATTCTACTACAGGAAAGGATAACACCCCAGAAGTCTGTAATTAAGAAAAATGTAAAAACCTACAGAGACAGCACGGTTGTACCACTGATCCTTTCTCAGTCAAAAGTCTCCAACTGTGCTATTATACCTTAAAAAGCAGTAATATTCAGTAAAATCATAAATATTAACAAACTTTTTTTTAAATGTCACTATACTTTCCAAGTTGGATTTTTAACACATTTATATTGGAAAACTAAAGCTCTAAACTGTATTCATTTCAAACAGTTGCACGTTTTCTGAGTCCAAGCATTCAAGAGTATGGTGTTAGATGTCTTAGAAAACACTCTAAATTTTATGAAATTGTTATATGGTTCTGAACATGAAATCTGGATTGCATGCACAAAATTCTCAGTAATTGTCCATCCAAACACACACATACAACTTACTTTCATTGGCATGAGTGCAAGGAAGTCTGTGACAAGGTTATGAACTTTGCGAATGTAAAATTCTTCCTGATAGAAATTTTCAGATCCCACAACTGATTCAGTAAGGAAGAGGAAGACATTATCAGCAATAGCTAGCTCTGCCATTGCCTCGTCTGCCTCAGTGAATTCTGCAAGAGCTATAGAGAGAATTAAGGAGAGAGAATATAATTATCTGTTACCAAAAAACCCAAACATGTGGTTAAAGTTTCTGGCTCACCTGCAAATCAACCAACTTAAACTACCTAAGTCCTTCTGATGTACAAAAGAGTCGACACCAACAGTGATGCAAATATTGAGTCACATTCCAAAATATAACACACTTAACAATTCACTGCACAACACTGGTGTGACCAAATCTCATTATACAAGACTGTTGGGTCCCATTAATTAGTAATTAAAATGATCTTTTAATTAAAACTTCACAATATCAAGATCTTTTATGTTTTAACATCAAAGGAAAGCTATTCTAGAACAGATTCAGTTCTGACCCACTGCAGAATTTGGAAACTTCAAACTACAAAATATACTGGAGTTAAATATTTTTCATGATACACTCTATATTCCAATACCTAGCTATAGTGGAACTGATGCTTAAACTCACTACAGGTTTCCCTCAATTTATGCGGGTTTCATATATGTGAATACGCTCTTACGCGAGATAAATTCACTCTTATGCAACTGAGGCTCCACTTGTCCCCACTCGCCCCAGACCCTGGGCTGCACTGTTCCGTGGTGCAGGCTGTTTTCGGGTCTGCTGCAGCAGGGATTAGGATGAGCGGGAGAAGCAGAGGCCCTGGACTGCAACAGGCAGCAAGACAGCAGGAACTGTGAGCGGGTGTGGGGCACAGGACAGGGGGGGCCTGCCTCTTGCTTCTACCAACCCCCCGGGAGGGCTGCGGGCTGGGGGGGCTGTGCCGGACTCTTCCCAGGGGGGTGTGGGCCCCCAAATCTTCGTGCAGGACAACAGTAGGCTGCCACTGCAGGCTAGGGCTGGCAGCGCCACTAGGCTCTCCCCGGCACTCAGCAGGCATGTTGAGGGCGCTACGGTAATTTTTGGGCTGTCAGCAGCCCCCTCCCAGGGCCACTGCTGCAACCCCCAGCCTTGCTTGCAGGAATGAGGTAGCAGCAGTGGGAGGGGGGCTGCTGACACCCCAAAAATTGCCATAGCGCCCCCAACCTGCCTGCCAAGAGCCAGGGAGAGCCTGATGGCATCACCGGCCCCAGCCTGCAGCGGCAGCCTGCTGTTGTCCCACACACACATCCAAGGACCCATGCCCCCCCGGGAAGAGCCTGGCAGAGCCCCCGAGCCTGCAGCCCTCCCGGGGATATGTAGAAGCAAGAGCTACACCCCCCCTGTCCTGGGCCCCTCACCCACTCACAGTTCCTGCCACTATGCTGCCTGTTGCAGCCCTCAGAGCTGCTGACAGGCTACACCGCCCCCCTTCCCCGCCCCTTCCCTAGTACCAGCCTCACTCCCTCGGGAACGTATCCCTATTTGTTCCATTATAAAGTGGGTTCGCTTTATGCAAATTTGATTTATATGCTGCTCTCCAGGAATGCATGTACCGCATAAAACGAGGGAAACCTCTGGTGCAAAAGATTAAGGATGCACCAATAAAGATTTTTTGGGCCGATACCAGGGGGTCGGGTCGGACTTGATGATCTGTTCAAGTCCCTTACGACCCTACCAACTATGAAACAACTATGAAACCACTGGCCAATTATTAACGAACCATATCAGCTGATAAAGATCTGATAGCCAATACGCAAACCCAGCAGCTTGGTAAATCTGGTGGAAAGAAGAGACAGGGAGCAGGGAAGGGGATGGGAGAGGAGCAGAGATCGAGGTCCCTGTGGTGAGGGAGAGAGTGGGGCAGGGGCAGTCGATGCACAGTTGGGGTGGGGTGGGATAGAGCCACAAGCGGTTTGTCCAAGGGGCATGGGAAGTGCTTCCCGCTGCTGCATGCACCCGCTGAGGAGGCATGGGCAGGCGGTGTACCCCCTGGATCTGTGCGCGGGGCGAGGGCGGGCTGCTGCTGCAGGCTGGGGCTGGTGCCAGGCTCTTAGTGACAGAGGGGGTTGGGCTGGGGCTGCGCTGAGGACAGGCAATGGTGGCGTTGGGAGGAAGGGGCTCTGGGAGGCTACAGCAAATTTTGGTGTAGTCCACTCTTTAGCCCTCCCTCACACCCAAGAGCCGCCGCCACCCACCCTGAGTGCAGCCCTGGCCCAACCCCCCTGCCGGGAAGAGCCTGGCACCGCCCCTGGCCTACGGTGGCAGCTCACCCTCGTTCCACACACAGATCTGTGGGGCAAATGCCTTTCATGCCTCCTTCGGGGGTGCACGCAGTGGCAAGAGCCACCTCCCATACCCACTGGACAAGCCGCTTGAAGCTCTGTTCCGTACCCTGCCCAGGCAGCACCAGTGCCTGTCCCTGCCCCACTCCATCCCTTGCTGTGGGGACCTCAATCTGCCCCCCCATGCCCCTTCCCCTCAACAGACTTACCAGCTGGATACTGCTCTCCACACAGCCAGACTACACTCCTGGCCCTGTGCGTGCTGCAGCTGCGCCCCTGCACACGGCATTTATTGGCAACATTATCAGCCACATAACCCAAAAATAGCTGATTGCCAATAATGACAATTTTCCTTTTATCGGAGCTGATACAATATGGACCAATGTATCAGTGCATCTCTACAAAAGATTATAATACAAATCTATTTTTGTTTCTTAAATGAGAGATTTAGGCAATGAAGTAACATTAATGCTCTTAAGATACAATCTCTCATATTTTTTTAGTATAACATTAACTTGCAAGTGAAAGGGAGTTTGCATATTACATATGAAACTACAAATATTTTTAAACTTGTGCACATTTCAAATGATGCGATTCCCAACAGCCAAACTTCAAGTACTACAGAACAACAGTAACACAACTTTATCATGCAAAAAATAAGTTATTGTAGCATTTACAAATCCTGAAGACTTGGCTGTAACAAGTCTGCTCCTTTGGATCAATTTACCTGTTACATCAGATAATTGAGATATTCCTCGCAAAGCCAATGCCCATGCTAATCTAACAGTAGCTTGCAGTCCTGGTAGTTTCCATGGCTGAGATTCCTGAAGACGAGTATGGATTGTTGCTATATACTGTCTCTCTGTTAGCAGAGGCAGCTGGTGCATCAAATCTAGAAAACAAATGACTCATCATTTTATGGAAGACTTTAACTTTAAACACTTATTTCCATTAAAATAAAGATCTAGTATAAAGATACACTTTTATCACAATTAATCTTTCTTCTTCGTGTATTAAAAAGTTAAAACTTTCTGTACCTTTTTAACTGATCAGTTGATTCTCTCAAATGGTCTGAAGGCTAAATAATTTATTGTATGCATCTATTTAAATAGGCTTTATTTAAACCAAAATATTTCTTCATATAAAAGCATCTGGTGCAGGCTCTGAATGCATGTACAAAGCTATGTATCAAAGTAACAAAATCAACCTAAAAACTTCCAAAAACTTCCCCTTCCAAAACCAAGAACTTCACTCTCTTAAACACTAACTTTAGTTAGTGACCTTACAACAAGCTCTTAAAATTATCAAATTCAGACTCAATCAGCCTAAAAGGGAAGAAAATTCCATAGCAAGGGAACTAACCAATTCCTATGGATCATATTCAACTGAGAAACAAACGCTGTTCTCAGTTTCCTCGGTTAAAAAAAAAAGAATCTCTCATTACACACTGAAATAACAGCATGAATGTGCAATTACTCACTCCCTTGCATCTCCTTTATTAAAAAAGAAAGGAAATTCCATGCAGTTGCTGTATGTACTGCACTGAAATTAATAACTGAAATGAACAAGTCAATATAACTGTTCGTCAACTGGGCCATTTCCTCTATAAATATAAGAATATATACATGCAAAAAGACTAAAGTATACATAGCTCTTTGTTGCCAAAAGCCATTACAAACATAAACATATTAAGCCTCATCAGCCTGTCAGAATTACTCTCAGCCCCATTTTACATGAGGAAATGAAGTCACAAATAATTTAAGTGAATTAGGGAGAAGAACTAGTGTAAAGAGGTAGAATTAAAACTGAAGAGATCTCGGCTATGAGTACTCTATTCACTTTCATTTCAACTTACATAACAAACCACAGAGTTTTGTCTCTACTACTAAGCACAGTACCTCAGGTAGTCTTAAGGTTAACATTCATCCCACTGAAGTATTTTCATTATTCCAAGAAATATCCTGCTTGCTATGTATACCCCAGAAATGTATATGCCTTACTATAGTAAATTATAAGTACTCACTGTAAATCACTGTATCACCAGCAGTAAATTTGGTTAAATAGTAAAGTACCATTATCCATATTTTAAAATCCTCAGAAAAGCACCACTCTTACCTTCTTGATCCTCTGTGCCTTGTTCTAGAAAACTGACATCAAAGCAGTAAAGGAGAGCCATGAGGAGAGACAAGTTAACACTGTCCAGTGAGCCATCAGCTTCAACCGTCACTTTCTCCAGGTAACTAATAAGTATAAGAGTATCGTCCTTGCTGAGGGGTGACTGGCAGGTCCAGACAAACAGGCTTTCAGCTAATGATAGTCGGCATTCTTTGATGAGGTCAGAAACCTTTAAAAAAAAATCAAATTTAAATTTTGCACGTAATAAAATCAACAATTTTGGCCAATACACCAGAATCACTAGAAAGATGAGGAAACAAGAGTACTGAAAGACATGGTAGTTAGCCAGGAAAAAAAATCTTGGTGCCCCTGACCAGTTCCAGGCTACAACTACTGTCAGGAACTAGCTGGCTCTTCCCCTACTACCTCAGCAATGGCTGCAGCAGCATACAGGCTTCAGAGACTCCCATAATCCAAATGCAACAATGTGTATTAGCAAAAAACCAAAAAACCACTGCTACCAGAAGAAAAATAAAAGGCACCTAACAACTGTCCTAGTCCAGAACCATTCATGAAAATATGAAGTTCCATTCTGTGTTCACTGGCTGTGAAATAACCAACTGACCAGCCTGTGACTGTCCTCCACTATCTTCCACCTATCTTTCTACCCAACACAGACCAACCAGCTACTGAATTTCTTCCACACGAGAACTTGCTTTTTTTTCAGTACTATGTCCCACATGACTATTAAAAGCACAGTCTGGCTGAGCCATTCCTATTCTCCACCGCTTCCCTGGTGTTCTCATTCCAAACTGCTCCCAAATGGAAGCAGGAGCAGATGGGGAGAAAAAGGTGTACATTTTAATTAAGTGAATAAACTACCATTGGAATTTTACTTTAAAAAAATACCCACCTAAATTTAAGTACATACATACTTATAACTGCTTACAGAATCTCTTCAGTAATTCAGTAGAACAACACTCTTTACCTCTTTGCGATGTTTCTCACTGCCCAGGCCACGCTCCCTCTGTAGTTTTTCAAACTCGTTGTTCAAATCAATATGAGACACCAGAGTGAGGATCTTCTGAGTCAAACCCTGTTCCATCAGCTCATCTGTAAAACGTGTTGTCATGGACACCAACTCTGGACTTCAATGAAAACAGACAATATGTTTAGAACTATATGGCAAATAATGTTATTCCTGATCACTGCAGAAGAAATCTGCAATGTATAAAATGAACAAAACCTACCAAATTTATTTGAAAACTGCAAAAAACAGACATTAAGTAGAGAGAGAAATTAAAAGAGCATTTATTTTATATATATATGACTCAATATTTGCAAATGCTCTTTTAATACACACACACACACACACACACACACACACATATATATATATCTATCAGTAAGTAGCATTCCCTTCAAGTCTTTGGATAAATGGCTACAAACTCCTGAAATGGCAAAGTTTCCAGAATTTGGGATTGAGATGACCCTATAACAAAGCAGCTACTTAATTTTTTTTGTCGAATGACACTATTCACCACACAAGGCAAATGTACCTTAAGGCTATAAAAGCCATGTTATCAAGTAATCTTTTTACTCCCATATATTTAACATCCTAGAGTATAAGTGTCTTGTACATACATATTTCAATTTATGAAATTTCAAAATGCAAATCTTTGTAATGAAAAAACAAAATTCTATTGAACATTATTTATTTTGGTGAGTAGGAAGATAACTGATACATAAACTTCTCTGACAGAAGTGGAGAATTGCCCACTTAAAAGTAGCATTGAAACTGGTTCCTTCCCTTCCAGAATCTATATCAATGAGAAGTACAGACAGCAAGTGGTAGAGTTATTATTTATATAGTACCAATGTCAAATAAGGCATTTCACAAAAGAGCTATATTCCTTCTCCAAAGGACTTTCAACCTAAGTTAAAAACAAAACAAAAGGATGTGAGTATAATATGCGGGACCAAGAAGGAAGAGCGGGGAAAAAAGATATTAAGATTTTACAGGCAACTGGAAGACTACGGATAACTATCTTTTTTCCTGTTAATACTAGTTCTAGTATATTATAACTATCTCAGAAAAATACACACTGTAGAAGCAGATTTTGCATTGGAAGTCAGAGGAGGAGAGGGGTAAGGGGTAACTATCAAAGTCCATCTCTCACAGATGCTTCCTGTTCATCATAAGCCTGAAAAGATGAAATTCAGCCTTCCCCCACTTGAGAAAGATTTTATTCAACATCTCTTAACCAAGAGGCCACTCGTTAGATGTCAGCTATGTATACTGGTTTGGCAAAACATTGCTCTGTCTTCATATGAAAATTAAGGTGCAATCCAAAAGGTATTTTTGTTTGCTGTCCCTTGAGACACTCAAAAAGCTTCCAGAAATAAGGAAACTGTTTCCAATCAGATGGTATATTCTCTAGAGAAATAACAACATAAATCACTGTCGAAATATACATCTGATGTAACTGTAATCTTCCCAGACAACAGATTCCTTAACAAAAAAGAATCTGTCCTTGTCAAAATAGGTATGAAGAGCCAGGGTTCCAGAAATGAACACTTTTACAAGGGATTCCTAACTCTATTTGAAAAAAACCTAGCTATTAGTGTCAGAAGTAGCTACGAAAATGTTTCTCTTTGGCCAAATAGAATTCCATAAAGCCAAAGGCATTTAAAAAGGATTTAGTAAATACCATATTTACTCCAATATAAGATGAGGCTTCCCCCCAAAAAAAACATGGGGGGGAGGGGAAAGGCTGGTCTTACACTCACATACAAGGAAACAGCATTAAATATACTGCCTCTTTGAACTGCTGCTAAAAGCAGCATATGCTCAGTAATGGAAGTCACCACAAAGCTGATTAAATGCAGCCAACACTTAGCATAAATAAAACACACATGGCCCGTACTGGGCAAACATGCTGATGGGAACCACCTATTACATTTTTTCTTTTAATTTTGTGTCTCAGGAAAAAGTAGCCAGTTCCAAATTCTATTGAGTGAGCAGAAGTCAATCATTCAAGTCTGTGTACCACTACCACTGGCCTGTATCCTAGCACCCAGAGACATCAGCCTGGGGCTTCTGATGCTCCCAAATCCACGGCAGACATTCTAATATTATTAAAAAACTCCTTGGAGGCAGAAGGAGACAACAGGGACCAGAGCGCCACCATGATGGAGGGGATGGAGCAGGGGGCTGAGGCCAACACCGCTGGCCTGGACCCCTCCCCTGCTTCTTAAAGCCAGGGGCCGGAGTGCCCCCCCCCCCCAATAGCCAACGGGGAGAGGGAGGCCTCAGGGAAGAGGGGAAGGAGGGAGGGAGGGAGGGGAGGCTGGGTTACTGGTGGGTGCGCCCTGCCACAGCAGCAACTGCCACTGCCATGGTTGCAGGCCCTGGCCCAAAGCAGTGGAGGGGAGATGGGGAATAGCCCCAGCCCAAAGCGGCAGGGGAGAGCAGGGAGCGGTCCCAGCCCATGCCTCAGCCCAAAGCAACAGGAGGGAGGCAGGGAGTGGCCCTGGCCAGAAGTGGGTGGGGGGCGAGGGGGAGCGGGGTGGGGAGCGGCTGCAGCCCCAGCCCTGGCCTGAGGCAGGGGGGGCGGGCTGGACCCAGGCCTCCGTCCCTGGCCCCCCCCCCCATCATTCTTAATGGGAAATTTGCTAGTAGAATCATTAAAAAATAGGATTGGAAGGAACCTCAGGAAGTCGTCTAGTCCAATCCCCTGATCAAAGAAGGACTATCCTCAACTAGATCACCCCACCCATGGTTTTGTCTAGCTGGGTCTTAAAAACCTCTAAGGATGGGAAGTTTGCAACCTCTCTAGGTAACCTGTTTCAATGCTTTACTACCTCCTAGCAAGCAAGTTCTTCCTAATATATAACCTAGACTTCCCTTGCTGCAACTTGATACCATTGCTCCTTGTTCTGTCATCTCCCACCACAGAGAACAGTCCAGCTCCATCCTCTTTGGAACCCCCTTCAGGTAGTTGAAGTCTGCTATTAAATCCCCTCTCAGTCTTCTCTTCTCCAGACTAAATAAGCCCAGTTCCCTCAGCGTCTCCTCAGAAGTCATGTCCCCCACAGTCTCCTCACCATTTCCACTGCCCTCTGCTGGACTCTCTCCAATTTGTCCACATCCTGTCTGCAGCAGAGGACCCAAAACTGGACACGGTACTCCAGATGTGGCCTTGCCAGTGCTGAATAGAGGGGAATAATCATTTCCCTATCTCCTTGCAACACTCCTACTAATGCAGCCCAGTATGCTGTTATCCTTCGTCACAGCAAGGGCACACTCTTGGCTCAGATTCAGCTTATTGTCCACTTGAACCCCCAAATCCTTTCCTATGCACAAGCCCCAAGCCTTGGAGTTCAGATACCCCCTTGTCCCATTTGCCCCTGGATAAAAGGTTGTAGGAACAAGCTAGAGGAAAAGCCTGAGATCAATCCCCCATCAACCAAAATGGAAGACTACAGTAGACTTCCGCAGGGTGGCCTGCCTGCAATACAATGGACTGGTCTCCACCCCCAGCTACACCAAGTCATTCAAGGCCAGGAAGAAGGGGATCTTACCTGCCAGGTAGGTAAAACCACCTGGGCTAAAACCATCATCATGGCATCTCCCCTGTCAGGTAAGCATAGGAAACTAGCTTTTTCCTTAAAAATAAAAACATCTCTCTGTCTATAGATATCTATCTATATAGATATAACTATATATATATTTTGTGTTCGCCAAATCAGCCAAATCAATTCCAAATCTGAGAGTCATTCAAGAACTGTATGTGGCTCTACTACCAGCAAACATCCTCCACTCCTGCTTAGGGCTTCAGATGCTTCAAAATCCTTTGGCAGGCATCCTATCTGCAAGCCCAAGCCCAGAGACTTGGGGTTCAGATGCCCCTCAAAACTCAAGGATAGGTTAATGCAGCCCATTTAAATAATATACATGATACTGTCCATTGTACTCAGTCCCCCTTGGTGCCAACTCTTTTTAAGTAATGTGAGCCACTCCTGAATACATTTCAACTTCCTCTTCACTCCCACAGCTGAGCTGTGCCTTCCTTTCCCATTTCCAATGATTCTTGTTTCTTCACCAGCCTTAAATGTCTGGCAAACATCACCAAACAGGGTCCCAAACAGAATCCCCGTCACCTCCTCTCTCAGCCTGTCGCATATAATTAGTGTGGCCTCACCCTCCATTAGGTGGAGCAAAAGGTGCATCAATAGATGGGTTCCATATTGGATCAGCACTAATATAAGGCAAATTTACAGTATTGACAATCAGCATTTTTTGGCTGACGTGGCCGATAAATACCACAAGCACGCGCAGCCCCAACTGCAGCCGCAGCACGCAGGCAGCCAGAAGTGCAGCCCTGCAGCATGGAGAGCAGCTGGGTCTGGCTGGCAAGTCTGTTGTGGAAGAAGGGAAGGGGTGTGGGGGGAGGCAGAACAAGGCCTCCGCAGTGAGGGAGGGAGTGGGGCTGGGGCAGGCATTGCCCAGCCAGGGCGGGGCACAGGATGGAGCTTCGAATGGCTGGTTCAGGAGGTATGGGGAGGGGGTAGCAGCTCCTGCACCTGCATGCACCCCAGGATGGGGTGTATGCCCCCAGAGCAAGGACAGGCTGCCGCTGCAGACCAAGGCTGCGCCAGGCTCTTCCCAGTGTGGTGGCCGAGCCGGGCTGTGCTCAGGGTGGGTGGTGGTGGCATTGGGAGTGGGGGTTGCGGGGGCTATGGTGAATTCTGGGGTGGCTGCAGCACCCCCCGCCATAGCCTCCATCCCAGCGCCGCCGCCACCAACCCTGAGTGCAGTTCCCGCCCAGTCCCACCTCCAGGAAAAGCCTGGCACCACCCTCAGCCCACAGCAGCAGCCCTCCCTCATCCTGTATGCAGATCCAGGGGCACACCTCGTCCTCCCCCCCCCCATAACAAGTTTCCAATGATGAGTAGGGGGCTAATTAGCACACAGATCCTTTGTCGGGGGGGATATCTGGAGTACACACACACACGAACTGAGCACTGCTGAGCTATGGAGTCACCATAGCTGGAAATGCTGTTGACTCTGCTGAGGCCCAGCCCAATTAACTATACGGTAAATCATGAGCTTCTTGGCTTTGGATTAATATCATGCATAGCTTGTATTCTGTCTGAACACCTGCCAAAGTGCTACTTAAAAGTGTGTTTATGGAGTACCTGTGCTAAAACTTGCAGCAGGTTCAAAAAAAGTTCAATGCATCATTTCTGGGTAAACTAAGTCTATGGGTACTAACAGTATATGCAAATTACTACAGCTACATTCATTTCAAGGTCAGTTTTTTCAAATTTGTTCCCCACTTCCACATGCTCAGGGAGAACAGGGTCTACCAACAAGGGTGGGGAAAGGGCTGCAGGGGGAAGAAGTAGGGAGGGGAAGAGGGCAAAGGGGCTAACTGACCCCCCCAGATTTATTTTCCCTGCTGTACCAGAATGAGGTTAACAAATTGAAAGCAAACATCCAATAATTAGGTTCTATACCTGGAAAATTATGTCACATTTCTAAATTTTCCATATATAGAATCTAATTACTGGGGAGTTTATAATCAGGGTCTTATATTTGAGCAAGTACAGTAAAGAGTAGTAGGTTAGACTGATAACAAAAAGAGCACCTAAGCAAAACTTTGCCACCAAGCCACTAGATCAGAGATATCCCAACCTACTTATGCTATTTCGGTCAAATTCTATTGGTATTTTTCTCCCAAGGATTCAACTCATCTTTTTTGTATTTCTTCAGAGCGAGGAATTAACTCTCAGAAAGCCCAAGAGTAGACTCAATAAATAGAATTTGATTTTATGCTTTCCAAAGTGGCTAAAGATCTGAAAATATCTAGGTCCCCCAAAATTAGTCAGCCTTAAAAACCACAAATAAACAGCACAGATAAAATGTACCCTTTATCCAACTCTCCCAAAATAGGCACTTGAAAACAGACCTGAGTTCCAGCGTCCATGTTTTGCCTCTCCGTGACTGGACAAGGGCCCGTAGCGAATTGGAAATGCACCTCTTTCCATCCCAGTACAAGAGAACAGCCACTAAGCCCCGTGTAAGGCCAGGAAAATGAGGTTGCTGGTGCTCTCCTACAGAATGAAAAAATATGAAAATCACAAAACAAGTCTCAACATATACAAATACAAATTGCATTTTTATATTTCTAATGATCATTGGGTGCATCTACATGTGCATTTAGGCATGCCTAAATTTAATGCACTTTAGCTTAATGAGCATTAAGGCGATTTAGGCTTGCGTCTACACATGCACGCATTAAAAACCCATTAACTCTGTGTGCACAGACTGACATGAAACTCAAGTTAATCCCAAGTCAGTCCATATACGGGGTTAATGTGCCTTAATGAGTCTACATGTGCATTAATGCACTTAAGCTATTCATGCCTAAATTTGATACCTGCTTTTGCAGGTATCAAATTTAGGTGTGAACAGCCTAAAAATCACAATTTTTAAGGTGCATTAAGGGCACACATGTATAGACACACACCCTTAATGTGACTTAAATAGAGCTAAAGCACCTTAAACTGGTATGTGTAGATGTGCCCATTACATTACAAAACTAGTAAAAACCCACCAAGCTCAAAATTTTGATGTTAGTGCACTGCTCTGTTTTATGAACCATCAATGCAGTTTGTTTCAGGTCTGTCCAAAGAGTTCCTGATGTTTGGGCATCTGCTCTTAAAACTCAAATTTAAGTATTAAAGGATATCAAGGGCTTAAAAAACAAGAAAAACAAGTTTAACAAATCTCTGGATGCTGCATTTCATACAAGTGTTTATTTTAAGTACGTAAAAAGCACAATCAAAATTTCAATAACAATTTAAATTACGTACTGGAAAGGGAGGTTGTCCTAATCTTAATCTACACTGGAAATCTCCATTTTCAATTTAATTCATTTTCAAACTTCATACTGGTCTTTCAAATCTGACAATCATTACCAACAAGATTATCTTCACAATTAATAAAAATACACACATTCATAAAAGATGCATGTGAAATATGACAAAAGTGGTTGATAGTGATCACTAGCAGATTTTTTTTAAATAACTGTAAGATTAGTTTTCTGCCTGCCAAGTAACATAAAACTATGTTCAGTTATATTATTAATCCCCTGGAGATTAGTTATGATATTCTGGTACGGCCATAAATTCATTGTTCAAATAAATTCACACTTTACAGAACTAACCACAATACTGTTTCATGAAGAAATTCAAAATCAACTATATGTTGATTAAATTTAAATCAAATTTAAATCAGGTAGTAGGTAGTTAAATCAAATTTACTACCTACTAAATTTGATTATAAGAACTTGTGTAATACATAGTCAAAACAACTAGTGTATTTTCCCAAAATAACAACTGTTAGAGACTGGAATGCCTGTTACATAATTCCATAACCAGGACACAACCATAACTGACAATCTTCCTGCCACAACTGAGAAAACTAACAGTACGAAACATCAGACTGGATACCTCCCAGGAGACATAACCACACACTGGACTACCACATTGACCGTTTCAGGAAGAAAGCTAACAACAAAATTCTCAAAAAAGAAAAAGTCAGGACCACAACTTCTCTCCCTCAGAAAGAAGAGCCATACAGTCCCTAAGACCCAACAACAAAATAAATAATCAAATCAGGGAAAAAGGTGGAACTATAGTCATCCTCAACTGTCAAGATTATGTCAATGAAGCCAACAGACAACTGTGTGACACCAAATACTATAAAGAACTTGGAGAGGATCCCACACCAAAACCTGCTCTGGAACTGGAAAATATCACCAGATCCTTCCCATGCCAGTCTAAAAAAAAACTGCTTCCACTTACCCCCACTCTCCTACCCCAGGAACTTTCTATATGCTCCCTAACGATCCACACATAAGGAAACCCTAGCAGATGCATCATATCCAACTGTGGCACCTCAATGAAGAAGGGATATCAGGATTCACAGAAACTATCCTGAAACCACTTGTCACTCAAAGAGCAAGTTTCCTCCAAGACACCACCACCATACACTTGCTCAACAGAATACAGAATATCAACCACCTTCTCCAAGAAGGCCATACTTACAGCCATGGATGTCACCAGCCCATACACTAACATCCCACACCATGAAGGCACAGCTGCCTACCTGAAATACTTAGAAGAACACGAAGTACACTCAGATTTGCAACTTGTTGCATAAATCAATCGCTTCATCCTCACCTGCAACTTTACTTCCAACAATCAACACTTCCTCCAAACCATGGGCACAGCTACAGGCACAAAGATAGTCCGTCCTTCAATATACCAACCTCTTCATTAGTCATCTGGAGGAAAAAATTTTAGAAAACTATACAAACAAACCTGCGTTATACCTGCATTACACAGATATTTTCACCATCTGGACTGAACACTTGGGACTCTCTTACTGATTTCCACCACAGGTTTAACAACTATCATCCCTTCTATGCTAATATCAACCTTCTAGATACCATAATCCATATCCAAGATGGCACCTTACCAACTACCTTATACAAAAAACACAGAGATCACCATACATATGTCCACAAGACCATCAGTTATCCCCAAGATACCAAAAAATGCTGTAATCTACAGTCAGACCCTCAGATATCACTATATCTGCTCTGAGGATGCCCAGCTCATTATGCCCAGCTGAGCAATCTAACAAGGATGCTCTAGTAAACATAATGGACATTTGAAAGAGCTATTAATACCCTGTAATAACCTGCTACAATACAAACCTGCTACTGCACACACCTGGTCATCACCTACCACCCCACATTGGAACGACAAGAAGAATCACCAAACAACTACAGCCTATACTTAACAAAAATCAAACGGAGAAAAAAAATATTTCTAGCCCCTCCTCTCCTGGGTTTCAAACAAACCTTTAACCTTGTCCAACTCACCACCAGAAGCAAATTCCCCACAGCCTAACAGACATCAAAGGGGACACAGCCTTGCCTTAGCAAGAATTGCTTAACCTGCCATCACATCTCTACTGTTACTACAATCAACACCCCTCCCTAACAAAACTATCAGAATCCATGGATCCTACATATGACTTTCCTAAAATGTGATGTTATCTGATCCAGTACACCAAATGCCCTCATGGCAATTACATGAGTAAAACTAAACAGCAACTACACATCAAAATGAACTCTCACAGAAAAAAAGTAAAACAGGCAGAGACACACACACACACACACACACCATTAGGAGCATATTTCTCACAAAACAGCCACATCTTCTTTGACCTCATTAACCTCCCGTTCAAGGGAAATCAACCTAAGACCTTTAAATGGTGAACTTTGGAGCAAATATTCATCATCTGGCTGGACACTAAGAACCAAGAACTTAGAACTGATATCGGTTTTAGGGCTCATTATAACTTTATCTGATCCCTGAATTCTCCCTACACTTTAAAGCCCAAAAGGGAGGAAGGTCTTTTTCACCTTTCATCTCCCAATTAGCACCTTTTCTTCTACTAATTGTTTGGCTGCTGCTCCTAGAAATTTCTTCCCCCCCTCCTCACCACTCCCCTCCTGTCCTGTTCCTCCCCCCCACACTCCCCTCTTACAGCTGTTTTTTTTCAGTCATGCTGTGTTGGCTCTCACTGCTCAGACCTGATGAAGAATGTCTTGCATTCAAAAGCTTGTCTAACTAGATCCCAACTATACAGTTGGTCTAATAAAAAGATATCACCCAAAGAAATCCTTATATGTGAGAAAGATGGTAAGATCAGGTTCTGCTCCTTACTGCAGTGGGAGTCAAAGTCTGGCCCATGAATCTAAGTCATCCAACCCAGAGGTTCCCAACCCCCGGGCTCCAGCCTGGTAACAGGCCACAAAGGGTTGGCTGGTGGTCTGTGGGGGGGGGGGGTTGGCTGCCGGACCAGAAGTCTGGAAGTGACTGGCAGTCAACTCTTTTTCACACTGATTGTATATACTGAGTATAAAAAAAGGGCTGTCTGCCAGTCTGCAGTATGCCAATCACTTCTGGTCTGCAGGATGCTGGTCCACAGTTTGTTGGTCTGCGATTTGCTGGTCCATGGTCTAAAAAGGTTGGGAACCACTGATCCAACCCACAGGGCTCCCCACAGGTCTGGAAATTTGACAGCTTGGGAGCAGCTGCAGTGTTGATTGCCATGACTCAGGACCTATGGCAATTAACACTGCCACCACTGCTGCCAAATATTTGGACCTGGCAGAAGTCCCCTGGCCAGATGGCATGACCCTATGCACTGGACCGGGCCAGTGTGCAGTCCTGGACCTAGGGTGCAGAGTCAGTCCACAGGCCCAATCCAGTGCATGGGGCTGACAGCAGGCTCGGCACCCTAGCTGTTACTATTCAGTTACTTCCTACAAGATTTTTCTTCATGCTGTTTCAAAAATAAGGTATTATAATCCTGGCAATATTATATGCGAGAAAATATGGTACTATTGTTGCTTCCCCTTTTGCCAGGAAAAGAGACTCAGAACATTATTTATCTATTAAACTACAGCATCAATATGTATGTTAATTTTCCCTGAGAGCATCTTAAATGTAGAAGCTAAAACCCTGATCTAACAAAGTACTTAAGCATGTACTTAATTATAAGTAAGCAGTCTGTATCAGAGCTGCATTTCTACAACTCTCAACTACTCTTCCCTAGGATCAGTGAGTCCTTACCAGCTAGAAGGAGCTCAACAGCTGCCAATTCCCCAATATCAAAGAGGTCACTCAGGATAAAGGCCTCTCTGATAAGTTGCTCTGGCAAAAGTCTGGTTCCTTGCTGACCCTGGATAGCAACTCCCTCCGTACTTGCTTTCTGAATCTTCTCATGCTGTTGAGCATTCTTTGGCTGAAAGAAAACGAAGTAACAAGAGAAGTTACCAAAAAGATGAGATGCTAAATAATTAATCATTTCTGTCAGCACTTACCTGTCATCTAGCAAAGCTTGTCACATTTATCCTTCTTAAAGTTGTATTTGTAAACATGTTAGATTTTCATCACAAACACCAACTATATTTTTGCAGAGCTAGTAAATGTATCCTCAAAAACATCTCACACTGTCACAGAGTCTTGGGCTTCTTGTGAGACTACTGTCTCATAAAATTGGTGCCAAAGTTTAGTTTACTTGGAATAACTGAAGCTTCTAAAGTAGATTTTGATACCATCCCAATAGGAATTTTTCCAGGAGGACTGATCTAATCCTGATGAAAGCCATCATGAATTTTGATGAGAAACTTTTAAAGAAGGAACTGCTTTAAAAGTAACACATCTTCTCTTTTCAAGATGTGGCTCAACTGCTAAAATGCAGGGATATGAGACCTATGCATAACTCTTCAAGCTTTCAATCTACCATCCTTACAAATAAAAGTAAAAAAATTCTACTAGAAACGTGTAGGAAAGGTCAAATTTGTTCCATTATCTTTGGCAACATTTCTGTACTTCCTCAACAGTGAAGCAAGCCCTGCCCATTTATTCTTACTCCATGAATACCAATTCCCAGAAATGAGGAAATCTAGACACTTTACAGCACCCTGCACATCTGCCATTAAACATACCTGAGCAGACCAGCTCTGAGCAATGTGTTCAGGGCTACTGTCGAGGAGCTATGCTGCTTCATGTCCAGGATTTGATACAAATGAGAGCAAGTTGTCAAGGTATGCTTCTGAACAGCACACCCACGTTCAGCACAGAGGTTACAGGTATCTGATGCTCCATCAGTCAAGCACTGATGAGCTTTTCCACCTCATCCCAAACATGGAAGGAGGTACATTCTATGTGCCTTTTTAATTTCAAATGCTCACTTTCTCTGCCTGCTGAGAGTCTTAGGTAACTGTACCAAGAATATGGAAAATACAAGTAGAAAGGAATTTGTGTTCTGTGATTATACAAAGGATAAGGATGGGCTTTTCTCTGTGGCTGTAATGGACATGACTAGGAACAATGGCCTCAAGCTTCACCAGGGGAAACGTAGTCTTGGAGATCCCCACCCCAAGGAGTTTATACTAAAACATCACTAAACTAAAGCAGCATAACAGTTACTCTTCAACATATACTGAAAGAAATGTAGTTCAGTACCGGGTTTCTGAAGAGTGAGATAAGGTCAGGCTTGTGTTTCTTCAAAATCTGGTCCAGGAGATGGATGGCTTCAGGTTGCCTTTTCCAGATGGCATTTACAACAGTCTGCCAAATGTCCTTGTATGGACCCCACAAACTGGCAGCTAAAGAAATAAAAAAATAAATAAATAAAATAATCAATAAATAAATCAATCATACTGGAAGTAGGAAGAGGAAAGGAAGTATTAACTCCCCACACAGTACAGTCCTAAAACAGATTATTATTTAGCACTGCTATATGGTCACATGTGAAAATACAAGAATTCATGCACACGAATCCTCTCATATTCTTTTCTTGAATGTACCATGAACGAAAGGGTAATGATCTGGTTATTTTGGAAGATATAAGTCTCCTTGGGTTGGGAAAGCATCATTGTTGATGAAAGCAGGTAAGTATTAGAGCCAGTTGTATTTATATAGACATATGTTACATCCTAGAGTCCTAATCCTCTATCCACAGAGTCATAAACAATAGTATCAACTTTGGTAGGACTTCTAGACTAAAGTTATGAAAAAGGGCCTTGATCCAGAATCAGGTGAAGGAAGAAGGAAGACAAGCTTCCTGCTTTTGGCTATTGACAGAACAGACCAAAGTGGTGCAAAAGCAAAGTATCAGACACTAAACTTGAGTAACAATCCTCACCAATATCTGATAAATCTGTCTTCCAGGAACAAGCAAAATTTTTTATATTAAGCTATAATATTGGATGGTTTTCATATATACAATTACATATTTTTCTGGTTTTAATAAAACTACAGTGTAAAAATGGTTTGGATTCACCAGATCATCCCATATTAATACAAAAGTTCTTCCCTCACTTATTGCTGAAACACCTATGATGAGAGGAGACTGAGAGATAATATAAAGTGGGAAAGATTGTAACACACAACATTGAAACACACATATTTGATGTTTGATGGAAGTATAAACTTTGTTGCCTAATATTTTATACAGAGATCCTTAGAGTAGGTAATACATGCTATCCTTCAGTTAAAAAAAAAAAATCAGCATAGAGATATGAACTGGTTTACTATACAGAAAATTTGATGAAACCACACTAGCTCAGCATATTGAGAAACTGTTGCAAGGGTTATTTTGGGAAGTCACTGAGTATCATTAACAGTTATCTAGGACAACTCTCTGACCTGATACTAAAATACAACTATTTCTCTCTTACTGGTTAGCTTGGAAATTCCCAATCTGAATTTAAAATTAAGGATGCATGATTTCTTCCACTTTAGAAAGGATATCACTGAGGGTCTCTTCTTTTGCTTAGCAAGGTATTTTTAGAAGTTTGTACTAAAAGTTTTTTGTACTTTCACCAGTACACACAAAAATGGTCTGCACTATTTACGTAACAGCTGGGGTCAGCAACCCCCGGCACATGTGCCAGAGCATGGCACGTGAGGCCATTTCGCTCGGCACACCACAGCTGGCCCATACTGCCAGCTACAGAGCCCGGGCTGCCTGCAGCAAGCAACCTAAGCTCTGTGACAGGCAGCGGCTGCCCAGAACCCAGGTCAGATGTGGCAGGCAGCCGGGAGGCTGCAACCAGTGGACCACGGTCCGGTGCCCCAGCCTGGCTCCGTGGCAGCAGTGACTGCACATGTGCATCAAGGCGCATGCTGGGGAAGGGGCCTAGGGCAGTACAATCCCAGCTCCTTCCCCGCCACGTACCCCATGGTGTGTGTGTAGCTGCTGCTGTTACAGAGCAGGGCCAGGGCTCTGAACCCCGGTGCAACTGTTTACAGCCTGCTTGCCGCCTGCTGAAAGCAACCCAGGCTCTGTGGCAGCGGTGGCTGCACGCACACCTCGGGGCACATAGCAGGGAAGGGGCTGGAGGCCACTGAGGCACGTGTGCAGCCACTGCCAACAAGTCAGGCCATGGCTCCGGACACTGATGCAGCCACTTGTAGGTTTGCAGTGGCCTACTGCAAGCAGCTCGGACTATTTGCACAGCCCAGCCCTGCTTCCCTGCCCTTTCTTTAAAGCAGGAGTTAGGTGTCCACTGTATGGGCTGCTGAGGGGAGAGAGGGAAGCAGAGCCCTGCGCTCCCTGCCTTGCAGTGTCCATACCTGGCAGGCAGCAGCAGCTCTCCCTAGTCTTTCCCTCTCTTCCCAGTGTGCTGCCCCCATGAATTTGGGGCCGAGCATAGGGGGAAGGGGGGGTGGGGGCCAGAAATGGGACATTCATTTGAATGGTGGCTCTGGTTTGTAAACCTTTGCTCTGTGTGGGGAAGTGGCTGCAAATTTGCTCCCCACCCTCCTACATGCTATTTGTTTTGTATGCTCTCTGCCCCTTTGCTCAGCCAATGTCTTGTGATCTGGAGATGGGGGGTGGCAGCACTGGACGGCTGCTGTTCAGTAGTCATGTCCAAGTTACTGGTACAACTAGTCAAAAGTTTCTTATACATCTTTTCCCTTGACCGAAAATTTGATTTTTAACAGAATAAAACATTCTCTTGACAATTTGTGACTCTACACCTGGAAATCAGAAATTATTATCCAAAACTTGAATGTTCCCCCTGCTTTCAGACTTTTTTTATTCTTTATTTTTCAGCAAAAGATCAAAATTTTCCATCAGCTCTAGCTAACAGCAAAGAGCAAAAATATTTTAAAGAAATATTTCCTGTCCTCCTTCACAGCAAAAAAAAAAAAAGCTGTTCATTTTCCTCAAACTTCTGACCTAGCAAAGCTACATATGCCTTGAGAACATACAGGAGACCCTTGCCATTTGCGGGGGATACGTTCTAGAGATCCCCACGAATGGGGAAATCCGCAAATACTGTACTATAACTGATAATAGGCTAGGATAACAGGCTGGAGCAGTAATTCCAATAAAATGCTAACTAGTGTTTTATTCCCTGCTCTAGTAAAACCCTTAGCTGATACTGCAACGTACTGAACGTAAAAGTATCACGAGAGTGCAGTAACAAAGTGTCATCACGCTGCACAGGGAGAGAGTGTGGGCTGGCGTGGCGCACCACAAATATTCAAAACTGTGAATCACAAATCCACGAATAGCAAGGGTTTCCTGTATATCCCGCATTTTTTCCCCCAGAAAGCCAGGGAATAACAGGAGGTTATTACAAAAAAGGTATAAAATGAAAAACATTCCTTAATGCTAATTATTTAATATTATCTGCCTATAGGTTCTTTAGACTAGAAACTTAATATGGGACAAAAAGCATCATACAGTACATTCTATACAACACAGAACACTGTCAACTCTTAAAAATAATAAAACATTGTGGTAATGTTCACAGTGCCTGTTTACAGCTTGCATGTTAAGAAAATAAATTAAATCCATTTATATACTGCCCTTTACCTAAAAGTGTACCAAATGCTCTTTTGGAACTAATGACTAAAAACACTACTGAAAAGCAGTCACTTTTGACATGGGAAGAAACCAGCTGAGCAGCACAGTAGCCAAAGTAAATAAAGAATGGGATTACTGGGCAAAGACAACAAGAGGCATTCACCCCCGTAGAACGAGCCACTAGCTCTTCAGTGTCCAGAAGTGAAGAACGGACTTTAAATTTTATAGCCTATATCAGAAATAGCCATAGAGATTACATGGAATTCAATTTATTTTCCTGAAAAGGATTGAAACCAAAGTAAGCGAGGACAGAACATCTAGGTATTTCAATTTTAAAACATAGTTCCCCAAGTTGTTTGCTGACCATTTTTAGAGGCTCATATCTTTACTAGCAAGAAGCTATACGTATCCTTGTCATATAACTGTGTGTTTTCTTTTATTAGAAAGATCACCCAATCTTGGCTAAAAATTATAGGAATTAAATGATGCCATAAGGTAAGGCTTTTTGTAATATCTTTTATTGGACCGACTATACAGCTGGGAAAACTGTTAGACAATCCTCTACACAAATATCAGTTCAGCTGACATACCACTGGTCCAGTAAAAGACATCACAAAAAATCCTCGCCTCTTGGATATTACCTGAACCAGAGCTGTCCAACTGGTGGCCGGTGGGTCAAGGGTTTAACCTGCAGCCCTCACTCCCCCTATGCTCAGGCTGCAACAGCCAGGTGCTCCAGGCTCCTCCTTCCCACTTCTGCTTCCTGCCCCTATACCTGGGAGTGGGAAGCAGAGGTTGAACCCAGGACTGCATGGGTGTGTGATACAGTGGAGCGGTGCCAGGGGGTTAGCGCAGCTGTCCAGGGTCCTATGGCTCACCCTGGCAGCATGCACCCCTCATTGGTGCCTCTCTAGATCACTTGGAAATTGGACAGCTCATCCTGGGACAACACAGCTGCAACAGTCCAACCCTATGATGCCTGTACTAACTTCTATAATTAAGCACAACAGTACAAGGAAAATTAAGACATTACTGATATGCTGCATTTCTCAAACCAATACTTCTTATTAAGATAAGAAGATAGGACTCAAAACAGGACATTTCATCAAGTCCAGTTTCCCTGACATACAATCCCTCCCACAAAGTAATCAAGATCCATTTTAGAACCACCAATTTTAGTTGCCACTATTCCTTTTGAAACTGCCCTAGAATCCAGTCTTCTGAAAATTAGCAGATTTCTTCTAATTTTAAGTCTGAAGTTATTCACAACCGGTTTATTTCCTTTTATTTTTGCACTAGCATTGACCTATAGTTTAAACACCAGACCACCTAGGGCTGTAAGAAGCTTCGGGTGCTGATTCGATTCGGAGGAGATTCAGCCTGATTCAGCAGCTGAATCTCCAAAACCAAATTGAATCAGGAGACCAGTAAAGAGGTCTGAATCGATTTGAAGCTCTCCAAATCAATTCAGAAAAAATTTGGAGAGCTTCGGAGATTAGGGCAGTCCCCACTCGCCACCACAGGGAGCTGGACCCAGACTCCATGCCGGTAAGTGGCAGGGGAGGAGGGAGGGGCTGGAGGAGGGGGGAAGAGACCATGGGGGGATCCCCACCAGGCCCCTTCCCCTGCCTGCTCCGCCAACCCCCGAGCACCACCTGACCCCCGCACACTCTCCCAGCCCCATCAATAACTGCCCCGCTGGGCCACAGCGTCCCAGCTCTTTGTAAAAAAAAAAAAAAAGAAAAAAATGCCCCATAATCACCGGTTGCTGCAACGGTTATCGGGGCTTCATGTCAGAGCCCCCCATGCAGCATGGGGCAGTGGGGATCACCACCCCTCCCCCCCCCAGCCAGTGAATGCAAAGTTGTTTTTTTTTTAAAGAGCTGGGATACTGGGACCAGGTGGGACAGCCATTGACAGGTCTGATAGAGCAGGCAGAGAATGGGGGCTCATAGCAGAGCCCCCCCATGCAACACAGAGCAGTGGGGATCCCCCCAACCTGGCAGGAGTCAGTGAGGGGCTTTTTTTTTATTTTTTTTTTTTAAAGAGCCTGAACCTTGGGGCCGGGTGGGACAGCCATTGTTGGGGCTAGGAGAGCAGGCAGGGGATGGGCCCTGTTTGATTCGGAGATTCGGCTGAATCAATTCAGGACAGTGATTCAAATCACTGAATCGAATCACCGTCCCCCAAATTGGCCGGATCTGAATCCGAAGCGAATACTAGCTGCTTTGCACAGGCCTAATAACTTCTTCCCTGACACTGACTCCTGTGTCTATATTTCTAGAGAGCACTCATACCCACACACAGCATTTATTATGCCAAAACAGGTCTCCAACTTACAGGCTGCATGTAGCCCATGAGGGGTTAATTTAGGACTCCCACCTAGGTACCAACCCCCCACCACTACTCTGGCTGCTGCCACCAGCAGGGTCTCCAAACTCCACCTCCCTCCTCCAGCTTCTGCTTTCTACTCCTATACCTGGGAGCTACACAGCGCAGCACAACCCACAGGGCCCAGGAAGCCTGTGGCTATGCAGGTGTGGGGCCACTGCATACTGTCTGCATGGCACAGTGGAAGGAAGGTATCAGTAGCACAGAAGGGGGCTCACATGGCCTATGCAAGGGAAGCCCCTGGCCGCTCTAAAGCTGGACAGCCTTGAGCTAAGATGCATGCTCTGCTCCCCTCAGGAGCAATGTGAAGGGGATGCATGTGCACTCCCTGAGCATGGCAGTTCACCCCCTACAAAAATGCACTGCTGACACTGTTGGTGGTGCCTGCAGACAGTCACCGCTCACCACCCCACCACTGCCACCGCCGGGGGAACATCTGCCGTTCATGAATCCCCTGACCATCTCATAACTCTTTCACTTTCAATTCATCTTCCTTGAACATGGGTGACTAGAACAGTACACTGTATTCCAGATGACATCTCAACAGAATGTTGTACAATAAAATTATTACTGTTTAGTCTCACATGAAAATCCCTGACCTGATAGGCAAATGTGATCATAAGCTGTTTTTCACTACATCCTGGTAGTGGATCATAATCATCTCACGATCATATCACACACCCAGGTCTTGCTCCTCCTGTCATTTTCAACTGATAAAGTCCCAGTTTATAGCAGGAATTCTTGTTATTTGTTCCTACAATGCATAACCTTCCTTTTTTCACTACTGAATGCAACTGCATCTGTATTACTCTAGTCTTCAAGGTCATCCAATTCTTCTTGTAAGTTTTTCCAACCCTCCTCTGTACTGATGAAGACACCCAGCTCTGTCATCCACAAATTCCATTAGTACACTCCTCCTTTTTGTGTCTATTAAATTAATGAAAATGTTAAATAAGATTTATCCCAAGATTGATCCTAAAAGAGCTGCCCTAGTAAGTGCCCCCCAGTTTTCCTACCAATACAACTCTCAGTTCCTTGCCTACCTCAGAGTTCTTGTACATGGCTCTATGTACTCCAGTTTAATTGATAATTTTTCATGTGACACTATATCTAGTGCCTTACTGTGGTCCAGACAGACTACATCTACTGTATTTCCTTTGCCTAGAACAAGGGTGGCCAGAGTTACTCACCCTAGGAGCCACATCTGATCCTCCATGGAGGGGGCTGCTGAGCGACCCAGAGTGGAGGTGACCACTTGCACCACTGACACCCCCCTGCCACTGAGCTGCTCCAAGAGCAGGGCAGGGGGGTGGGGCTTCTCCGCCGAAGCTCCACCTTGGGGAGGAGTGGGCAGGATTTCAGCAGAGAAGCCCTGGAGAGCCACAAGAACTGCATGCAGCCCGCGAGTCTAGAAAATCAGTTTTCTTATCAAAGACAGATATTGGGTTAGTCTGGCACAGGCTACTTCTGTCTGTGTTTTGTTCCATTTTTATCAGCATTTATCATCATAACTTTAGTAGTTCTTTCTTTAAAAAAACTGTTCTAAATCCTTGCATCTTATGTAAGTCAACATACTGGATCATGGTTATCCCCTCTTCTCAAACAGAGGTACTGCACTTGCTATTCCTCGGTCAGACATCACCTTTCCTCTCTCCCCCCAACTGGACAGATTCAGTAAAAAAAAAAAAATCAGTGATGGACCCATGATATGTGCCAATGTTTAAAAATCTTTCCTGAAGTGCATTTGGTTTCTCATCACAACTAGAGCGGATTGATATCTCTGAAAGTTGGTTCCACCTTGTATCTAATGATTTCTAATGCCATCCCCTCATTCCCATTAGCCACTTTGTTTTGGCTTCCATACTGAACATCATCCCTATTGAAAACTAAGGCAAAATCTTAATTTAGTCCTTGGGCTGTACTCCTCGTTTAACATTGTCCTGGTTAATATTGTTTTGTTATTATACTGCCGATCTATTAAAGAACATACTTATTTAAAATCGCGCAATGTTTGGTTATAGCATTGTTTGGCCGCCGCCTGCTAGTAGGTAACTACTGTGATATAATTGGATTTGCTTAACATCGTTTTGCTTAAAGTCACATTTTTCAAGAACATAACTATGATGTTAAGCAAGGAGTAGCTGTATACAGGCAACCCCCGCTTAGCACTCTTAATTTTTTCGACCTGGAGGGAAGTGGGCAGTGGAGTCCCCCAGGGCTTGGTCCTTGGGCCCGCACTGTTCAATTTCTTTATTAGTGACTTAGACGACGGGGTAAAAAGCAGCCTGTTTAAATTTGCTGATGATACCAAGATTTGGGGTGAGGTGGGCATGCTAGCAGGGAAGGACAGACTACAGCAGGACCTGGACAGGTTACAGGGGTGGGCTAACGAAAATAGGATGGGTTTCAATACTGACAAGTGCAGGGTGCTGCACTTGGGCAGTGGGAACCAGCAGCACGCTTATAAGCTGGGAAACTCCCTTCTTGAGAGCACAGTGGCAGAAAGAGATCTTGGAGTCATTATTGACTCCAAGATGAACATGACAATTTGAGGTCATGGTCAGTAGGGCTAACCATACCTTGTCATGCATCCACAGATGCATCTCAAGCAGGGCCAAGAAAGTGATCCTCCCACTCTATGTGACACTGGTCAGGCCACAGCTGGAGTACTGTGTTCAGTTCTGGGCGCCGCACTTCAGGAGGGATGTGGACAGCATTGAGAGGGTTCAGAGGAGGGCCACCCACATGA
This sequence comes from Alligator mississippiensis, assembly GCF_030867095.1. NCBI lineage: Eukaryota > Metazoa > Chordata > Crocodylia > Alligatoridae > Alligator > Alligator mississippiensis. Next base: position 91,538,797 of record NC_081827.1, on the reverse strand, counting down.
TCCGGGGACAGCAGGGCAGACCCTACAAAGAGAGGCTACGGGACCTTAACCTGTTCAGCCTTTGCAAGAGAAGGCTGAGGGGGGACTTGGTGGCCGTCTATAAACTCACCACGGGGGACCAGCAGGGTTTAGGAGAGACCCTGTTCCCCCAAGTGCCTCCCCGGGGTAACAAGGAATAATGACCACAAATTGTTAGAGTAGGTTTAGACTGGACATCTGAAGGTGCTATTTCACAGTCAGGGTGGCTAGGATCTGGAACCAACTTCCAAGGGAAGTGGTGATGGCTCCTACCCTGGGGGTCTTTAAGAGAGGCTTGATGTCTACCTGGCTGGGGTCATTTAAGCCCGGTTTTCTCTCCTGCCCAGGGCAGGGAGTCAGACTTGATGATCTACAAGGTTCCTTCCGACCCTACTTCTACGAATCTATGAATTGGTTCCGGAAAAAAATCGAGCGCTAAACAAAACAGCGTTAAGTGAAGCCAATTTTCCCATAGGAATGAACGTAAATAGAGATCATTTGTTCCCAAAGATCCCAATTCAACTGCAGGACAAAAATAAGCCCTGAACCAACTCTGAAACACTGACATGGTCACCCAGGCCTTCTTGTTAGACTTCCAAATGACTGGCAGACTGCTTTTAAGATACCCTTTGAGAGCCCTGGAGTTTTCTGAGTGGTATACAAGCAATGGTTTCAATTTAAAATCCGCTGTAGCATTACCATCAAGCAATAAAGTAAGTCGATCCTTGGACACCCTGAAACCTGGAATCAACTTCTCCTCTCTGGAAATGTAGGTCCTAGAAGGCATCCTCTCCCAGAAGAGGCCTGTCTCATCAGAATTGAAGACTTGTTGAGGCATATAAACCCCCTCCTCAATAATTTGCACAAGCTTATTTCTACAGCTGGAAGCTGCTTGGGTGTCAGCACTAACAGCCTCCCCCTGAATAGAACCATTATGCAAGTTGCTGTGCCTCTTAAATCTTTCGGATCACCCCTTACTTGCATAAAAAGGCTCAGAAGCAGACCCCTTGGGCAAATTTTTCTGTAAATTATCATGCAGACTCTTAGCCTTCTTCTGAATAAGCAGCATACTCAAGGGCATATGGCGTTGAGTCGTATCCTCAATCCACACACTTAACAGCTTCTCCATTTCTAACATAATTGGAGCCCTACGCATACTGGGTTTCAAAGCATTCAAAGGAGTTACAAATCTATCACATTCTTTTATTTTGTCTTAAATTTTCAACAGCTGACCCAGACAAATTCAACGCTCTACAGACCTCATTCTGGCATTTCCCTGCTTCAATTTGCTTCAGGACATCCAATTTAAGCTCCAGCATTATGCATTTGCACTGTTTTTTCTCAGCACTTGCATTCTCAGAGTCAGCTGCACGTCTCTGACTCATGGCACAACTCAAAAAACAAAGCAAGATGGTGACACAAGCACAAAAGAGCAAGAAAGAGCACAGAGCACAAAAGTTTTTGACAAAGCAAGATGGCAACGAGGCTGTGCACCGCTGACACTCCCTGCCCGATACATGAGTATTATAGCAAAACCCATGAACGCTAAGTGAAACCGGGCATCAAAGTGAAATGAGCACTATAGCGAAATAGCGTTAAAGAGAGGTTGCCTGTATACTTTAACTTTAATTACTAATACACCCTCACTGCACAACAGCCCCACATTTTCCATCATGATTTTCTTTTTAATTATGTGGCTGAAGAACCTTTTCCTATTGGTTGGAATTTCCTTTACAAGCTCTAACTCAGTAACTCAGTGTGACTTCTAGAACTTCTCACTTTATTGCTATATCTCCTAACCTCTAAGACTGACATCACTTAAGTAGCAAAACCAAGTACAAAGAACATTCATGCAGCATTTCCAGTCTTCCATACTACCCCATACAGTTTACATACCGTATGTATGTATGTATGTATGTACATTGTTCTATAGAATAGAGACCTGACATAAAGGAGACTAAACAATTCTCATTCTCTCAACAGAACTCAATTGAGACAAATTTCTGACATCTGATGTTCTCTCACTTACATATAAACCAGGAGTGGCAGTCACAGAGGGGATGAATTACTACATATTAGCAACAAACAAATTTAAAGCTTCAGGCAAGAGCTGCTGCATCCAGCTCTGTGGTCTGTGTCAAGGCAATTTTAACTTCTTAGCAACCGAGGCCTGCACAAACAGGGGCCACATACTGAGGGAGCTGCAAGCTCACCCCACACCATGTGAGTAGGCAGCTCTTTTCACCACTACTTTACTGCACATGTGGGCTGCCTCTCCCCACTGATCCACGTGCTCATCTATTTGGCCACGGGCTCCCTTGGCACTTCAGCCTGCATTGCACTTAGCCATGCTGTTCTTTTCCCATCTCTGAGGCAGGGGCAGGAGGTAGAAGCCAAAGAAGGGAGGGAGCCTGAAGACCCTGGCTCTTGCTGCTGCTGTCCAAAGACCAGCGTAGTAGTGGCCAAGGGGAGTCCATGAGCAGCAGATTAACTTCTTGTAGACTGCACACGGCCCATGAGCCACCAGTTGGATAACCCTCCTCTGTGCCGCTCAAGACTACATCGGGGTTATCAAGCATACCCCCAGGGGTACTTGAAAAGGGGCCAGGAGGTACGCATGGGTGAGCAGGAGTGGAGCACCGCCACACACCACCCCGCACCACCACCTCCCAGGAGCAGGGCCAGGGGTGGGGGTAGTGGCTCCCTTCTGCAGGCCACACAGGCACTGCCCAGACAGACAGATGGATGCAGTGGGGAGGAACTCACACATGGCAGCTGCCACCACCATCCACCACCCACACGGTGTGTAGCCCCCCCCATATCCAGCCACCACCAGCCAGAAGTGTACCTAGAAGGAGTACACTCCTTAAAGAAGGTTGAAAACCTCTGGACTAGATCACATGTGCCTATGCCATGGCTTGCAAGCCACAAAAGATTCCTGGAGAATGTAATGTGAATCCTCAAGAAAAAGAAGCAGCTAAATAAAAACCTTTTCTTTTTCTTCTGTGTCTGTTTATTACATCCTACATGTGATTTGCTTCAAAAAAAAGATAACGATGCATTATTACAGAGCTGGGCGGCAAGCCAGTCATCGACTCCAGACAGTCAGCATAAAAAACGTTGATGTGCCTGCCTGCAGCGCTCGGCTACGGCTAGAAAGGCTGGGAAGTTTGGTCCTGCCTGGACTGGATAACAGCATCGCCCGACAGCTTCACGGAGCCAACACACCACGCACCCGGCACTTAGCTATCTGGACGTTTGGTCACGCCGCCTACAGGCCCCGCTCTCCTGCCGCCGCCGCCAGGAGCCCACGCGGCCCCGCTCCGCGCGCACGAAACGGGAGGGGGGGGGGCAGCACGCGCGGGGCAGGGGCCACACACGCCGCCACTCCGCACCTCGGCTTTTTTTTTTTTTTTTTACCTGAATTTACCGCCAACGGCGCCGCCATCTTGGAAACCGACTCCCGCGACCCGCCGCAGAGAGGCCCAGAAATAGCGCGGGGCGTCCGTCGGAGTGCCTGATTAAAAAGCCCCACCTTTTGCCCCCAGTGCAGGGTGTAAAAGCGGGACGCAGTTGCCCTCATACACTACTGTGCCACTCGCAGAGAAATTTACAACACTCTTCGTTACTCAGCATCCCGAGACGCTTTCAGACAGGCAGGGGTGCCCTCGAATTCTTGGGCTCCTCAGGGCCCGAGCGCGGGAGATGCTGGGAGTTGTAGTTCATGCCTGGACTGCAGAGATGCCTAAACCCACGGGCTAGAATCCCCACGTGCCACCGGGCGCCTCAACCGAGGGTAGGCTGAAAGGGTGAACGGGAAGCTGGTTCCCTGCGGGAGCCCAGGCACTACCCATTGGGCCACGTGTTTTAGCGGTCCCGCTCCCAGAGTGGCTTGATCCGTGTGACAATGAGGCACCATGGACACATCAGTCAGCATCATTAATCACATCTCCTATTCTGGCCATTGACAACGGTAGTTATGCATTTCCAAAAACCACTGGAATAGAAACCAGACATTAAAAACAAAAACTGCTGCAAATAAATTGATTTTGTGGCTTATTGAGTCACATGTTTTGGTAAAAGATGTGATTGTAATTTGTAACTGCTCGTAGGGGTGCAGGTTGTAGCTGCGTTGGTCTAAGGACATAGACAGACACATTCTTTGGGTAAATCCGGTATCTTTTATTAGAGTTTTATTAGATAAATATATTGGATTTACCCAAAGCACCTTGTCTGCCTGTGGAATTGCTTGCGTGCTTTTTTGGTGGTGGCATGTTTTTCAGGTCAATGCTTTCTTTGCATTAACGTGCCTCAAACTTGTTAATAAAATGCTTTTTCAGGTGATAAAGAACTAACAAAATTAAACACAGGTATAAATGTCTACAGGATCAGGGCCACAGGTAGAACATTTTTTTTCTGTATTTTATCAGTCTCATATATTTAAAATAACATATCAATTTATTCCTGTTAACTTTAATTCCCTCCCTCCCTTTTTCCAGATCTTAATGATAAACATGTCTGTTTTTATGCCTCCCTCCTAGAGAAAATTTGTGAAAGGTTTTTCCATAAGGGTGTGTGCATTCATGTCACTAGCACCTAAAGTTAGTTGAAAACATTGGGGGGGGGGGAGGGTCATTGTAAAAGCATAAATCGTTTTTTGTCAGTTTTCAAAACCCAAAAGATTTCAATCTGTATAGTTTCTCATTGAAAAACTGGAAAATTTTAATAGACAACAAATTTCAAAACATTTTGATGAAAAATGGCCTTTCAGTTTTCTAAAATACAAATTAAATTCAAATGTAAATTAATTTTGTTTTTGAAAAAAACCAATGTTTTGAACCATCTCTACTAGCAAGTGTACTGGATTAGGAATCCATGTCTTGTGTCCTTTTTATGATAAACTTGGGTTTACACTCCAGTATACAACAAAGGCTTGCCTCAACTTGGGGCAAAGAACACTGAAATTGTGGAAAAATAATTTCTCAAAAGAAAGTTGAAAGAACTGTTAGGAGTGAAGAAGAAAGGACAAAACAGCCATTTGGTTATACAGCTAGAGCTACAGAATAAGCATTAATACCTGACAAGACTCCCTTGTCTGCAAGTAGCATGCTGGCCTCATGCTTTTAAATAATCTCTTTCTTAAGGCCCCACTAGCCATTCTAATAATTGCAGATTTGCTTTGGCAATTTCCATCTTGTGTTACCATAGAGATAGAAGATGACACTAAAAGATGTTTTCATTTGAGTGGCCAGTAGTTTTCACACTGAACTTTATTAAAATTATTACTTCTCTGGCTACAAAACAACGTTCAATAAACTACATTCATGGGAAAGAGACAGCAGATAGACTCAAGAAGAAAAGAGGCAGAGATAATGGGATGGGAAAGGAAATAAAAAAGGCTACGCAGAGAAAATAGGGACCCTAGAATAAAGATCAACAGCCCACAGCATGCATGCCGGATCAGGCCCACCAAGTAAACAGATTTGGTCTGCGAATCCTGGACACATCTGCAGCGATTCGGCAGTGGGAGGATGTCTGCCGCAATTGTTGGGGAGGTCAGCTCTGCAGCAGGGACCAGTATTGCTGGCCGGGGGAAGCCACCACAGCATTGTGGTGATGGAAGAAGCGGAGGCAGTGGCAGCAGCCAGGTGCATTAAAGCAGCCTGCTCTGCTGCTCCAAAAGATTGCTGATGCCTGCTCTGGAAGATGGCTGAATAGGGAAAGACAACTAAGGAAAAAAGACCAAAACCAAAATAAAACCCCAGAAAGACAAAATACAATAGCCAATGTAGAAGAAGAGATGTACAGAAAGGAAATGGGGGGTGGGGGAGGGACATCCTAGCAGAACATTTCCTCTTATAGGGTTTAGAGGATGTACATTTGAGAAATGGAATCTTCTTTTTTGTTGCCCACTCCTCTTGTTGAACTAATTTGTCCTTCCAAATCTCCAAATCTTTTTCCAAATCTTTTCTGAATCAATTTGGCAGCTCTGAATCAATTCAGAGGGTTTTTTTGGTCTTCCAATTCTATTTGGATTCGGTGATTTGGCCTCTGAATTGGGCCAAATCTTCTCCAACTCGAATCAGCGACCAAAACTTCACACACCCTTAGTAGGCAACCCCCGGCACATGTGCCAGAGTGTGGCACATGAAAGCATTTTGCTTGGCATGCACACCTCAGGGTTGACAGTAGGGAAGGGCCCGGGGCTGTGCTGCCACAACAAAGATCAGGGCCCTCATGGCTTCCCTGCTGTCTGTCCCTGGAATTCCAACATCTTACAGACAAGGTTGTGGGTGTTTTGGGCATGCTGTTCAAAAACGCATCTGACCCCTGATCTAGCAAATGAATGCACATGCCAATAAAGTTGAATTTGGTTTTGCTTTGATCTTAAACTGAATAATGTATCTCTGGGCTCCTAGCATATTAGCAAATCTTCTAATTTCTCTTTAACTGGAGAAAAATATTGATGCACCACACCATCTGCGCCCCTCTTTTCAAAATCAGAGATCTACTCATGTATGAAACCTGTGGTGGCACAGTAGGGGGCACTACTACTCAGAGCCACCTGCCTCACTGTGCCAGGCCCAAAAACCTCACTTGGGAGTCTCCCACAGGGTGCCTACAGCCAGCTGTCCCACTTCCTGGAGAACACCCGCAACTCTGGGGTAACGCTGCCACCACCCAGGTACTGGTTTCTGTTAGAGCTCTGTGGAGCCCAGGGCACACAGATCCTGTGAACCGTGTGGTTGCTTTGCCCACAGGTAATATTTCTGGGTGCCTGTTTTGGCCCAAAGCATCCCAAGATAACCTCAGGTAGGACTGAGGGAACATAAACAGACAACCTCCACTGGCTAAGCTGAAAGCAAAAAGGTCTGCCTCTCTCCCCTTCATTGTACCATAGCAAAGCACACTGTAACCTGTTACCTTCATTGATCAGGGCGGGAGCAGGGGTAGAACAAGGAAGTCAGAATACACTTTGAGTAAACATAAGCAATCAGAGTCTTATACAGCCTTGGACATAATAATCCTTTTAAAACATGCCTAGCCAAGACATAAATCCTAACTCCTGGCTAGTTTCTAAGTCTTTACTTACAGAAAATCATCCAGGCAGCAGCCTGGAGGTATATTGTCTGTTGCTTTCAAAAATGCCTGGCACCAGGAAGGGAGCATACCCCACTCCCCTCAGGAATTTATCCAGCCAGGTCACCTGGTTGACCAGCCTGAACAAAAACGAAAGCGAGAGAGAGAGGGGGGGGGGGGGGGGTCCACCTAGAATAACCAAAGTGATGAAGAAAGAAAGGAGGATTTCTTCACGGACTCATCCCAGGATAGTTCTGTTCTGGTACAAAAAACAGGTCTAACTAGTCCTAGGATAACATCTGCTCCTAGCTCAAGATAGCTATTTTAATATTATAAAAGCCTAAGTCTGTCCGACTGCCTGTCTGTCTGTCCATAACACTTTATTTACGCTTTGATTGGCTGACAAACAGCCAATCAGAGCACAAAGAAGTGTTTTGACAGAAGGCAGCCTGCCGCCATGATAGTGGGGATATAGGAGACGGCCTTGCTCCCCCTCCACCCTGCTCCCTGGAGGCAGCAGCAACAGAACGGGCCCGACACAGAGGGGAGGAGCAGAAGCACCATGGCATCAGCGGTGGCAGTGGGGCCAGGGGAGGACTGGGCCTGGGCCTCACGCGGGGCGGTAGGGAGCAAGCTCAAGTCGGGGGAAAAGCCAGCCCACCACAGCAGTGTGGGGGGGAACAGCAGGCCCGGCCCGGCCCAGCCCAGCCCAGCCCAACATGGCAGCTGCAGGGGAAGGGGAGAACGAGCCTCCTCTCCCCGTCGGACCCGGGTCCACTCCTCCCCCAGCCTCACTCCCCCGCATCTGCCCCAAGCCCACTCCTCCCATCGCCCTGCTGCTGTCAGGTTGGCCTGGGCCCGCTGCTCCATTGCCTCCCTCCACCGCCACGGCCTGGCTTCTCCCCACCCTTGGGCCCAGTCCTCCCCACATCGGGCCTGGACCCCAGGCAGCAGGAGGAAAGGGGGAGTGGGCCCAGATGGGGGGGATGGACCTGGGGCTCTGTTCCCGCCCAGTCCCACCCCCCACCCCCACCCCATCATTCTTGATGGGCAATTGGCTAGTCTTCATATAAAAGCTTAGTGGAGATAAGGCATAAGGTAGAGTTAATCTCACCTAGCCATGTGGGGGCAACAACGTGAAATATTTAGTAGGATTTTACATTTTGTTAGAAATCTTAATGTTAAAAACATCTTTTTGGCAGTGAAGGTATAATCCATATTGTAGGCTTTTGCTCTACCAGGTGAGCAGTTATGAGTGCTTTGTTCTTCCTCCAGTTTTGTTATATGGACAAAAAAACAATTTGGGTAGGGTGAAAAAGGGCAAGGCTTTATTATTCATCAGCTGCTGTATGGTAACACTGTATGTGTACGGGCTCTCGATGATAAGTAAAAGCTAACCTGTGACAGTTTAGACCTCAGTGAAACAGCGCTATGTTACCACTGTTTAGTTTTCATTTACCACAAAGTAAGGGTGAGCTCATAAACAGGTACTATACAGGAGCTGGCATATGGTAAATTCCCACTCCATATAACTCACTATATTTTTTCATGTGGTCATACTCCTAGAATGGGTTATTACACTGAGATAACTATTTCAGTCTAACATTACACCTTTAAATCCTAGTCAAGGCAACATCTTCAGCAGCAAAGGTTCTCAAAATTCACCCCCACCCCTAATTTAATTGTCTTCTCATTCTAGATACTTCTAACATCACCGCAACTATAGTATTTAAGTTAGCCAGGGAAGCTAGGTTTGGTTGTTGCTACAATACTTTCAACAGTAGTAAGGACAGGACCTGTGTCTAATCCAAAGCAGGAAAAGGGGATCAAAGGCTTCAGTGCTTCCTGAATATCTTCAGAATCTATGCAGGGATAAAAATTGGCATTTTCTGAGCCTCCTATTATGGCTAGAACAATGACTGATTATTACTTTAATACCTTTCTAGCAACTATGTATTGACTTGATAAATATTAACATTAATATTTTTTGCTACAAGACTGGGTTTATATGTTCATCATGTTTATTGGAGTGCTCAGAGCAAACTACTGTTGGTCAGATGATGCATCATGAGCTGCATGGGGAATAGAATTTTAGTTGAGTGATTCTTGTTGTTTAGCCTTCTATGCTTGTTCCCTTGCAGAGTTAAGAATAACTTTTGCTTCCCTAAAAATGTTTTCTGTTTTTACCTTCTGGAAGGATGAAGTTTGGTGCAGGTCTCACAAATAATGTCATCATGTGATAATTTATTATCTGGTAATTGACCATAGGAAACAGTTATCAGCCCACTATTAGCACCAAAACCATCACTACTGCAAAAAGACATTTAAAAAAAGGTAATGTAAGATTCCATACTATTATTACCACAGCGTAATCCACTTATCTGTGTTGGATAAGTTCATATTTTAAATTATATAATATGATGCCAGTCCCAATTTTTGGCTTATTGCTTATATTATAATAAAGATCAGGTATCTGGATATTGGTTAAGATCATTAATCATTTTATACATAGGAATTCTTTGGGGCCACTGTCTGCTTTGTAATGTGACTATGCTCTAGGTACATACAGATGTTCAGGGAGGTTAGATTGAGTTAAGAACAGCCACCCAATCTAACTTAGTTTGCCCAGGTATACTTAGGGCACTTTTACACATGCTTTAGGGGTGGGGGGCAGCACTTTAATTAGAGCGGCTCTGAGAGCCATTGTAAGGTATGGGGACACTTACAGATGAGATGCGTGAGGCTGCTGATGTGCTGTAATTACAGTGCATCAAAGCAGCCTCCACACTCATGTATAGGCAACCTTAGATCCCTAGTTAGGTCAATCTAAGTGTTAACTGTACAGACGTTCAGGACACTTAGATCAGCCTAAAAATGGCCAATCTTATCTAAGTTAACTGTACCTCCGAGCCAGTCTAACTTAGATCGGGTCCAACAAGACTGATTTAACAAAACTTCTATACAGTTCCCAGTACGCCCCTGGGGCTGTGAAGGCCCAGCCATTGGCCCCAGCCCCAGGGCTGCACTTTCCCTTCTCCACTCCTGGCACCAGGCTATTTTTAGCCCCTCAGCCCTTACCCACAGATGGACAATCCACACCATGGACCTCCCAACCCCCTCTGCCCCCAGCCCCATATTCCACAAGCTGTTCCCAGTGCTGGTTTTATCCACATTCTCCAGTGCCAGGAGTTGAGGAAGTAAGTTGGGGTGCAGGGAGGGGCAGGCGGGGTGGGGGCGTTTTTTTTTACAGGGGGATTAGCCCCTGGTCCAGGGAAAGAGAGAACCCTCCCATCCCCTGTGCATCCCATGAGCTCCCTTGATCCCACCAAACCCTCCTGGACCCTACCAACCTCCTGCAGACCCCACTAGTCCTTCGCAATCCCCTGCGGACACTGCCTATCCCCCTGTGCGGGCCGGGAGCAGTCCCAGGTTCTCGGGGGCGCGCGGCGGGCTGTGGCCAGCAGCCCTGGCACGCGGGTCGGGGAATGCAGGCCGGCGGACTAGAATTAGGCACGGACGCTTAGCGGTTGATTAAAGATTATTTTACTTACACCGAAGATGGTCACGGTGCAGGCAGGAAAACTTGCTTGAGTTGCGGTTACAGACAGAAAAGAAGAGAGGCGGACAAGAGTTCCTTCCACGCGAACCTCTAGCCCAATCTGGTTGAAGGCTCTAAACACACGAGCCCGTCGCGTCAACCGAAGAAAACAACTCGGAGAAAGAGCTCTGGATACACTCACACGAAGTTTGCTAGGCTCCGTGGAACTTGCACGCAGGGAAGGGGTTCGTCGAGGGATCGCGCTCGGCGATGGGGAGAGGCCAGAGGTTGATCAGACCCCTATAGCCTTCTTAAGGTACGCACTGGGTCTGTTAGGCTCCGCAGCACTTAGAGTTCTTCGCGAAACGTGAAGTCCTCCTCCTCCAGATGGTTGTGGAGTCCTCCAACTTGGGCGGAAACCGCTCAAGCCTCTTATACGGCTAGCAAGCCAATCGCTAGCCGCCACGTGGGAATAATTTAGAACTGGCCAATAGTGGGACACAAAGTTGCATGCGAATGGCAGGAACTCCTTTGCACCGTGCATTTCTCTTTGCAACTAAGAAATGCACCCTGCAAAGAAAGCTCCTAGTGGCGGGAAATAATTTAGCAGTGCCAAAGCGCACACAAACAAAATCACACCCTTGGGTTGTGACACCCCCAATCCCCCCTGAAGACCCCACTTGCCCCCCACAATCCCCCCTGTGAATACCATGCCCTGCCCCCCGATTCCTCCCAAAGCCTGATTCCCCTCCCCTGATTTCCCCAAGTCCTCCCTCCCCACTAGTCCCCACCTATTTAGACTTACTTTAGATCAGGTGGCCATTTTTAACTCAATCTAACCTCCCCCTAACCTGCCTAAGTCTCTGTATGTACCCCAAGTTTCACTAAATGATCCCTTAAACTCACTAGGAACCTAGAACCTGCAAAGCTGTTTAAGCAGCCCTGAATTGACTAGGGGCTGCCAATTTCAAGGCTACTGTCAGAAGCATAAGGCACTCTGCAAAAAAGGTGTGGCAAGCTTAGCTCATATTTTTCCCATGGTTAATGAGCATTGCTTACTCTGAGTTTTGGTATATGTAGACTCTGGATAATTGCAGAGCCTTTTTTTCAATCCTGAAACTATGCATTTAAACAGAGTTTACTGTATAAGTAATTTGTTTTGTAGTACTGCCCAGAGGCTCAAGTCAGGAAAAAGGCCCCATGGTGCTAGACACTATTACACATAAAAAGAGAGTCCTTGCTCCAAAGAAGTTACAATCTTAGCACATCATGAGAAGTAATAGGTGGACAAAATATACAAAGAGGGGGTGAAGTGGCAGTACAGAAGTAAAGCGATGACATTTGGTATCAATAACAATAATGTTGCTGCATCATTATTACTGATGTTTATTCTATTCAGTGATTCCAATATCAAATCTGCAGATAGTAGACATTTATTTTAACTCAGCCTGGGTTCTGATATACTATCTGGATTCTTTTTCCATATCATCTTGCAACAGTTATGTAGATTCTGCAGAACAAATTATGTCCCACACTTATACTTGGGCACTATTTTCAGGTTACGATTTTGGTGAAATAAGTGTGACTCCATATGAACCATTGGGGGTGAGAGCATAAACCAAAGGTCATTAGGTCATGCAAGTATTTCTATGGTCATAAGAACCTCTGTAATTAGTGATGATACAGCTTATAAGAAAAAAATAGCTTAATTGTCAGTGTCTGGGGTGAGTTTCCAAAGATGGCAATTTAATACTTCAAAACTAAGCCATTTGCTATGAGAATCAGTAAGATTCAGTAAGTATGAAACCCAACAGTGCCATTTCTGACACTTTTTAGGATGGAGCCATATTTTATATTCTTCACCAATTACAATAGTATGCTATTTTGTTGTCTGTTACATGCTTTTTGAGTTCCGTGTGTAGTCAGAGTAAAACTGTCAGTGATATAAGGACCTACCATTTCTTGTCTGAAAAGTGGTATGCACACCTGTTGTTCCATATTATTAATCAATTACTATAATGATCCTTACCCTGAAGCTCAAGAATAGAAAATGAAAGAAAATATTACTTGAACAAGTAGCAGAAAAAATGTAAATTCAGGAAACTGTAAGATAAAGTAGTAACAGCTTTGCGTTTAGCACCTAGCAGCTTTCCTACAGAGAAGACCACAACCATTTTTGTTTTCCTGGAGCTGCCTATGGACCGCATGTGTCTTTGTTCATACTTTGCTGCCTGAATTCAAAGGATGCAGACAGTGAATCCAGCCTCTAAACAGGGTACCTCCATTCATCGGTCGAGTCCATTTTGGGTCACTAACCATTTCATCAGAAGCTGCATATCTCTTACAGTTTTCTCTTTGCTTGTTGGGTATATCTTTTCACAGCACAGATAGCAGGAAGCAACATCAGATACTCCCATTTAATGGGACTTGGGGCACATGCTGAATAAGTCCTGGTGAGGCAATGCCTTGGATGTTAAGAGCTTCAAGGTATGTGATGTGCAGGGATCCTCATTTTCTCTGATAAAAAATAATCACAAATTTTCTGATAAAAATCCCTAAATCCATTATTAAAATGAAATACCACTATATATATAGATATCAATTGAACACAATGTTTTATTGATATATTCACAATTTTAAAACAATTTGGAAGCCTACTAGTGCCTCAATAGCTATGGTAAAATAAATTCTAAATAACTATACATTTTGGTATTTGATTTTGGATTTTTTATCATGGAAAATCAGAGTTCCCCCCGATACCTTAGCTCACAGAACACAGGTCCAGGCCCCTCATTCATCCCCACAGTGTCCTGGGCCCTGCCAGTGCCCCTCACTCCCCCAACCACAGCCCCTGCCCCCCACCGCTAGTGTCCCTCATTCCTCACCCACTGTCCCCTGGTGCTGCCGGTGCCCCTTACTCCCCCAGCACAGCAGGGCAGAGCAGGGCTGGTTGGGGAAGCTCCTTGCCTCTGTGAGCCCCACACTGCTCTGGCAAGGTTTCTCCTGTGTGCCCAGCAGCAGCAGAGGCAGTGGCGCAGGCTTGTGCCCCTTACTGCTGCGGGTGGGCAAGGGACACCTCACTAGGGCAGTGTTGGCTTCTCAGCAGCAAGGAGTTTCCCCGCCTGGCCACACTCTGCCCTGCTACACTGGGTCCTACTTGCTATGCCACAGAGGCCCCAGGGAAGGGCAGCAGGGTGGGCACCCCGAGCCTTCAGCGGGCAGCCCACACCCATACCTGGCCCTGCCCTGTGCACAGATCTGGGGGCAACAGGCTCTCCCGTCCCCTGGGAGTATGCACGGTGGTGGGGAGCTGCCCTCCCCCTGCCCCCCTCCCAGATGAGCTATGCACACCCCATCCCATTCCCTGCTGGGGCCTGGCAGCTGCACATTCCAGCTCCAGGCCTCAAGCCCCACATATCGCCAGGCAGGCAGCAGCCCCAGCCCTGCCCAACTCACTCTCTTCCTCCTTATGGGGGCTTCAATCCCCTTTTCCCACTCACCCCTCTGCTAAACTTAATCTGCGGGAGCTGCTCTCCAGGCTTCCTGGGGGCCATGTCCATGTATGAGTGTGCACATGCACACTGCACCCCCTGCCTGACCCTCCTCCTCCTGCTCCCCCCAGCCCCTTGCAGGCTGGAACTCTGCCAGCTTGCAAAGAGCTCTTTGAGAAAATGCAAAATCCACATTTCTCTGTTAAAATTAAAAATACTTGTTTTTTTCTCTGGTAAAAGGGGAAATTGGCAGTTTTCCCATTTTTCTGAGGGAAATGGAAAACCTGGATCCCTGATGATGTGCTTGGGTGACAAAGGCTGAACTTTATAGGTCATGCTCACTCAGTTGTTTGATTGCTGAAAAAAGGGAAATCTTTTTTTCTACTTGCATGTGTCTGACCTGCTTGGCATTTATGACTCAAATTTTCTCCCAATTATGTTGACTAGATGGTCAAAAATACATGCTCCTGACCTTTCCTACCAGTGGAGAACTTTCCTTTTCTAAAACAGGCTAGTCCAAGGAAGCTAAGTTTTAATGTTAATTTTATGCCTCTGTAGAGTGCTAAGCATAATGGCCACATCTACACATGTACTTCACTGTGGAGTGGACTAATTAGCTGTACGGTAAAAGCATCACCATCAACATGTGCAATGGTATTAGGCCACAATAAACTAATTAATACTGCCATAATATAATACTATCCCCGACAGTACTATCTTACAGTAGAGTAATTAACTGTTATTAAATGCACATGTCGACACTGACCTCGGGCATAAATTGTGCCTGGTCAGTCCACGCAGCAGGGAGCCAGATTGTTGCCTGCCACCTAGTCACACAGCTCTGCACTTTTAGCACCCTCATGCTCCAGCCAGCCCCTCTGCTACCCAACGCCACCACCTGGAGGCCTGGGCTGACCCTCCGTGCCCTCTGTCAGCAGGGCAGGAGCAGACCTGAGTGTAAGCTGCTCCACCCCAGCTCAAATTGCTGCTGTCCTGGGTGCGCATGTAGATGCTGCACCTGGGAGTAGTTTACTGTGGTTCGAACTGCCCCAGAGTTTATTGCTTCGAATTAATTGCAAGTGTAGATGCACCCAGTGAGTGCCAATCCCTTATCGAGACTTCAAAGTTTCCCTGCAGTTCAAATCTACGCAGGGCCAGCCCATCCTATCCTGTGGAACCTGTGCCGTAGCAAGTGGGGGTGGCCAGTTGCCACCACTCTGTGTTGCTGCCACCACTCTGCATTGCCGCCGCCACTGCCAGCTTCATGTCTGGGCATTTGCTACCGCCCCCCGGGTCACCACCGCGACTTCTTTGCATCAGGGGGCCCCATAACTATATCTTGCAGGGGGTCCCAAAAAATTGTGGGCCAGCCCATAATATATATAATAATAATAACATTGAAGGTTAGCTTTAGCAGAAGCATAAAAGATAGTAAAACATATTCAAAAGACTGTTTTGGTATGTAATACTAAAGATAATGATCCATACACATTTTACAAATAAACATTCCTTTTAGAAAAAGAGATCCATAGGTAAAGTAAATTCATATAAAATATTTATCCACCTTAACTGTAAGCTGTTTGGCACAGAGGTCACACCACTCTTTTAATACTGTGCCAGATGAAGATTGTGAATGTGATCTCAGTAAATTTAAGATGATCATAAACCTTTTGCTACCTCCTTACAGATGACAATCATGATCTGCCTGGACTGATTGATCTAGGTCCTTAGAATGTGTGGCTGACTTCACTGCCTTATTCATTACATAACTTCACATACTTTTTGTGCATCACATTCTCAGTATCATTTGATGTTTTGGAGCAATGCGCTAGTTCAGAACACAGCACTGTGTACATATAATTGAGATTATTTTTCCCCCAGGTGCATTACCTTGCACTCATCAGCAATGAAGTTCATCTGCCATTTTTTTGCCTACTCACTTAGATTGGTGAGATCTTTTTGCAGCAACTCTCTGTCAGCTTGGGATTTGCCCACCCTGAGTCAGGAGAATCTTGAGATACTGACTCATGGGACAAGATATGCTTTAGTCTTGCTCCAAAACAAGGAGCAATAAAGGGGCATTGCGCTGCCAGGACCCTTCATGGATGGTTTGTCCTTATTTGTAACAGAAACTTTAAATGCTCTTATTTGAATTACGGTGTATTGTGTTTACTCCAGCTGGATGATTTGGGTTTGTTTCTTTTTGTTTTATGGGTTTGGCAACTGGAAAATTTGCTGGAAAATGTGGCTTCTGAACCTACTGCAAATTCAACCTGAATTTGCCAAATACACAGGTCTTTAACAACCTGGGTGAGTTCTCCAACCCCCAAGCTACCGTGTAAAAAGGCAGGATCAATCAGCTCCTGTGAAGTTTACTGCAGGCCAAACCATTGTTAAGGGCCCCTTACAGATTGGGAATGTCGCCAGTCATTTCTTTTGCTTTTCTTCAGTGTGGTTTAATCTTAAACTCTTTTTTAAAGTTGTGTTTCGGTTTGTCTGCCTAATCAAAACATCAATAATTCATACATTGACAGTGCTGTGACTCCTATCCTGGAGATTCTCCAATGCTTTCACTCTATGAACAGTTTATGAAGATCATGTTCCTCCCCAAAACCCAATCTTTGCTGTTCGGTTTTAAAAATGCTTCACTCTGTGTTGCATGGGGAAGAGTCTCCTCAGACAGGTTTGAGCACTTTCCCTCTTTACTATGCTTTCTTTTCCCCTGGCAGTGTCCCTTCTTTATAAGCACCTGCCTCCCCATTAAACACTGCGGTAAAGAATACATCATTCATAACTTTTTTAACAGTCACTACTGGAGTCAGTTACTACCAACCATTGCAATATGACAGGGGTACTAATCTTCTTTGTAACCTTAAGCCATGTCTGATGACTGGAGCCAGGAAGTAAAGTTCAGTCTCTTAAAAGCACTTCTGTGTGTCACACCTTTTTTACAGCTTTGCTTTCAGCCTACTACTGTGCGGTCATTAGCCTTCTGTGTTGCATTATTGTTTCCTAATACAATTGTCATGGCTCATTTTCATTTAAAATAGTTGCTTATCTTGTCTATGTTTTCAACTGGGGGCAAAGTTCTTGTTTTTGTGCCTCAGTTTCATTCATGATGTTTCTATCATTTAGACAAGGAAATGTTTTTCTTTACATTTTGTTTTAATATTAAGTCTTAAAACTTTAATTGGGTTAGTTAAAATCTACTGCCAAAAACTATCCTCATTTTGACCCCATAGGTTCACTATCTCATGTAAAGCATGGGATCCTCACCTATCCTTCAGACCATTTACATGAGGGAAACAGGCCAGAAGCAGGATAAAGGTGATCAAAAACACAGGGAATCAGGGTAGAGGAGAATTCCCTTGGTGCAAAGACTGAGGAGAACAACCATAGGTTGTTTTTTGAGGGCTCCCTCAAAAGACTTTGGGGTGTCAGGGACTGCATATACTAACCATGAACATTATGAGCAGTATGGCTGCTCATAGAACAGTTTGGGAAGGCTGTCATAACTTAAACAGGGCTTTGTAAATTATGGGGGAGGGCAAAGAGTGGCATTCCAACCCCTAGAAGAGCCTTATACCAGGAGTGTGCAAATGTAACATAAAACCACTTTAGTGCCCCTCTCTTCTACCCACACTCCACTTCTGGACTACAAGTTATGTGATGCACCTCTTAGAACATTTCATCCAAGGGATCTATTGCTTCACTTGTGACTTGTGGAGTCACTTCATAGTTGTACAAAGAGGATGTAAAATGCTGCTAAATCAGAATGGTGGACATGTATGTGCAAGATGTAGTCAGTAGAGAATCAAGCTCTAAGAGCCATGGAGTCATTACCAATTTACTTGTTTTCTCTGTGCCTCAGCCTTTGATGGGCAAAGTTCCCTCTAAAACTAAGAGCAGTATCATAGCTGAGTTTTGCTAAAGAAATAAATTACCCATAAAATATTAGCACATTTTTTCTTTAAATTTGGCTGCTCAGTTACCTCAACAATCATAAACCAATGCATAATAAATCCTAATTAAGCCATCTTTTTCACTGTCATGCACCAGCACAACAGAATTGCTGTTACACTCTCAGCAGTTTTATTTATACATTGTGACTCATCAAAAGCTGGGTCCTGTACTTGTGTTCTGTAACTTTTTTTTTGTAAAAAATAGTTGTACCTCCAAAAACCCCCCCATGTAGCTATTTACCTATATCTTTATGTTACCCCTGACTCAGTAATATTGGAGTACTAAACAAATCTTCTATGTGGAAACCCAAATTTAAACAATTATCTAAACAGTTTCCTTTTATTTGGTATCAGTGGTTGTTATTATTGTGTAATAATAGTTGGAAAAAAAGGGTTGTGTAGGTAGAAAAAATGGGTTAAGACCTTCCAAAATCAATAGAAATCAAAGCAGGTATGTCTTGAGTAACATCCCCCCCCCCCAAAAAAAAAACAAACCAAAAACAATCCAGAAATGGGTGTTTTCTTAGTAGGAGGCAAGTAACTGGGGTAAAATCTGAATGAAGACAAAATAGGTTATTGTTTTCACATGTTTAGCAGGTTTAAGTAAATTCTAAGGCAGAGCTTGGTTTTCACCTGGACCTGTCAACTCATGGTAAACTACATGAGCTCCATTAGGATTTCCCCTCATGTTAGTGACCATTGGTTAAATAACGTGCATTAAGAACCTTTGTCCAAGACCCTTGGAAGATGTTACACTTAAGATGTGTCACATTCAAGTCAATGTATTGCATGATAACTGAGTAAATAAACCACAAATTAATTCTATGTATATTATGTAACATCTTTGTGGCTCATTTGTATCACACCTTAACATGAACAGAGGCTAGGTCTGATCCATGATAGATCCTGATGCTCAGCTGAGTGTTGGGATCTGGCATGGGACAGCCCCAGAATCTGGGATGCAGCTGTCCTCTACCCAATAGGGCTGGGGGCAGAACTGGTTCCTGGACCTTGCCGTCCTCAATCCCTGGAAACAAATGGAGGTGTGGCATGAGCCTGACATCAGGAAGTGCCCCCTCTTCCCCCAGATCTTGGGCTCACTGCATGTCAGACCTTCAAAAAACAAAAGAGCAGCTAGGCTGCACCCACAAATTTTATAGGTCCTGGCATTCTGGAACCTCTCCCTTATCCCAGGGTCCCTGTGCATGGGAGAAAAATACATGTGTAACCCAGACCTGTGTTCAGGGAGAGGTTTTGATCCTGGGATTCATGGGTCCTAGGACCTTTAAAAATTGTGTCTGCAGGCCAACAATACACCTGCTTTTCTGATAACCCCAGCACCCAGGGACCCTGGGATCAAGGAACATCTCCCCATGGACCAGGGATGTCAGAAAACTGCCTGGCATAGCAGAAGATGTGATTGTTGTGACAGGGGATTAGATTCCATTGTGCCTTTAAATGAATGTCTGTCAGTGGCCCTAATGAAGACACAGCCATGGTGTTCCATTAATTTCCATGACTTTGAAACAGGTTTTATCATAAAGAAAGTATATCTTGTGGATACTTTAAAGGTGTGCTCTGCCAACCTTGCCCTTCAGTGCTGATTGGCAGAGAGGGCCCAGTGGGGGAGGAAGGATGAGGTGAAGAAGGAAAAGCATCTACTGAGAAACCTATATCCAAAGAGAGGGAGCGGAGAAACAGTTACTGTCAGCCAACCATCTTCCACACTCTTGATTTCTGCAGGACGAAGTAGACTTCCAGAGATCTTTCTGAACCAGCGTGGGAAGCATCTAGCTAGCAGCCTTCTCATATAATCTTGGTCTCCTTTTTCCATCATACTTTTGAGTGATACTCATGTGACCTGGCTTCTTCTGGAGGAGAGGAGAACCGGCAACCTGTAGTTCACCTATATCAGAAACTACTGGTACATACGACCTTGTGTATATTTTGCTACATGGTAAATTCTGTCTTCCACCATCTCAGCAGATAATACAATTACTAGGGATCTACTTAAACCATGGTGAGACTAAATTTTTGAAGGTTGGTCACGGCATAAAGAGCATATCTTGTGGATACTTCCCAGATGTGCTCTGCCAACCCTGCCCTTCGGTGCTGATTGGCAGGGAGGGCCCAGTGGAGGAGAAAGAATGAGGGGACGATTGCCATCTTGTCTGCTGGCTGCCCTTCACCAAGCCTTGGTGTTGACTAGTGGACAGGCCCTGGCTGGGGGAGAAGGGATGAGGGGGCAGCCACCATCTTGACTACTGCCTTTCATGCCACCCTGCCAGCCAACACCTTCCCCTCCCTTTCTCTGGGTGGGCTGCAAGGCTGGGCTGCAGCAGTGAGGACTGCTGGCTCCCACTGCAGAGCCAGCATTTTATTTTTATTAAGGTTTTTTTTTAAGTTGATTTCACAGACAATCCTGGATTTCATGGTTTCTGCAAAATCCGTAAAATTATGAACTGAGTAGACCCCTAACAATTAACTAACATTCAGCTAAACTGCATGTGTTTCATTTGCAGTCTTTTTTAAAAAATGTATCTGAATATACAAACATGCACTAAGTACCTCTGGCAAGTTATGACTAGATATTTGCAGATTACATTTTATATACATATGATGTGTGTGTGTGTGTATTCATGTTTAGATATAGCCAGAATTTTCTCTTGTGGATTCCTAACATACATAAATCATAAATCTCCAGTAGGGAACCCACACAAAATGCCTGACTTTCAAAGGTGCTGAATTCTCATTGACTTCAGTGGAAGCTTCAGGTGCTCAGCTCTTTTGAAAATAACATCACTTTGGTTTAGGCCTCCAAAATATGGGCTTATATATACAAATTTAGGCAGCAATATTGAAAAAAGGCTTATCTAAATTGTACTAAATATATTACATTTGTTTGCTAATGATGAAGGCATTTGTACAACTTTAAAGAATCTGATCATTTAATGCAAAGAAACCCAGATAGTTTTCTAAGTTCTGTGCAAATTGGGCTTTGGAAACTAACAAATACCTGAGATAAGAGCATCTGTGGAGGTATTGATGTCACAATTGTGTGGAAGATTTCCATATGAAATTTCACTTTGTTTTTAAGAGATGATAACCCTACAAGGAGAATAAGGGAAAGAAAACAGAATCAAAATAAAACAATGACAAATAAAGATATCAAAATTACTTCACCAAGTTCCACACTGTAGAAAAAAATATGGCCTTGTTGTTGTGAAATAACCTAGTACAATTTAAAATCAGGTATTTAAGGCAAAGAACCAGGGATATTTTGTTCTTTTTTACAAGGAGTAAAACTAGGAGTACCCTCTACTTTTACTAGGGGCAACATCAATTAGATCTATTCAACATTTCAGATCGATAGCAGGTTAGGCTTTATGACTAACTTTGCAATTGCTTAAACATTCTGGAGAGAAAAACATATTTTAATAAAATACTCCATTAGATTCTGCATTGAACCCTTATTCCAAAAACTTCCCCCCAGATAAAAGGTGAATGAAGCACCTTTAAATCCATTGTGGTCATGGTACCAGGCTGACATCTGTTCCCCTCTGGACATATGCCCTGCCAATGCCTTCAGTGGCACTCAATCTGCCCCTGTAATGCCAAATGGCACTCGAGGGATCTTGGAATGGAGAGAGAACACAGAGCCAAAAAGGCACATAGTACAGCCTTCGGTCTGTCAACATGTCAGACACAGATTGTAAAAGAGAGAAAATGTTCTCTATCAGAATAGAAAGCACCGATTTCTTTGTACCACACCACATTTATGCCACGTGGAGTCCCAATTAAAGCTGTATCTATTAGCCAGCCTGTTCTTTTTACTCTAGGATCTCCAATTTGTCTTGATTGTGATATGGTTAATCCAGGTCTATATGAACGGCCTCATATTTCTAATTAACAAAGGCTTTGGCTTTCTGCTTAATCGTTTATTTTAGCTATCCAGTCTAACATCAGACTGTCTGTCTCTCATCAGTATTTATAAAGCCTAAAATTACATTTCTAACATTTCTCTGGCAAAGGGAAAATTATGCTTGGAACACTGCAAATTGCAGTTTGGCTGGTTCAATGTATTTGTTAACGCATGTGGCCCCACTGCCTCTTAGTGACTGTAATGTTAGGCCTTCTCTACAGGTGTGACCACATCACACCTGCAAGAGACTACAAGCCCTGATGAGGCTAGAGTTAATGGAAATTCTCTTTAACTAAAGCCTTCTGTTTACACAGTGGCCATGGAATCAACACATTGGGTAAAGCCTTGCATTTTCTCAAGGCATGTGCTTTTTAGCTTCAGCATAAGCCAGCCCCTTATGTCTGAGGCATTTTTATAAGAATGCCAACAAATCTGAGATCTGGCGGAAGCATTAAACGTTGCTGGATGCCAACATAGGAGCAATGGAGAAAAATAAATGTTGTTTAATATAATAATAAATAATGCAATTAACTTATAAAATAATAATAATCCATAATGCATTGTTCTCATAATATATGGGATATTTCGAAAAGCTGTTCAGGCCTTACTAAAAACAATAATAAACATTCTTTTTAAACCTTGCATATATGCAAAAGATTTTGTGAAATAACTATTTTGTGGAATACATTTTTTCAAGATGAGCTCTCTTGCATTTATGCAAAAGCTCTATTCTTAAAATTATTTGGCTTCTTACTCTGCATTGATTAATCCACAATGGAAGTGAAATAACTATTCAGGAATGAGGGTTTTTTTGTTATTTTATTATTTTTTTTAAGAATCACATTTCTGTGAAGGCAGGAGAAGTTACTGTATCTTGGATTAACTATTCAGCTACTGATAGTCCTCCAACTGTTATCCCATATTTCACTGCTTCTTCCTGGATCAACCTAATTACCTGCCTTCCCCCTCGCTCTGATGTTAGTTTACATGTTTCTACTGAGTCTCCACTCCCCTGCCCCGCACCATGGGGACCTTGAAGGGCACCAAAGAGGCACAGGCGACTGGTAGGGGGTGAATGGCGGTGCACGTGCCCCCCCGATGGGGCCAGTGTCCCCCCCGATGGCCGACACTGATGCTGTTGTTAAAGCTGTTACCCCCCATGACAGGGTCAGCGGCTTCTGCGGGTGCCCCCTCAGATTCAGGAGGCACCAGTCACTCATGCAAAGAGGTATTAAAGGCAACCAAGTGACCCTATGCCCCAAACACAGGGAGACTTCTTTTGAAAACCAAGATTTCTGTAGCACATCAAATTCAGAGCCAGAGACCCATATGCTGGAGGTGCCCTCCAGAACCCAGGCAGACAGTAAACTTAAAAATGCTGTGAAGAGGAGCCTTGCTAATAAATATTATATTCTATCTTATAATACAGCTGTATGCAAAAATTAAACAACTTTTTTCCATATACCGGCTAAGACCTTCCATTTTGGATAGATGTGAAATGTAAGTCTCTTTCCACATGCTTGGGTCAGAATGCACAAAATGGTCTCCCACAAACACCGCCCAAATATTCTGTATCCTACCCCTTTCTCACGCTGTTTGATTATTCCGCTATATCAGCTGCAACCCCCCTATGCCTATACACACCACTCAGGGTGCCAATACCACAAGGGTTAAACATTATACATTTTGAATGGTTGGTGTATTAATTGCAGCAGCACATGGAAAAAGAGAAAAAGCACTGGAAAAATGCTTTGTCTCATAGTTTTTAGCTACCTTTCCTTTTTATGAGGTAAACAGACAAATTTAAACATTTCAAAATGCAGAGAGATTATAAAGTATTCAGAGTTATTTTTAATCAGCCCCTTCACTTGCAAAAAACCCTTGGGTTTAAAACAATTGCTGCAAAAGCCTGTTTCTTTTGTTAGTGAATTTTGTGCTGGTTCTTGGGCATTACAGGAAAACCTTAGGCAAAATTAGTGTTCTGTTGTGACGTGCACATTGTAAGGCAATGCAACTTTCTCAGGACTGCCTACATGGGTGATATCTCCCTTAGTGTGGAAGTACCTTCCTGGTCAACAGCAGCACTGCATATCTTTCTGCCTTGCCCGGTGCTTTTTTTGAACACAGCCCTCCTCTGCCTCTTGCGGATGTGCTTCACAGTAACATCTTCTAACATAAGCAGATCCTGCAGAAGCACATGCACAATTACTAACTTACACCCTACCACTCCCCGCCCTCCTCTAAGCTGGGCATCCCACACCTAGACCTAACTTAGTACTAGTATTGGGTCCTATGAAGGTGAGGCAAGAGAGGAAATGCCTTTCAACCTCCAAGTAAACCCTAAATTGCAAAGAGCAGAGGGAGGATGATATTGCAAAATTAAGAAAAAAGAAAACTTTTAGCATTGTTGGCATGGAGATTGATCAGTATGAAGACAATAACTACTTTAATTGTTTCTCTGGAACCGGAAACATAACAGTCATGATCAGCAGGAGCTGCTAACCATTTAAAAAAATCTCTAAGTGAAGCCAAAAAATACTGAAGAAAGAAATGTTCTCTGACCTTGTGAGTGCACATTAGTAAAGGGCCCAAAAGGCAAAAAAATGGAGGGAAGAATTCCTGCTACAAAAATGTAGATGCTTTCAAAAAAGCACCTAGGTTAGCGGTTCTGAACTGGGGGTACGGGTACATGAAGCCTCATCAGAGGGTACCTGAGATATATTTCATACATCGTCTAACACAGGTCGAAGGGCCTAAAAAATTAATTTCCCATTGAAAGGGGGTACATGAAGTCTCACTCTGAGACCAAGGGGTACGTTGACTGAAAAAGGTTCAGAACTGCTGACCTAGGTGCAGGAGAGTGTGGCTTGGACATAGAATAGGACATACAGGAAAGACTATTGGGAATAAGAAACAAACAACTTAGCCAGAGAACATTGGGATGCTATGTTTGTGACATGCACCCTATGGAGAACATGTCCTGCACCCTGTGGAGAACACACCATTTTTAGTACCCCAGAAATTAGGCCCATTTCATATTATTTCACCCTCTTCAGGACAAGAAGAATAATTTCCACTGACATACCTGCACACATTTATGAACGTCTCAGTATGGAAATGTTTGTACTCTGTGTTTTATACATGTTCTACCACGGTCCCACTGACTTTCATTTTGCAGTATTACCTTGAACCAATTAAGATTTTTAGTATGGAAAAACTTGGCTGAGAAATGTCATTGAGGTTCAGCTTGCTCTGCAATAACATTGGTTCCCAGTGTACTGTTTACACAAACACATTTTTTCATTTCTTCAATTATAATACATTCATTTCAACCACTACCCCTTGACTCTCGATACATTTCAGACCCTATTTCTCTGAGCAGATGAGACAATTTGTAGAGGCGCCTTCTCTGAACCATTCATAGCATCCAGAAAGTCCCTCTTTTTGTAGCTTCTCACACATGCTATGTAAAACTCAGAGAGCATTCATCATACAAAGGGAGCTTATAGCCACAGAGCCTTTTCTTGAAGCATCTCCACCTTTCCTTCAGTCTTCCAGATACATACTGTACTATCATCCAACAGAAGCAGTACATAGACAAACAATTCCTTTCTCTTGCACCCCATTCACAACACCATTATGAATCCATTAATGTCCCTAATGATTTAAGGAGCAAAAGGTCTTATTCATTGTAAGTAAACATGGCTGAGTTACTAAAAATCCTTGTATAATGCACCTTTCTAGACCAACATACATGAATATGGTAAACTTTTCAGAGATCAACCTCACCTTATAGCAACCTGGAAAAATACTCCTTTCAGCTGATGAACTCTGAGGCCTATTGTGAAAGGCAAAGGATATGAGTCCCAATCAATGGCCACAGTTGAATTTAAGATTCCCAACTGTGCAAATCTATTGATAACCACTAGTGCATTGCTAATCTTTAAGACCTACCCTCTCCCTAGTTGCATATACTTCCATAAGAACAGCCCCAGTAATACCAAACCAGTGGAAAAATTATGAGAATTGTTTAGTTTTACCACAAAAATACAGAATTTCATTAGGTTCTAGTGGGCACATCACATCACATTTTTGTTCATAGATCATATTGTTGAACGTTGCACTACAGAGTATCTGCCCAGACTGCCATGAGGCTGTTTTGAAGAAGACCAGAGCAATGTGTGTACAATGATTTACAAGAGAAGTAGATTAAGCTATGTAAGTAAATGGCATGGATGCACTCTTTTACTATAGTTACTCTCAATTAGTTATTAAGAACAAATCTTTCCCATGTAAATGTGCAGGAACAATTCTGCTTAGTTATCTGCCTTATCAAAGGGAAATGAGCAATCATACCTTTCTAAAACTAGATCTGGTGACTAAAGATTGCAATATAGTAATTACCTATCACAACTATTACAAAACCTGACCACTTTAAAGCAAGGAAATCAAGAGTTAAGAGAATCTAACTTTTGAGTCTTACGTTTCCCAAATACTGAATAAGTGTGTTACACCAATACTTACAAAATACAATAAACACATAATATATCTAAAAAATAATCTTTACTGTGACCCATCATTTGCAGCTATTTAATATCCAATTCTTATAATAACGTCTTATAATATAAAAAAGTTTATATCCAATTCTTATTATACTGTTTAAATATTTTCTTTAAAGGAAAATTGGCAATATTATCAGTTAATGTGTTTATCAACAGACAGTAGTTATTTTTCTAAAAAGCACTTGCAACTGCCATTTCCTGGAAACCATTTACATTTAACAGAAAAAAGAGTGCAAAACTTCAATTTATGGAAAATGTATGCATTTCTATAAACTTGTATTTGAGCTCAATTAATACATTTCACACACACATGTGTGTGTTTATGTAGGCATAAAAACACAGATGCTGACCCAATAGTTTTAAAAAATGGGTTTGTCCTGTATATATATTGGAATTGTTAATTAAAAGTAACTTTTATTTGATTCAGCTTTAAGGTCCTGTCTATACTCAAAAGTTTTACCATTTTAACTAGATAAGTATGCAGCCCTCCTATAATGGATGCAATTATACTCTTACTGGTAAGAGTGTTTGTACCAGCACAGTTTTGTCACCATGTTGCAAACAGAATACATTATACAAGTGGAAAACACTTATATCAGTGGAACTGTGCACATAGTAGGGATCATACCAAATATTTTGTAAAAAACCTCAAAAAATCAGACACGTAATGTAAATAGTTACACAGATACAAACATTAGGTGTAGAACAAACTGTAAGAGCACAGTCTGATATCAGACTGGTTAAGGTGGCTTGCTTTAGATCTGGTCTGAGTTTAAGTCTCACTCCAGACTTGAGCTGAAGTATAGCACCAGTCCACTGAGCTGTAAATAGATATTGCATTGTTTAGCTCAAGAAGTCAAAGGAGGCCAGCTGTAATACTATCAACATCAGTTTCTTGTACCATTACCTACAGAAACTGGCAAGCCTTCACCACACCAGTCTGATGGACCAACTAGACTTAGGTAGAGCTTTGCCTTTTGTTTTTATGAACTTAATTTTCAACCAGTCAGTGTCCAAGCATGTAAATCATTCCACATACTGGTATATTGTCATGGCAAAAGGTGATGATGATTGGCACATTCAGAGTATAAATACTCAGGGTGAGACAGCCTACTGAAAGAGCTAAGAGTGCTGTGAAGTAACTGTACCTAGAGAGCTGTGTACGACATAGAGAAGTGAGATTTAACCTGTCTGGCAGACAAAGTTCTAAGGTTCCTTTGTGCTGTACAGCAGCTATGCAAAAGGGAAGATCAGTAGGTTCACCTTCCCACACCACATGGCCCTAGCAAATGGCTTTGAAAAACCCAAGCACTGAGTGGAAGGCAAAGTAGACTGTAAAATAGTAAGATTGGTGTGATACCCTGAAGAGAGTCAGAGATGCAAGATAGCTGCTTTTGGACACAGGGTGGAGATGCCTTACACAAGGGATTTTTTCCCCCAGGAAGTGGGTATTGCATGCAGGTTCTTACTGTTCAAGAAGACAAGGCTTCTGTACATTTTCTAATGAAACAAATTACACAAAGAGAAGACAACTCCGTGTCACTGATTTCTATTCCTACTGGGAAAATGACCCACAGGGCCCTAAAGAACTGCTACTGCTTAGCAGAGGGGCATCACTATATAAGTGAGTGTTCCTATATGAGAGGCAGGTCTGTATACACAAGAGGCTCAGCAGAAAAGGAAGTGCTTTTAGTCAGATACTGAGGATGTGAAGCCATGCAGGATGGCAGCTGCCACTTAAGCAGAAGGTAGAGTGGGGCAGGGAGCATGAAGTTCCCAGCCCTAGAAGAACTCTTGCAGTGTTTGGGACAGATCACACATAAAGAACAAAACCCTTCAGTCGGTGACTATTCACTAAGCCAGGGCTGTCCAACAGGCTGCATGTGGCCCTGGAGGGGTGGGCTCCCTCCTAGCCACCACTCCCTCCATTACTTGGTGGCAGCCGCAGAAGTGACCAAGGAGGGTCTCCAGGCAGGCTCCCTTTCCTTCTGACTTCCCCTTCCCTGCCCCAGGGGGTGGTGCAGCACAGTGCAGCCTAGAGCGCTTGGGGAGGCTGCAGCCCAGGGTATCTGAGAGGTGCAATGCACTGGGAGAGCCTGTGGCTGGGAGGCTTAGGGCGAGCCTGGGCACATGGTGCAGCAGGAGGCAGAGGCACTGGAAACATGGTATAGTGGGGCATGGGTGGATCTAGGATTTTGAAAAGGGGGTGCAGATTGTGTAATGCATCATCCCATATAACACAACACATTTTTGTCCAGGGAAAAAAAGAAAGTAGATACTTCACTAATAGGCTAGGGGGCTAAGGCTATACTATTCAGTTTAAGATCAAAGCAAAAATAAATATAACTTTATTGGACTGAGTTAAAAACAGTCTGCGGGGCTGTGAAATAGGAGATACATTACTAGGAGAAGCTAACACAGAAGAATTGCAGAAGAAAGGCCAACATGATTGGTGTAACATCAAGGCCATTCAAAAGGAAAAAGGGTCGCTAACACCTGTGGAATGAAAAGTGTAGAGGAAATCATCTAGATGTTAATAAGCTGTGAATTCAATTGAGGCTCTCACTGCTGCCTAACTAGAAATGCTGCTGCCATTGCCAGGCTTTTAGCTTTAAGCTTTGGGTGGAGTGGGAGTCAAAGGGGAGTGAGTGCAGTCATATAAGGAGAGGCTGAAAGGCTTGGGACTGTTCAGCCTGGAAAAGAGCAGACTTAGAGGGGACTTGGTGGCAGCCTATAAGTATATCAGGGGAGTACAGGGGAGTACATCAGGGCCTGGGGGAGCAACTATTCACCAAGGACCTCTGGGGAGGACTAGAAATAATGGGCACAAGCTGACTGAAGATTGCTTCAGGCTAGACATAAGAAAAAACTTCTTTACAAGTTGAGTACCGAGGGTTTGGAACAGGCTCCTCTCCAGAGGAGCCCACCCTGGCGATCTTCAAAAAACGTCTTGATGCCCATCTTGCTGGGGTCATCTGACCCCAGTGGTCTTTCCTGCCCAGGTGCAGGGGGGCTGGACCTGATGATCCATAAGGTCCCTTCCAGCCCCTAAAAAAACCCGATAAACTATGAAAACTACGCACTAGTGGCTCTACCCCCTGGATCTGCCTCTTCCCACAAAAAAAGTTTAATGTGTTTTTCTTGCAAAAATATTTTGAACCCACGGAGAGAAATGGGGGGTGGGGAGGGGTGCTGACATGCAGCGTGCAGCCCTGGAGCACCCTGCACTGAGTCATTCATTCATGGTTTGTATACAGGGCATATAAAACCCTCAGAAGACATCTTGTGTATTCAACAGCCTAAACAGGATACTGCCACAGGGTCCAGCACCCTGGGAATTAGGCAAGGGAACAGCCTTCCAATGGGAACAGCCACTCTGTTCCCTCATAAAATAGCACAGCCTGGAAATTTATTAAACCCATACCTTGGGATGTTTGAATAACAATTCCCTGCTTAGCCAGAAGTCAGTGGTAGTGGGACTAAGCCCCAACAAGGAGATTGTGGAATGTGTTCCTTACTAGAAGCTGCTTCTTGCCATGGGTTTGATCCATGGGTTTTTGTAAAGTTGGGCTGGCTTGTGAAGCCTCTCAGGGTTAGGAAGAACTGGCTTTGAGCTAGGAAAAGTGTTAGGCAAAAGCCCAGATTATAAATCAATGCCACTTTGTAAGGAGCTAGGAGAAGAAGCTAGGGAAAGACGGAAAGGGGACTTGATAGCAGCTTTTAACTACCTGAAGGCGGGTTCCAAAGAAGATGGAGCTGAACTGTTCTTAGTGGTGACAGATGACAGAACAAGGAGCAATGATCTCTTGCAATGACAGAACAAGGAGCAGTGACTCAGGAAAAGGCCAGTCACTTAAATGACAGAACAAGGAGCAATGACTCAGGAAAAGGCCAATCTCCTAAATGATTACTTTGCATGACCCATCCAAAGAGGTCACTCTGTCAGACAGAATGCAAAGCATCCAGGGGGAAGGAGATGGGCCCACAATTGACGTAGATCAAGTAAGGGAACACCTCAAGAGGCTCGACATCTACAAATCTGTGGGCCCAAACAGAATGCACCCAAGAGTCTTGAAGGAGCTAGTGGACAACATAGCATGCCCTATGGCAAAGATATTTGAGAACTCATGCTCAGGAGAGGTACCAGATGACTGGAAAAGAGCCAATGTGGTCCCAATCTTCAAGAAAGGAAGGAAGCAAGACCCAGGGAATTACAGACCAATCAGTCTGACATCCATCCCTGGAAAGATCCTGGAGAAAATTATCAAGGGTTCCATCAGCAGCAGGCTAACAGAAGGCAACTTTCTGAGCTCCAGCCAACATGACTTTGTTGCTGGAACATCCTGCCTGACCAACCTTGTCTCCTTATATAACCAGGTGATGCATTTCCTGGACTATGGAAATGAGGTTGATGTCATACATCTGAATTTCAAGAAGGCCTTTGACCTGGTCTCCCATGATGTCCTTATGGCTGAACTGGAGAACTGTGGCCTCAACCATCTCACGGTCCGATGGCTGGGGAACTGACTTCAGAGTCAGGCTCAAAGAGTATTAGTTGATGGGAGCAAATCAACTTGGTGCAAAGTAACCAGTGGTGTCCCTCAGGGCTCAGTACTCTGGCCAGTACCCTTCAGCATCTTCATAAGTGATCTGGATTTGGGCATCAGATGTGGACTGGCAACATTTGCAGATGATACTAAACTATGGGGTTCACACCAGTGAACAAGCTGGGGATACAGGCCGACCTGGACAGGCTCACAAGGTGGGTGGACCAAAACCTGATGGCATTTAATGTAGAGAAGTGCAGGGTGATCCACCTTGGGAGGAAAAAACAGCATCATACTTACAGGCTCAGCAGTGCTACGCTCACTAGCACCATGACCGAAAGAAACTTGAGGGTCTTGATTGACCACAAGATGAACATGAGCCACCAATGTGATGCCGTAGCTGGCAAAGCAAACCAAACTCTGGCAAGCATCCACCAATGCATCTCAAGCAAAACCAGAGATGTCATCCTCCCGCTGTACTGGGCCTTAGTGAGGCTGCAGCTGGAGTACTGCATCCAGTTTTGGGCTCCCCATTTCAGGAGGGATGTGGATAAGCTCGAAAGAGTCCAAAGGATAGCCATCCACATGATCAAAGGACAAGAAAGCAAGCCTTACGAGGAGAGGCTGAAGGACATAGATTCATAGATTCATAGATGTTAGGGTTGGAAGGGGCCTCAATAGATCATCGAGTCCGACCCCCTGCATAAGCAGGAAAGAGTGCTGGGTCTAGATGACCCCAGCTAGATGCTCATCTAACCTCCTCTTGAAGACCCCCAGGGTAGGGGAGAGCACCACCTCCCTTGGGAGCCCGTTCCAGACCCTGGCCACTCGAACTGTGAAGAAGTTCTTCCTAATGTCCAATCTAAATCTGCTCTCTGCTAGCTTGTGGACATTATTTCTTGTAACCCCCAGGGGCGCCTTGGTGAATAAATAGTCACCAATTCCCTTCTGTGCCCCCATGATGAACTTATAGGCAGCCACAAGGTCGCCTCTCAACCTTCTCTTGAGGAGGCTGAAAAGGTCCAGTTTCTCTAGTCTCTCCTCGTAGGGCTTGGTCTGCAGGCCCTTAACCATACGAGTGGCCCTTCTCTGGACTCTCTCCAGGTTATCCGCATCCCTCTTGAATTGCGGTGCCCAGAATTGCATGCAGTACTCCAACTGCGGTCTGACCAGCGCCCGATAGAGGGGAAGTATCACCACCTTGGACCTATTCATCATGCATCTGCTGATGCACGATAAAGTGCCATTGGCTTTTTTGATGGCTTCGTCACACTGCCGACTCATGTTCATCTTGGAGTCCACTAGGACTCCAAGATCCCTTTCCACTTCCGTGCCACCCAGCAGGTCATTCCCTAGGCTGTAGGTGTGCTGGACATTCTTCCTCCCTAGGTGCAGCACTTTGCATTTCTCCTTGTTGAACTGCATTCTGTTGTTTTCTGCCCACTTGTCCAACTTGTCCAGGTCTGCTTGCAGCTGTTCCCTGCCCTCCGGCATGTCCACATCTCCCCATAGCTTTGTGTCATCTGCAAACTTGGACAGAATACATTTCACTCCCTCGTCCAAGTCACTGATGAAGACATTAAAGAGTATCGGTCCAAGGACCGAGCCCTGCGGGACCCCACTGCCCACACCCTTCCAGGTCGAAACCGACCCATCCACCACAACTCTCTGGGTGTGACCCTCCAGCCAATTCGCCACCCACCGGACTGTGTAGTCATCCAAGTCACAGCCTCTTAACTTGTTCGCCAGTATGGGGTGGGATACCGTATAGAAGGCCTTCCTGAAGTCTAAGTATACGACATCCACCCCTCCTCCTGTGTCCAGGCGTTTCGTAACCTGGTCATAAAAAGAAACTAAATTGGTCAGGCACGATCTGCCTGCCACGAACCCGTGCTGATTTCCCCTCAGCATAATTTGTCCTGCCGGGCACACACAAATGTGAGCCTTGATAATTTTTAGAAAGACTTTGCCAAGGATGGAGGTGAGACTGACAGGTCTATAGTTGCCCGGGTCCTCCTTCCTCCCCTTTTTGAAAATGGGGACCACGTTGGCCCTTTTCCAGTCCTCCGGGACTTGGCCCGTGCACCACGAGCTTTCAAATATTCCCGCCGGTGGCTCTGCAGTGATGTTGGCCAGTGCCTTCAGCACCCTTGGATGGAGCTCATCCGGGCCTGCCGACTTAAAGGCATCCAGTTCTTCCAAATGACTCTGCACCATTTCAGGGTCTACGCATGGAAGTCTGGCGCCTTGCTGCTGCCTCTCTACAACCCCAGCGAGAGACTTGTCGTGCCCCTCACTTAGGAACACTGAGGCAAAGAACTCATTGAGGAGTTCAGCCTTGTCCCCCCTGTCTGTCACCAATTGTTTCTGCCCATTTAGCAGGGGTCCTATTCCTCCCTGGGCCTTCCTTTTACTCCCTATATATCTAAAAAACAATTTCTTGTTGTCTTTTACTTGGGTTGCCATCCTCAGCTCCATGGTAGCTTTGGCCCGTCTAACTGCCTCCCTACAAGCACGAGCAGAGGAGGTATATTCATCTTTGGTGATCTCTCCCTGTTTCCACTTTTTATGTGCTCCCCTTTTGTCCCTTAGGCTGCTCTGGATTTCTCTGGTCAGCCAGGGAGGCCTCCTGGCCCCTTTCCCTCTTTTGCCTCGCTCGGGGATCATCTTGCATTGTGCCCGAAGGATCGTTTCCTTAAGGCACAGCCACCCTTCTTGGGCTTCCATCTCTTCAAATCTCCTACTCTGCAGTGCGTCCTTGACTAATCGCCTGAGTTCATTGAAATGAGCTTTCCTAAAGTCTAGCACTTTCACCCTACTAGTTACCTTACCCACTCGCCGTCTTATGGTGAATTCTATTATTAGGTGATCACTGTCCCCCAGATGGCTACCGATCTGGAGGTCCGCTACCATGTCATCTCCCGTTGCCAATACCAGATCCAGTATGGCATTCCCCCTAGTGGGACCGTGTACCTCCTGAGTCAGGTGGAGGTCCTGTACACAGGTTAGAAACCTGCGTGAGTGGTAGGACTTTGCTGTCTGTGACTCCCAGCAGATGTCCGGGTAGTTTAGGTCCCCCATGACTACAGCCTCTTTAGCTTTTATGGTCTCCGAGATTTGCCTCAGGAGCCCCGAATCTCTTTCTTCCCCTTGATGTGGGGGTCTGTAGCAGACCCCTACCACCAAATCCCTTTCTCCTTGCCCCCCATGTAGCCTAACCCACGATCCTTCTAGAGACATGGGACTCCTCAGCCTGGAGAAGAGAAGGTTTAGTGGGGAATTGGTGGCAGCCTATAAGTATATAAAGGGGGTGTACCAAGATCTGGGAGAACAGATGTTCACCAGGGCTCCCCAAGGGATAACTAGGTCTAACAGCCACACACTTCTGGAAGGCCAATTTAGACTGGACACAAGGAAAAACTTCTTTACAGTCCAAGTGTCCAGGGTCTGGAACACACTCACCCCAGAGGTGGTGCAAGCACCTACTCTGGACTCATTTAAAAGGCATTTGGATGCATATCTTGCTAGGATCATTTGACTCCAGCAGACTTCCTGCTTATGGCAGGGGGGGCTGGACTGGATGATTTCGTGAGGTCCTTTCCAGCCCTTAATGTCTATGAAATCTATGATCTCAAGTTGTAGCAAGGGAGGTTTCAGTTGGATATTAGGAAAAACTTTCTCACTAGGAGGGTGGTGAAGCAGTGGAACAGGTTACCTAGAGAAGTGATGGACTCTTCATCCTTGGAGGTTTTTAAGGCCCAACTCGACAAAGCCCTGGCTGGAATGATCTAGCTGGGTATGGCCCTGCTTTGAGCAAGGGGTTGGACTGGATCAGTGTTTCCCAACCTTTTTCACCCCATGGCACACTTACCTAAATAAAAAAGCACTGCGGCACACTGGACGTGGAGCAGGGGGCGGGGGGTGCTTGGCCAGCTGAACATTGGCCAGTAGGGGGTGGCATGCAGCCAGCCGGATAGCATTTTGGGCTGGAGCCACGCCCACTGTCTGTGTCCACGGCAGCAGCAGGTGGGGGCGTGGCTCCAGCTACCAGGGGGCGTGGCTCCAGCCCAAAATGCTGCGGCACACCTGGACATGCCTGATGGCACACCAGTGTTGCGGCACATTGGTTGGAAAATGCTGGACTAGATGACCTGCCAAGCTCTCTTCCCACCCTAATTTTCTATGATCCTAAGAAAACAGGGCACTGACTCTTTAGGGCAGAAGGGTCACAGAAATGCCCTGCTTGGCGTTGCAAACGTGCACCAAGCTCTGGGGTGGGACAACCCCAGCTTGTGACAACTTACAAGAGGGTGAGGCAGGGCAGCCCAGAGCCCAACGGGGGCAAATAGAGTGGGGCAAGGCTGAAGGGTGCCTAGTGGATGGGGGGAGCTGGGAAGGAGGCTCAAGCCAAAGATGCAGCTGCAGGGGCATCACTGAGGCTAGGGTCAGAAATCACACAGAAACCAGTGTAAGTGATCAGAAACCAGTTAAATCTGTAACACAACAGAAGTTCAGTGCACATAAACCACTTTCAAAATGGCTGAAACCCATTTAAGATAAACCTGGATGGATGCAGTATCAGACTTAACTGATTTAAGTTAAATTTGTTTATTAAACTTCTGCTCCAGAGCCCCACCAGATTCAAGTTAACTCACAGTCCCCCAGCATTCCAGAATGCTTTGAATTTCCCTAGGGTTACCAACCCTCCTGGACTGGCCCGGAGTCTTGCAGAGTCGGCATCGATTTCCATGTGACTACTGAAAGCAATTTGGGAGATTGATATTGCCAAGGGGTTGAAAACTACAGTTAATGACATTACCTCATGTTGGCTGAAAGAAATTTCCCAGAATAGCTTCAGTCAGACAGCTGGCAACCCTATGCTTCCCCTGCAAACCGTTCCTTGCAGGCTGGGCAGGCTAGCCTTGAACGTCTGTTCACTTACTTATCTGTTCAATCGATGTAGTTTAGACTAACCTGAAAAGACTGAACTGCTTCAGCCTCAGGCTTGTTACCTGTCTAGACTTAGCCTGAAAGCCCGGAGCCCCGGGAGTGCAAACCTGCCCTCCCCCAGCCTCAAAGAAGCCAAGCCAGGAACACTCACGATCACCCAGCGCACCCCCCGGCACCCAGCAGTGCCTCTCGCCGCCTCCGCTTCCTGCCCTGCCGGACTACAAGTCCCATCACGCCTCGCGGGCACCTTCCTCGGCTGCACGCGCGCCTCGGCCTGCTGCTCGGGCCCCGCCCCCGGCGGTGCGCGCAGGCGCGGTGGGGGCGGCGTCCGGGGCAGTCTCCCCAATGTAAGATGGTGGCCGGGCTGGCAGCGGAGCGCCCCGAGCTCGGAGCTTTCCCGTCTCTCCCCTAAAGGTCGTCGGAGCCGCCACTCGCCCCGCCCGGCCCTGCCCCGCTCGGCCAGCGCTGCCCGAGGTCCCGCCGCCGCCAGCAGGGGACACTGCGGCCTGGGCAGCGACGGGGAAGGCTGGTGAGTGCGGCCGGGCGGGCGAGCGGAGTGCGTGTGCGCCGGGCCGGGGCCGGGGCCGGGGCCGGGGCCGCGCCGCTGCCTACGACAGCGCGGAGGCTTCGCTGGCTCGGCGCAGGCCGCGGCCCGGCCCGGCGGCGGGGGCGCCCGGACCTGCTGTGCGCGCGGGGGAGGGGGCGGCGCTCCGGGCTGCTCCCCGCCGCGGGGCAGGGGGTCTCCGCGCTTGCACCGGGGGGAGGAGCTGCCCGGCCGGGAGGGGAAGGGACGGGAAGGGAAGGGGAGCGCCCGCTCTGCCGTGTGCCTGCGGGGAGGCCGCGCTGGCCCGGGCTGAAGATTTTTTGGTGTGATTCACATGTGATTGGGGTGGAAATTTCCTCTCTCCTCTTCCTCCTCCTCCTGTTTCTCCCCAAGCCAGGCTCCATTTGTTCTTATGATATGCACTTCTTCCCCCCCCTGAGAAACAGAGCTGAGACAGATGGTAAATGGCAGCCCCCCTCTTTTTGTGTTGCTTTGGATGGTCCTTCTTCTCTGTTGTTTTGGACTTCTCTTTCCGCCCTCCCTGGGGATGTGTGCCCCTGCCAGGCAGCGGATGACCCCCTCCCACAGCTTATCACGTTCCAGAAACCTTCTGATTTTTGCGGGGTGCCAAGGATAACCCCAACCAGGTTTGGGGCTGGCAGCTGCTTCCCCGATTGTGGTAGGCTGTACCTGCCCCTTTCAAAGTGAGCTGCTGATATTTTCATGTGTACAAGAAAAGGGTGGTGATTGGGGGGGGGAGCACTGGAGTATGTTTTTATGATCATCAGCCTAAAAAGCCTCGCTTCTCCAGCTCAGAGGATTTATTTGGCTGTGTGTGAGTGCCGATATAAAATATGGAGTTAGAGGGAGAAGTAATATGGTGTAGGCTAAATATTAAATGTTAATGTAAGCAAAACCAGCGTTCCAGTCAGAAGCCAGCTACTGTAGGCCTGAAAATGTTGGCTTAGTTCTGCTAAGTTATGTTGCCAGCCTGACATGTTTACCGTCTCTTATAGCTTATTGTGCCTAACTGAAATGTTTTCTGTGTTTTGTGTGCATTTTAAAATGTCTGGACTTCAGTTTCTCCATGCTTAGAGATTATGTTCATGTTAGTCTGGATACAAGCCCTGGCAAGAAGAGACAGTAGTGCAGAAAGACATGTATGTGGAAGAATCGGACTGTGCTCTTGACTGTTTTCTCCTCGTATTGAAGCCCAGATAATGAAAAAAGAAGATGGGAGTGGATTAGTAATGTGCCTCTGAGAGTGTGGATGGGTTTCAGGTAGCCTCTGATTACTCAAGTATACCTTTTCATTTCTTGGCATCACCGTGATGCCAAACAGTGATCAAGTACGGTCTGCAAGTCAAATGTGTTGTATGTCAGGATTTTTATGATCCTGTCACAGACCTTATATTTCATAAACAAGACAAATACATGCATGTGTTTAGAAATGCTTGGCAGTCAAACTTGGCTGAATTGCAGGCAAAGTTCATTCAGGGGAGAGGCTTGTTTTGGGAAGGAACATTAAGACGCTAATGCACTCTTGGGCATGTCTGGATATCATTTTTTCAGATTCCCTTGCTTTTAACTTGGATTTGCTTTCTTCAGATTCTCATTAAACAATTTTAGGTGATATATATATTTCCTCTCTCTTCCTTGACAGAAAACGGTGGTAGGTGTTTGTCTAGCTTAGTACTGTGCTATACTATAGCTTTACATTTGGAGTTTTTAAGGCCTTGTCATGTGAAAGCTCTTTAAACTTTGCATATTCTTTTAGACTTGTAGTGGCATCCACTGAATAGAAGTTCTGGATTAGAGAAAAACATGAAAAATGCACACACGTATCTTTTTTTACCTCTTTAAAGTGTGAAGCATTCACTGTAAGACATTATGCTTTATTGTTTCTCTTCTGAAAAGTTAAACTCTTTGCACATTACAAACTTCAGTACTTTGGCCAAGCTATTAAGACATGGATACCTAAAGCTTACCTTAAGCGTTAAAATCTATACCTGCATATCTAGAATGAATGAGACTTATTCCAAATGGAAGATGTTTTATAAGCACAAACAATTGCATAATGGTTGGTCATAAAATGTGGCAAACATATGTCATTCTGAAGGATCAGACAAGTCTATAGATGATATTTTGCCATATGGTGTAAGTAAATAATATTACTTTGCAAGACCATTAGATCAAGGACTTCTAAACTTACACTGGGTGAACCAAATCTTAGATTGTGCAAGTCACTTCTTATCCCACTTGCATTACATCCCTGTGACCACTTCAGTAATTGCATGCATAATAAAGCATTTGTATGATTTAGCTAGTTCTAGTGTACTCTATGGTGGCTTCTTTCATTTTTTAAGAATAAAAGTTGATACTATTTTCTTGCTCTTTAGTATATGCCAGCTTCCTCTTTCTTTCAGCTAGAAATGGCAAGAAAAGCCAAGGTACATGAACATAGCCATCTCTATGGACTACAGTTTGGGAACCTCTCTAGTAGGTACTGGAAGTAGTACTTGGGCCTTAGAACTTTTGATTTGTAGATGTCAAAGCTCTTTACAACACAAGGTAAGTATTATTATCCATGTTCTGACATGTGGGGAAACTGAGGCACAGAAGCAAATCATTTGCGTATGGTCTCTCATCTGGTATTGGCAGAGGTAGGAATAGAGCTCAGGTGTCCTGCCTGATTTTTTTTTTTTTAATTTTTGTTTTTATTTTACTTCAACTAAAAAGAAAGATAGCCGTAGTGTTAATGGTAGACTGAACACCTCAATGCACAGTCTCTCTCCTATACAACCTATCAGCTCCCTGTAAATAAAACCAGTGTATCATTTTAGAATTTGGATCAAAGATGTCAAAATCAATATAATATACACGTTTTCAAATCTCTCTCAATCCAGAAACTTTCATTATGGATTAATCATTTTGTTAGGTGGCATTTCCCTAATTAAACAGCCATGAAATAAAAATTGTGAAGGAATCACATCTATGCATCTTGCATGGCTGATGCAGTCTTTTTGAAGGTATTTAAAACAGCAGGTGACCTTTTTAGGCAGGTGTGCCATAGATTAGCCCAGCACCTTCTGATTCCTTTTTCTTACCCTATAGGGTACTCTGCTTTCTGTTCCCTGCTGTAACTGTCACTGACTGCCTGTCCCCTTTCTAATCCCCTGACTTAAAACATCAAATAACTAAGTGAATGGGCATGGTCCACAGACTTGACTTGTAACTTGGGAACTCTGGCTATCTGTACATCAGTCTGTAGGCTGGTCTTGGCTCTCAGAGAGAAGAATTGCAGTATTCAGCCTAGTAATTTCTAAATAGCAGTAAAGGAATAAAATTGTGTTAGAAGCTCTTTCTGTTGT
The DNA here is from genome assembly GCF_030867095.1 of Alligator mississippiensis. Taxonomy (NCBI): domain Eukaryota; kingdom Metazoa; phylum Chordata; order Crocodylia; family Alligatoridae; genus Alligator; species Alligator mississippiensis. The sequence goes on along the minus strand of NC_081827.1, from coordinate 91,498,812 downwards.
TTTTAACAACATGCTAACTTGAATGCATATTATAGGTTCTCTTGCCTTCTTCACCCCAACCAAGCCTGAGAGTGCTTTCTATTCGTGCATACACAGCATAATGCTAGAAAAAGATTTGCTACTTAAGATGCACTTTTTTTTTTAGTTTCAGAATATTTTTCTCCTAACAAGATGAATAAGCTTGTATTCAAGTTCATGTAGAATTCACAGACTGAAAATGCCACTCCTTCCCATCGCTCTTCTCCACAAAGCTACAGTGACTTTTTTGTGGGGGGTCAGAGAACATCTTGGAGGCATGTTGAGAATCAAATCACACAAACAAATTTGTCCAAATCTATTCTTGTTTAGCAACAACTCTCAAGTAGGGTGAAGAGGACAGGGGGTGGGTAGAAAGTGGACTGTTATGTCTGAAACTACTGGGAGGCTTTAACAGCTACAAATCAAAAAATAAGGTACTAAACACAAAGCCTGAGTGTGTCTGAATACCAAGGTGAGTGGAGTGGAAGCTGACCACAACTCTTGGAGGAATACTTTTTCTTCGGTGCCTAGGTTGCATAGGAAACTGTGTTCCTGTTATACAGAACAGAGGGCAAGCACTGCATGCTCAGGTGTGAGCTTCTGTTTTGTAGAATGCTGTGTGGATATCCTACCTGTATTTTTTCACACAGGGACACAGTATGCAGGTGGTTTCAGCCTAAAGGAAAACTGTTGGGTAAAAAGTGGCTTTGCTATTATAGTGTTTTCTGAGTCTTGGGCATTTTATTCCTCTCTAGAATATTCAGGTTGACTTCCCACAAGATTCAGGAAGACAGCACTATGCTGGCCTGCATTTGATCACAAGAAAACTTGCATGTCAGCTATAAGAGCTGGAAACTCAATTATTTTTAGAATTGACATTTACATGTAAAGTGTACAAAGAAACTGATGGCAAAGCACTTCAGTTGCCAGATTAGTCTTCCACTTGCTACTGGTGAATGAACTTGCAAAATCCTTCGTGAAAATACAAGCAATGTTACAATCATGACCAAAAACATGGCAGCCCTCTTGTAACAATGTGGGAAGTAAATGAACATTTTAATTAGCTTCCAGAAAAGTACTTTGGTTCTGCACATCTTGGTACCTCCCTTCAAGATGGCCTGCAGCCTCATCTTTGATCTTGTTTTACTGAACCTCTACTCTGTTTTGTTAGAGAGCATGAGAGAGAGCTGTTTGGATTTCCCAGCATAGGAATATTCTTAAACACTTTCAGTATCTGTGTACTGTAATACAGGGAAGCAGAGACTGCAAGGGAGTAGTAGCAGCTCTCTCCTCTTTTTAGGATGAAAACAAGGACTGTTGCATGGGATGGTCCATCACCAGTTGCCCATCTTGGTATAGGGCAGAAGTGGTAAGACCTGCAGCACTGGAATCACTGCTACAGCAACATAAAATTATTAGGTGCATATTATTTGAAGATAATTTTGTATCTGATAGGGGTTTTCTTTTTGAAGGTCACTTCCCTGTCATAAGTGTAGATTTGAACTTGATTCTTGCTGGGTGGTATGTATTTAAATGATATATGGTAGTTGGCAAAGACTGTTGGAAGTGTCATACTGTCTTTCCCATGAAGGTACTTCATTGCTCTTAATCTGACCTACCATAAATGTTGAAGTTGCTTACTACTGCTTCTAGGGAGCTGCTCTTTTATACAACCTTTTAACAATTTGAGAATGGGTTTGTAACTAGTTTGTTGAGATACTTTTTTTTAATTGGAAGATCGTAGTAATGTGGGTTTTGAGCCGGGAAATACTTGTGGCAACCATTGGAAATGCATGGTAGCTGTCAGTTAAGTTTTTTTTTTTTTGGTTTGCAGTACAATTTAGACTTTTTTTTTTAATTGGGTGGGAAAGGATTAAACATACAGCCACTAGATGTCCATAAAGATAGTATTTAAAAGTCTCTTACTAGTAAGATAAATGGAAAGAGTTATAAAAGTTTGTAGCTTTCAGTTCAGGATCCAGAGCTTTTGTTATGATTTGTGTAAGTTGACCCCGGGCTCTTAAATCCATTCCAAAATAGAAACAATCACCTCACTTTGAGGATCTCTTGCTTCATAGCCTAGACTTTGTACATTGCAGGCATAGTTTTCAGCATCCATTCCAAAGCCAGAGAGTGTTGTGGGAATTCCAAAGTTAGTATGAAAACCGTAAGATAACCTTTGGGCTAAAATCTATTGCTTTGCAGTTCAGAACTCTTTCTCTCCTACTGTATGAATGTTATGGGCCTGTATCTTATTTACATTATAGCCTTTTTATCTGCCAGATATGTAAGAGGGTCTTTGTGGAAATGAGATGCCCAATAAAGACAATCCAAATTGGCTAGTGATTTTGATCTCATTGGTGTTGTTTATCCATCATACAGCTATAATTTCTCAAGTAAAGTGGTTCGAACACTTTTTTTCTATTGATACCACTTTAAAAAGTTGCCACCCTTCCCCAGAAAAAAATCTTTCTTCCTTATAAAACTTTCTCCTAGCTTTCAAGAAAAAGAGAGTGCTCCGATTCTACTAACTCAGAAATTTTATTTGCAAAATTAGAGCTTCTTTTTCTCCTTGAAACTTGCAATAAGAAACTCTTCCAGCAGTCACTTTCAGCTTAATACATACTTTTTAATATGTATGGCTTCATCATGGTGATAAATTGGCTCTGGGACATCAGATTGTAAGTCTGAAAATTAAATGATGGAGAATTATAGCTTACAGTATTATATATGCGCACTCGTTTGAACTCGGCCTTTTTTTGGTTAGCTTCAGCATTCACTTTTTTTTTAAACATGGCAGATAATAGCCATGTGATGTTCAAGAAAGCATTAACTTTTACAGTCTATAGAAGCCTTCATTTTCAAATGGTTTGCAGCTGTGTCCCTCCCTGTGCATGCAACAGCTGAATAGGAATTAATACTAAACTGTTTATAATAGTTTAATTATTTTTCCTGCAATTTTAATCTTTCAGTTGTAACAAAAAAAGAAAAAATACAAAAAACAGTTAGCCACGAGCTTAACCATATGTGTAGGCAGTCTATAAAATGGTTTCAGTCGCTTTTAACCCTTATTCATTGTCCCATATTTTGTCAACAGTACTGTTACTCTTGGTTGTTTTATCTTGTTTTCAAATATCCTGTATGAAACAGCTTACAAATGTCTGTCTTACTCCTGTGCTGTGTCTAGCAGAGTGCAGCCCTAAGTGGCACTGAGGCTTCTAAGTACTCCTGTTATAAATATCTATTTCAATTAAGTTTGGTAGGACCACTTGTTGCCCTAGTCACTGTGTGGAGGTATTACTTAATACTTGACATTCTGATGATTAAGTAGTAATGTCTTCAAACTCACTGCCATTCATCCCTTTGTACCATAGTACCCTATTTTGAGAGATCCTGCATTTTGCATAGTATTGTAGTTTGTCTGTACTTTTTCTTCACACTGAAACAACAGAACACAGTTAAATAGTGCTTATATTTTCCCTTCGGTAATTGGAGGCAGCTGGGCAGATCAGTGTTGACTGCAAGTAACCTTTTATTTACTAAATGATGACATTTCATAAAAATAGAAGTATTCAAATATGTGCATATTAAGAAACAGACACACAAGCTATGTGCCTTCTTACCTCTCTTCTGGGATTCTTTCAGCTTTTATAGTATGATAGTCTGATGATGGAGAGTAGTTCTACTGTACTTAAAATTTCTCTAACTAAGTGAAGATCTACTTACACTGGAGCAGTTGGGTTATGCTAAAGGAGAACCAACCCCTTGTATAAGATTTATAATGGCATAAGATATGGCTGAAGATGAGAAGGGTGGTAGTGTGCATCAGCATGATGTGAGGAAATGGTGCAAATGAGACACTTTATTCTGCATATGTACACAGTTTCAGAGGTAGCCTCCTCGGGCTGAGTTAGCATTGGTATAAATATTTTGTGAGTCTTCCTTAGCATCTTTCTTTATCTTCTGGATTTAGGATTGTATTCATAGTCTTTCTAAATTTTCCTCTTGACCATCTTAAGCAGTCCTTCTGCATGTGCTGGGTGCTGGCTGGTATACTTTCTCTCTGAAGGAATTTCAGACAGCTGGGCTGGCCAGCTGAAATGCAGAACCATCTTATACTAGTAGGAAAAAATGACCCATGGTTCTAGTTGCCTAAGAAAGCATAGGGCTGGGGCAGTGATGAAGCTACCTTCTTCTCTAGACTCCTTAACACTTTCTACAATATTTTTGTGTAGTCATAGGCCACCAGTTTACACATTCAGGTTACTAATGTAAAGGATTTTTATAAGAGGTCTCAAATAAATGCTAAACAGTTGGGGCCTGAAGATATGAAGAAAAGTTCTGCAAGTTTGTTTCCTGTTTTACTTTAGTTGTTAAAATGCATTGTTCTAATGCTTTGTTTTTGGATTTCTTTTTAGAACATTATCTTTTTCTCCTCCCTGTCTCTCCCTTTTTCTGGGAGGTGACTCAATACAAGAAAACCACTTGCATAGAGGTTTTTAGGCTCTTTACACTTTTCCCCTTCTCATTTGATCTCTCAAAGTTTTACAAGTAATATATATATTTCTTGAAAGTGTTGGTTTCTATAGTCTGTCTGATAAAAGTCTACAATATGTATAAATACTTATGGCAAGCAGCTATATATATAGATATACTTCTTTCCCCTTACTGGCTAAATGTACTTTCAGCTTCTTGTTGGTGTTGGGGCTTACTAATTAACCATGCATTTCTGCCCTAGTAGAAACAGGTTTACACGTGAACAAGATATGGGGAATATTCCCAGTCTTCCTACATACCTTTAGTTTATGTGAACCTTGCATAAGAGAATCACATGTCTCTGGGTTATTCTGCACATTCTTGGAAATAAAGGTCACTTGATCTTTGTTTTATCCTGCTACTACCACCAACTGAAAAGGAAAAAAAAAAAAATCCCTTACTTGGTAGTTATAAACATGCAGATGTTTGCTGTGTAATAGTGATAGTCTTGTATCAAACTTCTAAAATTGCCTTCCTGCTGTGTTGCTAATCTTTTCACAAAAGTCAAATGGATGATTTGGAACGGCTGTAAAAAGCATTTTCATTTAATCTGTCTTTCATTTTACAGATGAGCAGGTTTTTTGTCCCATTGTAACCTTGGATTCTTCTAAATTCTAGTCTCTACCTCCTTGAACCTTTGTATTGCCACTTTTCTTGTTCTTGTTTTGAGTAGAGGATGGCATGCTATTCCATGTGACCCATAAACTCTTCTTCTATTTAGTCACAATAGCTATTTTTTGAGTAACACCAAGTAAACCTACCATTCCTACCTCAGTAGTGGGCCCGTTTTTTGTTTTTTTTACTTGAGCCTCGTTAGCCTCTTTCTCAGTTCATGCGGGCATCACTGTTTCTGAAAGGAATTAAGGGTAAAGGAAACTATATACTTTAACTGATGTGGTCAGTATTGGTAAGCAGAAGTCTGCCAGTGACCTTTTAAGGCAGGGATAGGAAGTGAAGGACCTTTCATGATGTCTATACATGTTAAAATATCTGAATCCCAGATGCACAAGGGCTAGTTTAGTATTTTGTTTAAGTGATGCTAACTTTTACTTTCACCTACCATGACACATCCTAGGATCATGGCTGCATCATCTTGGTAGCTCAGTCATTGTCATCAGCTGATACATTCAACTTCTGTTCTGTTTCCTTTCCTTCTAACTGATGGGCTCTGCTTTTAGCAGACATTTTTATTTAGTCCATAAGTGCATGGCCTTGCCCTTTGCCCTATTAAATATAATCTGTTCTATGACTCCAGTTTATAACATTGTGGAATTCTTTCCATGAGATACCTGTATCCTCTTCTGTATTGAGGATACTTCCTAATATTTTCACAAACATATTTCATAAGCCTACTTCTCTTTGAATCAAAGATGCTAGTAAAAAAAAAAAAAAAAAGGGGGGGGGGGGGGGCATAACTGTTTCCAGGATGGATCCTAGAAGAGCTCTCCTAATAATCTCCCAGGAAGCTGAAAGTTCCTTTTTTTTTTTTTTTGACAGTTTTCCTTTCAGTTTGTTGTCCCACCCTTTAGCTCTTGTACTAATTCCTATTTTATACAGATTAACAATTTCCCTGGTGGTGGTGGTTACATCAATTTTACCAAAGTCCAGAGAGATGAAATACTACATTTCCTTCCTAAAAGGGTTGATAAATCATGATTATTAAAATTTTATGTTAAAAATTGTTTTAATTGGACTTGTTTGCATTTTGACTAGCTCCACACTTACTTTATGGTCTTAAATTGTTGAAATGAATGTTTTGTTTTCTTGATGTAATTCTTGAATTGTTACTAGAATTTCTGATTTTTACATGGAGCATCTTTATTATTACATAGACGTTTTTACACTTAATTCTCATTTATGCTAAAAATGTCAAACCCAGGGTTTAATTTCCCCCTTCATTATGGGAATGATACAAATGATGATAAACAAATACTCTCTGCTGTAGTTGTGACCAGGGTTACTTTCCGACCTGCTACTACAAATCAAAAGCTTGAGTGTTGTTGTAGCTGTGATAGTCCAGGAAATGCCAGAGGCAAGGATTTTTATTTTTTTTTGTGTGATTTACCTTTTTATTATTGGGTCAACTGTGTAGTTGTCAAACTGTTCTCCCAAGCTTTTGGACATCAAGTCTTGGTCCAATAAAAGATTGCTACAAATCAAGGAAGTTGAAATATTCCAGCCATTCTCTGTCAAAATTTGCAGTTTGTAGGCACTAGGACAGGAGCTTCAAAGCTACTTATGTACTTTAAGCATATACAGCTAGCATTTTTTTTTTAATATGGGCTTAGCCTTCCCTCTTTAAGAACTAGAGATTCCAGAGGCAGGTGATGGATTTGAATGCAAGCCATATAAAGAAAGCTTTCAGGGACAAGGTATGTTCAATAAGGGATGGGGAGGGGGAAGGAAAGAAAATGGAGAGGACATGAAAGCAGTTCTCAAATAATTGAAAATGTGCCATAAAGATGATGGATGGCAGGACACACAAAGCATTGGGTTCAAATCCTGTCTAAGCAGACAGGAAATCTGAGAAATTTCCTAGCTCTAAGAGTAGGACAGTGGCACAGATTGCCTAGGAAAACTGTGGTACCTACTTTATTGGCTATAGTTTTAAGAGGTTTGGATCAGTTGCATTTGGCATTTACTACATCTGTGCAGGGGACTGGGCTAGATGATTCTTGAGGTCCCTTCTAGTGCTGATTTTAACTTTGGCCTATATGTGCATGTTAAAGTTATTGTGAACTTTATTAATACAGCAATTTTATTTTTAAGTCACAGGCTTTCTGCCAGTAAGATTAGTTTTAGTCCTTGAGGCAGCAAACTTAGCCCTGTGCCTTTAATATCAATGGTATTTCTCATATGACCTAAAGTTAGTACTAATTAAGTGCTTTCAAGAGACTTTACTTTCAACACTTCACAAAATTCAAGCTTGTTCTAAAGGTTATAGCCCATATAGGTATAAAGATAACTACAGCAATTCATGTTCATAATAAATCTACATAGAATCATAGAAAATGAGGGTTGGGAAGGACCTCAGGAGATCAGGTAGTTCAACCCCCTGCTCAGAGCAGGACCAACCCCAACTAGATCATCCCAGCCAGGGCTTTGTCAAGCCAGGCCTTAACCTTGAAGGATGGAGATTCCATCACTTTTGTAGGTAACCTGTTCCCATGATTTGCTGCCTTCCTAGTGAGAGTTTTTCCTAATATCTAACTTAAGCCTCCCTTGCTGCAACTTGAGATCACTGTTCCTTGTTCTGTCATCTGCCACCACTGAGAACACAGTCCAGTTCCATCTTCTTTGAAACTCCCCTTTAGGTAGTTGAAGGCTGCTATCAAATCTCCCTTCAGTCTTCTCTTTTGCAGACTAAATAAGCCCAGTTTCCTCAGCCTCTCCTCAGAAGTCGCATGGATTTTTGTTGCCCCCCACTCTACTCTGTTCAGTTTGTCAACATCCTTTTTGTAGTAGGGCCCCCAAAACTGGACATAGTACTCCCAGATGTGGCCTCACGAGTGCTGAATAGAGGGAAATAATCACTTCCCTCAATCTGCTGGCAATGCTTCTACTAACGCAGCCCAGTATGCTGCTAACCTTCTTCACTACAAGGGCACACTGTTGGCTCATGTTCAGGTTATTGTCCACTATAAGCCCCAGGTCCTCTTCTACAGAGCTGCTGTTTAGCCAGTTGGTCCCAAGCCTTTAGTGGTGGGCGGGATTGTTCTGTTCCAAGTGCAGGACTTTGCACTTGTCCTTGTTGAACCTCATGATATTTCTTTTGGCCCTATCCTCCAATTTGTCTAGGTCACTCTGAATCCTAGCCCTACCCTCCAGTGTATCTACTACTCTTCCCCAGCTTGGTGACCTCCACAAACTTGCTGAGAGCACACTCCATCTCATCTTCCAGATTGTTAATGAAGATATTGAAGATATACTTCTGAACAGCAAAGCGATCTCCACATATTAGAATGACACTGTGAAATGATTGGTTAGCTTCCTAGTGATTCTTAAGAAAAAAATTTAAATCAGCTGGGACTTTGTCAGGTCATACCGTATTTTGATTTTTTTCTGAAAGCACAGCAGATAGACTAAGACCCAATGTTGGGGGATGGATGAGAATAAAGGAGGGGAGTTTTTTAATCTTCCAGAAGTAGTGGGAAGGTGGGAGGAAAGCAAGCTCCATACAAACATGTTATAATCTCTGGGTAGGGTCCATGAACAAGTGGGGTAAGAAATACAGCAATTTTGATATTCAAAATATTACTTCTTTCCTTGAGGAAAGGAGAGTTGGAGACATTGGTTTAGAGCTAATGAGTATTTTTCCAGACCTTTTAGTGTTGGCACATCCAATATGACTCTCATTGCCTTTTCACCAGTTACAAGAATGGCTTTTTTATCCCTCCACTTTCATCATAGTCTGTAGGGTTATAAGTGGGTCAAAATCTTTTTTGCCAATTAGGCTAGTCAGGTATTAAGGAGACTGGATGAAGGGATTTGTATTGAGGTGTAGATCCTTTGACTTCAAATAAATGTGTACACCACTATTCTCTTAAAAAATCCCACTTTTAATTCACTTTTCCCTAGTATTTTCCCTTGCCCATAAATCATCTTCTTATCCTTGTTACTGTTTTGACAACTGTTCTCTAGTAGGCTATGCTAATGGTGAGCGTTTTATTACTTCTTCATCGTCTCTTTTCTCTTTGTTTTGGTGTATCATCTTTTCTTTTGCCAGATCTATATTATGCATCCACTTCAACCTGTGTAGCCTGTTGACTTTCCTGTGAGGGTTGATATGGCCATAGAGCAGCCACTTCATTTAAAAAATGTTTGTTATGTAATTTCAGGTGTGGATAAATGGTTCAATAAGACATACTCTCTACTCAACCCATTGCCCAAAACTGCATATTGCCCTTATAACGGGTCCACTGTAAATGAATTATTTTAGTCTGTATCCCTCATTCCAACTAATTTGAGAACAATTTTAATATAGTCCTTTTAACTTCTGATACTTCTGGGGATAAGTTCAGGGTTCAGATCAATATGGTGCCACTTGTTTGGAAGACGGGGTATGGTGGCCAAATCTGTATTGTGGGGCTTCTTGGGTGCAGTTATCACTTGCCCCCTTGTCATTGTTGTCTTTCCAGCAAGGCTCTGTACTCCAAATTTCTGTGGTGGGTCCCACCCCTGAATTCCAGCATCTTCAGGAGCCCTGTGTGCTGGATGACATGGCTTCATGGCCTGTAGGTTTGACAGCCTTGTTCTAAACCAGTGCTTCCCAAAGTGGTGGTCCACGGACTGGTGCCAGTCCATGAGCCACCGGTTGCTGGTCTGCAGCGAGTTGTCAGGAAAGAAAGAAATATATTTTCAGAAGCATAACATTGATATGTCATAGCACCACAGTTCGTACGTTCCAGCACTCTAGGTGATGTCACGTCGTGTGAGGTGAGGAAAGAGAGAGAAACAGCCAGTCGCGCATTTGTGTAGCACTGTTACATGCAGTTGCTGCCACCGGCTGAACCGGGCACCGGTCCCTGGCCCACTGGAAAAAAAAATTGCCGGTCCGGTCTGCCACTTCAGATAATTTGAGAAGCACTGTTCTAGACAATGTATCTGAATCTCTTTGTCAGAAGTTTGAAAGTAACTTTATGGTCTGTCACTAGTCGTAATGTTAAGTGGACTACCAGCAGTGACCCAGGTGCTACATACTACATGGATGCAATCCTAAAATGTTTTCTTCTATAGAAGTGTTTGGAAGCAAGCCTGAAGCACAATGGTCTGATGTAGAGAAGTCTGCATTATCATGATTGCCAGTAATGATCACTGGGCAAGGGGCACACCATCATGGCAGCCCTTCAGATGTTTGAAGACTTTTAATCAAGAAGAGGAAGAAAAACTCTTTACCCTCACTGCAAAGAGAAGGTTGTGTAGCAGTGGCTTAAACTTGCAGCGAATTAAGTTTAGATGGGCTATCAAGAAAAATTTCTTTATTGTTACACTACCTTCCTGTCCTAACTGGTGGCATAGGGAACTTGTGGAATCTTCTTTTATGGAAGGCTTTCAAGAATGCTTTGATAAGCATTAGTCAGAGATGAGGTAGGTGTAGCAGTATCTGGAACGGCACCAGTTGGAAGCCTAGGAGAAGCCCGCCCTTGCACTGCTTGGAGTTCATGAGTAGAACTTTGCAGCCCAGAGCAGGTTGAAATTAGAAATGGCTGTGCTCAGCAGTAAGTGAATGAAGCAGAACTCCGTAACCAAACTGGTTGTAGAAGTAAATGAAACCAGCTGAATAAACTTACAGAGTCTGATAGAAAGGGAAGTTCTAACTGTCCAGTCAGGTTGTGGGATATATGGAGTTGTTTGCAGTCATAGAAAATTTAGGGTTGGGAGGGACCTCAGGAGGTTATCTACTCCAGCCTGCTGCTCAAAGCAGGACCAGCCCCAGCTGTATAATCCCAGCCAAGGCTTGTGTCCAGCTGGGTCTTAAAAACCCTTAAGGATGGAGATTCCACAGCTTCTCTGGGTGAAGCACTGGAACACGCTGCCCAGAGAGGTTGTGGAATCTCTGTCCTTAGAGGTTTTTAAGACCTAGGTAGACAAAGCCTTGGCTTGGCTTTGGCAGAAGTTGTGGCTCCCAGGTTGCAGTGTGGGAGTGGAGGGTGTGTGGTTAAGTCCTACGTCTGGTCTTTGGTCACTATGGGGGTCAGGAAGGAACTTTTTCCCCTGCAGTTGCATAGGTGTCAAGATTATTTTTCTTTCTTCTTCCGAAGCATTGGGTGTTGGCTGCAACCAAGGGTGGGTATTTTGACTGGGCATAGTGTTTCTGCTGAGACTTGAGAATCACTCCTTTTGGGTTCTTTTTAATTAGGGTGCCTTGATCTTTTTTTAAGGGTGCCATGCAGTATTAGCATCATTACATGAGTCAACTTGTGTATGTGATTCACAAGATGAACTCAGATTTCAAATAGGAATCCTTGGTGTCAAAAACGCTCTGACATGTTATGTAATGATCAGTTCAATTCTCAATTCCGTGGATGTCACAGAAACTGAAATACGGGATTGTCTGCAGAATCAACTTAAAACTTAATAAAAATAAAATGCTGGCTCCCTAATGGGAGCCAGTGATCTTCATTGCTGTGGTGGCCCAGCCTTGCAGCCTGTTGGTGGGAAGAGTCAGTGGGATGGGGGTGGGGGTGGTGGAAGGGAAGGCGCTGGCTGGCAGGGCAGCAGACAAGATGGTGGCCACCCCCTTGCTGCTCCCCTCCGCTGGGCCGTCTCTGTAATTCACCACTTAGTGGTGGGGCTGCTGGAGCCCATCTAGGAAATATCCACAGAATTTGCTGTCTAGGACGGAGCTGTATCCAATGGATAGATTGATTTGGACTGTGGGGGTGGCGGGGAGGAGGGGAGGATTGCCTGCCTTTGTGGTCAGGGACATGGTCCCTTCTTCCTTAGATCCTTGAGTGTTATTTTAATAAGTTACTTCCTATCCTTGTAGTGGCAGATTATTTGGCAGTACCCTTGTCCTGTTGCTTTACTGGTGGCAAGTTAGGGTGCTTTTGATTTGGGCATTGTGCCTGGTAGTTGTTTTAAGAGAGTTGTTCATAAAGTTCTTAAGAACAGGTTAGACCAGTGGCTCTCAATCTTTTTAGAGTCCGAGCACCACTCCACAACTCTTTGAATTTGAGGGTACCCCTAATTGAGAACCTCTGTTGTATTCTCAGCAGGGGAGCTGCTCTGTACTTCTGCCTGTTTTAGGGCTTTTCTAATCAACGTAGAGTAGGCAGGAGCAGAGGTGTAACTAATGAGTGTTTTGCCTTGGGTAAAACTCCCTTATGTCCCTGGATTTGGGGGAGAAGAGGGCTGCAGTAGCACAACAGGACTCTTCTGGCTGAGCAGTGCAAAGGGCTACTTCACAGCCCAGCTGCCTGGCCCTCTAGACAGGCAGTGCAAGGGTTGCAGTCACAGTGTGTGATCTTGCCACAGGGCTTTTGGTTGTAGCCATGTTGGTCTAAGGACATGGGCAGGCGAGGTTCTTTAAGTAGATGTAATATCTTTTATTTGACCCACTAAGTAGTTAAAAAAAATTCTTAGAGGGGCTCTTGCCACAGCCCTTCTCAGTCTAACCTACATGCTCCTCCCAGAAACATGCCGGGAGCACTTCTGTTTTTAGGAGGAGCGTGTATGGTCAGACTGGGAAGTATTACAGGAAGAGTATGGGCTCAAGCTGCATCTTCTTCCTGTTCTGGCTCCAAAGGAGGCACATGGATCACTTAACCTGGCTACAGCAGCACCCAGGGCTGTGCTGAACTAGTTTACTTCCTGAGGTCCCTTTTGGCCTTGTGGGTTTTTTACATCTGACTTGTTTTTTGAAGATGTAAGTTTTTCAAGTTGTGGAACCAGCTTTCAGAAAAGCTGAAATTTCAGTTACAAAATCAAGTGTGCAGAAGTAGTAGGAAAGAAAATGTACTTTACCATACCCTGTCCATGGTACTGCATGTTTTTTCTTGCCCTCCAGCAACTAAACAAGTTTAGAGTAGGATTCCAATGCTTATCTCTTGAGTACCCTAAATTTGGAGCAAGGATGTGTATTAATTACAATATGTAAAAATGATTGTTTAACACAGATTATAATCCTTATAATTTGCTCTGCAGGCTAATATTATATATTTTATGCCCCAGGAAATAGTTATGGCATGGCGCATAGTTAAATTCCATAAATTATACTAGTTGCTGTATGAAAAGGGGTCTGGATAATTTGACTGACAGACTGACTCCTGCTTAAACCTAACATATTTTACAGCAGATGCTGCAGTATAAATTGTACCCATAGTAACTGGTTGCAAAATGTTTTGTGCTTAGGCTGAAAAATTTGTTGTGATGTTTGGCACTAAGTTCAGAATTTAATACTAGATAAAAGTTTAAATTAGCAGCTGGAAGTCAGTACAGTAACTCCATTGCTTTTATAGTGTCCCTTGATGGAATACCAAGAAATGTGGACAATCAGGTCCTAGAACCTGAACTCTGCCAGGTACGTTCAGGACAAGGATAGAAAATGTGCAGTGTTCATTCTGGATTTAAGGATTTTTTTGCTTCTTTAAGGGAGTACATATGATAAACTCTTTGTACTATTTTTAGAATTACTGTTAGATTAGAGCTGAAGGGTACAGAAATATCTTCATACTTGTAATAGTCTTTATATCTGTATTTTCTCTTTACTGAGAGTCACTAGGTGAGACTGACTTTTCTTTTCACACCTCTGACTTGGCCTTTTCCTCTTGCAGAGACTTAGAATGGTACTTGGCACTTTATTTGCAATTGCATTACTTTTTATTAAAAAAAAAAAAAATCCAATATCAATATAAATAATATGGTGAAAGTGTCAGGCCACTTCACAGATGAGAGAGAGAGAGAGAGAGGTCCAGCAATCTTGGATGAAGTTCTCCTCTAGAAGGCCGGGTCTCAGTGATCACTGTCGGTGCAGCAGGGATCCTGGGGAGGAGCATTAGGGCTGCAATAGCAGTCTCCCAGGCTGGAGTTGCTGTGTCACTACCCTTCAGGAATGCCCTGGTGCTGCACTTGCTGCGGAAGGGGCCAGCGGCAACTGCTCAGATCTAGTACTACCTGCTTTAGCTGCCATGGTGCCACTTCGGGCCAAGCCAGCTGTATGTTCAGCCTCACCCAGCACCACAGACATGCTGCACTCTTCTCCCTCCTGCCTGGTAGAGGCTGCTGCACTGGGACTGGACCCCCCCCCCCCCCCCCTTTCCCTGGAATGAGCTGGGGAGGGCCTGGCCTGACTGTGGAAGAGACTTCCAGGTACCATGATCAGAGGTGCAGGGAGCCCATCTCCCTGTTTGGGGCCCACCACTGTGGGGGCTGGGTAGCCCCACCACAGGGCCGGGAGTCTCGCTGCTGCAGCAGGAAGGCCCTGCCTGACCCCTGGCGGGGGTGTTACCTCCCTCACAGGAGAGGTCCACAGCCCTGGCTCTATCTGCAGCCCCAGTCCCTACCATGGGGGCAAGGAGGGGCCATGGCTCCACAGCTGGGCAGTGCCCTCTAGTGGCTTGGCCATGCCCCCTGCCCCCCTGCCTGTGGGACCCACACAGTAAAGACATAAGGGACTGAGTACAGGTATCATAGGTGATCTGGGTACCACCAGTGGTATGCAGACAACCTGTCAGTGGTATGCGTAAACAGATTTATAGTACTTACTTACATGACACAAATTTGCTGTACGTAAGGTTGAACTGAAAAATTTGCTGGTGGTACTTAAGGTTATGTTTTAAATTAGTGGTGCACAATCTGTCAGTTTGGGAACTGCTGGAACTAATGTAATTAGAGGAGGTGAAATGGTTAAGTCTCTCACCTCCTTATGATCTATGAGAGTACCTGGTGTTTCATTTCCTAGGAAGGAGAGGGCAGCTGAGAGCTTACACATAACATTTCGTAACCCCAATCCCCCTCACCCCCCACTACTTACTCACCTAATCTTCATTCTTCAAAAATCAGGGTCCAGCCATATTCAGGTTTGGCAGACAGCTTGAACTGACTTGGTGCACAGATGAGTACAATATGGCTGTTTAAAATCACCTTAATAAGAATACGTTTTCATCCACACTTAAAGTGGTAACTGCCAAACTTTACTCATAGAATACAGATCTAAAAACTCTGTGGTATTGGTTGCAGAGCCCTTCTCCAAGACAGCACACTGTTCGTGATGAGATCTCTCTATATAATGCATGACAGCAAAACTTTCTTCTTCTACTGTTCCTGTGATCTAGACAAGAAAGTGTATCTTATCACCAGGGTCCTGGTTTTCTCTGTTTTTAAAATCCCAAATGTCCTGATTTAAAAACCCCCAAATCCATGTTTTTCCGTGATTAAAATGGGGTGTGTGTGTGTGTGCGCGCGTGTACCTGCAAGCAGAACCTGTGGTTTCTCAGGTTTTTCTCTTTTCAAGAAAATCCACCTTTTTTCTCCTTTTAAAGGAGAACATCCATGTCCTGAAAACCTGGATCCCTGTTTACTGCTGTCTGCAGCATGCTGCTTAGAACTTATTCCTGTCAAGCACCCTGACAAATACTATCTAACACGTTCTCATTATTCCTGCACAAAGAGTTAATCACATCTTACAGGTAGAGAATTAAATTCATCAAGTCACAGCTAGGATTTAAATGTTCTAACTGTGGCGGTCGAGTGGTAGGCTGGGCTGTGGCCAGTAGCCCCGAAACGGCAGGCGGGTACTTTCAAGCGGAATTAGGCACTGAAGCATATTGGTTGAACAAAGAGATTATTTACTTACGCTGTTGGTGTACACAGCACAGGAAGAAGAACTGACTTAGGTTACAGTTGCAAACGTGAGCTCTCCGAGTAAGACAAAATGACATGAACGGCTTATCAGGCCTGCAGGGCACGGGGATACGTTGGGACGGTTGGCGACAGGGAGTCATTGGTGGGTGATCAGTCCGCCAAGTTCACTCCGAGATGTGCGCGGAGTTCTCTGACTTGGGAGGAAACTACTTTAACTTTTATATGACTAACAAGCCAATCGCAAGTCACCAAATGTGAATAATTTAGAACCGGCCAGTGATGACGTGCGTGTTTGCATAAAGTTGGCGGGAACTTTTTACTGCACCGGGGTTTTCTTACCGTAGCAGAAAATGCCACTGTGGCGAGAAATTCCACTGCGTTATAGGCATCAAATCAATGAAACCTTCCACTGTGACATAGGCACTCAACTACTGGGCTCTGACACTAACTTCATGTCCCACTATGTCAGTGACCTGGGAGTGCCTGTTTGGGACTACACCCCCCCCCAAACAGGTTTTGTGCAAGCCTTTTCTGGGTTCACGCTTTACAAGCTGATGGATGCCAGATTGTCAGCAAAACCACTACTCTTTCTCTTCCCCCCCACCCCCAATTGTTTGATATGTAGAAGCAAGTACATTTTATAATTTACAAGCTTATTCTTGTAGATTAGTACTTGCATCAAGGGAGCGTAGTGTCCGTTGGATCAAACTAATCTGCAGAATCTTAACTTTTTTTTCCCTCCTTTTTTAGTTTATTTGATGTGGTTACAGACATGATGTTATTTTGGTGGTCCCCCCCCCCCTTCCCCCTATTAATCGTTGACATGGGTAATAACTTTTTGCCCATCCTCTCTTGGAATGAAACTACTTTGGTTTGGGAGCCAGAATTTGCAGATTTTGTAAACTATACCAGAACAGGGAGGAATCTTTGAAGAGCTGAAAGATTCAATCCAAGTGAGAGGTATGTTATTTGTCTTTATGAGGTCACAGTTCTTGGAGAAGGCCCATTTGTCTCTATCTACAGTCTTTCTTCTCTGCAAGCATGTGAATTGTTCCCTTTCCCTTTTCCTTTGCCTAGGATCTTTGTCTCCTGAAATGTTTCTGCAGCTTTTTTCCCTTAATGGTTGGAGTTGATTTACCTCTGCTAGTCACTGTCTTGCATCTTTACATGTATAGAGCAGTGGTTTTCAACTTTTTTTTTTTTTTTTTTGTACCAGGACCCATTTGTAAACATCAGCAGCCAATCCTGACCCACTGCCCCCCACTCCAGCCCCTCAGTGTGCAGGACAGGAGAGGCTGTGTGTGGAGTATGGGGAGTCCCTTGCAGGCTGGAACTCGGCCAGCCTGCAAGGGAAAACCATGGTTTCCCATGTTTAAAGTTTGTTTGAGACCCTTTCATATATTCTCGTGACCTACTTTTGGGTTGCAACCCACAGGCTGAGAAACACTGCTGTAGAGGACTTAAAACCTTGAACACCATAATATAGCTTTGCAACTCTGGGAAAGAGTGTTGATTCAGATGCAGGAAAACCACCCCAACGTTGTTCAGTTGCTTCCTGGTTGATCTTAAAATGCATCATGAAACATTTGGCACCTTTTAAAAAGGATTATTAAACCTTCAATATGTACTTGCTATTGTAACTGGAACCCCAAAGCATCCCCCACAAAGTGAGCAAGGCTTTTGTTCTTCTGTTTCCCCATACAGAACTTTGGATGAGACCTCTATGTTTTTAAGATTAATTTTGAAAGATGCTTATACAGTTGAACTTGCTACATCCACCTTTTCCATAGAGAGATGGTTTTTGGCAGGTACTGCTTTTTGTGCTGTTTGCTAAATGATAAACATGCATTTAAAAACAAGTGTTAATGTTATATGTCATAACTCATCTTAATTCTCATTATTAGTATACTTCCTCGTGCCAGGAGGCTAGGAATTCCAAACATGGAAACAATAGATTGAATGTATCATTGTTCTTATTGAGTGCAGCTGCTGAGTTGATTTAGGTTTATTTGCATGCTAATATTTTCAATTACCTTGATTAACATGGGGCACATGGCTGTCTAAAATCAGCAAGTGCATTAGTCATCTACCCTTCTAGAATTAGCTTTGCAAATCATTCTCCCCTAAACTACTTTTTTTTTTTTTTTTAAGAGTGACTTGGTTTTTATCAGAGTTGGTTTTGAAGTGGGTAATATTATGTATGCATGAGATACCAATGCGTGCATTTTTGTTGCTTAAATATTTATCTAAAGGAAAGGCTTACCAGATGCAATACAGCATTGGAAAAAATAATTTTGGTGTTTTTAAAAAAAAAAAAGAATCTGTTCATGGATGATCTGTGAAAACCAGGGTGAGAAATTCAGTTAGAAAGATGCTGATGAAATATGAGATTACAACACTGTAGCATCTCCTTTTTGTATTTATCCATGTACTCCACTCTTGGGGTATGAGATTGGAGTGGGGGGTGGTGCAGGGTGGCCATAAATAATGCTTAATTCTCTTATTCTTACTACCACTGGAGTCCACGTTTTTGCAACATAGCATTATTTTTACTTCATGCCCATTGCCAATAACTCCCCACCCCTCCAAACAATCCCTTAGGGCCTGCCCCAACTTGTTTGTAGAGGGGGTACAGATCCATCATGATGGATTCTCAGTCCCCTGGATTCAAGAATTATCCATCATGTAACACTGCCAAACTGATTAACAAGCAAGTAACACTGAGAGTGATCACTGCCATGCTGTTTTGGATGGGCAGGTAGTGGGGAAGCTTCAGCCAGTGGGCTCCTGCCTAACACATGGAGCTCTGACTCTATCTCTTGGCTTCCTTCCACCTGCTTGCCTGGCCAGCACAATGAGCAGCCACCTGTGGGTGGGTGGAGCCGGTGGAAGGTGGTTAGGAGTTGGAGCTCCAGCACTGAGCAGGAGCCACCTGGTTGAAGCTTCCCCCTTGCCCACCTTGAGTGGCACAGCAGCAGCATCAGCCACAGTTGAAGGAGGCAAGGGGAGTAGAACAGCCAAACCAGTCTGGGCCCCAGGCTTCCGGTGCAGCTTCCGGTGGGGCTGTTCCTGCTGTGGCTGTAGCTGGCAAACTGCTGCTCTGCTCCTCATCTTCCAGTGATAATGCGAGCTTGGCCAGCTGCAGACACACTGGGAATAGTTGCATCAGAAGTTGTGGCCTTCTGGGCTGGGGCGGGTGGGTGTGGGCGGCAGGTCAGTACGGGCTGCCCTGGGCAGGGCTCAGACCCATGTGGAGCACCACTGGGGCAGCCACCAACCAGGTGAGCTCTACTGCAACCTTCCCCTGCCTCCCTTCCTCCCCACACACAGAGGACCAGGCATTCAGGGAGTGGATCACATCTGTCCCACTCCCAAACACTGCTTCCTGCCTACCCAAAGTACCATAGGGAGTTTTGGTAAATTGTTGCATGGTGTAAGGGGGTGCTGACCAGGCCTGTGACAACTCTCAAAACTCCCTACATGGCCCTCGGACCCAAGTAATTGCTCACCCCTGGATTACAGCCTGTTCCATCACTGAGAAGTGTAAAGTGCTCCACCTGGGGAGGAAAAATCTGCAACAAGCTTACTGGCTCAGTGGTTCTATGCTAGCTAGCACTATGTCTTAAAGGGGCCTGGGGGCCGTAATTGACCATAAAATGAATGAGCCACCAGTATTATGCTACAGTTAGCAGAGCAAACAGTACCCTGGCATGCATCAATCACTGCATCTGAAGCAAAACTAAGGAAGTTATTCTCCCGCTCTACTTGGCATTGGTGAGGCTGCAGCTGGAGTACTGTGTCCAGTTCTGGGTGCCACACTTCAAGGATGTGAAGATGCTTGAGAGAGTCCAGAGAAGAGCCACTTCTATGATTTAGAGGCCTGAAGAACAAGCCATACAAGGAAAGGCTGACAGATATGGGACTGTTCAGCCTAGAAAAGAGAAGACTGGGGGGATTTGGTAGCAATTTACAAATATCAGGGGTGAGCATCAGGGGCTAGGTGAACAACAATTCACCGAAATGTGTTGGGGGGGAGGGGGTGGAAACCAGGAGCAATGGTCATAAACTCCTAGAAGGCTTTAGCCTGGACACAAGGAAAAACTTCTTCATGGTTTGTGTGACCAGACTCTGCAAATAGACTCCCAGCAGGGATGGTGCAAGCATCTACCCTGGAAATTCTTAAAAAAAGATTGAATGCACAACTTGCTAGGGTTATTTGACCCCAGCAGTCTTTCCTGCCTAGAGCAGGGGGGCTGGATCTGATTATCTCATGAGGTCCCTTCCAGCCCTAAACCTCTGTGAATCTGTCAAGTTCTACCAAGATGAGTAACTCTATCTTTACTGGCCTTTGAAAGCTGCTTCTAGTCTGATCATTTTTTTTTTTTTTCTCACTATAAAAGATTGGCCTTTAAAACTGAATTTTTACTTGGTATTATTTTTTTTCTTGCATAGGATACTTTTTAAGTTTCTTTGAGAGTATCAGTAGTTTAATAACATTTCATACATGCATATGAATTTCAGTAATATCAAAGTCCTGTGTACACGAGCAGTGGTCAACAGATGTGTTTCCTATGCAGATCTAAGTAGGAACCTACGTAATTCACGTTTTTGTGAATTTCATGGAAACTCTAAAATCTGGGATTGTTTGCGAAATCAACAATAAAAATAACTGCCTTCAAAATAAAAGGCTGGCTCTGCAGTAGGAGCCAATAATAGTTCTTGTTGCTGGGAGGCTGGTGGGGTGGCACGAAGGGCAGCAGACGGTGGTGGCTGTCCCCATGTCTCTTCTCGTTGCTGGGGTCTTTCTGTCAATCGGTGCCAAGAGGCAAAGCAGCACAAGGGCAGCCAGCAATCAAAATGGCAGCTACCTCTTTGTCCCTTCTTTCCCACTCCTGCCCCAGGTCTCTTCGCCAATTGACTGTGAGGGTAAGGGCCGCCACAAAAAGCCTATGAAATCAGCTCTGCGCACCATTAGTGAGCCACAAAACTCCTTTGCATCTCCACGTTTTAAGTAAGTCCCTAAACACAAGAAAGAGCGGTACATGGTTCTCAAACTTTGTGCATCTGGTAGGTGATGCTAAATGCTTCTTAGCATTTGAGCATACTTGCTACTTCAAACATCTAGGGAATATTTTAAGGCTGCTAAGCATAGTTTCCACGTATGTTACTACTAAAATTGCATGATTTCTTTGTGGCTTTTTTCTGCTTTCCTCAGAGCAGTTAAATTAAATTAAACTTGATATATGTGTGTATATGTTTAATTCAAATATATAAATAAGTCTGTGTGTGTATGTCTCTTTTGTTTATAACTTATTTGAAGGGCATATTTTTGTCAATTGTGCATGTTTTTGCCACATGTGGGAATGAGAAGGATGTCTCGTAAACAATTGTTTAAATGTCTGATTTCAAAGTATTTGCCAGGCTACTCTTTTGGCTGTTTAGTCCTTGTCAGATGAATTTTACATCAGTTGTAGCTGTTAAAACAGGAAATGAAATCAAGTGTACATGTAGGGAATATACTGGCCAGAAATATTCAAAGGCTTAATAGTAAACATTTTATTTTAGGGATTGTAACAATTTAAAGCACTTGATTAATTTCTTTCCATCTTATGCTTCTAAAAATTCATGAATTATGTTTGTAGTAAATCAAGCTACAGCAGTTATGTTTCTTTTCACTATTGAATCTGTGGCTTATATTGCCACATACCAGTCAGTGTCTGAGAGTTGCACCTAGTTTTAGAAAATCCTCATATTCTGTAGCTAGTTGCATTTTGGCTAACTGGTTTATTTCAAACAGGCTATCTTTGAACATTAAGTAATACAGGGGGTGAAAAAAAATTGCCACATAACTTAGAGATTAAGATTCAGAGATCCTGCAACACAAATTCTACATCTGTTTTGGGAATGGACTATTACTGAATTGCTGCCATCCAATGATTTCTGACATTTATTGTGGCATTGGGTGGACCCTTGTTGTGGAAGAGGGTCTTCTATCTTCTTCAAAATAGATTTTAATTTTGGGCAACCAGTTTACCCACTGGGGCTACTGGAAGGAAGAAAAGGAGGTTTTCATAATATTGCACATTCTGACTTGAAATAGGAGTGGTGTCTTTTTGCTGTTCTGCCTTTCTTAGTTTCCTGGTAGGTGTGTCCAAATGGAATAAGAGCATTCTACTTGGTTATGAATCATAGAAGTTAATGAGACTAGAGACTTTATGCCATCCTTGCTGACCCTTATTAAACAGGGGTGGGTAAATACAGCCTGTGGGCTAGATTCAGCTTGTCAGGTCATTCTATCCAGCCCATGGTAGGTCCCTTGGTCTCTCTTAGCCCAGGTGTGGGTGACAGCCTGAGCTGTGGTGCATGTGGCTGGTCACCCTGCCCCTGGGTGTGGAGGTCCTACCTGTTATGGAGTACAGCTTGCCCTACCCCTGCGCGTGGCGCTTGGATGTTGCAGGAGCTGTAGGGCAGGGGGAGTGCAATGGCTGAACTCGGCTTCTCAGCAATCCCCGTGCCAGCAGCTTCTTCTAGTTGCCACTGCCAGTGTCTTAGCCACTGCCACTGCTAGACCTGGCCCCACTCCCTAGGCACCCCGGACCTGTCCACCCCACACCTACCACCAGGGGTGCTGGATGGAGCAGACAGGAGGGGTCTGCATGGAGATGGGCCTGAGACCCCTGAGGGCAGGGTACGCTTGGCTTGTCAGGTGGTTAGGGCTACAGGGAGGTGGGGAGTGGCGGTTAGGATTGCAAGGTGGTGACAGCGTGGGGCCGGAGCCCAGGACAGCCACAATGGTCTGGCTCTGAAATAGGAGTGGTGTGCTCCTCGCACATCCCTGTGACAGGCTCCGATTCCACGGGGGGTGGGGGGCTGCTGCCTGTGCAGCCAGTGCCTGTCGCACAGACATGCAGGCAGTAGATTGTGGCTCTGCCCTGGGCCCTGACCCTGCCCTGTCACTGTCCCGTGATCCCAGCTCTGGCTGCGGCCTGCAGAACCAGAGCCCGTTGCAGGGACTTGCAGGGAGTAGATCATGGCTCTGCCCTGGACCCTAGCCGCATGCTGTCACCACCCTGCAATGCTGTAGCTGCCCTCCAATCTTGGCCCTAGCTGCCCTGCTCCTGGACACCACTCCCTGCCTACCTGTGTCCTTATGCCATCTGCCTGGCTGAGTGTGCCCTGCCTGTGGGAGTCCTGGGCTGGTCTCCATGAAGACCCTGCCTGCCCATCCACCTGCTTGCTTCATCTGGTGCCCCTGGCAGTGGGTGTGGGACTAATGGACCAAGGGTCAGATTGGATCAATTGCCATCTCCCTGATGCCCCTCCCCTATGCCGTGTAAACAGCCAGGCGAGGCTGGGTTGGTGACCTCCCAAGGCTCTAGGCTCACTAAAACTCTTAAGTGACCCTCCAGCCCTAATAATTGCCCACCCTTGTTATAAAAGCTGGAAGTGGCAGCAGAAACACTACAGGCATGAAGATTAATAGCTAATCGGCATGGACTGATAACTAACCGGAGGTGGAAAAGTGCATTTCTTTTCTCTACTCCTAAAGTAGTGTAGCAGTTGTGCAAAACAGAAGATTCTTTACAGTACCCTCATCACTTTAGTCTGTAGGGATGCTTTTAGTCTATTAGAAGTACTGTCTAATCTCTTTACATATTTACCACCTTTGTGTACTGACAGCTCTAAGATTTGGAGTCTTCATCTCAGCATACTGTCTTGTCATCTACTTCACTTTAACTCCAGAATTCTGTAAAAAGTCTGCATTTCTTCAGGCTCTCCTTGAGTTGCTCATTACCTTGGGAATGTACAGAATTTCCATTCAGGACTGAATATCTTAACATCTGGATGCTTGCTACATGGCTGGGAGGTAAAATTTTGCATACATTCCTGAAATTGCAAGTGAATCCCTGATTCTCTAAACCTAATGGAATAGGAGGCAAGGAAACTTAAATTGCTCTCACTTCTCTGAATGTTCATAAGTATACCCTAGAGAAGGAGAGGTCTCAACTGGAAAGTTAAGGAAGAATGTGCTCCGTTTCTCTTTTTCCAACCTGTTTGCCTGTCAGACTCTTCTTTAAAGCCTGGTTCTGCCACCCACTTACAAAAACAGTGTTAACATTTTTTGCTAATAGACCTCTGTAATGCATATGCTTTGTAACTGGGACTATATCTTCCCTGTTATTTTGCTTACTTATAGGCTTTATAGACTAGTTTTTGGGTGTTGTTTGAATTTCGTGTAAAAGTGACCTGCAGATATTTTTAAAGGTTGTTGAATAATCTTTCTAAGGCAAAATAGCTAAGCTTAAAATGACGTTAATGCACACACTTATGTTTCTAGGAAGCATCTAAACTCATCTCTTTTTATAAGGAAAGAGGATTTTAGCCTTTCTAGCCAAGTGTCTCTAACTTTAAAATTGTCCACATATAGGTTAGCTTGGCGCTAAGCAAGCTTGCATTCTCTGTTTATGTAGAACAGTGTTGTTGTCACCCCCTCCCCGTGCTCCTCTCAGAAAATACCAGATCAAAAATGGACCTGTACGTTTTGAGAAGTAACTCTTTTTTGCCATCAAATTTTTCTAGTGTATGTAAAAAGTGCTATACAGGTGGCTTCCTGTCTCCAGTTCCAATTTTTGAGACTCAAAACTAGGGTGCATATGGGTCAATATATGCAGGGTATGTAGGCACAGACTTGTCTAGAGATTGATTTACACTTCATTCTGTTGTGTTTGTGAATTTCTGGTTATCAGGATTTCCATTTGCTTGGATGTCTTGCTAAAGGAAATCCCAAACCCAGTTCAGTAAACTCCTGACTTGGCTACATGTGGAAAGAGTCTAACTTTGTTCCTAGCCTGACATGGATGGGAATGGTGTTTGAACTATACTGTTCTTCTTTTCATTATTTCTCTTAAGCCCTCTAAGAAATTACAGAAGGGTTCAGCCAGTTCTAAGTTAACAAACAAGGTTTTATTCACTTTGCATTAGGTTTTGAGTATTGTCTTGGAAATTTGGTCCTCTTGCCTAAAAATATATTTTATGCAAACAACTGTTTGACTAGACCACAGATATTAAAAAAAAAAAAAAAAAAAAGAGAGAGAGAGAAGCAAATTGTAGGAGGAGAAAAAAATGGGCATTTCCCTGGCCAAAAAAAAATTGAGTCCTACCTTCATCTGATCGTGAATGCTCAGCATGGATAAATAGTGAAGTGCAGGATTCTAACTTTATTGTTAGATGGTCCAGGGCAAAAAGAACTGCCAAAGTAAGCCACACACTGGGGTTATTATGATGTTATAGTAGCTGTTTAATTACAGCTCTAAAAATGTTCCCTTTGTGCTGGAAAGAAAAATTACTGTAGTGATTTTGCTCATATAATGTTGATATGCTCCACTTGGATGTGTACATCTCCTCTACTGTTCTGGCTATAGGTAGGGACCTACCAAGTTTCACGGCAGAAGTGAAGTGAGCAGTGGCTCCTTTAATCTTGCAGGTTCCCCTGTACTGCACCCTGCCCTGCTCACTGATGGAGGGGCCCCACTTGTGGCTTACTCCTGATCAGCGGGTAGGGGAAAACTGCAATTTTAAATATGGCACCGTTTTTGACTCCTGGTACTGATTGGCCTCTTACAAGCCTTGCTGTTTGCTGCTAACTGGCAGGGAGGCAAAAGCAGTGCCATGTTTAAAACCATGGTTTTTGCTTCCCTGCTGATCAAGGATGCCCTGGAGAGCATCTTGGTAGTCCTTGCTTCTCCCACCCACTGTCCTGCTTATCCTGTGCATTGGTGCTACATTGTTAGTACTGGCAGAGGATCTAGTCAATAAGAAGGCAGGGGAGATTTACACCTTTTATAGACTAACTACATAAATGCATACGCTTTGATAAGCAGCAGGTTACTTGATCAGATGCTGAGGGGCCTGCAGGAAGCAGAGCTTCTAAATAGAAAGCAGTGATTAGAATGTAGAGAATAGGTACAGCGGAGGAAAGAGGTGGGAGTACTGCTGGGGGGAAGCAAGGTGGGTACCTGAGAAAAAAGCAAAGTAGTTAATTTATTGAAGTTCATTGATGTTATGAAAGCTAAACCAGATAATGGGATAAGAATTTTTAGTCACAGTTCAGACCAGTGGTATTCAACCTTCTGGTTCCATGTGCTTGGGGGAGTATCATGGACTGCAGACTGAATCCCCCCTGCTGAACCCCGTGTGCTAGATCTAGCTACATGCAAGACTACATATGACCCATAGAGAGGGACCTACTTAATTCACTGTTGTGTGGAAACCGTGCAACTGGGCATGGTCTGCAAAATTCATAATAATAATAATAATAAATCAGTGAACTAAAAATTAAAATGCTGGCTTTCCCAGTGTGAGCCAGTAGTTCTCATGGTGGCTGCGGCGGGGACTTGCAGCCTGCTGGGGGAGGAGTAGGGAGAGCTGCCAGCACAAAGTGGGGAGCAGCCAAGGTAGTGCCTCCCCCACCTGGTACTACAGATTGGCTGAGGGGCAGGGCCATACAATAGACAGCCCCCTTGGCCAATCAGTGGTAAGGGGAGGGCTTGCTACAAAGAGGCCACAGAATTGGCTTCACATGCTGCTAGCCACCCGTGAAAATCCCTTTCGTTTGCCACAACTTGGGTAGATGCCTACCCATGGGAGTCTGGAAATCTGGCAGGGAAGTGCCAACTTAATCCTGCCCTGCCACCAAAGTTTTGGAACCAGGGAGAGACCCACAGGCCAGATGACGTGGCCTCATGGGTCAGATTTGGTCCATGGGCTGGAGCTCGAGCAACGGTGACTTGAGACCATATTTAATATAGTTTGGTCTGGGTGATTCCTTGTTTGGCTGTTTCTCATTCAAGTTGGTTTAAAGTTTTGGTATCTAATAACAGCTACTCTGAGGTCAGTGATGGAACGTCTAGGGAGTTTAAAGTGTTTTGAGACAAGCTTGTGGCTCTCTGGAATTGATGTCAATGTGGTCTTCATTCACTCTTTCACATGGGGATCACATTGTCTGTCCAATGTAGACAGAAGAGGGGTACTTACTGTAAGCAGTTGTTGCCAATTTATGTTGGTAGATTTGCAAATGACAGATGTTACCTGTGTTGTTAGGTTCAGTGAAGATGTGGTCTGTGCTGGGGGAGCACAGCTGGCATCTGAATTTGCAAAAAGATTTTGCCTTTGGTGAGGATAGGATTTAGGTAGGCTGTTGCTACAGAGTTGTTTAAGATTGGGGGGGGCTCTGTAAGCCAGGTTTGTTTCCTCTGGCTACTTTGGTTGTTGTTTTCCAGTGTGGCTGGAGGCCACTAACAATGTTTCCAGGGTGTTCAAGCTGTAGGTTATAGGTGACAATGAAAAGAGACTCCATTGCTCTTGACTCAGGATTGGTATTTTAGCAAGTCAGAGAAGGGTTGCAGTGGTTTGTTCTGTTTGTTTGAGTGGCTGCAGTTTTAGGATTGTATTATAAGTACACAAACCTCTGATCCAGATGTTAAGGTATCTGTCCTGGTCAGTAGGATCAGAGCAGATATTGGTATAACATAGAGTTTGGCTGTAGTGATGTGCTTGGCATGAAAGCTGCTGGCATAGAGGTAGCTGTAACAGCTGGTTTGTTTCTGATAGTGTGGTAGCAATATAGCTATGTAAACTTTCAGAGGTGTCCAAGAAATGAATTTGTTTGGAGTATTCCAGAATCATTTTGGAGGGGTGGATATTCTAGTCAGTAGTTATTCATACTTGAGGGCACTGCAGTTCATTCTCTTGGTTTTGTGGGGGCAGTTCAACGTATTCAGGTGAAGCTGCTCAACTTCTGCATCTGGTAGCAGTTACTTAAGGCAGAGGTTTTCAACTGGGGGTATGCTAGTGGATCAGCCCCTGAGGGACTCTTCTTCCTCCTCCTCCTCCTTCCCCCCCCCCCCCCCCCAATTAGTTGACTGGCTGTGGAGGTACAGTGACTCAAAAAGGTTGAAAAACCTCTGACTTAATGTCTTGCATTTCCAGGGCCTTCATGAATGAGAAGTGAATATTATGATCAATCCAGAAACTAAGGCAGTTAAAAAGCCTCTAGTGGCTGAGGCCTGAAGGTTAGATATGACAAAAGCCAGGGTAGATAAAAATCAATGATTAAAAAAACCAACAAAAACATTGTATTTTAATTTTTTTTTAAAGATGCTTTCGAAAATTTTTTTTAACATATAAAGATATTTTAAATGAAAACCATGTTAAAACTCAAGTTACCATCATGGGATAGGGATTATAACTTCTAATTATATACTTTTTGAAACTATATATTCCTGTAACTTTTTAAAAAGTTTTATAAATGGGTCACAACCAGCCATGGACAATTCTAGGTGTATAATCTTATGGGGGTCCCAGAGGCTCCTCTGTAGATTAGTAAAGATTTAAAGAAAACCACTGTACCCAATGGGACTCAGTGCTCAGTCTAGAAGATCCCATTAAGCATCTCTGCAATGCTTAGTTTCAGTTACCAAACTGTGGATTTGTCTCCAGAGATAATATGCAGACAAGGTTCTATGTGTAGATGTGATATCTTTTACTAGACCAACTAAATAATTGGAAAAATTGTTCTTTGCAAGCTTTTGGGCACAAATGCCCTTCTTCAGGCATAGGGAGAGTTTGTTGCCCACAGAGAGAACATCCTTGTTAACAACAGCATATGGAGATGAGAAATAACAGGCCTGATTAGCCAAGCTCCTACTGATTACCTGATTACCTCATGAGCCCTATTGTCTCTCTGTAAGTTTGTATACATACAGTCAGGCCCTTACCTTTCTCTAAAAGTGCAGTTTCAAGCAACTAAATGAATAAAGGATATCAAATGACAAGCATACACTTTTTGTAGAGAACAATGATTAAATCATGCATATCCCCCACCCCCCAAAGTACTTCTTTTAACAAGGGAATTTGCCATCTCAGAATCACTACAAAATTCATTAATTTGATTTAAAAAAAATATTTTTGTCCAGATTTACATGTGTTTGTGCTTAAAATGAAGAATTACTCTTGTATGTTGGGGGGGGTATGGGTGGGTGGGTATAGATTTGTCTGGCATGGAGGGAGGATGTGCATGTGTGGAATTTGTGGAGTTATGGATAGGTGTGGAGGGTGTTTGTGAGGTGAGGGAGCATGTTGGTGTTTATATGGGTGAATATGTGGGGTGTGGGTGGGTATGGAGTCTGTGGGAGGCTGTGTGGGAGGAGGGTGGCTAGAGAGGGTTGTGGCATGTGTGGAGGGGGAAGATTTGCCCACAGCCTCCCCACGGCAGGCATAGCCCCCACCAGCACTTCTCCAAGCCCTCTCTGCATGCTTCTGCCCCTGGGGCACTGGTGCAGCCCCATGCTGCTGTGAGCAGCCTTCCCCCCCCCCTCCCCCCCCCCCCAATCTGCCATTGCTGCCCTTTTGCTGCTTCCCCATCCCTCCCCCTTGCTTGCTGCTTTGGCACCACATCCCAGCTGCACGATGGAGACCGCAGGACACGGCAGGAACTGGACTGATCTGATGGGCTCTGCATGGGGCCAGCCAGCTCCTGCTGCGTCCTGGGGCCCAGTGCTGCAGCTGGGAACCAAATAGTGCCAGAGATACTGACTAGGGGGTGGGAGGGAAGGGGAGGCAATGGCAGGCAAACTGCTGAAATGCTAGGGGGAGGGGGGCGGGGAGGGCAGGGTGGCAGCAAGTGGGAGTGAGTGGGCATGTGGGTGGGAGCTCAGTGACAGGTGGTTGGGATCTTGGGGCCCTTGTGGTGTGGCAGGGCCCAGAGCAGGTGGCAGGAGCGTGGGCAAGCAGAGGCTCAATGGAGCCATGCTGGGCTGTGCCAGCAGGAAGAGGGGGGAGCTGGCCCAGCTCCAGAGCCCTGCCAGCCCGGTCCTGTGCTCCTGCCACCCTGCTCTGTGCCTGCTTGCTGTCGTAATTCTTTTTATGCAGTAATAGCCCTGATAAAGTCCAAAAATTGTATGTATCAGAGTTATAGAGTAGAATAATAATGTTATATAATGTATGTAACAGAAAAAGAATTGTATAATAAGCGGCTGCATTTAGTGCATTCATATCTAGTTTAATGAATACAGAATCTCATTTTGATATTTGAGAAAGCTGTATCTTTGAGATTTTTGCTACCTATGGTTTGATCCAAATAGTTCAATCTCTGGTTATCTCTTTTCATAGCACATTAGTTGAGCAGTTTAATAAGTATTCTTTATTTCATAGTCTGTAACTCAGTTGTCTATATTAAATGTTTATCAGGAAATCCATTTACTTGAAATACAGCAGTGTAGGCTTTTTTGCCTTATTTTGTGCAGCCTGGTATTGGTGGGTGCATCTACACGAGATGCTACATTGCCATAGCAACAAGCTATGGCGACCTAACATCTAAATTAACTGTGTGCCACTAGGACTGTGCAGTGCAGGCAAGTACTAAATAATTGTGTAGTACCAAATGCACAGTCAGGGGGATGTGTAGACATGCCCAGTGTGTCCTAGATGAGAAGACTACCACTATTATACCTGCCAGGCTTCTGAAGTGCAAAGTAAAAATAAACCGCAATAGTGGTTTTCAAACTGTCCTGGGGTTCAGTGTAAAAAAAAAAAAAAAAAAAAAAATCTTGCCAGGGAATTCCATAAAGAGAGGGGCCCTGTAATGGCGGAGCAGGCTGGGAGCCAGTACACCATGCTTGTGGGGCCAAGTCACCTGACTCTGCATCAGTCTTTAGGATAGTGATGGAGGTTTGGCAGCAGAAAAGAAATGAGGGAATTCTGTGACTTTTTTTTTTGGAAACCACTGAACTACGAGATAAGAAAAATGCTTCAGTTGCATGATGGTAAAATTTGGAGGGTCTTTGCTTGACAAATTGACCTAGTCAGTTAACACCAGAAATTATCTAATTTAGAAGTCATTACTGCTATTGTAAACTAAATGTACGTAAGAGGAAAATCGAGCTACAGGAGAACCCCAGATATCCACATCCTAATACTGGATAAGAAATTGACCTCACTAGTTTGGGTCTCTTTAATTAGACAGCTGGTTGGCTTCCTCCAGAGCTGCTGGAGGAAACAGCTGCTGAGAGGGAGGAGGATGTGTCTTGAATGAGAGAACTGTTGGCAGCTCTGTCCTGAGGAGCTTCAGGGACCCAGATTTCTCCTCCCACTTTAAAACCTCATCCAAGCTTTACTTACTTGAAACCACTGGGAGACATTAACACAAATTGGTAAGTGTGTGGTTCAGATAATTGAGCTTATTGTAATTGCCTCTAATATTTGAATCTTGAGCTTCTCTTCTATATTTAGTGCTGGGTTCTTACTAATTAAAGACCAGTATAGTAGGACCTTATTTTCAATATTCTTTTTTTAGCTTCTAATGTATCACTGTTTACTTAATAGTCCTTCATATCGATATTCTACTGCAAGTGTCTCTAGCTTCTTCCCTTGTTGATATTTTAAGCCTTTGTGTATTAACTTTGGATTTCATCTAAACATTTTAAATAATTTAAAAATTACTAGTGAAATAAAGTAAACATTGTTCCAGTGCACCAAGGCCTATTGTAAGAGCCACACTAAATTCATTTTGCAAAAGAGCCTCGGGACAAGTAAGAGCAGTGTGGCCAAGAGAAATCAGCTCTTGATTTCTCTTGGCCACAGGAGAGAGAATACTGGCATATGATACTTTGCCTTCATGTCTTTTTGAGAGACAGTAATAAGAGCAGTCACAGAAGTCTCACCTACATGAGGAAACTTTCCCACCATCAGTAAGGGGTGTGCTGTTGAATCAATTCAGAGTAATTTAACTGCTACCATGGATAGGGCCTTGCTTTGCTCAGCCCTTTTCTGAAACTGTGATTTTTAAGCATTGGATTTGGTTTTGTCCTTGGGTGTCATGAATGATTTCTGTGTATTGATTCAAGTGCACCAGACATAGAATAAATATTTTGGCTTATGAGGGTTCCATTGTCATGCTGGATATTGGTGTGTTTATATGTGCAGCCTTAGATTATTGCATTGATTTGTGGCTCTAGTAGGAGGAAGTTGGAACTCTGTGTGGCTCAGACAAGACTAGGCTTTTCTCTCCCGTGATTTTGCACTGTTGCAGGTATTTTACCTGTAATCCAGGCGAGCAGTTCCCAAACTGCTACATGTACCACCAGTGGTACACAGACAACTTGGAAGTGGTATGTGGAAGGCTGGGGGGAGGGGCTGCACACACACCCAGCAGCAGCCTGCTGCACACAGCATGCTGCACATGGCCAGGAACACAGCACCATGTGCCAAGCAGCACCCAATAGATAAGTGTTGGGGGAGGGGGGAGAGGGGGCAGATCAGGGCCCCTATGGTGAGGGAGATAACAGGCAGGGGCAAGGGTGAATGGGTCCCCAGGGTGTGGTGCGATGGTCAGAGCCCAGGCGGTTCATCTGTGGGGGGGTGGTCCATGCCATTGTGTGCACCCCCAGATCTGTGTGTGGGGGCAGAGGTGGGCTGCTGCTGTGTGCTAGGCTATGCACCCTGCTGCTGCTGGCCATGGAGCCTTGTGTGATGCCATGTGCCTGCCATGATACTGTGTGCTAGCTGCACTGTCCTCTGCCCACCCAGCGGCAGCAGGCACATGGCATTCCATGCAGCTCCAGAGGCAGCGGTAGCACAGTTCATAGTCCAGCAGCAGTCCACTGCTCCCCCAGGGTTTTTTCCCCTTGAGCTGGCACAAAGGCAGCCTGGGCCTTTCCAGGGAAGCAGTGGGCATTCCGTGCAGGTCCAGAGGCAGCAGCAGTGGGAGGTAAGGGCTGTGTGCACTCTGGGGCAAATATGGGGGGCATGTGCCCCCATGCATGCCAAGGCAGGCATACAGCAGCAGGAGCCCCCCCCTCCCCTCCCCCCCCCCATGCCCTGCTGCCTGTGCAACCATGCAGGACACAGTGTGCTGGCTGAGTGCCTCTGCCTGTCTGGTGGCAGCAAGCAGATGGTGTCCTGTGCAGGTCTGGAGGCAGGGGGGCCTATGCATACTCCAGGGCAGGCATGGGTAGGCATGTGTCCTCTGGATCTGGGCGGAGGTCCTTTGTGCACTGGACTGTTCACTGCGCTGCTGCTGCCGCCGTTGCTACTGCCTCTGGACCTGTGTGGGATGCCATGTGCGTACTGCGTGCTGGTTGAGTGCCTCTGCCTGCCAGGAAGGGGCAGGTAGATGGCATCCTGTGCAGGTGTGGAGTCATCACCACATGGTGCAGAACCCAGCGCTCTGCACACAGATCTGGGGGGCACGTGCCTCACATGCTTGCCCCAGGATGCACTCAGTGGGGGGAAGCGCCCTCCTGTCCTTCAAGGCCCAGGACACCTTTGTGCTGGCCCTGCTGTGGGGATAGGGCCAGCCAGCCCGAGGGGAGAGAACCCCCGGGGAGCAGTGGGCTGCTGCTGCGCTCTGTACTGTGCTACTGCTGCCTCCAGAGCTGTGCGGGATGCCATGTGCCTGCCACCTCCGGGTGGGTATGGGACGCAGTGCAGCCAACGCGCAGAAGGCACATGGCATTGCGCGAGGCTCCTGGGCCAGCGGCAGTGTGGCGCAGAGCCCAGCACCCAGTGGCAGCCTGCCTCTGCTCCACACGCGCGCGCACACACACACATGCACACCCCCCCCGGGGGGCATGTGCCACCCATGTCTGCCTTGAGGTGTACCTAGTGGTGGGGAGCCCCCCTGCACCCCTGGAAAGGCCTGGGCTGCCTTTGTGCTGGCCTTGCCACAGGGATGAGGTGAGCTGGCCCAAGGGGAGAGAACCCCTGGGGAGCAGTGGGCTGCAGCTGTGCTCTGCACCGTGCTACCATTGCCTCCAGAACTGCATGGCATGGGCCTGCCACCGCTGGGCAGGCAGGGGATGCAGTGCAGAGAGAGTGTGCAGAAGGCACATGGCCTCGTGCAAGAGTTCCAGGGCAGCGGCAGCATGGTGCAGAGCCCTGTTTGCAGCAGGCTGTCTGCCTCTGCCCCATGCATGGATCTGGGGGGCATGTGCTCCCTGTGCCTGCCCTGGGGTGTGCGCAAGGGTGGGGAGCCACACCTCTCCCAGTGCCCCTTGATGAGCTGCTTGCTGCTTCGTCCCACAATCCATCCTGGCCCCAAGGTCCCACTTCCTTCCCCGCCCTTGTTCCACTTCCTCCCTCACTGGGGGGGCCTTGATCTGCCCCTCTTCCCCCCCCCCCCCCCCCCCCCCAAAACGCTTCTTCCTCCACAGACTCTGTCTTGTTTGTCTCAAGCCACAGTGCCCCACATCCTGCCAGGGTGTATGGGGACCCTCTCCTTCCCCAGGCTCCACAGCCCCCCATACCTTCCCCAAAAGCATCTCTAGACAGGTAAATTTACAGTCCTTTTTGTTTTTCCTGTTCACAGTTGTTTTATATAGCTACCATAATTGATAAAACAATGTTTATAATTACTAATGTTTTTCATGTTTTAATATATAGTTTGTTGCCTATGTGTGTGAAAAATTTGCTGATCGTACTTAAGACCGTATCATTTTAAACTGGTGGTACTCAAGTCTGTCAGTTTGGGAACCGCTGATCTAGACCCTTCTTTAGGGAGGGCTAGGTACAAATGCCGATGGTTAGTAACATCTGTACAAACACTGCCACTGGCTGAGCTGTGCTAACTACAGAAATATCTGAAAGTTTTATGAAGGAAAAGGCTAGTGTGGACAACATATTAAAAACCAAAAAATCCAAACCCTAGAGAACTTTTAAAACTGGATTCCAGCTGGTGTGAGGACACAATCTTTTTTTTTTCTTCTTTTAGTTTTTAGATTTAACTCCTATTTCAGTTTGAGATGTTGAGATTTCCACAAGGTCCTTACTCTTAAGAGGTTTTGTTTGGCCTATTTACTACTGTATTTACTTGACTCCAAGATGAAGTTACTCCTCCCTCTCAAACAAGCAATATGGTGGTGTGGGGAGGATCTTAAATTTGAGTACTGGCCCAGCTCAGGCTCTGGGCTTTGAGCTGGAGCTCTCTGAGCCACTGCCTGCCCCAGGCATTGGGTAGCTTCTTTGGCAGGGGAGGAAGCATGTTGGCAGCAGAGTACGGGGGGAGCCCTGTCTGTGCAGCTTGGGGGTTGACCATGCCACCTGCTCTCCACCCCGTTGCTGCTTACCTTTCATTCTGGGCTTAGAGCTGCTACTGCTCAGCCAGGCAGTGTGACTGGGTGGGGGCCTGAATGCCACTGCCAGCCCAGGAGCCAGAGCAGAGCAGCAAAAGGTAAATGGTGTGGGGAGGGGGGACTGCTGCAGGAGGGGGATGTCAGGGGGCAAGGAGTGGCGAGCAAACAGCGGGCACAAGCACTGGGGGGCAGGGGGCTGAGGGGAAAGTCGGGGCAGGCAAGGGATCAGGGTCTGGTTCTCTACTCCTTAATGCTTTTTGTCACAGCAGTGTGGGTAGATGAATTTAAGACAGTCTTCCACTACTACATGTGGAAAATTGCAATGGATTTATAATTATCCATGTATAGAATCTAATTATTGGGGGGTGTCATCATTAAGTTTGAAGTTGTCTTGGATTCAGGTAAATATGAACTATTTTGCTGTGAAATGTTTTTGTAGTGGGAGGGTATTTAGATTCCAATGTTGATTCCAATGTTAACTCATGTTTTTAATCTTTGAACAGACAAATTTATCTAGATGTAAATAACTACCAGCTGTGTTGAGTCCTAATATTTCACATTTTTTAGAATCCTTTTTTCTAAATTTTGCCAAGCAGCTGCTATTTTGTCTGTCTACTGGATTGGGAGAATTGATACGGCTTCTTAATAAAACAATTGATCTGTTAAGGGAATGCTTATCTGCTGTTCCTTTTTTCTTTTTTCTTTTTTTTTTTAATTAAGGGGACCTGAAAAACACAATGATCTTGCTACTCTGTGAATGTCCACAGTTGTTTAATATTTTATTTTATCTTGGAAACATTGGGTATTTCTGATTTATGGCTTGATTTTTATTGGAGACCCTTTGGAAACACTTGGAACTCATAATGAATATAACTTAATTGAAGAGGTGAAAGTGACTCAGTATTTTGAATAACTGAAGCCTTTGTTCATTGCACAGTTAAATGAGTATTAACAAAATCCAAAAATGCTGAAACTTCCCCCTTTTAATTGTTCAGACTTTCATTCTGTTTTTTTGGTGACATGACTAGTTTTCAGTCCAGATAATGCTTTTGTTTTTTGCTTTTTTTCCCCCCTAATGTGGAGCATTTTTGTAGAGGGAGAAATTCAACGTATATGTAGGCCCAAAGTGTACAAGTTCATGTGTGGGTTGGTTGGTTTGTTTATGGGTACTTCTAACGTTTTTTAGCCTTGGGAAGTAATCTTACACTGAAAGAAATAAAATACGTAACCCTTCCTGACTTTTGGATGGGGTGGGATACATCTCAAATTACCCTTCACACTGGTGCTGCAGAGTGGGATTATGTGGCTCTCTACTACATCCTTTGTTTGGTAGTTGGATCTACTCCCTCACCTACCTCTTGAAGTGTAAAGCTTTCACCATGGCACTGAAGTGAAGCTGGCACAGTTCCCTTCATTTTAATGGCTATCCATACCAATTTAGATAGCAACGGAAAGTAAACCGTTGTTCCTGTTCATACACTCTTGGTTCTCAGAAACTTATTTTCAGTAGCAAAGCTTTGGGGAATTCTGTGCAGTTAAGGCAGCACTATAATGGCTTACATTTGGAGGCCTGTATTTACAACTATATCGGCTAGAAAAATATTCAAAGAATTAATTTTGTAGGAATTAATGCCTTAATTAGGAAACACTGATCTAACTTGGTAATGTGAACCACGGTTTCATCTGCTTGTGTACTATCTCCTTTCCCTTTCATGGTTTTATAACATCCCATTGGCAACTACAGTTATTTACATGGAGAAGTTAATGCTAGAATGTTTACCTAAATTTATTTCAAACTCCCCGTTGCATAAAACGAGTAACCAAAATCATGCAGTGAGTCAGGTTCCTATTGCCGCTGGCTTCCCTAAGGTCAGTTTGGGGAACCTCTGCTTCAGTCTATGGAGCCACCCACTTGTCATGGGAAGTGTTTGCCTCTGGACAGTGAGTGTTGCTTTCCATGAAGATTTGATTCCTTGTGTATTATCAGTGAAGAAAATTCTAATGTCCAGCCTTTAGTAGTGGGTACTGGTCTAATCTGTCTGTGTGGCATGTTAGCTGTCCTTGTTATAAAAACAGGTTTGATAAATTTGAGCTATGAATACTCTTGTCGTGAAATACAATGAAAAAACATGGGATATTAATTGCCCGCTGTGTAAAAGGTACAGTTTGCTCTATGCCTGACTCAAGCATGTAACAGAAAATGTTTACAGTGTAGAAGACTTATCTAACTCGATACTAAAAATAATCTATAGGGAGCATGTTTAGAGAAGCCTTGCTGAAGATCCTCCAGTTTCATTCACTGGGTAATGTAAGCATCTGGGAACAAATGTGGAAATGTACTTAATATGTGCACAGTATAGCAAAGAACTGTTTATAATTATGACGTGTCGCTGGACTCAACTGCTTTTGACTTCTAGAGACTGCTGTACTACTTTTATCCATCACAGCTTTGTGGCAATCAAAATAATGGAAAGCTTTTTTTCTCTGCACCAAACCTCATATAAAAACTACATTACATTTAAAAGTTACCTTTGTTTAAACAGCAGCACTTTCAGTAAAACTTCTGACTCTGTTCGTGTATTTCATTCTTCTGGAATGCATTTCAGTGATGAGAAGACTTCAGGTTTATCCCAAAGGATACCAAATTAAAAAAAAAAATCATTTTCTGAGAGCGAATGGAGGTAGAACTAAGTCAGAAACAGGATCCCAATGTTAATATCCAGTGAGACATGGTGGTTACTAGCAGGAGCCTCCAAAATGCTGATTAATATAAAAAAGAAAAAAAAAAGTATCAAATATGATCATACCCTACATGGGATGAAATATTTTACTTTTGCAAAAAAAGTTTTGTGAAAAGTGCATATTTCTTCAGAACTTAGGACCATTTATAGATGAATCTAGGAATACTGGCCATCTTTATAAAAAGTATTAATTGGAGCAAATTACAGTTGGAAGGGACCGTAGGAAGTCATTTAGTCCAGCCCCCTGCTCAAAGCAGGACCCCATCCCCAACTATAGGGACCTACCAAATTCGATGGGGCAGAACATGGGGCCCAGCAATCATTTTGTGAGTGGAGTGTGGTGGGCCCTGCCATGCCTCTGGCTGAGGGTCCCCCATGGCCCCACTCCTTGCCAATGATTTGATTGGCTGGGGGGTTATCCATCATGTGCCCCTGCCCCTCACTGCCAATTGGTGGAATAGGGTGGCGCCACATGGCAGGCAGCCTTCATAGCCAATGAGCAGCAAAGGGTGGGAGCGGCAGGCCCCCCCCCCCCCTCCCCCCGGAGGGGTGCTGCAGTGCTCTGATAACTGTTGAAAGCCAACATCTTACTTTCAGTAAGTTTGTCTCTTCTCTTCCCCCTCCTCCGGCCGTGGATTTTTTGGGCAATGCCGGGTTTCACGAAATTGCTATTTCAGTAGGTCCCTAATTGTATCATCCCAGCCAAGGCTTTGTCTAGCCAGATCTTAAAAACCTCTAAGTATGGAGAGTCCACACAAGCTCTCTGCATAACTAACCTGTTCCAGTGCTTAACTACCCTCCTTGTGAGAGAATGTCGTAATATTTAACTTAAACTTCCCTTGCTGTAACTGGAGACCATTGCCCCTTGTTCTGTCATCTGCCACCACTGAGAGCAGTCTAGCTTCATCCTCTTTGGAACTGTTCTTCAAGTAGTTGAAGGCTGTTACTAAATCCCTCTTCAGTTCCTTCTGCAGACTAAATAAATGCAGTTCCCTCAGCCTCTCCTTAGAAGTCATGTCCCCTACAGTCCCCTCACCATTTTTGTTGCCCTCCACTGGACTCTCTCCAACTTGTCCACATTCTTTCTGCAGTGGGGGGCCCAAAACTGGACACAGTACTCCATATGTGGCCTACCCACTGCTGAGTAGAGAGGAAAAATCACTTCCCCGATATGCTGGCAACATTCTTGATGATGCAGCTCAGTATGCTGTTAGCTTTCTTGGTAACAAGGGCACACTGTTGACTCATATTCAGTTTAGTCTCCACTGTATGCCCCAGGCACTTTTTGTACAGAGCTGCTGCTTAGCCAGGCAGTCCCAATCTCTACTGGGATGGGATTGTTCCATCCTAAGGGCAGGACTTTGTATTTGTCCTTCTAGAATGTCATGAGACTTCTTTTGGCCCTATCCTCCAATTTGTTGAGGTCTCTCTGAATCTTAGCCCTACCCTCCAGTATATCTTCTACTCCCTTCAGCTTGCTATGA
The DNA here is from genome assembly GCF_030867095.1 of Alligator mississippiensis. Taxonomy (NCBI): domain Eukaryota; kingdom Metazoa; phylum Chordata; order Crocodylia; family Alligatoridae; genus Alligator; species Alligator mississippiensis. The sequence goes on along the minus strand of NC_081827.1, from coordinate 91,459,602 downwards.
TCCTCAAACTTGCTGAGGGCGTACTCCATTCCCATCTTCCAGTTCCCAAGTGAAGATATTAAATAAAACTGGCCTCAGGATTGACTCCTGAAGCATTCCACTTGATACACACTGCCAACTAGATATTGAGCCATTGATTCCTCCCCTTTGAGCCCAGTGATCCAGCCATTTTTTCTATTCACCTTACAGTCCATTTATCCAACTGTACTTCGTTAGCTTGCTTGCAAGAATGGGAGGATATATCAAAAGCCTTGCGAAATGCAGAGTATATCACATCCACAGAGCCAGTCATGGGGTCATAGTGGAAGGCAGTCAGGTTGACTTGCCCTTGATGAATCCATGCTGATTGTTCCTAATCACCTTCTCCTCCAAGTGCTTAGAAATGGGTTTCTTAAGGACCTACTCCATAATTTTTCCAGCGACTCAGGTGAGGCTGGCTAGTCTGTAGTTTTCTAGATCCTCCTTCTTCCCTTTCTTAAAGATGGGCACTATTTGCCCTTTTCCAGTCATCTGGGACCTTTCCTGATCACCATGAGTTTTCAAAGATAGTGGGCAGCGCCTCTGCAGTCATGATGGCCAACTCCCTCAGCACCTTTTGATGCATCACATCTGGCCTCATGGCCTTTATATGCCTAGCTTTTCTAAATAGTCCCTAACCTGTTCTTTCATTATTGTCGGTTTCTTACCTCCTCCCTAAAGTGTGCTGCCAGGTGCAGTCATCTGGGAGCTGACCTTGCTGGTGAAGACTGCAGTGAAAAAGGCATTGAGTACTTTAGCCTTTTCCATGTAATCTGTTTACTAGGTTGCCACCCCAATTCAGTAAGGGACCCACATGTTTTCTGATCTTCCTCTGGTTGCCAATATATTAAATCTGCACACGAGCTAGCTAATACAAGATATTTTTCACACATCCCTTTCACTGAAGAATGAAAAAATATAGCAGGCACATGCTTGCTTTCCCCCCGCTTTCGGCTGGCCGTAGAGGGGAGCCACTGCCTCTACCCTCCCCACCCTCCCAGCCCTGCTTCTGGTAGGCGGTGGCGCAGAGTGGTGGGTGGCAGCACTCCGCCCCCACCTACCCATGTGTACCCCCTAGCCCCTCTCCGTGTACCCCCAGCTGACAACCCCTGTGCTACATTAATGAAAATAGTCTTGTTTTTAATGGCTACTAAGATTTTGTGCTTAAGTAAAATAATCAAAATCGGAGTTTTTGGCTCCATTCTTGGAAAAAAGCCATGATCATAACCTCGGTTTCTGTGTCTTGCAGCTTAAAAAAAGATTGTATTTAATATAACTACCTTGAAGCTGTTTTAAAAATTAATCTAATGCATATGTATTTTAAATTTAAATCTTGAAATTGTAGAAATCTGATTTAAGTCAAAACTTTATTTAACCCCCTGTTCTGAAATTGGTTATATATCTGTATTGGTTGAATGGTGGTGTAGCTGTGATAGCCCAGGACATAAGTGAGACAGGATTTTTTTGTTTGTTTTTCCTTTGGTAAGATCTTTTACTGGACCAACTATATAATCCAATAAAAGATATCACCAGATGACCTTGCTTTTCATATATTGGAGGAAGCAACCAGTTTACTTGAATTAAAATTCACTTGGTTATACTGGTATGATATTTCTGGAGAAATTCATATTACTTTGATCCAGAGACCTTTGGGAAGGAGCAAGCTTGAGTTGGGCTCTTAACCAGTAGTCCAAAACCAGTTCTTTACCAGGAAAACAGATACTCAGTTTCCCAGCAAACCAAAGTTGGCTGTGTGGTAGAGTAAAAATCAGTATGATTACCTACTGTTGGAGCAAAGTCATGAGTTGATTCTGTTATGTGCAAGATGACCTTTTTGTAATAAATAGCCCTATAACTGCAAGCTCAGATGGTTTTGCCAAGCATCAGGAAGTTTAACTTGCAGATCAGTTGTCATGGGGTTTTTTTGTTTGTTTGTTTTTGCGTGCTTGAAACCATATAAAATTTTAATGTTCAGATACTTGCTGACTGTTCAGTTACATTTTAAAATGCCTGTTGGGTTTTAAGAGAAAAATCATCCAAGATTTAAGGCCTTGGACTACACAAGTATAAAAGAGCATGAAAAGTGTGCTGCATGAAACTTGCAGCATGTGTGCTACAAGTGGCATGGGCAACCTTTGTGTGTGGCACATGGGAGATCAGGGAGAGCACACACAACACCAGATCAGGTAGGGGAATGGGGATCAGAGTGGCAGCAGAGGGGGAGGAACAGGGGGGGCTTAATTTATGCCAAAAAGGCTTGGCTTCACTCCTTTAGGTGTAATATGCTTTCTCCAAACTTTGTGAAAAGTGGACATGAGCCATGAATATGTAGAAAGAATGTTTTGTATGTAATGTTTCTGTCTTCAGAATTGCCAGAAATAAGAAAAGCTTTCTGATTAAAGGTAGTTCTAAGTGTTTCACCCACCCTAGAGAATTGTTTAGTCTTGTGTGTGTAACAGTTCTGTTCATGTGAAATGCCTGGAAGCAGACAATACCACCTGGTCAGTGAAATGTCTTACTGAGTCACTCAATAAAATGTAACAAGATCTTTAAGTTTGCCACTGTGTTTAACAGCAGTTAATCACTAAACATGACTTCCTTTTGAGAGCTTGAAATACTCCAACCTGCAGGTCAAAATGGCTTTGAATCTTTCATCAGGTTTACCTGCACAGAGTAAGATTTCATAAGGATTGTGCAAGTGTCTTCTATATAAATGTTTCAAGTGTATGGAAATAGCTTTCAGGATAAAGGTTGTAGCTGTGTTGGTCTAAAAAGGCAAGGAGTGCGCTAGATGCAATATCTTTTATTAGACCAACTAGACAGTTGCAAAAAAAATCCTTTATTTGTAAGCTTTCAGAGAGAGCTGATTGCTTTATTTTTTTGCTTATGGGAATGTATCCAAGGAAGTAATTTTACTTCAGATTTCTTCAGAAGAGAAACTTCCATAGTGCTTGGAATTGGACTTGGTATTTATGAAGTCCAGACAACTCTAGGGGCTGAGGGAGAACAGTTGTTCACAACGGGTAAGGTTCAGTTCAGTTGATACAGCTTGCTTTATGTATTTAGAGGAATGGTGAGCTATATTATAGCGTTCTTCAGCTGGAACTGTCATCTTGAGTTAATCCACTCAAGTTACTCTGTTTTAACATAGCTTCGAGTGAGTGGAGTAAGAGTGGTGGCACTTGGAAATAATGGTTTGACTAGCATCGAGTGATTAGACTAGCTAGCAGCTGATGAGTTGTGAGCTGCTCTGTCCCTCACAGTCCTTCTAGTCTGTCAGCAGCGTTCAGACTTCTACCCCACTGCCCCCTTCCTCAGTTTAGGTACTTAAGAGCACAGATAATAGTTAACTTGATCTAGAGCACTGATGCTCAACCTTTTGGACCTATGGGCCAAATGAGTGGTGTGGGGCTGCTGCCCTGATCCTGCCTCATGCTGTTTGATTTAATGTGCAGGCCCATGCTATCCAGCCTGCAGGGGTCCCCACAGGTACTGAAATTTGGCAGAAGGGAGCTCCTGTGGGCCAGATGACATGATGCTGTTGTCTGGGAGTTGAGCACCCCTCATCTAGAGGTAGTCAGAGGTAGGTTTCAGTACATCACACAAGTGGAGCCTTGAGCTTATACTGAAAACAACCCTCCTCCCCCTTTTAATGGGGTAGGCAGAGGGCTTGCCATCTAAAGTAGCAATGCTCAACAAGTTGGCTCATTGGGTTGGATGAATGGTGCACGGCCAGTCTGTGTGCCAGGATTGGGGCCCATGAGCTAGCATGCAGTGCTACAGCCCATGAGGATTTCCATGTACCTGTGGGGAGCCCTGTGGGCCCTGCTGTCTCGCAGACCAAGGGTTGAGCTCCCCTGGTCTAAATTATAATTACTTGATCTTCAGCCATTTGGAAGCATATTGTAAAAAAACTGAGGCCCTATTAGGGCTATTTTTAGGGAAGGCAAACTTGCAGGTGAATTATTTTATGATCTTTTTATTCTCAGGCTGCAACTATCAGCTTCAGTTAATGCACTCAAGTTCCTCTATTTGACGTAGGGTTCGAGTGAGTAGAGTATTGCTGAAATTATAGGTGAATTTTGTCTCCTTCAAGGAGATCTTGTTAGAATAATGGAATTGTAGAAAATGAGGGTTGGGAAGGACCTCAGGAGGTCATCTAGTCCAACCTCCTGCTCAAAGGAGGACTGTCCCCAACTAGATCATCCCAGCCAAAGCTTTGTCTAGCAAGGTCTTGAAAACCTCCAAGGCTGGAGATTCTATAACCTCCCTGAGTAACCTGTTCCTGTGTTTTACTGTTTTTCTGGTGAGAATTTTTCCCAATATCTAACCTAAACTTTCCTTGCTGCAACTTGGGAAATTTCCTTCTGTATGTTTAAAAAACAAGAACAAAAAGGCAAGTAAAGCTGACCTTCCTCTTTAGTGAATCAGCGCGCGCATTTCTAAATGACACATGTTTTGAGGCTACAGCAGTATTCTCTCAAGATGGATTAAAGGGAAAGGCACAGAAAATAGAAACTTAAAGAAGTCTAAGAATATTTTTCCCCACCTTGCCTTGCCATTCCATCCCCCCAGGACCAGAAACTTACATATGTAAGTTGCTTGCACCTCAAGTTCAAACCCTTCCCTCCCTTGCTCCCCCACCCAACTCTAAGGGAATGAAAATGGGGATTTCCAGTGGAACAGTCCCTTCTGTGTGTAGTGGCTGTGATGATAGGCAGAATAAGTCAGAACTTCACATTTTTATATTAGGAACTCTGTAGGCATTTTAGAAAACTGGTTTCTGTTTGAACCCAGAGAGAGGCTTACTGAAACTTAAGCCCAGACTTTTTCACCTGTTTTATGTTCCAGCATGTCTGAAAATTGAAATAAAAGTAGCACTTGCCTAAATTCCCCTTCCCTTAGGCCTGATCTCTCAAAATGGGATTCTGGCCTGTTATCAAGCTCTCTTCGAAGTTATTTTGATTTGCTTCCAGAGCCTTCAGTAGGGCATGTATGCTCCACCAAAAGGAAGGAAAAAAAAAAAGGAAGAAAAACCTGTGTCTTTCTAAGGATTTAGCGCACTTTCTATAGAAAAAAACTGAACATTCTTTAGAGCCAGGTCACTGCTGCTGCAGAAACAGGCAGCTCGTCACTGCTGGAAAGCCTTGGGGGTGGGAAAGAAAAGAACCTGTCATGGTGGGAAGGGAGGGGAGTTGCAAAAACCTTTGGGGTCTAAACAGAACAAAAAAGCAGATGGTTGCTCTTTGAAGCCTTGTCAGCAAAGAAAACAAACTACTGGGCCTTTCTCCGCCTAGCAGGCAAGCTCCTTTAGCCAGAGCCAGTGCTGTGTGTGGTGCTTAGAGCTTGACTATGATCCTGGTCTGGACTGGCCCTAGATCCAGTGCGCAAGAATTGCATGTGGCACCCACACCAGACGGTACATGCCCCAGACTGGCTCTGTGCGTTACATGGGGCTGGGGCAGTGGAGCCTGCTTCTTGTGATGTGCAGGGCCTGTCTGAGACTGACAGGCAGCACCACTGGACAAATGATATGGCTACATGGGACATATCTGTCACCTTTACTCTGGAAGGCTACTAGACGTTGTCCAGCTCTGCCTACATCATTGTAACGTGTTTACATTTTTTTTTGTCATTGGTGCTCTCCTGGAAGCAGGGTATGGAACCATTCAGGCCATTTGGTTGCCTTCATCAGTACTGGAGAAGTTATTGTCTGATAGCTTTTTACTTTTTGGGGGTGCCTTTTTAATAACTTCTTTGTCTTCTGTGAATCAAGTTATATAGGCTATTTGCTGTTTAGGAGATAACTGTGAAAGTCAGATACTTTGGATACAACATGAGTCGTTTGAGGTTTTTCCTATAATTTAGGGTTTCCTATTACTAGGGACCTACCCAAATCATGATTTCATGAAAATTGTGAAATCCAGCATTTCCCATGTAAGTGGTTATTGCCTGCAAAATCCACCAGAGAGCAGGGAGACTTACTGAAAATTAAATGCTGGCTCCCTAGAGAAGGCTGTCTGTTGTGCAGCCCAGCCCCATAACCAATCAATGCAAGGGGCGGGGCTATATGATGGACAGCACTCACAACCAATTGGTAGTATGAGGGCCCTGCCATAATCAGTTTGTGAAAATGGCAGCTGGCCCCACAATCTCCCTGCAAAATTGACCAGCTGCCTCCTCAAGTTGGACAGACCGCTTACATGTTACAGCTCATCTTTCAGTCTTTAAGACTGGTTGCAGGGCAATTCAGAATTAGGCCAGTGGTTTTCAGTATATGGTCCATGGGCCTCTGGGGTCTGCAAAAGATGACTATATGATTAATCAAAAATATGTGAATACCCACAGTTACAATTCAAAAGGGTCCATACCTCCATTCAGAATTTCCAAAGGGGTCCAATAATGAAAAAAGTGTGCAAACAATTGGAATGGACTTACTGCTGACTAAAATAGGCTTATATATGAACTTTGCTGTTTTGCTGTGCTGTGCCTAGTATTTACCATTTCAGTTTGGAAAAATGAGCAGTGTTCTGATGTGGAAATGGTGCTGTCCTGGTGTTTGCTTCCTGGAATGAAGATTTGCTTTAGTGGAACCTCTTTGAATTGTATGCTTTTGAATGGTCCTTTCCCAAGTAAATAAAAATGCTGCCTCTGTTTCAAAATCGTGGTATACAGCTGCTCTTTACCCTTCTTTGGAAAATGAAAGCTTGCCAATGGTACACTATGAGGCAAGTTATCAGTATTATTAGCAGAAGCTGCTGAACTTAGTGCTAACTTAAACAGCTCATAAATGTTAATCACTTGGCAAAATTGCTGGAGAGCCTCTCCGTGTCCTAGAGGCACTAGCTAATATGTCACATTTTTCTCAAAAACTGGTGACATTTCTTGGAGATTCCAAATAGCAACTTCTTCAGTTGTTACAATGAAATTATTTAATACACTGTAGTCCATTCAGAACGGTAATCTTTTTAAATTACTTTTTTCACTAGCAGTAATATTGCTTGATTCAGATGCATTTCGATAGGCTTGGATTTGAATATGCAATAGAATGAGTAGACAGTTCAACAGAATATACTGTTTGCTTACTGGTTTATTTTTGGAGATCTCTTGCTGCTACTTCTCTAGTCTCTCATAAACTAGGTGTTTTTCCAGAATCGTGAACAATTGATGGCTCTTTCTGTTGCGCAGCAAAGTTGTCCTTCATACAGGTCTCACCAAGGAGTTGTCAAATGAGCAGGTGCTCCATGGTCTGTATTTTACATGCATTTGTGTCAGAGTAGGCCCATTTAATCATGTTTGTTTTTGATCTTCTACTCTGTGCAGGTGGTTCAAGCATCACCATGTTGACCAGTCTGTATCAGCCTCTCTAAGAAGATTTTTGGGGTTCCAGGTCCATTTCAGGGCATCTGGTTGTGCATAATCTTTCCTTCCATAACCTCTGTTATGCCTCGTTAGCCATTGTCCAAGGGTGCTACACTGGTCACAAAACTTTCATGCTTTAAGCCATTTGGTTACTTCTGTGCGTCTATAAAATGGATGCCTGGTGTCCTCTATCTGCTGTGATCTTTCTTTTTGGCTTGGTACTTTTTTTCTGATACTGGCTGGCACAGCACCAGCCAGTAAGTACAGGTTATCCTTTGGTGTTGCTTAGACATCCTGTTGTTTCATGATAACTTTTTAGAACTGGGTCTAGTTTTCTGGCAAGAACTGATCACTCCCATACTGGGCATGGATGCTGTGCAGTGGGGTAACACAAGGCAATAGCAGTAATTTGTAATTTAGTTGGGTTTGCCTCCCCACTTTTGAAGTATGTTGTTGCAGGTGGTGACTTTTCCATTTTGTCTTCTCTACATGTGATTTGAAGGTAAGTGTTTGGTGTAACGTAAGCCCCAAGTACAGTGTTTGGATGATTAGTCAGTGGGTTTCTATCTTGGGTGATGTTTAATTTCCGTTTGGCTTCTCTGTGGTGTAGGTGAAGAGCTGTGACCTGAGTCTTGGTTGGGTTGGCATGAAGCAGTTTCAGATTATTACAATAAGAGAGGTTGCTCAATGCGTATGTCAGTCTGTTCTCGAGAGTGGCAAATCCGTCCTCTTGTGGTGTGATGCTTAGATCGTTAGCATATATGAAACACCTTGTCTTACTCTGTATGGGTTGATCATTGGTATACATGTTAGAGGATCAGTGCTAACACACTGCCCTGAGGAAGGCTGTTTTGTTATAGTCTCCAGTGCCTGTGTTTCTTGCACAGTTCTACATAAAAATGGCTGCTTTCCAAAAGAGGTTAGATTAACTGGACTAGATGGTAGTTGCGTGTCATATTGTAGACTTTGGCAAGCAGGTTTCAGTGGTTGATTCTTGTATGCCACTCAGGTCTACACACACAGCACCTATTATCATCCCTTTCTCAAACCTATCTTCTATATGCTAGGTGAGTATTTTATATTTGGCCAGTGCAGAACTTGCCTGGTCTGAACCCAGCATGTTCTGGTCTTAGATGTTGTTCTCAGTCACCCCTCACCTTGTATCAAACGATGTTTATAAAGCTTATAAAGATAGCACAGGAGTGACTCTGGCCTGAAGTCCTTTGGGCTAGAGGCAGGGTGGCTAAAAATCAACTATTAAAAAAAAAAATAATAAAAAGGATTTTATATAAATATCTTTAAAAAAAAATAAAATATGATTAAATAAAAAGATGCTTTTTAAAAAAATAAAATTTTAATTTAAGATGCGTTTAAAAATTGGATCATTATGGAATTAGAGATCATAACTTCTAATTATATATATTTGAGACAATATATTCATGCAACCTTTTCAGAAGTTTTATTAATAGGTCACAGGCCACGGGCTATATATTAGGGGCCCAATCTTATGGGGTTCCCAGAGGCTCCTCTATAGATTAATAAAAATTAAAGATAACCACTTTACTCAATGGGACTCTGCTCAGTCTATAACAGGGTTTCTCAACCCATGGGTCATGACCCAAGAGTGGGTCACAAGATTTCAAATGGTGGGGTGCTGCAGGTTGATCCATACTGATCCCAGGAAAGCATGGAGACTGCGGCAGGGCAGAGTGGCCGGGGCAAGGGAGTGGGGGAGAGCTGTGAGGCTGGATGCTCATGGGGGCGGGGTGGCCAGGAGACACTGCTCAGGGGGTGAAATGGACTGTGATGAGGCTGCCTGGTGTGGCAGCCCCAGCCCAGGGCGGGGGCTGCCACAGGCCTCCCCTCCTTCCTCCAGCTCATTCCCCTGCTGCCCACGTGAGCCACAGCCATTGCACTCTGGCCTGAGTAAGATGGGGGCAGCTGGGGGCCTCTCTGCAGGGATGGGGGGGACGGAGCTATGGATCGGGAGTAAGGGGCACCAGCAGGGCTGGGGGGTGGGGCTGGGAGCTGTGGGTCGGTAGCATGGTTGGAGGGGGAGGGGGAGGGGGAGAACTGCAGGGCCACTGTAATCTGGGTTGGGACAGGCCATGAACCTTTGAAAATAGGTCCCACTAGAAAAAAGGTTGAGAACCACTGGTCTAGAAATTAAACATCACAGAAATACTTAATGGGATCTTCACTTCTCAAACTCTGGATTTGTGTCTCCAGAGATCATAGGCAGATGAAGTTCTTTGGGTAGATGGGATTATCTTTTATTAGGCCTTTGTTAGCTGGAAAAAATGTTCTTTGCAAGCTTTCAGGCACAGGGAGAGTTAGTCTCCAGAGATAACATCCTTGTTAAACAGCAGTATATGGAGATGAGAGATAACAGACCCGATTACCTACCCATCAGCCCTATTGTGTCTCTGCGAGTTCATGTAGACACAGTCAGGCCCTTACCTTTCTCTAAAAGTGCAAAGTTTCAAGAAGTTAAATGAATAAAGGATATCAAACAACAAGAATGTGCTTTTTGTATGAAACAATGATTAAGTCAAGGCTTCCTGACCAAGTGATTTAAATCATGATTTAAATCTATTTGATTTAAATCAAATCCACGCTAGCCAGAGGCATCCTTCCCTGGCTTTAACACGGCTATTATGGGCTTGTTGCCATAGTTTAGGTATTCTAAAGGTTGAACAATTGTTAAAAAGGCATAATACCAATAATACTAAATCTAATGGAAATCTGAAGTAAAGAAGACCTATGTGGTTCTCCTTGTTCTTCAGTTCAGGCAGTCTACTTCTAGCATTTTTTTTTTTTAAATTAACTTTACAAATTATGAGGTACCTTTCACATTTTCCTGTTGAGTCAGGAAATATAAAATGTAAGGCTAATACAGAAATGTTAATTCTGCTTTCCACACTTTCCTTAGAAAATGCTTGAACACCAATTATATTAAGGTTGTCATCTAGCAAAACCTAAATGTGTGTGCATGACAAAGTATAGACACGCTCCACTCCCCCCCCCCCCCAAGTGTTTCTGTACAAAGAGTGCACTAAAGGAACCTGAACCTAATTAGAGTGACAGATAGTATTGTGCTGTTGTCTCAAATTAAAAAAAAAATGCTTCTGTAGCAACTAACCTTCAGTTTACTTTTTATACCCTTGGGGCAGGGAAGGGATGAGACATTTGAAAGGAGGGTAAAATGATCACTGGTGCACTAATTGGAGACACTGATGTCTTGTGTGACCACTTTAACCTCACCTTTATCTGAGCACTTAAATGTGCGCTACTAATTATTTCTACAAAGACTGCCTTTTGCCTTCATGTGCTTGAAGGACTTGCTCCCCACCAGAGTAAGGGTATGTCTGTATTGGACAGATGGATTGGACACTTGGCACTAGACTAGAGCAAGGACAGTCAACCTTTTTAATCTTGTAGCCATAGACCAAAATATTTTATATGGGTGAGGTCTATAGGACATGTGGGTTTTTTGAGATTTGCATACCCTAGAGCTGATGATCTGCGCTCTAGCACAGAGGATAATTTAATCGACTACTTAAAGGAAATGAGCAAGAATACTGAGTAATAAGCCGAGGAGAAGTTTGGCATTTTTAATTACTGCGGTTTTGTTGTCCCTGCACTAGATGTCTGAGCAATTGGGCTAGCTTAAACTGACCACAATAAATGCTACCTGTGTTCCCTGGGTCTAGGTCCTCGCTGTATATGCACCCCTCTAAGGTTTTGTGTCCCAGGGTTCTTTATACAAATCCTCTCATGTTCTGTCTTGGCCTGTGGCAGACCTCTTGTTTTTTTGTGGAACTTGAGACCAAACTCAAGAGGAACGATCATCACCTTGGGTGATCTTAACCTGCATCCACTGCACAGTGGGCAGATTCCAGGTTAAAGCAACAAACAAGTTGTTTTTTAATATAGACTCCCAGCTATTCGGGCAAGCATGGGTTTTAAGTATAAATATACATTTATTTAAGTGTTTTAGGTATGGATTATCAAGGATTTTGACAAAAGTGTTGTCTTAGGCTGTGTTCTTACAACAGAGACCGCTATAAAATGGGGCTGATATTGCTCTCCTCTTTTCCTTCCTCTTCCAGGGGGGTAAGAGTTGCTTCTTAGACAGGTACTTGTGTGTTTTTGCTCAACCGTGTATTTCAGACCTCCTCTGGCTTAGATGTAAAGTCCCAGAGCCTGGGAAGATTGAACTAGACTTGGAACCATTTGAACACTCTTCAGAAGAGGGATTTAAAAAAGAAAAAAAAAAAAGAGTAGGGGACTTGGGCATTGCCCTCAAGACAAGGAGATGCAAGGCAATACGTGAGATCAAGATTTTAACTGTATTTCATAGATTCACAGATGTTAGGGTCGGAAGGGACCTCAATAGATCATCGAGTCCAACCCCCTGCATAAGCAGGAAAGAGTGCTGGGTCTAGATGACCCCAGCTAGATGCTTATCTAACCTCCTCTTGAAGACCCCCAGGGTAGGGGAGAGCACCACCTCCCTTGGGAGCCTGTTCCAGACCTTGGCTACTCTAATTGTGAAGAAGTTCTTCCTAATGTCCAGTGTAAATCTGCTCTCTGCTAGCTAGTGGCCATTATTTCTTGTAACCCCCGGGGGCGCCTTGGTGAATAAAACCTCACCAATTCCCTTCTGTGCCCCCGTGATGAACTTATAGGCAGCCACAAGGTCGCGCCTCAACCTTCTCTTGCAGAGAGAGACACAACCCTTTTCCACAGCCCCTTACATATGTATTTGTGTAAAGGGTTGTGGAAAAAGCAGAATGTATGCACAGGTCATAGAAAAATCCTGGCTTCTTGAGCTTGATGTGCAATTTTAGTTTCTTATTTTTAATGGTAAAAGCTGTTAACAGTGTAAGCAGCACCTGAAATACAAATAGGTAAAAGAATGCACCCAAGTTGGGAACGTATGTGTTGAGCTACATAAACATTTTAGCTTTTACTTTAATTCCTTTTGGTCCCTCTTCTCAATTAGCTAAATGTAAGTAGTTAGACTTGCAGTGTTTTTATGGTCTTTTAAAATATTTTTCTTTGCAGCTGTAGTGATAACCTATAATGTTTTTGTTTTAAGCCATAGTCACAAGTTCTAAATGGGTATCTAGTTTCTTCCATGTTATCCCTTTCCTCTCCCACACCATTACTTGACACCCCCCATATAACTATTATGTTTAATTCCAGAAAATCTAGACTGTTTTCTTGAATTAAACAAGTCCATATTTATAAAAATCCCAAACTTATTTTTAAATTTGTCTTTTTTCCAGTTTTTAAAAAATGATTTGGGTGTGTTTCTCTGAAGACTATCTACATGTCAATTTCCAGTGTAAGAATAATTGTTACTCAGCCAGAAAAATGAAACTTTTTTTTGTTGCAAAGTTTAACTCCTCCATTCCCTCAGCATGCACTCAACTGATAAAGGGTTTACCTTAAGCTTAATAGAATTGACCTTTGGGCATAAGCTAAGAATATATTTTTGAGCTGAGAAAAAGGAATTGCAATAGCTTTCATTGAGGAAACTTTAGCTATGGTATGTGGCTTCAATCAAATGTAGTAATGTGCTGACTTAAATTTCTTTGTCATGTGTTGTTGTGTCATCTGTTCTCCGCCCCCCCCCCCCAATTTATTTAGGTTTTTGTTTTGTTTTTAAGTTTGAATGTATAGTGTTAGAAAAGCTCAAGTGATGCCATTGGTAAGGAATTGTCTGGTATAAATCAAGTTAGTGACCACTTTTAGCAAACAGCTGTATACTTTTAATGAACAGTCTTGTTACTGGTCTCTGCAGAGTTTAAAACATGGAATGGATGGGAAACTAATTCCCTTTTTGCAAAGCTACACCTGGTCAGGTTTGAAGAAAAGCTTTTTCTGTCCAAGTTCTGTTCTTGAAATTTCCTTTACCAACTAACTGAACTTTTATTTGAATGTGTAACACAGAAGTGAGTCTAAATTATGAGCATATAAAATGAGTAAATTGCTCTTTCATTTAATTGCAAGGTCCTGAGTTCAGGGTTCTCTTCTTTTGCAGAAAAGTTCAGCTACTCCCTAAGCAAAACTAGGATTTAAATGTATTGCATATATTGCTCAATTTTTAGTTATTTGTGCTCAGTTGCTAAACCTTTAAATTTGTTCTGTCAATCCCTAGGAAGCTTGACTAACAAATTAAGAGTAATGCCTGGCTGGTTGGGCAAGGAAGCATTTTGCCAATAGCAGCGTCTTTTATACTGCTTGTGACTTTATGTAGAATTAGAGGGACTCAGATTAGTTACAGAGTAATCTTACAGGAAAGACTGAGGAGAAAAGCAAATGCAGAGGTGAACTGAACAAAAGCTACTAAAGTTAATTAGGCTTTCCTGGTTTATCTATGGTGTCAAAATGGTCTTTGGTATTAAAATGTATCCTATGTTCTTATTTTTCTTCAGATCTTCAAGTGCTGACCTTTCTGCTCCCTTTAAGTTATTAACTTCTGCTGCTCTGCGAACACGTGAAGATGTCTCGCAGCCCAGATGCTAAGGAAGACCCTGTGGAATGCCCCCTTTGCATGGAGCCTCTGGAGATTGATGATATCAATTTCTTTCCTTGCACCTGTGGCTACCAAATCTGTCGCTTCTGTTGGCACCGTATCCGCACTGATGAGAATGGACTTTGTCCTGCTTGCAGAAAGGTAAATATCCTGGAATGACTACTTGCTTTGCAAGTGTCACAAGGGTCTTTCTTTGGGTTAGTACATAATACACATTTACATCGGAGAACTGCATTTCAAATCCATGGTTTAGATCAAAACCGAGCTGCTGATTTGTTTGGAACCTGTGTTCATATTAAAACCCTTGCACAACCTTGATAACTCGGAACTGGATTAGCAGTGAAGGCTGTGTCAGGGCTGAAGCATGTTGGTATTCACAGATCTGTTAAAGGAGAACTAATACATTTGGGAATCTCGATTGTGGAGTACTGGCATAACTGTTTTATGACGGGTGATAAAGATTACAGCAGCTGGGTATGGCACAGTAGAAGTTGGGGTATGGTGGCAGAGCTGTATGGTGAGGGAAGTTTATAAAATACCTGTCTATGCTGTGCCTGTGGGACCTAAGCTGCTAGTCCTTTGCTTTCTATGGATCTCAAACTGGGGAAAAAATATATCTTATACCCCCAAAGCTTTTAAAAACCTGCCAGCTCTTGGTTGGAGTGCTTGATGAAGATATTGCATATCTTGCACTCTTGCCCCAGAAGCTCAGAACTGTTCCTTTTACGTACCATTTAAAAAAAAAAATTCATCCAGTCTCTCTACTTGCATCTCTTAACTGATGTTTTGGTTATCCTGCTACCTTGATATAAACCCCTTCCCTCCCTCCCTCCCTCCCCCCCCCCCCACCCACCCACCCACCCTCCATCTGAACCCCCCACCTGAACTTCAACTTCACTAACTTCCTGGTGTCCCAGGGCCACAATTGTAGTATCTGACTTGTTTCTCTCTCCCCTGCATGTAGTTTTTAGTTAAAATCCTGTTGCTTCCTTTTTTCCACTTTACTCTTCCCTCTGTGTCCCTGTCTCTGAAGTCATAGGTGGTGATTTCATCTCCAGTCTCTTTGCTTTGCTTCTCACCTTTTTCCCCCCTATTGAAACCCACCTGTTGAGGTCCCTTTCCTCTTGATGTTTTTAAACATGACCCTATCTTCAGTGAATACTTCTGTTTGCTTTCTGTCTCTTACAACATCCAATTCCAGCTCCCTTTCTAGACCTTAAGTAATCTTGCTTTCCCTGAACCTCTGCACTAATTTCCATACTCTACCATAAGCACCTTTAGTCCTTTTGCTGTGTGCCTGAGCACCTGGTTTACACTAGGGAGATTTTACAAACCAGCAGTTGAGACCTTTCAAGAAAGCCTGGAATGCACCATGTATAATGCCACATAAAATCATTACCAGTGATGCACAAAAACTGTGTACACTGCTTTGAGAGTGACTTTCTGCAAGGAAGACCTAAGTAGTGTCATCAGCCACCAGAGCAGTCTCCACCAGTGCAATGTAAGTGTCAGCATGACAATGTGAATAGTGCAACTGATTCCTCCTGCTTCTGATGTGGTCTGTTTAGATTTTAACTTCTCTACTCTGCTGGCTCAAGGGCAAGGGGGTTTTTTGTGTGGTTTTTTTAGCGGTTTTTTTTTCCCTTGGAGTTCCTTTGCCTGCACATATCACTTCACACCTGGGATCTTACTGCATACTACTTCTCTCCAGCACTTATTTCTTTGATTTGCTCTGTTCTTGCAACCTGGATTTTGGAATCTCTTGAAGACATTGTCAAAATATGCCTCTAGTTGCTGCTAAGCAGACCGTGGGCACTTGTGAATGTCTGGGATAACTATATTTGCTGAAGCTGAACACCATAATTTGGAAATTCTGATATTCAAGTAGGTGTTTCAATCTGTTGAGTTGGATTTCGTTTTTGGGAGAAAACAAATCAACTAAAGGAGCGCTGCACCAAGACTTTGGGCATAAAAAGCCCTTCTGAGGCAGAAAGGAGAAATGGTCGTCCTTGTTATGAACCTACATTGTATTTTGGCATTCCTCCATCTATGGAACACAAGATAATTCAGACAGAACTGAGGCTGAGGTACCCACCAATTGGAGTATTAAAGGGCCTTGATAGAAGAAGCTGAGGAGAATGCTACCTCCAGGGCCCCCTGACATTAGTGATATAGACCAAGACCCATGTGTGCCAGAGACTGCCAAGATCAGTTTGGTCTCAAAAACTTCAGAGATGGTGGCAGGAGTGTGTTTGAAGTGTGTTTTGAAGACAGCACTTTTTCAAAAGTGGGAGGACTTCCAGTCAAGGTATGTTATTTTCCCTTTGAGTTACTCGGTTTATATATGATCAGGAACTAGGGTAGAGTTTCCTGAGTTCATGTAAATGTTGTTATGAAATCAAATCGGGATGAGGGCCTGCTGACGGTATAGACAGACATTGTTTTATAGTACCTTTTATTGGCTGAAAAGCACTTTATAAGGTGAGTTGGGATAGCTGTACCACATTGCCGGCTCTTCTACTGCAACACTGTGTAGCTGTATTCCTTGTGCCCCACATCTTTTAGAGGTTACTTTTTTGATGGTATTGTTTAGGTACCACATTTTTACACCTGTCTGTGGATAGTTGTTCCAAAGGCTGAAGTACCCTGCAGACTGCACACAATAGCTAGTTGAGTAAATCTACATGTGCTCATTCACAGTGGTAAGCAGGATAGCTTCCAAAATTCTCAAACATGGACAGTGTCCCCATAGTAGGATTATTGTAGCAAACTACATACTGGGTATTGTGCCCCCAATATGTATGTCATACTTGTGCATACTCCAGGGCATGATGTGTAGTTCTCCCCTACTTTTGTTTAGCTGCAGTCATCCTTCGATTTTGCTTTTGTATGCAATGCATAAGCAGTTTTCCACCAAAGAATTGTTTGTTTGGGCTGAAGGTTTGTGGTGGAACCCAATCTTTCCAGTGTTGCTGGTGCCAGTCATTCTACATGGGACAGTAATCAAAAGTTTCTTACTGGTAACTTAACTGCAGAGGACTTGGGGAGGAGGGGAATTGGTACCATAAAAACCTTTGCCAAGCTAGACTGATGATACTAATTAAGGATAATGCTAACTTGTACCCAGGGTGGATTGATTTAAAGCAAAGCTGTTAATTGTTTTGCATTTGTACTTATCTCCTGAAGGGTTGATTTGCCCTGAAATACTGACTTGCTACATGCATGTATGCTGTCACTAAGGAAAATATTTTTGATAAACAGGAGGATATATGATTTGTGTACACTTTATTTGAGCAATTGCATAGCTCAACCTAACCTTCAGATTCTTAATTTTTACATTTTATCCCAATGAAAGAAATGGGTGCATCCTTCTCGCCAGATAGTTGGTGAATGGTGCTTCTACTTATGACCTGCCTTCTGAAGATGCCAGTGCAGTGGAGGACCCAGAAGCACTGCACAGCTGCAAATGCAAGTCGCAAGGTGGGGCTGGACTCATCAAAGATAAATATCCCAAGCACCCTGGGGGTGGGAATAGGGAAAGGGTGAAGCAGTTTGCCCACTATCATCTTTACCTTGTTTGGATTCAGATTCAGCTTCAGTTGGTTCACCCACACCCAATCCTCAGTTGCAGCCAGGAGAACTGGGTGTGATTAGAAAACTACATGATATACTTCTTACCTATTAAATCTCTTGCTTATGATCTGTGTCCTACTTCCTTTTAGAAGGGAAACTTGAATTCAGTTAAAATACACTTACAGTACTTTTAAAATAGTTTGTCTATTTAAAAAAACAAACCCAAGAACAAACCTGATATAAAAATATCCTGAATTATGTGGGATAAATTCAAAACAGCTGAAACTGAACTAAAGGAAGTATTTTCTGTGGCTAGTGAATTGAACTGACTTGCTTCTGGTCCACAGGTCCTCCCAAGATTTTACAACCAATAGACCTAAACCTCGCACAACCTTTGGCTTTTTATTCATAAGTTGGAAAGTGGATGGCATTTTCATTTCTCATGTGACTTCTTTATTTTGACCTAAACACTGAACTAGTTGAACAAATTTAAACTGAAAAAAATGGTTTGTACTTTGCAACTAAAGCTTTAGTTGCAAGAAAGTGGTTGAGTATTTCAGTAAGCTCTAGTTTGAGTTCCTTAGCCAGTGATTTGTATCAGTTCAGTGGCTTGTATTTGGCCATTTAGAGGAAGTCAGGTTTTCTGGATCAAGAACTACACTTGATCTGAGCCGACAATGAGATTAGAGCCTGATGGGTGTTCATGGAACCTCTCTTGATTTGTTTTGCCCTTTTCTAGTAGGGGTTTCCAGAGTGGTGGTGGGTGAGTTGCGAGCTCTTTTACTCCTCCTGACCTTTTTACTTTGTGGCCACTTTTGTTCACTGTGTATATAAGGCTGCTTGATGAGATCTGTGTTGAGATTTGGAGTGAGGAGTCATCAATATGCTGATGGCACCCAGGTCTCTCTTTCCATTCTAATCAGAGTCCTGCAGTCTGTCTGTTCCCAGTGCCTGGTTGCAATTGAGGATTGGATGTGGGTGAACTAATTAAAGCTGAATCTAGACAAGATAAAGATGATGGTGGTGTGTACAGACTGCTTTAACTGGGGGCAGGAGGATGGGAATTGAGACGTTTTATCACTGATGGGATCCAGCCTCCCCTTGTGACTCAGGTTTGCAGTTGTGTGGTATTTCTGGATCTGCTGCTGCACTTGGATCTTCAGATGGCAGCCATGTTTAGGAGTACCTTTCACCAGCTTGGTCTGGTGAGAATGCTGCATGCCTTTCTTTCAGACTTGTATCTGGTCACTGTCAGCCATGTTTTTTGCAACCTTGAGGCTAGACTACTGCAACATGCTCTCTGTGGGGCTACACTTGATGACCATCTGGAAGTTACAGCTGGTGCAGAATATAGCAGTCTGCTTTCTGAAAGAGGGGGGTTGCCAGGAGCACATTACTCCAGTGCTCCAGAGTCTGCATTGGCTTCTGATAGCTTTCAAGTTGCTATTCACTTTGTTCCAGGGGTGCAATTCAAGGTGTTGGTTTTGACCTAAAGGTCCTAAATGCACTTGACCCTTTTGTTTGATAAGGCCATTTGTTGCCATTCCTGTTCAGTGTGTATACAAAACTGCTTGGTGAGATTTGTGCACATCTTTGGAGTGAGGTGCCTTCAGTATGCTGATGACAACCAGCTCTATCTTTCTAATCTCTTTTCTGGAAAGAGATCCAAGTCTCTTTTCTAAGCTGACCCAACTGTTTCCTTTTTGCCCTATCTTGATGCCCTACGGTCAGCTAAGAACAGTCTCCTGCAAATACCATTGATGTATGTACCTAGTTCATGGGCAAATCTAGGATTGGGGCACATGCACAGTGAAGAGAGCTTGGGTTGCATATGTGCTATACAGCTGAAGGGGAGGTGGCTGCAGCCCCTTGCTGTGATCCTGGATGCAAGTGACTTCTCAACAACTTCTTCTGGGAGCTCTACCTGTGATCTCTGGGTTCTGCCCAGAATCCTTGCTTTTCAAGCAGGGATGTCTCCCTCCCCTCCTCCCCGTCAGCTTTCAACAGCAGGCAGAGGAGGTGGTCAGATGAACGCCCACAGCACTGAGCCTCAGGCTGCATGAAAGCTGTATATTGCTGCTGGCTGCTCCTCCCCTCCTTTTCCCTGCTACTGAATTTGGGCTAGGGAGAAAGGAAGGGAGGACTGAAGAGATGCAAGGGCTCTGGCAGTCTGCCCTGACCAGTGGTGAGTTCATAGAGCTCACAGCACATGTGGAGCTCCCAGCAAGAATGTGCTGACCTGTGGGTGAGCTGTAAGAGCTCCCAGTGCATGCAGTGCACAGCCAAAGGGTTGCATGGCTGCACCACCCTACCGCTGGGTCCACCCCAGACCAAGTTCCCTTAATAAAATAATAGTTTAACAGGTATTTCTTAGTTTCCCCTCAGTCTGCAAAATGCGTCATTGCCTTCCCCCCTTGAGGCCCACCGCAGTTCAAGCCTGGACATCTTGCAGAAACATTATAGGACCTTCCTGTGTGGTCAGGGATTTAACAAGATATACTAAGCAGGGATATTGGGAGTTTTTGTTATCTCATCCTGCCTGCTTTATAAGTTTTGTCTCTTACTGTAAGCTTCCCTGGGCCTTTGCTGGGAAGCATGGCATATAAATCTAATAAATGATTATTAGATTGTAGCAAATTCAGGCCTAAACATACTTTGTCATTTAACTTTTAAAGTTTAGGCTTATTTAAAAAACAAAAACTTAAATCACTTTTCTACCCTGCTAGACCCCACCTGGTGTTCCATGAATGCTGTTATACATGGAAATAAGTTATATGATTATCAGTCATCCCCACTTTTTTCTCTTGAAGGGCTTTTCTTTCCGCTGGTAGAATCTTCTGCACAAAACTAGGCACAGACAAATACAGTAGGTATTCCTTGCCAGTTGCTTGGTAAAGAACGGAACTCAAGCCCTGTCTCTTCATATTTCCCTATTCCTTCATTATCTTAACATCTCCATAACAAATGTAAAATCTGGAAAACAAGGGACATTCATCCTTATTTCAATTGCATGATAGATTGCCTCATTTGTGACGACCATGGCATTCAGAAATAAACAAAATTATTACTTTGATGGCATCCCTTTTATGTCAAGTGTACCATGTACTTTATATAAGCTTACTGACCTTTTCTATATATTCTTTTTTTATTTCAGGGACAAGTCTGCGATAAGGCAAAAACTGGGAAATGCTGGCACATTCATCACATGGAAGGAATGTGTCCATGCATCTGGGAATGCAAGAATCAGAGTACCTGATATCCCAGGGCAAGAAATAGAGAAATGAGATCCACTTTCAACATTTAGAAAAAAAGGGGGGGGGGAAACCCCCTCCCCTCAAACTTTGGAGGAGAACAAACTCCCCCCCCTCCCCCCCCCCCCCCCCCAAAACAAGTGTAGGCAAAAGGACAAAGAAGCCAGGCCAGGCTACAGACGGCAATAAAGAAATAGGATAAGGGCAAGAGTTCACTGTAGACTGTTGATGGAGTCATGTGGGACCAAGAGCAACTTGCACAGTTAGCCCACATCTTACTGTAAAGCAATCTGGCTTGTGGTTTTGGCTCTTTAGTATTGCATTATCTTTTTTTGCTGCTGGCTCCCATGGTTTGTGCTAAAATTGATTTACATAACTCCTGTTTCACTTATGCCTGCTGAACTCTACTTCTGGCATCACTATTTTATCTCAGTAGCCTCCTGCATCCAGAGGCACATACAAACTACTCTTTTTATGATTTCAAACCAGAGTAAAGAATCAACGATATTGGAGTAAGCTGCTAACATTTCGGTGGCTTGGCCTAGTTGTCTGATTGTGCATCACTTGGTGCAACATGAGGGGTTTCTTTGCCCTTTTCTTGCTTTTCTAAATGTGGGCACAATACAGGCAGGAAATATAAAAGCGTGCAAAACAGCAATTGTATAGTCAACAGAGAGTTCCATTTTGCTTTGTCTTCCTACCATCATCCTGCACATGCTAGGTCTAAATTTGAACTGGCAAATTATAGCTGTGTAATTGGCATATGGTTTCATGACCCATGGAAAAAACTGGTACCAAAATATATTTAAGCATGAGGTACAGTTCATTTCATTTGCTGTAGAATAGAATGTTCCCCTCTGTCCATATCTGGATAGGGTAGAATTTAAGATTTGGGATTCGTGTTCTTTGGCCCGTCATTCCAGCTTGCATCTCAACAGACTGCACACACATCCCCTTAAGGCTTTCATCCCCATAGAGTCATTGTCCTTTCTTGTTGTTTCTGGTTTTGTTTAGGCACATGTGGGTTCACCTGTATCCTTGCAACGTAGGAGGTCCAGTCAGTCAATTTTAACCGGTGGTTTGGATGTTTGCTACAATACTCGTATGCCCATGAAATGTAATATGTGTGTTAAACAGCATCCACTGAGAACTAACAGTTGTTCTTAAAAGTTGCTATCCATGGCAGCCAGCTTCCACAGGGCAATAGCTACTCTTATTTTCCTGTAGTGACTGGAGCTCTCATTCAGATGGTCTGGCCCTGGCAACAGTTGTATAGAACTTTCTTTTTCTTGCTTAGTTCTGCAGTTAATTACACATCCAGTATCTCGTAACAGCTTTCATATCAGTCTGTAATCATGTTTGCTTGTTAGGGATCAAAAACAATTTTTGAGAACTTAATATTGAAATAACACGTAGATCTGGGAACTTTTGACTATGGTGAGAGAACAGAGCCTCTTGCACATGGATTACACCAACCTATTTTTATTCTGACATTTTTATTTCAGCAGTCTTTTCTGCCCAGAGCAGGGGGGCTGGACCTGATGATCTTACGAGATCCCTTCCAGCCCTAAACTTCTATGAATCTGTGACTCAAATGTATTACATTACTAGAATATTCCCCGCTATTTCTTTTCTGGGTTACCTGGGATGCTTGATTGTTAATATTCATGATCTCAGTTGAAAAGTCTGTCAATCACAGAACAAATTCAGTGTTCTGCTTTTCATTTGAAAATATGCTGTAGCTAGGAAGCTGGGAAGTTTTTGTTTCCTGCTGTTACTCCCTTGCATTTGTGGATGGCCTCTTTACTCTACAGATCCTACTACTTAATTCCCTTCATAATCTTTTGAGATGCATACTCAAAGTGCAGCACACCTCAAACACTTGACTAGTACCGTGCTAAAACATCTGGAGGAGTACTGCACTTGAGAGGTTGTACAGACACTGATCGATTACTTAACTCTAGAGCCAACCAGGTTATATTTTCAATGCTGTGGTTATCTAGTTCAAATCCAGTTTTCCTTCTATTCTTGCTTCAAAACTGAGCTCTCACTTTCCTTCTCTTACAAACATCCTGTCCAAAGTTTTCCCCCCCTAAAACCATAAAGCTACCTATAATTTATTTTCCATTGATAATTTTGTACATGGGTGAAGAGTTCCTTATCAGAGTTTCTTGCTATCTGTGACGTGTCATATAAGTTGAGTGTTTTATATACATTAATGAAAAGGTTATCAATGTGTGTGGTGAAGGCTAAACATATACTAAGTATGTGTATATGACTAAATCTCAGTCTCCGTGTCCTTGCTAAAATGGGTCGTGGCATATAGTTCAGTAGTTCAGGTGAAGTCTGCATAAAGGATTGAATGGTTCCTGGGTTTAAAAAAACATTTTTAAACTGTGGTGTTGTATTATTATTTTTTTAATACAAATTATTGTTCCCAAGGGTAGTTCAAGATAGAATTATGTTCCTAAGTAAGGACTTGAATGTACCTCTTAGTTCATGTTACTGAGATGTTTACACTTCTAAACTCATGTTTATGGCAATGAAAATTTATTCCTGAGAGTTTGGTAGTTTTGAAAGGTTGAATACACCATCTGATTTTTAGTCTACTCCATTCTGTAGATTTACCTCCCCTTACCTTTATGCTGCACTAGAGATTCAGTATTATCTGAGAATAAAGATAGTAAAAACTTAAACTGGGCTTTTGCTGTTCTGACTTGGAAGCCATTCTTGATTTATGGGAGGTTGTGGATTTAAGAAAGTATTTCACTGCTGTGGGAGGGACAGGGAGGATATGTGTGAGCACAGTGTATACTTTGTGTGAACCTGGTGTCAGCTCTGCCTAGTGGATTAGATTGCTTTGGACCAACAGACGGTCAGTGCAGTGTGGCCATTCCTAATTAAAACTAGTGTTCTGCTACCAGCTCAAGTAAATATCTGATCCCTCAGAGGAAGGTTGTATTCTGTTAGTGTACCTAGTTAGTTAAGCTTGATGTATATTTGTATGGGTAGAGAATTACTGGATTCTTCAGAAAGCTTACAATTTTTCTTTACCTAAGGCACCTGGCAAACATTATTACACTTGTTAATTGCATCTTAAATAGTAACCTGGGCACAAATTCAGGCAGTAAATGATGCTACAATTACTCTACAAAATGTGTGTAATTTTTTGGCTAGTTTCCATCATGCCTTAAATTGAACGTGTAGCACGGTCCCCTGCTATGATGCCGGTTGCATGGTGGGGGCTTAGTTAACAGCTCTCCCAGACCCAGGATTGCATTGGAGTCTCCATTTGGCTCCAATATGGTCCCAGGGCTAAAACTAACAGTCAGTTGACTTGTGGGTCCCAGTCCTGGGACTGCACCAATTCACCAGGCACCTGGCTTTCTTTCAGTGTATTGATGTAGGGCAGCGGTCTCCAACGTTTTTAAGTAGGAGATCACCTTTTGGCATTTAAAAGCAACCCAAGATCTACCATGCACTTCTGCTCCCCCCTTCGTACCCTCCCCCCTCCTGCCCAGCAGGTAAATCTGTTGGGAGGGGGGGGGCACAGATTGAGGCAGAGAGAGAGATTTATTTGGGGGTGCACCTCCCAGCAGCTAAGTCCCACTTGGCCAGGGCCCCACTCAGCTTACCCCTGCTCCTATCTCTGCAGCACTGTCCCTCACCATGGGGGGCCTCGATCTAGCCCCCGACCCTTCCCTCCCCCATGGACTGACCTTCTAGGCTGAGGCATATGCATGCATGTGGGCACTCAGCCCGCCTGCTCCCCGCCCCCCAGCCTCAGCTCAACTCCAAGAGTCTCCAACATCTATCTATTGGTGGATCGAGATCCATTGGTTGATGACCTCAGAGAGGGAGAGACTGGAATTGTGATCCTGGGCTCACCCTGCACTGGCAACCAGTAATGTTTGGGATTTGATTTCCCCCAATCCCAAAATTGCATTTTCTAGCATGCATGTGTGGCATGGCAGGAGGTGTGATTGTCGGGATCAGGGAGCAGAACCATAGTGCCGTTTATTGAACGTGTGCTGGGGCCTTAAGCGGCAGCCTCAGAGGAAATGTGTAACTTGCACTTCTCCTGCCATCAGCATTATATCAGTAATGACTCTATTCCTACTTTTTTAATGTTGTTGTTAGGACTGATCTTACATGTTTGTCTGCAACTTGTGTACAAGGCTGAAAAGTGTTGATAAAATGTGAAATCTTAACTGAAGTTTTTTAGAACGGAAAATTTGGGGCTGAAGGACAGTGTTGATGAGTTGCAAAGCATGGAAGGTAGTCATATTTTGCAAGCTTAGGATGTTCAAGGTTTTATCTTTTAAATTGAGACAATACATGTTTGATATAAAAATAGCTGTCACTAAGTAACTTACAAGTAGAGAGGGCACTGTAGCTTTTACTGGAGTTCGTTAATTGAAACATAAACACCAGTGTTTAATAGTCACCTGGGAGTTGCTTAGAATTGATGTAAAAATTTACCTTTTTCTCTCCTTCCTTTTTTTCCCCACCAATAAGAACAAAGTCATAGTTTCAAACTGGTAATCAAACATGGCAGGGATGCTATCAAATCTGTTGGTGTAATAATTACATTGTTTCAAGGAAGGGAGCAGCCCACAGTGACAAAAGAACAGGTTAGGGACTATTTAGAAAAGGTGGACATATACAAATCCCTGGGGCCAGACAGGAGGCACCCAAGGGTGATGAGGGACTTGGTGGATGCGATTCAGAGCTGCTGGCCATCATCTTTGAAAACTCATAGCAATCAGGAGAGGTCCTGGATGATTGGAAAAGAGGCAAACATAGAGCCCATATTTAAGAAAGGGGCAAAAAAGATCCAGGGAACTACAGACCAGTCAGCCTTACCTCAGTCCCTGGAAAAATCATGGAGCAGATCCTCAGGGAATCCATCTCAAAGCACTTGGAGGAAAAGAAGATGATTTAAAAACAGTCAGAATGGATTCACCAAGGGCAAGTCATGCTGGACCAATCTGATTGCCTCCTATAATGGGATGACTGGCTCCTGTGGATGTGAGGAGACCAGTGGATGTGGTATACCTCAATTTTAGCAAGGCTTTTGACATGGTCTCCCGCAACTTTCTCACAAGCAAGTTGAGGAAGTACAGGCTGGATGAGTGAACTGTAAGATGGATAGAAAACTGGCTGGAGCATCAGGATCAGAATAATAATCAATGACTTGATGTCTAGTTGGCAGCTGGTATCAAGTGGAGCACCCCAGGGGTTGGTCCTGGGGCTAGTTTTGTTCAATGTCTTCATGAACGACCTGGAAGATGGCATAGACTGCACCCCCAGCAAATTTGCAGATGACAGCAAGTTGGGAGGAGTAGTAGATTTGCTGGAGGGTGGGGCTAGGATTCAGGGAGACCTTGACAAATTGGAGGATTGGGCCAAAAGAAATCTCATGAGGTTCAACAAGGGCAAGTGCAGAGTCTTCCACTTAGGAATGGAACAATCCCATCCGCCGGTACAGGCTGGGGGCTGACTGCGTGGGCAGCAGCTCTGCAAAAAAAAAAAAAGACATGGGGGTTACAGTGGTCAGTAATCTAGAATATGAGCCAGCAGTGTAACCTTGTTGCCAAGAAAGCTAATGGCACACTGGGCTGTATTGGTAGACATGTTGCCAGTAGGTCCAGGAAAGTGATCATTCCCCTCTATTCAGCACTGGTGAGGCCAAATCTGGAATAGCGTCTAGTTTTGGGCCCCCCACTACAGACAGGGTATGGACAAATTGGAGAAAGTCCAGTGGAGGGCAACAAAAATGGTGAGGAGGCTGGTGCACATGACTTCTGAGGAGAGGCTGAGGGAAACTGGTCTTATTTAATCTAGAGAAGAGAAGACCCAGGGGGGATTTAATAGCTGCCTTCAACTACCTGAAGGGTGGTTCCAAAGAGGATGGAGCTGGACTGTTCTCAGTGGTGGCAGATGACAGAAAAGAAGAGGCTAGATAAAGCTTTGGCTCAGATAATCTAGTTGGGGCTGCTCTGGCTTTGAGCAGGGAATTGGACTAGATGACCTCCTGAAGTCCTCCAACCCTAATTTTCTATGATTCTTAAGTTATGCAGGTGAACTATATAAAGAATGAGCTATGCACAAGCGTGTGTGTGTATTCCCATGCAACATGCCCACAATTAAAACATGATTGTAGACCGACACCTCTTTCCCTGCTCCTCCCCCCCCCCCCCCCACACACACACACTTCTTCTAGCCAACTGTGTGACCATAAAGTAAGTCTTCCTGGCAATGCAGAGTGTGGCATTCCAGGAGATGATCTGGGTGAGATAACTGGCACCAAGAGCTGCCTTTGTAAATGCATGGGATTTGGAAAGGTCTTAAGAGAACACTGTCTGTAGTTTCAGGAGGACTTAGTCACACAAGGCCCATGTGAGAACGCTAGCAAGACTGTTATTTCTTTGCAGTAAGTAGTTCTTTATGTAAGAACCTGTAAATAAAGTGTTGTTTCCACACTGTATATCTCATCAAGATACTGCCAGCAGCTTACTTGTTGCTTCAGACGCAAGTTACCGTGCCCAGCAGCTACAACTGTGAGACTTAACGCAGCACTCTGCCCCTTCAGCGTGCTGAGCCAGACACAAGTGACAGCCATCTGGGCAGCTGCATGGTATGCATTGTCTCCAGGCTTGCTGATTTTCCAGCAAAGAAAGCAGCTTTTCCACCTAAGACATGCACTCCAGTTTTGGGAGAGCTGTTTTTTGGGAAAAGACACGTGTTGTATGCAAGAAAACATGGCAGGTTCTTCAGCCCTTGTTCTATGTTATTAATGGGCTTTTCAAATACTTTTCATAACTGTTCGGAAAATAACGTGATCTGAGATTTCAGGTCCCTGCCTTCATTAAACCACTTCCTGGGAAGATCATCTCTTGCGGCTATTGCCTCTAGTTACTCAGCAGAATAAAAAGCAGAATCAAAATGTGATCCTTGCCAGTTTTCAATATTATATTAACACAAATAGGATTGTTTGAAAAGGACTTGATGCCCCTTCTTCCCAAAGGCTCTAACATACTGCTTTCAGAATGGCCAGCCAGAGACACTATATAACACCTTATGAATTATCTCTCCTTGTATGTTTAATTGTGGAGATTTGTTATCAGATGCTGTATTGTTTTTTTTTTTATTTGGGTTTCATTAAATGGTGTTTCTTATCTTCAGCCATACCCAGAAGATCCAGCAGTGTACAAACCACTCTCCCAGGAAGAGCTGCAAAGGATAAAAAATGAGAAGAAACAGAAGCAAAATGAGAGGAAACAGAAAATATCAGAGAATCGCAAACACCTGGCTAGTGTACGGGTGGTACAGAAGAACCTCGTATTTGTGGTAGGGCTATCCCAGCGTCTAGCAGATCCAGAGGTAAGCAGTTCACGCTTGGATTTAGGTAACAATGACACCTGTTCACTTCTAAAGATCCACTGAGATGTAATATTCTTATGCCTCATTTGCATGAGACTGCCTTACTGGTGCAGGATGAAACAACTTTCTAGAAAGTTGTCTCTGCTATGACTTCCTTCCCCTCTTAAAGATTAAATGTCACATAGGTTGATATGCCTCCTCAATCGCTATTTCATCAGGCTTTCTTGTTTCTGGTAGCAGAATTCATTTCGCTCTTTCTTGGTGGGAACAATGTAAAATGAGACGCAAACTTTCTTGTGCTGAGCCACGGCCTGCAGCACAAATTTAGTTTGTCTATCACAAGGCCTCAGGCTGCTGCAGCCCATGAGTGCAGAGCTTTTTTTCTTTTTCTTTTTTTAAATTTTATTTTGAAGTGCCGGGAGGCTGGGGCTGGGTGGGGGATGGGGCCGGACAAGGCAGCCATGTGGGCTTCTCCTGCAGCTCCCCTCACCTGGGGAGAGGCAAGCACAGCTGGAGGAGAACCTGCAGCCGCCTAGCTGTGCCTGCCTGTCCCCAGCTGATCCGAATCTCCGAATCGGTGCCAAATCTCTGATTCTAATTTGGCTGAATCGAATGGGGACAGTGATTCAAACCACTGAATTGAATCACTGTCCTCTGAATCGGCTGAATCAAATCTATTCACACAGACCTACTGCCTAATACCATGGTCTTTCATTTGCTATCATTCTGTTCCGAGCAGGAAAAAGTTTTCCAGTTTAGTGGAATTCAGTGATTAGGAATTGAGTACACCTCAATTTTTAAACTGTTGCTAACCCATGGTTGTAAAAAAATTCTCCAAATGTGACCAGCATAGTGCTGTTCCTTGAAAAAAGGTGCCTGCACTTTAGGGAGGTATGAAGTATCTTGGCCTAAATATTGTCCTAGTATAAAACTTGAACTGCAGGACAAAATACTGGAGAGTGTGAAGATGGGGCTAAAGAGAAGCTAACCTATCTTGTTTTCCTGGGGCTATTCCCTTGAAGTAATTCTCTTCCTCATTTGTTAATCCACCTTCAGAGTTTGAATAGCTGGTACTTTTGCCTGTATACTGGGTAGAGCATAAACAGATTGATCCACAGACCTCTTACAAATTCCATGATGGTCCCCCCTGTAGTTGCTAGGTAGATAATCTTTTTAGCATTCAGGAGGTATCTATTTTTTTTACCAGTTCCTTAAACTGCTTTTCCATACAAAGTAGAAATTATTGATTCTGCTAAAACAATCCATTGCTGAAAAGGTTAGGGAAGAAATTTTTGTCCCAACAGAAGTGTAACCTACCCCCAGTTAGACTCAAAGGCTTGTTGATACTGAATCATGTCGTAGTTTTGTCCCTTGAAACTGCAAGATACATTGAACTTCTGGGAGGCATCTACTGTTTTCTAGCTCATAGTCCAGTCCCTGCATCATTTCCAGTGGTATTGGCACATGGGGGCTATGTCTCACCAGACTTTTCAAAGTTTGGGGAAAAAAGGTAAATTGAGCCTTCTCTCTTAATGTATCAAAATGTGTCTGAACCTGGATTTTAAGGATGCCTTTAAAATAAGGACTAATTGGGCTGTTTACATCAAGTTACAACTTACTTTTTCCTGTTTCTCTTTAAGTTTACTTTACGTTAGACTTGCTTGATCACTTAGGGTAGTTTTAGGCTGCAGAGGAGTTCTGAAACAGCTGTTACATCCCCTCAGCATGTACAGATGCTGTAAAGCAGTGGTTCTCAACCTTTTTTGTACCAGGACCCATTTGCAAATTTCAATGGCCAGCCCCCCCCAGTGTGTGGGGCGTGGAGAGGGCAAGCAGCTCCCTGCAGGATGGAACTCTGCCAGCCTGCAAGCGAAAACCCACAGTTTCTCACCTTTTTCTCTTTTAAAGGAGAATCTATTGTTAAAGTTTTGTTCCTGACCCTTTTGTATATTCTTATGACCAACTTAGGTCGCAACTCATGGGTTTAGAAACATTGCTGGAGAGCAGGGGTGTCAAACTCATCCAGTCCTATGAGCTGGATTAGAGTTGCTGGGCTAGTCTGCTGGCTGGACCAGGACATACCCTCTGTGTAGCACCTGTGGTGCTGGGTCTAGTTAGTGCACACTGGCCCCTGGGGCCAGCACGGGGTGCATGCTACCCATAAGATACTGCATAATGCTGTACGTGCCCTATGTTAGTCCTGGAGGCTGCATGTAGACTGAGTCCTGGGGCCAGTGTGTTGCATGTGGGGTTGGAATGGCTGCGCATGCTACAGACAGTGTCATAGAGGGCTGGCATGGGGCGCATGCTCCATGTGGTACTCTGCCAGATGACCTGTGCCCTGGCTGTGCTCTAGCCTGATGCACTACATGCAGCACATGCTGATCCCAGGACCTGCCATGTACTCAGCCTCTAGGGCTAGCACTTGGTGTGCCCTGCTCATGGCACATGGGCTGGACATGGTGCTGCAGGTGGACAGGGGGTCTGGGGTACAGGCTGCATGCAGCGCTCTGGACTGACACTCCCCACCCCCACCCCATGCTGTCTGCAGCATGTGGGACTGGGGCTGGTGCATAGGGTTGGTCCAGAGACCCATGGATCAGATCTGGCCTAGGGGCCATATGTTTGACATCCTGCTGTAGAGTGCAGGCCAACCCATTTTAGTAGGAAACAGCTGGCTGTGGAAGGCTTTAGATGCTTTTGATCCCAAAAGGCACTAAATTTCAAGTGTAAAGTATGCTCAGTGTCATAGAATCATAGAAAATTAGGAAGAGACTCCAGGAGATCATCTAGTCCAACCCCTTGCTCAAAGCAGCACCATCCCTAGCTAGATCATTTACAGACAGAGCTTTGTCAAATCAGGCCTTAAAAACCTCCAAGGATGGAGCTTCCACCACCCCTCTAGGTAACCTGTTCCAGTGCTTCACCACCCTCCTAGTGAGAGAGTTTCCTAATATCTAACCTAAACCTCCCTTGCTGCAACTTGAGATCATTGTTGCTTGTTCTGTCATCTGCCACCACTGAGAACAGTCCAGCTCCATCCTCTTTGGAACCGCACTTGAGGTAGTTAAAGGCTGCTATCAAATCCCCTCTGTCTTCTCTTCTGCAGACAAAATAAACCCAGTTTCCTCAGCCTCTCCTCAGAAGTCATGTCCCCAGTCCCCCTCACCATTTTTGTTGCTTTCTGCTGGACTCTCTCCAATTTGTCCTCATCGTTTCTAGGAGGGTGGGGGTGCAAAATTTGACACAGTACTCCAGATGTGGCATCACCAGTGCACAATAGAGTGGAATAATTACTTCCCAAGATCTGCTGACAATGCTCCTACTAATGCACCCTAGTATGCTGTTAGACTTCTTGGCAACAAGGGCACGCTATTGACTTATGTCCAGCTTATTGTCCACTGTAACCCCCAGGTCCTCTTTCTGCAGACCTGTTTAGCCAGTCGGTCCCCAAGCAGTAGCAGTGCATGGGATTCTTCCATTCCAAGTGCAGGACTTTGCATTTGTACTTGTTGAACCTCATAAGATTTATTTTGGCCCAGTCATTCAATTTGTCTAGGTCACTTTGAATCCTAGCCCTACCCTCCAGGGCATCTAGTATACCCCCAGCTTGGTGTCATCCGCAAACTTGCTGAGGGTGCAATCCATCCCATTTTCCAAATCGTTAATGAAGATGTTGAACAAAACTGACCCCAGGACCAACCCCTGGAGCACTCCACTTAATACTGGCTGCCAACTAGACATTGAGCCATTGATTGCTACCCACTGAGCCTGACAGTCCACCCAGCTTTTTGTCCACTGTGCAGCCCATTCATCCAACTTGTTCTTCCTCAGCTTGCTTGCAAGAATGCTGGCTTGGGAGACTGTATCAAAAACCTTGCTAAAGTCAAGATATGCTGCGCCCACTGCTTTCCGTGCATCCACAGAACCAGTCATCTCATCATAGAGGGCGGTCAAATTGGTCAGGAACAACTTGCCTTTGGTGAATCCATGCTGTCTGTTCCTAATCACCTTCTCCTTTAAGATGGATTCCTTGAGGATCTGATCCATGATTTTTCTAGGGACTGAGATGAGGCTGACTGGTCCATGGTTCCCTGAATCCTCTTCCTTTCCTTTCTTAATGATGGGCACTATACTTGCCCTTTTCCTGGGACGTCCCCTAACTGCCACGAGTTTTCAGAAATGATGGCCAGTGGCTCTATAATCACATGAGCCAATTCCCTCAGCACCCTCAGATGCATTGCATCCAGCGCCATGGTCTTGTCCATGTCCAGCTTTTCTAAATAGGCTCTAACCTGTTATTTCACCACTGAGGGCTGCTCACGTTCTCCCCAAACTGTGCTGCCCGGTGCAGTAGTTTGGAAGCTGATCTTGCCTGTGAAAACAGGTAAAAGGCATTGAGCACTTCAGCTTTTTCCTCGTAATCTGTCACTATGTTGCCTCCCCCATTCAGTAAGGGACCCACACTTTCCCTGACCTTCCTCTTGTTGCTAATATACTTGTAGAAACCCTTTTTGTTACCCTTCCTGTCCCTTGTTAGCTGCAACTCCAATTGCTCTTTGGCCTTCCTGACTTCATCCCTGTATGCCAAAGCAATATTCTTATATTCCTCCCAAGTTGTTTGTCCAACCTTCCACTTGTAAGCTTCCTTTCTGTGTTTATGGTCACTGAAGAGTTCTCTGCTGAGTCAAGCTGGTTGCTTGCTACATTTGCTATTCTTCCTGCATGTCAGGATGGCTTGTTCCTGTGCCCACAGTAAGGCTTCTCGAAAATACAACCAGCTTTCTTGAACTCCTCCTTTCCCTGTCAGACTGGCCTCCGAGGGGATCCTGCTCATCAGTTTCCTGAGGCAGTCAGTCTGCTTTTCTGAAGTTCAGGGTTCACACTCTGCTGCTGTCCTCTCTTCTTTTTGTCAGGATCCTGAATTCAATCATCTTGTGGCCACTGCTGCCCAACTTTCCATCCACTTCTACAACCCACACCAGTTCTTCCGTTTGTGAGCAGTAGGTTAAGAAGAGCACGGCCTCTAGTGGTGCAGCATCGTTCACCCTGGATCTTCTGCAAGAGGGCGTTCCTTTTTTAATTTTGGTAATAATATAAGTTTGCCTCTTAAATTTAAAGTTTTTTCTTTGGAGAAACACCTACATCCATATGATTGCCACCTCTTTGTAGAAGAGTTTTATTTTTCACTTTTTCTTCAAGTCTCAATTGCAGAGTTGTGCAAAGAAATCCATTTTCAAACAGAACCGCTATATCATTTGTGTTGTTAATTTCTCAGTGTATCAATTTAATTTGTTCATTCTTCCTTCAGGTTTTGAAACGACCAGAATATTTTGGGAAGTTTGGTAAAATACATAAAGTAGTTATCAACAACAGCACATCATATGCAGGCTCACAGGTAAGGCAGTGGGGGTTCTAATGGTTGTGGCCACCCCACCCTAATTTCTGTCTGTTGTTATAGTGGCAGTATTCTAGGATGGATTTTTAAAAAAATTTGGGTTCCCTCTTCCTGATCAGGTCAAAGTCGACTATAATGGTAGATTGTGGGCCTGGGGTTTGGAGAAGAAGAGAATACTGGACAATACTATAAATGACAGTCCAGTTTATTATTTATACAATGGTGTTGTGTCTTAAAGTGACTTGCTCTAATTTCAGAAGCCAGCAGGAAATTTAATGAAATATAGGTAGAAAAGTTAACTAAAGGAATTGGTAGAGGGGAAGAAAAGCTTCAGAGAAGCAGTTAAAGGTTATGAACATAGGAACAATTTTCTATAATGCGAAAAGGTGAAGGATATATGGTTTTATCACGCATTACCTGTTCAGCAGTAACTGTACATAGACATGTTCCTAGTGGTAACTTATATATGCCTTTCATTAAGGACTGTTTGTTATCGTCTGTCTTCCATTTATCACAGGGTAAGAGTGTACATGTAAGCATTTACTGCAGAGTGTAGGTGATCATGGTAAAAAACGTGTCATTATCACCTTGCTGTATATTTTGTATGTCCATTCACCAGTATCCTCATTTTCTTAAATCTCTAGCATTTAAAAAAAAAAAAGGGAAAAAAACAAACAACGCCCCACGAACATAAAGCTTTTAGCAAACTTCAGTTTTAAGAATCCTTTTTCCCAGCTATTAATAACATTTTTAGTTGGATAAATTTCATCGGACTGTTTTACATTTAAATACTTAACCTCAAATTTAGTCAGATTGCTAACGAGTCATTCTTTCAAATAGATAACAATATTTATCCAGAAATAATTGAACACTGTGGGCTACTTCCATTCTAGGGTCCGAGCGCAAGTGCATATGTAACCTACATCCGGTCAGAGGATGCTCTGAGAGCTATACAGTGTGTCAATAACGTGGTGGTAGACGGCAGAACACTTAAGGTAGTATTGTTTTGTGAACTGTTATCTGCATGTGCAAAGACTGTAGCGATAAGTGCAGATTCTAAAAATCTGCTTCTTCAGATGCACTGATGTATTAGGGAGGGAAAGCTGCCAGTTTACATGAGCACTGCACCTAACTAACGTTTTCAGTCTTCAGTTGCGTATATATATTGGTTACTAGTCAAGTGAACTTCCTGGAATTTTATTTAAACTTGTAGATAACTTATCAAGAGTTTTAGTTAATTTGGAAAAAGCAACATTGCAAAGATTTTCTGTATAAATTAGAACTGTATTTTGAAAATGGTTAACACTTGGATTTCCATAGTATTTCATGAAAATCTGAACCTAGGAAACAGGTCAAGCTAAAAATAGAGAGATGTTCTCTGTTGTGATATAAAACACACCTGGCTGTTTCTCTCTTGCCTTCCCTTCCTTTTGTTGTTCTGGCATGCTGACTTTCTTCAGTCCCTCTTGCCTAAGATGTTTATCAGTGATCACTTGTGAAGCACCTTTTCCTCCTGAGTTGTTTTTTTACCAGCAGTCAGCCAGGGAGCAAGAATACTGGCCCAAAAGTCAGGCTTAGGGTTCTTGTGAGACCAGAATATTAACCATAACACTCCATGCCAACCATCTTAACTTTAACTTTTCTCCTCGACTTCTTCACGAGCTCCATTTTATTAGTTAGTTGTGTGCTTTACAGACAGTATGTGAAACTTGAATTGAAAGGGAGTAGTTATTTTTATCCTAAGGCACTTGATGCTGTACAGTCAACAAATTAGAAAAGTTAACTCCTTGGTGAATAGGCAGTGCATATCTCCTGAGGCTGGGGGAGCATGGCGACCATCCACAGGTGGCAGCCAGGGCAGGCTGAGTGGGGACTGTCCTCGGGCAACCGCAGTAATGTGAAGGGGGCCGTGTCGTCCCGTCCCGTCCTGTCCCCTCCACCGTGGCCAGACTTCGAGCCCAGAAGTGCTACTTCTTGCTGGGTGCGGGGCACAAGTGTGCCGCCTGCCCATCGCCTAAGCCGAGAGTGCTGTCTCTCCGGGGGGGGGGCACATGCACCCCCATACACCCTCTACCCATCACCTATGCCTAGGCGGATTCTAGAGATCCTTTCATGGTAGGATTTTTGCAGTAGCTGAAACATGCTAAGGAAGTCCTGTAAGGAAGGCAGGTATGTTTTTTGCCTTTTCACACAGAGGTAAATGGATATGTAGGTTGATTTCCTAAAGCTGGTGGCAGAACCACCTGTAGAACCTACAAGTCCTGACCGTAAACTCTTTTATCTTATGTTTTGAGGAATGGCTCTGGAATGAATACACCGAGTAATAAAATACAGGCTTGTAATATGAAGGGTTTTTTTCTTATTCTTCATAGATATGAAAATAATATTTACTCATGCTTGGCTTTGTGTTTTTTATTAGACCATAAATTACTTGAAGTAATTCTGATTTTTTATTAGTCTTATGTCACTAGCTTCATATTTAACCCACAAAAAACTTGTTTAGATTAAACTGATTTATTTTAGGAGGCTGTGCAATAATTTGACATTGACTTAACTGTTTTTTTCCTATACTGTAAATATGACTTGTCTCTTTCTCTCCCCCCCCCTCCCCCCCCACTTGTTTTAGGCTTCTTTAGGTACAACAAAATACTGCAGTTATTTCCTAAAGAATATGCAGTGTCCAAAACCAGACTGCATGTATCTACATGAGCTGGGGGATGAAGCAGCCAGTTTCACAAAAGAGGAGAT
This sequence comes from Alligator mississippiensis, assembly GCF_030867095.1. Taxonomy (NCBI): domain Eukaryota; kingdom Metazoa; phylum Chordata; order Crocodylia; family Alligatoridae; genus Alligator; species Alligator mississippiensis. The sequence continues at coordinate 91,423,319 of NC_081827.1, read as the reverse complement.
GCAGGTAGATACACGGAGAGGAACATTCTCTTCAGAATGTAAAAGGCTACTTGACAAGTTGGATGTAGCTGGTGGTGCAATTGGCTGCATTTCTTTAAAGTATGGTGCTTCTGTAGGCTCAGAAAAGGAATTCCTCAATAGATGGAAAGTCAATGGGATTGTAAGAACGTTTAAATGGCGGTTTTAGGAAAAACTCCTGATTACATCTTCTGCACCTGATGAAAAGGGTGCTAAGTAGCTGCAAGAGTACAAAGATGCTATGAGTGTAGTTGTGCTATAGCAGAATATTTCTGTAAAGGTACAGTGTTTGTTACAAATGTCTTAGAAAAGTGTTTTATTTAAAGGGGGAGAGAATAAGGAGGTCTCTCTCTCTCTCTCTCTCTGTCCCTGAAAGCTGATAACTAGCTTCAAAGTGATCTTTGAAGGATTGTCTTTTTGAGTCTGGTTCAGTGTAGTGTGTAAGTGGCACAAGTGCAAAATAAGTGTGTCTCCTTTGGAGAAGTCTAAAGGTTTGTGTTAACTGAAGTGTGACGTCATGTATGTAATATCAATTGAAGTGTCTGTGCACTTGTGAAAGTGGTGGATGTACTGACCTTGAGTGAACCTTAATAGGATACTGTTTGGAGACTCTTTTAAATGAGGCAATACTTTTGCTGCTTAAACATGTAAGGCTAAAAAATTGCTTTCTAGTTAAGTTGTGAGGTAATATTCCTCTGAGGTCTTCGCACTGAATAAAATTAAATTTACTAGCATCTTAGCTTTCTTCATTATGCCAAAAACTAAGTGGTCTTCTGAAACTGTGAATTAGTATTAAGAGTATATTTATGATTTTAAAAGGGTGGGGAGTTTTCTTCAGCAGCAGATATTATTGGCTGTTATATCTTTTTCTGTTGTGCTTGTTATAGTGTCTAGGAATGCTGCATGCAATGAATGGCAGTTAAATTCATTTCTTCCCACTTGCAATTATAGATGTTAGACAACACTAACTATTTAAAATTAAAATGATGGTGGTAGGTACTAAAATTTAAGTTGCAAAAATTGTATTTTGTGATATCAGATTTCTTCAATTAGCTGTTGAAACACGAGAGAAGGAAAAGCAGAGTCTTAATATTTAGCATGAATCCCTTTCAGTTGCCAGTCACTTTTACGTAACTTTTGAGACAAAGCCACACTGCATTGGGTTCTGAGTAAACTTCAAAAAAACCATCCTAAGCGTATTCTGCTAACATAAATAGTTCTGAACTGAAAGAATCTAATGTCTCTACCCCCTCCAGAAAGCCACTCTCTCTGCAATGTGAACAATTCCAGGTTGAGAAATCTTTCCTCAATTTCTGAAAGTAATATATTTCTCTCCCTCTAGTACTTCTGCCCAAAAATCTGCTTCTTTCATTGAACAGCTCCCATTCAACCAGAGTTTTCATGCAACTTAATTGTAGCAGTGTAATTGCTTTTGAAATAGTCCTTGAAATTCAGGAGTTTGCAACAGGAAAGGAATTCTGAAATGAAGAGATGTTGTTTCTCCTCTTTCCTTTTCTACCCTTAAATAGCTTAATCTGGTCGGGAGATGTAAAATGCAAACTTCCTTTGGAAATTTGTTTAGTTTTATTTGGAAGGTATCCTAGTGGTTACATCTTATTCTCCAGTTCAAGTGAAAGGCTTCAGCAAATTAACTTCCAAAGCAGAGAAATTGTCAGAGGGGAAGCAGAGTGGGGGAGGATAAATTTTGCTTTCAAAGCAGCTAGTGGATTGCTAGATTTAGCCAGCTAAGTGAGCCTGTATGTGAGCCTCAGACTGCCTGGAACAACCTCTTGACTGAGACTAAAGAGCACCAATTTGAATTTATTTAAGCAAAGCCTTAGTATATGCCCAAGATGTTTTAAACACTTATTGTTAGGGGAAAGGAGTATGTGCTTATAATCCAATGCCATCTGCATTTAACTTTTTTCCCAGGCGGGTAAACACCAGGAATATGAACAGAAGCTACTGCAAGAATTGTACAAACTAAATCCCAATTTCCTCCAGCTGTCTACGGGTACAGTTGACAAGAACAAGAACAAAGTGACAGCACTGCAGAGGTATGATGCGTAAGTACTGATGCCAGGCTGGCTGGCAGCACTTTCCTTTTAGCTATCTCTTAATTCCTTGTTTCGGTATGCACCCAAACGCTTACTACTGCAGTAGTATGTGAATTAATATTGTTAATTGGCAAATATTTCATGTCTGTCTTTGCGATAAGAGGGTGATCTGTGCTGTTACAGCTGAAGTGTCTAAGTGATTTTACATGTTTGGTGTATAACATATTTTGATTAGATTTGGATGCTAAACTTAAGGTAACTCAGTGCTGGGGGTGTGGAATGAGCTTTCATTCTTTCCCTCTGAAAAGATAGCAAAGCAAAGATACTTTGTTGTCCCTAGGAAACATAGTGGTGCCTCTTATTTTGACTACTACATCCGTTTTTGAGGGAGAAGGGTGCAAGGAGGAAGGGTCTCTTTGAAAAAGCTACTTGATAGCTTTTATCTGCTTGGTAAAAATGTTAAATTTAAGATAGATACTTGGGAGTTATTAGCAATTTTTATTTAAAAAAGCACCTTTATACTGAGGAAAAAACATAAAAATATATACATTATTATATATAGTGCTTTTGATCCAGGATTTGAGTCTGTTTTGGGTCAGTTCACCAACTATTGAAATGAATGTTGACAGAAGTTTGCTATTAGCAGCAACATTGCACTACAGCTTAAAAGGAAGAAATACTGTATACAGGGAAACTGCTAGGGGAGGTACCACAGCTGGAATTTAACTAGGATGCTTGGATAATCTAGCCCTGCTCTTGCAGGAAGTGTCATGATTTTTAATGACTGCAAGTGATCAGGACCTCCAGTTTTACCTTGTCTGAAAGACTGCGGTACCTTGTTGTGCCTTGGGCACTGGTTCAGTATTGACTCTGTAGAAATTTGCTGCTAAGTAAAATTTAAACACCACTTCCTGCAGTATTCAGTGGTTGATGGTTTTAAATCCAAGGTCTAAACCATCTCTGCTTGACTTGAAACTTGATGGGATGTCTAGCACATGATGACAGAATACAGGGAGTAAAGAATTGCTCTTTGAAAATGCAACACAGATTTGAGTCATTAGTAAGCATCTCTGATTGTTGAAATCTGGTATACCAGTGCTACATCCTGGCATTTATTAAAAGTACCATGATACTTTCATGACTGCAAATGGTCTGAATTTTAATTATCTGAATGACCCCACCACATACAAATTTGGGTTAATACCGACTCCAGGAGCACTGTCTTGAGTTGACAGTGCAGTTTCCTCCTCAATCAGTGGGATTTTGAAGTCCATTTAAACACTGATTGATACTTGTTGTATGCAACTCAAGCTGGTAAAACTTGACTTGTCTGTTCTATTTTAATGAAAATGGCTAACTCCCCAGCTTTCTGCTCTGTGATCAGCTTCTCATTTATGTCTTATTCACTGGTATACCACTACCTTCCTCATGCTAGGCTGAATTTAGAATCTAGTGCCTCAACGTATTTCATAACTGAGTTAGAATTACAGTTTTCACTGTGGGATCAAGCAGAATCTGAGCTGCAAGGGCTCCATATTTATATTCAAATACAAACTTCCATTAATAGCAGAGGAGATGGATAATTACTGGTAAAGACCACTGTTATTCTCCCTGTTCCCCCCTGCCAGGTTTGTTCCTGTTTGAAGTCCCTTTTTGCACTGTTTCTCTCCTCCTCCCCCCCCCCCCATCCCCACTCCCTTCCCCACTTGTACTAAAGGCAGATGCTGAAATTTCTGCCTGTTTGTATGTCTGTACAAGTATCTCTTGGCATATCCTTCCATAGTTATGCAGTCATAAGTATAGCTGCATACATAGAATCTACAAATGAGAACTAATTCAAAGTTGGGTCCTGATTGGTATCAGTTGGTAATTAAAACGTTGTGGGACTTTTTTTCCATTTCCATATTTTGTTTGTGTCTTAAGGACCAACATTCCTTATTATATGAAGATGTTTCCATCATGAGTATGTAATGAATGAGGATTACTGGTCCATGTGGAAAATGACTCTTTTTGTAGCTATCATAAGAACTTTCACATTTTTCTTTTGCTGCTGCTTGCCATTTTATTGAGGCAAGATACCAGTTCTTATTCTGGACAAAACTTCAAATAAATTCCATCCTAGTAGTGATTTTTGGCCTAAGGGGGTACTTAATCTGTTAGTCTTCTGTTAATTCTATTTTTTTCAGAAATGCACCCAACATTAAGGTGTCGTAGTAGATTCAAATTATGGTTCAAATTTTCTTGTGGCTGGGAGAGATTGGGGAATGGTGAATAAATTGTCACATGCCATGAAAGGTTTTTTGTTTTTTTTTAATTGATCATTTGATGAGAAGGATTTTAAAAAGGATGCCTTTTTTCAACTTCTCTTAAGGTGTGTAGAGTGAAGATGAGATTGTGTACATAATTGAAAGATTTGACCTGGTTTATAGGTGTATGTAGGAGCTGATGCCTAGAGCAGGGTAGTTGGAAACAAAATGGAATATTTTCCGATTAACATATGTGGACAACTACTATTGTATTCAAAGATAAATGAATAAGACTTAAAGTTCTACTGTAGCAACAGACTGGCTTAATTGCATATACAGGTTGTCTCACTTATGAAGCAGACCAGAAAGAGGCTCAGACTCATGGCTTTCTTTTAAAAATGCACACGGTACTGGAAATGTTTGTACACTGAGCACTTGCTTGCCTCCAAATGGGATGCTGTTTTTCAAAGTGGGGCAGGCAGATAAATTAAAAAAAAAATGAAGGTAGAAAACATGGGATTTAAGATTTGTGGTATATGCTGACAACAAAAATATTGACATTTAAGTGTATCTATATGGAGAGAAATGAAAACTGGCTGAAATTATTGCCTTCTGACAATATGCCTCCCTACAGCAATAGCTAACTTCCTTTGAGGTCGTCTTTCCAGATCAACTATACTCTGGATTGAAGCCTACTTGACTTTTTAATCTAAAAAAAAAAAAAAATGAGTTGGGCAAATAACTTGGATAGGCTGTTCTAAAATGAGGTGCCCTGGCTGGCCTCATGGTCTGTTGATGATGCTGTGGACTGTCATACTGGCAATCAGATTCAGTTTACACTGTCAAGTCAGCCTAGGAAAATCCTTGGCCATATGTCGGGGATGTAGAAGATCTACTGTACCACAGTAGGTAGCAGTTCATGATTAAGAGAACTGGTGAATACTTCTGGGATAACGTGAAGACATTAAGTTGGAGCAAGTCTATAGATTTTTTTTATTTTTATTTTTTTAATATCTGAAGCTCTCAAAATGGATTTTTGCAAATGAACATGTTTGGACTCCATTTTCGGTGACCCAGTTACCTACCTAATCACTGGAGAAAATGGAGAGTTCTTCCCATTCTTTTCTTGCCAAGGAGGCTTTTAATTCATCAGCCTTAAGATCTGTGAGAGCTGCCCAGATTATTCCATTCTTATGGTCTGTCTGGCAAGAGGATTCATTTCCTCAGTGTTTAAAAATTTTTTTTAAACACTTTCTTTATAACTTGAACTCTTTTTTTACTTCTTGCCTTTTTCCAGACCCAACAGTAATAACAAAGATGCCTGGCCATCATTACAGAGTTCAAGTAAATCAGCCAACGGTTTAACAATGGAACACAGGAAAACGCCTCCTATATTAGAAAATGGCACAGACCCAGAACACATGACTCCAGATGGTGCAGACTCAGATTTCGGGTAATTGTGCTGCCTTTTATACTTCAGCTAGCTTTCTTTCTCTCTCACTAATTGGTGTGGAGGGATGATTCTCCAGTCTCTCTGGTTGGAGAGCTGGATTTAAATCCTGATCAGGTCACAAATGAAGAAATGAGTTTCAGCTCAGCCTTGCCTATGTCAGAATACTGCTTAATTGGCAGTTTGTTCAAGAGACCCATAGGCACCAAATAGTAGATGATGGTACAGGTAAGAACTAAGATGTGTTGACAGAACTATGGGCATAGGAAGCTTCCATAGCTGTCCACAGCATAGTCTTAGCCAGAGCTAAGCGCCATACTTGTCTGAATGAATATAAAAATTCAAGAAAAAAACAGGGTTTTTTTAAATAGTTCATCAGGAGACCTTTTAACTGATTGTTTTTGACAAGTTGGCTTGTGATGAATAAAGTGGTAAATGCCGAACTGATCATTTTAAATTCCATCTCTTCACCTTGATGTGTTCTAGGTAGCTTATGGCAGTAGTCAAGTTTTCATGTACTAACATGAATCGCAGCACACTAGATTCCACTGAAATTGCTTTGTTTGGGCAGAGGAAGTAATTCATTCCATGAGTGACACTTTCCCTGCTTCCAATTTTTTCTTCTTTCAATATCCCCTGCATTTCTTTAGAGTGCTGTTGACATTCACTTCCCATCATATGTCTTGGGCAGATCTTACTGTATCTTGCAGTTACATTGCATTAAGTTCTGATTACACTACATCTTCCTTAGCTATGCTGAGCTGGATTATTCAGAACTTGGATGGGACAACTCTGAAAACCCAGAGTATTGCATGATGTGGTGTTCCTGATTCAGAACCTAACGTTCTTTTTAAGTTAATATTGAACCAATGCCTTAACAAGGTGAATAAGGATCATTGTATTGCTGAAGGTGCCACTTCTTATTGAAAATTAAGAGGAGTCCCGCTTAGCTATGGTCAGAAAACCTGTGCCTATTTTACCCAAGAGTAGAAATACCAACAGAAGTTGTGGCAAATGCCAGATAATTCTGCATCTAAACTTCCCCCAGTTCTAGTTACCTCAGGTGTTCATAGTTTCATTCAAGTGGTGGTTCTGCATATAGCTGAATAGTAGCTATGTTGCCCCCCAGATTTGGTTGTATTTCAATAATGAGCGATATTTAAGATGTTATTCCATCTTTCTTGATGGAACACATTACATGAGAATGTTGAAACAGTGACCCATGAATAACAAGCGTTATTTGTTCATGTTACCTGAGCTTCTAAAACCTACTCGGCATTTAACTTAATCTCTTTATGTAGCTCCCAAGTATAATCTGTGTTGGTTTTGGTAATCCGATTGCCATAAGCAGCCATATTGTTGCTACTTGAAGCCAAGTATATTATTTGTTAATGTTTTGTAGGACTGAGGTTCTAGTTAAATCTTTCCCTTATGGAAGGCTGAATGCTTTATGAAGGGCTTGCAACAGAATTATTGCTTTGTAGTTGGGCCATAGCACACATGGTAGCATGCTAAATATGGGAGCATTTACTTTTAAAGCAATTGAACGTACTCAACTGTAGAGTGAAATTAATTTTTAAGGGACTTCCAGTTGAAACAGACTTACAAAAGACTGGTGACTCTTCTTTTTGCCCTAAAAGATTTTAAGTAATTGAGGCTCAGTTCTAATAGTGAATGTAAGGTGATGGTTAACCAACGGGCACAGAAATTGCTGCTGTTCTTCAGTACTCTGACTTGCACATAATCAGAGTGGAAGAAAGAAGAAACTGTTCTAAGCCTAGGCCACTAATTTTTTACTGTAAAAAGAAAAAACAAATAATATCAAATAATTAAGTGACTACAGCATAAAGTATTCAGACTTCACAGTACCAAAATGCATGGACACTTCAGTTGGGTTTAGAGAGCTGCACTAAATGTTAATTATTTTATTGTACTTGGTACAAAAATAATACAAATTAATGTCCTTTAGATTATGCTGTACATTGAACTGTGAGCTTGTAATTTTCATAAGCTCATCATGTTAGTTCTGACTTCAAGGCAAATGTTTATGGCTGCTCAGCCAGACATTCACTAGACCACTGCATCCACTGGAGTGGATAAGATGAAAGCCCAAAAGCTGCATTACAGGGACTTGGTGGGCCTACCATAATGCCTTTAAACTAGATAATTGGTACACTTATGGCTGTCAAAATGCCTACTAGAATGGCTGAGGTTGTGTTTTACAGGAAACAACTTTACTCTTGACTTAACAGAATATTGTAGTGGTGTATTTTTTTTTTAAGTTTTATTTATTATTTCCATTGCCTCCATCTTCTTTCTCTGTATTACCATTTTTTTTAAACTTGTGCCCTCAGATTTTTTCCGTTTCTTGGAGACTGAACTCCCTTTTGTTTTTAGTAGTTCCTCTGACAATATCGTGCTGCTGGCAATTCATCTTTAAGCAAATCTCAAACTGCAGATGCCACCAGATTCCTTCTTTTAAATCTAAAGGATATCACTAGTATTTAACGTGGTTGCTTGTACCTCTTTCTAGCACTAAATGCTTTTGGTGGTGCTGAGGATATTAGTCACTGGTCATTGAAATAGCAAAACTGAGGCACCAGATCTGTTTTTATGGAATGTGCAGGACTTAGGGATAATATACTTAAGATTGAAAATGGGTACAGTACTGCAGTAACACAAGAATCCTATTGTTTGAGTGGCCTAGCATAAGACTGACCAACTTGGCAGCACACGTGCTACAAGTCATATGAGTAGCTTCTGTGTGGCACACAGCAGATGAGGGAGGGGACAAGTAGCACAGCAGCAAACAGGGGAGGAAGCAGAAAGAGCAGTGAATCGGGCAGGGAGCCCAGGGCAAGAAGCAACACCCCCCCCCCCCCCACACACACACACACACACACACACACACACACACACACACACAAAAACAGCAGCTGATCAGGTAGGGAGCACAAGGCAGGGAACAGAAAAGAACAGCAGGTTGGGGAGGGGATCTGGGTAGCACTTTTTGGCAGGTGCAGGGCTAATATGTGGTACACCTGCCGAAAAGGTTGACCTCCACTGGCCTAGAGAACATTCTGAACACTTTAAATCTTTTGGTTTGTTGCTCCACAGGAAAAAAGGAACAAGCAGAGTGGATTATGAAAGTAAATGGGTGGATTTTCCTTCATCACCTTCTGAAATTTGGTTTTGTGTGGTCTTTAGTGGTATAATACTCATGAAATAACCTTTTTCTGTGTACTTTGGTGGTTCTCTTGGTTGCATACATCTTACTTGATTTTTTTTTTTCCTTTTCTTTTCTTCCCCTCCCTTTCTCCAGCCCTATCGACAAACCTACAGATTCTCTCAGTATAGGAAATGGTGACAACTCACAGCAGGTACGGTTTGAAAGTATAACAGATTCAGTTGATTTAGTTCCATAACATGGAAGCCGAACTGCAAGCTGTCTTCTCAGAAGCAGATGTTTTATGAAATATTAATTTGTTATGCAAGTTTTATCTGATAACTGATAGCTAACTTTAAAATGTTGTTAAAAAACAGTCTGCTTCTAGCTCACTTGACACTGAGTGCTCAGAGGACTAGTATTTAATCGGACCCCCTCTCTCCAATCTTTAAGCTGAATTTTTTTAAAGGTGCTTAAATAAAGAATACATAATTTAAGTGTAAAGATGCATATCTTGTTTTCTCTCTTCTCCTTTGCCACTAGATATCAAACAGTGATACACCTTCACCACCGCCTGGTTTATCAAAACCCAATCCAGTTATACCCATCAGTTCATCCAATCACAGTGCACGGTCTCCCTTTGAAGGGGCTGTAACAGAGTCACAGTCGCTCTTCTCAGACAACTTTCGGCATCCCAACCCCATCCCAAGTGGGCTTCCCCCATTTCCCAGCTCTCCGCAGACTTCCAGCGATTGGCCGACAGCACCAGAACCACAGAGCCTTTTCACATCAGGTATGAGAGTGGTTTAGTTACTAGGATCCTTTTTTTGCTTCTTTTTTTCTTTCTTTTTTTCTGATGGCTATAATGACATGGAAATAGAACTACTACTGTAGTCGCTTCCCAAGTACACTATCTGCTTGTTCTTTAAAAGTGATTTATATTTTAATACTTACTGTGCATTTCAAATATCCTGTATTTTTAAGAAAAATATTTATATCAATAAAACTTGGTGAAACCATGTTTAATAATGTGTAGCTTCTGCCTACACAAGCGTGGAATGGTATTTAAGGTGGGGGTTATTAATTTTGCCTTTGGTCACCTAAAATAGCTAGATTTTTTTTCACTTTTTTTTTTAGAGACTTTTTGTGCATTCAGAGTTGTCAAATATGCCCAATTTGTAGGATCTGAAAGGTGCTTGCATTCTAGAGCCACAGGGAAGTAGGGGTGGAAGAGACTTCCAGAGGTCATCTAGTCCAACCTTGTGCCTGAAGCGGGATCATCCCTATCCAAACCATCCCATACAACCATAATCTAAACTGTGTAAGACCACCCTCCACCCTGACGCAACATAAACCTCTAACACCCTAACCTGCCATAGGTAAAACCAGGGGAACCATGGCAGCCAATGTCCTGCTTTTATAAAATGTCAGTAATACACTCAAGAAGTCCTGGGTAGAGGGCCATGTCCCTCCTGCCACAGGGAGGCTAAAACCCCCACAGTTCATACCAGTCTGACTATAGGGTAAAATTCCTTCCTGACCCCAAATATGGCGATCTGTCTGACCCTGAGTGTGAGGCTAGACCCTCTACCAGGATGCTCCAGCTTTACTCCTAGCAAGAAAATTGGCACACCCCAGTTGAAGTCTCCATTCTTAGCTATAGCCAACACCCATTGTCTCTGGGGAGGCTTATGATATTCTGATATATAGCAGAAAAAGTTGGTGGGGAGGAGGGGAGCAACTAGCAGAGCCCAGAATCATAGGAAATATCCATGGCATAACTATTACCTAGGTCATCCTCGACCAGTGGCTGTTCAGCCTCTTGAACACCTTCAGCAATGGAGAGTCTACAACTACCCTAAGCAATAAGGGTGTGCAAAACGGGCCGTATTCAATTTGGACTCAGCCCAAATTGGGGATAGGGATTCAATTAGTTGATTCAGATCACTGTCCCAGATTCGATTCTGCCAAATCTGAAGATTCGATGCTGATTCGAAATAGACACAGCCTTAAATGTTTTTTCTATATACCTTGGGTTACCAGGCACGGCTTGTGAATGCTGTGATGCTGGGGTGGATGGAGCATCCCACAGGAGTGCAGCCCCCCCTGGTGCTTGGCAGCAAACTCTGAAGTGAACCAGAAGCACTTCTGGTCTAGTTCTGGGTCTGCCAGGAAGCGTGCGGGGGGCTCCCCTACCCCCCCCCCCAGCTTAGCAGTCAGCCACAGGGGGACCCCGGTTGCCCCCTGAGACCCAGGAGGCAACAGTTGCTGAGCTGTGGGGGTGCAGGGAGGCCACCACACGCTCCCTGGCGGACCCAGAAGTGCTTCTGGTCCACTTCTGGGTCTGCTGCCGAGCACGCTGGAGAGCCTCCTGCGCTTCTGTGGGACACTCCATGCGCCCCAGTACTGCAGCATTCATGAGCCTCCTGCTACCTAGAGGTATGTAGAAAAAACATTTAAAGCTGTGTCTATGACGGAATCTCTCTGAATCAATTTGGAGGGCTCTGATTTGATTCAGAGATTAAAGGGTCTCCTGATTCAATTCAGATTTGGAGATTCGGCCACTGAATCGGGCTGAATCTCCGCCAAATTGAATCGGGGACCGAAGCTTTGCACAGCCCTACTAGGCAGTCTAGTCCATTGCCTCACTATTTTTACAGTTAAGATGTTTTTCTGGATATTTAATCTAATCTAAACTTACTTTGCCGCAACTTCAAGCCATTGGTCCATGTCCTCTGCAGCAAAAGAGAGAAGGTGCTTTCCCTCTTCTATGGCAGCCCTTCACGTATTTGAAGACTACTACCATGTCCCCTCTTAAACGCCTTTTCTGTAAACTGAACAAGCCTTGCTCCTTCAGCCTCTCCTCGTATGACTTGCCTTCCAAGCCCTTGATCATCTTTGTTGCTTGCCTCTAGACCCTCTCTAACTTCTCCATGTCCTTTTTTTTTTAAAAACATGTTGAGCCCAGAACTACATACAGTACTCCAGTTAAGGCCTAACTAGTGCTGGGTAGAGAGGTGACATAACCTAAGTTGCTTTCCTGCTTGCATGAATGGCATATTCTGTATTTGGTACATCCACATTGTAGTGATCAACAACATAACACAAAGTGCTTAAGTGCACAAATGCTTTATAGGAATTTTGGTTTTTGGAGAATTCTGCATCTTGGAAAGTCTTATTAGTTGAACCAAAGGGACTTATTTTCAGGTCATTTTAATTTAAGATCAGCATAACTTTTGTTTGAGTTAAGTATCAAAAGGTAAGCTACATACCTACTTGAAGTTATAATCTTGTTAGTAAGGAACTGTGTGGGGCATGCAGTCTTTCAACTTGCAATACAAGGAATGAGAAACATGGGGAAGAGAACTTTTAGGCAACACTTGTACTTCCTCCCCTTCATCTCCCAAAGGATTTTTTTTCCCTCGCCAGTGTCAAATGATGATGGTCAAAAGCATTGTTGCTAATTAACTGACCCTTCATATTTAAAACTTTTTTCTTTATACATAGTGTGTGTCCATCTGTCTGCATACGTCGAATGTCCAGCTCAAGATTAATGTGAAAGTTAATAGATCCATTTTTTTTCAAGAAGTGAAATAAGCAACTTCAGAAATTTTTTCCAGTCACCTAAAGCAATACTTTTTCCAGTAGTCTGTTTTACACTGGCTTCATTCTCGCTGTCAGCAGGAGGAGATGATGCAGATGAGTGAGAGACTGCCTTTATATAGAGAGGCTTCAAAATGTTTCTCTTCAATACATTCTCTGCATTTTTCTTCAAAATCTAATGACCATTCCCAGCATTCATGGAGACTATGAGCTAAATAGCTTTAAATATAAACAACTGCATGAGAAAAAGAAAGAATAGAAATTCAAGGAAGTAACTTTGGGCATTTCATGCCTGCAACAGTCATTAAAATGCATTTATTTTAGTACAGCTATTTTCTACAGCTTTTTTGTGTTAAATGTGCACTTTGATAAGAAATCAAGTAATTCAGCTTCTTTTATGCATTGTCAACAATCAATTTCTAGGCTTGCTTAGAATTATTTAAATACACAATGAAGCCAGATTTTTGCTCCCCTCCTACAGAATTTGTTGCATAGCAGCCCTGAAGCACAGTAGAGCTAAAAGCAAAATATTGAATTGAACAGAACCTTTATTTAATCAGGCTAAGGATTTTTTTTTTTTGCTTAGTCACACTTCCACTGAGTAATGTATTAGTGGATAGATCTTTTACTGGTACAAACTCAACATTCAGTAAGAATATCTATTTAGTTGGACTGTATGTATTTGTTTTTTGTTGTTAAAGGTATTTATTAAAGGCTCTGTTTGTGTACTGAACTTGGACTGTTTGTTTCTGCTGGATCATGCAATAAAACAGAAGATTACGATCTCAAATTCTCACAAATCCCTAGTTAGGTGTAACAGGAAGATAGGATGATCTATGGAAGTAGATCTAATTTAAGTAGCAGATGATTTTGATGCAGTGTTGTAAATGGTATATAGCGTGAAAGAATATTAACATTTAATTGGATTGAGGTTGAAAATACTGCCTTATTAAAAATGGTCTCTCCCCCCCCCCTCTTTTTTTAGGGGCTAAGGAAATAAGTATGCATAATTAAATATAATTATTTTTCTGCCCCACAGAAACCATCCCAGTATCCTCCTCTACAGACTGGCAAGCGGCTTTTGGGTTTGGTTCCTCCAAACAGCAAGAGGACGACTTAGGGTTTGACCCCTTTGATATCACCCGCAAAGCCTTAGCAGACCTGATTGAGAAGGAACTGTCAGTCCAAGACCAACCTTCCCTCTCGCCCACATCTCTTCAGAACCCTACCCCACACACTACAACCGCCAAAGGGTCAGGCTCCGGATTCCTGCATCCTGCTGTACCCCCAAATGCCAACTCTCTCAGTAGCACCTTTCCAGTCTTGCCACAGAGGTTCCCACAGTTTCAGCAGCACCGAGCAGTTTACAACTCCTTCAGTTTTCCAGGCCAAGCGGCTCGCTATCCTTGGATGGCTTTCCCACGCAATAACATCATGCACTTGAACCACACAGCAAATCCCACCTCAAATAGTAATTTCTTGGACTTGAATCTCCCACCACAGCACAGCACAGGTCTGGGAGGGATCCCTATATCAGGTAGGTGAATCAGGGCAGCCATGAACATGATCCAGTTTGTTCATTCTTTTCAGCTTCTCTGAGCCAGGGTGGGAAGAAGAGAGTAGCCAGCTATCAAAGCTAGAATGCTACTTGTGACTTATCTTAGGATTTGTTATGGGGAAAATATTGTTTTAAATGAGCCCTTTTCAGCTTCTTTTCAGAAGGTTTAATGGGTGCTTAGCCTTGTAACATTGAGCTTTATAAGGAAGGTGGAGTATTTTGTGCCCAATAATTTTATGCCAAGATATTGGTTCTTCAGTCTTGCCAGGTTTTGGCCTTCCATGAGAACTTTAAAGGAAGCGTAGGCAATGCAACTCCAGAGTTGACATGCATGTGCTCATCAGAGTTTAAAAACATTGTGCAAAATATTCTTTATGGTAATTTCTGCAAACAAAAGGGATAAAGCCACCTGTCAGCTGCCTCAGCTGGCTTGTTCCCTTCCACACATAACAAACTTGCTATGTATTACAACTTTCAGTGCTATTTTATTTCTGCGCTTCAAATGGTTTTAATATTATGCTGATTTTATACACATGGTCATGAACATTCAGTCAGCGAAGAGGATTCATCCACACTGAGAGGTGCAATCTGTGATGTCCTATGAAAACAAATGCTGATTTTAATATGGTAGTTCATGGCTTGATTGCTATGATACTGCAGCAGGCTTTGTAACTGGAGGGCTAAATGGACAAAAATGTTCCGATACACCATTTATTTTCAGGATTTGGGAACTATTATGTTTCCATGCCTATTCTAGTAGCTTTGCCTCAGCAGGTTCTTCTGTAGGAAGGAGAGAAATTGAATACTGTTTGTGCATTAAGTTAACTAGCAGCTTAAGAAAAAGGGACTCCAAACTGTTTATAGTCACAGGATGAGAAAAGTTACTCCATGAGACATTGCCACTGTTATGATCTTTGCAGCCATTTTGCATAAACACTTAAATGATTTTAAATCTAAAGATAGTGACCTTGGAAGTATGTGCTATGTCTTCTTGCTACTTGAGTGTAGACTTTTAATTTTTTTTTTTCTTCTTCTCTCTCTTTTTTTACAAGAGGCTTGTCAGGGGCTTAGGGTTTCCATAATTTTTTCTAAACTTCTCCCTAGGGGAAAAAACAGTAGCATTTGTAGCCTAGAATAAATGTATGGAGCTTTTTAAGCTATCCTCAACAAAGATGTTGGGTGCCTCGAATTAGCTGGCACTCAATTTGGAGGGAAAAGGGAATTTTAATTTAGACAAATAAGAGAGGTTCTCTACTCTCTTTTTTTGTTAAACTGCATTTTGGGGCTATTTCACTCAAATGACAGTTCGGTGAAAGGAAGAAGACCTTTTGCACTAAGTGAAATGTACACTTGAAGACCCTGAAAGCTATTCTTAAGTTCTGACTTGCTATGTTTTGTCCTGAACCAAGGCTAGTGGCAGGGTTATGGTCCTGTTTTATGAACCATTATGGCTAAAATATCTGCTTTGCAACACTCCAGGATAATCCCAACTGTGTAATAAGGCTTTGATCCTAACTCTGATGGGCTTGCAAGATCATTCTTAAAATCGCATCATTTTAATTGCTTTCAGGCAGATCTTCCTTGGCACTTTTTTTTTTTTAACAAGTCACAGCTTTATGCCCACTAGTGCATTTTCCCTGTCTGTTTTGAGAATGCCGGCATAATGCCCATAAATATCCTTGTTCTGATGGAACAGTTTTTCCATATAACTTCCATTACAACTAACTTCTAGTAACAAAACCAGGAAAAATTCTTCTGGAGGTTGCATGGTATAGTTTCTAAAGTAATCGGAACTACCTTTTAAGTGACTTCCTAATTACAGAAGATGTTGTTATTGCCTGGTTCTCAGCTGAGAAGGAGTCTGTTTGCTCTCCAGTAACTGTAGCTAACTGTCCACACCAAATACAATCCTTGGAAGAAGTATCATCTCCATATAAATATACTGACTGCTCCAAATCTGGCCTACCTACTAATACACCAAATTGTTTTGTTAATTTGTTTCTGTACTGGCCAAAATGAGATCCTGGTCTGTGACTAGGAATTGGGAATGTTTCTTCTACAATATTTTGGCTTATTACAGTTCATCTTTATTATTGCAGCTCTTGGCAACTGGCATTTCAGCTGGGTCTCTGAGCTACAGGCCCCTCTAACAAAAAAAAAAAAAAAAATATCATTCTTTTCAGGCAATTTAGTACATTTAGACATGCCCAAAGAAAGACACAGGGAAGTAGTAGAACCGTGGGGTAGGGTGTGGATGCCTCTACTCGTATAATAATGTTTTATAAAGGATTGCTTAAATTCCTGCAAGGTAAGCTTAATGTGTGTGCTTACAGTGGGTTGGCTACTGCATGTTAGCTGTCTGTACTTTATCCTGCCTTCATGGAGGGGCAACCTGTCTCCTCCTTACTGTGGGATAAGAACCAGCATATACTGTCAGTTACTAGAGAGTAGCTGAGATGCTGTAAACTCACACCCAAGCTTATCTCGTGATAACTTGTTCACATGCCCATACCTCTTACAAGGTATAGTTTTTATAAAGGAATAAGCCAGCCTGGTTTAATACATCAGTAAAACAGCACCCACACAGAGGACTGTACTGGTAAAGGGTGGGAGAGGAGTGGGGGAAAACTATCCTTAGCTAACAATTACATCAGTATGAAACCTATATGTAGGCCAGGCCTTGAAAGCTGCATTTACGCTAATGAACCTATTATTGTATCCTAGTACACTAATTTACATGCTAACAAGGCCCTGTGTGAGAATTTATTTTTTTTTACTGAGAAGTGAATTTAATTGAAAAGCATACATGAAATTCCTTTCAGTCAAGCAGAAAGCAACAATAAAGCCCATATCAATATTAGAGAATTTTAGGAAAAATAGAAGCAGCATTTAGTTTAGCAGCAGGACTCCAACTTCCAGCATTTAACTTACATGGAGGATTAAAAAAGCCAGGGGCGTTCTTGAATCTTGTGTACAAACTCCAACAGCACTGCTTCCATCAAACTGAATGTTTTCAAGGATCAGTCATTGGAAAATGAACACTTACAGGACTGCTTTACCAATTGGTAATCCTGAATCAGTATTTAGGCTGAAGACTTGATCCTCTTATACATCCAATTAACTTTTTTATCATCTCACTCATTTTCATCTTTTCTTTTGTTTTCAAAATCAAACTTTTTTAAAAAGAGACACTTCACAAAACTTTGCAATTTTAAACCAACAGACTATTTTGCTATTCTTGAAGCCTAAAATTGGTTTATATTAATACAAAGAATTTGGACATATAGTCAGTTAAATTGCTGAACTTTTAGTGCTGAATTTTTGCATGAAGATAATGGAATGCTTTAAATATGGCTCTTTATTTTTTTTTCCTATTCTAACGATTCATATTTTATTTTAGAGCTGTAAAAGGAGACCACTTCAGTATTTAACTTTGGTACTCCAGTGCAGTTGCATTTTTCAGTGTTTTAATAAGGTGCCTTTAAGCTACCTCCTACCTAATCTAGAACAG
The DNA here is from genome assembly GCF_030867095.1 of Alligator mississippiensis. Classification (NCBI taxonomy): domain Eukaryota; kingdom Metazoa; phylum Chordata; order Crocodylia; family Alligatoridae; genus Alligator; species Alligator mississippiensis. The sequence goes on along the minus strand of NC_081827.1, from coordinate 91,405,710 downwards.
AACTATTTATTTTTCTTTCCAAACGAAAACAGAGCTGTTGGTAATGGTCAATAACCATAAATAGAGGGATACATGGGGCAAGATGATAATATTTAAAAAAATTTTAAAGGACCCAAATTAAAAAAAAAAACCATCCAGTGTGTATTCGATGGTTTTCTGTCAGCTAAAGTAATGCCAGTTAGACTTAACACCTCTGCTGTGATTTACAAATGACATTAGATGGTAATAATACTATGTTTATAATTGAAAGCCTTTTAATACCTATCTAGACAGTTGGCCTCATACTCAAATGCATAAAGACTCAAGACTGAAGTGTTCCTGGGTTGCATGTGCCTGTAAAACATTTAATATTTCCTTTAACCCCCTGGCAAACAGATTTGACTGGTTCTAAAATGAATTACTAGAGACTTTAATTGGCTTCACTAATTGTTTTAATGGTATGGCTTCTGATTGTGAGGGTTTTCATGGTGACGTTTTGTTTGGTATAGAGTGGCTGTTTTGGGGGTGAGTGGCTGAAAGACTTGTCATACAGTTTTAATTCTGTCAAAATACTGCTGGAAAAGGCAGTGAAGTTACTATCTTCATTGCTGGGCAGTGTGATTGATTCTAGAGAAGACTTGTACCTCAGAAAAATATAGGCTTAAAAACTGGTTCTCCAGTGAATCGTGGCATAAAATATCTGGTTGGGTGCTTACAGATGTGGAAAAAAAATTTAAAAACAGTGCTTTACTTTCAGCTCGGCGTGCCCCCAGACCAAGCACAATACATGCTCAGAAGAAGAATTGCATCAGTTTGACCCAGCTCTCCAAGCATCTGTATAGCTTGCATGCTTCAGCAGGGCTTTTTGGCGCTTTTATCTAATAGCTGATTCAATCAGCTACTAGAAAAAAAGCCCCCAAAAGCCCCACTGAAACACGCAAGCTATACAGATGCTGGAGTGGTGGGTCAAACTGACTTGATTCCTCTTTCAGTAAAGCGCTGAGGTTTCTTGTGTTCTTCCCCCTTCCTCCTCCTCCTCCCCCCACCTCCTCCCCCCCCCGTCTGTCAGCACCCTGTAATCGCCCAGAACAGTGCATTAGTTATTGGGAAGTGTTGAAATAGGTCTTGGATTAGTGTTTATGGACTCTTTTTGTTTTGTATTTTGAGACCTGATTGTCAAAATCAAAATGTTTAAAAATGAGACACAGATGTTTGAAACTTGTTTCCCATCTTATTGTCCTTCTTAATACCTGTAGAGAAATTTATTCTTTTATTCCCTTTCCTTTCTGCTGCTTTAAGCTTTGAAACATTAAAACTTATTACATAAGTCATGGACCTCTCTACATAGCAAAAATGTATGAAAACAAATTTTATGTGAAATGTATAAAGAAAGGTTAATGCACACAGTAAATTTTGCTTGTAAATGACTGCTGCACATTTCCTATCAGTTCTGTGCAAAATAAAGAAATTGGCATTATTTAAATATTGGCTCGTATTTTGCATCTGAATCTCAATTTTCATTTGAGCTTTTCTTCCCAATAGTTAAAGACCTTAGATACCAAATTTTAAACAATAATGCACAAACTTTGCAAGGATTCCAGTTTTAAACAATCTTATTTGAATGTCCTTCACATATTCATATATGGAACAGTCTAAACCCTTTTTTTTCCCATTCAAGTGGTGGGGGGGGAAAAGCCTGGTGGGATTAGGTAGTGGTAGATGGAGCAGCACATGTAAAAGAACAAACCTTGTTTGGAGTAAAGTATGGTGGGGAGTAGGAATAGCTAGGATGGTGGAAGACCCGCTTAATCTCTCAACACCATCACATTCCCCTATATGTGGAGACTTGGGTAGAAGCATATGAAAGCTGCTTAGTTCTATACTGGTTCTTCTCCCTTTCTGGATCTGGTACAAGATTCATCTTGAACCTTTTGCTTGAGCCTGGATGTAACTGAAAAAAATCAAACTAGATTTGTTACCAGGATCCATTTTATACTGATAGCAAATGTTGTATCGTCTACATACAAACTAATTTAATGGGAACATTTAAATTAAAAAATAAGGCCTGAACTTAATAAAAGGGGAGATTGGTCCTTTTAAACTCAAATTGAAAAGATGGTCAAAACACAGCCACTTAATAATTCTACATAGCGATAGTGTACAAACTATACTATTCGTTACCTGACATCAAGGTGTTAACAGGCAGGAGCGTGCCTTTGCCCCTTGCTTGGTTCATATTTGCTGAAGAGGAATTACTAGTAATGGAGACTGCAGAGCATAAGAGGTATACACATACTGCACACACAGTTGGTGTTTTTATTGTAACACACTTTTTTACCATCTCCACATATGAAACCTTGCTATCTCTGGTCCCAATTGTTACCTGGCATTCTATCACATTCAAATCCCTTTTTATTTGCTACCATATTCTGAAAATGTATCAATATCCCTGTTTTACAAAGAAGTTGGCCATGACCAGCTACTACTGTGAGGGTTCCTGTTAGTCACATTGTGGAAGAGTGTAGCCAATGGTGCTTTAACAATGAAGTGAGACCATGTTCATGTAACAAACCATTGATACCAGTTTTTCATCTGGGATTTTGGCAGCCCCTTACTGTGCTCCTACTCTTTTAAAGCTTTCTCTGTCAGCCAAGACTTTCAGAAATAGCTAGTGAGTTCTGGGCACTTCATTCCTTGGCACCCAAGATTACTTTTATGTTGAGAGTCTTGGCTAATGCTTTCTCAGCAAAAGAATTGTAGTTGTCTTCTATTAAAGCTCCAACCACCATTTTTGTATAAGCGTTACCACTTTTGCACTCATTCTGGGGTTGGTACTTGCCTTGACCAAGTATACTTTTAAATGTAATCTTTCACTTTCATATCTGTCACATGCTTATCTGGATTTCAAACCTTTTTTGCCTTCTGACTGACCTCTCATTTGCCTCTGCATTCGTTTTTGACCTTGACCTCCACATGGGTCCTTTGCAAACTTGTCCACTATAATTTCCACAACCTTGGCAACATGTATCCATAGCCTTTTATCCTGCCTCTACCAAAGTCTTTATCTATACAATGCTCTCTCTTCATGCTTCAAATATTAACTTCTTCTAGGGCTTACTTTTGTTTGTATTCTTGTACATGCAGAATGCTGCTGCCTAGATCTTTTATATCGGGTAGAAACATCTTCATCAAGTGTGCTCAAAGATCCTTTCATTTAACCAATCAGGCCAGAATTACTTTAGTTTTTAAAACCCTTAGTGGACTTCTTCTGTTTTGCCAGTTGGATCTAGTTTTTGTTTTGCTTGCTTTACTCCAGTTAAATAATGGGGCCCTCCCTTTTAACTGTCTTGACACTAATTGAGAGATGCCTCCAGAAGTCCTGCCATTTGGAAGAGTCATACTAAGTTTTTAAGTAGGTGGAGGATTGCTTTGAACTTGCTGTTGTCAATTAACTTTGTAACAATGTAACCCTAAAGTATTCCTAATGCAGTAGTATGAAAGTGCTGTTCCAAAGACAGCTTGCTGTATAAATACTGTACCAGTGTGTTTGATCTAAACGATTTTGCCTAGAATGCTGCAGATTTGGGGGAAACTTTCACTTGTAAGCTACTATTATATAGAAACTGCTAGGCTTTGAGGCATGTTTGAAGTTGTGTATTTTTTTTTATATTTTGTTTGTTTCATATCTAAAATGTGGAAACATTTAAAGGAACTGTCATGAAACAGTTTCTTCTCCCAGCTGTAGCAGTGTTTGAGGGACTGCTAATCAAATATAACACAGCTAAGGTTTAAATTGTGGGGGGGAGATCTCTCAGAGGACTGAGTGACTTTCTCTTGTAAGCTGCTCATTTGCTTTCAGGGCCAACAGTTGTATGAGAAGATCTCTTGGTACTTCATAGTTGTTGGTCTCGCCCAGTTTCTAGGGGACAAAGTGCGTTTAGTGTCAGATGTCACCCATCATGATACTTTTTATTGTAGTAAGTCTTCTCTGTATAAGAGCCTATAAAATCTTGTTTATGATAGGGTAAGTTTTAATGCCCAAACCAGGTTCAGAAAGGACTTCAGCCTTTGTGCTGTAAATCTAACACTTTAGCTCCAAACTCAATAACGTGTTTTTTTTTCAGAAAGAAAATCATAGTCATAAAGAGGATGTTTTAACTAAAAATTGATGTGTATATACACTGATTTAATACCGGACCCCTAGTTCTTCTGAGGACTTCTTTAGGTACCACCATGATAGCAATAATAGGCTTTTATTATGCATGAGTTTGACCTGTCTTTTAGGTACTCATCCTTAGTGGCTCTAAGTCCTTTGTACTCCTTTAAGATATAGAAAGTGAAATTCTGAATTACCTAGCTTTCTTCGTAAATCAGTCACACAAAAAAAAGCAAATGCTAATAAAATGTCAGCACAGGCTGAAATATTCTAGCTTGGATAAACTGAAGGGGAGAACAAAAACCGAAACTGCCCATCTCTCCTGTCCTAAATCAGGGAACTTTTAGCATGTGCCAGTCACAGGTTGCAGCTTAGAAATGCTTGATTTTATACCTAGACCCCAAATTGCTATAAAGGCCTACAAGATCAAAACCAGCGTCTTAAATTCACACTTACTTATGATGTGAACAAATGTAACAGTTAAACTCTTTGAAACAGTACCCCCAGGGGACACATCCCTGCCTCTATGCCGTTCCTTGCGGGAACACTTCAAAGCACTGCAGCCTTCTCTAGTGCCGGTCAGGGAGTGCTAGAGCAGACCTGTTTCAAAGAGGTACTACTATCTTTACCTGATTCCAAGGTGAGGTGTTCCCCACTTCTTCCTGCCCCCCCACCCCAATTTATCATGCCAACCTCATTTTACGATTTAAGTATCAGACTGTTCCAGCTGGGAGCTATGGGGTGCGGTGGTGCAGGGAGTCTGGCTTGGTGGGAACAGTATCAGTATCAATTCCTGCTCTCTGGCTGCTGTCCCCTCTTCTCTTCTTCTCCCCGCTCCCTTCCTGCACAGGCAGGGAGCTTCACAGGGAAGGAGGAATCTGTGCATGGCTGTTCTCCACATCCCAGCTGGAGAAGTCTGATGCAGGCACAGGGGAGTCCCAGAGCTGCTTCTGAGCTGCTCCTACCCTGTTGCAAGGAGCAGCTGTGGTACAGTGCAGATCCCTCCTAGCCTCCTCCTGGCCAGGGTGAAGAAGTAGGAGGGGAGCTGGGCAGGGAAAGAGGAACCTGCATGCCACTTCTACTGTTCCTCTCTGATCTAGGCTCCCTGCACAGCTGTTTCCTGCACTGTGGGTCAGGAGAAGTTGTGGGAGTTCCTTTGTGCTTGGATCAGCCAGGGAAAGCAGTGGAAGGTTGGGGCAGGTGGGGAGAGTTTTTTTGGGGGGGGGGGGGGGGGGGGGAGGGGTGATGGATGGAGTTAGGCTCCTATTTTCCCCCCACGCTACCTTACCTCCCCTGGCTGCTGCTTTCCTGCTGTAGCACTGGGTGGGTGGGTAGCAACTTTAAGACAACCGTCCAATTAGATTCTAGACACAGAAATTATAAGAAATTTATAATTATCCATGTCTAGAATATAATTGGGGGCTCAACTTAAATTCAAATTTGTCTTGGATTTGGGCAGATGTGGTAGTTTGGAATATTTCAGAGGGCCTGTACAGCTGTCCCATTGAAACATTGCAGTGGCCTTTGAAACATTGTAATCGTTAGGTTTGTCTTCACTTGTAGTAGCAACAAGTGTGGACAGCTAAACCAATAAGCTTTTACTTAAGCACACAGTCCTCAATGATTGCATTTCTAAGTTAACTTTTGCCTGATGGAATGTAGTTTTTACTAAATAATCTCTGTAAAAAGATGAGGTAACATAATGGGGTAATTAATAAGAATTTGACTCTGCTAGGAGGTGATGTATTTTTTCAGTTACAAGCAAATTACTTCAGCAATTACAATCCTTTCTTTTGTCAGCACTCTTCTCTTGTACTGAACAACATGCTCAGATGAATTCTAACCTCTGGTTACCTGTAGGCATATGTGTCTAGAACAGCTCTGTCCTTTACTAAACCTGTCCATTCTCAGCGTGGAGTATAGGATCTCAGAATTTTAACTAACTTCTAGATGTCCTGTATTTTTATTGTATGGCCAAAATTAACAGTTAATGTTCAGAGTACATTTTATATACCAGTTCCTGTTGCACCAAGTTTAATAGGAAACTTCAAATGTCTGGTTAAAAATATTTTTTGCAAAAGCCTAGTTGGTCTAATAAGATATCACCTCTACCACGAGTCCTGGTTAAAAACACTGGATCAGGTAATCTAGTCAGTTGGAGTTTGTACTTTTAAAGTGACTTCCAACAGCCAGTATACCCCAAGTAGTTAATTTGGTTATTCAGAAGGAATAGGGAGATAGTTACCTCTCATTTCTAAGATGTACTTGAGGTAGATCTCAAGTACAGGTTTTAGCATTCTTACTGTTTTCCTGTCTTCTCTCTCCAGAAAGTAAAAATACAGGTGGAAAACTTTCCTCATATCCAAATGTTGGAAATAATTCCAGTGTTCTTCTCTAAAATGTATAACCTTTTTTTCCTTTTGAATATCTCATTCCTCATGGGTTTTATAGGAAGAACATCCCTTGGAAATCTTTGACTTGGTCTTACTCAGTCACTGAAAATTTAATTTTACTTTTTTTTTTTAAATCACAACACCAAAAAGTCTTCTACCATGGGATAACTTCATAGTAGAAGGCATCTTATATGTACCTTATCAACTAACTAAATTTATATATAGTGCTGTACGTATAAATTTAGTTAGTTGGTAAGGTACATATAAGATGCCTCCTACTATGATGCCTTCAGCTTCCATGAACTTGAGTTCACTTCATCAAATGCTGGAGAAGGACAGGACAAACATAGAGTATATGTTGTTAGCCACAAGTCTTATTTTAAACGACCTGAATTCTGGTGCACAAAATGAGGCACCAAGTAAAAGTACTGATTTGTTGTATTGCTGTCTTCCAGGAAGCAGTGCATTTTGAATAGTGGGTCTGATATGCATCAGAATCTTTCTGAATTCTTAAATGTGGGACAGATGTGAACATGTTTACTAAACCTGTAAAGGAGGTGATACTTCCCCTCTATCAGGTGCTGGTCAGACCGCAGTTGGAGTACTGCATGCAATTCTGGGCACCGCACTTCAAGAGAGATGTGGATAACCTGGAGAGGGTCCAGAGGAGGGCCACTCGTATGGTTAAGGGCTTGCAGGCCAAGCCCTACGAGGACAGACTAGAGAACCTGGACCTTTTCAGCCTCTGCAAGAGAAGGTTGAGAGGCGACCTTGTGGCTGCCTATAAGTTCATCACAGGGGCACAGAAGGGAATTGGTGAGGTTTTATTCACCAAGGCGCCCCCAAGGGTTACAAGAAATAATGGCCACAAGCTAGCAGAGAGCAGATTTAGACTAGACATTAGGAAGAACTTCTTCACAGTTCGAGTGGCCAAGGTCTGGAACGGGCTCCCAAGGGAGGTGGTGCTCTCCCCTACCCTGGGGGTCTTCAAGAGGAGGTTAGAAAGGCATCTAGCTGGGGTCATCTAAACCCTGCACTCTTTCCTGCCTATGCAGGGGGTCGGACTTGATGATCTATTGAGGTCCCTTCCAACCCTAACATCTATGAATCTATGTTATTGTAGCTCATCTAAGCTGTTTAAAATAGCAGGTGAATACATCATTGGTTCAACATTCTAAGGGCCAAGATTAGTGTTTAGCTTCCTCTACTTAACCTTGAAGCCTATAAGACTTGGACTCAGAGGGAAATCTGGAAAATTGTTCTACTTTTGTTCACCATGTGGACCACCAAATTCTGGTCAGGTGTTGTAGTCCATGTGGCTCTGAAGTGCTCTACAACCAGATGCATCTTTCACATGCACATGTAGTTATAACAGACATGATATGGCAACCACTGGCCGTCTTTATTCTCCATTGAAGTACAGACTGCATCTACCTGTCTTGCCTAAGTTTGGTTCTCAGGTTCATGGAAAGTTTGTCACTGAAGCCCTCACTTGAATTAAATGTTGTGGGCTTGACACAGATAATCAATATGAAATCACAGAAATTTTGGATCTAGTGAAGCCTCACTTTCACCTAATCTAGTTTTTAGTAGTTAAAACCAGGGTGGATTTGATTTAAATCGGATCTATTTTAAATCATGATTTAAAATCACTGGTCAGGAAGCCTTATTTAATCATTGCTTTCTACAAAAAGTGTGTTCTTGTTGTTTGATATCAACTTCATTAAAATATTCCCAAAGATTTCCAGGGCAGGTGATTGCACCACCTCTGGAGGGAGTTTATTCCAGTCTGGACACCCTGACTGTGAAGAAGTTTTTCTCAGTGTTAAGCCTGAAACAGTCTTCCAGGACTTTGTTGCCATTACTCTTGGTTTTCCCCAAGGATGCCCTGGTGAACAGTTGTTTGCTGAGCCCTTGGTATATTCCTCTGATATAATGGTAAACTGGTACCAAGTCTGCTCTCAGCCTTCTGTTTCTTTAGGCTGAAGAGACCCAGGTCCCTCAGCCTTTCCTCATATGGCTTGCCATGCAAGTCTGATCATACAGGTGGCTCTTCTCTGGAGTCTCTCAAGCTTTTCCACATCCGGTTAAAGTGCAGCGTCCAGAACTGGATGCAGTACACCAACTGCCGTCTCACCAATGCTGAGTAAAGCAGAAGAATCACTTCCTTGGTTTTGTTTGAGATGCATCAGATGACGCATGGCAGAGTATTGTTTGCCCTGCTGGCTCATGTTTATGCTATGGTCTATTAGTGTTTCCTGACCTTTTCCACCCCAGGGAGCACTTATATTGATAATTTTCCATAGCACACCTGTTAAGGCATTCCCCATCCTCATATCTATTGCAGCTCATTGCCATGGCAAAATTCCATGGCACACCTGTTCATTTCTGATGGCACAGTTTTGTGCCACGGCACACTGGTTGGGAAACACTGGTCTATTATTACCCCTAGGTTCCTTTCAGTTGTGGTGCTAGTCAGCTTGGCGCCAAGTATGTAAGTATGTTGGGGATTATTCATCCTCAGATAGAGCACTTTACACTTCTCAATGTTGAACTTCATCTGGTTTTAATCCGCCCAACTTGCCAGCCTGTCTAGGTCCACCTGTATCTGCAGCCTATCTTGAATTGTGACCACGTTCCCCTGTAACTTGGTGTTGTCTGTGAACTTGACCAGTTATTCATTTAACTTCTTGAAATTTTGCAGGTTTAGAGAGAAGTAAGAGCTTGAGTCTATGTACACAAACTTGCAGAGAGACCATAGGGCAGATTGGGTAGGTAATGAAGTTTGTTATCTCTAATCTCCATATACTGCTGTTAACAAGGATGTTATCACTGGAGACACAAATCTACAGTTTGAGAACTGAAACTAAGCATTGCAGAGATGCTTAATGGGATCTTCTAGACTGAGCACTGAGTCCCATTGGGTAGAGTGGTTTTCTTTAAATCTTTACTAATCTATAAAGGAGCCTCTGGAAACCCCATAAGATTGGGGCCCTAATATAGTCCATGGCCTATTGTGACTTGTTTATAAAACTTTTCTAAAAAGGTTATGTGAATATATTGTCTCAAATAGCTTATAATTAGAAATTATGATCCCTGTTCCATAATGATATCTTTGAGCTCTAACATAAATTAAAACTATATATAGTTTTTTTTAAAAGCATCTTAAATCAAAATATACAATTAAATTAAAGTCTGATTTAATTTTTTTTAATCTGATTTTTTTAAAATATGTTGATTTTTATTGACCCTGGTTAAAACTTGAGCAATGCCTTCCTCATATTTTTAATTCCCTGAATTGTAAAGTCCTTGTCCATATTCAAACTAAGCCTAACTTTCTCAAATTTAAATTTATTCTTTCTACATAGATTAAGGGACCATGTCTGAGATGAATTCCTAGCTCTTTCCTATAGTCTTGTATTTACCCCATGACTATAGATTGTTTCTTCTTAAGATATGGGACTGGTTTATGTAATGCTTTGCAGAAAGTGCCAGTGATCTACATCAAATAACAGCACCTAGTAAAAAGGATTATCTAGGGCTGAACAAGGCAGCACTTCAAAGAAGGATCAATTTCTCCAAAGTGCTCATTTGATGTTGTGACCAAATTGAGGAACTCTGGCCTGCTTGATATGATCTTTTGGTATTTGTCTTGTTTCAGTTAGCACTTTCCAATTTATCTTTTCCTGGACCGTTCATGTTTTTTAACTTGATGTTCTTCATATGCCTCCAATCTGTTCCAGGGGTTTAGGTTGTAGCCGTGTTGGTCTAAGGATCTAGGCAGGCAAGGTTCCTTGTTCCTACTTTTGTCTTGGAGTATTTTGAACTTTTTGTGGCAATTAGTCATCCTTTCAAAATAGACTGATATTGCAAACTTCTGGGGCCTGACAGGCCTTCAAACAATCAGGCCATTTTAGTGTTGACTTATTCAGCTGTTTAATAAATCTTTCTTTTCTTGTCTTCACTTACTTTGCTGTTACCCTGATTACTCAGTTCTTTTGTATTGGTAGTAAATAGATTTTCTTTCCTCCATCTGTTTTACTGAATTTCACTTGTGTTGGAATATTTGGAGTTTGCTCTGTAGGGCTGCTGTGTGAGACTCTTGGTTACATACGACCACTGGGTTTAAATTCCCTTAATGTAAATATACAGGGGTTTGCTCTTAGTGGGATTAGAATGTATTTAGAAGTTTGGCACAAAGCTTATTCCTCTGTCCACATGACTTGATTATTAAAGCATGTGTGTTGTCATGTAAGTGAGGCACTTATCTGTTTGGGATAGGAAATTTGGTCTAAAATAGATAGTAATCTATTTTCTTTTTTCTTTTTTCTTTTTTTTTTTTTTTAGAATTCCTCAGTTGGAAAAGTTACATCCGTGTGGAATTGGAGTGTAGGAAGCTGTAAGGGTCAAACCTACTCGTATAAAAATAATAAAAGTACCATTTATTTCTCCATAATCAGTCAAATAATTATATTAAGTATTACAGTTCTAAAAATTAGAAAACAGTTTAATTTAGAGAGAAGTATAGTCTCAGATTATTCATTATGTAAGAACTTCAGAATAGGGATGCCACAAGACCATGCTATCTCTGGTTACAGATCAGCATCCAATTCTGTTACTTGCAGTATCTTAAGATACAGAACTTGAGTTTAGAAAGGCAAAGAATTGCATCTGTCTTGAATATTTTAGAATTTAATCTTTTGACATAAATGTTTACTATTAGATTTACTTGAGTTTGTTATGGCAAAAAATGAAGTTAGGTCTACATGTTGACTGTTTTGATATGCATAGATTCTAGGGTCAGAAGGGACATCAATGGGCCATCTAGTCCGACCCCTTGCCCCTGGCAGGCAAGAAAAGGGTCACCAAACCTGGGGTCATGTGAACCCAGCCAGGTGCCTGTCTAGTCTCCTCTTGAAGACCCAAGGGTGGGGTGAGCACCACCTCCCTTGGAAGCCCATTCCAGATCATGGCAACCCTGACCATGAAGAACTTTTTTCTAATGTCCAGTCTAAATCTTTCCAGTAGCTTATGGCCATTGTTCCTTGTTGTTCCAGGGGGTGCCCTGGTAAACAGATTGTCACCTACTTCATGTTGCTCTCCCCTTATGAATTTGTATGCCGCCACAAGGTCCCCTCTCGGCCTTCTCTCGGAGAGGCTGAAGAGGTTAAGGTTCCTTGGAGTCCCTAAGGTCTAGGCTTGGAGGATTTTCCTTCCAGTAATCTTGTCCACTGTCTAAATAAATTGAAATTCAGTCATTTAAAAAGATGCATGATGCTGTTATATCCTTGAAGCTTCAAATCTTCATCTAAAGCCACTCAAGGTTGGAGGTACCCCACAGATAATGTTCCCTAAAGTCTACATTAAGCTAGTTTATTTGAACAGAAAAGCTCTGAAAACCTCTTTCACAGAACTGACTTCCTATAGGTATTTCCCCGACCTAATTTTCTTCTGGATTCCAGCGAGTTTAGTTTGCCTAAACTAAGACATCCTTGTCTTTTATGGAGACAGTATTCTCCCTGGTTTGAGAGGGTTAATCACCAAGTATGTGGATACTTTGATTTCCATTATCTGTCATAACTGTCCACAAAAGTGTCAGCATGACAGCAGTTTTTGAGATGGAGAAACCTTATCATTAGAAACTTGCGGCTCAGTTTTCTACACACACCAAGGCTCGTGTGTCATTAATCGCCAGAAGTTTACTATTTGATTTGTTCACACCTGCTACTTAACCCTGTTTTAGTTCGTGTAAAATTGATTAATATGCTTAAATTGTTGTGAAAGTTGAAACTTTATCTTAGTCCCTATATTTTCCTAACTTGTTCATTGTAGCCAGGGCAGGTTTTGAGGTTCTTTAGATAAAAATATTCAAATCTCTACACTTAAATAAATAAATAAAAATGTTTTAAAAAGCAGAACAAGTTCAATCTAATAGTATACTGTGAAGTTTCCTAATCTCTGTGAGGGCATGAGCATACTTTAATTAATCAATGGGGATTATGAATCTAGGGAGGGAACAAACTTTTAGGACTTAAATGTCTGCTTTTAGTAAGGGTATTTTTTAAAGTGAGAGGGAGGTCTTTGTCAGATTATTCTGTTTCATTGCCCTGAGAATAAAGGTCTATCAAACCTGTTTTATCTTCAAACTGGAATATAAAACTTTCAGGAGATTATAATGTAATCAGCAGATTTGGGCACTTGAGCTCCTGTGGGAGTTCTGCATAAACTGCTGAAAGAGGCTAGGAGAAGAACCCTGGTATGGGGATGAGGAGGGTTTTGTCAACTTTGCCTTTACCTTACTAGTTTTAATGTTGACAAACTGAAACAAATATTCAAAAAAGCCTCCTAAAAATATTCCAGCTAAGACTTCTCTTCCTCTATTCTAAGTCCACTTGGTAGAGTATGGTAGGAAAATGCTTTCTCTTTGCTTTATCACAGTTTAAAATTGTTTGTAGCTTGCTCTTTTTTAATATTATTCCAGTCTTATGGGGAATCTTTGATTAAAATTTGGCTTCATAAACTGAAGGAGAAAAATAGTACCAGTGGGATCTTTTTGCATAACCACATCTCGTAAGATTTCAACGTGCTACTTGTTAGAGGTGGTGTGGGTAATGTTGGCAGGGGTAGATCAAAGGTTGGCAACATATGACCTGTGGAGCCATTGGGTCAGGCCTGCTGAACCACAAGGCGTTGCCTGTGCCCAAGCCAGTGCTGGGGCTGAGCAGTGAGGACCTGAGCTAGGGCCAATTGGCTGGAAGCTGTGCCCGCGCTCTACCACTTCTTTCTGTGCTGCCTGCCCCCTGTCCCCAAGGCTGCAGCATGGCTAGAGCTGCAGTGGGGCCAGGGAGCTGGAAACTGTGCCCGTGCTGTTGCCCCTTCTCTCCACCGCCACCATCCTCTCTCCTCTTCCTGCCTGGCTGTGGTGTGAGCACAGCTTCCAGCCAGAGGGAAGTTGTGCGGGGACAGGGCAGGGAAAAGCAGCAGCATGGAGCTATTTCCAGCTCCCTGGCCCTGGTGCTGCTCCCTTTTGAATGGAGGCTGTGCTTACATTGTGCCGGGGAGTGGGAGATGCTGCAGTGGCACGGGCACAGCTTTCAGCCAGAAAGGAACTGTGTTGGGGCCAGAGAGCTTGGAAGCTGTTTCCGTACTACTGCCACTCCTCCTCACCTGGTCTCAGTATACGGCTCCCTTCTGGCTGGAAATTGTACTCACACCATAGCTGGGGACTGGGAGAAGCAGTGGCGGTATGGGCATAGCTCTCTGCGGCATGGGTGCAGCATGACTCTGGCAGGGTGTAGGGAAAGCCCTTCCTCCCCTCCCCCCCCCCCACGTGCACACATGCACTAGTTTGCTGTTGGAGGCCACCCAGCCCATGCCAGACTGGAGCCAAGTTGTTCTGGCTTCAAGCTTGAAAAAGTTTGCCAGACCCTAGTTTTAGATGGACCCTCCCCTACTTACCCTTAATTGAATCCTGTTATTTGCTTTATAGCTTTGCCAGGCTTCAGCACAGGCACTCTGGTTTAACTATTGGAATTAGAAGTAAGAGCAATGAAGAAGGGTTTTGTGGTACTTTATCAGTTTAGCCAGGTGTCTTCTAATTAAAGCTGAAGAAGAAAATGTGAAGAAACCCATGGTCAGAGAACTATGAATTAACCTGCTTGTAGAGGAGCTTCTGAAGTACAGGGATCAGGAGAAGGCATAGATATTTGGAAGTTTGGCTAAGTAGCTGCGATTTAATTGCTTAATTTATAACAGGTTTCCCTGGTTGTACTTGGAAAGGGGAAAGGCAGCAGATGTTTCACCTGTTACCTGGTCTCATTCTCAAGTCTAAAGAACACTTTATTGCAAGTATTGAACCCATCCACTCTGTACCTGGCCATACCAAAACCATGTTACTTGCTTTTCCATTTGGAGGAATGGAGTGATAACAGGTCCTCTTCCATTTCACTTAGCTTTTCTGTTGACCTCTGTACCTCAGTCAGCTGAACTAGGAGCCTGTTGCAGGCACCTGAATTGCCTAATCCCCAATAGCAGAACTTGCACACTGGCGAAATGGTGTTTATAGGGCAGTGCGATGTCTGTAGCCTGCCTTTGTACTCTAATCCCTCAAACCAGGTTAGCTGCGAAGGCCTGCCTTGCTTGCTTCCTTCCTAAACTTGTTAGTGTAGGTTGACTTCTGTGCTGGGCATAAGATTATTTTGTATCCTTACAAAAAAAGCCAACAACAAAAGGCAAAAAAGGTTTCTTGCAACCGTGCTTTACCCAGAGCAGTGTCTAATCTTTGCAGCCTTTAAGGTTTTGATTTCAGTGATACCTTGTGGAGTTTATTGCCACAGATTAATTATGCTGAGTTAAGAAAGTTACTTATTTTAAAAAAAATCTATTTCAATTGTACTCTTATACTGAAGAGACTAAAAAAGAATTGTTCCAGTTTTTTCCTTTTTTATACTACATTAATTTGTACTTTGTCCTAGCAGTCCTATTTTTTTCCATATCTCCTTGTATAGGAAATCTTGTACATCACCTGTGTGGTATCTCTTTAGACTTCTGTTTAGTCTCCAGTATGCCTTTTTTGAATTTGCAATAGAGCAGTTGACCAGAACTCTACACAGTATTTTTTAGGCTGCATCATAGATTATGTGGTATGTTATTAAGATGTCTTTGCTATCTTTTACCCTGTTCCTTATGCATCCTGACATTTTGTTTCCTTTTTTAACTGCTGTTACACTGTCCAAACTGATGTCAGTTTCTCTTCTAAGTGAAGGTGTTTGTCACACAGCAATTGATATACCATAGTGAGTCTAGTTGCTACCATGATGATTAAAGTAGGGAATTAATAGCATCTGGGCATAAGATCATCCTGCATATCCCATGTTGACAGGTTTTTGTAGAGACAGTGTGCTCAGCCCTTACTTAGTCATTGGAGAGCATCTTGTCTTTCACAATTATATGGTGCTGACTGAAGAGATCCAGCTGCCCTGAATTTGTTTGTGCTGACATAGTAGGCTCATGAAGGTGGCAGGGAGAAGTCGGTACCATACAGAATCTCTCGTCATATCATTCACCCAGTTGGTGAGCCAAATCTTTTTGTACAGATAGCTGACTTGACCACAAGGTTCACAGAAGCTTAGGGCTGGAAGATGTTGGGTCCAGCCCCCTTGCTCTGGGCAGGAAAGACTGCCAGAATAAAAATAAGTCCAAATAAAAATAGGTTAGTGTAATCCACATGCAAGAGGCTCTGTTCGCTCACCATAGTCAAAAAGTTCCCAGACCTACAGAAAATTAAGTTCTCAAAATTTATTTTTGATTCCTAAAGAGCAAACATGATTACAGATTGGTATGAAAGCTGTTAAGAGATACTGGATGTGTAATTAACTACAGAACTAAGCGGGGGGGAAAAAAGGAGTTCTATACCATTGTTGCCAGAACCAGACCATCTGAATGAGTGCTCCAGTCACTACGGAAAAAGAAGAGTAGCTATTGCCCTGTGGAAGCTGGCTGCCATGCACAGCGACTGATAAGAACCAGGAAACTGTTAGTTCTCAGTGGACCTGCCTTTGCAATTAGACATGTGGCCAGGGCCCCCTCAAATGACATTTAACTTTGACTGCAGGTAATTTTGAGAAAACTTATAACTTGGTTTTCCCATCTGTTGGCTGAGCAGAAAGTTTGAAATATATATCAGGTCTTTCAAAACCCTTAATTGTGGGTTAGCATTACAGGGAATAGAATCCGATTTGAGAGAGCATGGCTAGATTTGATTTAGAGTGGCAGTGATGAAAGCACACATCAGTAAGAGCAGGTTGTATGCCTTACCGTTTTATGCTAAGGGACAGATTGGTAAAAACTTGCCAGTTCCCTTCTTCTAGCATACACCTAGTCACTTTGCTGCTAAACATAGTAAGATTGAGGTCAGAGTGTTCAATGGCTGTTTCACATTCCTGTGAGTTAGAGTTGAAACCAAGGTGCACTTAAGTTTGTCATAAAACGCTGCTATTCCTTTCAGAGAAACGATCTTGTCCATTTTTGCTGTAGCACTTAAGGACAAAGTGGTTCAAATCTTAAACAGGCTTTGAGATTAACTTCTGCTGTTTGATTCATTGACCCATCTGTTTCTTGCCATTGCTCACTAGCTAAGACTTGAGAGCTGGTATTGCTTCCTTACTCCTGGGAGTGCATTACCTGCTAACTTGTGAAGCAGGAGTAACTCTTGCCTCAGTATGCCATGGTAACATCAGATAATTGCAAGGCTTAAAATTCAACAAAGAAGAAAGAGAAGTAGTTAAATAATAGTAGTTTTTTTCCTCTCTGTTCACTTTTTTTCTATTTTCTTTACTATTTGTTATTCTAAGAAACCTTTTAATGGCAAATTATTTGAGTTGAGATACTATGCACAGTTTGCTGACTTTGGGGCACGCATCTTGAAAATTTGAGGCTCTCAGCCACATTAGGATTTTAATTTAAATAGGAAGTTTGACCGTTCCTGGCCCATCATTTGATTGTAGCCCCTCCTACCCTGTGGGTCAAAGATTGTGGTTTTTGCTTTGATGCCTTTGTGTCCAGGTGCTCCATACAATATTTTAGTAAAATGGTACTATACATGGTTGTGATGTATGTGCGTATAGTGATTACTTGAAAAGGCTGTGACCCTTTTTTGACTCCCATAAGGTCAGAAAAACCCTGTTGTTCTGTTGCATTCGATATAGTGGTTGAATCCAGTAATTTGTGTTACCGTTTGTGTTACTGGTATGGCTTCAGGTTTGGCTCACAGATTTGCAAATAGCGATTATGCAGTCTTTTGTCACTCATCCATACAAAAGTGTACGCGGAAGTGTGAAACATACGTACAGGTACTCCTCACTTAACGTCATCCAGGTTAACGTTGCTTGGTTATTACATCGCTGATCTATTAGAGGACATGCTTGTTTAAAGTTGCACAATGTTCGGTTATAATGTTGTTTGGCCGCCACCTGCTAGTAGGTAACTACTGTGACATAATTGGATTCGCTTAACATCGTTTCATTTTTTAAGAATGTAACTACAGTGTTAAGCGAAGAGTAGCTGTACAGAAGTATGTGGAAATGTATGTGGAACTTGGTTTTGAGAACTTTTGCTATGGAGAGAAAAAAGGTGCTGTTGTAACAGGGCAGAGTAACAAATGTAAACATTTCACAGTGATCCAGACACTAAAGAATGGTTGGAGGTGAACATGCCTTTTCTGTTCTTCAGCTTGCTGAGTAACTGCACATTAGGTACTACTACATTGTGCAATTGATTGTAGTTGAAGCTTCTCACTAGTGCTTTATTTCATCCAGGACTGATGGTATGGTAGTGCCCTGCAAGTATTTCACTTGAATTTTCAATGCTGCTCTTCAGAGGTGGCATCAAATATCTTTTTTAGGCTGGCTCTGGCTGTCCAAAAGAGAAGAGATTCCGTGACCCTCGTTTAAATTGCAGGTGTGCATGTATGTGCAAACTGGATGGATGGATGGATGCTCACAGCATATTTACTTGAATATAGCACAACCCTCAATATATGATGACCCCTCCCCCAATAATTAGAGCCTACTTATGGAAAACTTATACATTGGTTATCATTTCCCAGGTATGGAAACTAAGTTTTGGAGGTTTGCCTTAAATTTGTTCCCTTCCCACTGCTGTAGAAGGGAAAATAAATCTGGGGGGTCAGGTAGCCCCCTTGCCCTCTACCTCCCCAACTTCCTCCCCCCCCCCCCCCAACCTAACTGTCAGATCCTGCTCTCCTTGAGCACAGGGAAGCAAGCAGCAAATCTGAAAACACTTTGAAATAAACATGCCTGTAGTAATTTGCATATAGACAGATTACCATGGCTATCCATAGATTTAGTTAATCCAGAATTGATGCATTTTACATTTTTTCAAGCTGCTGCAGGTTTTAATACAGCTACGCCATAAACACACTTTTAAGCAGCACTTTTGTATCTACTTGTATATATATTTTTTTTAATTTTTCATATTCCAGGTCAAATTAGCCAAATCAGTTCTGAATCCTTTTGATGGAGCAAAATTCAGTCATTCAGACACGCATGTGGCAATACAGCTGGCAAGTATCCTCCACCCCAGACTTTTTAGCCTGGGCCTTCACATATACCCAAATCCATTGGTGGGCATCCTACATGCAGGCCCAAGCCTGGAGGCTTGGGGTTTGGATGCCCCTAAGTCTCACTTGACCTTAGCCAATGGCCACAGGAGCAAGTTAAGGAGGAGTCCCCCATTTCCATAAAGTAGGTGTGTAGCTGCAGTTCTCCCACTGGAAGCTGTCCACTGGGAAGCTAATTACATGGCTGGTAGGGTGTTCTGTCCACAGTGCATTGGACAGGGGTTTACCCTCCACTACACAATGCCATTCAAATCCATCTCAGTCTGGGCAACAGACCTTGACCTTAGCCCACAAGATGCTGAGTTGTATATAGTATAGACCATGCATGATATTGGTCCGAAACCAAAAAAGCTTATGATTTACCATATACTTTGTTGGGCTGGGCCCCAGCATAGTGGGACAGCATTTCAAGCCATGGTGACCCTGTAGCTCAGCACTGCTCAGTATGTGTATATATTCCAGATACCCCTCCCTTCCCCTCCCCCCACAAAGGATCTGCATGCTAATTAGCCCCCCACATCACTGGAACCTTGTCATGAGTCCTGGGATCCTCCAAAAAATGTATATTTAGATGAGGCATAGGCCCGCTTGGTTTGGCTTTACCTCACGGAGGTCAAAGTAACGCTAATCATATTCGACAGGCTAAGAGAGGGGGTGACAGGGATTCTGTTTGGGACCCTGTTTTGCGATGTTTGCCAGACATTTAAGGCTGGTGAAGAAATGAGCATCATTGGAAATAAGAAAAGCACAGCTTAGCTGTCGAAGTGAAGAGGAAGCCGAAATGTATTCAGTGTAATGGCTCACCATGACTTCAAAAGAGTCGACACTGAGGGGGACTGGCACAATGGCACTACCAAATACCTTATTCAGATGGGCTATACTAACCTGTTCTTGCAGTAGGTTCCCATCAGTATCTTTGCCCAATATGGGCTATGTACTTCATAGTTATGCTGAGTGTTGCCTGCATTTAATCAGTTTCATAAATAGTTTCCATTACGGAGCACTTGCTGCTTTTTGCAGCAGTTTAATGATGGACAGAGTATTTAATGTGGTTTCTTTGTATGCAAATAAAGACAAGGGGGGCATCTTGTATTCAAGTGAATATGGTATATACACATAAAAAGTGTGTATGTGTTTGTCTGTAGATATAGATTATAAATAGATATATCTATAAAATAGAGGGTCACAGAATTTATATTAAATGTATGTTAATATATATATATCAAGAGGGTCATAGAATCTTTCTTCTACACATGCACCCAAGCATATGCATTTGTGGCCATTATTTCCTGTTCACACATGCATATGTGCGCACGTGTTTGGACATTATTCCTTGTTAAATAGGAAACAGGTTCTTAGCTGACAAACTTATTGGTAAATGTTGCTTTTTGAATGCTGACAATCACTGAGCTGCCAGTATTTGGCTTCTTGTGAAGTGCTTTGGGATACCCAGAACAGATTTATGGTATAAACTAAAGTCTGTTCTGGTTGGCATGATCTTAACCCTTGCTGTTTCTGTAGAAGTGTTCCAGGAATCATTTAAATGTAATCCTCTATAGCAAGTGTATCCTGTTTATCTTTCTTTGGAAATATGTGCTGACACTGTCAGAGCTAACTAGTTTAGCCTTAACAGTTTGATGTCTTGCTTCAGTAAGAGTTGATTGCTCTGCTGGGAGTTATTCTGAAAGGTCTTTTAGGAATTTCCTCTTACCTTCTGGCTGCAGGAGGAAAATATATTCTTTCTACCTTTGTTAGTACGTTACGGCCTTTTCCTTCTGAAAAGCATCTGTAGTGCTGTGAATGAGTGAGCTGCACCCCAGTGAAACCCTTTTGCAATTTTTTTTTAATTATAAAAGTTGGGCTTCTATGGCAGAGCCTCACCTCACTTTTCAGTTTAATATATTCCAAAGACAATTTGGTCACCTGTAGATTTTGACGATTGTTAAAACAGATGAACCTGGTAGCTTGGACTTGTACAAGGGTCTCTTGCTAAAGGATCTAGTGAGTCTTCTCCCACTAGTCCTGAAGGAGAACTGCAATGTTTATAACTAATTGGTTCTCTAAATTGAGCAAATGGTGAAATGCAAATGGTGGAGAAGTGAAATCTTTAGCCCACACTCTCGCATACAATGTAAAACAAACATGCGAGCCCCTGATTAAACAGCTACCCTCATTTTTTTTGGATAGGGAAACTATTAAAATGCTTAATAGTAAACAATCCCCTTCCCTACCAAAGGAGGACATCTGTTTCTAACTTCAGCTTTTTATTTTTTTATCTTTCATTTTTTTTGTTGGTAAATCTCCCAGACAACAGCAGTTCTGTAGAGAGTTTAAATATGAAGGAATGGCAGGACGGGCTAAGGGCACTTCTACCGAACATTAACATCAACTTTGGTGGACTGCCCAATGCTTCTTCCCCCTCCAACGCCAACCACAGTGTACCAACGTCCAACACTGCCACCACCGACAGCCTGAATTGGGACAACCCTGGCAGCTGGATGGACCCCGCAATCATCACAGGTAACCGTTTCTCACTCCTTCAGCTCCACTGGCAACCATCAAGTGGGTATTTGGCACAAACTACAGTACAGTATGCGGTGGTCTATTCCAGCTTCCATCCACAAAACATCCACGGGGTCAGGAATTCCTGTGGAACAAATAGGTATAATAAACCATCACATAGCCCTTTCCAGTGCATGCCCAGGACCTTTACAAGCAGTCAGGGTGCTCAATGCATTTCCGTAGGGCCATGTAGGTATCCCCTCTGCTAGATGGTATGTCTGGTATGTGCACTGCTGCTCCTGAGGTGCTGAAGGCATTAACTGTTTTTATGTATGTATTTTATTTAAAAAGGGACATACTCCACTTGTTTATAAAGCTCTCTCTTATAAGGCTGTCTGTTTGCACATCCCGGTTTAGAGAGTGGGAAGCATGATTCAAGAAGGGAGAACAGCAAGCATGCAGTGTGCTGGCAGAGCTGGGTTTGCTGAAGTTGAACAAAAGCAGGGACTCAATCCTTGTGATTAGGTGGCTTGGCAAATGTATAAGAGAACCTGTACTTAACGAAGAAAAATGCTCTTAGGAGAGAAATGCTGAATAAGAGTTTAAATGTTTTGTGGGAGAAGTGAAATACGTGTGTATAAACTGTATAAAATACTTTTTTGTGCGAACTAAACTTTTTCACCACTGCCGTAGGTTAAATGACTTCCTTTATACTCAGCCTGTTGCTTTTGATCTGATTTGCCTGTTTCCCATTTTTTTCTTCTTTTCATAGGTATCCCAGCCTCCACAGGAAACAGTTTAGACACTCTTCAAGATGACAATCCACCCCATTGGCTAAAATCTCTTCAGGCGCTCACAGAGATGGACGGCCCCAGTGCAGCCCCATCACAGACGCACCACAGTAACCCCTTCAGTACACAGATCCCTCTTCACAGAGCCAGTTGGAATCCCTACTCTCCTCCTTCAAACCCCACCAGTTTTCATTCCCCCCCTCCAGGCTTTCAGACAGCCTTCAGACCCCCCAGTAAAGCCCCCACAGATCTACTACAGAGCTCAGCACTGGATCGTCATTAGGAAAGGTGGAAAAAAACGTTAGAAATGCAGGAATTGCCCCACCCTGACTCCTTCCCACACCTACCTGCCGCTCCCCCTCATATCTTTCTTTCTGAAGAATCCAGTTCCTGATCAAACCTCCCCCCCGCCTCCAAATGCAATGCGATCACAGGGTCATGACCGTATCTTTTTTTTGTTACGTTTCTGCTGAGCCAGTGTTTGAAATTACACTGATTTAAAGTTTCCTTAAACATTCTAAGAAAAAAGAGAGAGAGAAATCAAAACGCAGTCTCAATGCTTAAAGAGAATATTACTGTCTTATGTCTTTTTTGCACATGAGTATTTCTGCCTAGTGGAAATGTCAATCTACAGTAGGGGAAAAATGTAATGCAAAATGCAGAATCAATTGCAGAAACATAAAGCAAGTTATTTAATTTAAATGAAATTACTGAACATGTGGGGCAAGCAGAGGCCTAGCATTTATTTTGCATACAGTGTGTCACTACACAGGGAAATTGCTATGTATTTTTTTTTTTTTTTTTTGTTGGAAAGGGGGACTTTATTGTATCAGTCAGTAAAAGGTTTGACATGAAGTGTGTTGAAGGACAAAACTTGTAGAAGTAACTGGCATGTTGCTAAAGAGTGGTTTAAAGAGGGGAAAAATAAGATTTCTTTTTAAATTTTGGCTTTAGATTTAAAGTAAACTTTAATGTTTTAAAAGTATTCACAGATTTAATACCTAGTGTATACATAATATAATTATAAGCAGCTGAAACACGAGTGATATTTACTTCAGTCTTTCTGTCTCCTCTGTCAGTCTCTCTTTCTTTTTTTTTAAATTCACCTGATTAGGGCACTCTGGGATAGCACTGCATTGGGGCCACATGATCACCATCAGGAGCACAACCTTTGACCTCCTTTGCCTGCAGCTTTTACTTAACCCTGTAGTTTCTGGACGTTTGTGCAGTATTGAAAAGACAGGAAAAAGAAACAGATAAATAAACATGGTTATAACCTGACGCTAAAACTAAAAACAAGGAAATGTACCTCTTTCTTCAGAATTAAAACTAAAAATCTTAAATAAAACAGAAAACTTGACAGTGACTTCGTTTTCATTTTTCTTGTTCTGTTTTTTTTTTTTAAACTGCCTGGGATTTGTGATGGTATAACTTGAAAATCCATCTGTCCTAGTATGTTCACACCCATTCAGCATGAACCTATTTGTCACATTAATGATACTGTTTCATGGAGGTCCAAAATACTCCATCTCGTTGAACCTCTTGTCTCAGAACGTGGAGAGGAGGAATGCAAGGATAACTGAAAGCGTATGGGAAAAAGTAGGGTTCTGATATCATGGCACCCCGCATAATGGTATAGATATTTAAGAGGTGATCTGCCACGGCTTCATTTCTTTGCCTTTGTTATAAAGAATTTGGAAAGCCTTTTGTTTGTTTTAATGGAGACTAGTCTGCTCTGGGTCTCTGAACAACAATAGTAGTAGAATGGCTCTTAATATATGGGACTGAAGGCTCAGCCACTCAAAGGGCAGGGAGTTCTAGTTACCACTTAATCTTTGTTTCCCAATGTCCAGCAAAACATCTTTGTCTAAAGACTGAAGACGCCTCCCCTTCAGTGTAGGTGTGCCAAGAGCCCACAGCATATGAGACCTCAACTAGTTATGAGCAAAGCCAATCCTGATATTTAAAACTAGCGAGCTCTTTGGAGTAAGGGGTTGAAGCTTTCAAAACATGATCAAATAGTTGATGGCGGGGGGGCAAAATAGCCCCTTAATTTTTTTAAAAAAATCTCCACTTTACATTCTAATGGATGACCTTGTTCACAGTCTAGCTGCAAAGCTGGCAACTTCTTGAGCAGTAGTAACTTGTGAGCAGTTCCCTGGTCCCCCTCTTCTTTCATACCTGCTGTGCTGTTTAGTTCAGTTTGTCTAGAGTGACTTTTTTCCAGGAAGCCTTTATTTACTTACCAAGGCCTTGCTAGTGGAACTGAATGTACTGGTTCTAGACACATATTGTAATTAAAATTAAGTCCTGTGCTCCAGTTACTCAGAAGAATGCTTTCAAACTTTGTGCCAGTCCTTGCCACTACCACCTCGCGCACACAACTTGCCTTAGAAGTGTCAATTGTTGAATGTCCTCTTGATAAAACTGATTTAAAAAAAATTAAAGCTTGTATTGTGCAGTAAAACCAATGTGTGAGCGCCCCCTGCTGTAACATAGCAATCCATTATCTGTTTGGTAAGCATACAGACAGCTGAAGAAAACTAAACAGAAACCATGTTGACTTTAATCCTCCTCTAGAGATGGCAGAGAAGGTTGGGGTTGTTTTCCTCATGGAAAATATCTATATCTATCGTTAGCAAAATTTGTAGCAGTCTATGAAAGTTATTTATAGGGGTTTATAATCCCCTTAAGGCAGCTGCAATCAGTTGATGCTATTTAACAGCAATTTATAGAGCTGAACCACTATATATTTGGTTTCAGTCCCATTGGCAGTTTGGGGCACTTAACAGTAAAGCAGCTGTATACCTTATTCTCATGTCTGGTTCCATGCGGGCTTTGAAGTGTAACCTTTAAAAAAAAAAAAAAAAAAAAAAAAAAAAAAAAAAAAAATTCATACCAGCAGTTGTATTATTTTCTTCCACGATCTTTCCCTTCTACTTGACCCTAGAGGCACAATCCCGAACTGGTAACTTTGAGTATTATAACACTGAGATGTGACTACATCCAGTCTGACAGTGTTAGGTTATGGGTAACTGCCTTTCTCAGATAAATCTAGGTTCATCAGAGCATGATGGTGCTGCAAATTGACTGGCAACATATCAGATGGGCTTGTGATGCTTGCTGTCTTACTTACCTTGCCTGTTGTGTGGAGCTTTGCTTCATAATGGGGGATAAATCCAGGTTTTGCTTTTCAGGTATATTGCATCTAAAGTTTTTATATGAGACCATTGTTATCAGTGCAGGCTTCTCATGCTCTGGCCATGTATCTGTGCAAGGTTTTTGTTGCTCTTTTTCAATGCTTGCTGCTTGTAATATCTCTAGTAGTTTTTTTTTAATCTGTATATGTGCACATGTGCAGATTTTGTTTTCCTCCAGGAAAGGAAAATGCATGGCCAGTCACCGAATGACCTTTGATCAACAACAAATGTGGTGGGATGCGTCCTTGTACCAAATTAAATTTGGGGGAGGAATTGGATCAGTTACATCTATAGAAACAGTACAAGTATTTTTGGTATGGGTCTACTTGGTAATGAAATTGTCTTCAATCAAAGATTTCTGATTTTATCAATGCTGTCTCTGAGACAGAAGATTCTAGACATATATCAAATGAGTTCAATAGTTAATGGTCTTTCTCAGTATTGCAGGTCATTATAAGGTTTCTAGAAAAATGGCGAAATAGAATAATCCTTAGCACTCCCACACTGGGTGAAGTACTGAGAGAGAATCCATTCTCTGTCAGGGATTGGCAATTGATAACCCACAGGCCAGATTGAGCCTACAAAGATATTTTAACCTGTCCACCAAGTGCGGAAGTTCATATATCCCACCGTTATTAGTAAGTTTTACATGAGGATGTGCTACTGCTATCCAACAACACCCGGTTTGCTTTGGAACTGGGCTGTGTTAATTTGGTCCGCTCTTAGTGAAAAGCTGCCTACCCCTGGCCTAGGTAGATCTTGGCAAATGCACAAGTGTCTGCCACTATAAATGCCGAGTTCTACAATCTGTAATAGTATTGCTAGCCTCAGATATTCCAATACATGAGTGGCTTGTGTTACGAGGGTTTTTAATTGGATTATTTGCCTCCTAGGGTTTGAGACCTTAATATTTGTGTTTTCAATTTTTTGCTACCATACGGGGTAGAAATGGTGGGCCTTCCTTTCTCAGTGAAAGTCATGGTTCTCATTTAATCAGATGGCTCTAGGAGTGGAGACATTAAACATATCAAATGCTACAGAACTAGTGACTAAAATGCTGAGAGCTTGCCATGTTTCTGTTCAGCTTTCTTTAACATATTTCCTCTACAGACTAATGCCAATTATTACCTTTCTGGTGAAGGGACAGAATTTTTGGAAACTAGATGTGAAATGTGAACATAAAAACAAAATGAAAGGTGACTGGAGTTATTGTACTTGCTTCTTGCCTTGGGATACTAAATCACAGGTGAGTTTAGTCTTTGTTTTGTGCTAGCCTCTAATATGCATTTATCCACTGAATAAAAACACCGTACACATAGCATGATTAGCTACATGTCCTGAGAGAAGTCTTAGGACTGGAATAGTATTAAATGCTGCAGCCAAGAGTTGAGAAGTGTTGGCAATAAGTGTATGTAGAAGGAGGGAAAAGTAAACTAAAACTTAAAGTAATAGGAATTACTGCAGGTCATAATTGAAGAGCAGTAGCAAACTTGATTTTTCTGCAAATGAGAGAAACCCAGGTTTATCCTTCCCTCTTGCAACCTGGATTCCCTCTTGCCCTTCCCTCTTGCAACCTGGATTCTTTTTGGCAGATGAAAAGTGGGTGTGAAACATGACTGGCATGTTTCTAGGAAGTTACTTAGCTACATCCTGTTCAGGAATAACAAGCAAACAAATGAAAATTAATTTCAGTGCCAAATACAACATTTTTGTTCTGATGGGTCTGAATCAACAATTTTAAATAATTTTTACTTGGAGTACTTTTTTGGGGCAAAATGTCATTTGTTTGTCCCCCAGTTTTGTTGGAAGACATGTCAGCTTCTGAATTACTTTCAAGGCAGCAATTCTGTTTTTTTTCCCCCCTAACTGGCTGTATGTAAAGCCAAGGCACTGAACATCCTCTGAGCATATCCCAAAAGCATATCTGCATTTAAAAGCCATTAGTGAGGGAGGTAGGTGTACGCATTAGACCATATGATATTTTTTTATTTACATTTTCTAAGTTTGACCCAACAAAATCAGGAAGAAATTAAGGAATTCGTGTGAAAAATCCCATCCCTTTCCACGGTTTTTTTTTTTCTTTTGTCCACATCTAATTCTCATCTAGCTGAACCAGGCGCACACAATGCTGCTCTTCAGCAGAAGCTGTGTTGATTTCTCATCCGTGAAATCCATTTCAAATAAATGTTATGCTTTTATTTAATATTGTATGCGCAGTGTCTGAATATCTTATAATACCTTTTGATGGAACAACATTCCACTAAAATTATACCTTCTAGGGATCATTTCAGTAGTGGCGGCTTCTTGAAAACAATGCCATGTTCTTTGCCAGAGAGCCTGGACAGTTTCAAAAGCTTCAAGAAACGCATGAGGTTCAGTAATTTGCTGAAGCTTTGATTCTTTTCCCATGTAATGGCTTTTAGTACTGATGGAACAAGATGGTTCAGCACTGAACTATCTCCCTAGGGATAGAGGAATTTTCTTTTGAGAGAGCAGCCAGACCAGCCCACTTCTATTAGTTACTGCCACTGTCTCAATAAAATTTTAGAAGATTATTTATTTTACTTTCACTGCAGTTGCTGATAAACACTCATTACAGTTGCCAAACCTTTTTTTCCCCCCCATAAAAAAAAAAAAAAAATGTTTACAAAGGATGGTTTTAAACTGGATTTCTGCTCTTTACACTGCTTTGTGGCATGAAAGGAAAGACAAAAAAGTCCCTTCCCCCCCCCATTCCTCCTTTCCTTCTTTGCCTGCCCCCCCCCCCCCCTTGCTGCCCCATCTTAGAAATAGAAAAAGAAAGGGAATAAAACCCAAACCTTTCAGGCTTGCTTTGTCCTTCATATAAAAAAGGTGCAAACTCATTCCTCCCCTTCAGCCATTGGCCTGTTGCTAGCTACTTTTTAAGCATTTGTTATTCTACATTGCAGCTCCTAAAAGTTGATTTTTTGGAAGTGGTCAGATGTCTAGTCAAAAGGTCCATCTCAGCTTAACAGCTCTTAGGGCTATTATGGTTAAGAAAAAACAGTTTCTGTAGCGCACAGCCCACAGCAAAGTGATGTAGTTACCGTCACATCTGGATACCTGGTAATTCAGCCTGGAGTTATTTATAGCAGGGTCAATGGAGAAAGCCTTTGATGTGATTCTGGAGTGAGACTTAAACTGCCATGCCCTTGGAACCACAGTATCTTCATTGTTCTTCTGAGGTGTGCCACAGACTATATGGAGAACTAAATGAAATAATCCTTTCCACTACTAATCCCAAACCAGGCTATTTAAATTAGAATCAGTTCCAGCAATTACACCATCAAAAAATCAAAAAAAATACACCATCAAAATCCCTTTCCATGACCTTTTCTCTTGGAGATTTGCATATTAACTTTTTTCAGGGATAAAAAATCTTAGTCATAAAATCATGATCAGACAAATAATAAGAAATCTGACTAAAGTATGCATGTGTTCAGATTGTATTTTTGAAATGGAGATATCTGAGTGGCATTTTGTCACTGAAACAAAAAAAGTCCTAGGAACTGACATCTGAAATGAGCACTTTTAACAGCCTGCTCAAATAAGCTTTCAACGCGAAACATCAATTTTTACCATCATTCTTTGCAAAAGCCCAGTTGAAGACCCAGGCAAAATAAATAGCTCTTGCACCTTGCTGAGCCCTGTAGAGTTTCAAGGAGCTTGGGTAATGGCTTTGCACCATGGGCTCGCCTCTATTAACACTTGTTTAAAAACTTATGTTTGTCATATCTTCTGTAATAGGCCGGGGCCAAGTCCCTGGGGAAGCTGGCATGGCAGGGCATTACTGCCAGTGGTATCTCTCCTGTCTTCTGGGGCAAATGAACATACATGGAGGCAGATGGTGTTGCACTTGGGTGCAGAATCACCTGGGGGTAGATATGGATTTCAGAGCATAAGCTTTGCACAGGCAGCTTCTGTAAATTATTCTGGCTCCTGTTAAAGGCAAAAGTGAGACAAAAGAGAGTGAGAAGATAGGCTGCAAATAGGATTTCCTCCTACTTCATCTCAACCCACCTTAAGCTACTCCACCAGGTATACCAAAGGACAGTGGAATTATGGTTCCTGTAATGGTGGCAGCAGGCTTGCAGCCTTTTAAAAAGCATCTGCATTTCATTACCTGCCACACTGCTGAGTAGGCATTCAGTGAGGAACTGGGGAAATGAATTAGCAGTTTCTCACTGCAAATCTGCCTTGGTCTTTCAGCAAGATAAGAACATGAGTCTTGCCTTAGTTGCCAGTAGATTTTTGTCGTTAGATTAAAAGGTTAGCACATGTAAAAAACAAACAAACAAAAAAACCCAACACACACCTAAAAGCAACTCTTATGCCAGTGGCTTTCACCCGTTTTAGACTCAAAGCATCACTCATTAGACTCAAGGCAACCCTCAGAAAATGCCAGCTCTTAGCTTTCAATATTGTTTTTTGACTACAGAGCATTTCTTCTGCTGCAAACGACTCGGCAAGCCCACAACTGGTCAGAATGTTTTTGATGCAGTGGAAATTCCTATTTGAAATCTTTCGGCTTATTTTATTAATCATATAGATGTTTGCATGCCTAAAAGTGCTAATATTGTGTAGCACCCTTAAGGATCTTATGGCACCCTGACTGAGAATCACTGCCCTATGTAGAATAAGCCCAGTTTTAACAGTTGTTGTTGGTATTACAACATGAGGATGTTTTAGCAGGGCCCAGGATTAAAATAGCTCAGTACTAGGCCACAACCAATGTAGCAATGTGATCACAGAATCAAAAAGAAAACTTTGGGTACTTCAGTTTTGAAATGTGATTCTAGTGCAGGGGCAGGCAAGATACAGCCTGTGGGCTGCCAGGCCATTCTATCCAGCCCGCGGGGCCCCTAACAAATTTAGAAAATTAATATTTATCTGCTCCTGGATGCCTGTCAGAGATGACAGGACCCAGGGGGAGCTGGCAGCAGGACGCAGCAGCCCAGCCCCAGCCATTTCCCTGCCTTCCTGCCCTCGCACTGCTCCAGTACCATGTAGCTCCTGACTGCAATGCTGGACCACAGGAGAATAGGTCTGCCCTGGTACTCCAGTGTGTGTGTGTGTGTGTATGTGTGTGTGTGTGTGTTCGTAGAGTGAGTCCCACATGCACACCCCACCATACACATGCACCCACACACCCACTGCCACATATGCAGACCCTCACACACCCGTCACCCTCCACCCCACACAGTTCCCCACAAACCCCATACCCACACACATCCCACATATCCACACACACATGCTCCCTCACCCTACACCCACAGTCCCCCAGAAACCTATAGCCCCCCCACAGTTTATAAGAAGGCTTAATCTTTTATGCTATTGTATACAATCACCTCTATGTACACTACACAAACGCATGTAAATCAGAACAAAACTATTTTTAAAAATCAAATTAATTAATGTTTTAGATGTTTGATTTTTAGAATGTAATTTGTTATTTTTCTCATTCTGAGATGTCAAACCGCCCTTGCTGAAAGGAGTACTTCTGGGGGCAAGGGGAGAGACTTCTGGTGGCAAAGGTCAGGGGGCGGTACTTCCAGTCACAAGATGGTGACCAGGGGGCGGGGGACCTGTCAAGGAGCAGGGCTACCCTTGTGGCCCTCAACAGCTTGCCAAAACTTGGTAAGCAGCCCTGCACCCAAAATAATTGTCTGCGCCTGTTCTAGTGGATCTGGAATAAACACTTTTCCCCTGTGAAGAGTTCAAGCCTGCTGATGACTTCCTACCAACTTTGCTGGATGTTACCCTCACAGCAAAAATGCACCTTTGGAATCCCTGGTTACTGCGTCCTGGAAATGCCCCAGGGTATGCAGAGCTGTACAGGGAAGAGATCCGGTAATGAAGCCTGCGGTTCTGCTTTAGTCTCCCAAAAATGCCCTTGTGCTTCTTCCTCTCTTGTCCAGTGGACCTGGCTTTCCATCTGCCCCTGAATGTCCTGCTGTGCTGTTGCCTAAAAATGGGAAAAGATAAAACACTGATGTCTATGCAAAATTGCTAAAGCAGAAAAGTTGCATAGCATTTGGATATTGGTAGAGAAGTCATGTGAAGACTCTTCAGGAGTTTGGTTGAAAACTATGAAACAATGTTGTAGCATAAGCATTTTCATTTTGCATGGTTCACAGTGCACTCACATTTCACAGGGATGTTCAAAATATCAAAAATTCCAGTTAGACAATTCTGGAATAAATTGCCTCCTAAAAAACCTACAGTACCAAATGTAACTGGTTATTTGCACATATACGAATATTTGATCCATTTCTGAATCTTCCTGAGCGCTCTTGGCTTCTGTGCTATCCTGTGGCTGTAGGTTCCACATGTTTTAACTATCCCTCGCTTGCGCGATTTGTATTTCCCTACTGGCTTTGTCATCTTTTTGGATTCATAATTCTAAACATCTACTAATAAAATTCAGTCCATTCAGTTTATTTCATTTCAGGGTCTCTTTGAACAAGTGGCTGACTTGACTATTAGCAGTTGTTTTTGGCTTTTCATTAGTTAACAAGGGCAAAGCAATGGCTCCAGTCACCTACAGGAACTTTTCTATCAATTTTGGTCAAAGGAGGCATGGATATCACCCTACTTAGCTGTAGGAATATTTTGGCAGCTGCTAGGTAGAAAGGAAAGATTTCTCTGTTTGTTCTTGTGCCTTTATATAGGTCTGTATGACTCCGTGTCTTCCTCTTTGGGCATTGGATAATTCTTTTTTTCCTACCAGTGGTGCTTCAGTTTGCATTTATTTTTCTCTTTGTCCGCTAAAAAACAGTGCAGACTCAGGCAGTAAACCTCTGACTTTCCCTGTCAACCTCACAACAATTGCAGAGTCTGCATATATAATCCATTATATACATACAATCCAATAGTGTACAACTGTCACACGTAGCCACATTGCACTCTTAAGGAGGGAACTGATGAATATAGTATTGAACTGAAACTGCAGTAAGAATATATGTGAGCAGAATTTCACATGGGTAAAATTCCGGAGGCCACTAGTATCTACTAGTTTGTAAAAGGGGCCATGGGATTTTTAATGACTGTAGATGATTGAGAGAGAAGGTACAGTAGCTCATTAGAAAGAAACCACTCCTAGCAGCACCAGTACAGAACAGGAGGTTGTGGAATGCTGTGATTTACTAGCTGGGAAGAGCATCACTGAATCTCGATGCTGATCGTAGCTCATGGTTACAACCTATACCCTTGATTCTAGCTCACATCTTTTTAACTTGACTTTAGATTTTTAATCCAGTCTACAGTGCAGTAAGTTTGTTGGAATTTCTTGCCATCATATGTAGTGGAGGGTTGTAGTTATTGGTGGATCTAGGGTTTTGAAAAGTGGGGTGCAGATAGTGTGATGCATTGTTACGTATACCACAACGCACATTTTTATCCAATTAAAAACAAACTAGAAGCTTTACTAATAGGTAAGGGGCCTTGGGCTGTATTATTCAGTTTAAGATCGAAGCAAAAACAAGTGAGTTTACAGGAATGTGCATTAATTTGCTATCTGATATATTATGTATAAAAACGCAACAAACTAGGCAAAAATCAAAAGATGTTTCATTAGTCCTGTAGTCATTAGAATTAAATGTACTTCTCTTTCAGATTCATAATACAAAATCTAGCCTTAAGCATCTTGACAGTGCATCCAGTGCTTCAGGGAAAATTATTTCCACACCTGAGTTAATGTGTTTAGCTAGAGTTTAAAACAGTCTGCAGGGCTGCAAAGTAGAAGATATATTACCAGGAGCAGCTAACAAACAGCAGAATTGCAGAAAAAAGTGCAGCTTGATTAGCGGAACCACTGAAGTCTCATCAAAATGAAAGGGTCATTAACACCTGTAGAATGGAGAGGTTAGAAGGAAGCAAGTGTATTATGAGTCAGGACTTCAGCTGACTCTCGTTTCCGCTTCTATAGAAATGCTGCTGCCACTGCCAAGCAGTTGATTTTCAATTTTGGGTGGAACAGGAATCAAAGGAGAGTGCAACAGCACCACTACACTCCCTCCCCCCCAACACACACCACCACCATCACCACCTGCCTTTGGTTGTGGCATTTCTCCTAACTTATCATCTTTCATAAATGTATTTTGGAAGAATGATCATTTGCCTTTGGAATAGACCATTTTACACTAAACGAGCTATTTTTAAAATCCTTCTTAAAGAAAGATACTCTTCTTCCTTTCACCCCATTGTTGTTTCTGATTATAGAAGTGAAGTCCTGTATTGTTTTATTACTGAGCTGTTTCTGTTTCTCTGGACAACAGCAGAAATATTCCCATCAAGTGCACTTATTACGGTCAACTGCCAAGTTACGTTGCTGCTTGCTTTTGTTACCAGAGAACATTTTTTAATGGGACAAAATGAATAGGTTCTTCCAGGACCCACCTCTGTGTTCAGTTCTATTCCTGTGCCTGTGATTTTTATCCTGGACTAAACTGATGGACTTGCAGGAGTTCTTTATGTTCAAGTGCTAGTAGTGTATCACTCTTAATAGGGACACAGTTGGCATGGGAAGGGGAACTCAGGGGGCTCTATCAAATCCAAAATACCAAACCAATTACACTTCTTTGCATAGAGGGGTTTTTTTTTCAGCTTAAGTACAGCAAATTGCACATGCCGCCTCTGCTAATCAAAACTCTCCAAATCCAAGGAACATTTGGGAGGGACAGTCATTGCAGGTATGTTTCAGTGAAAAAGCGACTGCAATTTTGCAGTGGTGAGGGGTTGCTGGAGAACCATCTCTACAATGTTTAGGAATATCAAACCAACACAGCTATCTGGCCACCAGGTGGCAGCACCAGCTTTTCTATTGCCTATACTGTTTTTTTCCACCCTTCAATGCCCTTTAAGAGGGTACAGAGTGGGGTCCAAAGTTGGGTCACAGGTAGCTGACTTAGTAGGCATGTAACATGTGAAATAAGGCGCTAGTTCTGTGTGAGATAATAGAAAAAGCAAAAGTTGACCAAAGATCTTTCAAACTGGCATTGAAGACCTATGGCTCATTGAAATGTTAGACAGTGATGGGTTTTGAATTTCATCAGGACTTCTCTTCTAGGAATCAGCTGGCTTGCTCTTATTGGGGGCACACCAATTGCGGAGATTGCTAGCAGCAGCCTAAAGCAAAGCTTCTCAGGTATGATGGTTATGGTTGGGGGTAGAAAGAAATGGAAGCATGGAAACCTCTCATCTCAGCTGAAGGCAGATCAGCTGTTTTGTGCTCCTGGATCAGTACAGCATCTACCTGCAGCCCCTAAAGTTTATGCTGCAGTGATACGCAAATCAAAGAGATATAGGATTAATTCATCAGAAGTATGGAACTGAAGTGCTTAGTGCAGGAAAGCCAAAACGCAGGGCAGGCATTTTTTTTTATTAGTGAAAATTAGAGGCATACTAGAGGCATATTAGTGAAGCTTATTGTCGTAGGCACAAAACTAAATCCCAGCACATGCTGGACATTGATTCATTTTTTCCCTTGCAATAAATTAATCCATGACTTTGTAGAGACCCGTCTTGAAGCAATAGAGTACTTGGGGAAAGGATGAAAGAGTTAATATGCATATCAGGTTGGCCTCAATACACCTGACTCGGAAGTGATACCTTTTCTGCACATGCATACTTTTTTTTCTCCTTCCATGCAGAAGACAGTTGGCCAGCAGAGGGAGCTCCCATCCTTTAGCCAGGGACTGGATATAGCACTGCAGATTCTGCTTTTAACTTGGAAGAAAATGCTGAGCACAGTCCCAGTGCCTATCCTAGAAGGCCAAATATGTGGCTTAAAAGGAGTTGGCTTAAAAGAGCCACCTGTGTGACCAGGGACTTGCAAGGCAAGCCATACGAGGAAAGGCTGAGGGACCTGGGCCTCTTTAGCCTAAAGAAGAGAAGGTTGAGAGAGGACTTGATAGCGGCTTACCGCTATATCGGAGGAGTGCGTCAGGAGCCTGGTGAAAAACTGTTCACTAGGGCACACCCGGGAAAGACCAGGACGATTGGATACAAACTCCTGGAAGGCCACTTCAAGCTTAATACCAGGAAAAAAATTGTCATGGTCAGGGTGTCCAGGCTGTGGAATAAACTCCCTCCAGTGGTGGAGCAGTCACCTACCTTGGAGGTTTTCAGAGGAGACTGGACAGTCACTTCGCTGGGGTCACCTAATCCTGCTGTCTTCCTGCCTTGAGAGGGGCAGGGAGGCTGGACCCGATGATCTGCAAAGTCCCTTCCAGCCCCTAACAGTCTATGAATCTAAGAGGGCTTGATTCAATAGCAGTGATGTAAGTATATATTCTGGGTCGAGTCCTCAGCACCAAGGTACTTACCCATCACTGGTTTCCCGCCTTAGCATCCTGTCCCTCCAGCAACACACAGCAAAAGAGATGGTCACGGTCAGGATGATCACACCACTGATGAGAGAGGCGATGACTGCCACGCGGAAGCCCTTATCTAGGGGCTTTGGGATCACTGGACAAAATACATATAGAATAGGCCTACCATGAGTTTGAGCCTGGGCAGCAGTAGCAGGTAGAGTCCAATCATTTTTAGTGCAGTAGCCCACTTATAGGGACATAAGTACCTTCTAATGCATGACCCCTGGATTCACACTGAGCCTCATTCAGCCTTTCTCTCATATCCCCAATTCCCTTCCCTCAAGCCCCCAGTACTACGTCTTCCTAACTTCACACAACTATCAGCTAGTGCTAGCCCTTGAGGGGCAATTCCTTCCTGTTTTTTCTAGTCAGGGGCCACCTATTTTGATCACCGACCCTCAAGCCTAGACAGCGGGAAAGGGAACAGCTACTTGGTCAAAAGTACCCCCTTCATTTCCTTCACCCCAGACAGCTTTTCTACATGGCACGTTTCTGTGGCAGCTCTCTTCATTTATGGAGGGCTGAACTGTTATTAAAAAGTTTGTAATTAATTTCTGGGACTTGGGTTTGATTGGTGTATAAGATCTTTCTGTGCAATGCAGTTTACTGCATCTCAGCTTCATCTTGTCAATCACTTTCTTCTCCACTTTGACTCCTTTTCAAGTAAACACCTCAACAGATCTAGGGCAAAGAGGGCATGTGGAGCTCAAAGATGACAGCCTTGGCTTGCTCCCAGCAGCAGCTGCATCTCAGTAATTGCTCAGGGCAATTGCTCAGCAGAGCTTTACAGTCCCATGATAAAATTAGCACTAGCAACACAGTCTGTGAACCCATCCATCCTCTGGTCCACTCAGCTGTGCATCCACTTGGTCACTCAAGCCTCCAGGCATCCTTCATCCCCCTAGAGGGGAGGGATTCATCTTAGATTAACAGCCCTTCACGTTTATCTTCATTCTGCATCCTTACTGAGAACTCTGCTAGACTTTCTCTTTTCTCCTGGCGATAAATACCTCTAATCATGAAACATGAGCAGTTTTTTAGGACTGTTACATCTTGCCTCTAAGATTTTGCTTGTATTATTTATGTATTTTTAGCACTCAGGAATAGTACCAGCCTTGGAGAGTAAAGGCCCCTCTGTCTTCACACAATTGGTGTAGCATGGGCAGGGGCATTACATGCTCCTCACACGCTACTCTGATAATACCCCCCACCCCAACGTCTGGGGTAGCCACCTCCAAACATTAACAGGATGGTTCTGATTCCATGGCTCATTGCGTCTTAGATCTTGTGAAGCTTCCCCCTGTAACATCCAATTGGTGGCACTGGTACACTGGGTTGTGGTGTAGAAACCTGATGCTTGGCAAGTGGATTGAGACTGCTGGACCTCTAAAGCACCAGTGTAAACAACCTGGTGGGCCAGTGCCATTGGAAAGCACAGAGCTGATCCAAGAGTGTTCCTCTTACCCTCACAGTGAGGTGGGGGGTGACTCCAATATGAGGTGCTGTTGCTGAAAAGGCAGACCAGCTTTCCGTTGCCCACCAACTGATATCCCTCTTGGCACCAGTACACAATGATTGAGCCCAAGGAGATGCCAGAGCCTTTTTCAGCGTAATAGGATCCATAACGTGGAGGGACCAGAGCTGTGCACTGAACTTGGAGAGAAATGAAGACAATGCAGATGATTACAAGCAATGTAACAGTATATTCAACAAGAACTTCCTGGCAAATTGTCACTCATACAGGGGTGGATCCAGAGGGGTTGCAGTGGTGCAGTTGCACTCTCCCTGCCTCTTTTGATTCCTGGTCCTCCCGAAGTTGAAAACAATTGCCTGGCAGTGACGGCAGCATTTCTATTCAGGCAGACACTCTAAATGTTCCACTAAGCTTGCTAGGTTTTCTGCAATTTTGATGTCTGTCAGCTGCACCTAGTAATGCAGCTCCTATTTTCCAACCCTGTAGACATTTTTTTTTAAACTCCTAGCTAAAACCTTTAATACAGGTGTGGAAATGTTAACTTGGGTCTGTCTGGAAATAATGTTCAGTGAAGCATTGAATGTACTGGCAAGATGCTCAAAAACGCTTGATGTACAATTCAATCTAATGACTACAGCACTAATGAAACAACATCTTTTGATTATTTTTTGTCCTGTTTGTGGGGTTTTTTTGTAAACAATATGTGAATAGCAAATAAATACACAATCCAATAAAGTTATATGTGTGTTTTCTTTCATCTTAAACTGAATGGTATAATCCTGGCATATTAGTGAAGCTTCTAGTTTCTTTTAAACTGGGGAAAAATACATGTTGCATTTTATGTGGTGAGTCATGTGCACTCCCTCCCCTCTCTTTCACCCCAAAATCCTAAATCCACCCTTGCTCCTATGTATGTGTTCTGCAAGTTCTTAGCAGTGGACACCAATCAATCCTGAAACTTGGGCTAAAGACCTGGTCCTCATTTATGGATACCCTCAAGTGAGAGACTCGGGGAAGTCTGCCAGATTGTAATAACTTTCTGTGGAAGACTGTAGTGCAGGCCCTTTGTCTTCAGCCTATGAAGGGCCAGCTTTCTTGCAGCACAACTGGGAACAGACAGGGCTGCTCATTGAGTCTAGGAATGGCGGGGGAAAATGCCAAGAGAGGAGGGTGAAGAAGCAGGAAGTTCACTTTCAACCACAAATAAAACAGACTAAAAGTAGAATGTAGTCAAAGGGAAACTGAGCACTTTTAAATAGGCTTTTGATTATTTTTGATGCATACAGGAGTCCTGATATCTTCCACCCACCCCTAAATGTGCTTACGCCAGTTTTTTTCTTTGTGTTTCACTTTAGCAACAATCAGGAATACTGTGTAGTGGGAAGACCTCTTCAGTAGCCTCCAGGATGTATATTGTGAAGCATCAAGTGCAACATCTTTAAACTCTTCCAATATTGATAACTGAAGTTAAATGTGCTTTAAAAGAAGGATATTCATTTAGTCTTGTTGGAAAGTTTAAAGCTATTGGCTTTCAAGATGAGTGAAATTGTGTCATTTTAGATATTGATTAGCATATTTTGGAGTACAGCCTCAAGTTTTGGTCACTTTGTGAGGGTCTGATTATGTTAGAAAGATCAGGACAACTAAAGCAATAAGTGGAATAGCAGGTTGTGACAGATAATGATGTTAGGTGACATTACTGTAGGTCTCAGCCCCTGTGAAGATCATTCTACCTGCCTTCCGTAAAAGGCCTGCTTGTTTCTCTAACTGACTGTGAGTCTGAAGGACAGAAACAAATCTTCATAACCACAGTCTCTTGGAAGAACTATCCAACTTGTATTCTGGGCACCCAGTATCACCCCTGAGTCAAAGATTTTACACTCCAGGTACATAACTGGAAACAGTAGGTGCACGCTACAAAGGTCTGGGGCAGGGGTTAGGAATAATGGTTAGAGTTGGTAAGAGTCTTATCTACCTTGATATTGCTATATCCACAATATAGTCACAGTCCCCAAGACTATACCTTGCAGCAATCAAATTATTATTGTAGATTATAAATTATTGTAAATTATTATTAATAATAAATGTATTAGTAATTATTCATTATAACAATTGTAAATTATTTTTGGCATTATTTCCTTTGAATCTATTTGCTCCCTTTTCTTTACAATCTTTTCCTGCTCTCCAAGCTCAACTTTTGATGCCAGCAAAGGTTAGGACCAGATGATTTTTTTTCCATCTGACATGGGCTTGGGCTGAGACTCGGTGTGCTCAGCTCATGAAGTTAGCAGTACTTTTGTGGCTCTTAAGTGATTGGTTAGTATTGCCACAATGTTAAAGTGCTCTTAAGAATACCATGGCCAGCCCTTATTAACAGGAGGGAGGGTTATCCCAGTGTGCAAGGGAGAAAAGGGAATTTGGAGGAATATCTGTATAAATATAAAGACAAAAAATGGTTAAGTTCTTTTACTTTACCTGGAGACTTTGCACATGAGATAGTAGAACTCTCCTGGGGAAAATCCCAGAGCAGCTGGGGCTATGACTAAGAAACAAGTGCACATGCCAACCAGAGTGACTTCTACTTAACGTATCTGCCAGCAAAAAACCCCCATAGAAATAACAGCAATATCACTCTGACACCAGTGCCATTCACATCAACCAACTGTGTAGTTGGGTGAGACCTCACCACCTACTCCTGGTCCATCCTGAAGAGTAAGAGGTCGATGTTGAATTCTTATAGTACCTGAAACATTGCTGTGCATATTGGTCTTATTGTTGAAGTCTCTTGGGAATCCTCTCATGATGGTTCCAGCTCCAGTGAAGGCAGCCATGGAACCAATTGCATCGCTCAAAGCAAACTGAAGACTGCTCCAAGCCAATACACAAAGGGTCATGCATTTTCCAGACTTCTGTCCTTTCATGCTTCCAGGAAATGTAGCATCCTTTGATATATATCCTAATCCGGGATATATTGAGGCATGTAGTCCCAGATTCCCTGCTGCTTGTGCCTTGCTCTTTCCTTAACCCCAGGGTAGGCTACCCAGGAATCAGATGAGTCCTAAGCCTTTGAAGCAAGGTGGTGGTTGGCTTTCCCTGCAGGCTTTCCTCTGCTTCACTTGCTTTGACACAAGCCTCATGCTGACCCATGCTTCCTGCCCTGTGCTGAGCTGTGAATACTGCATAGTGTGTTCCTAGCCCATCCCCTCCCAGCCAGCCAACCCCTTGCTCCACCACATTTGCAGGCAGACAGTTTCTCACTTCCCCCCTCTCCCCTCCCCTCCCCACTGCGATGTTGGTCAATGCAATGTTGACTGTATTGCATGAGAATTGGCATGGGAATTGGGGCTTGCAAAGGAAGGGAGTAGTAAGTGTTTGGAGTTCTTCTCTTATGGATAATCTGTCTAGTCAGTGTGACCTTGGGAGTTCTGGTAGCAGTCCTGAGACTCCTTGCTCCACTGGCTCATAACCACTGGTTGAAAGTTGATGGTAAAAAAACAATGCAAGATATCTTTTAAATTATTATTCTGATTTTCCTGGGGTTATTTCATACTCCAGATGTTATTGCGTCTCTTTCCTTCTTTTTACCAAAACTCAGGGTTAATTTTCTGTAAATAACAGTAAAGCCAAATAAGCTGCACCAGAATTGAAAAGGATTTTGTAACAATGCTTCAGCCAACTTCACTGCCATGGGAACCAATGCAGAAATGCATTTTCCAATCTCCTTGGGTTTTTCTTTTTCCTTGTGCCTTAATAGCTTTGTGTGTCTCTTCTATAACTTTATAAATAGAGAAGGCTATATTAGTGACCATCTATAGACTACTGAAATAACATAACTTAGAATTAATTGAAAATATATATGCTAAGGTTTTTCACCTTTTCTCTTACTGTGTCTGGGTATACTTGCCTGTTTGTTTATGAACAAGTTCTGGATCATAAATTCTCTTTGTGTTGTTTGTTTGATGTTAATCAATACAGAGGCAGTGGTTTGGCTATAAAAAGATATCTTTGACCATGACAGAATTTCTAGGCAGGAACTCAAGTAGTTTCTGCCTAGAACTACTTCTGAGCTACCACAGAAAAATAAAATACAATATGTTGGGCCAGCTCTTTAGCCAGAGTAAATTGATGTAGCTCAATTTAATTAATTTGGATCCTTCCCAAGATATATTGTCATACATGTAATTAACCCAGTGTCACACTATTTCCAAAGCAATTAGACGTATATTACACTATCACGAGCAAAAGCAAATCAATTAACCATACATAGGCCTTTTAGGGATTGTTGCAGTTTGGCAGAAAAATGCTCCATTTTGGTAGTCATCTACTTGGCACTGGTTCTTTTATCCTTTCTTGTACCTAGAAAGATGGCAGTTGGGTTGCCAGTAAGTTTTTGGCCTGGATCCTTTTGTATGTGTATTTTTACTGAGCACTCAAGTGGAACTGCCAGGTCATCTGAGGCCAGAGTTTGAGGGGGTAGGAGGGTAACATTTTTCTTCAGGAATGGTCAAAAGCTGTTGTTCCTAAATACAAGCAGCAACTTCACATTTTTTTTAATAAGAAATGCATTATTCCTCATTGAAAGTAAAAAAATAAATAAATAAATAAGACCTTATGTGGAACAAAACAGCAATGTTCCAAAAATGCAAAGCCAAGGCAAAATTATGCTTGCTGACTCTCTTGATGAAATAGCACTATTAGGACATTTCAGCAACAGTCTGTGTTGCTCTCACCTCCTGGTGACCAGTTCCATCATCCTTTATCTCAGCTCTCTGAGTCTCCTGTGAAGGGTCTTGGTCAATAATTTTATGGAGAGAGGTAGTTTAGTCTGAAGTCAGTTAGAAGGCAGGTTAGATATGTACCTTTCTAGACTAAATAAATAAGATTATATATAAAGTGAGAGAGCATGAGAGCAAGCATGCTTTTGTGAACCCAAGTTCACTTAATCAGATGGCATGAAAGATCAGAA
Source organism: Alligator mississippiensis (assembly GCF_030867095.1). Classification (NCBI taxonomy): domain Eukaryota; kingdom Metazoa; phylum Chordata; order Crocodylia; family Alligatoridae; genus Alligator; species Alligator mississippiensis. The sequence goes on along the minus strand of NC_081827.1, from coordinate 91,363,716 downwards.
AGAAAACTGAGTATGAGAGAGAAATTAGAATATAAAAGATGAGCAGGGAGTGAGAGAGAGAAGGGAGTGGGGAAGGGCTAAGAGAGAAAAGAAATAAGCAGTAAACACCTAGGAACAAAAGGGATCACAGAAGTTAATCCAGGTAATAAGGCAAGAATTCATAGTCCCAGTTTAAGCCTTACTTAACACAGTCCCATTTGTGTATGTTTTCTTGTTCTACAATTTCCCATTCAAACTGATTTTGATTTTTTTTGGCTGAAAACAGCAATCCTGAGGTCAGCAATGGAGTGTCTAGGGAGGTTGAAGAGTCCTGCCACAGGCTTCTGTGTGTTTCTGCAGCAGATATCAGATTGGTGTACATTCATACTTACATGTAGAGATCTTTCAACAGAGACAGCAGAAGTGCATTGTAAGCAGGTAATGGCATCTATGTTGTTGGTAGAGTTGCAGGTGAAATGAACTTTGAATGTTGTACCCTTTGTTATTAGATCCAGTGACGATGTGGTCTGTATTGATGTGGGGACACAGCAGACATTTAGGTCCATTGCAAGGCCTGGTAATTTAGTGAGAATTGGAGCTTGTAAGTCTGTTGTTTGAGAGCTGTGGTTTGAGAGTGATGGGGAGGGAAGGTGCCTGTAAGCCAGGACAGGTTTGTCCCCAAAGACTACCTTGAGATGATCATTCTTTTCCAGGAGGGGTTCGAGGTCATTAATGATGCATCTTAAGTGTTCAAGCTGTGAGATGTAGGTGACACCCAGAGGGATTCTGTTGTCTTTGTTGATATTGTAGCAGGTCAGAGTGAAGTCTGAGTCTGGCTTTGTTGATTTGAGCCGCTACAGTTTTGGAATTGTATTGTAACTTGTAGGAATCCCTGCTCTGGATCCGTAAGGTCTTCATCCTGGCCTGTGGTTGTTACAGATATTTTGGGGAGTCTTTCTTTAGAAATGTCATCAGGCTACATTATGTCCCCATCTGCCCTACAATTTCAATTCTGTTTCTATAACCATTTAGTGACATTCTCCTCTGATGCAGAGCTGAGCTGGGTTTGAACAGTGCCTTCCCCGCCCCGCCACTGAACAACTTTGTGCCAACCTATTTTTGTATCCACACTGGCAAACATGGATAAATAGCAGCATGGTGTCTCTGTGCTCTGATTTGGGAGGTTTTCCTAGAGTTCAGTAGTTCTCAACTAGTTCCACCCCATTCCCCCCTTCTCTGTTCTGTGGTGTCATCATTGTCGTCTCCCAACACCCCCCCCCCTCCCGTCCCAATCAATGTCTATAAGGAGAACTGGCTGGCTGTGACACCACAACACCTACCTCCAAAACCCCACCACCTCCAGGTTGTGAGCCCCTGCCACAATGCATTGCCAGGTGATGATGAAAAAAGCATATACATGGAGAGATCCTGCCATGCTCAGCCCAGTGAACTGTGCTGGCTGTCTCTTCAAAGTTCTACCCCATACAACCTGCAGCACAACAATGGACACTCCTCCTGCAAACACTTCTAGCAGGTTAGCACTTAGAAAGTGCCCACTATCTCCAAGCATCTCCCTAAAAAAATCTTCACAGGCCCATAGTGAGATGGATTGGGATCATCCCCATGTCACTGATGTGGAAACAAAGGCAGGGAGATAAAGACTTACCATGAGTCAAAGGTTGGGATGAGGTTAGTTTGGGAGCCACATTCTTGCTTTCCTTATACTTAGACCTCCTATGAGCCTACGTTGTATAGACACACTTGCTCTTTGTGCTTACTTCTTCTATCATTGCCTGATAAAATTTCATGCTAGCTCTATATAACTCTGTCCTTCCTTATTCTTGTGTACTGGGTCTTATATTGTTTGCCACCCCTTTGGGTCCCATTTTTTGTCTCCGCACTTATCAATCTCTAAGATCCTCATTTTTGTGCGTCCTTTCCTGGACCTGTTGGAGGTGGCTTACCTGAGTTCACCTGCAGGACTTGTGTTCTCCTTATTGTTTTAAAATCCTTTTTGAAACCCTACTTCCATTCCTCATGAATCTTGTTTTTATATATCAAATCTCTTTTAAGCTATTCTCCTTTTTTGGCCCTTTGCTCATCTCTCCTTATACTGAGATCCTCACAGCAGGGGGACCATCTCTCTTAAATGTCTGGAAAGGTCCAGAGCAGCACAAATAATACCACCAGCAAAAAATATTATTAATAGCCTCCATAGGCCTGATATTGCTATTGTGTACTGGGAGTTGTACAAATGCAATAGTGCGCACAGTCCCTGAACCGAAGAGATTTCAGGCAAATTTGGAACATGATGCAGCAAGTAAATGCAGCAAAGGAGTCAACTGGGGAAGCATGAGATTGGCAATGCTAATAAGATTATGTGGTTGCATAAGTGAGCTATCTGCACAACTCAATGGTGTTACATCATTAGAAATGGTTTCTTCCTCAGTGCTAAATAAATAATGTTCACTGCACCCAGCTGCCACCCAGCCTCTGTGGGACTAGCCATCTTCTTGCAGTCATCACAACAGGAACAAGTCCTGAGGAGGGATTAGGAGGAGAAGCTAATGGCTTTAGGGTTTGGTTAGAGTAGCTAAAGGCAACACAGAAGAATGTACTTAGACATCTGTAGTAGGGGAGGGACATAAGCATTCTTGAGTGGTCTCATAAGTGGAGTGTTAGGGTGGAACTGTAGGCCACAGGATAAATGCTAAGGGTGTTTTTCTAGACACACCTTGTGTTCAAGGGTCATGCTGCCTGTGTATGTAGTTGCCATGTGCATTCCCAACATGTGCACACTCCAGAGTCTACACAGGGTGCGAGTCTATCCTATTCCATACAAGACTACTTTGCTCCACGTTATCTACTGTATGGGGGGATGTAGGTAGCCAGCTGGTGAGGACTGTGCTTGTTGCTGTACCCAATACAATTCTTTCACAATTGCCTCTTCTTCTCTTCCCAGTCAGTTTGTCTGTTGTCTTCCCACTTATTGTCCCTTGTTATATGCTCAAAAGACTAAGTTCTCTGCAGCAGATGCTGCCTCTTTGTTGAATGTAGATACTTCCAAGCACAGTGGAACCCAATTGAGGCATGTGGCCACTATGCCAAGGTGAGCAGTGATAATATTCATTTGGATGCACAGGCCTCTCATATTTCTGAAGATCTGGATCCCAGTGCATCTAGATCAGAAATAAACATGAGCTTGGGAGGAAGGATCCTCTCTTCCTGCTGTTTTTGCTCCATTTCACAATGGGGCACTTCAGTTCAGCACACTTCAGTTCAGCACACTGAACTTTTCTGTTCAGGAAAATAAAACAACACCGCAGCCCAAGGGAAAGCACTTGAGAGCTGAAAGTAATTGGCAGCCTGGGTAACCCTATTCCTCGCCTGCTTTTACTCTGCCAGATTGTAGCCAGTGTTATTAGTCCATGATTCTCTATGAGCAGCTGCAGCTCACCAAAGTCACTGACAATATTCTGAGGGAACAGCAAAAAAAGCAAAATGCTCATCCTCGAGTTACTGATTATCTAAAGTGATATGGAAGGATTAAATATAGTACTGTCTTTTTAGGGCAAGGCCAGCATTGGGCTGCCATTGAATTTCCCCCTTCTAAATATCTTCTGACATTATTTGGATCATGAAGCATATGCTACAAATGCTCCCTGCATTTCACAGGTAGTGCTAAATCTCATCATGTGCTAACAGTAAGCAAGCCCTGCTAAAGCCCCTGGACACAATAGCTACCATTCATCTTGCTTTCAAAAGGCTGAGTAGAGTTCATGGATTTTTCTTTCATTAATGCTCTTAAAAGCTGTGCCTGGACCCAACAGAGAGAAAGGATTCATTATTCCAAAATGAACACCCTGTATGTATGCGACTAAAGATATGCTGCTACCCCCCCGCCACCCTTTCTCCCTCCCCTTCCAGTCACTATCACTTGATCTGATACCAAGGTCTGAGCACTGTTCCCTGCCAACAGTGGTGGTAGACTACCCCAGTGAGAAGGATGCAGCCCCAGCTTAAACAGGGGGAGGCAGAGAATGGGTCAAGACTTTGTTTATGCAACTGTTTGCTTGGAAAGCAGACAGACAAAGGGATCTGTAAAAGGAAGCAGGTTCAGCTAGTTTAGCATTCTTAATGGCAAGGTTTTGTTAGTGACCTGTTTATTCTTTCCTAAAGCTTGTTTGCTCTGAGAAGCCAGGCTAAAATGGCCTCATGTAACCAGCTGCAAAACTGGAAAACCCTCATCTTGGTTGGTTGCTCCAGTTCTGTCCATGTGCATGGAAAGTCCTACCTTTTCTAAGGCATCTTCCTAGTCTGTCCAGTGAGCAGCTGCTCTTCACGAAGAGTCTTCTGCATCTCCTATTCCTGCTTTGTTATTGTCTTTGACTGTCCGTTTGGAGTCTGATCGGGGAGTTAGCACCTTCTTAGGAATTGGATTCAGCCTTTCACACTGTCACAGGGTCATTTACCTCTTGGACCGGGGAGTTGGCAATTAATATTGGTGAATCTGGAACATCTCTTAGCTCCTTCTGCAGTGTGATAAGGAAGACCGCATCCTAGGAGTGAGGTGAGGATCACTTAGAGCAGCGGTTCTGAACCAGGGGTACATGAAGCCTCATCAGGGGATACATGAGAGATATTTCATACATTGTCTAACACAGGTTGAAGGGTCTAAAAAATTAATTTCCCATTGAAAGGGGGTACGTGAAGTCTCACTCTGAGACAAAGGGGTATGTCTACTGAAAGGTTCAGAACCATTGACCTAGAGCATAGATTTGAACTAGGGTGCTAGAGCCTGCAGATGGTGGACAATGCACAGCCCTTCCCAGCAGCCATGAGGTATATGAAAGTGGTGGCCATTCTGCAGAAACCAGGAAGAGATCCCTTTTGTGCATACACATGAAAGGCAGAATTGTGGTCTGGTCCAAGGATATTTGACATCAACTTAGGCCTCTTGTACAATGGATAGTTCAGTCACTTTATTGCGTCCTTCAGTCAGCTGAGATGTGCCTTCTGTTCACACTCACCAATGGTCCTGTCAGGGAGGCTACAATCAGTTGCAGTTATACCACTGTGATAAGCTGACAGCTGGTGTGGCTTTGCCACCATGGCACAAGTGGTGTGGTTGTTAGACAGCTATCAGTTTTGACAGCTCCATCAGCTTGCAGGCTGAGAAGCACTTCCAGTGAGGGTCTTTTCCATGCCCCCTCCCATGCTTTTCAAATTTCACCTTCTCAGAAATGCTCTGCCACCTCCATCACTCCCAGAATTGCTTCCCCTAATTCCTGCTCTGTAGTTTTTCCATCCAGGGTTGGATTCAATTTGGAAACAGAAGTCATGTTGCTTCTCCCTAAATGTAGATTTAACTCCCTGCAGTGACGCTGCCCTCTGGTCATGCTCCCTCACACCTGCTATTCCTCCAGTTGAGCAAATCTCCTGCTCTAGTGACTGAACTTCTCCCCCGCAGCTGAAAACTCACTTAACACCTAACAATTGTTTTCCTAAGAAAGTAGGACAGCCTGTCTTCCTTTTTGGATGTCTAAGCAGAGAGAGCTCTCCAGCAGCCCATCCCAAATGAAACTAATTACAAACCCTCATTTATCTTTGATCACTTTTTACTCTCAGCACCATCCACACCCACATACCAGTCTCATTACTGAAACACTGAGGTAAGCCTGGCAGCTCAACAGTTCATACTTGTGCTCCAGCCTAAAGCAGTTTCCAAGACGTCAAAAAGCACAACCCTGGAGGAAAGCAAACACTTCTTTTTCCACCTTGCAAGAACAGGAGCTTCTGAAGGACACTTGTCAAAGGAACTCAGGTACCTGAGCATCGGTGATAGTGATGAAAGGTTACTCAGTGCTTTGCTTCCTGCACAGATTTGATTTCAGTTCACTGCACAGATCAACCCCACCACAGCATGGAGCCTGGTGAGCTTCTAGTACAGGGGATGAGAATGAGGAACAGCATTTGGGATGGAGATGTTCAGATCTGGAGTGGAGATGGAAGAGTAATTATCACAGGCAGTTAGGTACCCAGGATTTAAGTAGTGCTGCCAATGTGGATGGAGGCATGCTGATCAGCCTGGGGACATTAGGAAGGGTCCCACAACTGGAATAGCAGATGTGCCTTAACTCCCTCCTGAGCTGGAGCAGTGAGCTAGAGCACAAGTTATAACTTCAAGTCAAGTGTATTCACTGAATTAAAGAGGGGAAACCTATGAAGTGCCTGCCTATTGCACCTAGGCCTAGCCACTGCAATGTCTCTCATCTTTGAGATTGTGCAGTATTATGTGGCAAGAATTGTTTCCTGGAAAAAGTGACAGTAGGGAAACAGATAAATATATTAATTGACCTTAATGGCAGCAGGCTTTTGTTCTTTTGAAAAAAATGGTTCATTACTCCTCAGACTGTGTCCAGGCCTGGAGGGCAGCTGAGGGGAAGGATGTCCTTGTGATGAAGGCATTGGATTAGAATTCAGAGACTCAGGGTTTATTTCCTTGCTTGAGCACAGATTTTCTTTGTAACCTTGGGCAAATTACTTAATCTTTATGCCACAGCTTCTGTCTGCACATGAGGATAAAATGCTTTCTCTGTTCAGGCTCTAAGCTTCTTAGGACTTTGTTTGGGCTCTCACTGTATATTTCTAAAGTGCTTAGCACACTTGGGTGTCGATCTCAGGGAGGTACATAAGTATTACCATAATAAAAGAGCTAACTGTGGGCCAGACATTCTAAAACCTCTGCTTATTGACTATTCAGGTGAATGTGGTGTGACTGTATCCACTCTCCTTTTGGGTGTCTCTGATCATTCATGCAATCCAACTTTGCCATTTGCTGGAAGCAAATTTCCAAATGAATTTTTGAAGAAATCAGATGTAAAAGGGTCAGGCAAAAATACACATATTGCAAGTGCTTGTGTGCCTATGAAATTATGGAACAGAAACAGTACTATTTAACTTATCTGTCCTATCACAAGTGACAAGCATAGCTCTGGATGACGTGATTAAGACTGGTTGAGAGTTTTTTATGATTTTTTTCAACAGAAAATGCTAATTCATCAAAACCAAAATATTTTACAAGAATGTACTATTTGTGATAAAGGTTTCATTGGGAAAGATTTCTCAGCTAGGGTATTGAATTTCTGACTAGAGAGAGAAGGCTGTCTCCTGGGATAACCAATTGCCTGATGTCTAGAGTACTCTCTGATTCAAAAGAGGACTTGAACTAGATCCATCACATCCTCAGAGAGTGTCCTGACCACACTGCTGTTGGTTATTCTGGACTCTCTGTTTTTGGGAAAAATTTCAGTAGATATTGGGTTTTGTTCTGGAAATGTTGTTGAAACTTCCCAAAGTCCCTGGGGATGGGAAAACTGTTTCTGCCCAATTCTAATTGTAATTTATCACAAAAAAAATATGTAAAATAATAATTTTCCCCCGTCCTTATTTGCTTAATAATGATCTTATGGAGAGTGAGAAGAGATGACTTAGTGATCGAGCTGGTGAAATGATGTATATGCCTTGGGGACATTATGCAAGATTATATTACCAACATAAAAAAGGAACGTTGGCTAATCAGAGTCCAAATGTCATGTGAAGAAACAGTTGTGATGAGTGTAAGAGATCCTGAGGCACAGTCATTGGATAAATAGGGCTGAAACCAAGAGGCCAGAGATTTCTTGATTAGAGCCCTGATAACAATACTAACAAGAGTGGGGAAAGAGTAAAGTCTCGTCGAGAGTAAAGAAAATTTTTGAGCGATAACAAATATGGGATCATAATTACTGGCTGCTCTTGTAGTAGGAATAGGTCAATAGTAGAGACTTAAGGTAAATAGACGATAGGGAACAGGGACAGTTAAAACATACTAACAAACGAAAACAATAGGTGAGGGTGGATGTGTTTTAAATATAAGAATAAAAATATAGTATCCTATTCTCATAAATTCACAATGATGCATCCTTATTGGTATTATCAATGGAGCTGATATTAATGGATCTCATGTCACATGAAAAACTAAGTAGGTGACATGGGTCAAGTCCCAGAGAATGCTAGATGACTAAGAGATGGACAAACCTCAGAAGTGGTAGATTTCCCTTACCTCCCCCCACCATCATATACATATTTTCTAAGATGGTCTATCATTAGTAGGTTTCTTGAAGGATGCATTTTTGAAGGATTTGAATGAAGAAAGGATGGTCATTTAGGGTGGCCTTGGAGTGGTCCATATTTTAGATTTGGTGGCCTTGGATCTATATTAGAGTAGCTGTAACTGCAAATGGTAACATCTTTGGATAAAGAAGCACAATTCCCATGCAAGGAGGATACAGACTAGAGCCAGCATTTTCACAAATGATTCTGTTGCCTTGGAATTTGGATGTCTGGATACCCACAGCTCCATCTGAAGTAAACAGGAGGAAAGCATGGATGCTTGCTTAGCACCTCTACAAATCAGCTCAAGAGGGTCTCCAGCTGGTTAAGTGTCAGTAACCACTTTTGAAATGTAATCATGGGATTGTTTAATCTGGGGAGAAGTGAGTGGATATGCAAGACAGTGAAGGGTGTGGGGTAAAAAAACCTCTGTTTTTAATTTCTGTTTCATAACATGAAAGCAAGGCAGTTTTCAATACAGTAGGTCCTTGCTTTGGGACTGGAGAGCAGCTTTGTGCCACATCAGTCCAATCTCTGTATTTCTCGGCCTTCAGAAGCAACTGAGTTAAATTTTAGAATTGAAAGAGATTGACTGTTTTGTGACTGTAATATACGTATGTATATGTGTGTTTATTAGGCTAAGGTAACCAAATAGTTTGCTTCTGAGCATAAGCTGATTATGCCAACAGTCAGAAATCCCTTCCAGGTAAAGGGCTGTGCCCATCATGCGCTAAGAGCGTGATGGATTTTTTTCATCTTCCTCTACTGTGTCAGGTATTGGTTACAGCCTTAAATAGGATTAATTCCTGTGTTCTTTTTGTTTTGCAAGAAGCTTCCCATATAAAGTGACTGGCTCTGTCACTGAGCCCAAATACAATGATTTACTCTGCCCTAATTTGCATAGCAAAGAAGAACTTGCATACAAATTGAGTTTATGAGAGAATAACAAGATGGTGTTCATACAGCCCAACCCATGTTAACAATAGTAATATGAACTGAATCAGTAATGAAGCAACATGTTTCCAACCTGCATTTGCTTTACCACATCGGTATTCTGTAACTAGCAAGGAGGGATATTTGGCATCAGTTACTGATTCATTCTGTCCAGGGAAGGGCTGCTTCCTTGAATGGTTCAAGCACTGATTTTCTCATCAGTTGGAGAAAGGGAATGACTTATTTAATCCAAGTGAAGGAAACTCCTCTATGATAGCCTTCACGTGAGAAGCCAGTGTTGAGTCTGAGCTCCTGGAATCAATTGGGTTTCTGATCCAATCTGTTTAGGATTTTATTTATTAAGGCATGAGGTTATTTTGAAAGATTTCTTCCACTTTTTTCTTTCTTTTTTAAAGTCAGACACTGAAGAACATTTGAAGAAATGACACACTCCTCAGGCAAAGAGCTCAACGGACTAGACAACCCTGGCTTCACGGTGAGTTTGCTGCTTTAAGAAGGGCAGTGCTTGCATATCATATGTTTGAGTTCTGGAAAGGGAAGATGAACTGGCAGGGGAAGGGTGGGAGAAGTAGACCAAAGAGGGAGAGAAGTGGTGAATGAGAGAGGGTGTCTGTCTGAGAGTGCAAGAGTGAGAGAGCGAACTTTCCTGGATCCTTTTCAGACCAGAGTCTGATAAATGAATCTTTAAATCTTGCTGTGAGTACAGTAGCAATCTAAAGGCAACTTTGCTGCTCGTTAGTTCTTTCTTATATGTTATAAATTACAGAGAGGAAAGATAGGGACAGATGGATATAACCACATTCTCTTAAATGTATTTCTTAATTTAAAAAGGAATAACACTTTCTGCTGCTTGTTTTTGTGTCCCCTGGGCTTGGAGGTTTTATGTGATGATAAAAGGCTGGTAAAATCAAAGCTAGCAAATAAGGGAAGCTGTTTTTAATCTACCATATTTCTAAAGAGGTGAATTTAACAGAAGGGTAGAAACAAAGATTTTGGGATGAGCTGGAATTTGCAGTTGGATACCAAGTGCACTAGAAAACCATATGAAGTGCATACCTTTTGAGGTGTCCATCAGTGCTGTGTCCATCCTATTTGGACATAATAGGATGGTGAAGAGGGATCATCCTATGGATAAACCACAGTGCCAAGATGAAGGGGACTGAAGCTTTGTTCTCCCCAGGAGGATACAGTCAAGAGGAGCTGCTCATATCCTGAGTAGAAGGGATTAGGGAATGGACATCTGGAGTCTGTTCTGTGCTCTGCCACCAATTGCTTGTTGGACCTTGGTAAAATAATTCAGCTCTTGGGGCCTCAGTTTCCTCATCTATCACCATCTCCCAGGAGTGTGGGAGGATAAATGTGCTGATGCTTGTAAGGAGCTCTCAGAGCGTCATAGGGAAATTGGTTATAGAAATGCTGAGTCTTACCTATGAAAAATTCTATAAGGATTTTTTTTGCTACTATTTAGTTGGTCTAATAAAAGATATTGCCTCTGACCCAAGAGCTTTGTGAGTCTTATCTTTATCATTATTATTGTTAATATAATTGTAATCATTGTTATGCAATACACGTATTATATTATGTCACCAAATATAAGCATTATAATAATGTTACCATTCTCTTATTTACAGATTATATTTAATAATAGCTTATTATATTTAATATAATGTAGTAATTAATATAATATAAAGCAGCAGCAGCAACAACAAAACAACAGCTATAATAATAATGATGATAATATGCTCTGGTTCAGTATACCCCAACCCCAGGTCAGTGCAAGCTTCTAACTTCCATGAAGTTTGAATCGTTCCTTCTTTTAATCCTCGACAGTCTGTGTTTTATTCTGTGAAGAGCCTTCTATTAATTTTGCCCTGAGAACCAGGCAGGCACAGTGGTCAACATGGACATACAAGCCTGCCAGACTGATGTGGCCAATAATTGTAATGCTGTAGAGCTGAATCTCCTGCAGCAGGCAACCAGACAATATCATGGAGCTATCCCTGCTTGTATCCCTTGCTGCGGGGTGGTGGGGCTGAAGGGCTGTCCTGCTAAAGAGATCTCTGCTTGTTCCTTCTCCCAATGAGTGTGATTCTAGTTGACAGTGTTCCCTGCTCACTCACTTGCCAGGTTCCTGCGGAGGCTCGGGTATCAGGGTTTCATGTGATGATCATGTGAAATTGTCAGTAGTACACTCACTGTGTTAATTACCTAAGAAGAAAAGGAATAAGCTTCCTTTCCTGTCAAGAAGGAAATGAGCTTATTTCTGTCCATCTAGCTGAGGGTTTTACCAACACTTGGGGCTATTCAGAAATAGCTATTCCTGAATAATTCCTTGTGGGGACTCTCTTAAATACTTTGTTATGCTTTCACTTCATCCGTGAATTAAGCACTTTCATTCTGGAGTGTCTATGGAATGTTGACTTGTGGAGTTATTGAGGAAGAGCTCTTGTGCTCTAAATTCATGTCCTAGCTGTTACTGGTAGTTTGAATCAACTTATATTTATCTATCCTATAAATGCGTAGGTAGGCATTTTTCAGCCTGTATTTTAAAATGTGTCAGCTAATACACTTTAAACCACATGCATTTAGATGGGATTTTGCACCTAGTGGAGACCGGCTTAACCATTAAGGATGAAGGCCTAGAAATATGACTGTTTTATACAAATGATGCTAATGTGCATATTCTCCAAATTATTATGCATTATTAGCCTATTTGATTTTTTTTAAGTTGAAATTTGCCTTTATTTTTCATTCCCTTTTTTTCTTATTACAGTATCTGCTGCTGTGATATTGTCCATGGATCATAAAAGTCAGTTCAATAAAATGTACAATTTTACTAGGCACTTAAATGCCTTTAAGCATCAGTGAAATGGAAGAACAAGTTAAATATCTGGGTTGGTGCTTTTAAAGATGTGCTTCAGTAATTGCCTGACTGGGGAAGGACATTATGTGTTAGCTTCTCTAGAGCAGCTACATGGAGTGGGTAGAGTATGGAGAGTGGACACTAGGTTAAGAAGTCAATAGGGAAATGTACTGCTTCAGGGTATGGATATCTGGACAAGTTAACATAAGGGAAAAGTAGGAAGGCCTTTATTACATGTTTGCTGTTTTGTGATAACTGCTTTCATATGGGAACTAACCTATGGTAATTTCCCCCACTTTCATTGAGAGCTAAGCTACACTGGTTTACCTTTACTTTCCATAGGCTAGAGCAGGGGTGGGCAAAATACGGCCCACAAGGCCATTATATCTAGCCCACAGGGCCCCTAAAAATTTTTGAAAATTAATATTTCTCTGCTTTGGTTCCTGTCAAAAATGACAGGAACCAGGGGCAGTAGGACCCAGGGGAAGCCCAGCGGGCTCCCACAACAGCAGGGCCCACCTGCCCCCCCCCCCCCGGGCGCTGCCTGGGAGCACATGGCTGCACTGTGCCGGAAACTCAGGTAAGGGGGCTGGGGAAGGGCAGGGAAGGAGCTGGTGTGGAGCACAGGGGGGGGGGGAAGCAGTCCCTCCCCCACCCCATGGCCAGTGCTCCCTGCTGCAGCCACTTGCAGACTGCGGGGATGTCTGGAGCAGACACAGGCAGTCCCAGGTAGTCTGTGAGTGGCTGCAGTGCGAGGCACCAGCCACGGGGCAGGGGAGGGGCTGCTTTTCCCCCACCCCCGCGCTCCGCACCAGCTTGTAAGCCGCCCCCGCTGCCAGCCTGGGCCCTGCACCAGCTCTGGGCTTGCCTGTCGGGGCTGCTCTGCAGCAGCTGCAACCCCACTGTTTGCTGTGCTAGGCAGTGTTGGCTGCTGCTGCTGCCTGCCTGGAGCTCACGTGCTGGGCAGCCCAGAGGTGGTGGTGGCAAACGCTGGCCGGCATGGCAAGTGGGGGGGGCCACAGCTGCTGCTGCTGTGGAACAGCTCCAACAGGCGAGCCCGGGGCTGGTGCAGGGTGCAGTGGGGGTGGGTTACAAGGTGGTCTTTCTGAGGGGCTGTTTTAGAAAATACAGCTCAAGTTGCAGAAGCCCCGGGGCACTGGGGCTCTCGCCACACCTTGCTCTGACCCTCCTCACAGTTCCTGCTTCCACTGAGAGCTCCTGCTGGCCTCACACTTAGAAGGCCCACATCAAGACCCATCACTTTTGTCTGCTGGATTTTGCTGGGAAGAGCAGGTGAACTATTCTATGACCCTTCTTCTGGCCATGGATGTTCCTTGAGCTTTTCTTCCATGTCAGGAATGGTTTAAACTTAGAAATAAGGGAGAATAATTGTCCCAACTGCCCAACGACATGGAGGCATAGCTTCAACATGGAACTCCGTGCTAGCACGTCACTTCTGGCTTGCTGTGTCGGTGGCAGAGGGAAAGAGAGAGTACCTTGCCTGTAGCCACCTTGGTCATGGAGCAGGTTTGGGAAATAGGGAGAAAAGTGCCTTAAAGGTTCTTGAATCACCACTAGAGCCTACTCCCGCTGTGTGTGGTAGGTTGCCTTGGTCAGAACCATGAGCAGCTTTTCTCAGCTATAAAGATGGGTAAAATGCAAAGTGTAGTTAAAAAGGGACGTGTTAAAGGAAGAACGGGGAGCCAACCTGGATGACCTTAGCCCCTAAAGCACTGACTGTTTCTATGGGTCCTTCCACACATGCACATGGACCATTGTCACAGATTTTTAAAGAAATGTATTTAATCTCATAAGAACCTAAGAATTGCCATTTACTGGGTTAGACCATAGGTTTATCTTGCTAAGTGTCCTATATTACATATTAGCAGAGAGTGAATGCTGAAAGGCAGAGTGAACTGGGTATAACCATGGCTTTTTTTTCCCCACTGTTCCTCTCTCACTTGTAGCTTCCATCATTTAAGGTATACAAAGTTCTGGTTCAGAGGCTGTCTTCCTAACTCCTGTGCTCAATAGCTTGCTGCCCCTTGCCCCTAAGAATTTGTCTAATCCTCTGTAGTCTCTCCTTAAATTCCTTGCTTTTTCTTCTCCAGCCATGTTAGCATCTAAAGACCTGCTGGTCCTACAAGATGCAGAACACCTACAACACTCATTGCAGTCAGCATGCTGTGGAACAACACTCTGAACAAGGCCCTAACTAAGGAATATTCTCTCCTGCTTCCTACAGGTTGAAGAGGGAAGCCAGTACTGTACCTTGTCTGAACTTGGCACCAATGAGAAAAGTATTAAAGAGGAACAGAAGAAAGGCAAGGCAAAGGACCGAAGCAAACTAGCATATTGTGTCACAGATGTTCCACCATGGTACCTCTGCATCCTTCTAGGCATTCAGGTGAGACGTGGAAGATTGTGGCAGAGTGAAGTGCATGAAATGTGAATTGGGTGAAATGTGAATTGGAAATTGCTTATGTTTACTAGACATCTTCTAACCTCTAGTTGGAAACTGGTGATATCAAGTCCCATGTCTCATCTCCAATAAGTTTCCTGGTTTCTGATTGTTTCCTTTCGATATATATAAATTACATTGTGATTATGCAGTACAAGCAGGAAGATACTGTCCCAGAGCCATACAATAGTAATAGACAACCAGTGAGATGGTACCTGCATAATAGTTATGGGAAGTGTCTAAAGGCAGCTTGATTTCTGCAGCCCAAATACAAAGAAGGCTAAGCAGAGATGGCACAAGGAGGAAACTGCAGTTTTTTCAGTTGACATGACTGTGGGCATGTTCCCACAGTTGGGAAAGTGCATTTTCCCAGAGGCAATATGTGCTGCTGCTGCTTGTCCCTGGGAAACGCCTGTGCACATGCAATCTGGTGCATGGGGCATTGCCCTGAGTGGGGTAAGGGTAGCTGGGGCCAGCACCTGGGCTGGCTCTAGCAGCCTTATCTGGGGTCCTGAGGGCCTCTGGGGCTGCAGCCGCAGCAATCCGGCAGCACAGAGTCTGGCTGGCAGCCAGAGCATGGCTCCACCTGGCCAGACTCCGGTTTCCAGTAGCGCACTGCCCCACTTTTTTAAGACACAGGTGTCAAGACGCAAATTAGGAGCATAGGGAATGCTTGCATGTGCAGTGCATGTGATGTGCAGTGCCGCACATGAGTCTGCAGCACTGTATACCACACACCCGTGCTTCTCTGAATGCACCCAGTATATGTTAAATAAATCCAGTTGTGATGATACATGCAAACTATAAGGTACGATGTCTGTATGGAAAGATAGTTATGGATGGATTTGAGCATGTGATGGACATTTTGTACTTTGTTTATTTCATTAACGCTATCTTGTCAGGTAGAGTAGGCTCAAATTTGAGCTCTGCAAAGCCAAGTTCATATGAAACCCATGATTCTTGGCAATGTTTCTGTTACATCCTGACTCCACGTGGTGCCCAACGACTAGGGAGACGCTGATTCAATTGCACATGGATCCTGTTACTCATTAGCCAGAGCAAGCAGGGAGCAAACACCAGCACACATTGCTCCCAACAACTTTACTCAGAATGGAGACAGCTTCGGACTAGCTCCCAAAAAAACAACAAACTGGGAAGCTGCAACGAACAATAGTTCTTTCCACATTTATACACTTTGGTTCATGTTTATTAACATTTATTCCACCTCTATTCCTCCTTCTGTTCCACACATTCTCCTCCTATTTTAAGCTCCACCTCTGTTTACTTCATTAACATGGAATTGCCTACGCATTTCATTCATTTACATGCCTTTTTGCCATAAGCACATGTCCAAGGCCACGAACTTATTTCTTCAGTCAATGGGCGGACTTTGACCAAAACCTGGAAGCTTCTGGAGGCTTCTTCACCAATCACCATTCACCTTTTTGCATATGTTCATTTTGGATTCTGTTACCAATTATATGTTGTTTTTCACATTCCAGTCTGTTTTTCAGTTCTAGGTTGTACCATCTTCCACATCCCTAAAGCTTCACCTCATTCACAAGCATGCAGACTCGCACAGACTCACTTGAAAATGGTTGACATAGTTAAGATGGTTACTTGACATAAGCAAATGGCTGGCTTAGCATAAGCATTCATAAGCAAAATCTGTTTGTCTAAGTGTCTTGCAATATTACTTTTAATAATAAAGTAATATTATTATTACTGCCTTGTGGTCAGCAGCTCTGCTAGGCCACAGGTCATGCCTTTATTCAGCTGCAAATCCAGTGCTCCCCAAAAATCCAAATATAGTCACCCTAACAGTTTCCATCCTTTATTAATTAAAAAAATCCCTACCTAGTGAAAGCAATTGTTTAGGATTTAAGCATTTTCTTCTCTGTTAGTAGCCCCAAAGTTAAAACATATTGTACTAGCATGTGAAAATTAGGGAGTGACATTGACTAGGAACACAAATGATTTTGACTAATCTGTTTTCATTATCCAAGGTGAATAAATGACACAACAAAACTTAAGAGTTAAAACAAAAGTGGAATAGTAAGGATTATTTTTGTGTTAATAGCTGATTGAAAGTTGTTGCCCAAATATGTGATTTAGGTTTTCTTAAACACATACTCTTTTTTTTCTTTTTAAACAACTTTGTCTCTCATTTAGTTATGGGCATCTATGCAAACTGGGTGTCAAACCACCATTACTGTGAATGAGAAGACAGACATTATTTAATAGCCTTTTACAGCTGGTTTGCTAATTTCCCCTCGCCCCCCCAAACTGGTTTCTGGCTATACACAGCAGTGGGGAAGTGCAGGGGGAAGGATTTCGTAGTACAAAGTGGAATGGATTGACACTGACAATTTTACCCATACTCAGCTGTCGTTCCTTCCTCCCTGACAGAGCTTTCCCTTGCCCCTGAAGTTAGTTCCCAGCTGTTGGCCATTTGGAGCTGGGCACTGTCATTTCTACAAAGTTATGGTTTGTGGGGCATGTAAAAGCTTGAGGTTGGGCTGGATTATTACAACTTTGACTGGTGCTTTGAAATAATGCCCACAAGAAAATGAACTCTCAGAGAAAAACTGAAGTCAACACAAATTAATGTTCCCAGCATCACTTGAGTTGTGATCTATGAGTTGCTTTTAGACTTGCCTCAACAGCACAGTAATGATGCTGGCCTGGTCCCAAGCCCTGTTTCATGCCACTCTTTTCTCTGTGGTTCTTAGCACTTCCTGACAGCTCTTGGTGGCCTTGTAGCCATTCCTCTGATCCTGTCCAAGGAGCTTTGCCTGCAGCATGACCTTCTGACCCAGAGCCACCTAATCAGCACCATCTTCTTTGTCTCAGGGATTTGCACACTCCTTCAAGTCTTCTTTGGAGTCAGGTAAGCAAAATCCAAGAAGCAGGACACATGCAAAGGTGGTTAAAGAGTGGCTTGGGGGAGGTAATTGCTAGCTGCTCTCTAACATCAGCTGTGGTATATTTTGGTGGATAAGATTTGTTTGTTAGTCCTGGCTGGTAAGGCATATTCCAGAGCACATGAAAGTCCATGGAAAATCTCCAGTGGATGCCAGTGGGCTTGGGATGAGGCTGTTAGGGAGTAGAAGATATCTTTGCATTAATTGACCTGACCTTTATCTCTACAGGTAACTGAGGCTTCTTTCCTTTAGGATGTTTGGCTCATATGAAGCCTATTATGCAATCTGGCTAGAAGCTGATTGTGTTAAGCTTTGCAGTAAACAATATCCGTTTCATCCTTACCCTTGAATTCTGATGTATATCAAGACAGGATCATTTTTATCTGGGTCTGACAATTTGAGCAAAGCCCAAGCAGTAGTACTGAGCCTGGGAAAACCTTAAAAGTAGGGAAGATGATAAGACCAATTAATGCACTATCTGAGAGCTCTGGTATGAACTGTCAGAGGTTCCTTCTCACTTACTCTGCAGGGCTTCCTGGCACAATTTGAATAGGTGATCTGTGTTGCTGAGATCCATTGCATTTTAAGGGCTGATAGTGAGAGAAACAGGAAAGATTTGCATGTGCATAGTGGACAATTACCTTTCTCCAGCCAGAAAATAAAGCACTCATGAGAAACCTGCCTGTTTTTCTTTTTTCAGGTTTAAGAAGGGGGGGGGGGTGATCTAGACAAGAACTCTTTTCTTTTTCTTGACTTTTTGAGCTTTTTTCCTTTTCCAGAAGCTTTCCTCATGAGATGGGTTTTCCCTTGTCTCCATAATCTAGTTTTTCCACAAAACAATGATCATAAGGTCTTCAAGGGCAAAATCATATATTCATTTGCTTTCAAGTCCCTAGCAGCTCAGGTATTAATTTTCTGCTATATCTAATTGCATTATCAAATCATTGATTGACTGTTAACGTCATGAAATGCTTTATGGCTTTCTTATCTGCTGTTGCTTATCCACCAGAAATCTTCCCACAGTCCTCTGACTACTGCAGGTATGCTGCAGAACAGTTTTTGTCTAACATTTACAGGAAGGACTGGCTTGCAGATGTGTTGTACATGGATTACTTTGGCATGAGAGAGAGAGAGAATCCCAACTTTCTTGGTATGTTAGATGATAATTTAATCTAAGGAAGCTCATTTGACCCCTGATAACTAGACCTCTGGGAGGACCCAGACCTGGACTTCCTTTTACCACAGGCCAATGGAACAAAGGTGCCTAAAATGGTTCTCTGCATGGACAATGGAAAGATAAACTTTGGCACCCTCCTTTCTTAGCAATGTGGTGTGAGATGCTACAATACTACATAGAATTTACCTCAGTTCAGTTCTAACCTAGGAATAAAGGGAATCACTTTATTGGGAAGCTAAACATAATTTTAACTAACATTCAGATCAGGTGATGGCAATGCAAAAACATACTCACACCTGAGAGGATGGGGGTAGATCCCAGGGTCTCTGAGCTCTTGTTAGTTGTTCAATTTCCCTCAACAACTTAGGTCTATTATTCCTCTCCAGTCTTCCCCAGGTTTAGAATTACAGCTATATGGTCATTAGTGACATGCATCTATCTACAGTTTGATTAGGTATATGTAAGGTGACTCTATATCCCAGGTGAGCTGGGACAGTCCTGGATTTCAGAGGCTGGTCCTGGCTGCTTGTTCGGAATTATAATGGGTGTCCCAGAAATGCAGGGATGTGGGCCACAGTCTGGCTGGGAGCTGGACTGGTGCAGAGTGCCTTGCGAATGGATACGCTGCTCGGCATGCAGCCCTGCTGCCCCCATCGACTTGTGAGAGTGTGGGGGATAGGGCAGTGTCCCAGGTTTCCAGGATGATGTCCTGGATTTCTGGGTCAGCTTAAGTATATGTTAATGAAAGGGATTGATCATGAAGACCCACCCTGCTCTAGCTGAGTGAAGAATTTATGATCAGATGCATTAATTGTTTAACAACTGTTTAACATGGATGGTCTTTTAGAGGTTATCAGTTATGTTTTGACTCTTGACAATTAGTGTCATTTCTTTCCATAATGTGTCTCAGTTACTTTGTTTGTGTTACTATACTCAAACTAGTTTTGCAAGCCTGTCTTTATACAAGCTTACCTAGAGTTTTTGTTATTTAAGGCCCCTCTACATGTGCAGGTAAAGGCGTGATGAGATCTAATGCACAATTCACACAGTTGCATCTCCTGCCATGCCACATGTGCATTGCAATCACACATTAGATCCCATCATGCCTTATAGCTGGTGCAGGGGGAGTCCAATCCCAGGATCCCCCTGAACTGGCAAGAAGCAAGCTCTCATGGCTGGAAGCCACCTCAGCTCCCAGTTGTGGGGGGCACCCCACACACTCCCAGAGCAGGGAGATCAGTGCAGTGGTGATCTTCCTGCCCCAGGGGTTTCAGGTAGCCCTGGGTCTGGGAGATTGTAGTTACAACCTATGGCTGCCAGGACCCAGCTGGCTCCTGGCACCTAGAGGCACACCGCAGGGACCCAATGTCCACAGCTGTGGGACGTTGGGACTTGGCAGCTGTGGGGTGCTAGACTCAGAGTCTACAATTGCTGGAGCTGAGGGTTGCCAGCAGTTGCAAAACTCTCAGACCTGGCTGGGCAAGGGGCACCCACAGCTGACAGAGCTCCTAGCCACAGGGGAGACCCTGCTATATGTGCAAACTAAACCTCAATAGCAACCAGCTATAAAGTTAATATACATTTTCGAGGTCTAACTTAATAGCTGGGTGGAGCTTTTTGTTGTGTAATAAGTACTTTGTATTAGGGCTGTACGAGGCTTCAGACCATGCTTCGGATCCGGAGAAGCTTCGGACGCTTTGGTGTCTAAAGCAGCATGTCTAGATCGAAGCTCTGGCTTCATTAGGCTTTCCCAGTCCAGAGCTCTGGATCAGATCACTGGCATCTGAAGCGGCTGGAACTGAAGTCGGATCGAATAGCTGCCTACTCGCACAGGCCTACTTTGTATATGTAGTTGGTCTCCAGGTCATTGAGTAATATCTGTAACGTGTAGAGAAGGCCCAAGTTACACATTTACAGCAATAAGGTAAATCCTTATCATGATACAACTGAGGAAGTATACAAGATGGAGGCACTTGTGCCAAGGCCTCTGTGTTCCTTATAGTAGCCACCATAGAAGAATTAACCCTTTGCTATGGGATGAACTTGCTACAAGATTAGACTTTCGAAAAAACAAAGAAAGGAAATGGGGGGGCAGGGGGATAGAGCAGAGAGACTTCATAATATGGGCAAAATACCCTCTTCAGAGGTCTAAAAACTTTAATAGTTTAACTTTAAGATCATGATTGACAAGTTTTTGGATGGTAGGATTGGATACCATAATTCTGCATGAACTTTTCAGTATATTTTTGTCCCTTGGAATGAACAAGGTATGAGGAAAAGATAGGGGAAAGCACCGTCATGTTCCTCAGTGTTGTTTGCACCTAGCACTTCATGGGATATTTTAACAGTTGGCCTGATTCATCCTACTTCTGCTGACTTCAGTGGAACTATGCCAGTTTTTATCAGCTGAGCAATAGGCCCTCTGCCAGCTTTATCAACAATGGATTCAGCTGCACTTGTTTAAGTGCTAGTGAAGGCTTGCTAATCATGTTGCCAGCACTGTCTCAACTTGTTACCAAGGTGGCACTGAATGCAGTTTGGGACACCATCCAAGTGAAAAAACCCCCCACAATGTACTTCAGCTGTGAGGGCATATTCTTGTACTTAAATTTTGTACTTCCAGTTTATCTGGGATTACGTGAGAAGGAAAAGAAGCAACATTATCCAAGTACTATGTTTTATATGAACAATGAATTCTACAGAAGGGAAACAGGTCCCCTTTGTTTGGCATTAAGCAAGAATATTTAAGACATTATCCTTTAGCTGATTTTCATCAGCCCAGTGGGTCCTTTGATTAAGTGAATAACTAGCTAATCACAAGCTTCTCCATGGACCTGTCTCACATTGAACTTCATCTGGAAGCATGTATTTGAAAGCTTACTTGTAAGGATGAATGGGCACCCTGGCAAGAGTTTTGTCTGAAGAGTAAATATTCCAGAAACAACAGGGAGAGTTAATTGGTCTCAGTCATGCATATTCTTTGATTGACAAGGGTTATCAGCAGTAGGCTTTCTTAACCAGTCATTTTTAAAAGCATTTAATTACCGGTGCCTTAGAGAAAACACATTATACTGCAGATACAGATGTAGAAAAATGAAGCCTGTGAATACATAAGGAGTGTGCATCAGGATCTGGGGGAATACCTGTTCACCAGAGCACCCCAGGGGATGATAAGGTCCAGCGGAAACAAACTCCTGCAAGACCATTTTAGGCTTGGCATAAGGAAAAACTTCTTTACTGCCCGAGACCCCAAGGCCTGGAATAAACTCCCCCTAGAGGTGCTGCAAGCACCTATCCTGGACACTTTCAAGAAACATTTGGATGCTTATCTTCCTGGGATCCTTTGACCCTAGCTGACTTCCTGCCCCCTGGGCAGGGGGCTGGAGCTGATTAATTTTATGAGGTCCCTTCCAGCCCTAATATCTATGAAACCTATGAAATCATTTCAAGGATCAACACAAACTGGCATCTAAATGAATGGGGTTAAGGATATGCCTCCCTTGTGGGCAGGTTACCCCATTACTGTCTACTACAGGTTTCTTTAGCCCCATCTGAAGCATCAAACACTGGCTACTGTCAGAAACAGGGCATTGGTCTAGATGGATATATCATACTATCAGTGTTGGCCTGAAGCTCCCCTCTGCCCTTAGCAAGTGTTGAGGAGGTGAGCCTGGTGAACAATTACGTGGGTTTTGCTGAGTCAGTGAGTCAGGTTCATCTAAGGGAGGTGGGATCCTCTCACTAGAAAGAGAGTTTAAGCTGCAATCTGAGCGGTGTAGAGAGGGAGCCCCAGAAGTAACCAACTTTGAAGAGCTGGATTGAGGTGAAATTATTCTCCTACAGTTTATGAAACCCAGGAAAAGAGTAAGTATAGAGACTTCACAGTGTGTGGATTACCATGGAGAACAGCTGAGGAAAGGCTGTTTCTCATAGGAGGTTTTAGAAACAGAATTGCTTTGCTATCTCTCCTTTATATCTTTTTGCAAAGGAAAATGGAAGAGAGATTAAAATATATGATGGAAGAGCACTGGGGATAAGTGATGTGTATGAAGCAGCTGCAAGTTGAGGCTGCTTTAGCAGCAGCAGCACATCTAGGAGCAGATGTTCCAGAGAGTTACCAACTTGAGGGCTCCTCCAAGAAAAAAATGCCAGTGAAAACTAGCCCTTATGCACCCAAAATAGGTCTGTCTGGCTTCTGAGAGGCCTGTCTTTGTCACCCTTGAGCTAGTAGTTGCTTAGTTGCTGTGAAGAGTCCTAGTTGGTATTTTTTTGGTTGAAGGGGATTGCCAAAAGCCAAGCAGAACTTTTTGCGAAGTATGTTAAAACCAATAGCTAAAGGAATTTTTTTAGCTATATCAATTAAAAAAAGATAAGAACAGAAGTGGGTTTCCTGTGTAGTGATAATAGGCTATAGATTGTAGATAATCTAGGCACGACCCACATACTAAATGAATGCTGTGCCTCAGTTTACAGTAATGATGATATTGAACATGGAGGCAGGCAGGACGTCTAATGAGAGAGAGCACAGAACTGGAAATTACTACACCTGAGAGGGAACAAACCTCAGAGTTTAACATACTCAAATCCAGCAGATTCAAAACTCTGAAATAACTAGCATGTGGAATCACATGTCCAGAAGCAAGTATTTTTAATTCTGTGGTGTAGATCGATCTAGTTGGGATTGGTAATATATGACTGGCAAATAGCAAACACAGTACCTGTATTCTTAAAAAAAGAAGGAAAAACATGACCAGGACAGCTAAAGGACATGGTAAGTGATTTACCTGTGATTCCAGGGGAATTGAGTTGGTGGTTCAGGAAGTTTCTTCCAGTTTGATGGTCCCGAATAAAATTAATCACAACAACAAAGGAAAAAACAAAGTAGCTTTTTGAGACAAAGACTCTGCCCCAGTTGTGAAACACCTAGTCTATGCTTGGATGCTATACAATTGATGATAAGCATAATATGACAGTATTTTTCTTAACCTTTGAACTTCTGTCTTTCAAACAATACTGAGTCTATCAAGAGCAGCCTCTGCATTACAGTTTGTTCTTAGGCCTTCTACATCAAAACTAGCTATGAATTAGCTGTAGGGCATCATGACATGTGAACAAATGCAACAGAGAGCTATGAATGTATCATTAATTCAGAAATAAAGTAGAACCCCCTTCAGAAAAGTTCTCTGAAGTGCATTCAGTACAGTAACAACGAGTAGGTGATTGCATGGATGGTTTACTTCAAGTTAGAACTTGCTGGCAATTTTTTTGTAATACTTTTAAAAAGGAAAAAAGTGAACAAATCTGACATGGTTTTAATAAGCATGATAGTAGAAATACCTAGTTTATAAGAGGGAGAGAAAGTACTGTACATTTACACAGCATCTGTCTTTCCTGTGCTACTGGATATGGCTCATACCATTGTTTCCAGGAAGCTCTAGATATCACAAAATGAATTCCTTAATTATTAACCCCCACTGCTTTCTGTCAGAATATGGTATGAAAGCTGCTGGCTAAAAACAGGGTATTGTTGATTCCCTTCACAAATGTGTCCTTAAGACTGGAATCTTAAAAGGGTCTGGTGTGAGCTCTCTTGAGACAACCCCAGGTCTAGCACAACTTGCTGTGAGGCTTTGGAAAAATTGTAGAGGTTAAGATTTTAAAAGTAGACAGGTGGAACTAAGCCACCCAACCTCCACTGAAATGTCGAGCCTATGAAAGTAGGTCTGGAGGGGGCCTTCTGGGCCATCAAGGTGGGTCTTCTGTGTTTGCAGGCAAAAGAATCCCCCAAATCAGCCCTTCCTATCCTCACGCAGAGTCACAAGACTCGATACCTGAAACACCATGAACACCTTCTAGCTTACCTCAGATAAAAGCAGAGGAGGTGAGGGCACTGTCACAGCACTGTCTTTGCAGTGAAAGGGAAGTAGCTGGCTAACGTGTGCTACAGAGGAATAATTTTGTTTGGGTAGCAGCCAGTGAGAAAGTGTGGATGTTGTTGATCAGTATTATCAAGCTGAACCAGTGGCAAGGGTTGAGGAAGTTAACTGTATGTGTAACGTAAGGGACATATTTTTGGGAGAGTCCAGACTGTTGGTCTTGAGCTGTTGGGTAGTGAATGCCCCAGCTATAATCAGCCTGGAGTAAAGGACTTGTCTATGTTGAGATGTTCCCAAAACCTGTTGCAACTTGCATAGCAGGAGCACCTCCTAGCAAGGACCAATGAACAGGGCTGGCCCATCCTATACTGCAAAACCTGTGGGCGCAGGGGGCCCCACAGCTAAGGGGCCTCTGTGTCCAGCTGTTCGCCACCCCCCCACTCACCCCCCCCAACCACCGATGATGCCACTGCCAGCTTTGCGTTTGGCCACTTGCCACTCCCACCCCCCCTGAAATTCTGGGGACCGAGGGGGAATCTGAGTTTGTGCTCCACACCCCTCAAAGCTCCTCTAGAGGCAGGTCTTCTCTGGAAGGCACTTTGGAGGAGGTTGTGGGAACAGGTGGCTAGCTCCTCCTATTGTTGTGCCTCTGCCTGCTGAGGAGGGGGATAGGGCAGGATCCCCACCCTCAACCCAGAAGCAGAGGGTAGTGTAGTGTGGGATCATTTTGAGGTGGCAGATGATCCCATGTATGCTACCTGCCAGCACTGCTGAAGGCAGATCAGCCCGGGCAAGGAGGTGAAACACTTCACTACCACAGAAATGCTGCTGCTTCTCAGGAGGCAGTCCCCCATTGCCCTTGTTCCTCCTCAGCCTGGCACCAGTGGGATCATGCCCCAAAAGAAGTCCCTCTCTTTTTCCAAAGCCCCCATCCTCAAGAAGCAGAGGCAGGCCACCCTGGACCAGTACAGGAAAGGTAGAGACAAAGCGGCGGGGGGCCCGTTCCCAAGGCAAGCGAGGTCACCCAGAGCGAGATGCTTGCTCTGGAAGACCAGCCTGCCTCCTTTGTTGAGTGGCCAGGGTTCACGTGGATCATGGTGCTCGTGGCCCCATCCTATGACGTGCCTGCATGCATGTCTTAGAATGAATTACTGGGTTCAGAAGATTCCCCGTGCTTGAACAAAGGACGTACTCACAGTTGTTCTCACCCTTGCAAAGCTTTATTTAAGGATCCTCGGAGAGGCAGGCAATAGGACAGAGCAGAGAGGATGATCACTTTACATTGGCTCTGGGCAGCAGCTGTCACCCTGCATAGTTCCCCTGGCCCCAGAGTGTCCCGGTCCCGGGGATGCAATAGCCTGCGCCAGGCTCCACGCAAGATTTCTTGCCAGAGTGGGAGGATCTCCCCATAACTTAAGAATGTACAGCTTATATAGTCTGGAGTAAGTAATGTTATCTCGAACTAGGGATTTGGTTATCTCAAGCTAAGAATTTGGGGATGTGTTGTGATCCAACACACCTGGTGTTTACCACATTTCACTGTATTCCAACATTCTACTATCTAGGTTCATGGTTCGGTCACACTCACAGAGCAAAAAGCTACGTGCTATTTCACTGGCCTACTACAGAGTCAGCATACAAAACTCTTGCTATGAACATTAAGCAAAGCCCTTACTATTACAATGCACTACCTTCAGGAGGATGGTGGTGCTCTCCCTGTATGAGGCATGCAGAGAGTACTTGAGGGAAGAGCTATGGAAGGCTTGCACTTTACCTTGGACATCTGGAGCAGCCAGGGTGGAGATCATGCCTTGCCTACCTCTCCCTCACAGGGCACTATTGTGATCAGTTAGGGAGTCAGTGGGTTGTCCTGGCAGGCATCATGCCCGCACAAGTGGCTACCATCCCTGCTGCATTCATCCCACGCTGCCTTAAAACACACAAGTGATACAAGTTTTGCTTTCAACAGTTTGAGGTGCAGTTGCCCAGAAACCCCCCTGCATCTATCTCCTTGAAACTTGGCAGGTTTCATACCCTCAGAAGGGGCTACCATCTCTGCTGTTTTCATCCAAATCTTCAAAATAATGGCAAAGTTATAAGTATTTTAGTGATTCCCCATTTGTAGTCTATAGCTGAATCTCCAAATCTGAATCAGCCCAAATGATTTGGGACCGTGATTTGAACCATCAAATCGAATCACTGTCCCTCCGAATCAGACAAATCTGAATCCAAAGGGAGTACTTGCTGCTTCGCACAGGCTTACTATTTAATACAACCGGCTCTTCTCCAGTGCAGCGATGTGCTTCTTGGAAGTACTTTTGCAATGTATGACAAACGGCCCAGAGAAGATGACCCCATCAGAGGCAACTATTCCAATGTTGTCTTTGACATGGTGGTAGAATTTTCCCCAGAAATCCACCACAGCACATCACTACCATACTGGGAGTGCCTACAATTTTATGTGGTAACAAATTGTTTTTCAGACTTGGGCTCTCTTTCCCCTTTCTTTCACCATTCACCAGAACTCCTTCAAACTCCTTCCTACTCGCATGTTAGTTCTGCCAACTCCCCTTCCTTTTTCTGATCCCCTCATTCTCCACTTCTTCCTTCCCTTGTTATTTTATTGTGATACTAAAATCTCATCTGTCGTACAGTTACATGGTTGCACATACATGCACAGATACACACATGTTATGATGACTGATTTTCTTTAAAAAACCCCAAAGCTTAGCAAATAGGCATTGTGAGGGACCCAGAGACTGAATCTGGAACAAAAACAGTGCGTGAGGGTGTTTTGGATCTCTACTCTTGTTTCATGCCCATTGCTCCTATCTAAAAATACATACCAGTTCTCTGACATTATCTATGGCAGGATTCTTGGAAACATCAGTATATTGCAAAAAAATTACCAAACACAAATATGTTGAAGGCTGAATCCCCATCCTCTGAAATAAGACTTCATTGTAAGTGTGTAGTTTAAAGAGAGCTCTTTCTTTCTCCTCTCTCCTGAGAATTCTGGATTTCTACTGGTATTGCAGGATGGTTACCAGTCCACCCAGTTCATCCAAGTACCCAAACAGTTATTTTTCCCTGTGCCCTCAGTGTCACATGCTGCCACAGAGTGAAGACTTTATTCTCTCTCCTAACCAGAGGTGGAGTTGCCAAAGTTCATAATACTTCACTTGTTCTCTGGTTTCTTTCCAGGTTGCCTATTATTCAAGGAGGGACATTTTCATTCTTGACACCAACCCTTGCCATGCTCTCCCTTCCTCATTGGAAATGCCCTGCCTGGACACAGAATGCCAGCTTGGTAAATGTTTCTTCACCAGAGTTCACTGAGGTCTGGCAGACACGGATGCGAGAGGTAATCCCACCGGATGTCACCAGAAGGGTGGCTCCAAAAGCATGAGAAATGACTGTTCGAAGGCCCTTGAAGTGGTGGGGAGGAGACATCAGGCAGAGACCTCTGCTGAGTAGCAAGTAAAGGACTATGTTCTAGCTAGATCCACAGAAGTACCTAGCGGTACATAGGTAATTAATCTTTACATTGTCTATTTAGTTGAGATTATCTGGTGCAAGTAATCATAGGTAGGAGGGTGAAATTATTATGTACTTAAATAGCATTTACCAAGAATGCAGACTACATGGAAAGAGTGTACCTCATGTGGGGAAGTGATACTCAGATAAAACAAAATCCTGGCTACCCACACCCTCATTAGCTTAATCTCCTCAACATAAATAACTACCCATGAGCTGAAGCTGCCTAGCCTACTGATTCCTTGTCTGTTGACTTCAAGGCTATTTGAACCTGTTTGGTGTTTCTTTACTGGTTCTGGTAGTCAAATATTTTATTGTTCTCTGTTCAGCCTTTCAGAATCTGCCTGAGAATATATTTGCTCCTTATGCAGAGAGATGGAATGGTTTTCAGGGTCTTTCATCCCTTTTCCAATTCAACTAGAAGACAATAATAACTTTCTGTGTTCAGTTGAAGACTTTATTCACTGTCCACAGGGAGTCCTAACAGCACTGTCTTTTCACACAATTATAGTGCCTCACTTGACAAGCCATCACTTAGGGTAATAAGCACAACTTTCATAAGAGTTTGCATGATTAGGGTGGGTGGTTATCCATTCTAGTTCCTTATGAAGTGTTTTGGCAAAAGTTGTGTGAAAGCCCGGGGCTAAAACAGTGGAGTTTCTAAAGTTCAGGACTGGGGGGGCACTGGACTAGCTGGCTCAGGGCAGCTCAATGTAGCATCTAACTCTTGGTCAGTGCCAGTAAGAATAATTAGCAATTAATAACTATTTCCCTTGTTGTGAATGCTAAAATACACTAAATGTACTCAGAATATTTTACAAAGGACTGATGGATTGGCTTGTTTTCTGCCCTTTGTCTTGCAATCAAACACCCTTGAAGTAGCTGGCAAATTGGAAAAGCAGGTAAATGCATACCAGTAAGTGAAATGGGGAGTGAGTGGCCTTGCCTTTCCACAAGTGTGACTCTCAGAAGGTAGTGGAAGGACCCACACATTTTTTGCTTCACTGGGAATTGGCTCTGGCTCCTGAACTGTTATTAAACTAATTTCTTTAGAATGCACTACCTCAAATGGAAACCCTTTAAATCTCCCCCCTCATTCTTTCTATCCATCTTTTCAGGTTCAGGGAGCCATCATGGTAGCTTCTTGTTTCCAAATCCTTGTTGGATTTTCTGGCCTGATCGGATTTCTGATGCGGTTCATTGGCCCTTTGACAATCGCCCCAACCATCACCTTGGTTGCGCTGCCTCTCTTTGAATCTGCAGGACAGGAGGCAGGAGAACACTGGGGCATCGCAGTCATGTAAGTGTCACCTCACCTGGGCAAAGCAGTATGTTGGTGTATGGGATAAAGTAGCCTAAATCTGAAACTGGCTCAAAGGTTACAGTGCGGTGAGGAAAGGCCTGTGCATTCCAAATGATCTCGTGTTTGTTAAATGCTGAAAGGGTTGCAAGTGCTGTGGAAGACACTGATAGCAATGCAGACCCTGCCCCCAAAGATTTCACAGCCTTAAACAAATAGAGAGACAGAAAAAAGATTTGAGTGTTAAAATTATATTGTTACGAAGAAGTGTTTTTAAAAAGTCTCCATTTTGGAGGGTTCTTTGGGTGAATCTGATATCTTTTATTAGACCGACTTAAGTAGTTGGGGGGGAAACTTTTTTTTTTTAAGCAAGCTTTCGGGTTCAAAAACCCTTCGTCAGGCTAAGGAAGTTTCAGCAGCTGGTGTGTGCTCTTCCTGGATGGAATAAAAAGTAAAGAAGCCAGAGGGGCATCTTCAATATACAAGCTTCTCTGGCAGGTGGTCTCTGCAGGGTGTACGTGTGTGTGTGTGTGTGTATCACACACAAAAAGCCAATGTTAATACTCCTAAGTCATGGCCAAATGAATATTGCCTATGTATTGTTATGCAGCCTTTCATAGGCGACCGTAATATTTTCTGCACAGATAACCTTTATTCTGGCATTTCCTAACTTTTGAGTGCTTAACTTTGCCACCTGAAGAATATTTTAAACGTGTGAGCCTGTGCGTGATATCTGTGATATTTAACAAAGCAAATTGAAAGTATAGAAATTCTATCCTGGCATAATATTGACGCCTATGTGATTCATCAGCAGGGTTGAATTCTTAAATCCAGCACACAGACCTCTGCAACTTGAGCTAATATGAATTAAAGGAGTAACATGCAACAGTTGCAGGTGGTTGTCCTCTATGTGCACCAGTGTTAGAAAGTAATAAAACACTGGCCAACAGATTTCATAGATGTTTGCTGGCAGCAGAGGCATGCTGAGACTAAGGGATTTTATGCATTTTAAGCTTACGCATCTCTGTTTCAGGTAGTCCAGTGGTTCCCAACCTCGGGTCATGACCCAAATCAGGGTTGCAGGGGGTCCTCCCCTTGCCTCACCCCTCCTGCCTGGGGGGCTGTTCTGGCACACGGTCTGTGCGGCTCTCGCCGCTGCTGCCCCCTGCAATCCCGGCCTGGGCTCTGCTGGTGCCACTGGGCATGAGTGAGTCAGTGGCGGGGGTCGCAACCCGGATTTAGGGTTGCAGCAAAACTGAGTTAGTCTATAAGGTGCATCTCTATCCTGCCTTCTAAGGAATCCCTTATTCCATTTCAGGCTCTGGAATTGGGAATGTGCTTTAGCAGGAACAGATTTTTCTGTCCATCCAGCCCATCCCAAATCTATTTCTTTCCCACCTCTGGCTCTATCTCAGCCCCATTTTCCATGCTGACCCTTTCTCAGTCTCCATTGTTTGAGCTTTTCATGCTAGTCCCAATGTCCAGCCAGTCCTAGTTTCTCCTAATTGGCTCGTTGTCTGAGTCCCAATATGCACCCCCTGCCTCCCCCACTCCCAGTCCAGTATCCTTGCCCAGTCAGTCCCAGTTTTTCCTTTCAGCTCTTCATCTAATGATTCTAATCCCCAGTTCCCTCCAATCTCAGTGCCCCACCACCACTCAGATGGCTCCCAGTCTTTCCTTCATTAATCCCCCATCTCAGTCTCCCCTTAAGATCTCAGATCCAGTCCCTTGTCCTAGCAAATCCTAAACTCAGTTTCTCCCCTTTCCCCTTTCAGTCTCATCATCAGATTCCTTTCCTCAGTCTGCATATTTTCCTCCACCCTGCTTTGGCTTTTACCTTTTTGTTAGAAAGTTTCTTGCTTCATCGTTCCCAGTAAAGGGTGTCATTGAGAGTTCAGGACAAATAGATAGCAGAACCAAGAGAGTTTCTGGTTCTGCTATCTAGCTACCCCACAGCATAGGACACCTGGGAGAAATCATTAGCAGGAAGGTCCAGCCTTGTCCCTTTATCACTGAGCTGGGATGTGCTCAGTTACTCTGTAGAGATGGTGCGTGTATAATCTCATCAGAAGCTCTGGAGCCTTGAGCCATGTTCATGATCTTCAGAGACTGTAGCAGCTAACATCAAAGAAGTTCCCAGGGAACATGACAGCTGTGATTTTCTCAAGTCTTATTGCTTAGCCAAATTTGGGCAGGTTTTCATGGGTGTAACAAAAGAGAAATTGTTGACTTAAAGTTCACCCCTTATCAAAGTCTATGTGAACTAACCTTGTTCAAAGCAATACAATGGACTTTCCCTAAACATTCTTAGAAACAGCTGAACTGTTTTTGCTGAATTCTTCCTGATGTGTTCAGCCTGAGGCAGACATTTTACTTGTGGAAACTTCAGATTGAAAGGTTGAAGTTTTTCCAATTTATAAGCAACTGAAAATAGAATTTTATTTTGGAAAGTATCAGGTAATCGAATAACTGGAATTGCTACCAACCCAGCTTATAATACTGGACTTCAAATGACTTATACATCTGCTGTACAAAAGAAATAAATCAAAGGGTGGCTGTGTTGGGCTCTGTTGTTTTAGAAACAGGGAAAAGGAAATTTGTGTCTCTTAGAGCTTTTAATGTCCAACCAGTTATTAAGTGCTTTGATTTGTGACCTCGACTCTCTGTTCCAGCTTGCCCTTAAAAAGAGAGAGTTGCCTTATGAGCTTCCTTGCTTACTTTAAATATTTTATCTACAAATTGTGTCACCTTTTAACTCTCAGAAAAGTCCAGTATTTCATTACATCAATATACTTTGTAGTGCTTAGAATTAAATTAAATTTAATCAACTCATCACTTGATCCTATTTGAAATAATCCCTTAATCTTTTTTAAAATTACATTTGGGGACAAAAAAAGCCCTATATGGATCTCAAAAGGTTTAACCTAACACTCAGTAGCAGGAAGTCATTTTATAATGATCCAATTATTCAGTGTCCATTTGATTAATATCTTAATTCTGTCATTCTTATTGAACTGAGAAAGCAGTGCTACCAAAGTTGTATGCTCTGTTAACTCTCTTGATAGGCCTAGCAGTGTAGGTGGCATGGCAAGAAAAAGCTATAATAGGACACATTTAATACTGACTAGATCTAACCCTAAAGTTGGGAAATCAAACTTGAATCATTCTCTCCAATGGAAAACAGGAACAGGATAGACCATACAGGCCACTGACTCTCATCCCTATGTACCTTTAAAAGAAAAACTTGCGTAGGTATTATTAGACCCTCTGGAAGTCAAGTCAAGATTGGGGTCTATTTCTTGCATTGGGAATCAAAATGCTGAGTTTTCTTTTAAGAACAGTTTTCTATACAGCTTGTCTGGGCACAACCACTTTCTCATTTTCCTTTGTTTCCTATTTAATGCCACTTGCAACCTTCTGACACCTGCATCAGATTCAGTTGTTCATTATATATCATTATCTTGCCCTTTGAAGCAAACAATCGGGGGGAAAAACCTCCCCAAACTATACGTAAAATAAATAAATAAACCGGAAAGTTTATTTACATCTTAACCTTGGCAGATAGCTGTGACTTTCTGGGAAGCCAACAGCTTACTTTCCAGAGGTGCTTTGAAATCAATAGGAGCTGAAGGAACTCAGAATCTCTGGAAGTCAGTTTCCTGGTGTATATGTGATGACTAGGGACCTGCCTAAGTTGTAGCATGGCGAAAAGTTTTTCACGGCCTGCTTCTGGCGTGCACAGCCAATTTCACAGATGTTTCATGAGAGCCCCACCCATTGCCACTGATTGGTGGAAGGTGCTATCACTCAGTCTGTCACTACTGCTTTTTTTGTCACCCCTGATTGGTGGAGAGCACCTTCACTCAGTTTATGTCACTACTGCTTTTTTTGTTTGATTTAGCAGGAAATTGCTGTCAATGCCAGTTTTCATGACTATCATGGACAATGCTGTTTTTTTATGGTTTCCACAAATCGTGCAAAACCACGATTTAGGTAGATCCCTAGTGAAGGGTAAAATAGGTTCCTTTGTCTCATTGCCTATTTTTGTCTCATTCTAGGACCATTGCCTTCATTGTTCTGTTTTCTCAGTATCTGAAAAATGTGCCTATGCCACTGCCGGCCTACCAGCGAGCCAAGAAATGCTACTTCTCTAGGATCTACCTCTTCCAGATCTTCCCAGTGAGTTATAGCTTCTGGGTTTGTATGACCAGACAATCCACTTTAATAGGAACAAACTAAATCAGCTTCAGTTTACTCATGCAAAAAATCCTATTTCCATAAATTTACATAGGAGTCAGTAGGTTTACTTGTGTGAGTGACTACTCCCCAGTGTGAGAGACCTTCACAATATGGCTTGTACTGTATTTTTCCCTCTGTTTTGCTGTTAGAAATTCACTGCTGTGTTAGAAATGCCCCAAAGGGCAGGTATTTCTAGCCTGCCCATGCTAGTATGTGGAGGTAGGCTATCTTTAAAATCCAGCACAATGAAAACAGGTGCCTCCTGCTTCTGGACTCTGGATAGCTGGTTTCCATTCTGCAATGGAGTCTGAGTGCTCATACACATTTTATACCAAGCCTGTGTAATATCACAATGAACTCCAGTGCAAGTAAAGATTCTGGGAGTTTTTTTTCCAAGATGCTGATAGTAAGAAGGGCTAATAAGCCCTTGTCAGTATTCTCCAGTGAATTCACACACAGACACATCCAGAAAAACTGCCTGGATAACAGGAGCACTAATTTGTCCAACAAGGCTTCTAACAAGGTCATGTGTCCACTTGAACCTACATGGCCTGTCAGGCCAGCATGGGTAAGATAAGGCTGATTTCAGTAGCAAACAGAACACAAGAGAATAATGAGGCTAGCATCATGTCCAGCTGTCTTTGATTCCTAGCCTGAATGATCAGGGACCCATTTGCACCTATGCTGACTGGAGGTTGCTTTCAGACCAAATCTAGAATGTAGCTTTTAAATTGTGCCTCTGAAGCCATAGCAAGATGCCTTAAATGTTCTGCCATAAGGTTTCTAATTTAATGTAGCTGAGGCAGTGATCTATCACCTTCATGTTATATAACAAAGTAAACTGAAAAAAACCTGCACTTTCAGAATGCAATGGAGGCTCATTCATCTGTACTGCACAAGGCAGAGTGTTGATCTACCAGAAAAGACCATAGCTAATTAGCATCCTTTTCTTATGTGACTGGATATAGGTACTTCTTGGTCTCTCCCTCACGTGGCTGATGTGCTTTGTGTTCACTGTGACCAATGTCTTTCCCTCGAACCCTGAAGCTTATGGTTATTTGGCTCGGACTGACATCAAAGGGGACGTTTTGTCCCAAGCCCCCTGGTTCCGGTTCCCTTATCCAGGTATGGTTAGAAGTTTCATGATCCAGATTATTTAGTGCTCCTTCTCCTTGTTTTTCCCAATGTCAGTTTGTGTGTGTGCAGGTGGCAATTCTGCTATTAATGATCATGAATGATGGGGGGGGGCAGGCAGCGGCATGAAAGACCACTGAGCAACCCAAATTGGAATGCTCAGACTGGACTAAGTAAAAATCACTCAGGAAAAAGACCAAGTAAAAAGCAAATAATGGCAAATGTGATTGGTGATTTACTTCAATGGATTTCACAGGAAGCCTAGCCCTATCTATCTAAATTTTGCTTTTTATTTGCAGGCCAATGGGGTGTTCCAACAATCAGCTTGGCTGGAGTATTTGGGTTCATAGCTGGAGTGATTTCCTCCATGCTGGAGTCAGTGGGGGATTACTATGCCTGTGCCCGACTCTCTGGAGCCCCACCCCCTCCGAAGCATGCTATCAATCGTGGGATTGGAGTGGAAGGAATTGGTAGTCTTCTGGCTGGGGCCTGGGGTACAGGGAATGGCACCACTTCTTACAGTGAAAACGTTGGAGCTCTGGGAATCACTCGGGTAAGGTTTATATCTGTACCTTCAGCTGGTAGTTATAGGACACTGGGTTGTCAGCAGTGTTGAAAAATTCTCTCTTTGTATTTGTCTTGATTTTGTTAGACTTGTGCTTATAAACGTGCTATGCCCGTTTAAAAAACATCTTCTGCTGGTCTATATGTAGTGGCCTTTACCCACTTCCTCATGGATACATGTCCACTTCACAAAAAAAAATACATTTGCTAGGAGTTGGGACCTGGCACAAGTTTCAGCAGGTCCAGGAATCGACAGGGTCATTCAAACCAAACTACCGGTTCTTCTTTGAAGGCAGTTGCTTCGTTATGAAGTGTGGGAGAGGTATATTGGTTGTGTATGTGAGAAGCTTGCATAGTCATTGGTCATCAATGATCAGGAATAGCCAGTGTAGATTCAAGAAGGGCAAGTTCTGTCTAACAACTTTCTTCTGCAACAAGGTGACAGGCTCTGTGGGTTGAGGGACAGCAATGGATGTGATACACCTTGATTTAATAAGGCTTTTGATGCCATCTCCATGACATTCTCATTAATAAGATGAGAAAATACAGACTAGATCAGGACTATCTAACTTGCAGGACATAGGGTGCATGCAGCTTGCAAGGAGTTAATTTGCAGCCCCTTTTCCCTTCCCCATTCCACCCCCAGGCTTCCTTCTGTCCATCTCTTCTCCTGCTGCTCCAGCTGCAGCAGTAGCTGGGCTCCCCTTCCAGTGTCCATTTCCTGCTGCTGCCCTAGGGGGTAAGGTGGAACCAGCACAGCATAGCCCACAAGGCTGGGGAGTCTGCAGCCGTGGGTGCCTGCATGGCACAGTGCAGCAGGGATCCCAGAGCTATAAAACTGGGATTGGGGGCCAGGGCATCCAAGTGGTGCAGTGCAGTGGGGGGTGATGATAGTGTGGTGCAGCAGCAGGGATAACTGGTGTGTGGCCCAGGGGGACCTGTGGCCCATGCTGGTGTGGCCCATAGGGCTTGCAGCCTCCAGCTGCTTAGATGTTGGACATCCCTGGACTAGATGAAATTACTGTAAAGTGGATACTTAACTGATTGGATTATTGTGTTCATTTGTTCAGTTCGTTGACTAGTCATCAACAGCTTGGTGTCTAGCTGTTAGTTAGAATTAATGAGGTTCCCTAGGGCTCTGTCCTAGGTCTGGTATTGTTTAATATCATCATTAGTGATTTGGATCATGGATTTGAGTGTGCATTTAGCAGATTTGCAGATGACACCAAGATGGGTGTAGTTGCAGATGCTCTGGAGAGTAGATGCAAAGTCCTGCACCTAGGATAGAACAATTGGATGCACAAATACAGATTGAGTTATAATTGGGTAGGATGCAGTACTGCAGAAAAGGACCCAAGGAGTACAGTGAACTATAAGCCAAATATGAGCCACCAGCAGAGTTTGAAATACACTTTGACTCTTGGGGGGTCTGCAAAAAAAATTTGGGCTGCTTATCACAATGCCCTAATAAAATCAGAGACACCCCCCCCCAGTTTATGATTTTCAAATCTTCCAGGAGGGCTCTTGTCTCTTATGGGAGTGGGTGCTCAGCTCCCCTGAGCTCCCCTGTAATTCAAACCCTAGCCAACAGTAATCTCTTGATGATAAAAAGCCAATAACATATTGGGCAATAACATAGCACTTATTAACTGGAGTTTCAATTGCAAATCAACAGAAGTGATCCTTCCACTCTTTTGGGCACTGATGAGGTCTCGCCTGGAATTACTGTGTCCAGTTTTGGGCCCTGCACTTCACTCTCTTTAGTTTGCCCACATTTTTCTTGAAGTGGAGAATGACAAAAATGATTAGAAGTGTGGGAAACATGATGTATGAGGAAAGGCTGAAAGACCTTGGATTATTTAGTCTGGAGAAAAGGAGACTGAGAAAGGGATTTGATAATAATCTTACAGTTTCATAGTGCTTAGGGTCAGAAGGGACCTAAACGGATCATCAGGTCCGACCCCCTGCCTCGGGCAGGAACGAGTGCCGGGGTCATAACACCACAGCCAAATATCTGTCCAGCCTCCTCTTGAAGACCCCCAAGGTAGGAGAGAGTACTACCTCCCTTGGGATCCCATTCCAGATCCTGGTAGCCCTAACTGTAAAGTAATGTCTCCTGATGTCCAGCCTGAACCTTCTCTCTAACAATTTGTGGCCTTTATTCCTAGTAACCCCAGGTGGTGCTTGGGGGAACAGAGCCTCACCCAATTTTCACTGGTCCCCCCTGGTGAGTTTGTAAACAGCCACCAGATTCCCTCTCAGTCTTCTCTTGTGGAGGCTGAATAGATTCAGGCCCTTTAGTCTATCTTCATAGGGCCTGGCCTGCTGCCCCTTGACCATGCGAATGACCCTCCTTTGGACCCTGTCAATGCTAGTCATATCTCTCATGAAGTGCGGCACCCAGAAGTGGACGCAGTACTCCAACTGCGGCCTAACCAATGCTGCACAGAGGGGAAGAATCACCTCCCTGGACCTGCTTGTAATGCATCTGTAGATGCACGACAAGGTGCAGTTAGCTTTACTGACTGCTTCCTCGCATTG
Source organism: Alligator mississippiensis (assembly GCF_030867095.1). Lineage (NCBI taxonomy): Eukaryota > Metazoa > Chordata > Crocodylia > Alligatoridae > Alligator > Alligator mississippiensis. The sequence continues at coordinate 91,326,013 of NC_081827.1, read as the reverse complement.
GTGGCTCATGTCCATCCTGGAGTCAACAATGACTCCAAGATCCCTTTCTGCCACCCTGTTGACTAGAAGGCTGCTCCCCAGCCTATAGGTGTGTTGCTGGTCCCTTCTCCCTAGATGCAGCACCTTGCACTTGTCTGCATTGAATTCCATCCTATTCTCATCTGCCCACCTCTGTAACCTGTCTAGATCTAGCTGGATTCTGTCTCTCCTCTCCAGTGTGCTCAAGTCACCCCACAACTTGGTGTTGTCAGCGAATTTGGACAGTGTGCTTCCCACACCCACATCCAGATCGCTGATAAAGATGTTGAACAGTACAAATATCAGGACAGAGCCCTGGGGGACTCCACTGCCCGCATCCCCCCAGGTCAAAAACAACCCACTCTGGGTGCGACCATCTAGCCAACTTGCCACCCATCTGACTGTGTAGTCATCAGTGCCGCAGTCACTTAGTTTTTTTAGGAGAATGGGAAACAGTGTCAAAGGCCTTCTTAAAGTCCAGGAACACGACATCCACCTCGACGCCCTTGTCCAGGGACTTTGTGACCTGATCATAAAAGGAAACCAAGTTAGTTGGGCAGGATCTGCCCTCAATGAACCCATGTTGGTTGCCCCTGAGCATTACCTTCCCTGCTGGGCCCTTGCATACGTGCTCCTTGATAATTTTCTCAAAGGTCTTCCCAAGGACCGAGGTAAGATTGACTGGTCTGTAATTGCTAGGGTCCTCCTTTCTCCCCTTCTTGTAAATGGGGACCACATTGGCCCTTTTCCAATCCTCTGGTACCTGGCCAGAGCCCCACGAGCGCTCATACAGCCATGGGGTATCTTCAAATACCTGAAGTGTCATTATGCAGAGAATGGGAGACAGGTTATTCTCTGTGGCTGTAGGGGACAGTGTGCACATCTCCATGAGATGCTTGTTGTTGAGCTGCCTATTTAGCTCCTCAGTAAAGTCTCAATGTCTCCGTGCACAGCCCTGTTAGGCTTCAGGAAACTAACTCCACAACAGGTTAGTACTTGTAAATACAAGTTCTATCCCATGGCGGTGTTCTTTAGCGTGCAGCAATGCATATGTAAACACCGATGGGGCTGGCTGGGGCATGAGGGTGCTTCAGTGCAGGGCTGCCTGCCAGCTAGCCCCATGCTTGGAGCGCCCTTGTGCCCCAGCCAGACCCTCCACAGCAAATTGAGCTGGGTGGAAGCAGCTCTTGGCTGGCAGACTAATCCCTGGGGCCCCCTGTGAGCTGGGGCTGCTTTGACTCAGCTCAATGTATTGCGGTCCCGGGTGCATGTGAAGACATGATGCCTGGGAGCAGTAAACTGTGGCGCAATATGCACTGGAATTACTGCTTCGCATTAATTGCATGTGTAGATGCGTCCAGTGCTACCTAAACTTAGTATTAGAATTCAGGTGGTAGCACTGAAGTCATGAATGGCTTGGACAAGAATAGTACGTTCTCTGAAGAGTGTGTTTATTGAGTACAGCAATTTACCATTTTAAGTATAAGACAAAGAAACAACAGAAAACTTTGCCTAGGTTAATGCGCAACAGAAACTTTGCATAAATCTTACATAGTCCCGAAGATGGAGCATTTCCTTGCAGCTGGCCAGGCATTCAGGAGTCTTTGGGGTCCTCAGTTCTTCTTGGCAGGTGGGGCGGGGTTCCTCAGTTCTCAATTTTGCTTGCTCTTTTATGGGAGATCTGCCCCCCTTGGTTGCCTTGACGACTGCACATCTTTTGTTCTTCTCAGTATGTTTGTCTGGTGGTTTTGTAGAGTCCCTGGTTTTCACAGGTTTTATCATGTTTATGGTATGGGTAGCACTGTTTACAGAGTGCCTACTGCCCCCTTTGAAATCTAATCTGTTGTAGCCCCCCTGCTACCTTAGGTTACATAGGTTATCTACTCAACATCTTTTTCTATCAGCTACAGAATTAAAGGGCCCAAAACTGTTGGGACTATGTCATACATTTGCCAACAAACAGGACTAGCGGCAATGATGTTGAAGATTAGGAAGAACTTTCTCACAGCGATCAAGCACTGGAACAGGCTATCCAGAGAAATTGTGGAACCTCCAGAGGTAGCCAGACACTTGGAGATTTTCAAGAGCAGGTAGACTAACATTTGACAGAGATGGTTTAGTCAAAGATGATCCTGTCCTTAGGATGGGCTTGGACTAGATGATCTCCTGAAGCCCCTGATAGCCCTACTTTTTTTTATAATTCTGTGATGTAGCCCATTATGCACCCATCTTACAGTGTATTAAGCTGGTTTGTCTTTCATTATTCTGTATTTCCCAAGTGAGAATGTCATGGTATACAGTATCAAAAGCTTTGCTAAAGTTCAGGTGTATTCCATTCACTGCTCTCCTCCCATTTGTTACTTTATCATGCAAGGAAATCAGGTTTATAAGTCTGACTTGCTGTTGACAAACTGGGTTTCCTTTTTCCTTCCCCCCCAACCCCCCAATCCTCCCATATCGTTATTGCATCATTTACTAAATTACAGTAGAGGCTTTGGAATCAAGCACTCACAATTGTGCTACCAGTGAATAAGATAGCTTATCTCTGGTGCTGGCTTCATGTACGGAATAATTTATCATTTCAATAGATTGTAAATTGTAGCTTTCATCATAATGGTAGAACAGATTAATATTTTGTCCTTAAGATATATCTTTGGTGGAAAGAGCATTGAGGCTTTAAGGCCAAGTGGAGAGATCACCCTGTGAGACAAACAGAAACAAACATATGGTTCATTTTCTTTTGAAACATCTCCCCAGATCCAATGAATTAGTTTTTTCCAAAGATGCTAATAAAAGGGATCATAATGGTTCATGAAACTGGCTTTGTTGAAAATATTGGCAAAAAGCCCTTGCCTGAAACATGAAATTCTTCAGATATTTCCAGGGGAGGATTAACATAATTAATTGAATTATAAAATATCAACAGGGGATTATAGAATTCCTCTGTATAAGACATACACTTTGCAGATCTCGGTAAGGTTCCCTAAAATGTCACGTTTCCATGTTACAACATACTGGCACTCCATTTTGTTTATGGGGGCTTTCTTTTCTTTTTTTGTGCCCCAAACTGTAAACACCTTTTGAATTTTTTCAGTCTTCTTCTGCTGCTTTTGTTTCTCATTCCTGTTCAGATAACTGGCATATGTGAATGAGAGGAGGTTGCAGTGCTTCAGAATACTCCTTGTGGTACTGCCTCATTATGGAAGCCCTCTGATAGAAAGCTGTCTTCTTTGATTAATGTATTAAGGGCAGTGGTGTAGGTGGGCCATGGTGCATATGGGCAAATCAAAATTCCCCCCAAGTCAGTGCAGATGGGTTTTTTTTTGTAATTATATATATATATATATATATATATATATATATATATATATATATATATATATACACACTCTGAGTATCACTCCACAAAGAAAACCTTAACCCATTACAAACCCTGCACCTGTACCAGGCCATCAGAACCCATTACAATATCTGCATCACCTGCTACACACACAAGCAACTTCTGGTCTCTCAGACCAGGCAACCCTTTCCTTTCCTACCCACCCTGCTTGCGGGGTGACATACTCAGTTCACCTGTCTTCTATGTTGCTCCTGCTCCCGCTGGAGGACCCGCTGCTGCTGTCACTGTCCTCAGTTCCACTTGTCTCTTCCTCTTCCTTGCAGTTACCGCCCCCTCCTCCGCTTGGGGGAAGTTGGAAGGTCCTGTGCCACATGTCTCTGTGCCAGGTAACTTTGGCCACATCCTCCACTACCAATTTCTGGTAGTAGTTCTGGAGTTCACTCAGAGCCATTTTCACACAACCTCTACTACCTCATTGCAGATGTGATCATTTAGCTTCAGAGGGAAGGGAATTGAACACCTGGTTTGAAATCGGTTCTTAACACAGACTCTGGTGAGACTGGACTCAGGCCTGTTAAGATGATACTTCAAGCACCAGGTGCAACTCTTTCCAGGTGTTTGGAACCCTAGCAAGCACCCCCCACCACAGGCTAATCAGCCCTTGGCAGTATGCTAAGCTGGATATGCCTATAGGTATCCTGATTGCCTAGGAAGTCCCTTGTTTAAGCACAGCTGTGGCAACTGACCACAGGCTCCTTAACTCTCTTCTGAGTTTGCCTTACCTCAAGCTCTTGTCTTGTCCCTGTGCTCTGCTTTTGCTTCCAACCCTTTGGCCAGCTCTTTACTTTAGACTTCCAGCTTGAGCTTGCTCTTTTTGATGATGGCCTTAACCTCTGGGCTAGATTGTTTATGCCCTGGTTCTATTACACCTGGAGTTTTTGGACTGGCAAAGCCATTTAGAGAGTTTGTTAACACTTTAGTTTAATGGTTAACTTTCTGTGCCCAGTGGAGCTCTAACGTTAACAAATACACAGTAAGTGCCTGGCAATGGCAGGGTACTGATTGGATAAAGGATGATGTAGGATGAAATATGAGCACGAATCCACCATTGTTTTCAGTTCAGGTTGTGCAACTGTTATGCAACTTTCTCTGGCAGTCCAGGCGTTCATTGAGGGGATTATCTGCCTTGTGGTTACTGCAGGTTAAAGGTCTGCACATGGAAGTTACTGTAAATTCAAACCCTACTTTAGTTCTTAGTAACTCTAACTTGTACCCTTGCTCTTCACTTACAATGTTCCGATCAGAAGCAGTGAGTTTACCAAGCCATTAAAAAGGAATCACAGTTATTTGAGCAATTTACTTCACATGTAAATCTGTGCAGGGCTTGACTCCACATCTCTAAAACCTGCCATCTGCTAGCTCTTTGTACAATGCTTAGTACAGTGATCCTGTTCTGTGCTCTTGAAACAGGTAGGAAGTAGAATGGTGATTGTTGCGGGTGGCTGCGTGATGCTTTTGACAGGAATATTTGGAAAGATTGGAGCCATGTTTGCCAGCATACCAACACCCGTGATTGGAGGAATGCTGATTGTGATGTTTGGGATCATCACTGCTGTGGGAATTTCCAATTTACAGGTAATGCACTTCTTACCATTAATAAATGTCCTGAAAGAAAATGTGGCCTGCATTCAGATTCCCTATCAGCCTGGTTCCTGGCAAGGGTCTATATCACAAGGCGTCAAGGATGCCCACGCATGCAAATGCAGCTGTTTAGAAGTTGGACACACCTAAGCTTGTAATACTGAGCCCCAGTACCTGTCACAGGTTACATGTGTGCATGTGTTTCTGTAGCTATGTGCTTGCACATACAAGCATTTCTCCTTGGGACCAGCCAGCCCATAGCTTTTAATCGTTTTGAGCCGCATGCGTTAACATATGCAATTTCTCTCTACAGTATGCAGACATGAACTCCTCGAGGAACCTGTTTATCTTTGGGTTCGCTATATTTGCAGGTCTGACCATTCCTAACTGGGTAAAGACACGTTCTCAAGTGCTAGAAACAGGTGAGAGATAATAGCATGGAATTCGTTATAAGCCGTTTGTTTGGTAGGAAATGGAAGCATAGATTAATAGAGATATTGCGTGAAATGTAGCCTGTGGACATTATAAATAAAATCCCCAAAAGTTTTCTTTTGACTGGTACTTCTTCCTTCTGGATGTGTTAGCATTATAAAGCACCCGTAAGAGGAGGAATTGTTTTTTGTTATTAAATGAACAAATGGTTGAAAACATGATTTACAGTTCTATGGATGCAGCTTATTTTTATATATTCCAGTATAAGGTACTACTGGCAAAAAAACGAGTTCCATGTTACCAGAGTTGAACCATGATTGGAGTGTGTGGTGTCCTTAATGTTGGTGTTCAATAAAATATTGGATTTGAAGAATAAAGGACCTATGATTCTCCTGCTAATTAAATCAGGGTAGCTGCATGGAAGTCCCATGTCTTTGAACTCTTAGGCTGTTCATCATGTTTGCTGAAGTTAATGTCTCTGCCCCAAAGATTCTTTCTATGCATCTGTTAGTCCCCTTTCTTGCTTTGGTTACTACATAAATTAATAATAATGTGGAATAAAGATGACCCACATTAGGCAGCAGGATAATTCAATTTTATGTTGTCAGGTAGTGATCCATCATGGAGTATGGTTCTTTCTTACTGCTTCTGAGCTGCAAGTCTCTCTTCGACAAGGTGATATGACTTGTGGCAGATGCTCATTGCTTCTTCCCTGGTCAAATGTGTGTCTCAGCATCACTGACTGAAGCTTTATTTTTTCTTTTAGGAATCATACAGCTAGACCAAGTGATCCAGGTGCTTCTCACGACTGGCATGTTTGTGGGTGGATTTCTGGGGTTTGTCCTTGATAATACTATTCCAGGTATGATTGGCTTAAACAGTTGAATCAACTAGGCTGTTCCTCTGCAGAATTTATTTACTAATCTCCCTTTCCAACCAGTAACAATTCAGCTCCTCTAGTGGAAGCAGCAACAGGAGAGCTAGTGTAGGTATAGGCCTGTCATTGCTAGCAGTTTAAGTGTCATTCAACTCATTGCAGGTGACAATTAAAATTAGAGATAGTGGGGAATGTTCTAACAAATTGGTTTCTTGTTGGGAACTGCTAATTCCTTGAAACAGAAATGCTTTGTACAGCAATATCAGCCTCAATAAAACTTGAACTGGGAAGGGCTCCTCATGTCTACCATGCAATTTTTTGTCAAAACAAGAGCGAGAGAAAGAAGGGAAGGAACAATGGTCCTTGGGCATTCACCTGGCATGTGGGAGACCTTCACTCAATTCTCACTCCAAATCGGACAGAGCAGGGCTCTTTGCAATTTTGAGATGAGTCTCTTTCATTCCCTCCCGTGGTAGATTTTCACTGAAAAATCTTGAAAAGTGTTGGTTTTGTCCTGATGTAGGAAAGGGGAAAAAATAACCTCTTGCAAAATTTCATAGGATATGAAAGCTCTAATTTTTAAGTCTTTTGTATACACTAGGATTTTTACTGTTGAAGCAAAGCTGGTGGTAGCAATGTGGGAAATAGGAAAAAATAAAGCCTACTGTAAACAAAGCCTTTCGTGGATGATCTCTGGAGAACTACTATGTAGTATCTGCTGCTGGTACTACTAGTGGGAACAAGGCTTCTCTTTTTATCAGGCTTGGGGGAACTGGGAGAATGAAGAAGGAGCAAAGTTGCACTTGGGTTACTTCTCATAGCAGAAAGGCAGGCCTGTATTTTCAAATAGTGTTTTAACTGTACTCAGTGGGCAGAATCCTATTTCACTTTATATGCCTAAATATCAATTACCCATATTCAAGAACAGGGCTGAAGAAGAGTCTGCTTAGTGACTAACCTGTGACTGGTAAATGGAGCATTGTTCTGGGAAGTAGACTGAAACCTGCTCTGGATGAGCGGATTTAATATCTGCTGCTGGTACTGCTAGCAGGAACCAAGGCTTCTGGTTTTTATCAGGTTTGGGTAAACTGGGACCCATCTCCTACATCTTGGGTGAGGGCTCTAATGGTAGGATGCTGAGTTAAAATATGGGGGTGGGGGGTACTCAGCCTTATTTCTGAGTGGCTTGCAGGACCATTTAATTTCAGTAGGGGGTGAAACAGAGTCCAGAATGGTATGTAAATGCCCAAAATAGCACTTATATATATGAGTAACAACCATTTAGGTGTGTCGTGTGAAATGGGATTCTCCCCAATGTGCCACTAGTGCATTATTTCCCAAACTGTTGTCTGTGGACCATTGGCGCCCCATTAAAACATGGTAAATTGACCACGATTATACTGGTGTCAGTGTGCTTTTAAAGTGTTTTTAATTGAAAAAAAATGATGTCAAGGGTGCAAGACTGGCAGTGGTCTGTGGGTCCCAAATTTGATGGAGCTGTAATCAGGAGAGATTCATGCTTGTAACACTGTTGCATCAAGCAGAATATATTCAATAGTTTCTGTTTGTTGAGGGCTTTCTACTAAAAAAGGATAAAGATGAGATGAGGATCAATAGATCACATTATATTACTCCACTGAAAGGGTGGCTGTACTGAGGGTAGTCTAGTACCAGCACTATATATGAAGTATGCTGAGTAACTTTATATGCCCACAGCTGCAGACACATGACAAATTTACTAATTTGACTTTACCTAGAGGTAAAAGTCAAGCAGACACATGATATACAGTCTTCCACCAAAGTTACTCAACCCTAGAGTGAGGGTATTCCTTAGAAAGAGCGGAGTAGTTATAGATGAGGGTAAATTACATAGTTTGCATGTCTGCTTCCATAGTCAGATTCATCCTTGGGTAGTTGTTTGCTTAATGCAAATCGGCTCCCTTGACCCCTAGGCTAAGTACAGGCAATCAAAAAGCCCGAAGCTGAATCGATTCAATCTTCGCAGTTTAGTCTAAGCTGTGTAAATTGTACCAATAAGCATGTGAACACATTCACTTTTGATTCTGGAAATGCAGCTACATGCTTACAGTGGCCCAAGCCAGAAGATCAGGGTGATGGAGTGTTATAGGGTGGGAGTGGTGGGGGAAGCTATAGCCACCACCCTGCTCATTTGGAGCAGACAGCTTGGGCCTGTCGGGACCCAGGGCAGCTGGCCAGCAGCTCTCCCTGACTCCCACCTGGGCAGATAAGGGTCTGGGGCCGTAGAAGGCCGTTAGGCGGGTACTTGTGACGCGTGGAGTGGAATTAATTAGGCAGATGCTTATCGGTTGCAAAGCAAGATTATTTACTCACGCCGTCAAGGTGGTGAATAGCGGAGGTCAGAGATACTTGGTTAGTTACAGCTTAAAGTTCGAAGGTCGGTCTGCATGAAAGTCTTTGGTCGGGCAGATAAGCGGAGAAAAAATCGGGCCGGCAGGTCGTTGATTTACGTCTGATAAGGTCGAGATGGGGGAGACTGACAAGCGATCAATTTGTCAGTTATTCTCACGCGTACGTTCAGAGGTTTTTTCAGGGGTGTGCGCGGAGGTCTCCCGTTCTTCACGGAAGTGAAGACGGGTTTTATTTGTGTAATAGCCAATTGCTTTTCGCCACGTCATAAATTTAATTAGAATCGCCAATTATCTAGCGGTCTTCGCTAGGGTGTTATCTCACAGGGTTACTCCCTGTTTTCTCTGACCAGTTATAATGATTTATGTACAGCACAGAAGGCTAAGTTCTATTTCATGTTAGTGTTGCAGTTATAAATTTCTTTTTGACATGCGCAGCAAAAAAAAAATGGTTACTATCATTATTGTTAACCTTTAGTTAACCTAGTGTAGAAAAAAACTGTTTTGAATGGTTTTACTTGTTTGTGACATGGGCACTACTTAATTTGGTTGTGACATGCCGCCTTGCCCATGGCACAGCAAGTCACATCATGTTTACATACAGACCATTTTGTTCATCATTGTTAGTGTTTGGCAAGCGGGTGTATACAAAAGCAAAAAGCGTCGTTAACTTCGTTTTGAGATATTGTAAAATTCAACAACTAAAACACACAAATATAACAATGGCTGTTATGATTAATGGTAAACACAAGATAATCAAAGACGCCAACACTTGAATTAACTTAAACGCAGTAAACTGGAACCCTTGATTTTATATAATCTTTTCTAATTCGGTTTTTTAAGGTAACTGAGAGTGCGGTATCAGATTAATGCCCCCTATACGGAGGGTTTTTATAATTGTGGCTTATTATACTTGAGTTAAATTGTAGCTCTGAAAACACCAATTTTCTGTACCATCATTAGCGGCCTTTCTTCATTTCTTCTACTGTCACCTCTCTTCCCAAATCGTTCCTTTTCCTCTTCTTTGAATGTATAGGTTCCTTTAGAACCTTGACTACTTGCCCCCTTCCATCATCATCTCCCTCATCTCTTTCTCACGTCCCCTCAATTAATGCTTCTGTCCACACCCGACCTTTCTGTGACATCCCCCAAACCTTCAGACTACCAGTGCTGTTTTCTCTCAATAATTTAGAGCTTTCCACTCAAAACATTATGACTTGGCTTCACTGCGTAAAGTCTCGAACCAGTTTTAAAACAAAACAAAACAAGTATGTATAAGATCATTAATAGGAAAAAGAAAAACCATAAAATGAGTCGTTAGTTATGTCTTTGGCCTAAAATGACAGAAGGTTCAGGACCGAGTTGGAGGTTTCGAAGTTAGCTCCATTTGCCGAGGAACCTGTTGGTAACAGCAGGAATAGAGCGACGACCCTGCTTGCGACATATGAGCAGGCGGCCATTGTGGTGTTGACCCGGGTGTGTTGCAGGTTGGTGCTTGGTAATTCTCGCGATCGGGCAGTCACAGATTGCCACTTCATCACCGCTGGGCCTACAAGGGAACAAAACAAACGAACAGACAAACAAAGAAAACTAAAAAACAATTAAATTGTCTTTTGTATATCTACGAGCATAATGTCGTAGTGGTTGGAATAGTTCATCGATGCCCCCTTCGAGTAGTTGTTTGTTGGGGCAGGCTGCGGTGTTATCCGGAGTGCGCTGTTAGGCATGGATGCCTCCGGGGCCCAGACCGGTTGGTGGTATCGGTCGAGGTTGGTAGCCTAGTATATGTGCCAGTTGTCGTTGTCCCGCATCTTCTAGGACGTGCAGCCGTTGTTTGGTAAGCGTGAAGTAGTTAAGGAGGAACCCAAACATGGCTCTTTCCTCCGGTGTCCTTTGGGATGGCAGTCTTGATTTTTTTCGTGAGTTGAATTGGGAATGTCTTGGTCCTTGGTATTCGACTGGATATGCAGTAAGGTAGCTTACGGCCATGGCTGAGTTTGCGGTGGCTGACTTCACAAGGGCTTGCAGTTGTGGAAGTTGACTTAAAAGATTTTCTGCTGGCTGAGTAACAAGCAGGTTGAGGAGAAGGCGAAGGTTGATGGTATCCTCTTCTCCATAAATCTCCATGCATGTTTCGATGACATTAAGGGTGGTGGTGGTGGTTGCACCCTCTGGGTTGGTTATTTGCTTGGTTATTGTTATAGGGTGAGCGGCTGTAGTTGTTATTGTGTCTGGTGGGAGGATCGGATTCTCGCTCGTTGCCCCCTCCCTGTGGTACGGAGGTGGGGCCGTTGGGAGCGACGTCATCTCAGGGGGCGGGCTTGCTGGGTGGAGTCCCACCTGTTCTTCTGTGGCTCTGCCCTTCTTTTCCAGGTCCTGCGGGCAGCTCATATTTTTCTCGGTGCCATTTTCTGGTGGCAACAGAGGGTTTTGGCATGCTGCCATCTCCGCAGCAGCTTTGCTGACTGTAGCTAACTGGGTTTTTAAGTTTGCATTTTCACGCAGCAGGAGTGACACTACATTAATCATCTTTTCTTTGTCCCACTCGGAGCTTCCCCACTCCTTTCCAACTCCCTCCTCTCCTCTAAGCGAGAAGTAGCCGCTGACGCACCCTGTCTCCGCTCCGCTCGCTTGGTGATAAGCGATGTGAGCCCATAATTCATCCGCGTTATCTACACGGCGCCCCCCACTACACCAGGGGCAGTTCTTAATTAATTCCCACTCCATCACATTTCCCCTTGATCCTGTTCGTGACGCCATGTCGGGACCCAGGGCAGCCGGCCAGCAGCTCTCCCTGACTCCCACCCGGGCAGATAAGGGTCCGGGGCCGTAGAAGGCCTTTAGGCGAGTACTTGTGACGCGTGGAGTGGAATTAATTAGGCAGACACTTACCGGTTGCAAAGCAAGATTATTTACTCACGCCGTCAAGGTGGTGAATAGCGGAGGTCAGAGATACTTGGTTAGTTACAGCTTAAGGTTCGAAGGTCGGTCTGCATGAAAGTCTTTGGTTGGGCAGATAAACGGAGAAAAAATCGGGCCGGCAGGTCGTTGATTTACGTCTGATAAGGTCGAGACAGGGGAGACTGACAAGCGATCAATTTGTCAGTTATTCTCACGCATACGTTCAGAGGTTTTTTCAGGTGTGTGTGCGGAGGTCTCCCGTTCTTCACAGAAGTGAAGACGGGTTTTATCTGTGTAATAGCCAATTGCTTTTGGCCACGTCATAAATTTAATTAGAATCGCCAATTATCTAGCGGTCTTTGCTAGGGTGTTATCTCACAGGGTTACTCTCTGTTTTCTCTGACCAGTTATAATGATTTATGTACAGCACAGAAGGCTAAGTTCTATTTCATGTTAGTGTTGCAGTTATAAATTTCTTTTTGACATGCGCAGCAAAAAAAAAACCGGTTACTATCATTATTGTTAACCCTTAATTAACCTAGTGTAGAAAAAACTGTTTTGAATGGTTTTACTTGTTTGTGACATGGGCACTACTTAATTTGGTTGTGACAGGGCCAAGACTAACCTGCCTAACCTGTGAATGGGAGTTTACAGGGGAGATGCAAAGCATCCTGGGATGCTGGGAGACTATGAGTTATCTTGAATCTGGAAGGGATCTGGGACAGAAGTTCAATAAATTGATTTAACCTAAATCTGGTCAGTTTAATTTAATCTAATTTAACATTAATTGTCTAATCTAATACTACGTCCTTCTAGGTTCATCTTAAACTGGTTTCAGCCATTTTGGAAGAAGTTGATGTGCACTGAATTTTTGTTGTGTTACAGATTTGAACTGGCTTCAGATCACTGATACCAGTTTGTGTGTAATTTCTGTTCCTAGCCCTAGTGGCCATATGCTGCAGTAGTGCCTCCTGCCAGTACAGTGATTCTCAATGGGGGTGCTGTGATATCCCATTAGGGGTGCTGAGCTGCCTGTCCCTTGTGTGAGGTGGTAAATGCTCTCCTTTCCCTGTCTGGTGCCCTGTGTCTACCCCAGTTACTCAGTGGTGCTTGTGGCTGTTCTTCTGGGGACTGCTGCTGCCCTCCCCTGCCCCTCTCCCATCCCCCATGGCAGCCTTTGTCAGCTGCCCCCATGCTCCAGCAGTGTGCTTTGCTGTGGGTAGGTGGACAGATGGGCAGACATGGGGCCACATTTTTGTAGCCTGACCTGTCCCCTTTGATCCTCCCACACTCCTGGGATTGGCAAGCGGAGCCATGGGGGTGATCGCCAGTTTGAGGCATTGCAGGAGGAGCCTTGATGGTGAGGGCTGCCCTTCCCTTCTTAGGTAAAGACCAAGGGTACTGAGGGGGAAGACAGTGAAAAGAGGAGGGCACAGCAGGGTTAGGTCCTGCTCCCACTGCTCTTACTTGGACCAACCAAATTGGTGGTTCTTAACCTTTTTGACCTCAAAGCACCCCTCCATGTCTTTTCTGCATTTAGATCGTAGCTTGGTGATTCTCAGCTGGAGTACTGCAGAATTCAGCAAAGTTATGGAAGGCATCTTGAGGTTAAAAAGGTTGAGCATCACTGTGCTAGTGGCTAGTTTGGGAGAACTGAGCATGTGTCCTTTCCTGAGTACAGAGGACAATCTCCGGGAAATTAGTAGTAACTGTGTTGCAGTACTGTGTGTGCAGTAACTGTGTTGTGTGTACACACCCTAAACTTGCACTGATGGTCTTTTAATTACTGTCCTCTCCTGTCCTTTTGGTAGGAAGCAAAGAAGAGCGAGGAATCCTAGCCTGGAAGGAGTCCCATGGAGTGGAGTCTGCCGAGTCCCAGCTTCTTTCGGAAGTCTACAGCCTTCCATTTGGGATTGGCACGAAGTTCTGCACAGCCTCTTGGATTCGGCACATCCCAGTGTGCCCCAAGAGGCCATCTGGATCCACAAGAAAGGAGGAGCCAAAAACTCTTGGAGAAGAGAACAGTGTCCCAATGAGCTCAGAACAAGATGCAGAGATGGGCATTGATACAAAGATATAAGCCTGTGGCTGGGAACTGAATTCACTCAAAATGGACACCTAGCAGCTGTGATTGTACATGCCCTGATCTGAATAGGCCCAATAATGGGCAGTGATGTTAGAGGATGGAGCGGGGGAATAGTTGACAAGACCTGTGCTTTCTGTTTCTAGCTCTGCCACTAACTCATTGTGTGACCATGAGTCAGCCACTTAGCCTCTCTGTGCCTCAGCCTGTCCCACGGTAGCAAGTATAAATATTGATTGGAGGCACAGCCTAGACAGAAGCTAAGTAACGCTCCTGAAGGGGACTTGATAACCCTTCCTACCTGGAACCTTGACAGCCCAGCGCATACACAGCAAAGACGCTTTCCCTCTCCCGTTGAATAGCTGCTCAGCTGGAGCTGTGAGGTCTTCCTTCTGCTCCTAGCTAATTATTGGATGTGATATAGTGTACATGTAAGTTGGTGCTGGACCAGGATGACCAGGCTGATCTCTCTCAGTACTAGGCTCGGGGAATAGGGATGAAGGGAACGCTCTCTTCTCTGTGATCTCTCTGTGTGGGAAAAAGACAAGGGGCGGGGAAATTGGGAATGGGAATTCCAGCCTGGGGAGAGGAAGAGAAGAAAAAAAGGGTAAGGGAGAAGGTCAGTATTCTGATTAGATTTGAAAGGAATGCTACTCTGCACTGGCGAGGTCAGAAGCCCATGAGCAGTCAGAGTTAACCAAAGAGCCCCACAATCTCTGTGCCCCTGCTTGAATTGTGACAAACGCTGAGAAACCCCCAAGCAGCCTTACGGTACCTGGGTTAGACAAGTGCAATAAAAGGCCAAGTATTCCTAACACGCTGTTTTATCAAAGGCATGCATTAAATGACAAAAACAGAGTTCTGTCTTTATCATTTTCTGTGAAGAGCCACTTTTGGCTTGGGGACTGCTGTCTAAATGAGTACTGCTGATTTTGAGGAAAGATGGCCTTGTGGCTGTGGGTAGGGAGGGACAAAGAATAACTTACCACAGTATATGAGAGGATTGGCTTTACTGTACTTCAGCTGCTCCTTGGAAGCTGCCTGTGTGCATATCTTACTTTGTGGTAAGGGAAATCTAAGCTGTGGTAGCTTAGGTGTCTTTCATATGAAAGTTAAGTTGTGTCCTGGAATAACATAAATCACTGGGCTAGGGTTTAGAAGGTCTCCATTCAGTTCTTGATTTTGCTACTGGCTTTCTGTATGTCTACGGGTAAATCACTAGTCTCTTTGTGTCCTGGTTCTCTAGCCACCAAGTGAGAAAACATTTTGTCTGTCTTGGGCTTTTGAAAGCTACCCTAATACAGATCCTTAATAAGAAGCTGATATCATCCCTTGACAAAACCAAGATACTAATACTATCCTAGGCAAACCACTGCTGTACCTACCCTGCATCCTCCAGTGACATACTTCTGTTCAACCTGTATTTAAACTCATTTAAATTAATGAGGGGACAGATTCACCTTGGATGCTATGGAGCCCATTTAAAATATAACTGATAAGCAAAAATAAAGAGCACTTCTTGTGTGATGTGCAGAACTGGGCTGTAGAATTGGGCTCACACATATCTGAGGGTAAGTTTCTCTTTGATTTCCTGGTTGACATTACCAAATGTAGTGCACTGTCCCTGTTCTCTGGTTAGAGGAAAACTCTTTGAAAAGTTTAAGCTGGAACCAGATCATGTAGAGACAGATGCATGGGCTTGATTTTGTGTTGTAACTAGTCACTTTGACCAACATCTATTATTTCAGTGGGACCAGTCACAAATTGAACACTTGCCTGAGTCTTTCCACGATCAGGACCTAGAACTGTTACCTCTTAAGAACTGTCTTCCTCATGTTTTGTACAGCACTGAATATGGAGTACTTAAATAATGTGGAATGATTATTTTTTTGTACATGTCCTATGGTGTTTTCATCGAGAATAATCTTTCAAAGGATCTTTGCGTGCTGCTTTAGGGTTGGCTTTCACCACTGGCTAAGTTTTGTTTGCCCACAGGACTTTCAAACATCATTACATCCACTGCTTTCTTAAATTCCTGTCAGTTTGCTGGGGGGCTTGTTTTGATGGAATCCATCCTCAGCAAATATTTGTTGCCTCTGTATATGGTGGGAAAGTGAGAAGGGTTCAGTAGTACCTACTAGCATCATATAATTATGTAGGTTTTTATTATATTCAGTGCTAAAGTTGTCATTGCTGATGTCAGATGTGGCAGTGACACACAATAAAACTTTATATAGAAACTAAGTTATTCTTTCTGACACAGATGGCATATTTTTTAGGGGGGGAAAGATTTAAAATATATAGCAGAGTAATGATTGGGGGACTGCAGTTGAGTTAAGATTTCAAAATGATTTTAGTTGTAACTCATTTAACATGCTCTTAATATTTTAGCTCTCCTTTACTTCCTGTCCTACAGTTGTGGTCTAGTGTTTCTGTGTAACATGTTCTTCTTGTGTCTTCATTTCAATAGTAGTTATATATACCAGTAGAGTGTGTGTGTGTGTGTGTGTGTGTGTGTGTGTGTGTGTGTGTATACACATACATACATACACACATGTATATACACATACATACACACACCAGTAGTAATATATACCATATATACCAGTAGTGTATGTATGTATATGTGTGTGTACACACACACACCCCCCCCCCCCAGTAGTGTGTGTATATATATATATATATATATATATATACCATATATACCAGATTTGTGAATCCTGGGATGCTGTAGGGAAAACACCAAAGAAATATATTTTTATTGGTAGGTTAGATTGCAGAGGTTAAAAATTGGGGTGATATAACAGCCATGGTTTCTGGGAGAAAAATATGTGCTTAAATACAGTTGATTCTCCCTCCCACACTATATTGCACAAAATTTACAAAAGCCAGAGATATCTTAACTCACACTGCTCCTCCATCTTCATTTTACTGGCTTAAGTCCAGGTTGACATTTAGAACCAAGCCACATACAAAGCAATTCAGTGAGTTAATTCACTAGCCTTTCATATCCAGAGTCCTAGATTAAAATTCTGTTGCATAAAATAAGGATAATTATAAGCCATTAGTTCATGTCACAAAGATGCCACATTCTTTGCAAATGATGGATTGGTAGAGGTGCTGCAGGTCAGTTCTGGTACAGGATGGGGAAGGAGATTGGGACTGATAAACTAGCTAGCTCAGGGGCAGGCAATTATTTTAGGCAGAGGGCTGCTTACTGAGTTTTGGCAGGCCGTTGAGGGCCACATGACAGGAGCCAGGGGCAGATAAATATTAATTTTCTAAATTTTTTAGGGGCCCCGCAGGCTGGAAAGAATGGCCTGGCGGGTTGCATCCAGCCTGCGAGCTGCATTTTGCCCACCCCTGAGCTAGCTCTTCTTGGAAGCTTCAGGGTGAAGTGCTTGCCTCCTGTGCTGCTATTGCTTACGCTGTGATCCCTGCATAGAGGAAACAGAACACAAGGAATGGATGGTGAGCTCTTAGCATTTGTATGAGCTCCTTGTAATTTTGGAGACTGTAGATATGTGCAGTTTTTTCCTCATAATTCATTGAGGTAGAAGTCTGGAGAATAAGAGTCTGAAATATGGGCTTGCAGGCATATTGTGGCTGACATTAATTTAAATTAGTTTAAATATAAGTGATACTGTACTGTGATATTGTAGCCATGATGGTCCATATGCAAGAGGCATGGATTTTTGTGGATAATATCTTTTATTAAACTAAATATATAGGTGTCCTGGGGAAGGAGAGCCATCTGTCTCTTTCTGTGTTTGTACAGTAACTACAACATCTATGACTGCAGCTCTTCCATGCTACCACTCTGTAGATGATTAAAGTTTTGCTTGTGTTAAAGAGCATATGGATGGTCAACTCCTGAGTCCTGAGGATGGGTACAAGGGTACCTGAAAGCTTGTCCATGTCCCTCCCAACTATACAGTTGGTGGAAAAAAAGATAAAACTCTCTCTCTTTAAATATAAATATAAGCTATGATAGGAAAGAAAAAAATCTGCTATAGATTTGATTAGAGATTATAAAATATGATAGAGGGGGTTCCGAAGAAAGACAGTTTTCATTGGAGAGTTGTCCCAAATGAGCACTGCATGGACCACTGTTCATCATTTATTGTAACAGTTACCCTATTACCTTGAGCTTCCTCATGCTGTTTGTTGAATCTACCTGTTCCTTATATTGTAAGATCTGTAGAGCCGGCACTTCAGTCTGGGCAGCATCAAGCACAATAGAGGCCTAAGTCCTGAATGGGTTCTGAAGACAGAGTGAAGCATAAACAGATGGTAAATATAGCCAATGTCTTATTTAATAGAAAATTAAAAAAGATAGAAAAGAGGTAAACTACTAGTGGGGCTGTAGAGCTTCATCTGATCCACTTACTGTAGCGAGGCAGACTGTTAAAGGTATTTAGGCACTGAACACTCAGTTATACACTTAAACACCTTTAAAATCTGACCCTTTATAATCTCTTAATTTGCAAGAGGTAAGATTTTAGTTTATTTTAACCATGCAGGAGTCTCTCTGATGCCAAGCCACCCTATTGATTTATGCTGACTGGTGACCGAAATGTTTAAACAGATTTCAATTCATAGCTATGTCTCATCTAGCTTGCCACCAGTGTCTCTAGTATGCCTCTAAGATTTTATTGTAAATAACTCAAAATCTGTGTGTCCACAAAATAAAGCTGAGCTTGTGACATCATACCACAGTTCTCATTGCCAGTGAAACAACAGCTTCTCAGACATTGCCTGCTGTTATTGGCTATCACTGGTAACTTGATAACACCTAGAAGCTTCGATCAAGTGCTAGGTGTTGTATAGGCATACAATATATGCAGTTATATGTAAAAATGCTTGGCAGGGTAGAAATGCACTGGCAGAGAGGGATTTGGCAGGTATCTAATTGCACTGTACTGAGCAGCATGGTACTGAGAGTATTTTATCATTTGCTTATTTTCACATGCCTCAGAAGAGAAACATCTCTCCATGCTGTAACTGTAGCAGAGCCATTACACTGGTTACTCTTGCCTTATTTTTAAGTTCTAGCGGCCCTTGTATGCCTTGTGTTTAAAGCCTGCTTATTTCATTTCTTACCACCTCCTGTTGCCCCTGTTCTGCATCTTGTAGCTACTGGGCCTCTACTTCTCCTTCTGTTTGTGTCTCCCACTCTTTTCCCTGCTGTCTCCAGACTTCCTTGGTGCACCAGGCTGTATGTTTTCAAATTTTTCCCTGAAAACCCCATCCCCTGTGAAACCAGCCACCTGCTAAGGGACTGCAGCACATTTAAAATGTAATGGGCAGAAATTCAAAATCCTTTCCTGTCTCTTGCTCAGCAGACTGGTTTTTCACCTGGAAAAATAAAAGAACCTCTTCACTCCCTCCCCCCCCCCCCGAGCGTCATTATGGTTTCTGCTTTCTACCCACAAGGGTAACCGATATCTGTGTCACTTTGCAGTCTCACCCCACCCAAGCTTATCCTTTATTCAGGTTTCATGTTCCAGCTTGCCTGGTTTTATTACTCTCCTGATAAATTAGTGCATACCAGGTGTGACTGTCCAGTTTATGAATTTGGCGTGTGCCCAAAATTTAGGCCAACTGGCAAATTCCAGTTTGAAAGGGCCCTCTCTTCCCTTGGTTGTCTCTTTTTTCCAGGCTGGGATGAATGTCCATCGCTCCCTGGAAGAAAACCAAAGCCTTCTTTGACAGTGTTTGCAGGATAAACCATTTTTTCCAAGCCTGAACTCTGGGGAGAGGTACTTAAGCAAACATTACCCGTTGGAGTATGCTGGTCACCTGAGGAGGCTGATCAGAGAGTTACCTGATGAAGGAGACTTGAAGTTTTGAATAGAAAGAGTCTCTCAACAATAATTTGAGAGAGAAAAAGAGAAGCAGCAGAAGCAAGTAGGCTGCATAAATGAGCCAGCTTTCATGATTCAGAGGTGAAGATATGACCTGCAAGAGGGAGATGCTGGATGTCCTAGAAAACTCGGACTTAATCCCAGGGATTGCTGCAGTGTGGTGAGAAGACTGAGGCAGGGAAATGCATGAAGGCATTCATTATTTTGACTTGGTCCCTGTGTTTCTTGTGCCAGCTAAAGTAAAGAGGGACTGTTTTGAAATCCCTGCAAAGCCTGTGTGTCCACTGGCGTCCACTGTCAAGTGTCCTTGAAAAGCTGGGCTGTAAAGGCAGAACACTCACAAGGCGGGAGGTCTAAGAAGCATAAGCTACTGAGAAGAGCTCAGAACTGGTCCTAGACATCTACAATAATGGAGCTGCAAGTTCGCATTTCCATGGTAGGGTCCAGCTTGGGTATCAAAAAGGCTTACTCAGAACAACAGGGAGTTTAAAAGCAGATAGACCCTGTGGGGCAAGACCAAAACCAGCAGCCTGGTCAATGCCCACTTGATGGAATCTCCCTGGGCTGTGACAACTCATTTGGAATATTTTATAAAGATCAATAGCATTGTACTGTTCTCCATATATACAATAGCATTGTACTGTTATCCTTCACTAACTGCTGGCTTCCATTCAGCTCTGTTCAGAATTCAGCTGCATGTGTCTTATTTTGTGTTTGTCTGGCATCGCTGGATTAAGGCCTGGGGACTACAGGCTCATGCCTAGTGTCCTGGATGCTGGAGTTTCAACATCTCTCTTTTTTTTTTTTCAAAGTAAATCTTTAAACCTCATTTGGGAAGGGGAGAAGCTCAAAAATGTGACCTGAACATAACCAATGCCTGAGTGATCACCAGTGCCTGCCCAAGTTTGCAGAGAGCCTGAAACAACTGAGGTGTGTGAATGAATCTATCTCAATGAGGGCATCAGCTTTCAGATCCTACTGTTCTGGAGGGTTTCTGCTAACTTGACCCATCAGGGGGCTTTGTATAGCAGGAGTGTGCAGCTTTGGCCTGCTCACAATCTTATTGCTGAAGTACTGTTACCCATCCAAAAGGAGAGAGAGCGCCACCATGCTACTGCTGGAAGGGAAGGAAGTAGTGTCTACCTTCACCACCGAGTTGGGGGTGGCACTGGGGTGGGAGCCATGTGGGAGCTCCATGTGATAAAAAGCCATGTCTCATGATTTTGGAGGGCCACAGTTTGGGATCCTATTAATGCACTGATTGCAGTAATAGCTTGCATAGTTTCATAGTTGATAGGGTCGGAAAGGACCTGAGCAAATCATCAAGTCTGACCCCCTGCCATGGGCAGGAAAGGATGCTGAGGTCAAATGACCATGGCAAGGTGATTATCTAGCCTTCTTCTGAAGACCCCCAAGGTAGGAGCCAGCACCACTTCCCTTGGAAGTTGGTTCCAGATCCTAGCCGCCCTGACTGTGAAGTAGTGCTTCCTGATGTCTAGCCTGAATCTACTCTCCATCAACTTGTGGCTGGTATTCCTAGCTACTCCGGGTAGTGCTCAGGGGAACAGGGCCTCTCCCATTCCCCGCTGGTCCCCCCTGGTAAGTTTATAGACGACCACCAGATTGCCACTCAGCCTTCTCTTGCAGAGGCTGAACAGGTTCAGGTCCCATAGCCTCTGCTCGTATGGCCTGCCCTGCTGCCCCCTGATCATGCAAGTGGCCCTCCTCTGGACCCTTCCAGTGCTGTCTACATCCCTCTTGAAGTGCGATGCCCAGAACTGGACACAGTACTCCAACTGTGGCCTGACCAGTGTTGCATAGAGGGGGAGAATCACCTCTTTGCACCTGCTTGTGATGCATCTGTGGATGCTTGACAAGGTGCGGTTAGCCTCACTGACCATGTCCTCACATTGGCGGCCCATGTTCATTTTGGAATCGATAAAGACTTCAAGATCCCTTTCTGCCTCTGTGCTGACAAGAAGGGAGTTCCCCAGCCCATAGGTATGCTGCGGTTCTTTCTCCCTAGGTGCAATACCCTGCACTTGTCAGTATTGAATCCCATCCTATTCTCATCTGCCCACCTCTGTAACCTGTCCAGATCTTGTTGTAGCCTGTCCCTCCCTTCTAGCATGCCCACCTCTCTCCACATCTTAGTTGCAGTTGGCATTGATTTTTTTTTCTTGCTCCAACTATGTGCTGTGGGCAAGGTTACTTAACTACAGTATGCCTTGGTTTACCTGTAAAATAGAGTAATACCCATCTTGCTGGAACCACTTGTCTGCTCAGCACAGAAGTGCAAAATGTTTCTTTGGTATTTTGGAAGAATTATTTTCCAGGAAAGGCAAAGGTTAGACAGACTGTTTCTTATTATCATTGATTCACTGAGTAAAGGAGATTTACAGTCATATGGTTGGTCTCATTTTGTTAAAGAGCAGCCCAGGTTTCTCAGGGCTGGTCAACATTATGTGGCTCTTGCTGCTGTAGTGTAGGTACAGTGGCAGTGCCCTGCAGTGAAGATGAGCTGTGTCACAGTAGAGGGGGATGTTCTTGGTGGTGCATGTAACCAACCATACTACCTCTGGGAATGAGAGTAGCTAAGCTACCAGAAACTGTTTTCTTTCTGCATAGTTGCCTCCAGGCGTCATGGGGCAGTAGGGCAGGGACTTTGCTGGCATAACTATGTTGGCTATAGGTATGATCTTCTGACATCTCAGAGCTGACACAGCATATGCAGCTTTGTAGTGCAGTGTAGACTGAACCTCATTAATCATAACCACCAGTATCTGTAGCATTTGTTTCTGCTTAAACTTATTTCTGCATTTTAAAAGGATATTGAAATATTGGAAACAGCTATGAAAATGGTCATTAAAACTGTGTTGAGAACTCTAGAAAAGAAATGCTCAACAGTGAGCAATGTAACGAGCCCCACCTGTTTAGCTTATCAACGCTGAAGAAGCTTGAGGGGTGACATGGTTATAATGTATAAGCCTGGGGATAGAATGCAGATATTAAAGCCCTTTTCAATCTAGCAGGAAAGGCAACCCTCCCACCCCAACAAACCCCAAAAAGCCAATGGCTGGAACCTGAAGCAAGATAAATCCAAATGGGAAGGCAGACCCATGTTTTTAACTGTGAAGGTGATTAACTATTCTAGCCCACCAATGTGGTTCCATCTCTTCAGATTAAGACTGCATGATGTATATTGGCCAAACACAGGTTACAAGTCTCTATACCAGAGTAACTGGCTAAGATTTATTGGCCTGTGATAGAAAGTCAGACTATATAATCTAATAGTCCCTGCTGGCTTCATATTCAACAAATATGAATGGAAAAGAGACTGCAAGTCAGTCTGATATATTAGATCAGTGCCAATAAAACAGCCACTTTTTGTACATAGGATGAATATTTTTTTGATACCTGTAATAAATGTTGCTTGTGGGAACAATCCTAGAGATGTAAATCAAGTGTCCTGCCTAATGCCACATTGATGATGAAATACAAAACAGAGTACAGGTCATTTTATCAAAGAATAGCCAAGGTAAAAATAGACGGTACTAGACAAAAATTATCTTTATTAGAACTTTATAAATATCTGTAACATGGAACATTTAAACATATCAATTAACTGATGCACAAAAGCACTGATGAGGGAAAGAGAGGTCAACAGTAACAAATCGCATCAATGGGTTCTCCATCCTTGCACTGAAGCATCCCTCTGGAGCAGAGGTGGTGACCAAGGGCATCAAGCAATGCTTCTGTTGTTCTAGTCACTGGAGACACTTTATTTACAAATCCTCATCATCAAAGGTCTCTGTGCACCTCAGCATCACGGTTTCATAATCAAACTGAACAGAATCTCCCTGCAAAACAAAATGGGCTGTGTTTTTATTCGAATTCTGGTTGATCAGCACCCACAAACTTCAGCAGATGCACCCTTTCCTTTTTTGTAAACCCTGGGTACTTGCCAGTCGAGGACAATGGCAAGGGTTGTCTGAAGAAGGGCTCCCTGTTTTAACCAACTCCTAAGAACATAGGATTCTGTCATGTTCTAATGTAACTCATTTAGAGCTGTAACTAATGTACCATGGGAGCAGGTTAATTTCTTAGGGACACAGTATAGGCATATCCTGCAAGTTACTGTGTGATCTCAAGTCCTGCTGATTTCAAAGTTGCAGGTTTGTGCCTTACTTTCCATAAGTGTCTGTCTCTTTGACTGACTTAGGGACACAGCAACTCTTAGGAATTGAAAGGCTCAGGGATGAAACAGTTGGCTAAGTCTCCCAATGCAAGTTTCTTTAGACCACAGATAAAACTTTTAAAAGTGCGTAAGTAATATATGACAAGGTTTTTTGGGTGAATCTGATATTTTTTATTAGACCAACTTAAATAGCTGGAAAAACATTTTTTAGCAAGCTTTCAGGTTAAAAAACTTTGTCAGGCTGAGGAAGCCTCTGCAGCTGGTGTGTGCTCTTCCTGGATGGAATGAATAGTAAAGAAGCCAGAGGCTGGGCTGGTATGCATGCAAGACAGGCAGTCAGTGAAGATGTAAATGTGCCCAAGTCCTCTTTTCAAAAATGAGCTATTTACTTAAGTCCCGTTTACTTTTAAAGTGATTCTAGACTCCTAAAGCTGGATTTTGTAATATATTTAGTCATCCAAAATGTGTAAATAGCTGCGTAGTGGTATTTACAGAAGCATCTACGCAGGTTTCCCCATCTCCAGCTGGCTTTCACTTTCATCCTTTTGAAAATTCTACCCTGGATCTATATTAATGTTTCACTCATCTGCTGTTGAGCACCTTTTACTGTGTGGCCTGGAGACATCAGCAGTTCTGGACAGGTTTAGTACCTGCCTGACTTCACTTTTGGAAATATTTTCCTATCCTGCAACATCAATTTTCCCTTTCTGTTTCAGGCTGGGGTCCTTTTGAAATTATTCTCCTTCCTTGTCTAAACACTGCTTTTTCTTTTTCTGCACTGTGGTCTTTCAAGTAGTTTCCAAAGTGGGGAGACCAATGTTTCAACATCTCAGATCCAGACCAGCAACTTCTCAAGAGCAGCTGGACTTACTGTGTCTGTAACTGTAAAATTCTAAATGTGCGTCACCCAAAACAATTTAATGTTGTCTCCTGAGAGGAGTGGAAATGGAACTAGTTGATATAAATGGCCAATGATAAATCTTATCAGTCCTGCATTTATCCCACAGGCAGAGCGGGACAGGCAATGATGGGCTGTGTTGTAGGGTTTGGCTTGGCTATAAACCTTGATTTTACAGGGCCATCTGCAATCCCACCCCACCTTTGTTGCATTTTCTTCAAGTTGCATGCATGAACCTGCAAGACACTTGCTCATCCTGGGATGTTTTTTACTGTTTGTACTGCTAATGCTGGTCACTACATACCACAGCTAGTGGAGAACTTGCAAGAGGTGCTGTGCTACAGAGGAGGAAGAGTCAATGCTACTGACACAGCAGTAACTGCAATGTAATTAAGATATGGCTGAGTTAGTTTTAAATTAGCTAGTACAGGTACATGTGGCAATCTAGCCATGGCAAAATGGAATCCAGGAAGCTAATTTGTCTCTGGTGGTTTTGCAGGGCATGATGCTATAGCTTGCTAGCCACTGGTTACCTAAGTGAACTTGCTAAAAGCTAGCTCAGGCAGCTCTACCTACAGTATAGACACTTTCAGCATCTGCTGTTCATTGGGACTCTATCTCTGTTCCCAAACTGCCCCCCTCCCCCAAAAAACACAAACAAAACACAAACAAATCCAAAAAACCCCACAACCTTTCATGAGTTGTACTCTGGTTCACGGTATCGTTTCCTAGACGTAGTTTATTGTAATAACCTAAATTAAAATGCATGCCCTTGCATTTTGCTTATCAATGCCCCATGCTCTATGAATCCTAACAAGCTCCCCTGGGCCATCTCTCATCAGACTGCTTGGGATTCATGCGCAGAAGTGCACACAAGGTTTCGGGTTAAACTTGAGGAATCCTTCAGCTGGACGACATTGTGCCTCAGAGCTGCCTTCTCGCACATTATTCCTTAACTTTCTTTACATTTATGCTATGCAATGTTTTTTCATTCTCATTCTTGTTCCAATTCTAGCTCACGTTCTTTGTCTTGTCATGACTTCACTGACTCACCCCTTACTATTGTGATTAACTATTCTAGCCCACCAACGTGCTTCCATCTCTTCAGATTAAGACTGCATGATGGGATGACCCAGTGAAATATGAGCAAAGGTCCATTAACTGGAAATACTGCTTTGATATGCATAAGACTATGCTGCTTCCTCCATAATGAGCACGTTGATGAGTCTTACCTGGGGAAATGGCGTGTTCACAAAGAAAAGGCCTTTTAAGAACCCAATGATCTGCAAGTAGAGTTGGCGGATATCCTCTGGATTTTCTGAGGTGCAGCCTGAGAAGGCTGAACTGAAAACAGACACAGAAATGATATTAAATGCCCTGTCTCCTCCCTCTTCTTGCTCACTTTCTCTCTCTCTCTCAAAAAAAAACCCCAAAAAACAGTTCAGGAAAACCACTGAACAGTGGAGAATAGGAATATATTACTCAGCAAATGATAGGAACACATTAGTATAATGTAAGGAACAATTATCACAGCAAAGAAATTCAGAGAGACGTGACAGATTTGATCCTACTGCTCTAGGGGAAAGTATAAAGAAAGCATATACCAGTAAGGATCCAGTTGTCTTGCAGCTGGGGTGTTTAGATGCCTTCGTTGCCCTTATTCATATGAACTCCTTTGATTTCTTACATTAAATGAAACCACTTTATGTGGCCAAGAAAATGCCTCAGAATGTCAGTAGTCACTATGTGGGCATGTGGAGACTGACTTCCATCAAAGGCTCTGCAAATACCCTTTGAGCCTGGAAGCCATGCCCACAATTTTTCCTGAATTCCCATAAAGTTCTGCTGTTGCCCCTTAATTTTAAATCAAGTGACAATAAAGACCCAACTGTCCTAAATTCTGATCTGGGTGGAGGGAATGTACTTGTATCAACTCTGCATTGAAATACAGTTTGACTTCTGGCTTAAACCTGGTTTTGAACTTGAGCGTTCAAATATTAAAGACTAGGGCAGTGGTTCTCAAACTTAAAAAAATTTTTTTTTTAAAGAATTTTTTTGTGTTCCAAGCCAAATCAAGTCCAAATCCGTGAGTCAGTCCAGAACCATAAGTGGTCCTACAACCGGCAAACATCCTCCACCGCCACTAGGGGCTTCAGATATTTCCAAAGTCTTTTGGCAGGAATTCCATGTGCAGGCCCAAGCCTGGAGGCTTGGGGTTCGCATGCCCCCAAGTTTAGCCTGCCCTCAGCCATATGGCTGCAGAAGCAAGCTAGGAAGGAGCCTCCCATTTCCATAAAGTAGGCTTTAAGCCCCAACACCTCGGCGGGTACTAAACCATGCCAGAAGAACAGTTATCCCTGGAAAAGCTTAAGGAAAACTATCTTCATGGACACGGATACATGGTGTTTTCCCTGCCAGGTAAGCTAGTACAAACTCTATATCATACTAGTCTGGAAAATCACCTTCTAGATCATGGTGTCTCCCCTGCCAGGTTTTAAACTCAAGGCATCTCTCCATAACTTTAGTGAATTTGATGACACCTTGGTGAAAACCATGTGCCTCTTTCCAGGAGGGACAAACAGGGCTGGGTGGGGACATGCTGCGGCAAGAGCGAGTGCTCTTGCTGCGGAGCAATCTGTATTAGGCTTTGCTCTTCTCCCTTCTTTGCTCTGCTCTCCTCCCCCATTGTCTTCAGTTTGTAAATAGAAAATGTGAGTTTTACAGAAGCTGAATGTGGTTATACCCTTCACCCAGAGTCCCTCTGTGTCCTGCTGCCTGTGTTACAAACTACCAGTCAATAAGGGAGCAGAGTGGAGCAGGAAAGGGAAAGGAACAAAACCTAATGCAGGCAGGAGTACCCACTCCTGCTGCTGCTGCCCTGTCTGGCCCTGTATGCCCCTCCTGCTGGAAAAAAAAGGGTTTCAGCTAGCAGTGGCAGCAGTGTGGCTCCCTTGAAAGTCTCATGGCTTTCCAGGGTACTGTGGCATCCAGGCTGAGAACCACTGAACTAGGGCCATAACATACTGCACCATGGAATGTTTCCCTAATCTTCAATGTGTATCAGTCAAGCCACAATTGATGGTTTTCTTTTAATTCAACATTATTATACAATTGAGTTAATGATCTAAATCCCCTTGTTTTCATTCACACTGCTTTGGCAGTGTAACATTGAGTGGTGGTATAAGACAGAATCAGAGCTGGTGTGTTCAAAGGATCCTTTAAATTTTTGGAGAATTTATTTATTGAAAAAGCAACATGCAAAAACAGAAAATCCCAGCCAAGACCAGCCACTGAATAAGAATATCTTAGACCTTAAATGCTGGAGGCTGCAACCAGGAGAGGAGCAGGAGAAAAACCCTCATCATATCCTGTTCACTCTACCTTTTGGCATCTGTGCTTTGCCACTGTGTGACGTAGGACAGTGGACAAGATGGATGGTTAGGTGAGGGCATCTTCTAACACATACTAGCAATATATTTCAATAGTTTGCAACTGTTGCCAATAAACATGTGACAAGGCCACAAGCTGTGGCAGACTGTAGTCTTTAAAAGAGGTTCTGAATTAGGACACAAATACGGATGTTGCTTTAACATCAAAAAAATTAAGTGCTGGATAGTAGACTGGGTTTGTTTATACTTACCCTAGATTGGACGTTGTCTGCATCTCATTTCTGTCAAGAAACCCAGCAGCAACATCAAATGCATCTTCAAATAGTACCTAGA
Source organism: Alligator mississippiensis (assembly GCF_030867095.1). Taxonomy (NCBI): domain Eukaryota; kingdom Metazoa; phylum Chordata; order Crocodylia; family Alligatoridae; genus Alligator; species Alligator mississippiensis. The sequence goes on along the minus strand of NC_081827.1, from coordinate 91,297,649 downwards.
AAAGAAAACATTTGAGATGTTAAATCTATTAGGCATTTTACAGTGTTACTCAATCTATAATTTTTGATAATTAAGTATTTAAAATGTGGGAATTCTTTCTTCCCTCTTTGCCAGGTATGTTTATAGCTAGCTTGGATCCATAATTATTTCTGCCTCTGAAAAACATAAGTCATGGTCCTTACTACACAGCTAGAACAGGAGCTTGGGCTCAGTTCCATCAGGACTGTCTTTTCAGTTTCTGAGAAGTTGATTTTAGCCAACCATCTTCAAAACCATCAGTGCAAGGCAGTGATTATACGTGGCTTTCCCAGACTTTTCAGTTAGCTGTTATTGACATATCCAGCCAAGGATCTTGGCTGTACCAAGCAGTCCCACACACTGCTATTCAGGCTGGAGTTCCAGTTGCAATGGAGATCTGGTGTTCTACATTCCAGTTGCATAAGGTCATTAGTCTAATTAGTTCCTGTTACTCCTAGTGCCAGAAGCTAATATACATGTCATGCTCCAACACAAGTCTGTAAGTAGACCGGTTAGAAATTAGACAGGTTTAATTTCCTTGCAACTTAAAAGGAAACGTGATCCTTGTCACTGCAATCTATGGATGCGTTAGAGGGGAATAAAAACACCCAATGAAGTTACCCAATCTTGCTCTGAGTGGCTAATTGTTCAACTCACTGACAATTCAGCAAATGCTTACAATGAATTACCTTTCCTTTAACCCAGGGGTTCCCAACATTTCTATGCTGCGGACTGCAAAACCGCGGATCATAAGTGACTGCGGACTGGCAAACCACAGCCTGAAAGTGGCTGCAGGTTGGCAAACTGCAGACCAGCAGTGACCGGCATACTGCAGGCTGGCAGGCAACCCTTTTTTTATACTTGGTTGCTGGCCTGCAGTATGCCGGTCACTTACCATCTTCTGGTCTGGCAGCCAACCCTCCTGTGGACCAGCAGCCAACCCTTCATGGCCCGGTACCTGGCCATGGCCCAGGGGTTGGGAACGTCTGCTTTAACCAAGATTTCTGATGCTACCTAGTTACTGTGAGCATTTTTACATGTGCAAGCGCCTGGCACTGTGACGCTTGCAGTTGTATAAGCAGTGAAATGCACGTCAGCAATAAGAAAATGGCGGCGGTTCACTTTTGAACTAAAACACCTCGGAGGTGCTTTAGTTCAAAATCGTACTGCTGCCATTTTCTCTGCGCTGATGCGCATTTCACCACTTATACAACTGCAAGCAATGCAGCGCAGTGTGCATCAGCTCCCATGCAGAGCAGACTCGATTAATCCAGTCTGCTCCAAAGTGGCAGATCTCTGGTGCATCTGTGAACTAAAAGGTATGTGTATAAATGTCCTGACTGCCCACCTCTGCTGAGGTATGTCGGCATGCACGCAGCCGGCAGTATCAGCAGAACTTCTGAATATCACTAAAACTGAGGAAGGGCCTACAGCAATTGTCCCTTGTATTTCTCACTTTTAAATGTGCTATTAGAAAAAAGCCATAGCCATCTGAACACTGATCCTTGAATCAAGCTAAGCTGTGCTTCCTGCAGGATCTGTAGAATGGTACTTGCATGCATTCCTTGCCTTACCCTGCCTGTGTTAGAGCAAAGCTAAATGTTTCCTACAGGCAGGTTCCTCACTGCACTGCAGATCAACACCAGTGCTCTCACCTGCATGTGCTGAGACAGCCTAGCAAGACAAAGCAACTGGCAACCACAATGTTATGGATCTACTGCAGAGTGAGAGAATTCACTGTAAAAGTTTACTGCAGTGCTGTATTCCGATGGGTGGGAAATAGTTTCTTATAATAATGTGCATCCTCTGGAACAGATTCACAGTTGACAAAAGATATCAGCTTTCTTGAGGCCTGTGGCTCCTGAAGTGAGAAGTCTCTGTTATTAAGTGCTACTTACTTCCTCTGGCGTGGATACTGATGAACCACTGGCTTCCTGACTGTTAGCTGTGCTGTCCCTCACGCTGCCTTCAGTGCACACAGGCTCAGAACACTGAGCCCTGGCATTTGGGAGGACATTCTGTCTCTGACTACAGTACTGCAACACGCTTTCTCTCCTTTCTTCCGTAAGTTCCTGCCATAGGTGGGAAATAGCTGTTGAGACCACAGGGAGAGTGACCTCTTCGGTGCACACAATCCCATTCTCAACCAGCAGGTCCACTGTCTGTTTATAGAAATACAGGTACCTGCAATAAATGAAAGGAGGGATCTCTAAAAGGCAGCTTGTGATGCAGTGGTGCAATGTTACAGCAGCAAGGGACTGGGAACTAAGTTTTAGTTTATAATCTCAACAATGCCACTGACTCCCTCAGGGACCTTGTACAGTTATTATTACAGATGGGATGGTTGGCACTGCCCACCATTAAAGCTGCTCTATACTCCCCATTGTAAGCCCCTGTTTCCAATTGCTTAAAAGTCTGCCAAGCTGTAACCTTTTGGAATGAAATTTCCTATGCTGGGAGTCTGCCTGAGGTTGAAACACATAGGCTTTAATTTTATTTATTTTTAAATGTATTTGATTTTTAGCATTTTAATTAACTCAAAAGGTTCAGCTGTTTCTGAGAACATGGTTATGGGGGACCCCCCCCCCCCCCCGCATGTTATTGTACGTATGTTAAACTGTAACTCCTTTCTTTAGGAATCTCTAATGCCCCTCTCTTTGGAGTGGTTACTTGAAATGTAGTGAATTGGATGTGCCTTTTGCCATTTCTGTGGGAAAACAGCCAAATCTGGCCATATTTTTGAAAAAATCACACTTCATACATGCTCAGTAGAGACTTCTTAGACTTTAGCAGCTAAATACACCACTGATTTTATCCACACCCAATATACTCCTGTCTGGGTATACACAGAATTCTCCCTGCAACTGAAACTTCGGGCTTCTGTAGGCTCTGCTGGGATCTGGAGAGGGTAACAGGAGAGAGAGACTAAGCTGGTAGAAAGACAAACCTGGGGTTGGCTGAGTAAGAAGACTGGGACTAAATACTAGTGGGCTGGGGAAAAAAAGTGATGAAGGAAAGAACAAATCTGATGAGAAGCCAGAGAACAGGAGAGAACCAGCACTAGCTGAACAGAGAGAGCACGGCAAGGAGACTGGGAATGGCAGTGTGTGGGAGTGAAACTAGGATTTACTTGGAAATTAAATGAAGAATGGGATGAGCCTAATAAATGGAGCCTGAGAGGTCTGATGATGACATGGAGCAAGGGTAAAGCTTTGGAAAATGAACAGGAAGTGTGTGCCCATGACAGCACACTTTCTTCCAAGCTGTAGTGATGATCCACGCAGTGTCACTATGAAGTCAACCTAATGGGATTTGTTTTTCCATTTCCTGATTTAAAAAAAAAAAAATAACTCAGCAAATTACACACAGCAAACACCACTGAAAGGACATTATTAAGGCTTCAAAGTCCACCACTTTACAGTTGGGAAATGCTGGAATTAAGGCTGACCACAACTGTAATGCAGGCCCTTCGTGTATGTGCATTACAATGCAGCCTTTAATTATATGCTCACAGATTATTATTTTCCACAGAACCTCTGTGCTCAGAATGAATCAGCAATGTGGGGAAGTAGATTTGTTTAAGGACCCTTGTTTCTTTGATGCAGAAGTTGGATGATTTGTACCCACCAGACACTCCCCTGTGGAAACTGGAAGGTATGTAGTGAACAAGGCAGGGAATTTCTGGAAGAGATAAGGGAAGGTCTCCTTGTCAGAGGCTTAACTAGCAGTTTTGGTGCCTTGGCCAGGGAGGGGGAAAGGGGAGTAGGTGAGGGGGTACCAAGTGCCAGAGAATAGGGATCTGTGCGCATACACTGCTGATACCACAGTGCAGACTCCCAGCATACAGGGCTGATGCCCTGCTCACCCACCTCTACTTACACTACAGCTCCTTGTTAAGGCCACTGAATGTTGCCCAGAAGAACCTGATTCTTTTTGTGTCTCTGCCATGCAATTGCTGTGTTGGATTTGTCAAATCACTTACACCAGACTTCTTGCACCTGGTCAGTAATTATATTTTTCTTATTTTCTGGATGCCCCATTTGATATCCTGGGGTCTGAGATGTGAAAGTGCTGAGCATTCCACGTTGCAAGTAACATCTAAGGGAGCTGTGTTCTGAATACATAAAATGCTAGGCAATGCTAAGGAGTCTAAAAAATCAGGTCCTGGGTGTCTCAAACTGGATACCCAAAATAAGTGGAAAGCTTTTAATGCCACTGTTGCTCAATTCCCCATCTTTAAAATGGGGACACTAGTCCAACATCCACAACCCCAACAGGAGTGTTTTGGAAATAAAATCATTAACGTTTGTGAAGTACTTGCACATACTAGGACAGTGGGGGTCAAACTTTCTGGCAGGTGGGCCACAAATTAATCCCTGCACTCTCCCCAAATGTCACCCCAATCCCATTTATCTTCCCAAGACTGCTGTGCTTTCTGCTCCCTGCCATATCTGCTGCTGTGATCTCTGCTCTCTTCCTGATCTGCTACATGCCACACACACAGTGTTTTATAGGCATGCTCCAGGAGGTGGGAGGTGCTTTAATTAGCAAGCTGTGCTAATTAAAAGCACTCAAGCATCACTTGTATCAGTGTCCCCACACTGAAAAATGGTGGCAGGGTGCTTTGAAATAAAACTCATTGAATGAGCGTTAGATTAAAGCGCCGTGCTGCCATTTTTCAGTATGGGGATGCTGATACATGTGACATAGGAAGCTGCTGGAGCACATTAATGTCTGTGCTCCAGCAGACTTGATTAATTGGGTCTGCTCCGATGCACTGGATTTCCAGCACATTGGAGCAGCCTTGCTGCATGTCTATAGGAGCCCACAGAGACTGCCCATGCAACTTGTGACATACATGCTGTAGATATCCATCCCTGTAGTAGAGCTGTGAACAACCTGCTGTTTCTGGAGCAGAGACTGCAATAAATAAGGACTGGGGCAGAACACTTAGGAATAAGGAAAAAACAATCAAGTGATCATCACTGATGATACCAAACTTTGGGGTAAAGCATCCACACCTGAGGACAGGAAGGCGATCCAGGCTGACCTTGACAGGCTCAGGAAATGAGTGGATGTGAGAACCTGATGGTGTTTAACACCAAAAAATGCAAGGTTCTCCACCTTGGGAAGAAAAACCTGCAGCATCCTTATAGGGTTGGCAGTGCTATGCTGGCTAGCACTACAGATGAAAGGGACTTGGGGATCATGATTGACCACAAGATGAACATAGGCCTTCAATGTGATGCTGCTGCTAGTAAAGCGAGCAAAACGCTGGCTTGCATCCATAGATGCTTCTCGAGCAAATCCCAGGACATCATTCTCCCCTTGTACTTGGCCTTGGTGAGGCCGTAACTGGAGTATTGCATCCAGTTTTGGGCTCCACAATTCAAAAAGGATGTGGAGAAGCTTGAGAGAGTGCAGAGGAGAGCCACATGCATGATAAGAGGTCAGGAAAACAGACCTTATGACGAGAGGTTGAGAGCTATGGGACTTCAGCCTGGAAAAGCGCAGGCTCAGTGGCAATCTGATGACCATCTATAAGTTTATAAGGGGTGTTCACCAGCATCTGGGGGAACATTTGGTCACCAGAGCACCCCAAGGGAAAACAAGGTCAAATGGTTATAAACTCCTCCAAGACCGTTTCAGGCTGGACATAAGGAAGAACTTCTTCACTGTCCGAGCCCCCAAGGTCTGGAATAGCCTGCCATTGGAGGTGGTTCAAGTACCTACTTTGAACGCTTTCAAGAGAAATTTGGATGTTTATCTTGCTGGGATCCTATAACCCCAGCTGACTTCCTGCCCCATGGGCAGTGGGCTGGACTCGATGATCTTCTGAGGTCCCTTCCAGCTCTAACGTTTATGAAATCTATGATTAGCTGCTCGCTAAGTGAGCACAATCCAGCCTGTGTATTGAATGAAGCAAGGGGGGGGCCTAAGGGAAAAAATAGCGAGTGATAGAACTTAACACAGTATCATTATGCATATGTAACTATTTAGGTTACAAGACAAAGTGTGTAGGTATATTATTTTCTCCATTTTACAGGAATCTGTGGCAGAAGGACAGGTATTTCACAAAGTCCCACAGAAAATATGTAGTAAAGCTGGGAATTCAAGCTAGAGCTCCCATGTTTTAATCCAATGAATAAACCACCAAACCCTCATTTCTCTTTTGAAACCTGTTTTGCCATTGGCATAATAATAGCTACCTCTGAACAAAGCTATATTTGTATTTGGGCTGTTAAATCTTAGGCCTTCCCAAATGAAAAGCCAAAGTTCAAAGCAACATGAAACAGATGTTCTGTTTCCAAAAAAGTGGCAGCCATTCTACTAAGCTCAAAATGATTCCTTGGAAGATATCCGAATTAAGCAGGTCTTCTGATTGACTGAAGCATACTGCAGGTGAAAACAACTGAAAGTTGTTTAATCTTTTAGAAAATTATTATTGTAATGAGCCAAGATTTGTAAATATATATAAATAAATAAATAAAGCTCCTCCCTTCCAAGATCATTAGTATTTAATCTTCAACTTCTCTATTACAAGGTTGCTCCACTGCTCAGTTAGCAAGAACTGAGGTGGCTTTATCATTTTACAGTATTTTCATATAACTTAAGTTCCTGAACAATCCCAAATTTGTCAGGCCTGAACACTGAACAGAGAAAGCAGGACAAGAAGACTGGGATTCTCCCAAACAGATTTGCTGTCACCAGACCAAGAGGTATCATTCTCAAGCTGAGAGGCATTTCTGTTTCCAGGTCCCTTCAAGCTTTGCAATAGGATTTTACATGGAATACTCTGACTCTAACATCAACTTTCCAGATACAATGACATCCAGAATGGCATCCATCACACTAATACGCACAAAAAACCCCACAGACTGCTACACTTACTTCTGTAGAACCAGGAATCATCCCATACACACCAAGCAAGCTCTAAAGTATAGTGAGGCCCTCACATGTCACCACATCTGTACTGAGGAAAAGACTCATGACACCCACTTCACCAGTCTGAAAATTGACGTTAGCCTGCAAATGCAAAAAAACTCCAGTAGAAAAACAGACATTTTTGAACAAGCCGCCCATATATCCTGCACAAACCCACTACAATATAAAAGAACCACTACACCACAGATGCAATGACTATGCACCCATGCCTGTCACATGCTGTCCTGCAGTGGAACCTACAACAAGGATCATCAAACAGCCTAGAGATAAAGAAGACTGGGACGTGAAAAAAATATTCTCAGCCCTCCTGCTCCTTGCTTCCCAACGTCCTCCAAGCCTTGCCCAATTTGTCTTCAGAAGCAAACTCTGACGACTAAGAACAGAACCCTGCCTAAATAGCAAATGCAAAAACCTATCAGCAAATATCCACCAACACTACAATCAACACACTCGCGCAAGGAAAACAAGCAAACTCTGACGATCCTACACATATACCACATTCTATGATTGACATCTCATCCAATGCACCAAATACCCTCAGGGAAACTGTGTAAATGAAATTAAACAATGACTGTACTCCAGAATGAAATCTCACAGAAAAATGATAAAGGACAGAAATACCCTATCTCCAGCAGAATAATGCTTTTCACAGAACAACCACTCCATTTCTGACCTTGCCGTCCTTGTATTTAAGGGAAAGCTAGAGAACACCTTCAGAAGATGGGCCTGGGAACAAAAATTAACAAGTTAACTTAATAGTAAAAACCACGGACTAAACGCAGACAACAGCCTTATGGCGCTTTACCATTTCCTGCTGCTTCCACTAAGCCCTCTGTACTGCACAGGTAACAATGACCCTTTTCCTCTAGAATGAGCTTATTCTTTTATGTAATTAGGTTATCTACTTCAACTCCCCTTTATTTGTTTTGTATCTACTTCCAGGAACTCCTCTTTACTCCACAGTTTTACAGCCCTCTTCCACTTCTGTAAGTGACTTCTTATTTGCATAAAGGAGTTAAACCAGGGGCGGGCAGTTATTTTGGGCAGCAGGCTGCTTACTGAGTTTCAGCAAGCCATGGAGTGCCGCATGACAGGCAGTCCAGGGCAGATTAATATTAAATTTTCTAAATTTTTTAGGGGCCCCTCGGGCCGGATAGAATGGCCTGGCAGGCCGCATCCAGCCCCTGGGCTGCATTTTGCCCACTCCTGAGTTAAACAGAAGTCATTACGTTATCTACTATTTAGCTTAGGCAGCATCTGTTTCCCCCCCCACCCCAGATCTGAGGAAGGGCAAATTCCTGAAAGCTTGTCTAATAGATCTACCAGCTATACAGGTTCAATTACTAATTACTATTTGGTCTGAAACACTCACAAGTAGCTGCTGGGGGGGTTTCACAAAGGACAATTACTATAGTTTTGTGCACTGCCCACCAAATTAGGTCTCAGTTTCATTGATAACTGTAATGAATAGCTGGTGCCATCCTTATCTGAAAGGATGAACTAGTATCAGGCTGCTGTGTTAAAAGTCTAAGTGTGAATGGTTAACCACTGATGTCTTTATGGGCTGGTAAAAGCTGGCAGCATTTTACAAGGGACAGTATTCTGTGTTTCTGCTGCTGCAGCTTCTGACAGTCCATCTAAGTGACAGGAACAAAGTCTTTTCAAAAGAGATGCATTTGTAGTGCTGGTTGGAGATAGTGGGTGCACTGTCACGTCACCAAAGGAATGAGTTTTTTCTTATTGGTTAGGTCACTACTGTGCTGTGTCAGAAAGAAAGAAGACCAACTTGTGAAAGGGAGTTAATGTGCAGCAACTGCAGTCTGCCATGAAGCTGCCAAGAAAACACTGCAAGTCCCCACACTACTGTTCATCTTGCTTTGCGTGCATCAGTAAGGATGGGAGAGAGCAAACCACTAGTCACTTATCACACTATGTTGTAGTGTGAGGTGAAGCATGGCTTACTCCCTCCAGAAGTACTTATGCAGCATATTCTGAGGTTCTGTAAATGTTTCTTGCCTACAAATTACCTTCTGTCTGATTTTCACAGGAGTAAAGGATAATAGCATAAAAGTTGCAGGCCTCTGCCACCTGCTGGCACAACTCCATGCTTGGTTTTACGAAAACCGTATCAACAACAAAAGGAAATCTTAGAAAACATTCTGTACAGTGTGGCCGAGAAAAGCAGGCTGCGGAAGTTTAAAAGAGAACAGAACATTTAACCAGACAACAAAAACAATTTTTGAAAGCGATGCTGACCCTCATGCTTCACAGCTTTGGCCAAACTCTTACTGTTGGAGAGAGGAGCCACAAATATGAGATAATCTGACCTGTAATGTTTCAATATCTTCCTCTGAAGCATCTAGTGCTAATTGCTGTTGGAGAAAGGTACTGGACTCAGCGGACCTTGTGCCTGATCTAGCGTGGTAATTTTTTATGTTCCTAAGATATTCTCCTTTTGGGGAAAATGTATAATAAATACCATAATGGTATTAACAGAAGTTGGGCACAGAGATAAGAAGTCACTCAGGAGCATGTATCCGGATAGATTATACTGGGTACATAAACACACCCTGATCCTGAATCTGCCAGTAGCTACTCCTTTTAAAGCTGCTGTTTCTGTCATTAAGTAGGTCATACTGCAACGTAAAGACCATTTCGACACACACCAGCGGCTGCTCATCAGTCACTCCAGAGAAGTAGCTGGCAATGTTTCGGAGCCGCAGGCTGGAACAACCCAGCTTAGGTATGAGATGGTCTGCTGCTCTGACCTAGAATTGCCATTTCTCCCTGTACCCTAGGCATGGGTGTACCCCAGCTGCTCCTTGCTGTCTGGCCCCAGCATGGGCAAAGCTCTCTGATGCTGAAATGCCACCAAAGTCCCGCTGGTTCCATGGGCCAGATCCAGAGGTACTATAAGATGGATTCGACCCATGGACCACATGTTGCTGACTCCTGCTCTACAGCACTAATAGACTTGAAAGAATGTTATACCTCTTTCATGTAGCTGAAGGATCCTCATGACTTGTGTGACAGGGGGCACTGACAGATGTGCACCTCCTTGTTGTAACTCATGGCACTTCACAGGAAGCACCATGAGTTACAGCTACACAACTCCCTCCCCCTCCCCTCCCCTCCCCCCGACCCAAAAGACATTCTCTGTTGGTTCCTTGGGGGGGGGAATCAAGTGCCACTCTGAAGCCAGCTGCATGTCTGCAGCCTCTCCCCACTAGTGTTGCCCCCCACCCCACAGGCTCTGGTGCTGTCTTCAGGATGGGAGAAGGGAAGGGAGCTCGGTCTAGAGCCCTCTCAGTCCACACCCCCTCTTCCCCAAAGCTGTGTCAACCCCAGACCTAGCTCCCTCTCCCCACCCCCCCAATCCTGAAGACAACATTGGGGATGGGCTGCATTAGCCCAGCCATGCTCCTGGTGTGCACTGACAGAAGTTAATGAAGGCACTCTGCACTTAATGGGACACTTTTAAAGCACTCTGCAGCCAGGCACTTCTGTCAGGGCACAGCTGTAAAGCACTTTTAGGTGGCTAGTTGTATGACAAGACATCATTTCTGTCAGTGCCTACGGAGCTGCCATATGGCTGAGGAGGACTGACCATAACTTGTGCAGGGCCTACTGGGGTTCAGAGTCATAGTGCTAGTAAGGAATTGAATGTTGTCTCAAATAAAGACGCACAAACCGTTCAAATTCCATCAGGTCAGGAGATGAAGTGGTTGGGGACTGCATAAGTCCGGATCTCCCATCCCCTTCCACATCTTTTTTTTCATATTCTTGAATCAAATACCACATGGTGGAACCACTTTCACTTGTAGTGTCAGAGGGTGATGCTGAGCTGGAAAGAAAAGATAGGGAGAAGCCAACTAAATAGCTTCCTCAACCAGGTTAAAATGGTCCTTACTGTGGTCACTCTTTCTTTCTGAGTAGGTACTTTTTCCTTTGCAGAGCTAACGGAAACCCCTTGCAAAGAAGCACTATGAAGAAGAAAAAGAAAGGCAACCATAAGCACTAACTGGGAATAAAACCAAAAATGTGCATGGAATTTCATGTACTTGAATATAAGGGTCCAATCTGTAGTTTTTTTTGGCAGCTGAAACCTCCTCATCTCTGTATATTTTTGGTATTTCTCACAGGGACAGAGATGCTGTATTTGGTAATGTTTGCAATGTGCTTTGAGATACATGGATGGAAGCAAGTACAAAATATCAGCATCATTTCTTGATTTGTGCAAGTCCTTACCTGTGATGGTTGAAGTACATCTTGATATATTCCTCCTTGACTTCCTCCAAGCTGGATGGGTTCCCATCCTCCAGACTGAAGGACTCTGTTGTCAGCAGAAAGATAACTGTCACAGAGTGGAGTGTTCAGCAGCTCTCTCACTCTTGGTCCCAATCAAACAGGGTAATGATGGCAATTTGACCTGAATGTCAGGGAGTTCTTGATACTATAAAAATAATACTGGGAGAAACATCTGTTGTGTGGGGAGCTTATGATCCCTAGCCAAGATAATGTGGCTAATTTAGAATTACTGGTACCTTATAATGCTAATTTAGAATTACTGGTATCTTATAATGCTGAACTGGTGCATGAACTGATAATGTTGCTAATCAGTGGTAAGAACCAGTGAACGCAAGCCCATGCAACTACTAGTTAATGCAACGTTCTGTGATTTTTCTTTCTTTTAAGTAGTAATAGTTGAACAACTAAAGGGAGTTTTGACCCTGTTTAACTTAATGAAAATGGATGGAATGGCTTTAAATCATCAGCATGCAAGTCAAGTCACTGCCACCCAAAGGAATGACCGTTTAATGTTTAATTCTGGTCTCTAGATTCTTAGAGAGGTGAGGACAGATGGCTGATAACACTGCTGGGGCAGCTGTGTATGCCCAGAAACTTCACAGAACTCAACAGAAATTGAACCAGTTGATTGAAGATTGTAACAGGTACTCAAAGAATTTCACCCTGCCATCCTCATCCTGAAAAAAGCAGTTATGTCTCAGAGTGTTGAGACTGCCTAATGGATAAGTGTCTGGGAAGACATACCAGGTCAAAAGAAAAAAAATACAGCATGTCTTATTGTCTCCCTTGGAGAAAATTTTTAAGTAAAGTTTTCATGCCCTACATTTCTGTGAGGAAATCTTTTCGCTCTATTTTCAGTCCTTCACTCCAACCTGGAACCCAACTTTATTTCTGAATCATGTGCCATATACCTCTACTTGCCCTTGGAATACATGGGTGAAGACTAGGACTAGCCCTGCCAATACATTGATCAGATGAATGAGAATGGGGCCTGGGGTGGAAGGGGAGATATTTTTGTTGTTGATAAGGGCCTCTCACACAGGCTCAGTCAAGGGAGAACCCAGGTAGGAATTGAGTCGGGGGGGGGGGGGCGGGGCGGAATGAGAGGCAGATTTCTTCTGAGGGTGGAAAAGGCAAAATCTAGGCTCAGTTCTTAATACTAGCTCAGGCACTTTGCTGCATCTTGCTATCTGTCCCTATTTAACAAATAAATGACAAGCAGGTTTACAGAAGCTGTTTCAGGCAAATATTGGCATACAGTACCTTTCATCTTCAGCAAAGTGCCCAAGGTTTGCTCCAGCTCCTGGATATAATTCTTAGCCTTACGCAAAACCTGACACTAAACATAAAAAAAGAAAACAGACCCAATCTTTCTCTATTCTGACTGGATTCACATTTTAACACTTAGTTGGTTTTTATACCTTTTCTTTTTTTATTACCAACTATGGAGACTGGGGTGGTGTGGGTGGAGGCACTAAGGTACACAGCTGACAACCCAGACACCGCAAGTTTGAGGTCAGAGAAGAAGCACTCACGATAGGACCATGCTGTGAATTCTGCTAAATACCTTGTCACAAGGACATGAGAAGGAAGGATTACCAACTGTCTCCAAAACCCTTTAAAGCCAATTCTGTGGCCAGCTACTCTGATGCAGATAAAAAAGGGGAAAAATCCAAGAATCAGAGTAAACATAAAAATTTTCATTCACATGTAATATGTATTCTCATACAGGTTTGAGGTTTACTCTGACCGTCTCTCTGGCCAGCAACTGTTCCTTCTGCTTGAACTTAACATTCATTGTGGGATGTCTAAAAAGCATGTAGTTAAAATTTTGCAGGATGTTTTCTGGCTACAGACATAAACAACTCTTTGATCATATCAGGTAGGAATTATAAGACAAGATCTCTTTGGCCAAACCCTTCTCTCGGTTATACTGATACCGAACTGCAGTAACCTCACTGCCAACAATACAATTATTCCAGGTTTACAGTACTGTGAATTTGGTTACAGGGACTAAAACCAACACTGGATTCAAGAATGAATTAGACATTTACATGATTACAGAGAACAGTCATAATTATCTATCTTTTTTAAAGACAGATTAAACATATACCATGTTTTTTCACATATAACCCAAAGCTTTCCCCCCAAACCAGCTGGGGAAAATTGGGTTACTTGGTGTGAGGAAAGGAGGTCCTCACTGTTCTGTAAATTTGGCAGGGGGAGTGGCTTTGGTTGCTATGACAATTAATGCTGCCATGGCTCCCTACACTGCTGCCAAATTTCTGGACCTGTCAGGAGCCCCCCTCCCCAACTGTGCTGGCTCCGGGACTGTATGATCAGACCAGGTCTAGGACCACGTGCTAGCTTTGGGCTGCATACTAGATTGGACCTGGCACTATGGCTTCGGAGCCAGTGCATGGTTCCAGACTCAGCAAGCCCTGGGAACCAGCATGCTGGGTTGGACCTGGGACCTGATTCTGGAGCCAGCAGGTAGCTCTGGACCCAGGTCTGATCTGGCAAGTGGCTCTGGACCTAGTACACTAAGTAGGTCTGCAGATCCCATCCAATATTGGGAGCTGGCAGCTGGCCTGTGAGCAGTCTTGGCTCCTTAACCATTGCTACTCACTCTTCAAAATCAAGGTGCGTACTATATATGATAAAATATGGTAAACCTGAGGTTTTACATAATCATAAGCCAGACACTAAGAGAGAAGGATTGGGAAAGAACTTCTGTGTTGGCTTTTGAAGAAATCCTGCTTTCCATTGCATATAAAAATTGCAGTAGGGCTATTAAGATATCAAAGTAGTCATTCCAAGATGAGGAAAAATCTATGAGACTTACAAGAAATCCAAAGAGAAATACCCCATCAAATACAATAGTAAATGAATGGTAGCCTTGTTAGATTTGCTGGCTTTGAGTTCCTGAGACAGTGATGATTTTAGCTTTAGTTGTACCTCAAAATGTAACAAGAGCACCATCTCAAGCCACATTATACTGTAGTTAAAACAGGCCAAACTTTGCACTTTTTGAGCACTTCCCTCCAAGGATCTCAAAGCATTTTACAAAGATGATGTCCCTTTGGAGCAAGTTTTACTCTCTCCATTTTACGAACAGGAAAGCAGAAGCACATATGACAAGTAATTTGGCAAAATGAATCATAGGCAGAGTCAGGAATAGAACCATGTCTTCCAAGGCCTCTTCCTGTCTTGACCACAATAAAATCCTTCCTCTTTTGTACCATTTTAGTGTCAAATTTCCTTTTTTTATAAAGTAAATGTTGTTCAAATGTTTTATTTTATCTAACTTTCCTGATTTTCTTCAGGATATAAGCCAATTTGCAAGGCTTAATGAACTGCCTTTCCCCTACAACTGTTTCTGACCATAACCCAGTAGTTCTGATTTTGTACTGAAGTGCTGCATTGTCAAAGCAGTTCAATCATGGGATTCCCTGATTAGCTTTGAAAATACTGCCATTATGAAGAATCAAAAAATTTACAGGCAAAAAGTCTCATGATAAACTACTGACACTGGCATTAGAAGATCCCCAGTTAGCCTGCTCTGAAGTGATGTGCATATAAGGAGAAGGCTCAAGGAAGTCTCCTGTGATAAAATGCCATGTGGTCCCAAAAATACTGTGGTCAGAGCTATGAATCTTCCCTACAAACATATACACATGTAAAGCATATATATGAGTGTGTGCCTGTATGTATATAAGTGCACACAAACAAATACATTTTCTGTACCTTTGATGCCAAATTGTCTGACTGAGAATAAACAGTTTCCCGCAGACTGTTAAAGAGTCCCGCCAGTGTTGCCCGGTGTCGTGCCTGAGATAAGCGTCTTCTTACCACCCGGGGCTCCAACTCTTGCAGATGTGCTAGGAACCCAGGAGTCACTCTGACATATGGGCTGCTACAGTCTCCAGATGTCTCCATCAAAAGCTGCAATGGAACATTATGTTTTACTAAATAAAAATAGCACTTTTAAATGCTCACAGTGGGCAGATAAACAAGTTAAGTCCAGTGTGGTGCAGCAGAGCAATCCAGTTTACTTCCTGCAGGAAATCATGAAAGGATAAAATCTTCTCTTCTTTGCCTTATAAATATGAACTATCAATATGTACTTGATCCACCACTACTGGCAGATGATTTGGCTTGAAACACACTCAACCAAGGCAGGTAAGCAATCTACTATTTCTTTCCCCACAATGCTGTGATCAATCTTTTTCTATGGTATACATTGGTCTCAACCTTGCAAGAGGCTCAATGCCTTCAACTCCCATTTAAATTACTAGAAGTGAGAACTCTCTGTGACATCATAAATGTTTTCTTATTAAGTGGTGATGCCATATTAAATTATATTACACATGGAAACTAATAGATTTTTTTAAAGATACCTACCTGCCATTTTCAATTAAATGCTAGTAGTGAGGGAGGAGGGAAGAAACGTACATAAAATGTGTTAAACAGAACTGTGATCTTGTTTCTAAGAACTGCTCTAGCCGCAGTTACTACAGGGAATCAGACCCTAAACTAGTAAGATATAATGCTATTTTAGAACTGCATTAGGGTGGAGTCCACACATGGATGTGGTACTGAAACCTACCAAATTAAAACATAAGGTAATTATTGCTAATCTGTGTACTTGTTTGGTATTGCATTATGGAATAGTAGCCACATTTGAATGCATCTGTTTACTGTTTTTGATTACTGAGTTTGTATGAATGTATCAATCATGGCAAATGCCACATAAATAAAAATTAATGTGTAATGCTTATCAAACGTTACATTTTTTATTTTTTCCAAATGCTATTAATGACTTTAATATTTGGATTTAGGAACAGATACAAGCAGTGAGAAGATAGCTGGTGTCCTTCAGCAGAAATGAGTCTTGGAATGCTTGCTGCCATTACCTTGGCAACATGAACAAAGTATCTGAACATGGCTCAATCTCACAATTTGCATAGGGCTAAAAAGGGTTATCAAAGATAGTTTGCTTTCTGTATGAAGACCAGAGCCATCAGTATTACTCCATTTTCTGGTCTGTCAGAGTAAAGGCCTCACCAGCTTTTCATACTCCTATACACTCTGGTCCTGAAAACTTCCTTCCCTCTTCTAATGTAAAATACTACCAAAACACGAAGGTACATGGTGAATGATATAGGATTTTTTAAATGTCTGCTTGTGGGGGGAAATGATCCTAGTCTCCCTCCCACTCCCAACTCTTGTTGACTTTTTGGCCTTTCTAAACCACACTGGAGGAGAGATTAGGAGTCAGCCTAAATCACTTGCTCCAAGGGTTCCACAATTGGGGAAAAAAATAATCAGACCAAACAAAACCAAGTCACTACAGCAAGCCCCAGCTTCCCCGTTGTGCCTCTAGAAAGAAAGATCTTAGAGAATCAAAGGAGGGGTACAGGTGTTTCTGGTCTGGATTTTTCCAGCCCTTAGCAGGGCACAAATTGTTCCAGCAGCAATGTGTCCCAGGCCTGGGGGGTGGCTCTGCCTGCCCAGTACGTAGGCTAGCATAGCAGGAGGGTGGACCACGCTGCATGGGGGTAAGGAAGGGGTGGCTTAGCTCTACTCCCCACCCCTCCCTGTAGCCCCTGCCCCTGGCGGGTTGTTCCCACTCCACACCCCCCTCCCAGCTCTCTATAATTACAGCCTCCTCCCGCACTCTGGCTTGTCCCAGGCACAGCTCCCAGGCGCGACCGGGCTGGCTGCCTCGCTCCCACCCATAGACGCAAGAGCCACGCGGCGACTGCGACACCAGCAACACCAGCTGCACGTGGCCGGCAGCCAATCGGGGCGCAGGAGGCATCTCCGGCAGCCAATAGGAAGGCAGGTGAGACTGGGGTAGAACGTTGGTGCGGCAGTTGTTGCTACGGCCGGCAACAAAAGCGCGGGAAAAGATTGGGGGGGAGGGGCTTGCAGCCACGGGAAGCGGCGAGCGCGACCTCAACTGCTCCTCACTGAGGCACGAATGCGTCTCCCCTATCTCAGTCAGAGTGATTCCCCCCGGTTTGTGGTTCTGGCCAATGTGTAACGTCCTGGGGCTGTGCATCGTCTGTCCGCTCGCTTCTTACAGCTCTTTTGAACCCCACGGGAGCATTATCGGCATTGTAGCCCGTGCTCTGAGACTGCATTCCCGTGGGGACTGCGGGGACTACAACTCCCAGCATGCAGTGCGGGCAGACCGCCCTCACGGAGAATTGCATTCTGAGATTTGTAGTTTGCAGAGAGTGCATCTGAGCTGCTAATGAGAGAGGTTGGGGCCGGGAATCCCGTGGCGTGTTTAGCCTTCAGGTGTAGCTGGGCATCCCCAGGCTATGCTCAGTGTGTTGTGCTCAGATCTCTTATCTCTCTTGTCGACTACTTATGACAAACTCAGGGGACCTAAGCACCTACAACTGATTTAGCTCAGTGGCTCTCAACCTTCTTAGTATCAAGGCACCCCTTGAGAGTCTCAAGGCACCCTTTCATAGACACTGGCACCCCTTGTTCAATGTCAGATCTTAGTTTTTCACTCACTGACTACAGAGAAATAATAGAGCAATTCTGCTGTTGGAAAGAACTCACAAAGGCCACAAGTCAGGATGTTTTTGGATTCCTTGTTTGCAACCTCTGGGTTTCTCTTGTGAATCGTGTTTCCATGCCTAACAGGTGCTAACATTGTGCAGCACCCTTGAAAGGATATCAAGGCACCCTGGTTGTGAATCATTGATTCAGCTTCTTGGACACTAAGTATTTGAAGCAGGGTGAGGCCTTTTAATGACCCAGAGTTAATCAATTTATGGGAAAAAAATCTCAGAAATTCAGCTCAAGTGTAAATGGTGAAACATGACTCAAGTCAAATGAGATGCTTTCCTTAAAGAATCATAGAAAATGAGGATTTGGGAGGGACCTCAGGAGGTCATCTAGTCCAACCCCCTGCTCAAAGCAGGACTGTCTCCAACTAGATCATCCCAGCCAAGGCTTTGTCTTTGGCCTTAAAAACTTAGAAGGATGGAGATCCCACCACCTTTCTGGGTTCCAGTGATTTACCACCCTCCTGGTGAGAAAGTTTTTTCCTAATATCTAATCTAAACTGCCCTTGCTGCAACTTGAGACCATTGCTCTTTGTTCTGTCACATATTAGTTATGTATTTGGTCTGAAAGAATATGGTTGTAGGTGTGGTGTCCTTTATTGCTCAAACACAGAAAAGCAGGTGTCAAAACACACACGTGGAGAAGAACATATTGCTAAGAACTAATGCTTCCCTGAACTAAGGGTACTACCAGAGAGAGCCAAAGGGGTGAGGTAAACAGATCAGTCAGGCATATGGACCCATTTCTTTGAATGGTGGTAGCAACAAGAGGATGAAGAATTTGCAGCCAGTGCATGGGCACAGGCTTGTTCTTCCCTCAGGATCCCAGCTACAGGGAGAGATGCTGCACTGAGCAACCAGGCACCATCCCTTGGCATGTCTGGGCACCAAGCTCCCCGCCCTGGGCACCACCAGCCTGGCGGGCCCTGGGCCGCGTCTCACAGTGGGTGCTGGAGTCCCCTTCCAGCTGGTGGCAGCTCACCCAAAAGCCCTTCTCCTGATCCGCCTTTATCTCCATGTCCAGCTACTTCAAGGCGCCGGTGATGCCATGGAACAGCAGGTACTTGTGCACCAGCTTCTCCATGTGCTCGGCCACTGCCGCCATGGGGTCCGGGCAGGTGGGACTGAACCAGGGGGAGTGGGGACTGGTGCAGGCAGCAGTGATAGGCCCACAGCTGCATACAGACTCCCTTGCCACCAGCCCCACCATTGCCCAGCCTCTCCCTGCCTGGATGTATTAAGAAGGGGGTAGTTTGATAGGGCGGGTGTTTGCATTCTTGATTCTCAGGACAGGCTGAGGGAACTGGACTTATTTAGCCTGCAGAAGAGAAGACTGAGGGGGGGGAATTGAATAGCAGGATTGGTGACGTGTAGGGGGTGCAAGCAGGTGCATGCACACCCCCTGAGCGTGGTGGTGCACCCCCTGCAAAAAGGTGCCACTGACATTGCTGGCGGCGCCTGCAGGCGGTCACCACTCGCCCCCCCTTCCCCTCCACAATTGCCACTGACTGCCGTTGGCAGCATCTGTGGGTGGTTGCTGACCCCTGCCCCCCCCCCCCCCCCCCCCCCCCCCCCGGTTACAGTGTCATGGCCACCAGCCGCCCGCCGGAGCTCCAGTGCCTGCAGGAGCTTGCCATGCCCTGCCACCCGGTGTCCGGGGGCACGTGGCATTCATGAATAGCAGGCTTCAACTACCTGAAGCGGGGTTCGAAAGAGGATGGAGCTGGAGTGTTCTCAGTGGTGACAGATGACAGAACAAGGAGCAATGGTCTCAAGTTGCAGCAAGGGAGCTTTAGGTTAGATATTAGAAAAACACTTGGTGGCTAGGAGGGTGGTGAAGCACTGGAACAGGCTACCCAGAGAGGTGGTGTAAGCTCTATCCTTGGAGGTTTTCAAGACCTGGCTGGGATGACCTAGTTGGGGCTGGTCCTGCTTTGAGTGGAGGGAAGGCCTCCTGCGGGCCCTTCCTACCCTCATTTTTTACGATTCTACTATCAGCGAGGACATTTTGTTTAACCGTGAATCCACCGCAAATCCCCTCCGGGGAGCGGTGAAGATCCCAGCACGCCAGGACAAGCCGCTGCCCCTTCCCACGCCCCGCCCGGCATCGATGACCCCCCTCACCCAGGGCAAGGAGAAGGAGATGCCCCCTCCTGCCAGCTGTCTACCGCCCTTCCCACTGCCTCGAAAGCCGTCGCCCTACACGTCCTTTCCCCCCAAACTCTTGCGTCGCCGACGCCTTCCAGGTCGAGACCCGCGGGGCAGTGGCCGGCGGTCAGGCGGATGCGGGGTGGGCGGGGCCGGGCGGGGCGCGCAGCTGCGGGCCGATCGCTGCTGCCTGCGCCGGTGCCCGCTCCCGCCTGCCCGGGCCCCATGGCGGCGGCGGCCGAGCGCACGGACGAGCTGGTGCGCGAGTACCTGCTGTTCCGCGGCTTCACCGGCGCCCTCAAGCAGCTGGACGCGGAGATCAAGGCGGATCGGGAGAAGGGCTTCCGGGTGAGCCGCCGCCGGCCGGGAGGGGACCCCAGCGCCCGCCCTGGGATGCAGCCCGGGGCCCGCCGGGCTGGTGGCGCCCGGGGCGATGCCTGGCTGCTCCGTGCTGCATGTCTCCCGGGAGCCGCTGGCAGCAGCAGGAGGGTGGCTACTGGGGGGGTCCCCTTCTTTACCTGGGGCGGGGGGATGTTGAGCTTAGATGATGGTTTGGAGAGGGATGATCCTGCCCCAGGCAGCAGGGGGTTGGGCCAGGTCAGCGTTTCTCAACCCGCGGGTCACGACCCAGCAGCGGGTCGCGAGGATGTATGAAAGGGTCAGGAACAGACTTTAGAAATGGATTCTCCTTTCCAGGGAGAAAAAACGTGGGGAACGGGGGCTTTTCCCTGTGCAGGATGGCAGAGTTGCAGCCTGTGAGGGGCTGCTTCCCTTCCCCCCCTCCTGCTCTACGCACCCATCCCCTGCCCCATACACCCCGGGGGGCAGGAGGCAGCGGGTCGGGAGTGCGGGGCACTGGGTCAGGGCTGGCCATCAATATTTACAAATGGGTCCTGATCCAAAAAAGATTGAGAAGCACTATAATAGATGACCTCTGGAGGTCCCTTCCAGCCCTATTTCTCTGTGGCTCTATTCCATCCCTGCTAATTAGGTCCCTAATGGGCTTCCTGGAGTCTTCAGCTTTTCTCTGGCCCTTGGTGGAAAAGGGCAGGCTTTTTAGCCTGCTTCTGGTTTGGGGGAAATGCTTCCTCAGCCAGCACATGGCTGCAGTGGGCCTTGCTTGAAAGCATGTGAGCCTGACTTTTCCTGCCAGTGCTGTTATGTGTCTGTCTTTGCAGAGCACTTTGCTTCCTTGAGGCTTTACAAGCTAAACTCCAGATGTAGTAAAGCTGTGAGGCTGGCCAGGCCAGTGGCAAGTGGAGGAGATGCAGTTGCTTGTATATGTGGGTGCTGAGCCTTTAGGATGTGAAAGACCAAGACTGTGAGCTGGAAGAGATGGAGGAAGGAGGAGGATGGTAGCAAGGTCATCTTTCTTGCGGAGGGGGCAGGGAGAAAGGGAAACATTTCACTGGTTACACATTTGTTCCTGTACCTAATGAGTTAGAGCAGGGGTTTTCAACCGGGGGTATGCGTATCCCTGGGGGCACTTCGGAAGGCCTCGGGGGGTACTTGGCAGTGTGTGCTGCCGCCACCACCATTTCCACGCCACCGGCACTCCTGCTGACACTTCCACCACTAGCACTTTTGCCGTTGCCATGCTGCTGGCACGCTGGCTGATCACTCCCACACTGCTCATGGACCTGCTGCTGGGGGACTCCTTCCTTCTTGACCAGCCGCCGGGGGTATACTGACCCAAAAAGGTTGAAAACCCCTGAGTTAGAGTACTGTAGGCTGGAAAGAGCAAATATATGGAAACTGGTCTGATCTGTTTGTTTGGGGGAGCAATAGGATTTCTTAATGAGCTACAGATGCCCTCATACTACATACTATACAGGGTTAAGGATCCTATATCCTACCATGCTGGGTCAGACCACAGGTCCATCTGGCCCAGTAGCTTGTTTCCCATTCTGGCCTGTATGGTCTGCTCAGTGTCCCCCCTTGGAGCACTTGTTATCAACCTTTGACCTTCACTCTTGTCCCCGTTACTGTTTTAATTGTCCCAAGGAATCAGTTGGCACACGCCTGATAGCCCTTTCTAAGAACAGGAGGCTAATGTTCCTATGTGGGCATATGCCTATGTTTCTTTCGTGTACCAGAATGGGAAACAAGCCTTTGTGGCCTGTGTGCTCTGCTTTGTCCCCAGTTAGAGCATTTGTTAATCTTTGACCCTCTACTTCCCTCCCTGTTTTCACTTTTGTTGCCCCCTGGAATCTGTTGATGCACACTTAGTGACCCCCTCTAATACCAGGAGAAGTTAGCAGTTTTCTTTGTGGGTCCCTGCCCATGTTTTCCTACATGCGTTAAATGGGCCTGTTTCCCGTTCTGGTTGGTGTGGTATGCTCTGTGCCCCCCTCTGGAGCACTCGTTATTAACCTTTGACCTGTTCTCCCATCCCTGTTTTCAGTTTAGTTGCCCCAGGTATCCAGCTGTATGCTTAATTGCCCCTTCTAACAACAGAGGGGGTTAGCAGCTTCTGTGTGGGCCTGGACCCATGGTGCCTCATGTGTAACAAATAGGCCTGTTTCCCATAGTGGCAGAGTGAACGTTAAGGGAAGGGGTATTTATTTAAGCAGGGCCTATTCATACTGATCTGTCCCTACCCTTTTCGCCCTGTAGCTTCAAGCATTTGGAGCACTGTTCCAGGTGCTATAGAAGTGCACAGTTGTTATGATTATGATCATCCTTCTGTTGCAATTGGAAGAGATTTTATAGTTCCTAGTAAACACTGCACATTTGATGTGTATGTATGGAGTATCTGTAGCTCCTCTGACACCTTTTGCCACCTGACTTCCAGCTAGCTTGCAGCTTTGTAGCCAGATATGAATAAAAACAGTACAAATCCAACAAGAAATGGGAAGAAAGGTGTGGAGCAGAATTAACAGCTTTAACTTAATTCACTCCTGTTCTTTTAACCAAAAATATTACTGCCTATGGACAGTTTTAGGCATCAGATCAATCATGCTGTGTATGTATATACCTTATACAGAATTCATGAACCCTGAAAACACATAAAGATCCATAGAAATGAACTTGCATAGTTTCTGTGCAGGGCAGTGAGTTTCTATTTTTGCCTGAGTCCTAGGTTATACTGTAACCATGTTCTAGGCCCCAGGTTTAGATGTTTTACAGGGCAGACTTTTCTGCAACCAACACTACAATCAGTAACTTGACTGAAAACAAGCACAGGTGAACAATTAGTTCCAATATTCTGCAATATGTGACTCACTCTGGGACTCAGCATTTGGTGTTCTAATGCAGGAGGACCAGTAAGGAACTGAACGTAATTTAGGTGTTGCTTTTGAATTGCCAAAAAATGTGGCAACAGGTGGTGATGAACAGCAAGCTAATTTTTAATCTGTTTACATTGTATCCATTTAAAAAAGCATAACAGCCATTCTAAGACTCAACAAAAGAGACTCTCAGAAATTACTAAATTAAAAACCTTCTCTCACATCTTTGTTCCACACCCTTCATATTTCAGAAGCAGCTTAAAGGGAGACTTGGTATAAGCCTGCAGGCTTGTAAACAATTCAGCTTTTTATGCCTATTTTGCTGATGTATGGTAGCTTACTGGGAGTAGATTATTAAAAATGCATTGTGACTGGTGTTTGTTCTCTCACATTTGATAAATTAAATTAGTTTAATCTTTGTGTTAAGTTTTTGGTGCTTGGGTTTCAAATGCTTAATGAGAATGTTTGGTGTTTTGGTCATTGATATTTCCCAGCAGAAAACAAACTGGGAACATTTATGATGGCTATAAAATTTGTAGAAGGTAGTCTTTTATAAAATATAATTTGAACCAAATCTAGGTTGGTAGTATTCTTTTTAAGTTGTACTTCTGCAATTGAAAGGAAATAGGGGTGGTAGTGTTGAATAAAAACAATTCATACTGTTTACTTTTTTTTAAAGTACTAATCCAAAAAAAAAAAATCCTTGATTGTGGCTGTTTTTATGTGGTTAACACTTCCTAGATCAGGTTGTGAATATTCTTTTGTTTCAGAAGAGCTGTCACAGGACTGAGAAACTAAAGTACTTCCCCCCCTTGCCTTCAATAGGTGGATAAAATAGTGGATCAATTGCAGCAGTTTGTTCAGAATTATGATCTCACTGCCCTTCGGGATTACTGGAACTATCTTGACCGGCGCCTTTTTAGTCGTTTGGAGGATATGTACCGGCCTACAGTGAACAAGTTGAAAACCAGTTTATTCCGCTACTATCTTGTCTACACTGTTCAGGTGTGGCTTGGTCCATTTTGTCTTGGCGGGTTTTGCTTTAAAATGTTGCTATTCAAGTAAAACAAAAGGAATAAATACCACAGTGAGCATAATAACACGGTGGGTTTGAATACACATAGAATTATTTTCATATTCTGTTAGTTGTGGGGTTGCTGCTGACTAACATGGGGTATGCTCTTTCCTTCCCTTAAGGGCTTAACTGCTTAGTCCTTTTCTGAATGTAAAAATTGCGCTTGTTAAAGTACATCAATTTAACTGAATTGGTGCAAACTCAGCTGCATCAGCAAGGACCTGTTGGCTATAGAGGATCTCCAAATCAGTGCAGTCTTGCACTCTGTCAGTATACTTGCGGGGATGGGGGGCGGGTTAGATGCAGTGGTTTCCCATTTAGTTGGTGTTAACTCTCTTTTCTATTGCTGTTTTTGATGCTGCAAGAAGAGTTACTGTTTTATTCCCTATTTTGAACCTAGCAAAGACCATATTTTTGGAGTTGTTGTAGTAGAAAGGGAGAGTGCTCAAGTTTCACTCTGCTTCATGTGTTTCAGACAAACCGGAATGACAAGACACAGGAGTTCTTTGTCAGGCTGGCTGCAGAACTCCAGAACCAGGCTGAATGGAAGGACTGGTTTGTTCTGCCCTTCCTACAAGCCCCAGATTCAAATCCCACCTTTGCCATGTATTTCTCGCGACAGTGGGCAGACACATTTATTGTGTCTTTGCACAACTTTCTTAGCGTCTTGTTTCAATGTGTGCATATCCTTTTTGCTTCAGAAGTATACTTGTTGCCAAGTTTCATGTGTCTGCTGAAGTTGGGGTGATGTTAATGTTCTTTTTGGTACATTGAAAATGGCAAAGCTCAAATGGAATAGAAATCTTGAGTGCTGTTTTAAGAAGATTCCTCAGAGCAGAGGAGAACAGGGTGTTGGATTGATAAGTGCTTGCCTAAAATCATATTTGGTTATTTAATTTAACAATGTTATAATTCCTGGCCAAGCTCAGCAGTAGCACAATTGAATCCCACTAGTCAGAAGCTGAGTTTAGTCAAAATGTTAACGATTGGCATTGGGACCACAACTTCTGCCCTGCAGGGGAATGAGGGCACAGGTGCAATCGTGGGAGCTATCGGGGGCAGGTGGCATCCACAGGGGGTTGCTGGGGTTCAGGAGGGTTTGACAGAATCAGGGGGGCTTACCAGGTTGCATCTTGAGTGCACCTCCTGTAAGATGCAGATTTTGCTTTTGAGCCCTTGCTTTCATTTTGTAGCCTATTAAAGGCAGGGACCATTGGAAAGGTATTGCATTACTGGTCATTGGTAAGGTAGGTAAAGTTTGCAGTTGTGATGGCGACTGTGGTTTCGATTAGGAGATTCATTTCCTCCTTTTCCCCTATAGAAGAAGCCTCTAGGATGTTATGCTGGTGCTTTTATAAAAGTGTCATCTTCCAGAAAAATTCTCTCTGATCTTATATGGGGCCAGAGAAGTAGCTGAAGGACTGAGGGATTCTGTTAGTAACCAGATCTGAAGGATTTGGGGATTCTGTTGGAAACCAGCTCTGAGGCCATTTTTAAGACTTTTCCAAACTAGTGTTCACACTTAAATCAAGCCCATCTTTGGTATTTGAAAATGGCTTCTTTAATATGTTCCATGAGAGTGTCTCAATCTCAAAACTGCTCACTACAACAGCTTCTACAGCTTAGAAAATACAGGTTCTCTGTGTCTAGGAACCAGGTGTTGATTTTACTTCAACTGTGGACACTACTTAAATCTTGGAAGCTATTAAGGCCTATTTGCAAGTGACCAAGACCCTAAATAAATGAACAGATGAGCAAAGCCTTGGCTTCAGGCTATAACTATGCTAGACATATCTGTGAGACTTTGCCTGGACAAAGCTGGTAACAACACCTTCGTTTAGTGATGGGAAGATTTACATTGTGGTGTCAGCACAGCTTGGAAGTCAGGACGCCTGGGTTCCCTTCCTGCTTGAGGTAGTGACTAGCACTTTACCTTTCTAGCTTTACACTTCCCATCTATAAAATGGGAATAATAATACCACTTCAAATAGGTTTTACAAGGGTTTAATATTTATAAAAATACCTTAGGATTTGGGTTGTCCCAATAGAGATTTTGGGGGCCAATACAGATAGCCGATTTTTAAGGTGGCATATTGGCTGATACTGATCTGATTTCTGATAAAGCTGTGTTCAGTTGGTGAGTCTATTGTGGTGAAAGGGAAGGGGGGAGGGAAGAGGCATGGGTGAGCAGATCAATGCCACCCTGTGGTGAGGGAGGGAGTGGGGCTGGAACAGGCGCTGCCCAGGCGGGTGGGGTGGGCTTAGGACAGAGCTGCGGCTCATCTGGGGGGCGCAGAGGCAGAGCAGGGGAAAGGGCTCCTGGTTGAGCAGCGTGCAGCGGTGGCAGCTGCCCACTTGTCTGCTCATCTGGTGGCTCCTGCTGCTGCTCCCACTTAATCTGGGAGGGCACAGTGAGGGAGGGGTGTGTGCCCCCGGATCTACATGGGGTGGGGCAGGGTGGGCTGCAGCAGCGAGCTGGGGCCAGGGGCTGTACTGCTCTTGGGGTGGGTGGTGGTGATGCTGGGAGAGGGGCTATAGTGGGGGGTGAGGGGAGGGGGGGGCTGCAGCTACCCCAGATCTCACCGTAGTCCCCTGTAGCTCCCTCCCAGTCCCACTGCTGCCTGCCCCGAGCACAGCCCAGCCCCCAGCCCAGGCTGCCCCATGCAGATCCAGGGGTACCCTCTCCCACCCCCCTGTGCCCTCCCAGACAAGTGGCAGGAGCAGCAGTGGGAGCTGTCGGATAAGCACCAGACGAATGGCTCCTGGACAAGTGGTGTGCAGCGGTGGGAGCCGCACCCCCCAGACAAGCTGCGGCTCCATCCCATCCCATGCCTGCCTCTCCCCTCCCTGGCTGGGCAGTGCCTGCCCCAGCCCCACTCCCTCGCCCCGAGGAGCCTTGATCTGCCCCTCCATGCCCCTTCCCTTCCCCCTCCCCTTCCACCACAACAGATTTACTAGCTGCATGTAGCTCTCCATGCTGCTGAGCCGTGCTCCTCACCGCCTACGTGCTGTGCTATGGCTGTGCACATGCATGGGTATTAACTGGCAAATTATCAGTCACTTAAGGTTGATTTCCGATATAGTCAATTTTCTTTATATTGGTGCTGATCTGATATCAGACCGATGTATCGGTGCACCTCTACTTAGGATCCGTAATGGAGGAGAGTGTTGCAGAAGTACAAAGTAGGCGTAGTTAAATACAGCACAAGCCCACTGGAAATCCATGACTTGCCCCCCTCCCTGTGCTTGCTGCATCAGCTACCTAGCATATTTCTCTGCAGGTATTTGCAAATAAGATACAGCCAATATGAGTTCTCACTCTTGGCTTCATTGAAAACACCTTAGCTAAACATCGTGCTCATATGATTACTTTTAGTTTTGTTTCTTTAACCTCCTTCACCTGTGCCAGTGATCTTGAACTTTGATGCTGAATGTCAAAGGATTGCTCTCATCCAGGAAGAAAATGAAATTTTACGTCAAAAGGTTAGAGTTCAAGTAGGTCCTGCTTCACTGAATGGAGCTGTTTTTTTCAGGGGTTCGAACATCTTTCCCCTAGGAAATGTCAGTTTTTAGCAGAAGGCCAAACTTGTGCTTGCATGCCTGATTATGTTGGGTTAAGATAATGGGCTCTTATTCTACCGTCTGTTCTGCTTAACTTTGCAATTTGTTGCTAGGTCTTTGGTTTCCAAAAGATAAGGCCTAATCTGTACAATTGCTTCAATAGTGAGTGGAAAAATGATACTAGCGTGTGCACTTGTGAGGAAAAGTGAAGTATTTTAGTGGGCTCCAATTACACACATACACAAGAAAGTGATGGTTTTCTGCTACTTTGAATAATGTAATGTTTAGCCAGTCAGAACAACTCTACTTTTAACTCATCCTATTATGGTTGTTGAACGAGTGCTGCCAGGCTGACAAATAATGACACCCAATGCCAAGTAGCGCAGAGGGGAATCCCAGCAAAAGCTTTCCTAACTCAGCTCCGTCCCCTTGTTGTAGCTCTTTGCCTTGCAGGCAGAATCCTACCGAATGAAGAAAGAGGAGCAGCAGCAACAGGAGGCAGAGGAGTCAATTGCCCACCACAAACTGCCTGCTTATGTGGCCAGCATGGACCGTCTGGGGGACTCAGAGCTGTGAGTGTCTAGATGGGGGTGAGACAGCCTACCTTTATTTGTCGGCCCTCTTGTTCACTCTTTGGTGCAGTCATATAATTGGAGAGTCTGTTTCTTTCCTTTTACACCTAGTATGTAGGGTGGTGAGTGTTTCCTTAGAAACTCACCAGGCTAGAATTTCTATTGGTAAAAATGGGTTGTATATGCCAGAGCATCTCCTCTGGCTTTCTTGTAGTGGGGTTGGCATGTTATCCTCTGTATTCCTGCCAGAGCCCTGATATTCTCTCCCTAGCAGCCATCCATCCCTCAATTATAAAAGTTGTTCCTGTATAGCAGTGGTCAAAATCTGTATCTTGCATCAATGATACCACAGTGCTCAGTACAGTTACTGTAGTCTTTGAGAACCGGAGTCTTGCCATATACCTGCCTATCTCACTAGCTGATGTAAATTGGATAAGGATGCCCTTGGCACTTATAAATACTGTTCCAAAGTGATTCAGAGGGGTGATTAGGTAAGCAAAAGATGCTTTTGACTTCACCTTTTTGCAGGCTTCCCAGTCTTTGTTTCTCTTCTGTACTGCCAATTGATGTTTCTCTTCCATACATACCAGAGCTGGCTCCAGAAATGCTGTTTAAAAAAACAAAACCGAGCCCCAGTTTAGCATTTTGCACCAGTAGATCTTGTCATACATGTGGTGATGTAGATCTTTTAATTGGCTGGCTTGTTGCAGGTTTTGAGAGAAAAAAAGATGACAAGTAAGGCTGGGACTTTGTAAACATGCAAAGCAAATTTAGGTTATTCTAAAAGATTCTGCTAGCAAAATAATTTGGTCACACACTATTACTAATATTATTGGAGCTTTAACTTCTCCTGTTCCTATTCCATTTGAGTTTAGGTACTGTTGTGCTAATCAAATTTCTAATGCTGCTGTCAGTAATATACATGAAAGCTTTATGTTTTTGAGTGCATGCGAAGGAATGGTATTTTTTACTCCTTAGCTCCTCACTTTTTATTTATTTTTTTTACCCACATCAAGTTAATATATGGGATGATCATGATCATGCCTCCAAAATAATTTCTCACCTCCCTCACCTAACTGATTGGAATCTTATACGTTTTCTCCAGCCTTGTAAAAAAATTCAGTAAAAAATATTTTTTAAAGAGTGAGTTTTAGCTTGTTGGGTTAATTCTGAACTCCCTATGAAGGACCATTGATGTGTGCAGTGTGTTTTTATTTATTTAATAATTTTCAATGGATCTTTATGTATGCTGGTTCAGCAGCCTGCAAAAATCTTTGGGTTCTGGAAATGACCCAATGTATAGTCAGTTCTCTGGTGATTGTGTATTGCCAGATGTTGTGCTTGAGTTGCACACTTGTCATGTTCTGATTTTTTTTTTTCTTTTTGACCAGTGATATGACATGCAGCCAGAGGAACATTGCACACTCTCTTCAGTCCCGAGGAGGCTTCTTATCTTCCCTGCTCTCTCAGGGGAAGAAGGGACCTTCCAAACCAACCCAGACAACTGGAGCCTCCCCAATGCAGACTGGCAACATACTGTTAGGGAAGAAAGAGACATCAAACCACCAGGTGATTCTCAAATGTGTTTGTTGCAAGGTGATGTTTGAGCCAGAGTGCTCACTTGGGCTACTTTACTTCTTAAGCTTGTACTCAAATTTGGAAAGACAGCCCATACTTCTGCCTGGATCCCAGAATTGACTAGCAGTCATTCTAGTGCTGCATTGGTCTCAGAACAGTTAAGACTTGCTGCTGTCTTGCTAAATGTTTGATCCTGTAGTATTTTGCTTCCAGTTTTATGGTTTGTTCTAAGACACAGGACAGGAATAAGTCTTACAGATCTTCCCTTTCTCTTCCAGAGCACCAAGGGAAAGGAGGGAGCAACCAGCTGCAAAGAAGGCAAGAGTAACTTTGGGTTGACAGCCAGTGAAGCTAATTCTCTGCAGCAGCGTCAGAGGCGTCTGCAGGATCATGGGAAGGAAAGAAAGGAGCTTTTATCCAAAGGATCTTCCCAGGTATTTGGGAATGTCATAGAAGGCCTTGGGACTGTGCAGCAGACTTCGGTTAGACAGAGACAAATGCTCTTACAAGGTTCTGCACTACCATTCTAATGCCGATTAGCTGGACCAAAGGGTATTTTTTGTAGTTAATCAGTTAACAGTTTTGACTCTTGCAAAGTGTTTCTACAGAAGCGTAGAAGAATAAATGTAGGACTTGGGTTTTTACGTGGTAGAGGAAGAGTTGTTTCTTACTTCCAACCGTCTGCCCTGCGTGGTTCCAGTTCTACTATCTTCATGTGTATCTACAGTTCTCTCTCATCAGTGATAGCATCTGCTCAGTTTGGTATAAGCAGTAACCAATTGTCAGCAAAATTAACTTTCCTGCCTTTAAAGCAGTATTGTCTCAGAGAGCCCAGCAGCACAAATTCCTGCAAAGGAACCCCTTCTCTTACTGTAACAGCCTGGATCTCTGAGTAGTTTGCATTTGCTAATGCAGAAACAAGTTTTTCTTAGAAACTTAAATGCAGAAGCTTTGAAGCCTCAGGTACCAGGGTTGGCAGTGTCCTTTTTAGAGACTCTTGCACTGTACAGACAAGCCAATTCACTTGGAGTCTGCCCTTGACAGTCTTGTAAAGAAAAAAAAAATCTGTTTTAAGGACTACAAGACCTGCAGGTGTGTGACATCACAGTTCAAGTAATTTGGCTTCCAACAGCCTTGTGTTGCCAGAGCAAATACCCCTGCAAAATGGATGCAGTGGCATCTAAACCTTGCTTATCTTGCCTGCTTAACAAAATACTATGGCTGGAGGCCCCTTCTGAAAAAATGGTAAGGAGTGTTGCTTATCAGTTCTTCCAGGCAGCACTTGTATGTGAGAGGGCACCTCCCCATAGATGTGTGTGTACGTTTAATAAATATTTCAGAGCTCAATGAGAACCCTGTTCTTCTTGCAGTACATGTTTGTGGCAGGTGCTCAGCAAGTGATATTCCAGTCTTTCCCAGTCCTGTTTAGGTTGCTGCTAAGCTATCAGGAAGTGGGTATAGTTAGGTGTGCCTTGTTTTTGACCTGCCTGGGCAAAGGCCTAATTAATATTAATTAATTAGCCAAGCTAATTAACATTATAAAACCAAGGTGGTGGTAAATCCATTTCACAAGCTTCTCCACCCTTGTGACTGCAGAGGATTTGATTCTGCAAGATCTGACCTGTTGTCTAAGACAGGTTGCTTGAAATGTCTCACGCACTCTCATATCTTCAGGTGGTGCTATACCAAGGTGTTGTCTCCTGGTTTTTCCATCACTAGCGCTCTCCTCTGCTTTGTTTACAGCTCCTGTCTGTCAAGGAAGAACTGAATTGTGGGTAGGGTGTTGGTACTGATTTCTTGGTACCTTTGGGAGCCAGGAACTGAACAGACTTTATGTATTAATTTAGGTAGATCACTTCAGCTATGCTTTAGTTTTTTTCCTGTGAAATGGGATAGGGAATGGAACGGTCAACATGTTGGTCACTTAAATTGTGATCTCCTAGATATTAAAGGCCAGGACATGCAATAGATTTACACTGGTATAATTCTGCATGTGGTTTGTAGGCTGACACAAATGACACTGGGATCAGAAGTAGGCAGGTAGCTGGCGGTGTCCAGGGATAGATGCTTGCAGTAGGATTGTTCACAATGCTTTGCCACTAGGTGGCAGGGGAGCCTGTAATAGCCTATTTAACTGTCCTAAACTGCTAGTCACGGATCTCTGGGGATGTGTGATACCTTGCAAGGGTATAATTTTTAATCTGACTTTTCCTGGGCACTTCTACACTAGTTTTGAGCAAGCTGCAGTAGTGTAGACCTGCACTCCTTAATCAACTTCTACAGTATTGCAATCATGGGTTGCACCTGAGCCTTCAGTGTTTGTTTTTTGCATTGTTGTATTTCCACAGTGGGGTTCTGATCTTGATTGGGGCTTTCATAAGACAAATGCAAACATAAATAGCATGAATTTGAAAGGCACAGATGTATGTTTGAAGAGGATTTCAGCGTACATATATGTTTGTGGTATTTAAAACCTTCACAAACTTGCTGACTAAACTGTCTGTGATAGCCACTCTCTGTAAGGTTAGCATTTGACAACTATAATCCAGAAGCTGTAGTTGTAGAAAGGGCTCCACCAATACCTGCCAAGCTCTGGGCTCTTCTCGCAAGGGCAGTCGTGTGGACTGTGACCGCAGTTATACCATTCTCTTTGCAAAAGCACTTCTAACGTTTGAAAGGATTCTAGGTGCTGGCCCATGACTACAGCCAGCTGCACAGCTCCTTGACTTTCAGGATGAGGATGAGCACAAATAGCTTAATTCAGTACTGTTGCATTGTTGGACTTCACAGCGCACTGTTCTTGCTTTTAGGGGCAGAGCATGGAAAGGAAGTTGGAGACTAATGCTACCGAGGCAGAGCCCTCCCCAGAGCCACATGTTGAGCAAGTGGAAACTGTCACCAAAGTTTCTGCATCAAGCACAGAGGGTGGAGGCATCCGGCAGGAGCAGCCGTTCATTGTCTTGAGCCAGGATGAGTACGGAGAGCACCATTCATCTATCATGTACTGCAGGTAACAGAGTACTTGTCCTAGGACAAAGAGGTAATAAGAGCATTTTCTCCTTAGACTACTATAAGAGCACTTACAGTTTGCTGGCACCAGTATGACCTGTATCAGTGCCTTTGCTGCAGGGAATACCTGTGATCCCCAAGTGTGAAACACCCTAGGAAATCAGGAATGGTATCTGTAAAGTGTATTGCACATACACATTCCATTGAGAGACTTATGCTAAATCTATCATTTCTATATCCATGCATCTTGGAGCATCATATCAGTTCATTCTTTTAAGAGGAAGAATTTTTGAGGTGTCTTTAGAAGGAAGCAACAGTGACCATAAACATGAAGAACAAAGTGTTCACCATTTGCTTTCTTTCATAGGGTTGATTGCTCTGGGCGAAGGGTAGCTAGCTTGGACATGGATGGGGTCATCAAGGTGTGGTCTTTTAATCCTATAATGCAGACCAAAGCTTCATCCATTTCCAAATCTCAACTGCTTTCTCTGGAATGGGCAACCAAACGAGACAGGCTGGTAAGTAGTATGTGTACACTATTGAATTACTACTGATGTCCTTGGGGTGTTCTGTTATCTGGTGTCAGATGCTAAATTTAAAATGAGACTAAGGAAGCATGAAATGGAAAGAAGTCATAAAGTTTAAGGGATGATGAGGAACACAAGCCTTTAGGGTCAGAAGCAGAGTTGGGAATGGAAGTGTGTTCTGAATGAATGAGAAATTCAACATTATTTGCTTTGGTGATTGGAACAGAGGACTGGGAACCAAGATACCTGGGTTCTTTTTTTGGTGTCTGTTATGCTGTGGCCAACTGATTTAGCCACTTAATTACAGACTACAGGATAAAATTACTTTCTTTCAGGAATGCAAAAGGTGACTTAATTTTCATGAAGGACTTTGAGGTCAATCAGAGGAATGGCACTGTGGAATTGCAGAATGCTAGTGCTTATCTCACAGAAGAGCAGTCGGAATTTCCATTTAGTCCCTTCTCTTAAGTAACTTTACTGCCACCAGGCTTATAGCCTGTTCCAAGGGCACCTTGCATCATCCTGCTGAGGAAAGAATTCAGTAATGTGGGAATCTCCTATGACAGGAGTTCTATGTTAAATTTATGTTAAATTGTTGATTCCTTGCTTCCAGCTCTCAAATGCCAGCCATGGAACACTACCAGTAGTTCTGCTGATTGTATGGTTCACTTTTCTAATGATTATTAAGGAGATTTAATGTCATTTGGATCTTTCTTGTTTAGAAGCTGCTTCTGCTCCTTCTCATTTTATTATTTATTACTGTTATGGTGGGATTACATTTTAAAAGCAGTGGGGTAACATCTGGGGTTGAGCAGCAGGAGACCAAATTTCAAAGTAAGGAAGATTCAATGTGCTTAAGTTTCTTTATCACTAAAAGTCAGGGGAGATGCAGCATACCAACTGTACTGATGATGCATATATATTGGGCCTAGCTTAAGTTTCTGTCTCTCTCTCTGCTGGACAAGAGGGAGACATTGCTGTTTCTCTAGTTGTCCCCCAAGCAGGGTGAATACTTACACTGCAGGTTCCATGTCAGTCTTTTCTGTACCTCTGCTCTCCAATCCTAACCGGAGGACATCTTGTCATCTTCTTGGGGATAACTTATTCCACCTTGGGCACTGATCCTATTTCCAAAGTGACTACATGCTTTCCATTCCCACCTGAGAATAAAAACCAGTAGAATATAACCAGTCCCCTGGTGACATGTCCCATCCTAGGGTAGGATATGGAGTGGAGTGATATGTAGTTAGAATTGCATTTTCCTGTGGTGTTAATGATGGTGGGAAAGAGTTGTACTTTTCACTTGCAGTTTTACACAGGTTTTTTTTTTTCCTTTCCCTGTCCTGTATGCTGGCTTCAAGCTATTGCTGGGCAGTGGGGTTGGGACAGTTCGTCTCTATGACACTGAAGCCAAGAAGAATCTTTGCGAAATCACCATTGATGAAGAGATGCGCAGGTAACCCTTACAGGCCCTCCCATTCCTCTTGGTTTGTGGAGGAGCAGGTTGGCTTTCAAAGTTTTTCCTGCATACTTTGACTGATATTAAGCAACATCCTCTGAAGCAAGGACTGGCTATCTGCTCTTTTGTGAAACTGCTGTTGGGTAATGCAGTTATTGATGACAGTGCAAATTATTTCTCAGTGTTATCATGTTTCTTCTAGCCATCTGTAGATGGTTTTTCCAGAGTGCTTGTTTAAGCCTACAGACTTTAAACATTTGTAGGAAAGACTGAGACCGTATTGAAATAAAAAATGATTTCTGCACATCTCAACACACAAATTACCCCCACCACTACTGTATGAGTACATGTTTTTAACGTGCTTTGTATTTGTGCCTTCTGGCTACCCAGGGAGAAACCCCTCAGCACAGATTGTCCTTGCTAGCAAGCAAAGTGCTTTGCACAAAAATGTAAGTGGAGTTGCCAGGCCCAGGGCATCATGAGCCATAGAGAGATCTCATCCTTGTAAGGCCTTCTGTCACTGTTCATGGAGGGGGTTTTGCCATGTAGCTTCTCTGTGGGTGTAGGAAAGAGTGAGAAGTGGTGTGCAGAACCGCTTTCTAGGTTTCTCGTCTGAGAGGAGGTGAAGCTGACTGTGCCTGGGGACTGTGTTTCAGGATTCTCTCGCTTGCGTGCAGCCCAAGTGGTGCGTCTTTTGTCTGCTCTGCTGCAGCTCCGAGCCTCATCCCACAGCTGGAGTTTGCAGGCCCTGCTGTTGGAGGGAAGGGCGTGAACCAAGTCCCAGGGAAGCTGCTTCTATGGGACACCAAGACAATGAAGCAGCAGGTATTATCTTATTTCTTTCCTCCTTGAACCTACCCACTGACAACAGATGTCTTTCTCTCCTCACCTTGTTGTAGCTCCCCTCTTAATACTCCTTTTCCAGAAAACTCGCACCTGTTTAATGAGTCATTTGGGGAGAGGTAATTTTCCTATGGTGTTGTGTCAAGCAACTAGCAACACAGGACATAACATATTGTTCCTTTATTTATAAAGCTTGAGCTTAAAAGCTTATGTACTTTTGTTTTCCTCTCTCCCTAATTCCATCTCTATATAAAAAGGAGGAGCCTGGAACTCAAGTTTTTTTTAAATAGAAGGCTTATGGATTTTTTAGCTTATCTATCTTTTATTTAGATGTTTTAAAAAGTTATAACCTACTTTAAAATTTAGCATATTTTGTATTAAATTCTGCTTCCATTTTAAGCAGGTTTCTTTTTTAAGAGGAAACTATACAAACTTTGTAAAAATAAAAGCATTAATAGAATGAATGAATCTTGATACTTTTGCTTCTGCAGCTTCTCATGCAACTAATATGAAGTGAGAGGGGCATGCACTGAAGACTCGTCTGTGGCTCTCTAGGTAGCATTGATGCTGAGCTGCCTCAGCAAAATGTAGCTTTGGTTTTTGGTTGAAACATTTGGCCTGATTGTAGTGTTGTGCCAAATAATTGGTGTATGGCAATATGTTCATTTGATTTCTAAAGCATGTGTTGCTGTAATATCCAGAGGTTTGTATATACAATTTTGTGTGCAGGATGCTTCCAGGGGTAGGAGCATAGCTCTTTTTCTTCTCCAGAGCCCCAGTAAGAAGGGTCACCACATTCAAAAAGGAAGTTGTGGACATTGCCTATCCCATCTCTCTCAGTTGCCTGAGGAGGAGAGAGTTCTACACCATGCTCAAAGGAGGCAAATTCACTGTAATATTTGGCAGTCCTCATCCTCAGGGCTACCACCAAGGATATTAACTTGGCCAAAATGTCTTGATGAAATGCAGTGGGATGGACTGGCATATAGTAAAGGGCATCATGGGGTCTGGGTAGAGTGGGCTTAGTTATGGTGGGAGTTGCTAGGTGGCTAAACAAATGAACCCCTGTGGTACTAGGTCCTTTGCATATTTGCTCCATGAGAGGTTTGTAGGGACAGAAGTGCAGAGATCAGTTCAGTAATAGTGACTTTGCCTTTCAGCTCCAGTTTTCCCTTGATCCAGAGCCCATTGCCATAAACTGCACAGCCTTTAACCACAATGGCAACCTGCTGGTCACTGGGGCAGCAGATGGAATAATTCGTCTCTTTGGTAAGCAGGTTCTTGGACAGCAATCTGACTGCTTTTTTCCCCTTAGCAGTAGCTCCCAGAAGGCACAATAAACTAGAACCAATTTGCAGTGGCAGGTGTTAGGTGTCCCTCAAACTGCCTTAAGGTCTTTATCTTTCCCTTTTACCACCTAAGGGCAGGAGAGAGCTCTGTTTAATCTCTCCTCTGAAGTCTGGCATTTCTAGTAGTGCAGTAAGCACTAGTACAGTATTGGAATATCATTGGTGTGGGCTTGAGCTCTGCAGCAAAACTTCAGTTGGTAACCAGCTAGTTCAAAGATGTGTCATCTGTTTCCAGCTCATTCAGTCTGTACCACAACTAAGTGGAAACCTCAAGTGTTGCACAGTATCCTGTCTGAGAGCATGTAGGAAGATTGAAGTGACTTTATAAAGAACAAGCCCCAGGTTTTCTGAAACGTGTACCTTCTTTTTGGCAGTATCTGATGCAAGGTCCCTTGTTGAACCCCACTAGGAGCCAGAGACCTTCAGGCAGGTGACACATGTGACCATCTTCCCTTTTAAATGAGTTTTGGAGTATAAAAAGGAAAGAAAAATTGCACTTGATAGTCTCTGGGTTTGACCTAGTGATGAATTTGTGTAGACTACCAGCTGAGCCAGTCTTAGGATAGGCTGCCATCTTCTCAGCTTCCTCAATTACCCCTCCTCCCACCATAGGGCATGATTTTTCTAGCTTTCTGTATTTTTCTGCATATTGTACTTTTTCCTCCACTCTGCAAATTGTATCGTCTGTTATAGTAAATTGCATCAGTTGAAAGGAGGCATGTTAGGGCTCTTGTGTTCTGTACTTGAACCCCGTGTCATCCCACAGATGATTTGCCAAAAAAACTTGTGTTCTCCTAAATGCTGCCCAGGAGCAGTCAGGCTGTTTTAAAGAGAATTACTCCAGAGCAGCTGCTTTGTATTGCTGTCAGTGCCCTATCTTCCCTCCTGTGATGCCCTGAGCATGCAGTCCTATAAATCTAGAGGGAATATTGCTTTGAATACTATGTCTTTGTGGGTAACGAAGGAAAATATCTGTTTAGGAAGATGGGGTGGGATGGTTGGGTAAGAAACTAGTATGGGCAGAGAATGGGTAAGTACTGGAGTAATGCTTCACTGGTTGGTGAGGGCTGGCATTGACCCTGACAGTGAAAGAGCCACTTCTATGTTCCCCACCTCTGTGCATGATGAACATTCAATGATCACTCTTCCTTCAGATATGCAGCAGCATGAGTGCGCTATGAGCTGGAAGGCACATGATGGAGAGGTTCACTCTGTCGAGTTCAGCTATGATGAAAACACAGTTTACAGCATAGGAGAAGATGGAAAGGTAGGCTGCCTATGACAGTGAGAAGATGTTGGGACCCTGGATTTGAGCATGAGTAATATCCTTGTAACTGGGTGGTCTGTCCCCTTAAAAAGGGGGTAGTCAACCCTAGTAAGGATATTCAGCTGTGAGCCTTTGGGCTAAGAAGGGAGTGTCCCACTGGGAGCTTCAACCCCCAGAGGAGAGAGCTGAAAGTAAGCAACCTGTGAGGGAACAGTTGCAAGGAGAAAGGGAGCAGGTTGCAAGCTGAACAGCTTTCTGCACAGAGGGGCCAGGCTGCTATGCTGGGACCACAGCCAAAGGGCTCCCTCTCAGTGCCTGGGACAGAGCAGAAGGGTTTTGTTTTACTTGCTTGGTACTTAAAGACTTGTAGTTGGGAGGAGTGACTGAAGATCTCCTCAATGAGCAATACCTGTCTGCAGAAGCCAGCAGGCAAGACAGCCCACTTATAGTCCTGTTCTCAGCTCAACGAACTGCTCATCAGTGACATTGTTTCCTGGCTGCGTGCCAGTCCTCCCTACAGAGCTGGAGTGGAGGGGATCATCTACTGGGCATTCTGCTATTCCTGGGCCAGTATACTTCCCTAAGTGAGAACAAGTTTGATAGAGTGCTCACCCCTTGCCTTTTAGTGGATCAAACCAACACCTTAACGTTCATCTAGAAACCCATGTGCAACCAGTGCACAGCTTGTGCTGTCAGGGTAGAAGATGCTTGCCTATGCTGTCTAATACTAAGCAGCTCTGTGATGCTGGAAAAGTCTTTTTTTTTAATTCCAAAACAGATTATCATATATACAGACTACGCTAGCATGGAACCCCAGTATGAAGCAATGTTAAGACATTTTTCTAAAAGGTCTTCTCTAGATTGACCAAAAGTTCCAGGCTTGATACAGGAATTCCTTGTTAACATTCTTTAGCTTGTATGATGCAGCAGATTAGAGGATGCTGTTTTCCTTCTGGCCTATAAGAATCTATGAATAATGCTGAGCTTCTTTGTACCCCTGTAAAGAATTTTTTAACAAGAGGCTTTTATCCTTTCTCTTTTGCTTTTCTAGTTTATTCAGTGGAATATTCACAAAAGTGGCTCCAAAGTATCTGAATATGCTCTTCCCAGTGATGCCACAGGCCCTTTTGTGCTGTCAGGGTACAGCGGATACAAGCAAGTCCAAGTCCCACGAGGAAGACTTTTTGCCTTTGACTCTGAGGGAAACTACATGTTGACCTGTTCTTCCACTGGGGGTGTCATCTACAAGGTAACAGTTTGAAAAGTGACTGAGATGATTCGAACAGGTCAAAACAAGCTTCCTTATAGAAAACTGCAACCTTAGCTGCTTTTTTTTAAATAAAAATCTACCAGGGCTTGAGCCAGTAAAGACCCCAAAACAAGTAACTGAACTGTAAGCCTTCTGTGTCTTTGTTAAAATAGCTGATTTTTTTTTTTTAAGCAATTTTCCTTATTAGGAAGGGTATGGTGTGTGTTGGACAGGATACAGATTTATACTGGCTAGTGGTAGCTTAGTGCCAGGCTTGCAATTTAAGTTATATTTAGCTGGCTGGTGGTGTTTTTTACTTTGAGATTTCTACAATCCTTTGCTAGTTCAAGCATGAATCTTTCCTTTTTAGGGCATGGCCATTTTAAAGTGCAGCAAAGGAGAGAAATGGTTCATTTTTCTTGCCATGTATGTGTTGCTCAAAATCCCAATTTATCTTTAATGTATATTTGAAGTGTATGTGCTGATTATGACTCCCAGGCTTTAGATTCTCTTGAAGACAGGCTGTTGCTGCTCTGGAAACCTGCTTTATTAATGTCTTTTTTGTCTTCTACCTCTTGCAGTTGAACAGTGATGAGAAGATCCTGGAGAGCTGCCTCTCCCTGGGAGGTCACAGAGCCCCAGTGGTCACCGTGGACTGGAGCACAGCCATGGATTGTGGGACTTGCCTCACAGCCTCAATGGATGGAAAGATCAAATTAACAACTTTACTCGCTCAGAAATCATGACCTGGATGCCAGTGGTTGGGAAGAGAGATATGCATTGCAAAATCAGTGTTAACTACAAAGGAACAAACTACATAGAGGGGAAAGCAAACTACAATCTCTCTTCTCATTTTGACTTCACCTCAGACAAACTTTTCTTTATAAGCATCAAGCCACTGCTCAATAAGATGCTCTTTGGTTACTGGAACAGCAGCAGTACTATGGTCATTTTAGGATGTATGTTCTTTTCTGGCAACTGAGCTCCCTTGATTTTGGAGGCTCAAGTAGTATGTGGCTCTAATTCCTCGGGAGAGGGCAGATGGAGATAGGATGCAAATGGGGAAGAAAGTTGAAGAGCATTTGACACAAATGACTTGATGAAAATGTCTGTGTGAAACTAGCAGTGTTGTATTTTTTTTCTTAAAAGAAAATGTTTTCTTGCATTTGTGTGTGTGTGTGTGTGTATTGCTGCAGTGGATTAATGCATTAGGGCCAGAAAGTCATGGTTATGAGATCTGACAACACAGGCCATCAAAAGTTTATGCAGTGATCCCTGCATTTGGAGCACTTACCTATGGATTTAACTAAAGCAGGAGTGGCCAACCTACAGCATGTGCCCCACAAGTGGCACAGACAACCTTGATGAGTAGTAGGCAGCAGACTGGAGTGGGGGCAGGGAGCAAACAGCAGAGCAGCAGATCAAGCAGGGGGAGGGGACTCAAGTGGCACTCACAGAGGGTACAGGGCTAACTTGTGGCACACCTGCCAAAAAGAGGTTTGCCCTTACTGAACTTAAGAACATCAGACAGAACCTGATCTTGGATCTTTGATTCTTACCCAATGAATATGTGATTGTTAACAAGCTCAATAGCTCCAACAAAAGACAGAATAAGTCCATGCTCTGAATCAGTCAAAGTACAGATTTAGACATGGGTCTCCTACTCCCTAAAGTGGAGCCAGAGGGAAGGGCTTGTTCCTTGGGTCTCTACATAATGGGTGAGTGGGCCGGCCAAGCATGGGAGCCTCTATGGGGCATTATGTCGAGTGTAGACAGACCCATGGGGTTATGGTGGGAGCAGGGAACCACCGTTTCGGTGCAACATCACAGAGCATCTGCTCGGCTGACATAGCTGCCGGATGCTTACCCAACCGAAAATCCCCCGAGAGAGGAAGGGGAATGAACACTGATTTGCTGCTCTTCTAGCTGATCGCTTTTGCTCTGCTGTCTCCTACAGGATGGTGGGGAGGGATAGAGAATGGGCACTGCAGCGGAGCTGCCTTTCTCTCTGGGTGCTGCAGGAGTGAAACGTCAGCCTGCCTGCTCCCTGCGTGGGTGCATCACAAGGCCAGGAGAATGGAAAGGGCAACATAGCACCCTACCAGTCAGCTTTATAGCGGGGGAATCAGTCCTTTTGCAGCCTGTGTTTGAAACCTTTGTAGTCGCGGCTTCGAGCCCCCCCCAGCTGCCCAACAGGCTCTTGTATCCGCCGGAAGCTGCCAGCGGAGGAGGCTGGAGCGACTTCTCGGGCGAGCGAGGTCCTTGCGGCGGGAGAGGTTGGGGGAGGATGAGGCCCGAAGCACGTCTCGCTCTGCCCCGGCAGCGGGGCCGGCGGCTGACGTGCGGGTTGGGGGCGGGGTGCCCGCGGGCCCCGATCCCGCCCGGCGCTGCTAGGGGGCGGGGCGAGGCGAGGCGAGCTCGCCGCCTGCGGGCGTGGAGGCCGGGCCGCCCTGCCCTGCCCTGCGCTGCGTGGTGGCGGCGGCGATGGTGCAGTAGCAAGGCGCAGGCCAGGCTCCTTCCTCCGGGGCCGCTGCCCACGCCCGAGCGGCGGGCCTGAGGCCGGCGAGCGGGAGTCGGGCCTTGCGCGGGGAGCGGCCGGGGGCCTCGCTGCCGGGACATGGGGCGGGAGCCGCGCCCAGCCGCCTTGCCCCTGGCGGCCCTCAGCTCTGCGCGTCCCGTGCCCCTTTGCTGCGGGGTGGGGCCTTCAGCTCGCCCGCCTTTGGCACGGGGCAGCCGCGTGAGGTGTCGGGGGAGGGGCTGGGGTCTTGGGGGCCTCAGCACCAGGGTCTTCCTCGCGCCCAGGGGCCTGACCGCACGACCTGAGAGCAAGGGGGGTTTCAGGTGGTGAGAGCCAGCCTCTGTTTGTAGATGCGTGCCAGAGGAGGGGACAGGGGTGTGACTGCGCACTAGCAGTACAGATATATAGTCTTACAGGTGCTGACACTGTCTTCTTGAAGGCTCAGATCAAATGTGGTCTGTGCTTGCCTGGCAGGGGAAGTAGCATGGTCACCACAGTGGCTTCCTGGTTGCACTGGGGAAGACCACTCTGCTGGCATGGTATAGTACCCGCATAGGTAATGCATAGCTAACCTTGGCTTTATGCCCACTTTATGGAAATGGGGGACCTCCCTGGCTTGCCCTGGGACCTTACGGCTGAGGGCAAGCAAAACTCGGGGGCATCCGAATGAACCCCAAGCCTGCGGGCTTGGGCCTGCACGTAGGATGCCTGCCAGAAGATTTAGGAACATCTGAAGCCCCAGATGGGGGTAGGGGATGTTTGCCGGTAGTGGACTGGCTCTCAGATTTGGAATTTGTTCTGGATAATTGGCCTTGGACTATGGAAAATTATTTTAAAATAAAAGGTACTGCCTGCTTCCTTGCATCTGTCTGTCTGTCTGTCTTTCCACCTACCTAGCCAGCGTCTTCTCAAGACATTCATTGGGGGCCTCTTGTTCATTTCTTCCTGGTGGCACCTTAGCAGAGCGTTAATAAAGGCTGCTGTGTGAGAGTGTGCGTATGGTGCTAACCATTAGGACAGGTAGTCCTTACTTTGATCTTTGTGCCTGTGTCTTGATTGTGGGTAGCGTTTCCTTTTGCACATTACAAGAGATGGAGGCCTGTGCATCAACAGCAAAGAAGAGGGTCCTCCCCCCATGGATGATAGCAGGGGTGGCAGAGCAGAGAGAGACAATGCCGCCAGCAAGACCCAAGAGGAGGAAGAAGGCAGCTGAGGCAGGGTAAGTGCATTGTGCCATCTCTGATTATGTTGATTCAAATATGCTAAGCAAAATGGGGTCTGACTGATGCTGGGATAAGAAAATTCCAAGGAAGAAGGTACAGTTTTGTGAGTGATGTGGAGGCAGTGGCTTGTTAAGGGGCCTTCTGCCCTGCTTCAGACCTATAGGGATTCCCAGCCTGGTGGCTGGGGGCCATGTGATGGTAGGGTCCTGAGGTACAAAACAAAGGGCCCAAGTGCATAGATCTGATAGCACTTCACAGATGCCAAGGAGAGTCTTAGTGCTAGAGCCACAGCTGAATACCTCTTGCAATTTCACATTTGCTGTGAGCTAAATAATTCTTTGCTTTGCTCCCTGCATTCCCTGTCCCGCTGTGTTCCTGTTGTTGATCCTTGTTCCCACAGTTGGTGAAGTGTTTTGAGATTCCTCAGGGACAGTTAGCAGTGTAAGGTTTTAGGATGGTTATTGAAAGGCACAGGAAGAGC
The DNA here is from genome assembly GCF_030867095.1 of Alligator mississippiensis. Lineage (NCBI taxonomy): Eukaryota > Metazoa > Chordata > Crocodylia > Alligatoridae > Alligator > Alligator mississippiensis. The sequence continues at coordinate 91,253,699 of NC_081827.1, read as the reverse complement.
AGACCCAGAAGAGGTACCTAATTGCTGCTTGCAGCTGGTATATACAAGGAACAACTCAACTGCAGCCAGTGCACTTATGTTGGTGTAAGACTGAGAGAGAAGAGAATCTCACTCCTATTTCTGACTTCTTGTCTTTCAAAAACAGGAATTTTGGGAACAAAGGGGATTCCTGAAGCGAACCCTGTGTAGGATCCTGCCTGCTTTTTCCTACAATGTGCACACCTAGGGTGTTTCCAGAGGGGCAGCATTCACAGACAGGCTAGGGGCCTCATAGATAGAAACACCTGCTGTAACCCTCTACTCTTGTTCTCCTCTAACTCCTGCATGTGTGCAGAGAAGCAGCAGCTTTGCTTGGTTTTGTGGCTAGTCTCTGAGCAAGGCAAACAGTATCATTCCTACACCCTCGCCCTGCATCTTCTTTTTGGTGATCTGGTAGAGTGAACTCCCACAGATGTAGAAGTCTCAGTCTGAGCAGGGGGTAGTGAGAGGAGAGTAGAATGTGTTAACTTCCACCTGTTTTTTTTGTGCATTGCAGCTCAACATTCCCTATGTTATCACTGATTTTGGTGTCTCCTTTCTCTCTTTCCAGGACTGTGACTGTGTACTGTATGAATGAAGCAGAGCTGGTGACTGTGGCACTGGGGATACTGGCTGAGGTGAGCAGTGATGTCTATGGGCCTGTCTCCCTGCCTCATCAGGCTTTATCAAACTTCCACCAGTGCTTTTCCCCAGACTAATTTTAAAATGTCTGCACTGCGCCCCTTCCCTTAAGGAAACTTCCTTGCCAGGAAAGCTAAATAGAAACTTTTTCCTTTTTTCCCATCTACTCTATGTTAGTAACACCATAATTCAGTGTGAGAACTTGAGCATTCACCCTTGTTGAAGCTGTTGTGATGGAAGGGACAGCAGGGAGTGAACTAGGCCAGAGAAAGGAAGGGGCATCCATCTGGTTTAGGTACAGGATCCAATGACTGTATCATGCTTTGCCACAGCCTACTGGTTTGACCTTGGGCAAGTCACCTAATTTTTGGGCCTCAAGTTCCCTGTAAGTAAAATGCAGATGATTGAACTCTTCTATTTGGCTGGTGGGGAGATGACCAGGGACTAAGGTGATGGGGGCATTTAAGTGTCTATAAATAAATATGAGAAGGCAGGACAGCACCTCTGTTTCTGGGAGGAGTGTGCAGGGTAGGACCAGGAAGCGCTGTGGCAGGACTGGGTACTCCTGCCTCCTTTAAGTTTATTGGATAACCCTAACACAGGCAGGAGAGCTGGATAACCCTTACACAGGCAGGAGAGCATGCTTCACCCAGTTGCAGTGGCACCCTGGTTGAGAGCCATTGCTCTACTTGTTTCTGATCCTCTCCTGTTCCATCCTGAAGAGTCTTTAATTTCTCAGGAGATATAATATAAGAATTACCAACCACTTGAGGTCATTAAACAATCTGAAGCTTTTGTGACTGTAAAAATGTTAGCTGCAGGGTTCTCACCAAATTGCAGTTAGGTGCAAAACATTGGTCTCCAGTATGATTTCCCCTGAGGTTCCAGTGGGCCAGAGCAGTATTAATTTCTGGACCTACACTTCTGGATATGGAGTGTTGCCACTTTGGGGTGAAATAGCCAGATTTTAGATGATTATAGAAAGGGTTTCTATTTAGATAAGGCTTTATCTTTGAGACATGTTTTATGGGTGTGTACAATTATTTTATTTGCCAGAATTTGAAATGCAAGGAAAGAGAGGACAAAGTTTTGTCCGAAAGTGAAGAGGAGCAGGGATGCCAGCAGTTGCAGATTGATCCTCAGTGGAGTCCAGCATCTACAAATGGGTCCAGAACACTGAAGTCAGGCAGCAAGCCCCAGACTGAAGCTTTGGGCTGTGCTGACAGGACTGTGTCAGAGGATGAAGATGACGATGTTTTAAAATATGTCAGGGAGATATTTTTTACTTAAAGTCTGTTTTGCTGCTGCTGCTCCAATCAAAACTAATATAGCAGGAACCATTTTAGAGGACAGAAAGTGGGAAAGACCCACAAGGTTACTAGAATGATGGATCTAGAAATGATGACAGCAGAGATGCTTTTGGGAAGCCAGTGGTCTCTCTATACAAAGTGAACCTGGAACTCATAACAAGGCCTTGGAAAGACCCTTTGCTGGTTGTTGGCTCAGGGGAAGATGAACATTGGGATTTTTTGTTTGGAACATCAGAATTGCTTAAAGAGTTGGTTGTTTTTAAATAGCTCCTTTGACATTTCTTCCTCTTTTGTGGAAATGAAGTGAGCATGAAGAAAAGCTGAGAGTGCACATATGTATGAGAGTAAGCAGTTCCCATCCAGTCATGCCCTGAACTGAGCTTGCATGTTCATGACCAGAATATCTTGGAGATACCTTGGAGATGCTTATGACTTTGGCACCATCTTCTCCATTCTTAATACTCCTCCTAACCCCACTTGCAGAGTCCTTATTACCATTGGGCCCTCCCACCTCACTTAGAACTGTGGGACTTCCAAACTGGCAGTCTTTGCACGGGGGTCATGGAGACTGAATTCTTCTTAGCCCCAGGTTTTACCTTTCGAGTCAGTGTGAGGCAGGGTAGTGGAAGGTGTGCTGGGTTGTAGCCCTTGCTAACCCATGAGTTCTTTCTGCAGGCTGTCTTTTATCAACATTATGTTAAGTTTGATATCTCAACTTCTTATTTTTCAAATGAGTGTCTACTCTCTGGGAGCGTCTGGTGATGTCCCTGCTTGTGGGTGCTTTCTAGGCTATGGAAGGAGATGGGATTTCAAATAAAGTATACTATTGAGAACTTGGGCCAGTCGCATGGGTGGAGTAGGCAGCAGCAGCAAGTTGCCTGCCAGATAGCAAACTACTGTTTAACTCTGACCTTCAGACATTTGTCCCAGAGCATGCTGAAAGGGAATATCAGTGTGAAAGGAGGGAGTATTGAGGTAGGTGAGGGGAGCAGATTAGGTGTGTGAGTGTGTGCCCTCTTGTCCACCCAGCTGCATTAGAATTACCTTGACCTTGGGCTTGTCCTCCCCGCTCGCCTGCCAGGCCTTGATGGTATAATGGTATTCGAGGACTCTGAGCAGAGGTCAGTCTGGCAGGGACCATGGTCTTCTGCAGGGTTGCACCTCCCCTTTACCCTGCTCCTTTCCTCAGGTGTTTGGTCACTATTCTTTGTTGGTCAGGAGTGTGAGATACCTTGCAGAGTCTCTGCTCAAGCTCAGCCAGGTTATTTACCCTGTGGTTCTTTGGTCTAGGTTTCTTCTGGTTGAGCCTCTCCTTGGCTGAATTGATTGGGTTATACTCTACCCATCCTCTTTTCTCTCCTCTCCCTTTGTCATCATCTCTACTCCTTTCTTCTAGTGACTCTTTTAAGTTTCTGTGATTATTCATGAACTAGCTCCTTTCACACTTTCTGGTCTCTTCCAGCCTTACTTCAGGCCTTGTAGACTAAACCTCTTTTAACAGACTCAGTTGTAGGGAATTAGGGTTCTGTAACCATAGATCAAGGACAAAGGAGATCTTTCTCTCCATCTGGCCTGTATTTACACAGGGACAATAAATCAAAAGGTGAGATCTTTTACTCCTCAATTGTTTCTAATTCCAGTATACCTACACTCAAAAAAAGGTTTGATCACTCTTGCTTCCTTCCCAGTTCGAGGGTTCTGTTAGCTATCACTATCTGGTTTAAGCTCTGTTTTTCTTTTCTCTAGTGTGCCACACAAATCTCTCCTTTACTCTGGCCACCTCAACTTCTCTCAAGGTCCCACTTCACTCAGTGGGTCTGTTCTTTCCCTTCTCCCAGTCAGCTTCTACCAACTGTTCTATGGGTATTCCCCGCTTAGTCCTGGCTCTAAGGGCTTGCTGGGATGACCCCCATTACATTGCCATTCGCTGTTACTTAGCTTTCTGGGTGTGCAGAGAAGATCCTTACTCAGAGCTTGCCTGGGTTGTGATGCTCCGCGAGGTTTAGGCCAGTAGGATTCTCAGATTTGTTGGGTCTTCTTCCCTGGGCCAGCTGTCCACTCCCTGTTCCTGGAGATGCCAAACACCACACCTTTTTTGGAGTCTCCCTTTAAACTACCCGGTCTTCTGTCCAGGCCAGTCAGAGCTAGCTCCCTGGGGCACATGTTCTTCAGCCCCAGGTGCCTGCCTGTTTCCCTGGCTCTCCCTGGACCATTTCATCCGGTGCACTGGCGACGCACCACTTGTCTGGACCCAGCTGGGCAAGTTTCCTGACAGTGCAGCTGACTCAGTGGGGGTATAGCAGGGGCTTGGCCCCAGTCCCTGCTACAAGGTGGAATGAAGGCTTTCCCTCCTCCAAGCAGGAGGAGGAACTGGATGATGCTGATGCCCTGTTATTTTGGAACAGGGATTATGATTTTGGACTTTGTTGACTTCTCTGGCAAGGCTAGGTCATTACCAGGGGTCCTGGTTTTCTCAGATTAAAAAAACAAAAAAAACCCATGCAAATTCTCTGACAAAACCCCCAAACTCCGTTATTAAAATTAAAAGCCCCCTGCTGGTGCCTTTCACTGCCTCCAAAGCCCCCCCAGCCCTGCTGGTACTCCTCACTGCCCCACTCGTGCCTCTTGCCCCCCACCCACAGCCCTTGCCCTCCAGCCCTGCTGGAGGGGCCCCCAGCTGTCAGGGCTATGGGGCTGGGGACCCACGTCTGCAGCTCCCTGCCCCCAGCAGCAGGCAGCTGCAGCAGAAGCAGCATGGAGCCGAGTCCCCCACTGCTGCTGTCTATTATATTTTATATGTACTATATTTGAAGAGGCACACCCAAGGCTCCTGGTATAGGGAACAAGAAGGCCAAACTACTCTTGCTCTTTCCCTATTTGAACTGTTCCAGAGGCTGAAATGTTCCATAAGTAGAAACCAAGGGACGGGGCATTGCCTTAAGCCACAGTCACAGCTGACTCGAGCTACAGAAAGAATTCCATGGTTTCTGCTGACAGCTATACACTCATTTTTAAATATACCAGGCCATTCAGTTCTTGCAAATAGTGCATATGCAAACCAAAATGATAGGTTAACTAACAAAGATTAATTGCAATAACTTGAGCCCAGATTGTCAAAACTATTCAGACATTTCTCTTCCATTCAGCCAACTGATTTGATATTAGTAGAAGTGAGGCAGGTGCTTGAATGCCTTCAGTAATTTGAGCTCCATTGTTTAGCTGTGCTGAACATAACTAATAAACTGACAAGATATTTCTAGCTTCTGAAGTGGCACTGAAGACTAAGTCTCCTGAAGGAGTTCAGTGGTATCAAAAAAAGGCTTCTCTTTACTCCCAATTGTAGCAGTTCAACTATTTGCAGAGGAAGAGAAGGAGACCAAGTTGGACTGGAAAAGAGCAGCATAGAAGATAATAAGGAGTGTGGGAGTGGGAGGGTGCATTCTAAGACCACTACAAATGGGGAGGAGGCTGGATGGAGGGCTACCTCTGACTACTCATGTTGTAGAGAGTGCTTGTGAAGCCAGCCTTTTGATGTGGTCCTCTGGCCATCACCTATTGTGTAAAGCATTAGCTGATCAGATGTTCCTGTGAAGGTATGGTATCATGTGACATTCTGTATTATGAGTTGTGTGTGCATCACAGGATAGCTCTGGTAGAGCTGAAGATGTGGCAAACTCAGGCATGCAAGAGCAAAGCATGCTAGTGGCATTTTGGACCAATCTAAGGGCCAGATTTGAGAAGACTGCAAAAACTAGAGTGGTAATTTCTCACAAGGCACTGTGTTGCACGCAGTGTGAATTAAAAACAAGCAGAAATCTTAAGCAGGGGATAAGGCACAACACTGCTTTTATTGGAACATAAAATATACAACATGAAAAGAAAAAAAACAGTAAGGATGTTTGCTTCACTCATCACCATGCATACACATTCATTCATTCATTCATTCATTCATACAAGAAAGACAAGTGCACACACACAAATAGTTAGACAGTCCTGCAAAGGTTAAGGTGTTACCAAGTTCTAAAGTTGCTCAGGTCAGTCTGGTGGCCAGCCAGACTGACAATGAGAGATGGAGTCAGGTCTTGTTGGACACACCCAAAACTCCTTGCAGGTGGAAAAGACCCAAAGCCTTGTCTTCATGTTCATTCTTTATAGGGATCACTGTCCATACAAGCCTATGGATTCCTCCGAGTGAGACATGAAGGTCATCCTTGTCCTGTTGGCAGGCTGGGAGTGGTAGGATATGATCTTCTGGCTTTGTGGTCTGCAGTCTTCAGGGGGGTCGTTGCTTGTAGTCTTTAGCCATCAGGGTGAAGCATGATCTAGTATTCGGTAATCCTGAACTGATTCAATGTCACTGCAGCCTTAAACCGTTAAACCACAAAAGACTATCTTCGCCTGGTGCAAGAGAACTGTCTTCCTTCACATTGTCACATACATACATCATTCACCCTTTCATTACCTCTTTCCACATACATCAGACATACTGAAAACCCTTACACAAGCAATTTTCCTTATACTAAATTTAAGTTATAAAGTAATAAGTCCAATAGATCAAATGTGTCTAACATCATGAGACCAATATATTTATGCTAAGCAATAAGAAATTTAAAAACAGATGGTTAATTCCAGACCGCTAATGATGACTGATCAAATTATTATATAAAGTAAATCATAACTAGATTATTTTACTGGTTAAATATTTCATTATATAAAAGTATAAGCAATCAAAGTGTCGTGGAAACACACGCAGCATACTTTTGGGTCAGGTCAGCAGAAGCTTTTATTCAAAAGAAACTACAGCTGTAGGGGGAGTTCCAAAGTGACATGGATTTCCCAAGCACTTGGAAGGGGTCCCCCCCCGAGCAAAATCAGGAGGCTTATATACTTTTTAACAGTTGCTTACAACTCACGTGATCATATAGTGAAATTAGCATGAAAAGCGGCTATAATATTACTTCATTATTTCTTTGCTGTAATCAGGATGGGAACTAATGGGGGAGGCGAGGTTAGTTCACAAACCTCCTTGCACCTGGAAATTAACTTTGTATATACTTTTTTTTTTTGCTACCTTCAAGGCCACGGTGAGCAAAGCAGTTGCAGAGGAGTTACAAAGAACAAATACTTGCCCTTATCTGTTCTACTGTACAGAGCCAGCAATTCTACACAAAGCGGTTATGTCATCTTATAACTAAAATAAAGTTTAAGTCATATATTTTTTCTGATTCCACGAAAGCAATTATAGTTACTGTCATGCCGACTATGGAAAGGCACCTGTGGTATGTCTCCCTCTCCCTCTTCAGACTTGCAAGGGTGGAAGTTGCTCCTCAGGGGAAGAGCTGCCCCTGATAAGATTATTCTTCACCCACTTGAGATATGTAGCTGCAGCAACCAGCTGGAGCACCAGCAGAACCTGAGCCCCAGCTAATGCTATGAAAGCTCCAGAAAGCTCAGAGACCTGTATCCAAGGCCAGACCTGAAACAAAAACAAGCTAAGGCCACCAGATAACATTATGGTTGTGATGCCCAGCATCGTAAGGATCACTTCCCATTTCGTTCTGTCATTACTATACTGTACATGCACAATGAGAGGTAATGAAAAGAGACAGATAACCAGGGGAGAATATACAAAGAACCTTGCCACCGCTATTGCAGCCTGGTGAATGTCTATCTTCTCAAAGTCCTTGATCATCAGGCATTGCAGGTCTTCAATCATCTCATTCCACAGGCAGAAGTTGTAAAAGCCAATTCTTTTATTAGGAAGGTTGACAATGTTTCCAGCTTCCACCAAAAGGGCATAAGCCATCAGGGCAACAGACCCCACAGCCAGAAAGAAAATAATCAGAAGGAGCAGATACATCAACTTTTTCTGGCAAAATAGGACCATTCTGGTTGCTCTGCTGGGTCCTTGATACTTCAGTAGTGCTCTCTTCAGAGAGACCTGCTGTGAGACATGAACAGAGAGAACCTTCAATTTCAGTGTATATGCCACAGGTACCACTATTTTCTTCTACATAGCACACCAGAGTGAGTGCTAATGCCCTCTTTTAGGACTAGTCTGCTAGAGGATAACAGCCTAAGGGCTAGTTCATTCTGTGAGATTAAGTGGTAGGATTTAATACTGTAGTGCTAGAGATTTAAGGATCAAATGCTGCTAATGACCTATACGAGGAGTTGTTAAGGAATCCTTATGGCTGAAGCTGAGGCAGCAATAGCAAAGTGTAAAAAACAGGAAAGGTACAGGAAATGACAATATCCTTGCTGAATTTGTAAAACAGGGATGAGTGATAAATGACTGGGATCCTTCCTAAGATCTGTAACATTAAATGGCAGCCTGGAAACTGGCCGAGCAATAGACAAGATTGATAGTGATAATTCAATTCTCACAAGTTTGTGAGATTGCAGTAAGCTTCTGAGAATGCAGTAAGTGCAGAACTATAGGCCTGATTAGTTACCCAAGCAAAGTACTACTACACATTTTGCCGAGTTAATTGAAGCCATGGATAGAAAATATAATACCAGCAGGACAGGCAGGTTTCACAAAAGACCTTAATACACCTGAGAAGATTTGCAATTTGAGAATACTTTGCATAAAGTGTATTGGCTACCAAATGGAAATACATTACAACTAGAAAAACAAGAAACGTTGATTGTGTTTGGCTTTATGGGGATTTGTGACAAAGCATAATATCAATCCAGGGAGTATGTATACTATCACATCACTCTACAGCAACTCTTCTTATTTTTTTTTCTCATCAGGGAGTTACCTTATGGGAAGAATTTAAGATTTACATTGATGTAAGATAGGTGGGCATTTTCTTTTCTCTTCAGATGCACTTGAACACTTCAATAGGTTAGTATCAACTGTAGGTAGAAGAGACCACTAGAGATTATGTAGTCCAATGCACTGCTCAAAAGCAGAATCATCCCTATCTAAACTATTCTAGACAAGTGTTTGTATAACTAATTTGTAAAACTACGCAAACACCTTTCGCACAACTGCAAGGGACACTGCCCACCCCTGCCTCCCCTAAGAACTCCCTAATTTGCCACAGGTAAAATAGGAGGACAAGGGCATTATAAAGGTCCTGCAGCTGAAAGCATTGTTAAAATACACTGGAGAGATCCAAGGAAGAGGACCATGTCCCCTACTAGAGGAAGGCAAAAGATAAAAGCAAGCTGATCAGGATCAGTAAGGGAACTGGCAGAATTAACACAGGGCCTAAACACTATAGCAATATTTCATGAAATGGAGATCACCGTGGGCAAAAGAAATATCAGGTCTGTGGATGTACATGGCAATATAGATACATACATTCAAAAGGGAGGCATCCTGAAAAATTAAACTTTTAAAATATTTGAAGTCAAATCTCTCAGAAAACTGTAGATCAGACACAGAGGTACAGACAAGAATTTCAATGGCAACAGTAGTACAAGGAAAACTGTTTAAGGTCTTGAAGGACAAGGATCTCTATCAAAATAAGGATCTGTCTTTTTAGATTAATGGCAATATCAACAAGCTATATGCACATTTGAAAGCTGGACCCCAAATGTAGGTGTAAAAAGACAAACACAAGACTTTGAAATGAAGTACTACAGATGACTCTTAAAGATACTGTATGCAATTCATAGGACAAATCAAAGAGGCAGCTGGAACTGCTGCTGGAACTTCGCAACTGCTGTTGGAAAATAAGAAAGCCTCCTTGACATAATTCAGATGTAGAGATGTTATGAGACGTCCTCATTTGGCCAGCACCATACTTCAAGTAAGAGAAAACAGAAGGAGAAGAAGAGGTCAACCAAGCAATATGTGAATAGATAATATTAGTAAATGGACAGAAAAGACCAGAACCAATCTTGCTTACTTGGTGGGGGGGAAAAAAAAAGTCTAGCATAGAAAGAGGTCAGAAGGGAACTCTGACAATATCCTGTGACCTTAGACATTATGGGAAACAGAGTGACTTGGGAATTTGGCTAGATGAATGGGTAAGATATATATAATTACATGGAGAACAAGTGAGTTGCGTGTTGATATAGAATTCAACCTTCCTTACTGGCTTCAGCACTAATTATGTATCCTATTTCAAAACATGCCAGCCAGGATCCTGCTAATATAGTACCACATAGAAAAGGAGTTATGAATACAAAACCATACCTCTACCTTAGTCCTAAAACAATAGATTAAAGAGTCAAATAAACTGCAAGTCCTAGTTACACTTAGGGTTAATGCAACTGTTACACTAGAAAACTGGCCTGTCATGCTCAATGGGACAGGGGAAAGGAGGAAGCATTTATAGTTTCATTGTAAAGACCTACTAAATTCAGTCTAAATTCAGATAGTTGTAGGGGAGTAACATGAACAGAAGTTCCTCCAGGTAGAAGCTTCTAGGGAGATGCTTTGTGCATGGACAATGAGTCAGTTTTTAGGTCAGGTTAACTATTAAGTTAACTATCAAGCTTGACAACAAGGTCCTCTGTGTGTTACATGCCTTAGGGAAGATGACAGTAGCAGCTATTCTGGGAAACACTTATTTTTAATAGAACTGAAAGCAAAAGTGTATGAATCATCATTCATGAGAAACAAACACAAGGGTGATAAGCAATTTGAACTTTGGACTGGAGTACAGGTCTACAAGAGGTCTCAGTGGGATTTAGGCAGAATTTGAATACCTATGTCTTAATTTCAGATCCTTAATCTTCCCCCCCCCCCACACACATATGCACACATTCAACTGCTGCCTAATCCTAGAAGCACTTAAGTGCCTAAATAGTTGATATTAAGGATCTCTTGCACCTAAAATTTTGCTTCTAGACATACCCAGAATACCACAGTCTTAATTGGGCTGAACAGCTTACCTTAAATGTGAGCACTTACACCCTGTTGAAGTCCACCAAAGTACAGATTCCTCTGCCTATCTTGCCTGAGGGCCTTGATTCCATAGGTGTGATCCGAACACTGTCCAGGCTCTGGCCAAAATGTGGTGGCAGTGACTCTGTTGCCTGCTGATCAGGGCACTCACCTGGGTGAGGACAGCTCTGGGTTCCATACCCTGATCCAAGCACTATGTTTGTATTTTGCATTAAACAGGTTTGGATACAGATACAGAAGTACTTTCTGAAGTAGGGACTACGACCTTGACTCCCCCATGAGAATACCCCTTCTCAGCAGGCTGGAGTAATGTACGTACACTGCCTAGCTCTTCCTGACTCAATGATTAATAATGCTATGCAAAGTCAAACAGGTTGAACAGGAGTGATGGAGGGTGCCCCCCACCAGCCTAGCCTCTAGTCCGGTAATGAAAGCAGTCTCCTGGGAGATGTGGCTTGCAATTCCCTGAGACTGAGGTGGGCCCTGAGCTTAGGTTTCTTAGATCCCAGGTAAGGGCTCTAAGCACTGAAATATTTATGGATGGAATGGGTTGATGTGGCATGGTCTTCATACTGTGTTTTGAAAGAAGGTTGACCCTGCTCTGTATCCATCAGAGATAATGTAAGCACCCACATTCAGGATAGAGTTCTAGGCTGTGAATCCAGAGCTACACTTCCTGGTAGGGCTGAGAACAGTGCCCAAGCCCTGGAGAGGGATGGGATTTAAAATTTACACCTCTCCTCAGTGTTTTTTTGTTGGCTAGATCAGGGGTCTTCTCATTCATTGTATGGGCCCATTCTAAGGCACTTAAGCTTCCGATACAATGCACAGGGAGAGTTAAGTGCCTAACTTAGGCTGTGGATTCTGATAAAGCAGCAGAGTAGATGGGAAGTACCTAAAAACCAGGTGCCTCCACTGCATGTCACAGTTCCTGAGACCCAATCTCAATGTGGGGTCTAGGAATCAAGGAAGAGGGAGCTGTGGAAATATTGGAAATATACTGGATGGGAGGGCTGTGCAAAGCTTTGGATCATGATGCAGAGATGATATGGATGATTTGGAGTCCAAATCTAATTGCTGGAAGCTTTAGGCTTTCCAAATAGATTTGGAGCTGATTCGGCCATAGAGTATAATGGGGATCAATTAAATATCTATAACTTTGTTGTCTTTTGACTGATTTAGATGAAACTTGCACAGATGGTAGGCCCTACTGAGAGCATGACCCATGACAAGTTTCAAGGTGATAAGTGAAGGGGTTTCTGGGAAACCACACTTCAAAGTCCTGAAAGCAAAACACACATTACATGTATGTGTTAAGCCACAGTGGGGTCAAAACTGCAGGGATGGTAGCCCCTGCAGAGGGCACAAATCCTGCCAAGTTTCAAGGAGGTAGGTTCAAGGGTTTGGGGAGAACTGCACTTCAAGCCGCAGACAAGCAAGACTCATGACATGGGTGACACTGTGTGTTAAGGCGCAGCAGGGTGAAAGCTGCAGGGATGGTGGCCCCTGCTGTGGCCACAAAGCCTGCCAGCTGTTGAGGAGATGGGTGCAAGGCTTCTGGGTTCTGGGGCCCTGAACCTCTAGCTGCTGACAGGCAAAACTTGTGACATGGGTGCTTGTGCAACTGTGTCCATCTTGGGGCATGGGTGGTGGGGGACTATGGCAGGCCTGGCTGCTAGGCTACTGTGTTACCAATCAATCATGATTCACTCGGTGACCAGCTCAATACACAGTAGCCAGCTAATGTAATGAGTTAATGAGCAAGGATTAATGCCTGGAAAACCACAGACTAAAGAGAGGAAATAATCAATACAGACCATCAACTGCACCAAGACAGGCACAGTCAGTTGCACAAGCACCCATGTCACAAGTTTTGTCTGCCAGCAGCTAGGGGTGCAGGGCCCCAGGCCCCCCCTGCACCGATCTCCTTGAGAGCTGGCAGGCTTGGTGGCCTCAGCAGGGGCTAGCAGGTCTGCAGTGTTCACCTCACTGTGCCTTAACACACACAGGGTCATCTATGTCATGAGTTTTACCTGTTAGCAGCCAGAGGTGCAGGGCCTCAGAAGCCAGACTCCCCCTGCACCTATCACCTTGAAACTTGGCAGGCTTTGTGGTCTCAGCAGGAGTGATCACCCTGCAGTTCTCACCCCGCTGTGGCATAACATATACACATGACATGAGTTTTGCTTTCAAGAATTTGGGGTGCAGTTTTCCCCAAACCCCACCACACCCATCTCCTTGAAGCATGGCAGGCATCATGATCTCATCAGAGGCTACCACTCCTACAAGTTTCATCCAAATCAGACAAAAACCAACAAAGTTATAGATATTTCATCGATTCTCCATTATACCTTATGGCCGGATCACTGAAGTGGCTCCGAAGCTTTGGAGCTGATTCGGCTGAATCGAAGTGGGAAACTGATCCGGAGCTGTGAATTGGATTGCTGGCATCTGAAATCGGCTGGATCCGAAGCCGAATCGAATACCTACCTATTCGCACAGGCCTACTAGACAGACAAACCTCTAATGGCAGTTCTTCTTGGCAGACGTTACTCTCTGCTTCTCTAGTTCTAGAGACTAGGTTTCCTTTCAGTTGTACTTTCTGGGTTCTCTCTTTAGGCTGAAAGACAAAAATCAGAGGTAAGGAGAAGCTCCCCAGCCAGTCTACTCAGGGAAGGGTGATCAGTAAAAGCAGCCTACTTGTTCCAGGCCCTCAAGAGTTTAGGGATCACTTGCTCTTTGGGTCTTCAAGGTGTCATAAGTAAGCAGGAGCTTGGACCTGCTTACTCTGCATTTGGCTTTGAGCAGTCTACAGAGAAAGGATTAATCTCAAGCACCCCACTTCCCTTACAGAATTTCTCTTTGGGAAGTCATCCTCTTGCAGGTTTCCACCCTCAGATGACTGCTTCTTAAATCATCATTTTCCCACCAGGGCAGAAGACTCAGCTTCCCATTAATAACACTTGTCACTGTTCGGGAAGTTGAGGCACACATTCCACCCTTTTCCTAGAGGCTGTAGGTTTTAGCAGAGCTAGGAGACATGGTTAAAACTTTTCAACTACTGGACCAAGCCATGGTTTCAATGTGCCATGGAAAAATTATACTGTAAGCAGATCCCTGGCCATAACTGCAGCACAGATGCTCCTGGAGGGTGTTCAATACTCTCAGGATCTATACCAAGACACCTGGACAAGGGCTGGAACCCCAATCTCCCACATACAAGGGTAATGTAAGACCTAATCTGAACATTGTATCAAATACTGACCCATAGCTTTCTTCATATTATTTATTCATAGAGGTTTAACATCTAAGGGAACATTTCTTTCCTACCTCCCTTGCCCCCCGTGCCTTCTTCTCCCCTATCAGGGACTTATTTCTTTAGGATCACACATCATTGTAACACAAGTACCCCAAATCTATCTGTTCTCCAAGAAAACCCCTACCCAATCAATACCTCACTTCAGCTTCCTAAGGTCTCTCTTGGAGCTCTTCTTCAAGACACGCTTCTGGAAAGTCCTGAATGGTATGGCACACTCACCAAGGGCCTGCATTTCACTATAACAAAACACAAAGATTCAAAGACATCAGAAATTTGTGAACAATTAAACCCATAGCCCACCTCACTGGGAAATAAAGGAGCATGTCTGAACTGAAAAGAATAATAGATCCCAAATCATTTCCAACCCGGAGCCCCCAAAGTACCATCCCCTCAACAGCAGATGCCTCATCCACACCAGCTCTACAACCCCACGGCAGCCGAGCACTTGCTCTTTTGTTGTTGTTTACTGTGACACCCCATCATCTTTTAGAGTGGACAGGTAAAAGCTTCCATATGCAACCAGCCCTCGCAGCCAGGCTCTCTCTCACCCTTCCCTACACACTGGTTAGAATCTTACAGATTTGAATGCACATCAAACTAGAAAAGTCCAACTTTAGTGTAAATCACCTGCTGGAATAACAGGGAAAGGGGACCTGAGGTTCCTTGCTTCCCATACAGCTCAGCAAACTTCTGGGAATTTATATATAAAATAACACTTTTCATTCTTAAGTTAGTCACGTAATATGTGACACTGAAGCCAATGCTGAGTTAGAAGGTAGCTGTCCCTACTGTACACCACAGCTGGGGAGAGGAAGGAACATAAGGGCTCAGATGACAAGGCTTATATACAAATAAGCCATCTACTCTTTAATAAGCATACAGCTCATAGAGGAGCTTGGTCTCACTTGAAAGAGAAACCTTTATTTAATAAATTTAGCATATCTAAATTCATACCAGCCTTGATGCCAACTCCAGCTCTGGTGCCAAGGGGATGCAGGAAGCTCATGTCCCCAGAAATAGCAGCCCTGCTTATCACAAACAAGCAGCCCTATTGCTTCTTGCCTTGACAGGAAGACAGAGGAAGCAGTTAGCTGACTTATAGCATGTGTATTGATATGCTAACCTCCAATGAACATTAACAGGCTAAGCAGGAGATGGGAGAGAGGGGAAGAGTGCCCAGGGGTGGATCCTTCTGGACTGGATCACACCTCAAGAGATTCCCCTTGTTTCCCTTCAGTGCTCAAAGACATATCCCTTCCTCTCCCCATCCTTCTCTTGCTGCTGCTTTCTGTGCTGTCTTGGGGGCACAGGAAGCTTTAGAGCCTATCTGGCCTACTCCAGCCAAGCTGTACAGAGGCTGGGCTCAGCTGGGACAGTGGCAACAGCAACCATGATGGAGGAGGGTGTTCCCTCTTATGCCTGCTCCTGGAGGGACTGGGCAGGGAGGGGAAACCCACCCACCCACATATCACCATTGCTGCCATTGTGTTGCATTCCCAACTGAGCCCAGGCCCTACTCATCCCATCTGGAATGGGCAGAAGCTGCTCTGAAGCTCTCCCTGCCCTGGGAGGAAAACATCGGGGCCAGGTGGGGTAGTGGGGAATGGAAGGGAAGGATCTTGCCTCTAAGCATGGAGGGGAAGTGAGGGGATTCTTCTGTGGTGTGCTCAGAACCTCATCTGCCACTGATCTGCAATAGAAAGTATCCTGCAAATTCACTGTAACCCTTTGACATCCATCTCTTCTCACTGCCTCCTGCCCCATTCTCTTTCTAAAGTAGTGGCAGCACTGCTTCTTGCCTCCAGTCTTTGCCAGATCATTCTGGATCCAAAAGGAGCCTGCATTCTGGGACTAATTAATGATAGTTTCTGTTACAGTCACCTCCCAGCATCTAGATCAGTTCAGGGGCCAAACAGCAATAAAAGTTGCAGCTGGTAGGTGTACTGCATGCAATGGTGTGTTTGTATCACTCCTCAAAAGGGTGGGAGTACTGGGATGCATGGATATGAGCTGTGTGCTTGATTTTCAAGAGTGTGCTGCTGCTGGTGATATACTCAGTTGTTGGTCATGGTCATAAGCAACAGCAGATGACAGAGTCTCAATGCCTAGAGGTGGGAATTGATCTGCTGACTTGAAGCTTACCAGCATTTTCTTCTCCCAGCCTGACTAGATTTTAACATTAGCATCCTGTTAGTACTGATCTACTATAAGGAAAATTTTCAAATGGGGTATGTCCAGTACTAAGCAGTACTACCTCCACAGACTACCACTCCCTGCCTCAATCTCACCTGCTGCCCCACAGCTCCCCTACCCCTCATCCCAGTCCTGCTTGCCTATGTTTTCAGTAGGAAATGCTGAATGCTTAGCCTCAGCTCCCTTTAAGGAGTTAGATGCCTAGCACTGAGCTTCAGGAAGGTGTGTCCTTCTATCAAGATTCACATCCATGAAACCTATCCTGGGAGTTTAGCACCTCAGCCCTTTTCCCCAAGAGCCCAGCAACCACAGGAGGTAGTGATGCCTGAGAAGATTTGAACCTATATCTCCCATGTGAATCCCTTTGCCCCTTTTGGGTGGGGTGGGGTGGGGGCTCCTTTGATATCTGTTATTGAAGTTGTTCCACTTTGTCTTGAATACTACCTGCAGCTTCTCCCCTGATGGAGCAGCAGGGCTCTGGGCAGTTCCTGCCCCAGCATGTGGATGGGAGGAGGGCATGGGGTGGGAGCAGGTGGGGCTCAGTCCCATATGGAGCACCATGTGGACAGCCATGGGCTGAATGAGGGGTGAGGAGTATGGACCACACCTGCACAGCCCAGGCTAGCTCTGCTGCACGCACCCCCACGTCCTCCTCCCTTCACCGCTGGTAAGCTTCCAGGACCTAGCCCACAGGCAGTCCCCCCCGGCACATGTACTCTACACCTCCCACCCCCTTTTATTATGCAGCTCACCTCTATATACACTACACACAAAAAAATTCAGAAAAAGATTTTAAAAATAAAATTAAAATATGTTATAGTAGATATTTGATTTTTAGTGTATGATTTGTTTTTTATCTATAATTTCTCAAAATGATTATTTCTGAAAGATTTTGTGTGTGTGTCCCTCAACAGCTTACCAAAACTCTTCAAATGGCCCACCAGCCAAAATAATTGCCCACCCCTGCTCTCAATCATATACCTAAAGGGTTGAGCTAACACCTCACTGCTCCATGGAGGTAATACTGTCAAGAGACTCTGGTGCAGTGGGCCAGCTGGACCAAAAAAAGTTGTTTGTTGGTCCCAGCCCCTGCAGCACACTGCAGTATACCGGAGTCTTTAATGACTTTGGCACTTACGACATGTTTTATTTAGCAAGCATTGCTGTGCAGCTGCTCAGAAAACTTTTAAACTCATAGTAACACTTACTCTGATCTAAAATAAAACAGATTCTAAGTGCAAAACGCACAAAGGCCTTATAGATATCCTCTTACTGCTGCTGAAAGGCTTTTGTGTTTGAGATTCCTGTAAATGACAGTAGGTTTCTCTTTCACTGATGTTGCATGCATTTAAGCAAACAAAACTTGTCTGCCTTTAAGCAAAAGAAGAACTTGTACGTGATTAGTAAGGTGTTGTTTCTTTATTCCTTTTTTTTTTTTTTGCCCAGGTCTTGCTTACAGTGCAAAGAACAGATTAAGCAAGGAAGATAGGAAAATGAAAGACCAGTCAGCAACTGAAAACTACAATAAAACACGTCCTTAGTGTAATGTGTGACCAGACCCTGAGCTTGAGAGCTACCTTTGGTATGTCTGTCTGGCAGTTCATTGTACCATGTAGACACCATGAAGTACCTAGGCAATTTAGGTGCCTCTGTGGTTAAGGCAGCAGCTGAATGTAGGGTTTCAGGATTTCATTTATAACTTAATGCTAGATAGCTAAGCAAGGTGCCTATAGACATGCAGGGAGGATGTTCTGACATGTTATAATTACAGTCCATTGGAGCAGATTCGATTAATGGAGTCTGCTGGAGCATGCTAATTAGCATGCCCCTAGCAGCCTCCATGTCTCGTATACTAGCATGCCTATACTTCAAAATGGCACAGGGGGCGCTTTAACTAAAGCTAATTCGACAAGCTTTAGTTGAGCTTTAGTTAAAGCACCCTCGTACCATTTTGAAATGCGGGATGCTGATACATAGGACGGTACAGGCACTTTAATTACATGGGATGGTGCAGGCCTGATCCAAAGCCCACAGATAGGGATCCAGATTTATCTGGTGTAAATCAGCTCAGAGGTTTAACTGGCCAGTATTGTGCCCTAGATGGCAGCAGCAGTGCACATTTCAGGGGCCAGAGGTTCCCCTTTTTGCAGCTGACATGCATGCTGAGTGGCCAAAAAATCATTGTTTTTCTGTGACAAAATAGGAGGTAACATCCCCTCTAGTAGCAGCAGCAAAACGCCAGGTGCTGTTTCTCTGTCCTCTCTACTGCTTGAGCCAGAGCTCCTGAAAGGTTGAGGGAGGGATGGCCAGGTGATGTTTCCCCTTTAGCTCCATGCCAGCGCCCCACCTGTAGGCAGTGCTCTCCCACCCATTTTAATGTGACTGAGTCAGCTGATTTCAGTCCTCTGCTTTTGATGTAATACTTTTTGTTACCACTTAATTTGCTCAGTTGCATCAGCTGCCTAGTTCCATAGGGTGCTTACATAAGTTACATTTTTCACAAGACTGGGCCCCTGAAAGTGCTCTACAGTTGCGATGTAACACATGTGGTTGGCTACAGAGGACTTGTAAAATGGCTGATCATGTAAAAAAGTAACCCTGGTCAAATGAGGTATTAGATGAAGGTGTTCTAAAGCAGAGCACCTTAGGGAATTTGTGTTCCCTCCAGGGTTAATTTTTCACACTTTGTAGGGCTGGGCTGGTGCTCAAGTTGGTGACTACCAGCCTAGACCCAACCCTGTGGTTGTCAGTGGGGGAGGGAAGGAGAGGAGAAAAAGGGGAGGGGTAGAGGAGGGATCAGCATGGAGCTGTTGGTTGCTTTGCCTGGCTGGAGCTGAGGGGCAGTGGGGTGGAATACAGCCCCCTCACCTTTTGCCCCCCCCAGCTATAGTATTGGGGTATAGTTGGGCCGGGCCACCTCACCTTCCCCGCTCCAGCTCCAGCCTGGAAAAGCTACTGGCAGCTCTGTGATGCTCCCTTTCTTTCCCCCTCTCTCCCCTGTTGACAGCCCCAGAGCTGGAGGGTGCGGGGCAGGCTGGGGGGAGGGATGGTTTGGCAGTGTCCTTGGAGGCCACTGGAGTGCTCCCAGCTGCTGGCCAGGGCCAGTGCAGGCAAGCTTGATCTCCCCCAGTCCAACAGGTGTCTGTTGGGTCGGTGGGGAGGGGGCTCTAACTCATGGTGCTTTGTATAAAGTGCCATGAGTTAGATCACAGCCCCTAAACACCTGTAGGCATCGTTAGCAGAGCACAAAGCTCAATCTTTAATCAGTGCTCTTAGGAACACCTTGTCACATACACAAAAAAACACAGGTTTCTGATTCTGCTGTCATTCGCACTGCTTTTCCATGGTTCCTTAACCCCTTTGAAATGAACGCCTCTGCCCTGCGGACATGAGAGAAAAATTTGGCCCAGCAGACACAGGTGACATGATTGGAGCACCCTGACTTTGTTCAAGCAAGGAAGCCAGGGAGATGCATCACAGAAATGCCAATAATCTCATTTTACTTTTTCAGTCAATTCAACTCTTGTTAACCACAAATCTAACCCACTGGAAAAAAGGGAGGGGACGGAGGAGGGGGAAGAAACAAGAGGAATGTTAGGTAGGGTTCGCATGTTGTTGTAGGAGGGTAATTTTAGGTCTTTACTTGTTCTTGATCTCACCTGCTTGCCTCTGTCAGTGTGGGGGAGCTGTGTGGAATGTTCTGGAAGCAGCGCCAGGCAGGGAGGGCTCCCTGGGAGGAGAGGGGGACTGGAGGCCCCTGGGTGGAGGGAGCTGGCTGTGACTGACAGGGTGGTTACCCTGGGGGAATTTTCATTGACGTTTTATGAAGGCTAGGTGGTAGTCTGAGAGTAGCCTAAGGAGGTTGTCAGTTTTTGTCAGGTTTGTTTTACCATATTCTGTTGTCAAAGCATTTGATCACTTTTTCTTCCTATGAAATAAACCCTTTTATTTTTTTCTGTCATTTGACTCAGTTGCCTATGCTCAGTTATAACTTCTGGGCAGATCAATAACTTGGGCAGACCCACCCAAGGCAGTGGGGGACTGGTAAGCTTACACAAACAGGTGTATCTCTGGGAGCACACTGACAGCCCAGGGTTTTGTCACAGCTTCCATGATTTTTTTTTTTAGTTAATTTTTCTATTAAAAAAATTGTTTTCACTTTCCTGTTGCTGCGTGAAAATTTGACATGAATACGTGACATTTGCTACACAAAGAGTGCTGTCAAACTCACAAAATATAATGCAGAAAGAAACTGATTATACCCCTCAATCATCAAATAAACAAAAGAAGCAAATATGGAAAGTAAACAGTCCTTTCCCCATATCCCTTTTGATTAGATTGAGTTTACATTCTACATATAAGAGAAACAAGTAAAAAAAACAAAACAAATGGAAGCAGGGATTTAAATTTCTGGTGTCTCTTTAAAAGGCTCAGGAAAGAGACTTGTTTTTCACATGTGCAGTATAATCTCCAAAACAACATCTCAAAAACAGAGTAGCCAATGGGGAGGATACTTACAGGAGAGGCATCATAGTGAATGCTGAATTCCGAAAGCAACAAGAAGAGGCAGAACTCAAAGTCCTGTTTTGTCAGTCTTCTTGACTACAGCTTCTGCAGCCTTGCGTTTTGTTAGTCAGCTGTTCTCCAACTGAGTGCTGCACCAGAACTGGCTGTCTTTACTTTATGTGTGTGATTTTTAAAAGCTGGGTATTTTCACTTTCATTTTTGGTATGGGGACTTTCCATTCTTGTCACGTGAAAATAAAAACAATCCCTGTGTTGTCAAAGGATTTATAACAAAGCCTGACCCTAGCTGGTGGCAAACATGTTTCAACATATCTCTCCTGTCTACTGCTTATACAAATGAGCTACTTACTAAGAGAAAGACCACATGTACACTAGAAACGTTGCTTAGGCTAGTAATTCATTAGGGGGGGTGCTTATTTTTTACAGCATTTTATACTGGTCAAAGTCTTAAGGGCAGGCACAAATACGCTAGCATAGAACTGCATTTGCCAGGATAGCTTATTTTGTTTGGGGAATGATACCAGCTGGCAAACACACTCTTTCACTAGTATAATGACATCTGCTCTAGAACGGTTGGCCAGCAAACCATTTTTAGCATAGACCTTGCCCATCTTACTGTTTGAACCACGAAGACTATCCCTCACTCCCTAAGCTTCCCAGAGCTCTATTTCAATACAGCTACTGGTAGTAGAACAAGCATCTATTTCAAGAGGCCTCTCCCTATTATTTATATTTTTATACATGTTGCACAGACCCCCAGTCCATTCTCATCAAACCATAACATTTCAGGACTGTTTAGAGACAATATAGACCACACTGTCTGCTAACCACTGCTCAGAAATCTTCTATTGTAGCCATGTGACTACAAAAACAACATTTGCTCTGTGAAGGTGTAACAGCGGGGCCAGGGCACCCACCAAAAAAAAAATTTGTGCCTCCTTATTTGTGCTGTCTGCCTGCATTCACCTGCCATTCATTTGTTGGGATATTATATATTTGGATTGCGGGAGGCTACCATAATCTTTGTGGTGCATGCTGTCTTGGTGGCCTCGGCCTTATGGGCCACCACCCACGGCTCTGACCTTCCCTACACCGTGGACCATGCCTCGCAGATGACACTCCTATTATAGTCCTGCCCAGTACTGATCCACTTCTTGTTTACTATCTGAGCTGAGCTCTGCCTCAGGTCGTGACTTCCCGGACCTCTAATTTGTCCTATTCTGTTACCACTTAGTCATATCTTGTATGGTTTGTTGTTATACACTGTAACAGAGAACGCTGGGCTCTCTGTTACTTTGAGAAAAAGGCAGCCCAGCCAGGAAGCACTGCAGGGCAGGCAGGGTGCAGCACCTGCCAGTTGCCAGGGCAACAGGGCAAAATGAGGCACTCAGCAGACACCTGCAAGCGATCAGCTGACTGGATGTAGGCAGGGCCCTGGGAATTTATAAGCTGAAGGCTGAGGCTGGGTCAGGGGCGTCTCTTCCTGGCTGCCGCAGGGGAAGGAACTCCTGCCCAGGGGAGCCTCCCAGGGATGCTGGGCTGACTGTGTGCTGCCTACAGAAATAGGGAGGCATGCTATATTTGGGGTAAAGGTTTGCCCTCTTAAAGGTGCTGAGGGTTGCTTCCATTGTTATGTTACAGCCCAGGGGCATATGATTTACACTACTGTTTCTACCAGAGGTTTGTGATGAGGGGAGGTACAGAGGCCTTATTAGCGCTCAGGGGACACTTGACTGCCTTAAGCCCTGCCAGGGGCAGGCTCAAGTACACAGGGGCCTGGGGTGCAGCCACATAGAGGATTGGGGCCCAGCAGGCAGGGGCCTGGTGACTGGAAGGGACAAACTGAAGCTAGTGCCTCAAAGCCAGGTCTGACACAGCGGGCCTAGGCCAGAAGGCCGAGCTAGATTAAAGGGGCTGAGGCCAAGATGGCCGAAGCCCCAACAGAGGGAATAACATCTTTGTAACACCTGTGAGGCATGGGGTATGGTAAAGGGAAGGATTTGGAGCCATGCAATTGGACCTTAAGGCTTGAGGTGCCTTCAGTGACACAGTTACCAGTGAGGCAGAGCGAGGGGCCTAGGCGCAGCAGGGTCCAGTGGGACTGAGGCCTAGCAAGGGCCTGTGGGCAGCCTCCCTATTTATTCCATCAAGGTGTGGCAGGAGAGATGGGAAGGCAACCTAGGGGCAGAGCAAGGCACGGTCACGGAGCCACCAGGGGGTGTCACGGCCACACCCAGGCCCTGTGCAGTCCCGCTCCACTCAGGCTGTCCTATTGTTACCAGTTTAAGCCCTGTTCAGGCCTTCTCCACACGTGCTGGCCTGCGGCCATCTTCTCAGGTCCTGTGCAAGTCCTCTCTGCTCAGGCTGGCCTGCTTCTCTGTTCAGGCACTATGCAGGTCCTATCCACTCATACTGGCCCATAATTCTCCATCCAGGTCCTGTACAGACCCTATCTGCTCCTGCTGGCCTGTTGGCAGATCTTCAAGTCCCTTCCCAGTCTTATAGGCCTGATGACACCTAATGCAGGTCCCTCTCCTCAAACTGGCCTGCTATTTGTCACTCAGGCCCTATGCTCTCCCTTGGCTTGATGGTATTTAAAATCTGTTTACACAGGCCATCACCACTCATCTTTAGCCCATGGCAGCTTGGGCTCTCCCCACTCTCAAGTGGCCTGGCCTCTCTGCTCAGGCCTTCTCTACAACATCTCAATAGCTGGGCCTCTCTACTTAGACCTTCTTCCCCAATCTTAAGGATCTGGCCCTGTCTACCCAGGTCTTCCTTACGATAGCCTGGCCTCACAATTCAGGCCTCCTCCACACTCTTAAGGACCTGGCCTTATCTGCTCAGGCTTTCTTATCTTAGATCACCTGGCCCTTGGGCTCAGAACTATTCTTTTACTTGCTAGCCTGGCCCTATCAGCTCAGGTTTACCCTGTACCTTAGGCCTGGCTCAGGTGTGCTCAGGTCCTTCTTTTAGGTCTGGCACCGACTTGCTCAAACCTCTAGTAGCCTGGTCCCAGTTCGCTCAAGCTACAGCCTGGCCTACTAGCTTGGGCTTCTTTGCAATAGCCTGGCCTACCTGCTCAGGCTCCCCCCTACTCCCAGGGACCTCAAGGCCCTCCTGGCCCCCATTGTCTTCTGGGGCCCCTTGCTTTTCTGTCAGGGTGTGCTCCCTTAGCCTTCCCCCTCCACTGGATACCCTCACAAGGCAGCAGTGGCTGAGGCTTTCCAGAGCCCCATCCTTCCTTTTCACTGGGGAGACGAGGCGTGGGATTTCCTGGAGGCTGCCCCACCACAGGCAATCCCACCACACCAGCCAACTCCATCAGGGTGCAGTTTCAGGTCTTACCCAGGACCCTTCTGGCAGGCCACCCTGCCCTGCCTCCGAGCTCTCCCTAGCTTTCCCCTAGGGTGTACCTTCTCCCTTCCAGGAGGCTCTTCTCTGCTCTAGCCCCAGATCTCACTCAGGCTCACCCTGGCCCCTATTCAACGATATGCCCAGCTCCTTACAACTCTACCTTCAGGAGGCTCTCCTAGTCCCCATCATGTGTGCTGGGATGGCCCTGGCTTCCACCTCTCATCCGTGGTCCTCAGTATGTCAGGATGTTGCGACCCTCTATGGTCCTGGCCCCAGGTTGGGCCAGTTGCGGTGCCAGGCCCTCTGTGGCTCTGGCTTGCCCCTTTCAAGCAGGCAACTGCCCTTTGGCCCCTCTGGGCCCTGGACAGTCGAGGTGGATGAAACACCTCCGTGGTCATCTGCCCTCTCTCTCACTCTGGGCTTCATGCTCTGAGCCATATCAACTCTTATACCACTTCCTGGGCCTCAAGCCCCACTATGCTCTTAACTCTCAGCTATCTCAGGCACACTCTGGCCTGGCACTGTTCTCCTTATGCCTCTGGCCTCGGAGCTCTCGGAACCTGCTCCCTTTCCTACAGTGGTCTGCTTCCCTAACTGAGGGCCTTGCCCCACTCTCTCAGGGGCACCCAAGCTCCTTAAGGCTTTATCTGGGGCTCTGCTTGTCTGGCTCCTTACTCTCAGCCTCAGCCAGGCTGGGGACCCTCTCAGGATCCCTCCATCCCCAATAGTTCATATGCTGTCCTCCAGGTGTTGCCGTGTCTCTCTGGAGTGATTGCACTCCCTCCCAAAGCATGCTGCTCCCTTTGGCTCCACTATTGCAACTACCAGCTTGCAGCTCTCTGCCTGAGCTGGAGCCCTGACCCAGCTCAGGCTCCCTCAGCCAGCTTCCTCCCCCTGCAGTCACATGAGACTTCTTATTGCCACCACCTGCCAGCTTTTTAAGTTGTGGGCTGTCCTAAGGAGGACCAGCTACACCTGCAGGACTGGCCTCATTGCCACACAAGGCAAGGGTGTGAATAACCTCAAAATGCTGTTGTGAGAATTAGCTATATAATTACACTTATATTATTATAGCTCACTATACTCCGTCTCCTTAAAATGCTTTAAACATGTAAATAAGTGTTAAGTATTAATTACCTTCAACAGAATAAAAAACAGAGGTTGGATGAGAGCTACAGACCAGGCATATCAGCAACTTTGCAGGGCTTGTCTGCATTTTGAAGTATTCTGCATTTTCTCATCTTCAGTGAGACACCCAAAACTCAGCAAAAGTACTCAGAAGTAAAAGAGTTTTAACTTTATGAGTCATTAGTCGCTGGCAAGATGATTTATGGCATTTTCTGGCTTTTATTGCCACGGACAATATAGAATGAGGTTGAAGTGGGTGATGGCTTTGGAAACCCATTCCCCATGCACACCAATAAATCATTCTACAAATGAGTGGATTTAGTGCATGCCTCAAAGCTGAAAAAAACAACACATTCCTCCTCTATGTGACATTGGTCAGGCCACAGTTGGAGTACTGCATCCAGCTCTGGGCACCGCACTTCAGGAGGGATGTGGATGACCTTGAGAGAGCCCAGAGGAGGGCCACCCACATGGACAGGAGGCAGCAGGGCAGGCCCTACGAGGAGAGGCTATGGGACCTGAACCTGTTCAGCCTCCACAAGAGAAGGCTGAGAGGGGATCTGGTGGCCATCTATAAACTTACCAGGGGGGAACAGCACGGAATGGGAGAGACCCTGTTCCCCTGAGCACTACCAGGAGTAACTAGGAATAACGGCCATAAGTTGACTGAGAGTAGGTTCAGGCTAGACATCAGGAGGCACTACTTCACAGTCAGGGTGGCTAGGATCTGGAACCAACTTCCAAGGGAAGTGGTGCTCGCTCCTACCTTGAGGGTCTTCAGAAGGAAGCTAGATAGACACCTTGCTGGGGTCATTTGACCCCAGCATTCTTTCCTGCCATGGCAGGGGGTCGGACTTGATGATCTGCTCAGGTCCCTTCCAACCCTACCAACTATGAAACTTTTTTTTTATTTTTATAAAAATGACCTGAGGAAAGCACTCTAAACTTAGCACTGCCACAATTCAGGCAGCCCAGCCTGCAAACTGAGAGAGAGACCTAGAAGAGGTGGCTAAAGGGAAAAAACAGGAGCTAGAGAAGATAAAAGTACAATAATAGCATAAGAAATAAAAGTTATGTGAAAGTGTGTTCCCTGACATCCGTATAAACAAGAGGAAAAAGAAAGGAACAACAGCAAATAAAGACGAAGGTGACTGGAAAAGGTAGAGTGAATTAATTCATTGCTCTTTCAGTTCTGGAGATCTGAATTGAAATCCTAGTTCAGTCCTAAGTGATAAATGTCATAAATTCAGTGGTTCTCAGAGACTCAGGGTACAGTTACATGTTATAATTAGCACATGCTAAGTTTAAGGAATGTTAGGCGGTGTTAAAAAAGTTAAAAGTGCTTTCAGCAGTTGCACGCTAAGGGTTAATATCCCCTGTAATGTCCACAGCTCTGACCTACCCTTAGAGGGCTGGGCAGTAGAGGCACTGCTAGGAGCCAGGTAGGCTGTCTGCCTAGCTCCCCTGCTCTCAGGAGCAGTGTAGGCAACTCAGATCAGGACCCCACCAGTCCCCATCTGCCCAGACTGGGTTCCCACTGCCCATATATGGCCTGAATTGGGCTCGTGTCACCTCTTGATTCAGCCCACCACTCCCCCCAGCCTGGACCAGGCCTGCTGCCCCTGCCCCACAAGGTAGGATTGAGCCTGCTATCCCCACTGGCCCGGGGGTGGAGGAGAGGAGGAGGAAGGAGAGTGCAAGCAGTTAGTTTTGAATTGTGCCAGCAAATCAGATTCTCTGTTAGTAGAGGCCACAAAAAACTGGCTGGGACCAATGCAAAAAGTAATTAAATGTTTTAGCTACTGTCATTATTGGTGATAGCATTTTCTGTTGCCTTTAACTTTACACAATTGCTTTCCAAGAAGGAGGGTCAGTGTCCTTCTGAGGATTAGTCTTGAGCCACACTTTAAATGTGCTTCTCAATATGGCTGCTATTCTTGGGTGTGGAACACTGCAAGGCCAGTTAGCATTGTTTGGAGGACTAGGTAAATATACCAGGCTTGACACTGGGACTTCAATTCATCATTGTGCTACAACAGTCTGGCATTTTTGTACTGTTACTAGCCATATTTTTCTTTCAATTGGAGGAAATCCTGTTGAAGCAGCAACTTGTGGTCAGCAAATACATACATCTGTAAAGTTACTCATGTGTAAGTCTGCAGAAGTTCATGAGCTAATATTTCACATACAGTTGTCCCTACTCACATGAATAAGTGAGTGCTGTTCTGTTTGAAGCTTTATAAAGGAATGTATTACTTTGAAATGATTTTCTTTTCCAAGACACAGAAGCAGCAGCTGCGACTGCAGTATGCCCTATCTCTAAGATCACTGGGTGTGTACAGAAGTTGCTTTTTTTGCCATTTAAAGCCCCTTATTGCTGTGACTTAAAAGAAGTGCCCAGCTTTACAGCACTTTAAAAATGAGTATAGTGCTTTAAATTAACCCTTGTTAAATGAGGTGTTCAACTTGAAGCACTGTATTTTACAGCACTTTAGCAACCTACAGCACTTTAAATAACTTCTGGATGCTGGTCACACATCTGACCAGTGGAGAAGCTCCAGGAGGCTGAGGAGCGCCCTCTGCTACCTAGTGTGGAAGGGAAGCTTATTGGCCTCCGCATCAAACACTGAGCTTCTGTCATGTTTAACAGTGCTATAACTGTATAGTGCTTTAAAAAGTGCTCTAAATTACAGCACTGTAAAACATGCACGGAGCACTTCTGTACACACCCTCTATGGTTCAAGAAATACAAAAAGAAGGAGCTAGTTATACATACTTTAAATATTTCACCATACCATGACATTTTAAAAATAGCCAGGGCAAATGGCGGCTGCATTTGTTATATTATGAAACTAATGCAGTGATGGGGGTGGGGGTGGGGGGGGGCTTGCTTGGGAATCTCTGTTTCCATGTGAGCATGTTTTGTGCAGTGATGGTAGATTCCAGAACTCATCACAAGCTGCATGGGGCACTCACTGAACCAGAATACAGCAC
The DNA here is from genome assembly GCF_030867095.1 of Alligator mississippiensis. Taxonomy (NCBI): domain Eukaryota; kingdom Metazoa; phylum Chordata; order Crocodylia; family Alligatoridae; genus Alligator; species Alligator mississippiensis. The sequence continues at coordinate 91,225,343 of NC_081827.1, read as the reverse complement.
TGCAAAACTCAGCTGCTTAAGGTTTCTCCATGGCTGCCTGGAGTAAGACACTCTGGTGTAGACCAGCTGTAGTTAGTTCTCAAAATCCAAGGTCCATCTAACCATACCAGCCCAAAGGGCCATCAGGCTGAAGGCACAGCAGTTTTTGTAGCCAATGGTACACACAGGAGTGATGCATCACATCTGGCCCCCTTAGGTGCCCTTACCTGAAGTACTAGATAGATACAGCTGGGTCAACAGTGTCAGTCCTTCAGTATAAGTCCAAAGTAAGGCTCATACCCATGCCTCTGGAGATGGAGTAAGAAGCCTTAACTGCTCTGCCTACCACATCCCGCTACAGATCAGAGTTTTACAGTCTAATCCATGCTGGTGGTCCTGGAAGGGATGAGTAAGCACTTTTACAATCTGTTCCCAAACTATTTTGAATACTTATTGACCACAGCTCAGGATCTGTCCCTTTACTTTGGGACTTGTTGGTTAGTAACTGAGGCCATTAGAAATAACTTTATGGAGATCTAGTCCAGAGATTTCCCCGGCCTCCAGTTCAGATTAGCAACCTTAAAGATTTTTAAATAATTCAGATTTGTTGGGAGCACAGAGCATTAGTTGAGGGGATGCAGTCAGAAACATATGTGTTTCATCGTTTTGTAAGTCAGCTTCGTCAGAAGTTCATGTGCTCTAAGAGCGAGCCTTTATCCTACTTGAAACAAACCCTAAATGTACCCTGAGAGTTTGCAACAGGGTGGAGATGTTATTATAGGCATCAGCTCAATACGGGATAAAGAATTTTTGCACTTAGCAATATTTAGTCAATCGATGAGAGGATCCAAGCCCTGGACTGATGTGCCAGGGAATAGTCCCTGTCCATCTCTGAGAAGGAATAAAATCTTTGGCTGGCATATGCAGAATGGATTAAATAGCTAGCCATGCAACCATTCTGGCCCACAAAGGATTCAATCCCATAGCAAAACAGACAGTAAGATGGGATTTCAATGACTCTTTATTTTTTTAAAAATCTATTGTAAAATGTACTTTTGCTTTTACCTCCTTTTGGGATCTTCACCACCCTCCTGCCCATCTTTGAGCAACCCTCCAAGATAAATAGTCCTTGTCCTGTATTCCCTATACAGCCTCTACCCTATAGGTAGCAACCTTCAGTAGTACCACATTGGAGGTACTTTCTTGGGAGATTGTTGGCACCATTTTGTAAACTTTCTGTTGAGATTAGAGTTGTTGCACAGATCTTGGCTGGTTTTGATTTTCTGAGCTGGTCAGATACCACTTAAATGGAGAAGTGAAAGTTCTGGCTTTTTTTTCTGTCTGAAATTTGCTGAGAATTAAAAAAACAAATACATTCCAAACCAAATTCTCTGCTTTTCTTTCATAGCCATCACGTAGAAGTTGCCTGTAGATAGAGAGATGTGTTTCACAACAGGGTGAGGCCAACTTCTTTGTACCATACCTATTTTTGCTTCAGGTTTGATGTCCTAATCCCTCAGGGTATCTGAGAGGCCACTCATTTCCCAGTGCTGGTTTTCTCTGATCTGGAACCCTGCAGGCTGTATGCTTTAGCTTGCAGGGTGCTATTTTCACAATGTCTGCATCAGTTTCTAAACCTGACAGTAAACTGATCCAGGTGTGATTGGCAGGTTTTTTTGCAGAGTCTGTGACCCAAGCTGCAAATGTTTTCACTTAGCCACAGCTTTGGTTTCATTTTGGCACAATAAACTTTCTGCTGATGTTTTCGGTACAGCGCACAGGGGAAATGCTAGATGGGCTGTTCCTTTGGTGTCACATTGCAGCAGCAAAAGAATTTGGTTTGAAAGCTATGTTCCCCTTTGTATTTGTAAGAGCTGCCGGATTCAGTCTGTAGAGAAAAACAAAATATAACAATTGTTGTCCTACAGGTATTGCACTCTAGTCTGGTCCACTGACATTACAGAGTTGTCTACAAGATGCCCCCTAGTAGGCATACATTAGTGAGATGGAATTGCAGCTTATATTAGGTATTGTGCAAATTCCATAAGATGCCGTAGCCAATAGCCACCTTTCTAATAGCAAAGATTAACATCATTATCAAAGAGATTTCATATGCTATTGACAAAATTCAATGTTGGCCATACTCAGTTGAACTTGTGAGTAACTTTACAACCTATAGTTCTGCATCAGTGGGTTCTGATTTGTAGTTTACCAATCATACATGTTGTAGAACTAGGAAAGGAATAAGGACAGGGCAGCTCTGGATAAACTGCACACTGGATAATAAGGGTGTGTGAAGTGGGCCATATTCAACTAGGATTTGGCCCGAATCAGGGACAGTGATTCGATTAGTTGATTTAGATCACTGTCCCTGATTCGATTCGGCTGAATCCAAATCTGAAGATTCGATGCTGATTCAGAGAATCAGCGATTCAGACATAGACACAACTTTAAATGTTTTTTCTACGTACCTTGAGGTATCAGTGCAGCTTGTGAATGCTACGATGCTTGGGCGGATGGAGTGTCCCACAGGAGCGCAGGGGGGGCCCTTCACGTGCTTGGTGGCAAACCTGGAAGTGGACTGGAGGTAATGCTCCCCAGTGGACCCAAAAGTGGACCTGAAGTGCTTCTGGTCCACTTCCGGGTCTGCTGCCAAGCGTGCTGGAGAACTCCCAAGCTTCTGTGGGACAGTCCATGTGCCCCAGCATCATAGCATTTACGAGCCGCCTGTTACCTAGCGGTCTGTGGAAAAAAACATTTAAAACTGTGTCTTTGACCAAATCGCCGAATCTTTCTGAATCTCTCCAAATTGATTCGGAGGGTTCCGATTTGATTCGGAGATATTAAAGAGTCCTTTGAGTCAATTCAGATTTGGAGATTCAGCCACTGAATTGGGCCGAATCGCCTCCGAATCGAATCAGGGACCAAAGCTTTGCACAGCCCTACTGGATAAGTATAAGTGGTATAGTGTTTAAGTAGCCAGATGTTTTCTGCTGTCCTAGATTGCACAAATGATTGCAAACCTACTTAGTGTAATTACACTGAAATAAATGGTAGCTAACTAGTGATGTATAGATGTTATGTCAAGTTGTTGGGACTGGAAAGTTCTTCTGGGCCATTTTGAATGAAAGGTTCAGAATTATTATTATGTATTTGTCCTATGACCCTCCAATCCATTACAAATTGAAGGACAGGAATGTTAGTCCCAAAAGATAGTAAATCCAGAAACCCTTGCTCCATATTTCTGGGATCAAGATCCCAAATCAGCATAAGATGCTAAATAGAAATGTATCCTCAGTTGCTAGCTCAGTTCTAATTATTTGAATATCATTAGTATTAGTTGTATAATTTTCCACAAGTAGTTTGTTTCTGTTTACGAGAGACTTGCAAATTAAACTGAGGTAGAGTGAGAACTAACTCCTCATCTAAAGAGAGCAAATACCACATATTTTGTGGCCCAGCTGTCTGTGGCTTCTGACTTAGAAAGGAAATGAGAGAAATTTCAGATCCTATTACTGCTGCTCCCCCTGACTGTTCAGGTGAGACTGCATATTCAAACTGCTACTGGTTGGCTAGGCAAGTTAAGTAACAAGATGCTTCTTCACAAATTGGTTCTGGCCCAGGGGCTATGACTGCAGTTCATCCTGATGTTTTTCAGTGGATTGCTTCCCCTTTGCTCCAGGCACTACAGGGAGGGAGGGGCACACTAATTCTTGTGTCTGGCATTAATTGATCCTCCTAACATTCATGTCTTGACTTGCTGTCCTGTTTCTATGGAGCCTTGTGTTTTTTAATGGTGGCCATTTTTTCACTTTTCTATTTTCTTGTCTGAGCTGGTTTTTACACTGTGAGCAAGACCTGGGCCAAAGAAAGGAGGAAAAAACAACACTTTATCAATCACATGGGGATTCTTTATTTGTCAAAATGACATGTGACTTCAATGAAATGAAAACCTATTCAGTGTAACTTACTGTGCAAAGTAAAAGCCAGTGTAACTGGCTGTGCAAAGCTTTGCTGGCTGTTTTGTTTCGAGGTTGTTTTGACTCATTTCGAGCTTAAAACAGCGAAATCAAAATGAAATGAAGGGCTACAAAAAAAACAGCCTTGAAACGAAATGAGGCCAGTTGAAATGTTTCTAATTTTGAAGCAGCCTGGTGGTGGGAGGCAGGGGAGAGCCAGGGTTGTGCTCTGAGTGGCTCCGCAGCCCCACATGGCTCAGCTCTGCGTGGAGTGCAGCCCTGGCTCTCCCCACCTCTCCGCCTCCTCGGATCGGCTCTGGTGTGGGGCCCAGGGAAAATCAGCTGTTGTGGGGACCCCTCCCTGCCTCAGGATTGGGGCGGGGGCAGGTCTCTACATGAGCTGGTTTGCCCCAGGCCCGTCTGCCGCTGGCCCCAGGTGGCAGCACCAGTCTCCTGTGATCCGGGAGGCAGATCAGGGCCCGCACACCCAGGTGTTCAACACAGCCCGGCAGCCCTCCTGGTGGTGCAGGCGAGCCCCTGATCTGCCTGCTCGATCACAGGAGGCTGGTGCTGCCAGCTGGGCGTAGCCTGTGCGTGGAAGATTGGTGCTGCCGCTGGCCCCAGCTGGCAGCACCAGCCTCCTGTCATCTGGCAGGCACATCGGGGGCTCACCCACCTGAGGGAGGGTTGTGGGGAATGTGCTGGATTGCTCGCAAGGGTGCAGCCCCTGATCTGCCTGCCAGATGACAGGAGGCTGGTGCTGCTAGCTGGGGCCAGTGACAGCACCGATCTTCCTGGTGCTGGCTATGAGTGAAACGTCAAAACAGCATCAAAACAGTGAAAGAGTTTTGATGAAAGGAAATGGACCAGTGCTATCTAAATGAAACGAAACACTGTTCTGTCAAAATGTTGAAACAGACGTCAAAGCGGAATTATGCTGTTTCACATAGCCTTGTAACTTACAGAAACACAAAAATCCTTCAGCAGCAGATAAGCATAAGAGGATATGTATAACATGATCTATAGTTAGCATATGATTATGGATAAAGCCAATGAGCAGGGGGACTAATCTTTATTCTTCCCCTTTTAAGTACTAAGCTGAATTCCCTGGAGGCAGTTCCCTTAAGTTCATGATGCTACTCCTTTGGGGCTGCTTTCTAAATGATAAGGAGCATGACACCTTTATGAAGCCCTTTGTCCTGGTGAGTGACAGTGTCAATTTACCTGCCCCTGTGCTATTTGGCCAGGCAGATGTAACTGCACTTCTGATTTAAGAGGCAGTCTGTGAAGAGCAGCCCAGCATGCTTGAGGGCTACTGGGAATAGTCATCCCATCATTCTTGCTAATGCAAACAAGAGAACAGAACAATGGATAAAGAATCTTCCACCAGAAATAGGATGGGAACAGTGCAGTGGCAAAGGCAATAACTTTTGGTGCTAGAGTGAGGTTCTTTAGGTTTTTCTCAACTAAATCTTCAGGCAGGGGTTAAAAATTTCATGGTACTTTTTAAAGAGCAAAGTGATTAATTTTCAGTCCCCCTCTTAAAGGCACACAGTGAAACCAGTTCTGGAATCCTTTACTGCGAGATAAGGATGCAGTAGAGTAGAGGATCCTTACATAGCAGTTGCTGCTTGCCAAACGGTGAAATATGCTTCACTGAGGTGGAGGTGTGAATCGCAACACCAGTCAATGGCAGCCCCCTATTTCAACCATTCTTGTGCCCCCCCTGGGTAGATGGTGACTCTTCTGCTTTGGTGCTTCTCTGTCCTCTTGAAGCACTGAGAAGACAGGTGTGCACTGTTGGATAGGGGCACATTAAGGGGGACACTTTTTCCTGAGCTAGAGTTTTTTTCATGATGTTTTCCATCAGCACCACAAGTCAGTCTCAGAGCTGAAAGACATGGAGAACATACCAGTAATGGATTAATTCTGAAGCAGGCCATCCTTCAATGTGATGGAATAATAGCGGCTCTGTTCCTACTTCTGAATAATATACCATCATGCATTGTTAATCCAAAAGTAGCCTACAGGGCCTACTGAACAAACTAAGGAATCTATTATCCTGTCAATATAGGTATATGTGCATTAGTGATGAACATCAGGGCAGTGCGAAGCTTCAGTCCCTGATTTGATTCAGTGGAGATTCGGCCCGATTCGGTGGCTGAATCTCTGAATCCAAATCAAATCTGAGGACACTTTAATTTCTCCAATTCAAATCAGAACCCTCTGAATCATTTCAAAGAAGTTCAGAAAGATTTGGCAATTTGTACATAGACACAGCTTTAAATGTTTTTTCTACATACCTCTAGGTAGCAGGCAGTTCATGAATGCTGTGATGCTGGGGTGGATGGAGTGTCCCACAGAAGTGGAGGGGGCTCCCTAGTGTGCTCGACAGCAGACACGGAAGTGGACCAGAAGCACTTCCGGTGCACGTCCAGGTCCACTGGGGAGCATGCAGGGGGACTACCCTGCACCCACCAGCTCGGCGGCTGGTGCCTTCTGGGTCTGGAGGTGCACCTGGGGTCCCCCCATGTCCGATTGCTGAGCTGGGGGGGCATGGGGGGACACCCCGCGTGCTCCTCGGCAGACCCGGAAGTGGGCTGGAAGTACTTCTGGGTTCTGCGTTCACCGCTGAGCATGTGGGGGCCCCCCAGTGCTCCTGTGGGATGCTCCATCTGCCCCAGCATCGCAGCATTCACAAGCTGTGCTGGTAGCTCAAGATATGTAGAAAAAACATTTAAAACTGTGTCTATGTCCAAATCACTGATTTTCTGAATCAGCATCGAATCTTCAGATTCGGATTCGGCCAAATTGAATTGGGGACAGTGATCTGAATCAATGAATTGAATCACTGTCCCTGATTTGGGCCAAATCAAAATCCGAATCAAATAGGGCCTGCTTCGCACATGCCTAATGAACATGGATCATCAGTGTTATTGGAATACTGTCCCATGCGTCCACAAGAAAATGCATCCTTGAGAATTTTCACTGACAAAACAGCCAAAACCTGGAAGTGCATATATGAATGTCTCACCTTTAAGTCTCATTGATTAAGTCAAAGAGACAAATCCTGCATTAAAAGTTAAATACATGCATAAGACTTTTAAAGATCTAAAATGGGATGATAGAAGGGAATAAAGTACAAAATGTCAGGTAATTAAAAACAAGGTAACATAAGATGAAAATCATCTTCCAAAAGCTGCCATGGTCTCACTGAGAAACATTATATTCATCCACTGGTTTCAGTTTGTTTCCCTCCCCACATCATGAAAGGACAAAATGGTAGGGTTGAGAATTCAGGTTTGGGATCGCTCTTTCCCCTCTAGAAAAAAATTCTGGAAGTCAAACATGACGTTCTCCTACCTGACGCATCTTCCCACTTGCTTGATGGGGGTAGTAACTGGCAGTTTGACTATAAACAGTGGAAGAGGGGGAGTAATCACTATTTTGAAAATGTGTGTCAGATCTACAGAAGATAATCTGCTACATAGCACAACAGTCCAGTTTTTGTCTTTGTTAGTTCACTCCCAGTTAACAGGAGCCATGGGTACATAGCGACTCTGAAAATGAAGACATTCTGGTAGCACAACATAGCATGCAAAACTTGCTCCACACTGCATTTAATTCTGGGCTACTGTGGCTATGTTGCTTTTGGTATTTTCTGCTAGTTCATTTAGAGCTAAGTTCAGTACTCTACAGTGAACAAGTATGCAGCACAAGCATACTTCTGATCTGAGACCAATATTCCCCAGGTGAAAGAGGGAAATAAATAATACTTTATCTCTCTCTCTCTGATTGCCTTATACTGATTTAAGTGCCCCAATGCTGAGGCTGCAACAGCTACTTCTAGGCACCTGGCATCCACAGTGGAATCTAGAGACCTAAGTTACAGACCTGAGCTCCCTATTCAATATCTGGAGGAGGGAGTTAGGCACCTCAGAAGGGGATCTGAAAAATCAGAATCTGATCAAGGAGCTACATAGACTAGTCAATAGGGTAGTGCTGAGGACAAGGCTGTAACAGATCCTGCTGTTTTCCAGGGTTATGTACTTTACCAAGCACTACTTGGCTCTCCTCTCCACTCAGAATTGGCAACCCTGAATTCCTTCCTGATGAGAGCTGCTTATTTTCCTTTCTTTCACAAAGGGAGAAGAGCAGGATGAGAGGGAAATGGCAATACTATCCCTCTTATACAGTGGCCAGACCACTCACTGAGGGTGTGGAAGGCATAAGTTCAGTTCTCATGTCTGCCTGAAAAAATTCAAGTGTACCTCCCTTACCTCCCAGAATAATTTATTAATTATCAGACTATGGACTATTCTGGGGTAGGTGCATTCACTCCCACTGGCTGAAGCTATACACCTCTTCATGAGATATTTGTACAAGTGCTAGGCCTGAGAGAGAAAGGAGCAGAAATGAACATGATTCTGAAGCATCAGTTTAGATTTAGGCACCTGTATTCTACCTAAGGCACCTAACAGTCTATCTTCAGATGCCTGTATGCATTTTTGGGATTTGGTTTAGGTTATCAAGTACAGGCTGTGTTTGTATATGTACAACACCTAAATCATTTAGGCACTAGCGGCTGCATCTACATGAGACAACGACTACACAGTAGCTCATTACTACTGCATAGTAGCATCACGTGGCATGAAGCGTGATGTGCTGCTCTGATGTGCTGTAATTACAGCGCATTAGAGCAGCATCACTGCATGCCTACAGGCACCCTAAGTTTCTAAGAGACACTAGAGTACAGACATACCCCTGTGTTTTGTGTTTTTTATTGTCTACTTCTAGAGCAGGGGTGGGTGGGCAATTATTTCAGGCAGAGGGCTGCTTACTCAGTTTTGGCAGGCTGTCAAGGGCCGCATGGCTAGCCCCGCCCCTTGAAAGGTGCCCCACCCCCTGGTCACCATCTTGGGACCAATGTCCCAGGGCCAGCACTGGTGGGGCCCAAAGCGGGGCACAGGCCGGCAGGGGTCTGTGGAGCCGGGCTGGGCTGCACCAGCAGGGAGAGTGGGGAGCTGGCCCAGCTCCATAGAGTCCCTGCTGGCCGGGACCCCGTACTCCTGCCACCCTGCTCTGGGCCCTACTGGCACTGGCCCCGAGACACTGGTACAGGCCCCATACTCCCGCTGGATCCTGCACCTGCTCACTCCCAGTGCCCCCCAGCCCCGCAGTACAGGCCGGGGGCAGTGCACAACCCCGGCCCCCTGCTCACCGGCAGGGAAGAAGCTGGTGCTGAGCGTGGGGAAAAGCAGCCCCTCACCCAACCCACGGCTGGTGCTCCCTGCTGCAGGCACTTGCAGCCCATGCAGGGCTGTCTGGAGCAGGCACAGGCAGCCCCACACAGGCTGCAAGCGGCTACAGTGTGGGGTGCTGGCCATGTGGCGAGTAAGGGGCCGCTTTTTCCTGCACTCAGCACCAGCTTGTAACCTGGCCCCGCTGCCAGCCTGGGCTCCTTGCCAGCTCTGGGCTTGTCTGTCAGTGGCATCAGCTGTGGCCCCCCCCGCTTGCCGTGCCAGGCAGTGTTGGCTGCTGCTGGCTGCCCGGAGCTCACACACTGGGCAGCCCAGAGGTGGTAGTGGCAAACACTGCCTGGTGCAGCAAGCAGGGGGGCCACAGCTGCTGTTGCCACATGCAGCCCCAACAGGCGAGCCTGGAGCCTGGAGCTGGTGCGGGGCCCAGGCTGGCAGTGGGGCCAGGTTACAAGGTGGTGCTGAGCGCAAGGGCGGGGAAAAGCAGCCCCTCACCTGCCCCATGGCTGGTGCCCCACACCGCAGCTGCTTGCAGCCCACATGGGGCTGTCTGGAGCAGGCACAGGCAGCCCATGCACTGTGAGCACCTGCAGCACAGGGTGCCGGGCACGGGGCAGGGGAGGGCCCGCTTTTCCCTGCACTGGGAAGCAGCCTGGGGAAAAGCTGAGCGCGGGGGAGAGAAAAGCAGCCCTTCCCCTGCCCCATGGCCGGTGCCCTGCACTGCAGCTGCTCATAGCCCATGTGGGGCTGCCTGTGCATGCTCAGGACAGCCCCGTGCGGGCTTCAAGCAGCTACAGCAGGGAGCGCTGGCCACGGGGTGTGGGAGGGGCCACTTTCCTCCCCCCCTCCCTTACCTGAGGTTCCAGTGCGGGGCAGCCACATGGTCCCAGGCCAGAAGCCCCTGCTGGGGCTTCCAGCCGATGGGTGGGCCCTGCTGTTGTGGGAGTTCACCGGGCTTCCCCTGGGTCCTACTGCCCTTGGTTCCTGTCATTTTGGTCATTTTTGACAGGACCCAAGGGCAGATAAATATTAATTTTCTAAATTTTTTAGGGGCCCTTAGGGCTGGATCCAGCCTGTGGGCCGTATTTTGCCCACCCCTGTTCTTGAGCTTCTGGTTTGCTCCTCAGAGGACCCTAAGTATTTAAAACTGGTCAAAATGGATTGTTTTCTTGGGATGAGGAAGCTAAGTTTTAGGTTTTAGTTTTAGTTTAATAACCAGATTGGATCTGACCCATGATCTCTTTCATAAATTTAGCAACTTTTGCTTTACAATTAGGTTGTTTGCTCCCACTAAGTTTTATTTCCTACCAAGTTCTACAAGAGAAAAATATTGAACATTTGGAAGGCAGAATGGTTTTTAATTCATATTGGGAAAAACAGACAGGGAGTCAGAGACTTGGTTTTAAGCAGTATCAATAGAAAACACAAGATCTTGATTAAAAAGCACATTGTTACAACAAGGACTTTACAAATATATTATGCAGTACCCAAACTGTGACAGATGTCTTATGAATGAGGCCACTTTGCTCATGAAGATAAATTCCAGCATCCTCAGTACAACTGTACATGAAAACATTTGTTCCTTCATGTCAAACTGGTATATTACACACACACACACACACACACACACACACACACACACACACACACACACTGTATAGGCACATACATACATACATACACACAAACATATGAATACTTTACAATTAAGCTTTACAATTACTCACCCCATTCTTGTTTGGGAAAATAATGGCTGAGGTACTGTTTCATATCATGCACTTGGTCAGCTGGCACAGATTCTGAAAAAGATTGTAAAGATATTGTTTAAGTGAGAAAAGTGGTGCGTCTATAATGATTCACCATGGTTGCTTAACTATGAGAAAGAGATCAGAGCTGAACAAAGATGTATTTTGGGCCTTGAACATTTTTGCCAATAAAATGTTTTGATATCTTGGAAAAGCAAAAATGTTGATTCTGTTCTTGTGGTTGGTTACACTGTCCAGAGGATAAATTTAATGGATTAATAACAGCAAAAACCATTAGTAATAATAATAATAATAATAATAGGCACTGACAGACATGGAAAAGAAAAAATGCACGCTACCAGAAGCAGCAGTCCGTTACTTCAACCTGGGTCCACAGCGTCTGTACGGATCGGGAGCCTCAGTAGGGCTTTGGCAGGCCCTCTCAGAGGTTGAGAGAGGCCCGGGCCACTCCCATTTTTTGAAGCTCAAAATACAATGCAGTAATTTGTAATAAATGTTCCTTTTTTATTTAACAAGAGCTTTTCTAGCTTTTTTCTTCTTTCAATCCTGTCAGTGTATCTCTGTGTCTGTATGTATAACCTCATTTGGAGATAACGTCAAAAGTCTAAATTTGAGGCCCTCCGTGAATGAGAGGCCCAGGCCAAATGGCCCTCCTGGCTCCCCCTGTGATAGGCCCTGCTTTTTGGTGCTTTTAACTAAAGTTGATTCAATCAACTATTAGATAAAAGCGTCAATAAATCTCCACTAAACTGCCTAATCTTTACAGATGCTAAGAAAGCCAGGTGCACTGCGGTCTTCTGGGCACATACTTGGATCGATGCTCTCCTGCACCGAGTTTAAAGTAAAGTGCTGTTTTTCTGTCCCCCCACATCTGGAAGCAGTCAATAATAATGTCCAAGTCGGGGGAAAAAAAATCACAGTACAGTGGGTTGAGAGCAAATGTGGTTCACACTGGACGTGTGTACATGAGACGCTATGTCATTGTAGTGACGTAGCTTGTTGCTACAGTGACGTAGTGTCAGTGGGCATGAACTGTGACGCCGACGCTGTGCAGTAGGGTCAGAAACAACCCATGTGCTGCTGGGACTGCGCTGTAGCGGTGGTTACTGTGCAGTCATTTAGTACTTGGTAAAGTAACAACTCCGCAGTCGAGGGCACGTGTAGACGTGCCCACTCACTACAGACCACTCACGAATCATAATAAATTAAACCAAATTCCCCAAACCTTGGATTAAGGGAAAACAAAGAAACTCCATGCTCCTGCAGAATCCCTGCTTCCAGAAAAGCAAGCTAAAACCGAAGATACGTTCTAGTGGTGCACAGTAGATAGACTGATTCTATTTCTAAGGCCCAGAGGTACAGTAGATTACTTCATCCGACTTCCTGTAAAACACAGCTCAGTAATTTTACCCACTTATCCTTCTTGTATTTAGCCCTATAAAATTGGGTTTGACTAAGGCCTATTTTGAAGATGGGCATCCAGTCTTGATTTCAAGACATCAAAGAAATGGAGAATCTACCTGTCTCCTTGGCAATTTGTCAGGTACACTTACTGTTAAAAATGTGTGCCTGACTTCCAGTTTAATTTTACCTGGCATCAGCTTGTAATCTGCATTTTTTCCATGCCTTTACTGTCAGGCTTGCTGAGCCCATTACTTTCTGATATGGTCTCCCAGCTAAAATACCAGTGCACTGTAATAAAGTAGTCTCTCAGTAGTCTTTTTTGCTGAACTAAACAGGTTGTACTCTTTAAGCCTCTTACTCTGAGACATTCATCCTAACCATCAGATAATTTCTGTGGCTCTTTCTTGCACGCATGTCATATTTTCCAGCATAGTTAAAAAAAAAATCTTAACACCAGAACAGGATGCAATAATCAAATATTAGTCTCATCAATGTCATATACAGGAGTGAGCCAATTCCCTATTTCTACTCTCCTACCTATATATCCAAGGATCACAAAGGTCCCATTTGACACTGTTTGTTTAGAGCTTAAGCAGACTAGTTTGTTCACTGAGATCTCTAAATCTTTCCCAGAGTCACTGCTTTCCAGGACATGGTCCTCCATTCTGTAGGTTAGCCTGCATTCTTGTTCTTAAGTCTGTGACTTTGTCTTGGCTGAATTAACTATTTTTTCTAAGTGTTGATGCTTCTGCTTATGCAATCTAGTTTCTATTTTAGCAAAAATTCTAAGCCCAAGTTGAAAAAAAAAATGTTTTGTTTGAATGAGTAAGTATTGTTGACAATTCAGTGGAGATAAGAATCATTTTGCTTCATAATCTTAATGCTAGGGAACGTATGGCACCTCAAGAACCATGCTGGATTGATGTTTTGGTGTTATTTTACTAAACAGTTTCTTCTTTAACCTTCTTCGTACCAATGAATACATTATTACAACTCCTCTGTTTGTAATGCCAACAGTGACAAATGCTTAGTTCTTTTCAGCTTTCTGCAAGGGGCCAGTTACCTTGGATTAAGGACTTCTCTGCTGAGACAGCTGCTGATTGATGAAGATGAATGTGACTGGTGAGGGTAGAATAATTTATGAAAAATGGGCCATTCAAAATGTTTGGCCTAATAGAAACCACACCGAGAGCTTTGCATGTCTCTTTTGTGGGTATTCTTTGTTTAGAGGGGTCAGATACTACCGAAAGATATTTAAAACTTATGGCCATAAAAAGAGGTTAACCTTCCAATTTAGGATCAACTTCCTGAAATATTTTATGTAGTGTTGCCATACTGATAGCTTGTAAGGTAGGACAGAGATGAATACATATATTACTGCTCTAATATGTGTGACGGGCTGTCTGATAGTGGCTTAGCCCAGGGGTTTTGAAAGGGCAAAAGATGATTGGAGGATTTGGGATTCCCTTTCCTCACCAATCTGGTAATAATTTGGCCCAGGGGTTTTGAAGGGGTAAAAGATGATTGGAGGACTTGGGATTCCCTCTCCTCACCAATCAGGCCCCAGAGACTCACCCTTCATGTCCCCTGATTGGCCCCTTGGGTCACCTGGAGGGGGATAAAAGAGGCAGCACGGCTGACTCAGGGAGAGACCAGCGAGGGACCATGAGAAAGGAACTTCAAGGAGCTGGACCAGTGGGGTAGGAGCAGTTGCCCCAGAAGAGCCTGAAGGAGTGGGACCTGCAGGCAGCAGTTGGACCCTCAGCACCATGGTGTGCAGCCAGCTGGAGAGGCTCCCTGCTGGGCTCCAGGATCCCCTACCAGAGGCTGTGGCCAGCAGGAGAGGCTCCCCCGCTCCAGCGATCTGAGCAGCAACCTGAGAGGTTCCCAGCTTGGCTTCTAGCTCCTCCAGTCAGAGGCCAGGCAGCTCCAGGTGAAGCCGGGGCTCCGGGAAGGTCAAGACCCCTAGCAGCTTGAAGCAGTGCTACCAGTGGTGGCTGTGTAGCAGCACTTCTACTTACCACATGGGAGATCTGAGTTCAAGTCCTAGCTGGGGTGACTTGGGGTGAGTGAGCTAACAAGAAGCAAATCTTCTTGCAGTGGAAAGGGGCCATTGTGCTTTCCCCCTTTCTCCCTCTCCAGGTACCTAGGCCCTATATTATTTGACATTTTGAATTTTGTGCCTTTTATATTTCACCAACCAGTATTGTTTGCTCTGCTGTTTGTGTTTTATATTTTGTTAACCCTGTTTTTTATCAATGATTGTAAGTGTCTAACCTTTGTTGAATCCTGCCTCTTTGGGTCATTGTAGTGTCCACTATACCTCCTGATTTATGCCTGTTATGTTCCCAGTATTGTTCCCTCATTAAAAGGTATATGGTTCAGTGGTGGTCTGGCTCTGCTCTATAGGGGGAGGAGAGTCCCTACACCTCCCACAGCACTTGTGTACCTGCTTTGATCCCTTCAATTGGAGAGGGGGTACCTCTTGGAGTACCGCCCGGGTTACATATGAAGGAAACTTCTGAGTGACAGAAAGAAAAATACATTACTCATCTGTTACTGTTCCTTGATGGTTTGTCCAGGAAATATAGATTGGTTGGATGATTTCCCTGGTGAAGGGAAACCTGATAGGGGTTTGGTGGCTTGTTCATGTTCAAGAGGGGTCAATTGGCTGGTTTGCCTTGGCATGGGTGGAATTGGCTAGGCATATATGGAGGTAATGGGAACACGTGGGTGCTATTTGCAGAGAAATATCTAGTTATAAGACAGATCATGCTGGAATGGTTAATCCTGGGGGAAGGTAGAAACAAAGAATTAAAAAAAAATCTAGGCTGAAAAACTTGCAAAAAATAATATTTATTTTGACTTGATGTTCATTAACTAAAAGCAGATTACATTTTATGTAACATCAACATTTTAGTGGCAAATTCATAAAAAATACTTTTATAATTACGATTTTAAGAATGATCCAGCCTCTTTAGTTAATCCTTGAACTAACACAGCAAATATAACAAAGCAATATAGTGAGGACAGATTTTTTTTTTGATTTTCTGCCCAACTCTTTCTCATACTGGTGAGGGGCACAGCTGCAGAGATCTTTGAAAAATAAATTTACCATCCAAATACAGTTTTGTACATTTTGGGTCAAACACCCAACTGGTGTCATTGCTTCACTGAAGTAAATGGATTTACCTTGTTTTTTTCCACTGCAGGAGCAGGCCCTTTCCAAACAACACTACATTAGCAGAACTAGTGTAGAGCTTGACAAACATTCGGACCTACAGTACACAGTGCTTTCTGAATACATAATAATCAGCGTGACCCTGTTGCTGGTTAGTTAGGATTCTTGCATTTAGTGACCTGCCTAAGAAGTTCTGTTTTCTGTGTCAGGCAGTGTCTTCACCCTGGATTCTGCAATGATTCTAACTTAATATTGATTCATTGGCTTACTGAACCCACGATTTAAAAAAAACCAGTGTCCTCTCTTTCATAAGAGTCAGACTAGAGCGTAGACTGGGGATAAGGGGCCAACCTAGACAGGCTCACAAGGTGGGTGGATCAAAACCTGATGACATTCAACATAGAGAAATGCAAGGTGCTCTACCTTGGGAGAAAGAATCCACATGCTTATAGGCTTGTCAGTGCTTCACTCACTGGTACCATGACAGAAAGAGCCTTGGGGGTCATGACTTACCACAAGATGAACATAAGCCACCAATGTGATGCCGCAGCTGGCAAAGAAAATAAAACTCTGGCTTGCATCTACTGATGCATCTCAAGCAAACCCAAGAAGTCATTCTTCCACTTTACTTGGTGAGGCCACAGCTGGAGTACTGCATCCAATTCTGGGCTCCACGCTTTAGAAAGGACATGAAGAAGCTTGAAGGAGTCCAGAAGAGAGCAACACACATGATTAGAGGTCAAGAGAGCAGGGCATATGGGGAGAGGCTGAGAGGCATGGGACTCTTCAGCCTAGAGAAGACAAGGCTCAGGGGAGACTTGTTGGCAGCCTATAAGTATATAAGGGGTGTGCATCAGGAACTGGGAGAATGTCTGTTCACCAGGGCACCCCGAGGGAAGACAAGTAGGGCTGTGCACAGCTTTGGTCCCTGATTCTATGCAGTGGAGATTTGGCCCAATTTGGTGGCTGAACCTCTGAATCCAAATTGAAGCAGGAGACCCATTAATCTCTCTGAATCGAATCAGAACCCTCCGAATCGATTTGGAGAGATTCAGACATAGCGTCAGTGGGCACAAACTGTGATGCTGCCATTACTGTGCTGGAGCAACTGCGTAGTAGCTCATTGCTACTGTGCAGTAGGGTCAATTCAATTTCAATTTCAATTTATTAAGGATTCTGGCTGAAAGCCATGCTCCTGAAAACAGCATAACAAACATACAACCATAATATAAATTTAAAGGTGCAGTAGTGTCAGAAATGATCCATGTGGCACCAGGACTGTGCAGTACTGCTGGTTACTTCACAGTCATTTCTAAGTGACTGCACAGTAACAACTGCATAGTCAGGCACCTGTGTAGACATGGCCAGTGTAAATCAATTATAATATGCCTACAGGTGGACCTGGGAATATAACTTTAGGCAATTTTTTTTTAAATGGAGGCCTCAAAGCTAAATTTTCAAGTGTTCAACATGTATGGTCAGGGTCATATTTTCAGTTCTAATTTAAGGATTAAAAAAAATATAAATAAAGTTCAGTGCTCAATACAATGAGCTCTTTTGAAAAATGCCATTATTTATTTTGGTGCTTAAATGGGTGCAGAGTCCTTTAAAAATATGTTTTCCTGATTGTTGGGACAGATTTTGGAAAATTTGCTCTGAAAGAAAGCAAGAGCTTTTTAGCACATGCTTGGTCACATTAAGACAGCTACAGTAAGACAGCTACATTAGATTACAGCTACATTATACCTGTTGGGGGGAGAGAACATGTGTAGTTTGGTGCACTGTGCTTTACTGTAATGCTCCTTGAAGTCTTTTCAGCAAGGTTCCCTCTAAGCTGCGCATGTGCGCTGCCGCGCACGCTTTAAAACCATACCATGCACAAGCCCATTAATGCTGCACACCCACCCGGTGAGGAGCTGGGTTGTGGCTTCGAGAGGCAACAAGCTGAGTGCAGCAGAGGCACCGATGCCGGCATGGGAAAACTTACTGGTAAGCTCAGGCAGGCTGCTGGAGGCAAGGCAACACGAGGTGGGGGGGCGGGGCTGGGAAACTGCTCCACTTCCCAGCCCTGCCACCATGTGCCTCCTTGCTTCCAGAGGTGAGGCGAGCTGAGGCAAGCCGAGGCGAGGCGGGGTTTGGGGCTGGGACTGGGAAACTACTCCGGTCTCGGCGGCGATGCAGGGGCTGGGGCCAGGACCGAGATTGGCGGCGATGGCTGGGGCCAGGACTGGGACCGGGAAACTCCTCCAGTCCCAGCAGTGATGCGGGGGCTGGGGCCATGACCAGGAAACTGCTCCGGGAGCTGGGGGCGGGGGCTGGAAAACTGCTCCACTTTCCAGCCCTGGCGCCATGTGCCTCCTCGCTCCCAGAAGCCTGGCAAGGTGGGGACTGAGGCTGGTGCGGGCCAGCTGGTTTTTTTGCTGTTAGTGCCTTGATAAAGAATTATACTGTGTTGATGGACTACTGTGCACAACAAGTGGCTGAAGACAACGACCCAATTCACAAATACTGGTTGGACAAACTGCGGAAACCAGAGTACCATGTTGCACTGGCCATACTAAATGATATCTTAGGTGAACTGGCTGAATGTGCAGACTGCTTCAACGAAGTTCACTAACAACAGTAGAAACATTTCAGTTTGCCAAGGTAGAATTGCCAAACTTCATTCGCAGTATCTTGGTGAGACTGTACATTTTTCTGAAGACATTCAAACCTTGCTGTCATCATTTGAATCGCCTGTTGACACTACATCAGTTATTCAATTCATTGAGCATACATGTGACCACATGGACAACAGATTTCCAGAAGGCAAGCTGAAAGAATGGTCAGTTTTCAATAAGGACTCTTTTTCCTCTTCATCTTACAGAAATGATTTCTCTTTTGGGCATGAGGAGATTTAAACATTGGCAACAAGATATAGCACCTTGCTAAACAAATCTGTAGAAACTTTTAAGAAGGACCTATGCAAACAATATGTGGACTTTAAATGAACTGTTAGTGAAAATATGAAAACTGGGGGAATAAATACCTTTGAAGACATAGTCACCTACATACTACAACAGGAAAAATTTAGTGAACTGTCATTACTTGTTGACATCTGTGCCACTTTCCAGGCATCTAGTGCAGATTGTGAGAGAGGGTTTAGCCTCATGAATGCAATAAAAACAAAGTCTAGAAATCATCTAGAAGTTGATAATTTGGACAAGCTGATGTGAATTAAACTTCATTTAGCATCAGGAAAGACTGTTAACCTGGACATTGTATATCCTGTTTGGAAAACAGAAAAAGGTAGATGGGAGTCAGTTTGGTAAATAAAGGTTATACTATCACCTTTATTGTTATACTGTGGGTGCACGCCGAAAGAGGGAGGCGGGATCAATTTGGGAATGGACCAAAGTGGGGTGCTCACGAACCGAAGCGGTGCTCTCATGGACCGCTACACCTTAGAGGGAACATTGCTTTTCAGGTTGATAATTTTTGCAAGAATGTGTCCAGACTTACTGTAGCTGAATGAAGCTGACCATGCATTAAACTCTGGTAAAAGAGAGAATATTGCCCTAAACTGGAAGAATGTATCCCAAGATTATATAGTGTTGAAGAGACCTCACATTTTTGTTTCCATGTCCTCTGTCTTCACTGACTTTTTTGGCCTTACTGTTAATGGAAAACAACATGTAATAATTTTTTCTCAGGGGAAAATACTGCAGCTTGCAGAAAAGAGAACAAAGGATAACGTCATGATCACAAGATTAAAAGGAAGAGATGTAGACAAAATATTGAAGGTCAGCATTTTCCTCGCAGTTCTATTCAGTGAATGGTTATGAATCCTGGACACACATATAGCAAAAACTGACACCGGGATCTGTCCATTCTTATCTCTGGATGGTAGTCTTGTAATCCGGGAAGGAAGGAGCATTTTCAGTGGCACTGTTGCTGATTTTTTGTTGCTCCATAATGTTAATATTGGGATTTCTGAAAAGGGAGCTTTGTTTGTGTAGCACATAGCACAGGCAGCCTGGAAACAGGCAGCCTGCCTATCTATATGTCTACTTAAAGTAATAATAAAACACCCAGCATTATGATATACATATACCTAATATCACCTGGGGAAATATTAATGTAGTCCCTTTTCTTTGGCAGACAAGGTTCTTTGGGTAAATCTTTTATTAAACCAACTCAAATAGTTGGAAAAATTTTTTCTTAGCAAGCTTTCGAGTTTAAATACCCTTTGTCAGGCTGAGGAAGCATCTGCAGTTGGTCTGTGCTCTTCCAGTATGGAATGAATAGTAAAGAAGCCAGAGGCTGGTATGCATGCAAGAAAGCCAGTCAGTGAAAAGGTAAATTGAGGAGTCAGTGGGTGAGAGACAAGCTGGGGTGGAGGATGAGGGGCGGGAAAGCGGGGGGCAGGTGGGAGGGTGAATGTAGCTGGTAAATAGTGGACAGGTACCTGGGGAGTCAGATGTTAGGCAGGTTATAATGTGTCCTAAATCCAGTGTCTATATTTAGCCTAGGATTTTTTGTATCCAGGAGGCTGATGAAGTGAAGTTCACTGACTGGCTTTCTTGCATGCATACCAGCCTCTAGCTTTTTGACTATTCATTCCACCCAAGAAGAGCACACACCAACTGCAGATGTTTCCTCAGCCTGACAAAGGGTATTTATATCCAAAAGCTTGCAAAGAAGAATTTTTCCAACTATCTGAGCTGCTTTAATAAAAGATATCAGATTTACCCAAAGAACCTTGTCTGCCTATGTCCTTAGACCAACATGGCTACCACCTATGTCCCTTTCTTTTGAATTTCTGAAATGCTCTCTTGGCAACAATGGACATTTTTTCCTTTGAGATGTGTGAACTATGCATGCAAACTTCCTTGCATGTGGCTCTAACAAAGTATTTTAGCTACAAGCTACATAACTATTGCAATTTCAAATTCTAAACCTTTTTGGATAGATTAAACAAAAAAAAAATTCTGGGGCAATTTTATCAAGAGATTTAAAAGTTTAGTGAGCTCATCACTTTAATAACTAAAGGAAAATCTATAGGGAAGTAAAACTATTGCACAATGGAAAGAATCAACAAATACCTAAATATTAATACTTTTTCTAACAATGGTGATATACTATACTTTCAAACTGACTTGATAAAAATAGGTATTTCCCAAGTAAAACCACCACCAATAATTTACTGGGCTTTGCTGCTATTTAAATAGAGTAGAAGCTTTGTAATGCATACAATTTAGAATATACATAAAATAGTGGTATCTTTCAACAGCTTACACAAATATTTATAACATATCATGGTAAGGTTTCTTATCACTAATAATATCATTGCTTTTACAGCATATTCTACAATATATGCACTAGTAGAATACAAAGATCATAAATCAATAAAATGATACCTGACAACATAAAGGCCTCACTTTATGTTGAGTGATGAGAATCCTAAACATCACTTGCCTTCATTTCACAGCCTTTCGTTGTTTAGTTAGTAATGATTAATTTGTAAAATGCAGTCTGCAAGTCAGTAATGCAAAATAAGAAGGTTCTAGTGATCATCCTCATTTTTACGGTTGGAGGAACACTACAATTTACTATCTTGCAAATGTGTAAGCCCAGAGGTAATTATACTTTATCATTTGCTCTTGTGAACGTATTCTATGGTTCTTTCTCAGTGTTTCCAGGTAATAATCTTCTTTTTTTAAGTGCTTCTTCCTGAACTTTACCTACCAAACAAACAAGGATTAGATGGGTAGATGTAAATGGATTAAAAGTCAAAATGTACTTACGTTCTGTAAAATTCCTTCATGTTTATCTGGACCTAATTTTTCCAGAACAAGATCATTCTCTCTAATTGAAAATTCCTTCAAATACCTGAAACCAGTTATCCAAAAAATGTTGGTCACTCTACATCATTTGGAGAACAAAGGTCATGCATTGTCTTTTATCTTGAACTTTAGATGAACCACAAACACAGGTGTCCTGGAATAAACTCTGGTGAAATGACTAGATTCATATTTATAAGGTTTGCTAGCTGACTTAAATTACTTGGCAACTGGTAGCTCCAAAAGTTGCAGCTGACCCATAAACTTTGGCTTAGGAAAAGCCTGAGTGGGGGGGGGGGGGGGGGTTTGTCCTGCATACACCAATTATAATCAGCAAATAAATAGTTCTGATGGACTCTAGAAGGAATTAAAGCTAGCATACATTGTCTGGACCCCAAGTGGAATAAATAAGAGAAATTTATTAAATATGAGCAGGCACAGTAATGTGATGGCAGAAGGCTGGGCAGAAAAGAGGCAGAGTTTGAAGTACCAAGAAAAATATTTCTTTTCTTTTGCTATAAACCAAATATTTGATAGTAAGTCTACAGGCCACCTAAAAAAAGTATTTGGATAGTTTTAAGAGATCAATATTAGTTTTTCAAACCAAACCACTAGCCATCATTTTTGAAAACTCATGACAGTTGGGAAAGGGACAGTGGGACAATTGCAAATACAGTGCCTATCTTTAAGAAAGAGAAGGAGGAGGATCCAGGGAATTACAGACCAGTCAGCCTCACCTCAATCCCTGGAAAAATCATGGAGCAGGTCCTCAAGGAATCCATTTCTAAGCATTTGGAGGAGAAGAAGGTGATTAAGACCAGTTGCATGGATTTACCAAAGGCGAGTCATGCCTGATCAACCTGATTGTTTTCTATGATGAGATGACAGGTTCTGTGGATGTGCAAAGAGCAGCAGATGTGATATACCTTGACTTTAGCATGTTTTTTGAAAGGGTTCCCCACAACATTCTCACAAGCAAGCTGAGGAAGTATAGTTTGGATGAATGGTCTATAAGGTGAATAGGACACTGGCTGGATCATTGGGCTCAGAGGGTAGTAGTCAATGTATAGTTGGCAGCCAGGATCAAGTGGAGTGCCTCAGGGGTCAGTCCTGGGGATGGTTTTGTTCAGTATCTTCATCAAGTGCACCCTCAGCAAGTTTGCAGAGGACACCAAGCTGGGGGGGAGTAATAGATATACTAGAGGATAGGGCTAGGATTCAGAGAGACCTCAACGAATTGGAGGATTGGACCAAAATAAATCTCATGAGGTTCATTAAACAGAAATGCAGTCTTCTACTTAGGCTGCAACAATTCCATGCACTGTTACAGGCTGGGGACTGACTGGCTAAGCAGCAGATCTGCAGAAAAGGACCTGGGGGTTTAGTGGACAATAAGCTGAATATGAGCCAACAGTGTGCTCTTTGTGCCAAGAAGGCTAACATCATACTAGGCTGTATTGGTAGGAGTGTCGCCAGCAGATCAAGGGAAGTGATTATTCCTCTCTATTCAGCACTAGTGAAGAAACAGTTGGAGTACTGTTTTGGGCCCCTCACTACAGAAGGGATATGGACAAATTGCAGGGAGTCCAGCAGAGGGCAACAAAAATAGTTAGGGGCCTGGGGCACTTGACTTCTGAGGAGAAGCTAGGGAACTGGGCTTGCTTAGTCTGGAGAAGTGAAGACTGAGGCAGGATTTGATAGCAGTCTTCAACTACCTGAAGGTGGTTCCAAAGAGGCTGGAGCTGGACTGTTGTCAGTGGTGGCAGATGACAGAACAAGGAGAAATGGTCTCAAGTTGCAACAAGGGAAGTTTAGGTTAGATATTTTCTAGGAAGAATTTTCTCATTAAGAAGGTAGTGAAACACTAGAAAAGGTTACCCAGAGAGGTCGTGGAATCTCCATCCTTGGAGGTTTGTAAGACCTGGGTAGACAAAGCCTTGGCTGGGATGATATAGTTGGGAATGGTCCTGCTTTGAGATGGAGTTGGACTGGATGGCCTCTTGTGGTACCTTCCAACCTTAATTTTCTATGATACTATGATTTTTTTATCTAATTATTTGTACATCTCAATTTTTAATTCACAAATGAGCTTTACATTGGGATTGATTTTACAGATAATAGCTTTCTGGAGGGGCCTGAGGGAACAATTAAGAGAAATGCCAAATGATCATAATATATAAAGTGGATCAACATTGATAAGAAATAAATCCAAGCACACGCAGGTAAAACACTCATGCTAATTATACAATCTTAGTTGTAGCATAAGTACGGGGGCATCAGTGGATCTCAGGTGCTGACTTGGCAGGGCGGAAAGGGGGTAAAAATATCAGCTGCTCTTAGACTGACCCTCTGCTTCCCTGGGTGCAAAATGTATCAGCTATGCCCCAGTGTCCCTGTAAAATAATTTACAGTACACAGGAAACTCTGCTTGCTTTGTTTTTTTGTATGGGACAATGTAGGGTAGAGAAGTTTAAGCTTTAACTAAACTTCAAACTGAATCTTGAAGTGACTGTCATCCAAATAGAGTCAGCCAGCCCAGTCATCCAGAGGCCCCATATCTGTCTATATATTAAAAAAAAAAAAAGGTATGGTCACTTTAGCTTTATAAGTTTAAGTATTATGGCTTCCCTTTAATTGTTTATATTATATTAAAAGCAGGAAGTTATAAAAAATGTGAATTATTACAAGCTACTAAAACTTTTAAAACAGCTTTCTAAAGTGTAAACCACCCACAAAAGAAGTAAATGTTTTATAAAAAAAAGACTATAAAAATACTTTCCTAATTGGGGTGCTGTACATCTAAAGCACCATTACATTAGTGCCAGTCATCAATGATATAGGCCCCAGTTAAAAAAAAGAGAACATTTAAGCCATACTTAAGCCTTTCCCTTTTTGGCAAAACAAGTAAGTACATGCTTAAAGTAAAGCATATCCTTCAGTAGAAAATACTTTGCCAAATTGCTAAATCTGCCCTCCAGAAAAGCTATCACAGAGGGGCAGGAAGGTATTGTGTTATACAGTCCCTTACACCCAGTGCACTGGAGGGGAATTGCCATCTGAGCATCGTGACACTTGGGCCCTTCTAATTAAAGAATTGTAACGTATACATCAGCACACATATAGGCACCATGATTCTCCATCTGAAAGCCTGATAGCTCTCATAGAGTCATAGAGTCAATGGACTGGAAGGGACCTGTAAGATCATCGAGTCTGTCTCCGGCCATAGGCAGGAAGTTAAAGAGCTCAAACTAGCTCAATGAGGTGCTTATCCAGCATCCTCTTGAACACCTCTAAGGATGGCAACTGCACCACCTCTGCCAGGAGCGTGTTCCAGGTTCTAGTTACCCTTATGGAGAAGAAATTCTTCCTTATGTCCAACCTAAATCTTCCTTCTATTAGTTTGTGCTCATTGGTCCTTGTCCTCCCAAGGGGTGCCTTCCTGAAGAGTTGCTCCCCCAGATCCTGGTGTTCCCCCCTCATATATTTGTAGGTGGATATCAAGTCACCTTGCAGCCTTCTCTTACCCAGACTGAACAAGCCCAGCTCCTGGGGTCTCTCCTCATAGGTCCTGTCCTCCAGGCCCCTAATCATGCAGGTGGCCCTTCTCTGCATCCTCTCAAGTTTATCCACATGCTTCTTGACGTGCGGCACACAAAACTAGGCATAGTACTCCAGTTGCGGCCTCACTACCGCTGAATAGAGAGGGAGAAGCACCTCCTTGGATCTGTTGGCAACACATCAGCCATCGGTGACTGGTGCCTCCTGGCTCTGGGGGGGCACCAGTGGCTGATCGACGACTGGGGTGGGGTGGGGGTGGTCCCCCAGCAGCCGACTGCCGACCCCAGAAGCACTGGTGGCAAACCAGAAGTGCCGCCAGTGCTTCTCAGGGGGAGTACCGGCCACTGCTCCCCACTCCCTGGCTGGCAAGAGCCAATTTCAGGGGCGTTCCTCCCCTACATGTCACCTATGACATCAGCTGATACACACCAGAGTTCTATTTGCCCTGCTGGTGACTTCCTTGCACTGTTGGCTCATATTCATCTTCTGGTCAACTGTGACCCCCAGGTCCCATTCAGATGCCATGCCAGCTAGTGGGCTACCGTCTATCATATAGTGGTGAAGGTTCTTCCTACCCAGATGAAGGACCCAGCACTTTTCCCTGCTGAACCTCATCTGATTCTGATCAGCCCATAGAACTTGTGTGTCAAGGTTGTCCTGGGTCTTTACCCTATCCTCTGGTGTGCCCACATTTCCCCACAGTTTGGTGTCATCTGCAAACTTAATCATCCAAGTCATTAATAAATATGTTAAAAAGCATGGGTCCAAGCACCGAGCCCTGTGGAACACCACTGGAGACAGTCCTCCAAAGTGAGGCCAATCCATCAACTGCAACTCTCTGGGACTGGCCTCTAAGCCACTTATCCACCCACATCTCTGCAGGGTGGTCCAGGCCAGTACCCTCCAGTTTGATTGAAAGTTAAGTTAGACGCGGAAGCGGCAAGAGACGCGCGGGTGAAAGCTCGCTGCTCCCCCGAAGCCCCCCAGAAACCCTCCAGCAGCCGCGGAGCCCCCCTGCTGACCCCCAGCGCAGCCAGGGTAAGCGGGGCCCGTGGAGAGAAGGGGCTAACCCCTTAGTGTGTGTGTGGGAGGCGGTGGCTGAGTGGAGCCGGGCCGGGTCAAGCCCCGCCCAGGCCCCTACTTGGCCCAGCCCCCCAGGGAGCCACGCGACCGGAGCTGCACGAACAGGCTGCACAAACAGGCGCACTTCTCTGCCGGCGCGTGAGTTCGCGCGGGAGGGTGTGCGGGAGGGCGCCGGACCCTGCCTGCGCACCCCCCAGGGTAGACAGTCCCAGTCATAGCCAGCCTACCAGAGGCATGACACGGATGGGCACGCGCCGCATCCCAAGGGTCCCCTCGGGCTCCGCAGCCCCCCCGTCTGGCACCTCAGAGACGGCCACCCAGACGGAGCCCCTGGCTCTTGGCTGTGGGGGCTGCCTGTCCCTTTTTCAGGCTCTGGGGCCTGGGAGCATGGCGACCTCCCCTTGCGGGGTCTGCTCCCTTTTGGGGTCTCTGGCGCGCCAGCTGGAGGAGCTCCAGGCCACAGTCCACAGACTGCGTGCCATCAGGGACTGCAAGCAGGAGATAGACTCCTACTGCCAGGCCCTTCTCCCCTGGGAGGCAGAGGGTAGATCACAGTCTCCCTCCAGGCCAGAGGAGGACTCTGGGACCTCCTGCTGTGTCCAGCCAGGGGCATGGACCAAGGTGGTCAAGGGCCCTAAGGCCCGCCGCACCAAGGCCCCTCCCCCGCCAGAACTGAGCAACAGGTATGCACCTCTTGCTGCCCCAGCAGAGCCTGCTGAGTTGCCGGCCCCCACAGGCAACATGGGCCCAACTGCAACTCCCGCCCCTGCTCTCCCCAAGACAAAACGTAAGGTGTTTGTTGTGGGAGACTCCCTCCTGAGGGGGACGGAGGGGCCAATCTGCCACCCTGACCCCTTAGCCCGGCAAGTCTGCTGTTTCCCAGGGGCCCGCATCCGGGACATTGCCGAGAGGATCCCCAAGCTCCTCAAACCCACAGACCACTATCCCATGCTCCTTATTCATGTGGGCACCAATGACACGGCTCGGAGCACTCCCAGCCAGGTCATGAGGCGCTACAGGGATTTGGGAGCGGGGCTTAAGGGTCTGGGGGCACAGGTGGTGTTCTCGTCGATCCTCCCAGTCTCAGGCTATGGGCTGAGAAGGGACAGGAGGATCTATGTGGTCAACCAAAGACTGCGGCGCTGTTGTCGTCAGGAAGGCTTTGGCTTTCATGACCACAGCCCGCTCTTTGGCGAGAGAGGCAGCGAGCTGCTGGGAAGAGATGGTCTCCACCTCTCTCCCCTAGGGAGGAGGCTCTTCTCAGCCAGACTAGCTGACCTGCTCCACCGGGCTTTAAACTAAGCCCGCTGGGGGACAGGGGACTACCGCCACTGCTGGCCCGCTGAGCAATCCTTGCAAAGCCAGCGGATCACGGCACTCAAGGGAGCCCACCCCAGCCCCAGCCCTGGTAAAATCTGTGGGCAAGGAAGGAGCCCCCCAGGGGGCACTTGCCTGCCTGTACACTAATGCCAGGAGCTTGGGGAATAAGCAGGAGGAGCTCATCCTCCTGCTAAGTGCAAACAATTACGATGTCATAGGGATCACGGAGACCTGGTGGGACTCCACCCATGACTGGACCACAGGGATAGATGGCTATACCCTGTACAGGAGGGATCGTGTAGAGAAAAGGGGCGGGGGTGTAGCTCTCTATGTTAAGGAAAGCTACGCGTCCCTGCAAGCCGATATTGGCGACCAGGGTGGACGGCTGGAGACCCTCTGGGTTAAAATCCGTGGGGAACACGGCACAGGGGACACAATGGTGGGAGTCTATTACAGACCTCCCACCCAAAGTCCTGAGCTACACCAGGAGTTTGCCCAGGAACTGGCTGAGGCAGCTTGCTCCAGGACCATGGTTGTCATGGGTGACTTCAATTACCCCGACATCTCGTGGGAGGATCGCTCAGCAAAATCCGAGCGGTCGCAAAGCTTCCTCTCGTGCGTGGATGACCTCTACCTGACTCAAGAAGTCTATGGGCCAATGAGAGGCAAAGCGCTGCTCGACCTGGTACTGGCTACTGGGGATGACCTAGTCGGCAACCTAGTGATCGATGGGAAGCTGGGTGACAGCGACCACGAGCTGATCACCTTCACCATCCGCCGAAAAGCTGGCAAGTCGGTCAGCAACACGCAAGTCCTTGACTTCAGGAAAGCTGACTTTGACAAGCTCAGGAGGCTTGTCAGTGAGGCCCTAAGGGACTGTGACCGCAGGGAGAGGGGAGTTCAAGAAGAGTGGTTGCTCCTCAAGGGAGCGATCCTCAATGCACAAACTAAGTCTATTCCATCTCGGAGGAAAGGCAGCAAGAGGGCACAGCAGCCCCCCTGGCTCTCCAGGGACCTAGCAGACCTCCTGAGGCTAAAAAGAAAGGCCTACAAAGGATGGAGGATGGGAGTCACCTCCAAGGAGGATTATTCTGCACTGGTCCGGTCCTGTAGGGAGCAGACCAGGAAAGCCAAGGCTGCAACTGAACTCCAGCTAGCTTTGAGCATCAAGGACAATAAAAAGTCCTTTTTCAGATATGTGGGGAGCCGGAGGAAAAGCAGGGGCAACGTTGGACCCCTGCTGAACCAGATGGGGCAACTGACAACTGATGCCCAGGAAAAAGCCAACCTATTAAATAGGTACTTTGCGTCGGTCTTTCATCAGCCCCATGGGATGCCCGTGCCTGCTACAGGGCCGGGAAGTCCGGGTGAGGGTGATCCCCTGCCCTCCATTAATGCTGACTTCGTGAAGGAACATCTTGAGAAGCTGGATACCTTCAAGTTAGCCGGCCCTGACAATCTTCACCCCAGGGTACTCAAGGAGCTGGCGAGCGTCATAGCCCAGCCTCTAGCGCGGATCTTTGAAAACTCTTGGCGCTCTGGTGTAGTGCCCGAAGACTGGAAGAAGGCCAACGTGGTGCCTATCTTCAAGAAAGGGAGGAAAGTGGATCCGGCTAACTATAGGCCCATCAGCCTGACTTCTATCCCGGGGAAGATCTTAGAAAAGTTTATTAAGGAGGCCATCCTTAATGGACTGGCCGACGCCAACATCTTAAGGGATAGCCAGCACGGGTTTGTTGCGGGTAGGTCTTGCTTGACCAATCTCATTTCCTTCTACGACCAGGTGACCTATCACCTGGACAAGGGAGATGAGATTGATGTCATATATCTTGACTTCAAAAAAGCCTTCGATCTGGTGTCCCATGATCGTCTCTTGGAGAAACTGGCCAATTGTCGCCTTGGGTCCCCCACGATCCACTGGCTGGAAAATTGGCTCCGGGGTCAGACCCAGAGGGTAGTAATTGATGGAAGTCACTCATCGTGGTGTCCTGTGACCAGTGGGGTCCCCCAGGGCTCTGTCCTTGGACCCATACTGTTCAACATCTTCATTAATGATGTGGACACTGGAGTCAGAAGCAGACTGGCCAAGTTCGCCGATGACACCAAACTTTGGGGCAAAGCATCCACACCAGAAGACAGGCGGATGATCCAGGCTGACCTGGACAGGCTCAGCAAGTGGGCGGATGAGAATCTGATGGTGTTCAACGCCGATAAATGCAAGGTTCTCCACCTTGGGAAAAAAAACCCGCAGCATCCTTATAGGCTCGGCAGTGCTATGTTGGTTAGCACTATGGAAGAAAGAGACTTGGGGGTCATCATTGACCACAAGATGAACATGAGCCTGCAATGCGATGCTGCGGCTAGTAAAGCGACCAAAACGCTGGCTTGCATCCATAGATGCTTCTCAAGCAAATCCCGGGACGTCATTCTCCCCCTGTACTCGGCCTTAGTGAGGCCGCAGCTGGAGTACTGCGTCCAGTTTTGGGCTCCACAACTCAAAAAGGATGTGGAGAAGCTTGAGAGAGTCCAGAGAAGAGCCACACGCATGATCAGAGGTCAGGGAAGCAGACCCTACGATGACAGGCTGAGAGCCCTGGGGCTCTTTAGCCTGGAAAAGCGCAGGCTCAGGGGTGATCTGATGGCCACCTACAAGTTTATCAGGGGTGACCACCAGTATCTAGGGGAACGTTTGTTCACCAGAGCGCCCCAAGGGATGACGAGGACGAATGGTCACAAACTACTACAAGATCGTTTCAGGCTGGACATAAGGAAGAATTTCTTTACTGTCCGAGCCCCCAAGGTCTGGAACAGCCTGCCACCGGAGGTTGTTCAAGCGCCTTCATTGAACACCTTCAAGATGAAACTGGATGCTTATCTTGCTGGGATCCTATGACCCCAGCTGACGTCCTGCCCTTTGGGCGGGGGGCTGGACTCGATGATCTTCCGAGGTCCCTTCCAGCCCTAATGTCTATGAAATCTATGAAATCATTTACCACAAGATGAACATGAGCCTGCAATGCGATGCAGCGGCTAGTAAAGCGACCAAAACGCTGGCTTGCATCCATAGATGCTTCTCAAGCAAATCCCGGGACGTCATTCTCCCCCTGTACTCGGCTTTAGTGAGGCCGCAGCTGGAGTACTGCGTCCAGTTTTGGGCTCCACAATTCAAAAAGGATGTGGAGAAGCTTGAGAGAGTCCAGAGAAGAGTCACGCGCATGATCAGAGGTCAGGGAAGCAGACCCTACGTTGACAGGCTGAGAGCCCTGGGGCTCTTTAGCCTGGAAAAGTGCAGGCTCAGGGGTGATCTGATGGCCACCTACAAGTTTATCAGGGGTGACCACCAGTATCTGGGGGAATGTTTGTTCACCAGAGCGCCCCAAGGGATGACGAGGTCAAATGGTCACAAACTACTTCAAGACCGTTTCAGGCTGGACATAAGGAAGAATTTCTTTACTGTCCAAGCCCCCAAGGTCTGGAACAGCCTGCCACCGGAGGTCGTTCAAGCGCCTTCATTGAACACCTTCAAGATGAAACTGGATGCTTATCTTGCTGGGATCCTATGACCCCAGCTGACTTCCTGCCCTTTGGGCGGGGGGCTGGACTCGATGATCTTCCGAGGTCTCTTCCAGCCCTAATGTCTATGAAATCTATGAAAGAATTTCATGGGAGACAGAATCAAAGGCCTTACTGAAATCTAAGAGGTGTAACAACAAGGGTCTGGGTGGCACCTGTGGCAGCAGCTAAGCTGGCAGCACCTATAAGATTCTGTTCTTGCATCCCCTCTATATTGGCACCTGTGGTTCATGCCATAGTCACCCACTCATAATTATGCTACTGTACTCTGATTCAAAGCCTGCTTATGCATCTATACTACAAAAATATATTTTCTTGTGATCAGAAGAACAAGATAGCATTTTTCCTTTGAAATTAAAGACCATCTTCTAGAGAATCGAGTTAAGAAGATTATGGGAAAAACATTTAAGTTTGTTCTTCATTATGAATGTGAACTGCGTCTAGGAACACTGTTCAGATTAGGGACATGTGACAGATAAGAGGCCATTAATGGTACTTCATACTATTAAAGAGAAGGAGCCAAAAGCTATACTATTATTATGGCTAATTTATTACAAACTTTTACCTCCTTCAAAAGAGTTGTTAATCTAGTTACATGAAACTGTCCAATCAGTCCTGGCACATTTTATCTTGCAACGCCCAGTACAAGCACCTGGAAGAAGTTTTTAGCCTACCTGAGTATCTAGTTGTAGCTGCTGTGCACTGGGCACATTGGAATCTGAGCTGTCAGAACCTTGAGTACTGTGAAAGATGAGCATTGGTTTACTTTATTTACAAATTTGGGGACTGCAAAGTATTTTTTTATGTTCTTCAATACAATAAAACAGTGATCCTTCTAGTAGCCCTACTGGAAATGCTGTATATATGTCTGGCCCACCTCCTTCTCCACAGTTACAGTGCATTGGCTACAGGACCTACAGTTATTGCTATCCAATGATAAGCAACTTGTTTTTGAGGACCTCAGGGGTTTTTGCTCCTACCTTCTCTCTGTGGTACAATCTCTCTGTGGTACCTTCTCTCTCCCTGGTACGATCTTCTGTGAGATTGACATTTCACATTTCTAGTTAGGTATATTATCATTTTGGTTTGCATTTTCATCCTATTTTTGGACATCTAATACAAGTGCAGCTTCATTTCCATCACTATTCTCTTACCTTTCCAGCAGTGCGCTGTAAGCATCTCTGATTTTGTTGGTTTATAGGGTGCATCTCTACCCTATCCTCTTGACAAATGTACAATAATGTAGAATAAATCTCAGAATATCTCAGCAGTTTTTTATTTACCTGGACCCTGTCTACCACAGCATCTGTCATAATTAAGGTTCCCCAAGTTCATCTTAGCTTCCTGTGGCCCTGCTATGGGCCCCTGCCACCACCAGGGGGAGCTGAAGGCTCTGGCCACAGCTGCCTGCGGCTGGCAGCCATCTGCAAAAGGCAGCCCCAACTCCTGCTCCCTGGCCAGCCGCTTTTCAGGCTGGGAGCAGCATGCAGAGCCCAGCTCCAGCACATGGCAGCTCCCTTACCACAGCCTCTGCTTTCCTCCCACCCCTGCCCCTGGCAGCAATAGCCAGCACCCCAGGCTCTTGCTGGCCATGGTGCTGGCCCTGCTGGCTCCAGTGCTTCCCCCCGCCAAGGCCCCAGGTGAACCGAACACCTGAAAGGATAGTCTTTTATCCTTCCTTACTTTTCATTAGTGTAGAAGTCACAGAAATAGGAGCACAATATCATCCTTTTTGAAATTGTAATGTGTTTCACAGACTCCAGAAAAAGTTCTCGTTTTTTAAGATTACGTCAGAAGATTTGGAGAAGGATAAGCAGAAGTTAGGTCACATAATCAGTGAGGAAGACAACTTGGTATGCTCCTCTTTAGCCTCCATCTCAACCTGTGAGTCATATATCCCTGGCCACCATAGCATGCGTCACTTTTTATAGAAGTTTAGGACATCTTTTTTCCAGCTCTCCAATTTAAATGAACACTGCTATCTTGAAATTTAGCATTTAAAAAAGAAGTTGTAAGTTATTTAAAATACTGTTCCCATCCCTGACTTTCCTTGCCAATTTATGTATGTTTATGACTGCTTCTTCCTGTTCTTAAAATACTTTTCCCTCCAGTATCCTGTATAAGCAATAGGGAAAACTAACCAGTATACACAAATGCATAAAGTAAACAAAGTGAAAATAGAAGCTTCAGTTCTACAGCAAACTTTATGTAGGGACTGATTTCATGGTTGGTGTGCAGAGAGGTTTTATTGATCTCTCAACTATTTCAATTCAACATCTCTTTGCATTTGTCTATTCCACAGAACAAAAATGTAAAGATGTGATGACGAGACATATCAGTAATCTATATATATAAAGTCCTTTTGTCTGTGTGTCTGTCTGTCCGTAATGCTCTTGGGGAGCATGACTCCTGGTGGGGTTTGGCTCCAGCCACTGCTGCATCAAGAATGTCCGTCAAGAATGACAGGCAGGGCGTGGTTCCAGTGGAGCGGCCCAGGCAGACACAGAGTGGGGGGTAAGGAGTAGGGGGTGGGTGGCATGGGGCTAGCTGCAGAGTGGGGGCATAGGGCCAGACACGGAGTGGGGGGGGGGATGGGGCTGGATGTGGAGCAGGGGAGGTGGTGGTAAGCGGCTGGATGTGGATTGGTGGCAGCGCAGGATGGTGGATGGTGGCCGCCGCTGCCTGCAAGCTTCCCCCCCCGCCCCCACTCCTGGGAGGCGGCAGCAGCGTGAGCTGGTGTGTGACAGTGTTCTGTCTCCACCCTTCCCTGTCATTCTTGATGTGCAATTCGCTAGTACTTCTATAATACCAAATATAGGTCATTATAATGATGGTACTTGCTTCCTTTCCTCTTCATATGTGAGGGATCCCACAGGTTTCCCTTTTTCCCCCTTTTTTCAATTGTGCTTTTCAAAAGTCTCCCAGTTCTGGAGCCCTGGGGTTAGAGTGAAGCTGGTCCCTAGTGGCAGGACTGGCAGGGAGAAAATTTGCGCTATACATGCGCTACTGTACAGTAACTATTCATGATTAAATTTGCTATTTGCATTTTCAGGTAGTAAATTTACTCACAAGTACAGTAATTTATAGCACAGTAGCCATGTCTAGAGATGCTTAATGCACAGTAACCGAATAATACAGTGCAGTAGCATGTCACAATATGGACAGTGCTAATATGTTACTGTGCAGTATTTTTAGGCTGTTGGACAGTAACGTCACTAAAAAGATGTTTGCTAGCACAACTTTGCAGTAACTGTAGATATATTATACTGTAATATTATAAAGTAATATTACTTTTTTGTTATATGAATATATTTAAAATTTTATATTTAAATGTTTTTGACATTATTAAAATGCTATGTTTTGATAATGTGACTATTGTTGAGAAGGTCTGAGGTTTTATGGGAATGTTATATGGGCATTATTGCAAACAGCATTTCCAGGAAGTGCCTTTGTTTTTGTTATGTTTCTGAACTGATTTTATTAACATTTTTATTTCTCATTAATTTTACAAATGCTGTGATCTGGGATGAAAACAAACTTCAAAATGCTGGAATTTCCTGAACAATTTAGTTTTAGCCAACTGAAATTCATTTTATGAATGGAAGCGCTTTTTTTTTAGATGTTTACTATGTTTTACTAATAAAGCATAGTAAATATCAAGTCTGAGGTTTTAGCAAATCATATGGCTGACAATTTCCTCTAGGTTCACTATCCCATGCTCTGCAGGAAGACTGTTACTGTTCAACAGAGGATGGAGACAGAAAACAGCAAGGATGGGTGCAAGTCCAGAGCACATAAGGGTGAGACCTGGGGCTGAGGAGCCCAGAAACCATGAGAGACAGAGTTTGGGTTTGTGGTTCTGAGATAGTGGACCCCAGGCTGAGGGGCTCAGGCAGGGTACAAGGCCAGGGTCGTGGGACAAGGCCAGGGTCCCTCAGCCTCAGGGGCCTACCATCCAAAACACCCTTTTCCCTGTAGAGGCAGACTCTCTGTTAACTTATAACGTCAAGGCATGGCAGCCAAGATAACAGGGTGGGACCCTGAGGGGCAAAAGGAGGCGGCGAAGTAAGGCCCAGGTGATGGCCAGGAGAGGTGGTTTCACCACCTCCAGAACTGAGCTCATTATACAAGAGAACAATACAATTTAAAGAGAACAGAATATCAATATGAAACAGAGACCCCCCTCCCACCCCAGACTGCCCCCTCCTCTCAGCCTAGCTTGCTTTGTTAAATACTTGCCCAAACAGGAAGGACTTCCAGTGCTTCTAAAACAGGGATGGGCAAAATATATCCCGCAGGCCAGATGTGGCCCATGAAGTGATTTGCCCAGCCCACAGCGGGTCTCTTGGCCCTGCCTGGACCAGGCACAGGGGCATCCTGGGCCATGGCGCATGCCCAGACACACAGTGGGGCTGGGGTGGTGCAGCTGGCAGACTCCATTTCTTGGTAACCCCAGCAGCAGCAGCAGCAGTGGCTTCTTCTGCTGCTGCCACTGGACCCAGCCCTGCTGCCTGAGCACCCTGGCAAGAGGGCAGGGCAGTCAGCCAGGTGGCTGGGATAGGCCTGCAGACCAGCAGAAAGCAGTGTTTAGGAGACCCCAGGATCTTGGGGCAGTGACAGCATGGGACCAAGGCTGGGGCAGAGCTATGATGTGCTCAGCACCTGTCCCTGCCTGCAGAACCAGGGCTCTGTCCTGGCTCCTGCCCTAAGATCCTGGAGACCGTTGGGGAGCCACATAGGCAGGACACTCTGCCAGGCAGACTCAACTGGAGTATCCTGCCTGAGTAGCTCCTGGCTGGTCTGCATGAAGACCCTAGGATCTTGCAGTGGTGACAGCATGGGGGCCGGGACATGGCAGAGTCATGATCTGTTCCCTGCATGTCCCTGTCTGCAGAACCTGCACTCTTCTCAGAGGTATGCATGCAGCAGATTGTGGCTCTGCTCTAGGTCCCAGGCCCTTGCTGTCACCACCCCCCAGCTCCACCATGATCCCAGCCTCACCTGCCCCTTCTGCTCCTAAACACCACTCCCAGTCCATCTGTGCCCTCATCCCACATAGGGAGTTTTGGTGAGTTGCAGCTCAGGGGCGGGCGTGAAGGTGGGAGGTGTGGACCCAGCCTGCGACTCCTCAACAAAATTCCTAATGTGGCTTGTGGGCCCAAATAATTGCCCACTCCTATTCTAAAAGATTTCATAGATTTCATAGATTTTTAGGGTTGGAAGGGACCTCACTAGATCACCGAGTCTGACCCCCTGCCTTGGGCAGGAAAGAGTGCTGGAGTCAGATGACCCCAGCCAGGTGCTTGTCGAGTCTCCTCTTAAAGACCCCCAAAGTAGGGGAGAGCACCACCTCCCTTGGAAGCCCATTCCAGACTCTGGTAACCCTTACCATAAAGATGTTCTTCCTGCTCTTTAGTTTAAATCTGCTCTCTGTCAGTTTGTGGCCGTTGTTTCTAGTTTCTCCAAGGGGCACCTTGGTAAACAGAGTCTCTCTCCTATCGCTTGCTGCTCCCCCTGATGATGTCCAGGCTCAGGCTCTGGTGGGCCCCAAGAGGGAGTCCCAGAGCTGATGAGCAACTGCTGAGAACTACTCCCACACCACCTTATCTGGGCACTCTTGCTCAGCAAGAGATGAAAGACACGTCAGCACAGGCATGGTGTTTCTGCCTGCTCCACACCCTCACAGCCATACATGAAGACATTTTCTTTTCTTTTATGACTGTGAAGGTCACAGTACAGGAGAATGTCATGCTCTTCCATTACTCTGGAACAAGAGAGAAGTCAGAATATTTTACTTTTTTCTTTTTTGCATCTCATATGCTCAGGTGCTATTTTTGGGAAGGGAGTTGGGGACAGGCTCTGTTGCTGAGAAGGGAGGAGGAAAGGGGGTCTTTTTCTGTGAGGGCAATAAAGTGTTTTTTGGAGAGCTGTCTGCAGTGAGTATGGTGCTGGGGTGGGCAGTGAGGCAGGGATCCATGGGCAGCTGTCCAGGTGGGCTACAGCAGGGAATGAAGAAGGAAGTGGTTGGTCAGTGCCTCTCACACCTGGCGCCCTGGCTCCTGCTGGCAGGTGTTCGGTTCACTTGGGGCTTTGCCGGGGGGAAGCACTGGAGCCAGCAGGGCCAGCACCATGGCCAGCAAGAGCCTGGGGTGCTGGCTATTGCTGCCAGGGGCAGGGGTGGGAGGAAAGCAGAGGCTGTGGTGAGAGAGCTGCTATGTGTGCTGGCGCTGGGCTCTGCATGCTGCTCCCAGCCTGAAAAGTGGCTGGCCAGGGAGCAGGAGTTGGGGCTGCCTTTTGCAGATGGCTGCCAGCTGCAGGCAGCTGTGGCCAGAGCCTTCAGCTCCCCCTGGTGGCAGGGGCCCATAGCTTCCTGTGGCCCTGCTCAGATGAACTCGGGGAACCTTTATTATGACAGATGCTGTGGTAGACAGAGTCCAGGTAAATAACAACTGTTGAGATATTCTGAGATTTATTTTACATTATTGTACATTTGTCAAGAGGATAGGGTAGAGATGCACCTTATAAACCAACAAAATCAGAGATGCTTACAGCGCACTGCTGGAAAGGTAATAGAATAGAGATGGAAATGAAGCTGCACTTGTATTAGATGTCCAAAAATAGGGTGAAAATGCAAACCAAAATGATAGTCTTTCTGTAATCCTTGCTTCCTAGTAAAATATTTTGCAAAAATGACAAGGAAATAGATGCTATGCAGTTAAGAGAGGCCACTGTCACTATGTGCATTCAAGGATAAATTAAAAAAAAGACTTAAATGGAATAAGAAAAGAAAATCCATTTAAATAAGAAAAGGGATTCTAGTCAATCTCAAGTGTCTTTGAGGCAGTTTGCTCATCAACCTTTTCTTTTTTCTAAGTTTTTTCCCAGTGCTGCTCAGAACAATGAAGCTCTTGCTGCAGGGTATCCTAAGATAGAACTGGCATTTTAGCATATTTCCATACCAAGGAATTTCTTTTTGCCATCTTCTCTTCAGTCCTTTAGGGACTGAAGCAGGGAAGAAGCATGGATGAAGGAGGGAAAATAAATTCAAGAGCGCTCGGTCCCCTGATTCCTTTGGTAACCACAGGCTGCTGCAACTCCTAACAAAAAACTGGAGCAAGCTACAAAGGCAGCACACACAGATCTCTAATCCATAGCTTTAGCTTTGCCTGCTCACTGGGTGTGTCTACATGAGATGCTTACTGTGCATCAGCCTAATAACTCTGTGCAGTCGCGTGGCACTTAAAAGCCTTACTAATGGCTTACTGCACAGTGTTATTAAGCTAATGCACAGAAAGCATCACAAAAAAACCCATGTGCCAGTGCTACTGCAAGTAACTCTAGCTACTGCGCATTTAGTTAGTATTTTATTAAGCAAGTACTAAGCTAAATGTGCAGTACCTAAGGCGCATTAATGAAGGTGTGGATGTAGCCACTTTGACAAAATTCAGCCCACCCATTGCTGCTTAGAGCAAAGACCACTTCTCCTGAGAAGAGATTCTGGGCCTTACCTCACTGTCTTCTATTTTTTTTTCTTTTCTTTTTTGAGTTGCAGCATCAAGTTAGAGCTCCTTCCCTGTTAGTCTGCATTAGGGCTGTGTGAAGATTTGCCGGCTGTTTCGTTTCGAGGCTGTTTTGACTTGTTTTGAGCTCAAAACAGCGAAATCGAAATGAAGGGCTTCAAAACAGCCTCCAAATGAAATGAGGCCAGTTGAAACATTTCGAAAGTTTCACAATGTCGCGAATTTCAAAGCAGCCTGGTGGTGGGAGGCAGGGGAGAGCCAGGGCTGCACGCTGAGTGCCTCCACAGCCCTGACTCTCCCCACCTCCTTGGATTGGCTCTGGTGCAGGGCCCAGGGAAAATCAGCTTGTGCGGGGACCCATTGCCACCCCGATCCCGGGGCAGAGGCAGGTCCCCGCACAAGCTGATTTGTCCTGGGCACCTCACCCTCCTCTGATCGGCCCCGCATGAGCTGATTTGCCCCAGGCCCGCCTGCCGTTGGCCCCAGGCAGCAGCACCAGCCTCCTGTGATCTGGGAGGCAGATCGGGGCCTGCACCCCCGGGAGCAGTCTGGCACAGCCCCCGCAGCCCTCCCAGGGGTGTGGGTGAGCCCCTGATCTGCCTGCTGGATGACAGAAGGCTGGTGCTGCCAGCTGGACTCAGCCCATGCCGGGAAGATCTGTACTGCCTCTGGCTCCAGCCGGCAGCACCAGCTTCCTGTCATCTAGCAGGCAGATCGGGGGCTCCCCTGCACCCCTGGGAGGGCTGCGGCAGCTGTGCTAGACTACTCATAGGGGTGCGGGTCCCTATCTGCCTGCCGGCTGGGGCAGCAGCAGCACCGATCTTTCCGGTACTGGCTGTGGAATATCCTATGGGCAAAACATCGAAACAGAGAAAGAGCTTTGACGAAATGAAATGGAATAGCGCTTTCGAAATGAAACAAAACTCAAAAGGAAACACTGTTTCGTTGAAACTGAAGTTGAAGTGTAACGATGCTGTTTTGCACAGCCCTGGTCCATGTCACAGTGGCCTGCTGGGGTTTGAAGCAGCTGCATAGAATGGATCCAGGCTTTTTGTTGCATGGATTTGCTGTTTGGCAAAATTCAGATCGGGGAAAAGGTACAGTGGTAGAGGCCCCTGTCTGGCTCATACTCTGCAGGAACTGTCTACCATATTTATCTACCTACCATACCTTTGTGCCTAACATACCTGTCTACCATATTTATCTGCCTACCTATCATATTTATCTCCCATCATACCTACCTACCATATTTATCTACCTATCATACCTAGCTACCTGCCATACCCACTGACCATATTGATCTACCAATCATATCCATCTAGGTACCTATCATACTTATCTGCTATATTTATCTACCTGCCATACTTATCTATCTACTGTATTTGTCTGTGTATCTGTCTGTCTATCTGCACAAATGATGGCAGGAAGCTCCACCTCAGGAAATTAAACAAGCCTGACAAACTCCACATCTCAGCCCCAAGGGCCTGCTGTGGCATCTTTGGACTCAGCAGCAGGGTCCAGCCATACCCTGACCACCTGCTCTCAGCTGCAGCTGCTGCCCTGGGGGCATCCCATTCAGCTCAACCTTCCCCCAGCACTGCCCCATGCCCTGGCTGTGCTTACCCTACCCCCCAGACACCCTGACCTTCTCTCCACATCTGGCTGCCTGGGTGCATCTAGGCCCTGCCCCTGTTTCCCTGCCAGGTGCGCCGCATCCTGGGCTGAGGCAAGGATCCCAAAGGGGCAAAAATCCCTCCCTTGAGTAGCATCCTATTGTCCCAGCAACTGAGTTCTGGCTAGAATCCCACCCACTCACTAGCCCTTCCTCAGGGGGAACCCCTTGTCTCCAATTAAAGTCACAGGGCAAGGAACTAAGGTGTGCACACACGGGCATTAGCCAGGCCTTGAATCCCTACGTCTGTCTAGTGCAGGATCTGTGCAGGTTCCCATCAGGGAGCTTAGTGACTACCATGTGGCTCCTTGGCAATGCAATGCTCAGGTACAGGATGTGGGAGCTAGCCAGCATCTTCCCAGCAGTGGAGCTCAGGAGGTCTTAGCTTTATACTTAGCTTTGCCCCTAGCCTGCTGGGTGAGCTTGGACAGGGCACTACTTTGTGCCTCAGTATTTCCACTCTGTGAAATGGGTTCAGTGATAATGTACTTCCTTTACAAAGGGCTTTTTATCTGATCATGGAGGCTTTGTACAAGGCCTTGCAATTAACTGACTATTATTTCTTCTGCCTTTGTGAGTTATGTATGGAGGACAGCATTAAGCAGAGGCTTTAAATCTAGCACAGGAGCTACAGTTCACATGTAAGGGGAAACAGTTTCAAACATTACAATACAATGATCAAAGATAACTGCCCCTTGAATCCTGTACATTTATATGAACAAAGCAGTCTCTTCCTGTACTGCTACACAGAACTAACTGTATCTTACCTTAAATACTGATTTTCCTTGTAAATCCTACAGGCTTATTTCCTTAAATTCCACTGTGTTTTTTAATACCAGTTAAATACTGACATTGCTGAAAGGTTAAAGTCTAGTAAATACTGACATTGCTGAAGAGTTAAAGACTAGTAAATACAAATGTGTGACTGTGTGTGTGGAGGAGTGAAATAAGTCACTATCTTAAAACAATAGTCTTCCTTTTAGACTGGATGCTTTATAAACTTTTGAGCCCTAGGTAAATCATTACATTCTGTTGATGTTCCTGCCCTTCAATAAGAAGACAGTGTCCCAAGAAGTATCTCCAATCTGTTCGTTGTGTGCAGCTAACAAGGATCCAAGACTGACAGTGAGAAAGGGCAAAGAATGACATAAATGAAGAATGAAAGAAATCCACCTAGAGATCCCCTCCCTCACCCCTGGGAAAAACTGTAAGAGCTATGGAGCATCATGTCTCTGCAGGTGTTTTTGGGGGAGAATGAGGTGGAAGAAATGTTAAGTTCCTGGTGACTCTGAAAGATTAACACATGTTCAGTATGGCTAAACATGGATATTTATTTTCTTTCATAAATTATTGTTTAACCCTGCACTTGGGCTGTAACATAACCGTAACAAGAAGTGAAGCACTGAAGAGGTTGTCTTGTGATTTCCTGAAAATCTTGTTCCTCACTGCTGAGCCATTATACCAGAGAGACTTCATGTAATTGTTGACTGACTGAGTGCAGATGGGTAGCCACATTATTAGTTAGACAAAGTCAGATTGTCTCCCTTGGTAGCAAAGAGAATGCAGGAACGGATGACACAATTATTTTTCTATGAAGGTTATGCCATAAGAAATAAAAGACCAGGTTTATAATAATTTTTGTACTTGCCTGCTGGCTGATAAAATTGTTTACAAAGAACAGTTCCCCTCCTTGCCTACAGTCTAGGCAGCCAGGATAATGACGATATACTTTAAGGGAAAGTGTGTGGCATTACAAAATAAACTCTTTATGTTGTGTCCCTTAGCATTCCCTATTTTGAGATTATGGTCAATCTCTCAATTACTGGCCTGACTCTTGATGCTAGAGTTGTCTAGATTAGAGGATCAGAATTTAAAGAGGGCTTTGAACTTGTAGGGGGGTAAACAGAAGAATATCAGTTAATAGTAATATTTATGGGGTTACATGAATTAGCATAATATGATCTTTAAAATGGATATAAAGAATTACTTTTGTGATTTAGGTTCTCATGCAATGTTTAGTATGAATTACTAATATGATTGAAGGGTTAAATAAATAATCTTGCCCTGCAGACGTTACAGTGGATAGCAGTACTCACAAAGGGACTGTGTGAGTTCAGGATGAAAGCTCACAGAGAAATCACCCCATTTGACAGTATGAGATCAGGTGAAAATTGTCACTTCTGTCTGCACCCTTGAACTTCAGTCATGGTTTGGAAGTACACAATCTAACTGATCTATAACTATTGGAAATCTACCTTCTATAATGAAAATAAGGCTAAAGAATCTTCCAAACATTGAAAATCTGGGAGCTCTGCCACTTGCTTGACAGAGAGAGAAACTCTGAAGTTACTGCCTAATGGCTGATTGTACTGATTTTGTGACTATGTAGTGCTTAAACTGGACCTGACACAGGCTTGCTGGAGAGAACTATCTTCCTGTGTCAACCGTATTCTGTAGTTAGCTATTTAACTCCCTCTTGTGTCAGATGCTAAATTTGCAACCGGGGAAGGGCATATGTTTATTTCTGTGTAGTACAGCCACTTCTGAGATATGAACACTGATGTGAAATGTCTATACCACAC
Organism: Alligator mississippiensis; assembly: GCF_030867095.1. NCBI lineage: Eukaryota > Metazoa > Chordata > Crocodylia > Alligatoridae > Alligator > Alligator mississippiensis. Next base: position 91,182,666 of record NC_081827.1, on the reverse strand, counting down.
AAGAAAAATACTTCAAATAAGTCTCTTAGTTTTTCATCATCATACTTTGCTGCCTGATCTGAGTAAAAAAATGTCCATTTAATACAGCAATATCCAAAGCACTGCTACTTGCCACAGTGGAGGATTTGCAACACTACCAGGTGATCAAAATGCTACCCAAACAGGTTTCAGAGATGGCTTGGATTCTTTGGATGAAAAACAACACTAAAAACCAGATCCAAAAAAGGTGTTTAGGTCACCAATTTCTATTTTGGTGCCATGAACTTGCAGTGGGAGTTTAGGTATGTGAATAGGAGTCTTTTGGGATCAGTCCCTGGCTTTAATGATAATTTCTGTTACTTTATACCCAATTTCCCTAAAATGCTGAATGACAGATCTGAAAAGTCACTTTGCAGGCATAAACATTTGTCCCTGGGAACTGGCTGTAAGGTTAAAAATACCTATATATAGTCATGGATATTACTATTATTTGTATCATCACAATAGGGTCTAGAGTCATAAGCAAGATCAGAACCTCATGGTGCTACTTGCTGTAACATACAATTATTAAGAGCCAATAAAAAGACAAACAAAGGGCGGGAAGGGAAAGGAAGGCATAGGAACTGACTTTCCCAAAATCACACAGCAGGTCTGTAGCAGAGCTGGGAAAAGAAGCCCTACATATCTCCTGAGTATCTAGTTTAATATCACTATCCCCATGATTGCTTCATAGACATTATTTCTCCTTGGAAAAAAAATGAAGAAAACCTTGCTTTGGCATTGGTATGCTTCAAATTGAGCATTCACTTTCTGTTTTCAATAAGGTAATGTTCCTCTATCATGTTCAAGTGCTGTGCCTAAATAAATGTCTGAGATTTCAGATTAAGTGCATCAAGGCTAAGGCATTATATTCTAAATGTTTAATTTGCATGTAATGCTTTACATTGCATGACATTGTTTTGTTTCAAACAAACTTTATTTGGTTCAAACTTTGTGTGTAAGGGGGTGTCACAGACCAGCTGGGCACTGTGAGTGTATCAGCCGCTGGGTTGTTCGGTTCAGTTTCGGATTGAGGAGGCAAAGTTGGGAGTGAAGCAAAGGCAAATATATTACAGTTTACACACACAACAGTTAACAGAAAGATAAATGCGATAAGCAGCTAATGCAGTATTAAAAAGAGCTAATAGTAAATAATAACAACAGATAGATGGATCAATTCTGTCGCAGGCCAACTGGGCACTGCAAGGGTATCAGTCACTGGGCTTCTCAAAACAACAGATAGACAGACATGGGTTGGCAATTTATCAATAATCCCTTGATGCCAGGTGCGTGCCAAGTGATTCCAGCAAAGTGAGGTGTTCCTGAGTGATGCTGTCAGAGGGATTACCAGGGAAGATCTCTTGATCAGGATCCAATCTTCACTCACACTGGGAGTCCGGAGTCCGGGCTTGGAACAGCAATGACGGTTCTGTTCCCTCCTTCCTGCTGGTCACCTGATGCACGTGCTTTTTATACCTAGTTTTATGCTAATCTGTTGGTTTTAGAACCACTCACAATCTTGCCCTATAGCTGTTACCCTATGGGATTGAAAGGTGTTAAAAATTATCATAAAAGGTTACCTAGACTTGGGTTTATCCAATAAGCAAATTACAATGCAGCACCTTTAGGTTTGAAATTGACATCACTCTGCCTAAGCCTAAACCTTTTAGGTTTCTCTGAGTACGCTTTCTTGGGATGTGCTTTCTTGGAACGTGTTGGGTGTGCCAGGCAGTTGGATCCAGTTTTTATTGTCAAGGCTGAACCCTGAGTAAAAACCATTAGGTCAGCTAATCTTGCAGCTACAGCTTCGCCTTTGGGGCCCAGTCAGTTCCACAATTAATACAAACAGTTTTATCATTTTGGTTAAACTTATGACAGACAAGTTACATTTGCGGGTTACGAATTTACAAGCTTTATATTAGCTAATATTACCTGTTAGGCAAAATAACAAATGCCTCCAAGAAGCACATATTTATTGCTTATTAATTCCTCTGGTTCTGGCCGTCACAGGGGGTTGCAAGTGTTATTTTACATAAGACTCTTGTATATACCTTGAGAGAAATGTTTCCGAGATACATTCTCTTCTCTTAATTTTTCTGGATTGGCAGATTTTTTTTTCAGAAATGCTTTGGATTTACTCAGTGTGGAGTAATATAAAAATAGCACTTGCAGCTATAAATATGTGAAACAGAACATCCATGTAGCAGTGGTATTGTGTGAATGATGCACAGTAGTGTTCTCAGTTTTGTTTTTTACTAGGTTATAGAGTCAGGTATTGCCTTCTGGGGATTACAGAATCTGTTGCAGTACTAAGGGAGAACAAACAGTATTCAAGCAGAGCTATTTTCACAATTGAGTTAACTCCAAATTATTCTTCTTTGAATGAGCCAAGTTTGTGAGAGCAGCCAAAATGTGAAATAACTGCATCCACCCAGGTGCTATAAGGCATGTGCTTTGCTAAAACTGCTGGGGCCACATTCTTAGTGTAGCAGTAAGTGGCATTTTTTTCTCAGTGAATTATGGGAGGACTTGTCTCTTGGAACAGAGGAGGCAATTGTGGTGAGGTATCAGAGACAAGCACCACTTTGGTGGCACTTGTCTGCATCCACAGAGCAGTCATGTTTGAAATGAGTGCTAGCAACACAGACAGGCCAGGCAGTTTGAATTAAAGGCAAAATCACACCTGAATAAAGGGTTTTTTTGTGGGCCAAAGTTAGAAACAACATGGGAGTTAGCTTGACTTACTAGGTAAAGATGAGCTCCAGGAAGCAGTTTTGCTGCCTTGCAGCTTCAGGTGCTATCTCCCTTGTGAAGCAATGTTACATTTAGTTATTTAACATTATGCTTAGGTTAAGAAATGCCCCTTAAACTTAAATTTCTGTAAAGCAAAATAGGAGGATTTGTGCTAATATTGACTCCATTCAGTAAAGTACATAAGGGCCAGGCTTCAGTAGGATCTAAGCATGTGCTGAAATCCCTTGTTGAATGGGGGTCATGAAACACAATTTAAAATCTGCTTCTTCCATGAAGTCCACTTTAGTTTCTCATGTAGGGCCCTCTTGTTAATGATAGATTATTTAACAATTCAGTTATTGCTCAGTATGCCCCATCCGTCAAATACTAGCATGTTCTTAACTTTACTGTTGATTTCAATAGGACTATTCACAATAGTAAAACTGAGTATGGGCATTTAAACATTGGCATTATTAGGCCCAAAGGTAAAGCATCACTTCAACATGCCCCAAATTACAATAAGGCTCTTTACTCCTACTTCTTCTTCTTTCATGAAAGATTTGGGGATGATACATCTTTTAGAGGCAATAAAACACCAGTGTGAAAACAGCTGTTTAGATGGATGCTCCATATTCATCTCTCAATACTTTTTTGTTGTCCCATGTAACTTAATTTTTGACTTATATCATTTGAGTCCTTAGAGCTATCAAAATATAAGCCATTTTGTCTTATACAAAACCTTTCAAAGACACATTCTTTTACTTAATTCAACAATTAACTCTTTCAACATATATAGTCCAGCTAATCGTATTTCACAGATATGTTAACCTTGTCTTAAACCGTGTGACCTTTACAATGCTAAGAGATGTGTGTCACTGACACAAGTCAGCAGAGCTCTTTGGTCTTTACAGGTATTTGTGAATATGAATTTAAAGTCTTAGTCAAGCATATTCTTTAACATCCAGTTATTTCCTCTGATCATTTTTCCTCTCCTGATCTTTCCAGCCACTTTTTTTCTTAGCTGCTCTTGTGAGATTTACAACCCTAACTTCCACCACTGCTTCTGGCCTAGAATCAGAAAAGGTCTTAATGACAGTGACCAGACACAAGTGCACATCTGAGAACAGCTTAAAAAATGGCTGATTTGGTAAAAATCTGATTGCACAAGGTGCAAAAATACCTCATTGCACAAGGTATCAGATAAAGACGTTTCAAAATGTAGCGTCTTCCGTAACTGCTGTTTGCATTTCCATAACTCTGCCTGTCGTTGTTTTCAGAATGCAAGGAGGTAAAGGGAGAGGAGGAGCCCTGCCTAGAAAGTGGGGTGGATGTATTGGAGGTGGGGGAACTCTAATTCACCCACCCCACCCTTCAGCATCAGCTGGGGAGCCTCACAACTAAGCTCCCTCTGATGCCTTCCCACCCCTTCCCATTTGGGAAACAGCAAGCGCTGGCAGACAGCCTGGCTGTTGCTGTGGGAACCTGACTACAGGCTCCCAGCCCACAGCTAGATCCCAACCCCACTGGAACCAACATTGAATTTTCGCCTGGGGTAACGTTGTAACTCAGAACGCTTTGCAGAAATCATTCTGAGTTACAGCTTGGAGCTGCACTTCTGTCTGGACCCTCTGTGCTTCCCAGCTGGAAATGGCAGGCTTTGTGGGTTTAAGGAATTCCCCCTCTTCCCCCCAAAACACTCATGCCAAGCCCCAGATTCTGGTCTGTGCTTCATCTGGAGCTCTGGCAGTGTCTCTGAGCATGGATGACTTGACCTAGCCATTTTTTTTTCATTTTGAATTTTGGGGGAGCTGAGACCATTGAGGGGATAGCACCTAAAACCAGCAGCCATGCAGGTTTGTGTAGTAGGTTTGGGCTGAGCATGAGGGTGGTAGACCAAAAAGGGGGAATTTGTGGCTGCCTGTGGTCTATTCTTGCTGGGGCTTTGGCATGCCACACCAAGCCCCAGATTCCTGCCTATGCTTCATTAGGAGCCCTGGCAGTGTCTCTGAGCATGAGTGACTTGGCCCAGCCAAAATGGGCTTTTTTTTCTTTTTGAATTTTGGGGTAGCCTACTCTTAATGACCGAGTGCCTAAGAGCCAGAAGCTACGCAGGCTTGTGTAGTAGGTCTGGGGCTGAGCATGAGAGTGGTAGATGAAAAGGGGGAGTTTGTGGTTGCTTGTGGCCTCTTCTTTCTGGGCACAGGACCCTCACACAAGGCACATTATTTATTTATTTTTAAATGAAGTGGAGGGCATTTGGCCCATGAAGTTCTTAAGATCTTCAGAGGTAGGTTTCTGCTGTTGGGCTCAATAGCCAAGATGCTTGTATGATGACCAGGGGAGCTTATAGCTGCAAGTTCAAGCCCTAGCTCTATGTCTCTCTACTTCCCAGCTGGAAAAGGCTGGCTTTGTGCACTTGAGGATTTGTTCACCCCTGCCACCCAACACATGGTAAGCTTAAACGGGTTCCAGAGTTCACTTGACCAGTGCCAGGGCTCCAGGGAGGAAACACTCAAGGCTTTGGCACAGCATGCTGAAATTGCTTTAGGGTTTTGGCATGACATGCTAAGCCCCAGATTCTGACCTGTGCTTCATTTGGAGCCCTGGCAGTGTCTCTGAGTATGGGTAACTTGGCCCAGTGAAAATGGGCTTTTTTTTTTTCCTTTTTGAATTTTGCCAAGAGCATTGAAGGCCTAGCGTTAGAAGCCAGCAGTCATGCAGGCTTGTGTAGTAGGTTTGGGGCTGGGCATGGAGGTGGTAGACAAAAAGGGGGAGTTTGTGATTGTCTGTGGCCTCTTCTTGCTGGGCACAGGACCCTCACACAAGGAACTTCATTATTTTTTATTTTTTAAATTAAGTGGAGGGCATTTGTCCTATGAGGTTCCTGAGATCTTCAGAGGGTGGCTTCTATAGCTGGGGTCAGTGGCCCAGGTGGTTGTGTGGAGACCTAGGGACCTGAAAGTTTCAAGTTCAAGCCTGGGTAGTGTTCTTTCCCTACAGGGGCATCCAAAGCCAAGACTTAGATTTCAGAGCTGGTTGCAGAGGGAAATTCAGCACCTTTGAATGAGAAACAGAATTCTGAGTGTGGAGTCACCTAGAGCTAGCTAAAGTATAAATGCTACGTATCACATTGCTGTTTGAACTCTTTCCCCTCTCTAGAGTATAAAAAGTACCTGAGTTATGGCTACAGGTGACCCACCTCCATTTAGTTATGATTCTGAGTCTGGAAACCTGACCTATAGGTAGGTACAACTGCTCTTTGAAGGAAATGACCATTTATTTAAAATGGAGCCAAAGGAGCAAGTCTTGGTATCCCTCTTTTATACATTTGCTCACACAGAAAGTGACAGACCCTAGCCCTGTGAGGCTTCAAACCCCCAGGCTCCACCTTCCAAAAGAGTGTCCCCACCATCAGGCTATGGCTCGGATGGAAGGTGGGCATTCTCCATCTTTCCTGTTGAGACTGTGGTACTGTAGATCCGTTGGGCCAGAAAGAGAGCACAAGATGAAACGTGACTGTGTTGCCTGATGCTAAGGGTCCTCCCTTTGGACACAGAAGACAAAGCTAACAGTTTAACTGGGGTAGAGAGTGGTGAGCAAGGCACCAGCCCCAGGCACTGACTTAGAGGGGTTCCAGAAATGGTGCTCCTGCCTCCCTCCCAGTTCTTGCCATGGCATTAACAGCCCTACACCACCTGGTCTTAGAAGCTGGGTGTGGGGACACTGGGGGTAGGCAAGACCACCATCCTCTTCCAGTTCTTGGCACCCTCTTCCCAGCACAGGGAGTTTTGCCCAGGGCATTAAAGTCATTAGTTATGGAAAACGCTCATGAAAAAGCTGAGCTCTTTCTTCATTTTTCCATGTTCAAGGGACATGCGCCTAGTTTAGAACTTAAATAAAGGTTTGTTGTGATGCCTAAAGAGAAAGTGAAGTTCCTGAACTGATACCAGGTTAACCAGGAAAACAAATCTGTATGACAGGAAATAGAATAAATAAGGCTTCTACTAGTAAGATGTTTAGCAAGAGTCTGCTGCACAGAACCATGGTTGCCAATGAGTACGTGAGGTGTAAATAGCAGTGTTTTTTCATTTGAGTTCACTGGCCTCAATCGTCACTTCTAGTATGTCAATCATAGCTGTGACTGTAGGGCAGTGTAAACATACCTGAGATCACTTTAAACTAGCTAGCTTTGGTGCAAATTGCAGCGTAGCTGTGACAGCAGAGAGCTCAGCACTGGCTGTAAAACTCCCTTGAGGAAGCAAGGTAGATACTCTGGCTGCACTGTTAGGTGTGCTTGAGCTACTTATAAAAAAGCTATCTTGGGAATGTGTAATTGAACTGTGAGTCAACATAGCCTAACACTGACGATACACCTTCCCTCTGCACGCATCTGTCACTGACAAAAGCAGGGGTATTCTACCTCAGGCACTTTATGCATTAACTGGTTTAAGTGATCAGAGACTGGTTTAAACCTGTCACAGAACAGAATTTCAGTGGACATAAACCAGTTTCAAAATGGTTGAAACTGCTTTAAGATAAACTTGGTTGAATGTAGTATCAGACTTAACTGATTTGGGTCAAACTGGTTTATAAAACTTCTGTCCCAGCCCTCTTCCTGGTTCAAGTTAAATCACAGCCCCCACCCAGCATCCTAGCAGGCTTTCCAGCTCCTCCCCTCTGCCCTCTAGCTGGAGCAGTGAGGGCTGGCTGACAAGAGGGTGGGGAAGGGCAAGCCTGGCTGGGGATGCAGCCCAGTCTGTAGAGGGGGACTGCCTCCCTGCAAAGTCTGGCTGGGTTCTGGGGCCAGGGAGGGGGCTTAAACATCCCTTCCCCCACTCAAACTTAGTCCTGGCTGCAACTGTGGACTTCAAATCCACAGGAAGTCCACAGTTCCCCAGAGGAAGTTATGAGAAACCCTGTAGAGTCCAGCTGTTGTAATTCTAGACTGCAAATCCCAGAGACCTTGGGGGCAGTAGGAAGAGGAAGTGAACACACAGCCAGAGGGTCCTGCTGTAGTGCCCACCCCCCCAAGCTTCTGGGCTGGGCCACTGCAAGTATGTTGCTGCATTTCTTGAATCAAAGGTAAATGTCTGTTCACTTCTGCTTCAATTTAATCTGTGCAATTTAGATTAACCTGCAAACACTGAATTGATCCAGCCTCAGGCTGTACCTAGCCTTACTGCATGCTGCACGTAGAATTTTGACTTTCTATGATATGGGTCTCTTGAAGTGGGCTATTACCCTTTAGACAGGTATACAGATCTCCATGAGCTATGCACAGGATATTAACTTAAGAGCTGCATTTTCCCCTGTTGTCTTGCATGTTACAGTGCTGCTGAATATTCATTGGTGGTACCAGGATAGTCCAGTCATGCAAATGTTTCTCACTTGGTAAATGCAGAATGTTTTTGTGCTCACACTCAGTAATCTGAGGGAAGGAGATATGGGTGAAGAATGTCTTAATGGAACAAATGTAATGAATTATATTGACAACTTATGGCACTGACATTTTTCTTGGTATTTGAGACACTTTTATTTCAGTAGGTGACATGGGGTAAAGTGAATGTATACTGGCTAATGTAAAAGTGTATGTTTATTGAGTCGAGTATTGGCTGAATTTACTTTACTGTGGTTAGTTGTATTTTGGGGTGGGGTTAGCAGTAGTTCCTGGCTCTATTTTTTATTAGATTGTATTTTTAACTTCTGGTACAGTCAAATGCACCCTCAGAGAGGTGCAGTTTTTATAAACATTAATATACAAAGTAAATAATAAGGATCTATTTGCATTCCTGTACTATGTGGCCTGCAAGCAAACTCAGGTCTCTGTTTTTACAAATTGCCAAACAGGACCAAAAGAATGTTGTTTGCTTATAATTGTAGAAATCCTGGTGGGTACTTGAACAGCACTACAGATATAATGCAGCCTCCAAATGCATTCTCCAGCCAAAAGTAAGGAGCTGCTCTGCACAAGGGGATTCAAATCACAGCGAGATACCTTAGTCTAGGAGTGGGCAAAATGCAGCCTGCAAGGGCATTCTATCTGGCCTGTGGGGGTCCCTACAAAATTTAGAAAATTAATATTCATCTGTCCCTGGCTGCCTGTCATGTGGCCCTCGATGGCTTGCCAAATCTCAGTGAGCGGCCCTCCACCCAAAATAATTGCCTGCCCCTGCCTTAGTGTAAAAGCAGCACAGATGCATTCAAATGAATGGTCAGGATTGTCTCTTCTATTTCCCATGCTTCCGTGTAGAGGACGGCCTTCCCCAGAATATGCACTCAACATGATGGCTGGGTACCTACCCCGTCTATGGTCCTCTGCATTGCTATTGCACCATATGTATTATGGGATTGTTCTTTCTGTGTGTGGCTACAGAAGGTAACTAAAGTCTCCATGTTCTGCATTCAGATTAAAGCTCTGAAAGTCCTGTTTTCTCTCTTGCTGTTCCATGGTGGCTGCAGCTATTTTTAACATATTGAAAGATCACTGTGGTTAAAGGAGTTCTCCATGCTGCGGTGTTGGTAGTCATGAATACTGAATAGCTTGTGAACATGTATCTGGTATGTTGCTGCCAGATGGCTATAGCTTTGCAAGCCAGCAGTTGTGCTACCATGAAGTTTTGGCAGTGGTTTTTGGACCTGCAGCAGGACCTGGAGGACAGTGAGGAAGTTGATGAAGTTGAGGAGGATGACCTAATTGGGATGCTGTGTCATGAGGAGTTTTACTTGGGACAGTGGCACTTCTAAGCTTAAGAAATAAGCTTGGGTTGTGCTGGAGACCCAGCATAATCAACCATGGCTGTAGAAGCTCAGAGGAACAAAGAATACTTTCCTGGAGATCAGTGCAGACCTTACCCGAGAGCTACAGAAGCAACCCCCTAATGCAAGAGTTCTCTTGTCCCTTGCTGTCTTTAAACCAAGCACTCCAGAGTAATAAAAGTCTTGCAAACAAGCTGAGGAAGTATCGGTTGGATGAATGGACTGTAAGGTGGTTAGAAAGCTGGCTGGATTGTCTGGCTCAATGGGTAGTAATCAATGGCTCAATGTCTAGTTGGCAGCCATTACAAGTGGAGTGCCCCAGGGGTTGGTACTGGGGCTGGTCTCGTTCAATATCTTCATTAATGGTCTGGAAGATGGGGTGGATTACATCCTCAGCAAGTTCACAGATGACACCAAGCTGGGGGGAGTAGTAGATACACTGGAGGTTAGGGCAAAGATTCAGAATGACCTAGACAAATTGGAGGATTGGGCCAAAAGAAATCTTATGAGGTTCAGCAAGGACACATGCAAAGTCCTGCACTTAAGACAGAACAATCCCATGTACTTCTGCAACCTGGTGAATGACTGGCTAAGCAGCAACTCTGCAGGAAAGGGCCAGGGGGTTACAGTGGACAATAAGCTGGGTATGAGTCAGCAGTGTGTCCTTGTTGCCAAAAAGGCTAACAACATACTTGGCTGCATTAGTAGGAGTGTTGCCAGCAGATCAAGGGAAATAAGTCTACAAGTGACCGGCAGCTACTGCACTGTAGCAGCATGCTCCCCCCATTATAGCATACCTCTAGGACAAAATAGCTGCTAAAAATAACCATGCACCGTGGGTACAGTGCACAATACAGGTGGTTCCTGCACCATGCTTTAGTGCTTCCAAAAGTACTTCCTTTTGGAAGTACTAAAGCATGGCATGGTAACAACATTGCTGTAGGGCAATGTGTAGATGTGCCCACTGAGAGGGGATCTGATAGCAGCCTTTAACTACCTGAAGGGTGGTTCCAAAGAGGATGGAGCTGGACTGTTCTCAGTGGTGACAGATGACAGAACAAGGAGCTATGGTTTCAAGTTGCAGCAAGGAAGCTTTAGGTTGTATATTAAGAAAAACTTTCTCATTAGGAGGGTGGTGGAGCACTGGAACAGGTTACATAGAGAGGTGGTGGAATCTCCATCTTTGGACATTTTTAAGGCCTGGCTTGACAAAGCCCTGGCTGGAATGATCTAATTGGGGATAGTTCTGCTTTGAGCAGGGGGTTGGACTGGATGACCTCTTGAGGTTCTTTCCAACCTGAATTTTCTATGATTCTAAGTCTTTAGCTTACCAAGTATGTGTAAACAGATTAATGGCTGTGGCTGTAGCAGTGGAGGTGTGTCATTGTAATACAAAGATGCCATCACCACAAGTTGTAAGGTATGCCAATCCTCAGGAGGTTATTCATTGCTTTGTATGTCTGGAGGTTTCCCAACTTCCTTTTATTTGTACCCATACTAGGTCTTGGAGTTCATATATAAGAAAGAGGTTCTTTTTCCCTTGTGGCATATCTTAGGGTTAGCCACTGATCTCTACCAGTGCTACTCCAAGTCATGGAAAATTACAGGAACTCTTGTCTGTTTCCCTATGAAAAAGGGAGTTTTGCCAGGGCAGCTAACATGATTAAGAGTATTGGCCTTCCTTTTTCTTGCAGCCTCTGTTTGATTTCTAGGATCCTGACTGATGAGGCCTTTCATTGGGCATTTGTCTTGTAGAAAATAGCTGTTTTAACTACTGCCTAAGCACCTACAGGATGACAGTGTATTATGCCTTTGAGAGAATGAAAGGTAGATGGCAGGTGATAGCAAGAAGCCTCGAGGCGATCAAGCAATACCTGTCTTGGTTGATGTCCAAGTGCTGTGTTTCATAGTTTCATAGTTGGTAGGGTCAGAAGGGACCCGAGCAGATCATCAAGTCCGACCCCCCGCCATAGCAGGAGAGAGTACTGGGGTCAAACAACCCCGGCTAGGTGATTATCTAACCTCCTTTTAAAGACCCCCAGGTAGGAGCAAGCACCACTTCCCTTGAAAGTTGGTTCCAGATCCTAGCCGCCCTGACAGTGAAGTAGTGCCTCCTGATATCTAGCCTGAACCTACTCTCCATCAACTTGTGACCATTATTCTTAGTTACTCTGGTAGTGCTCGGGGGAACAGGGACTCTTCTGTTCCCCGCTGGTCCCCCCTGGTAAGTTTATAGACGGCCACCAGATCCCCTGCCTTCTCTTGTGGAGGCTGAACAGATTCAGGTCCTGTAGCCTCTCCTCGTAGGGCCTGCCCTGTTGTCCCCTGATCATGCGAGTGGCCCTCCTCTGAACCCTCTCCATATTGGCCACATCCCTCCTGAAGTGCAGCGCCCAGAACTGGACACAGTACTCCAACTGCGGCCTGACCAATGTCGCTTACAGGGGGAGGATCACCTCCTTGGACATGCTTGCGGACCTGCACAGCATCTGTGAAAACAAGCAAAAAATCCTTACTAAGGGTGGGGAAGCAGAGTTTCAGCAGCTTCTAGGATAGCTTGTCAGTTCATAAGATGCTCCCCTCCTAAATGATGGCTGCTAGGGAATTTTTACCAAAGTTGCCTTTGATGGGTGTTTAATAGAAGTCCATAGAAAATTGATAGACAAAAGTTTCTGATCAGCTAAAACTGATGACAGCTTTCCAAAAAGTCACATTTCTACCTTGTGCTTAAATACACTGGAGGGAAAAAATGTAAAACCTGATTATGATGACAAATCTACCTGACACCTGGTAGAAAATCCTGTCCAGTTTTTGAGTATGTTGTAATATTTTTTTTTTATAAAGGGCAAATGGTTTTGTTAAAGACCATATTTATGACTGTCTTTTACTACTCATAGAGATGTCTAAATATGTTTCCCTTTTGCTCTTCTGGTGCATCACTTAATGTCATCCAGTCTGATGTTTATTAATCTCTTTCTACCCTGTACTAATGCTTCAACTCGTTGTCATTCATGGTAAGTGAAGGGTAGGTTATGGATAGTTGATAACCATTGGCTATTGATTCCTTCGAGCACATACTAACATAGTTTCTCTGTTCTTCTTGTGTGTTTCGCCTGTTGAAAGCATTTGAACAGGTTATTTTTTTAAATAACTGTGGGCACTGACAAATGTGGGGAAAAAGCCCCACAAAACTCCAAAAATGCACTTTACCAGAAGCAGCAACTCGTTACTTTGACCAGCAGCATTTGTATAGATCAGGTGCTTCAGCAAAGCTTTTTGGTGCTTTTACCTAATAGCTGATTGAATCAGCTTTAGATAAAAGCTCCAAAAAGCCCTGAGGAAGCACCTGATCTATATAGACATTGGGAAAGCCAGGGCCAACTAATGCCAGGTCTCTTCTGGACATGTGCTGGGCTCAGTGCAGGAGTGCACTGAGTTTAAAGTAAAGCACTGTCCCTTCACCCCCATGTCTACAAGCAGCCTGTTTTCTAAGTTGTGATTCATTGCACAGTAGTTGAGTATTTGGGCTTTCCTTTGAATAGATGGTTGTAAACCTACCTTTCTAGCACTTCTCTTAAAGAGATCATATCCATGCCCTTTATGTTGAGGTAAACCTCATTGCTGCCGATTTAATGGCTTTATCATTGACCTCCACACATTTCACACTTGTGTTCTGTTTTGCCCTCTTTTAGGCCTTGCTGGAGTATGGATTGATATAAACACTGACCAGCGCATATACAAATCACACAGGCCCTGCTAACAGCGTGAACTGAAGTAAGCCCCAGTGAATATGAGATTAGGCATACCATATATGGATTATAGAGAAATGCTGGAAACGTAGCTTGTTAGTTTTCGAGGTGCTTCAAGGCCAACAGATAGAGAATGAATTGATAAGACTAGTACAGAATACAGAAACAAAGATCAAAGTAACCTGGTAAACAGGTGTCCTCATCTGGTGTGAAGGGTACACTAATTGGTGAGAAATAGGATGTGGATGATGTTACTTAAAGCTATTTTAGTAGCTGGTGAGAACTATGCTGTGTATGCTGTAAAAACAAAGTTATTTTGATTGGTGTATAAAAAAGGGCCTGGGAACCCTTAATCCTTAGGGGTTATGTTCATGCCTATACCATGCCCGCAAATGACCCAGCTAGAATCATGAACCTGCTAGTCATGGACTAGCTAGCACCATGCACCTGTTAGTTAATGGCACAGCCTTGTTTGTAGACAATAAACCAGGCCAGGCTTTTTGGCACCAATGTCTCTTTCTTGTAACAATCAGATTGTTAGGGGCACAGCATGACAAACAGTTATCCTGACAGAACTTGCATCCTTACTAAAGGAGTGTGATGTGACCAGAAACTCCTAACTCCTGAACAACACCAATGGAGTTAGATAGTAACATTGACAGAGTCTGTCTTGGCAACACTGGTGGCTTTCTGCAGTCCTACACCTCTTAAGACGTGTCTAGACAGCAAACTCATCATGCCAGGCAGGGGTTTGGCTTCAGGTATGCTGCATTGCATCAAGTGTGACCTCCTAAACTGGACATGATGTGGCCACATTGGTGCTGCACTTACAGTGGGTGACTTTCCTTGGGGGAAAGTGTTTTGCAAGGTGAAGTGCTAATTTGTGCACCCAGAGCACCGAATCGATGATGCTGTACTGCGCCTGATTTGGAAGACTGCCCACATGGAACAGCACAGGACATTTGAGGGTTCCACTGTCTGGATGTGTAGACATACTTTTAATGGTATCTTAGATACAGTCATTAACACTAAGGCATCATTTTCAAGCCTGTGGGGATATTGTCTTCCTCTTGGGTGGGTCTAACAGTCTCATTTGACTCAGGGAATCTCAGTCATCCATGATAAATTAATCAATTTTGACATTTACAAAATAGGGAACAGACAGAAACAAACATTGAGGATTCATCCACACTAGGAAAGGAAGGGTGTCCTCACTTGTTGTTAGCTGACCCATGGTAACTCACGTACAGTAAAAACCTTCTGAAGACAATGCAGTTTGGTGACCTGCTAATACATTGTAATACTACTGTTTACCTTGTCTTCAATAAGACTTTATTGTGTATTTGTTACCACAGATCAGACATCACAGGGTAAGAACATCATACCTTTTCTCCTAGTGAAGACAAGGCCTCAGTGTTTCAATCAGTCTAACCTGATTTACTGCGAGTCTCCTCCTTTTGTTCTATCCTTAGCTTCAGCCAATGGATGGTACTGTAAATAGCACTGCCCTAGAAAAACAAACATGAAGAAAGAAGTTTTGTTAAATGAAAAAAAAAAACCCATTTCGTGAAAGCAGGAAACAAATATGACCTTAGGGTTCTCTGAAAGAGCCAGGAAACTTGTGCTGTAGTTAGCTGTAGTAAATATATTGGAAATCAATGGAGCAACATCAGTTTTCGTTAGCTAAGGATTTGACCCTCTATCTTGGGAGTGCTTATAAAGCATGGGAGACTGTGAAACGAGATGATTTTTTCCTACCTATGAGGCACTCTAATAGCTGTCAGTAGGAAGCAACTGCAGCTATTTTGCCCTATACCTTATCTAAGTTATTGATGAAGTAGAACTTATGTAATAAATATAGTTAAGGCAGCAAATGTTCTCTTTCTCAGGAAGAAAATTTCTACAACTCTTAATAATTATATAGTAATACTGTGCTGCTAATCCAGCACTGATCACTTTTTGCAACTTGACTAACCATATGATTGAGAGCCATATCCCATATAATCCTCTCTGTTTTTGTGACAATGAGAATGGAAGGTACAGCACACCTGTTCCACTGCCCAATAGTCTGAGATAGGAATGGTATAAATTAACATTCTCCTTTCCTGCAACAAGTTATTAAAGTTCTTCTGAATATCCAGGATTCCAAGGGTTAAGGCAAGCTGTGATATGCCAAGGTTAAAGGTCGTTGCAGCTTCCTTCACTACTGCAATCCTACTAGCGTTTTCTCATGCAAGATAATTTTGACCTTGTTTGTACATGTTGTGTGGATTCAGACTCTGTGGTGCAGGCACAAGATGTTAGCTTGTGGGACATGGTACCTACACAGAGATAACTGGGCAGTCTGTCCATATGGTCTGTCAGATTCCTATGCGAGTCCATGAATATCTGGGTATATTATGGGTATATATACAGTATATGGAATTATGGAATTATGGGTATATATAAAGTAGGCTGTTAGCTGAGGAATTTTGCACTCCATATTGAAGTAAACAAGTGAAAAATGCATCGCTCAACACTCTATGAGTTAATTATAGATAATCTTTGTCAGCAAATATTATGCAATGTTAGCAGCCAGCTATCAGTAATTCTATTCTAGAAAATAGAAAAGGGTGGAAATTACCACCACCAGCTTCTCAGCTTGAAGGATGGAGTGGTAAGAAAATACCACATTGTATCAATGAATTGTTTTCCAGGTTGAATTAATTGTGGCACAGGCAGGAAATCACACCCACCAAGGAGAGAAAGGTGTCAATGAAACATCACTATTGGCAACCCTTGGTGCTGCAGAGCGGATAAACAAAGAAACAAAGATAAGAGCTGTCGTTACATTTGTAATGCTTCAAAATGAGAGAGAATCTAATGAAGATGTTTGCTTGATTACCTGATGTAGGAGGAGTCATCAGTTCCTCAGTTAGTTTCAGGGATGTACTTGGTAGCATGCTGGTCTGAGACGAAAAGAAATACAAAAATCTAGAACTCTTGGTTCCAAAATGATACCTTTTATTAGACTGGTCTAATAAAAGACTGGTTTCTTCCTTTTGGTCTGCTTATGTTCAGGCTCAGCAATTTGGTAGAGTAGATGGCTGAGAGGAGCCCTGAATGTGCGCTCCAGTACTGTTCTTAAGGTCTCTGTCTCAGGAGAGTCTGAGTAATGACAAGGTTCAAGATCATGTTCAAGATCAAGGTCATCAATGACATGCTCAACATCCCCCTAAGCCTGGCTAACAGCTGAGCTTAGACCAGCAGTTCCCAACACAGTGTCCATGGGTGCCGTGGTGCCCCCTGAGGTTTATTCAGGTGCCTGTGTGCATTTTCACTATCAGTACAAATCATTATTTCAACAAATATTTTGTACGTAAATATTTTTGTAAGAAAAGGAAAGCTGCATTTTGAAGTTGTAGATCTAATGCAGTTTTAAGTAATGGATGAGAAGATCTGATTGATCTAAATTCTAAACTTTAATATTCATATTGGCACCTGATGCTTTTTCTTTTAAATTCAGATGTGCCCTTGGACACACAAATGTTGGGAACCCTTGGCTTAGACAGACATACATGGAGTAGGAGTTCAGTGAGCTAGGCTCAGGTCTCAGGCCTAGGCTGGGGCCTGGCTTTGGGCAGTAGAGAGATGACCCAGTTCTTTTTTGAATTCTGTAATTTCCTGGAAGTTTTTTATGCACGTTAAACTCATTTCCTGTCAGTCGAGAGGAATGGTACACAAAAGTGTATGATCTCTCCAAACATAACTGTCACTAGAATTTGCTTTACCAGCTGCCGAGTGGAACCAATCAGTGGAAAAGTTTAATAGGTTTGTAAGACCAGAAGTCAGTGTAGTGATAATACAGTCTTGTGTGCCACAGGCCAGGGATTTTAATGCAGTATTTCCTGCATTAAGCCCCATGCTTTTCTTTGAGCTACAGAATATTTATTTCAGTGTCATCAAAATTAGATTTCAAGTGATGCACACTCTCAGACAAGCTGTTCTGAAGATGAGTTATCCTCACTGTTAAAAAGCTGTATCATGCTTCTTGTCTGAATTTGCTTAGCTTTAGCTTCCTGCCACAGGATCTTGTTTTCCCTATAGTTTCTAGATGAAAAGCCCCTATGCTATATACAGTGTGAGCCATTTATTTATTAACTGCTTCTAATAGACTAAATAGATGAAGCTTGTTTAGTCTCTCAGGGCAGCACATTTGGCAGGTGCGTTGCATAGGTTAAAGGATTTCACGGGCCATGGAGAATGACTTCCCTTCTCCCTACAAAAGGTTAAGACTAAGAAGCATCATTAAGCACATTTGAACTATAATCCCTAGTTGCTACACCAGTTCAGTAGAAAAACAGATAACCTCATTCTTTAGGAACTGTCTGAAACTTTTCCCAGGGCCCTGTTCTTCACAATTGTAAAACAAAGAGAAGTATGTGCAATTAAACCAGGGGTGGGCAAAATATGGCCCACGGCCATTCTATTAGGCCTGTGGGGCCCCTAACAAAATGTTGAAAATTAAAATTTATCTGTCTTTGGTTCCTGTCAAAGATGACAGGAACCAGGGGCAGTAGGAGCCAGGGGAAGCCTGGCGGGCTCCTGCAACAGCAGGGCCCACCCAGCCCTGCCCCCTCAGCCAGAAGGCTGGGGCTTCTAGCCTGGGACCACATGGCTGCCCCGGTGCCGGAAACTCGGGCATGGCGGGGTGGGGAGGGCAGGACAGGAGCTGGTGCGGAGCACAGGGAAAGGCGGCCCCTTGCCCACCCTGTGTCTGGCGCTCCCTGCTGCAGTAGCTTGCAGCCTGTGCGGGGCTGTCCTGAGCAGGCACAGGCAGCCCCATATGGGCTGTGAGCGGCTGCAGCACAGGGTGCTGGCCATGAGGTGGGCAAGGGGCCACTTTTTCCCCACATTCAGCACCAGCTTGTAGCCCAGCTTTGGGCTTGCCCATTGGGGCTGAGCCATGGTGGCACCAGCTGCAGTTCCCTCATTTGCCACGCTGGGCAGGGTTTGCTGCTGCTGCCCGCCCAGAGCTTGTGCCACAGTAGACTGCAGTGCAGCTGCCACCGCTGCCTCTGTGTTGCCCAGCATGGGAGCTCCGGGTGGGCAGCAGCAGCAAACGCTGCCCAGCACAGCAAGCGGGGTGGCCGCAGCTTCTGCCACCATGGCACAGCCCCAACGGGCAAGCCTGGAGCCAGTGCAGGGCCCAGGCTGGCAGTGTGGGCAGGTTACAAGCTGGTGTTGAGTGTGGGGGAAAAGCAGCCACTTGCCCGCCCCGTGGCCGGCACCCTGCGCTGCAGCCACTTGCAGCCCGTATGGGGTTGCCTGTGCCTGCTCAGGACAGCCCTGCACGGGCTGTGAGTGGCTGCAGCAGGGAGCACGGGCCATGGGGTGAGGGAGGGGCCACTTTTCCCAGTGCTCAGCAGCAGCCCCTTCCCTGCCAGCGAGCAGGGGGTTGGGGCTGTGCGCTGCCCCCTGCTTGTACCGCGGGCCTGGGGGGCACTGGGAGTGAGCAGGCACGGGAGCAGAGGGCCCACACCAGTGTCCTGGGGCCAGCGCCAGCAGGGCCCAGAGCAGGGCAGCAGGAGTACAGGGGCCCGGCTGGCAGAGGCTCTATGGAGCCAGGCTAGCTCCCCCCTCTCCCTGCTGGTGCAGCCCAGCCAATCCACAGACCCCTGCTGGCCTGTGCACCCCACTGGTGCTGGCCCTGGGACGTTGGTCCCAAGATGGTGACCAGGGGGTGGGGCACCTGTCATGGGGCAGGGCTACTCATGCGGACCTCAACAGCTTGCCAAAACTGGGTAAGTGGCCCTCTGCCCGAAATAATTGCCAGCCCCTGAATTAAGCTAATGCAACTGTTAGCAACACAAGCAAGATTGTAAATTCTTCACATTACACTTGAGTTCTAATACATCCCTGTGCAGTATCCCTTCAAAGTCTTGTTTTCAGTGAGTGTGAGGAAAGGCTTTTGAAGGGGCAAGTCCCAGCAAACTGCAGATGAGTTTTAATCATGTTGGATGAGCACGTCAGCTAGCAGACTTTGTACTATTGGTAAGAGAATCATTCTTTCTTGCAAAGGTAAGTTAGATTATATCTGGGTTCCAGTAACCTCAGATTTATTCAAGCTAAACACTGTTTGAAATAGCTATAAAGGGATTTTGCATATGTAGGAACAGCAGAAATGGTCTACATCTGAATGCTACACAACCAAAGCACCCTATCTTTTGGCCAGTTCAGAACTTCAGTTAATCAGGCCTAATTAGCCTGTAGCCCTTGCTGTCTAGGATGTGGAGAAGCTTGAGAGGGTGCAGAGGAGAGCCATGCGCATGATCAGAGGTCAGGAAAACAGACCTTATGATGAGAGGCTGAGAGCCATGAGACTCTTCAGCCTGGAAAAGCACAGGCTCAGGGGTGATCTGGTGACCACCTATAAGTTTATCGGGGGTGCTCATCAGGATTTGGGGGAACGTCTGTTCACCAGAGCGCCCCAAAGGATGACAAGATCGAATGGTCACAAACTCCGCCACGACTGATTCAGGCTGGACATAAGGAAGAACTTCTTCACTGTCCGAGCCCCCAAGGTTTGGAATAGACTGCCGCCAGAGGCGGTTCAAGCACCCACTTCGAACACCTTCAAGACCTGTTTGGATGCTTATCTTTCTGGGATCCTATGATACCTGCTGACTTCCTGCCCCTGGGTCAGGGGGCTGGACTCAGTGATCCTCTGGGGTCCCTTCCAGCCCAAATGTCTATGAAATCTATAATCTGTCATGTACTGTTACTGAGCTTAATAGCTTGCTGACATTAAAATGAATGAATGCAAACTGCAGAAAGGGATCTTGGAGTCATAGTCAACTCCAAAAAAAACATAAATTGCCCATGTGATAACATAATAAGTAAAGCTAACCACGCTCTTTCTTGCATAAGTAGGTGCATCACAAACAGCTCTAGGGAGGTGATACTTCCTCTCTATGCAACATTGGTCAGGCTGTAGCTGGAGTACTGCTTCCAGTTTTGGGCACCGCACTTCAGGAGGGATGTGGATAACCAGGAAAGGGTTCAGAGCAGGGCCACTCATCTGGTTAAAGGCCTACAGAAAAAAACCCTACGAGGACTGATTGAGGGACCTGAACCTCTTCAGCCTCTGCAAGAGAAGGCTGAGAGGTGATCTTGTGGCCGTCTACAAACTTATCAGGTGGGGAGAGCAGGAAATAGAGGATACGATGTTTACCAGGGTGCCCATCAGGGTAACTAGAAACAATGGCCACAAACTGAGGGAGAGCAAATTGAGATTGGACGTCAGGAAAAAGTTCTTTACCGTGAGGGTTGCCAAAATACGGAATGTGCTTCCAAGGGAGGTGGTGCTGTCCTCTTCCTTGGAGGCATTTAAAAAGAGATTGGAGAAACACCTGGCTGGGGTCGTCTGACCCCAGCACTCTTTCCTACCCAGGGCAGGGTTCGGACTCAGTGATCTAACGGGTCCCTTCTGACCCTAAAAATCTGTGAAATCTATGAAATGCAAACAGTTACACTGGTTGAGATAAAATTGCAAAGTATTATCTTAGATTTCTGAGCACAAAAATATAATGGCCTAGAGATGAGAGAGAAAATGTCTACTGTAACATAACATTGCACAGAAAGGTAGCTAGCCATGTTAGTCTGAAGTCAGGCAGAAGGCAGAGCAGAGTGGCCTTTAACAAATTGATTTAGAGAGGCATAAATTAATTAGGTGCTTCACACATTCCTCTGAAGGTGAGAAATAAAACACTGACCCCTACTGGAGAAAGGTTAGGTGACTAAAATGATTATATAAATTCCACTTCTTGTCTAAGAATGTGCGCCCAATGACCACATTATGGAAATAATTCACTTAGCTCAGGACTGTTTCCATTGAATTTTCTTCATTTTTATAAATATACTAGTGGATTGCCCATCAAGAGTGATGGGGGGTGGGGAGGCAGGCGGGAGGGGACAGAGCGCCACTATCCATCACCCCGCACCACCACTGCCTCCCAGGAACGGGAGGGGATGGAGGGGGGCCAAGCTTGCATGTGCGACCGCTACTGCTGCTTCGCATTCAGCCCACCTTCATCCCTGGAGTGGTGGCAGCGGCCACATGCAAGCTTCCCTGGATGCGGGGGGAGGGAGGGGGAAGCTTGCACGCGGTGGCCACCACCACCACCCACCGCCCTGCTCTGCCGCTGCTTCAGGGATGAAGTGGGGCCGGATGCGGGGTGGGGGGCAGCTTACAAGCAGCAGCTGCCACCCACTGCCCTGTGCTGCCATGTTCCAGGAGTGGGGGGGGGGGGGGGGGGAAGCTTGCTCCACCTTCCCCTCCATCCCCCACTGCCAGCACCCTGCACTGTTGCCTCCAAGGAGCAGGGCAGCGGGGGCAGAGCTGGCCTTGCCCCCCCCCCCTCCCCCCCACTCCATCCCCTCCATCCCTGCTGTCATGACAGTACTCTGCCTCCCACTCCATCCCCTGCGGAGCACTCTGATTGATTGGTTGTTTCAGTAAGCATTGTCATTGGCTGCTGAGACAACCAATCACAGTGCTCCAAGAGTATTGCAGATAGACACACAGGTGGATTAAGCCCTTTATTATATTAGAATTTTGGTTCTGATTATTTGCTATCATGTATAGCTACTTACAGCTGTTCAAAGGGAATATAAAACCCTTTGGGAAGGGTAAAGAGGAGTTGGTAAATGGAGTCCGTAAAGAAGACTGGGATAAAGAGGAAGGAGAGAGGAGATGGTTGGAAGGACAGAGTTAACAGAATGTGGGTGTGGAGGGGAGAAGGGATGAAAATGGAGGTAATGAGGGTGGGAATATGGTTAGAAAGTAGGCCAAGAAAATTTATGAGACTCAGAGATGCACAGGACAAATGACAGGTCCTGTGAAGACCATAGAAATGAGGACTAAAAATGGTGGAACGCAGCAGTGTTTTATAAAATTGCAGCTCTTTCTTCCCTATTACCCTGTTAATGGTAATTGGCCTAATCCAGGGGTGTCCAAAATTTTTGAACGTGGGGCCGGATTATGAACTTTTTATCACCCAGTGGGCCGGCGAGCCATATTCAGAGACCTTACAGGAAGTGGTATCACATCAGGAAGTGATGTCACGTGACCTTTGACACCAATGAAGTTGCAAGAAGTGACAATGAAATGTGTCTGGAAATGTGGTTTAAAATCCAAAATAAAAACAATATAAAAGCAACAATGAAATAATACCAAACACTTGACTAAAATAAACACTTTAGTGTTAATAAACACTTTAGTGGAAACTAATTGAAGATGGAGGGATGTGTCTCAGCAGGAGACACCTGCACAGCACTTTGCAGCCTCCGCCGCTTGCTGCCTTGCAGGGGGCAGGGAGGGAGGAGGGAGCGGGGGCTCCTCAGTGCATCCGAGAGGCTGCAAGAGAGGCTCACGGCTCAGCTGGGCACGGCTGCAGGTGCAGCCGGGCATGAAGCGGAGAGGGGAGAGCTGCTGCCACGTGTGGGAGCCCCAGTCTGGGCTCCTCCTCGTCCTCCCGGCCACAGCCTCCCCGGGATGTGCGGGAAAGGTGCCCTCTGCTCTGCCGCCACCCACCTCACTGCCCCGGCGGCTGCACGTGCCCATGCTGCCCCCCGCTCCCACCTCAGCCCTGTGCGGCTCCACCGCTCAGCCCTGGCCCCGGCCCTGTGCCGCTGCCTCTGCCTGCTTTCAAGAATGCCCGGTAAGTCGTCTGGGCACCAGAGAGTGCGTGTGTGCCCGGGCCCCACTGTGGGGTGCTGCGAGCTGCGTGTGGGAACCTTGTCCCTTCCCCAGCCCTTCAGCAGCCATTAGGAAGCTGCTGAGGGGCTGGGGAAGGGACAAAAGGTGGGAACAAAAGTAAACAGTGTTTACTTTCATTTCCCATCACAGCACCTCGGGCCTCAGATAACGGCCATATGTTGGACAAGCCAGGCCTAATCAGACCTGTTAGAGAACTTCAGGTAGTGGAGTGTTCAAGGAAAAACGAGAGGATTTTACATTAAAAAAACAAACTACTTTCAATCAATTCAGATGTAACCTCGTCAAACACAACTGAGCTTTCTGTAACCTGGTAGCTACTGAGCACTCTGCCCATCCCAGACCTATCCAAACTAATCTGCTTTTAGCTGCTGAAGTTTTCCTGGGTGATCACCCTTAATCAGCCCTGTGACCATGGCAACAAGTAATGACCTGGAAATTAAGTTTTTAGCAGCTGACCATGTGACATTATAAACCCATAAAAGACATCAGTAATCATCAACTGCTTTTGCATTCAATCTCTTTGCTTGCTTTTAGGATATCCTGACAGATAACAGATAGTGAAATGATGATAGAGTATCTCCTTAAGATTTTGTTTGCTCTGACATGCGGCTGAAACAAGCAAAGACTTTATATTTCACTATCTGTTACTGCTCAGGGTGTCTTCATTTCTTTACTGCTGTTTCTGTATCTTGCTGTTGAATTAAAAAAACTTATACATGCTTATAGCTTTGAGTTGATTTATGTATTTACATTTGCTATTGTCGGGAGGAATTATGGATATTATATGAAAAACAAGCTGTTTATTTTATAAACTTTAGTATTTCTTAGATTCATAGAAAGCAGAAATGGCAAAGACCTAATACAGCCCCTCTAGTCTATTCTTCTTTCCTGTAGGTGGTGCATTTTTTACAGTTTATCAGACTCTGTTCTTGAGAGACCTGGGCCTTCATGCAGGTTTTTAATTTGGTAACCACAGTATTAGGCTTGTCTTAGCCGCCACATATTATGCTTCTACCTGCTGCTGCTTCTGTTTTCATAAGGAGCCAACAGTACTTGGTAATTTTGGTAAAATGAAGCGTTTCTGTAGAACAGCACTTTTGACCAAAAATGTGTTTGATTTTGTCCTTTGTTGTTGCTGTGTCTTCTTATTCATGGCCGCCACCATCAATGAAACCAATACTGTGTAGATGGCACCTGATTTCTCTTGTTTATTCTTTTTTTGAGTTGGGGAAAATCATACCGGGTGCCTGCTGTCCAATTTCAGCATAATAATATGTAGAAAATCTACCTCTTTGGGTTAGCAGTCTTGAACCTCTTCCAGAACGATTTGTAGGGAATCTGCAAACCTCTTCAGCAAATCTTGACAAGTTTTGAAGGTTGTCTGGGTGAGAGAGTATAAGGGAATCATCACCTTCTCTGGAGATGACAATACATTATTAATATTACCTGCAAGGTGTACTGTTTTATGGTGATGTCCTGAGTGACATGAACTTCAGAGATTCTCATAGGGTTGATATCACGGGATGATAGAAGAGTAGAGACCTGAAGACACAAAGAATTGTTTCCTCTTGTGCATCTAAATGACTGTTTTCTAGCTGTCTGTCTGGCCATTTTTTACCTGTCCTGGTAAATGTGGACATGTAGATCAAGCATGTGTAGGAGGTCTGGGTAGGTACACAGCCACGTGTATGCATACTGGAGTGTAAATTCCAGGAAAATGAGGGGGTGGAGGTAGAGAAGCCTATGTTTTAGTCCTATGAATAGTTTAAACACTTGCACAAGAACTTGGAGACTCAAGTAATAGTTTCAACTCCAAAGGATTTGAATGCCCATCTCTGTAACTTCTGTGTCCAGTGTGCTGACCACCACTCCGCAAGTCAGTCATTATCCAGACTCCTCTCTGGTGCTCCTTCTGCAACTGAACTTAATATTTCATGGTCATTGCATAAAATTAATGAAAGCAGTGCATCAGAGAAGTTTCTTCCTTAATCACAAGAAAAACTCAGAGTGAAATGCTCCATTATCTGCCTGGTAGGCCGAAAGGAGAACGTGTTGCATTTGAGAGCTTGTCTAACTTTATCCCAACTATACAGTTAAAGGTAGTGTTGTGCCCCAGCTCAAGTCTGGGATCGTGCCCGGTATGCAAAGGCCAATAAAGATACCAGGGGTGAAAGTACAAAGAAGGTTTATTGCTAGTAATAAAAGGTGCAAGCGGAATAATTCACGTAACAAGCACACCCACTACTACTTCTAAGCATCTTTTATACAGGAGTTTTCAAGCCTTCGCAAGCATGCTTGTTTGATGATTGGTTATAAGTGAGTGATGCAAGAAGTTCTTTACTGAGCATGTCTCTATACCTGTGTTTTAGCCATGTATCTCATTTACATACATGTGTGTTTCATTAGCATACTTTTTCCCCACCTAGGGGTGTGATTTTTAGTATTTTAATGAGCCCTTTAACCCAGTACTCTGTTTCTTCTTTTGTTTTCAAGCCCCCTTTATCTAAGACTGTCTCCTCCTTATCATTGTAGATGGGCATTCTTCACATAGCATTCTCTTCTTCTTCATCTTCGAGTAAAGGTTTCTAGGTCACTCCTTACATTTCCCCACTTTGGAGCATTTTTAATTATTATTATAATTGCTCCATTCAATTTGGTTTAACACAAATCTAGTATCATCAGCTTTCTTTGTTTGTAAAATCATTTGATTTACCTTAGGCCTGAAGATAGATATAAAAACAGGTAAGCATTGGATACAGCAACAAACCATGATTCGTATAACACAGAAAGAGACAACTATACTAAATAACTGTCTCAACCATCTAAAATTGGGAAGCCAGGAACTTAGCCAGGAAAAGTCTAAGCCAGGTGATTCTTTTAACGTCTGTGCCAATTGTTGTAAGGCACCAATTTTGTCTTCAATTAGCACAGAATTATTGGTGAGGTTGAAACAACACATTCCTTTTAAAGTTTCACACCCAAGATTGTGTCGTAATAAGAGATAATCAATAGCGGCTCTATTCTCCAAGACAGCGTCCCTTAATTGTTTTTGTTCAGCATTCAGGGCTGAAAGAGCTCGGGATGTAGCATTTAGTCCTTTTGCTAGAACACAGGCAACTGCATTAAGATTTCTGCTATTACTTACAGCGAGGCCCGGAACCCCCACCATAGATACAGCTAATGCTACGTATTCAGCCTTAGATAATAGTCCAGGGGAATCATTCTCATCACAATCGGCGGTGAGAGTAGTGTATACCCCTTTATACCTCCCACCGAGAGGGGTTTGTTCAGTGTGCATTAGGTCAGATTTCCTTGGAAGAGCTGCAGTTACCCGGGCAATGGTGCATGGTCCTCCAGCAGCATTCGCTGGGAGGTATGAATATATTATTCTCCCGCAGGCTAGAAACCATCCTCGAGGAAGGACGGTATGTGCGTATGCATAGGATATTTGACTGGTCTCATTACAGAGGACATTTTTACCTTGGTTCAATTTAAGGCAATTACCAGTACAATTAACCATTAGGAAACATTCAGAAGCATTAACTGTTGCCTGAACCCGTAAGGAGAACATGTTTCTGCTTTTATCTTTTACAATAGTCCCCCAATTATATATATCCTGATATGTACTTTCCTTATCTATATCTTTCAGCATAGTATAATTTAGTAAAATTTTCAAAGGGGTTGGTACTGCGATTAAGCATGAGGTAAAAACCAGGTGAGCATTGATCCCTCCCGCTAAGCAGAAGTCCGTTCTATTTAAAATTTCCTGGGCCAGATAAATCCAGACATTTTCCTGAGGGTCAAATTTTTGTTGTAAAAGGTTTTCCCCTCTTATGAGAAGGAGTGGACAGATCAGGACGCCTCACAATAAAACCTTGACCAATTTCATGATAAGGGCTGGAAAACTTGATCAAAAATTGACAAATTATTTAAAGTTCCTTTCTTCTGAATAGGAATTTTAAGTCTCTTATTGGCTCCACCTTCCACTGTTCTCTGCCTCCAGTCCCGGAGTCTGCAGGGGTTCCTTCTTGTTCTGGTCCAGCCACCGGCTTTAGGTGACTGGAATGTATCCAAGTCTTGATTCCCTCGAGCTTTGCTGCCGTCGGGGTCGTCAAGAGTACCCTATATGGGCCCTTCCATCTGGCTCAAAGTGGTTCCTTGTTCCAGTCTTTCACAAGGGCGTAACTCCCAGGTAATAGTCAGTTTTCGGGGCAGGAGACTGATCCTGTGACTGCAGCACGTCCCGTACCTGCTGCTGGATGGAAGACAAAACAGAAACCAAGGACCATACATATTCTCTAATCATTCCCTCTCCTAAAACATGTAACTGTTGTTCAGTACCCGTGGGCAGACTCAGAGGGTAAGGCTTACCATACATTATCTCAAATGGGCTTAATCCCAATTTAGAATGTGGTGCGACCCTTACTCGTAACAGGGCCAAGGGTAGGGCCTCTGGCCATTTGAGTCGAGCTTCTTGGCAAATCTTTGCAAGGTGTCTTTTTAAGGTCTGATTCATACGTTCCACCTTTCCACTGGACTGGGGTCGCCAAGGGGTGTGTAAATGCCAGCTGATTCCCAGGAACTCAGAAACCTTCTGAGTAATTTGTGCAATGAAATGTGGGCCATTGTCTGACCCTATTCCTTTTGGAAGTCTGAAGCGAGGTATGATTTCTCGTAGGAGCGCCTTGACCACCTCTCGGGCTTGAGCAGTCCAACATGGGAAGCACTCAACCCAATTAGAGGAAGTGTCCACAAAGACAAGGAGATATCTCATCCCTTGTTGCCAGGGCAACTCGGTAAAATCCACCTGCCATTCTTCTCCTGGCCCATTGCCTATTCTCTGATGTCCTGGAGTTTCTTTTTTCCCTCCTTTTGGGTTATTTCTCTGGCAGACCTCTCATGTTTCTGATACCTTCTTGGCAGCCTCTTTTAATCCCACTCCAGTTACATAGTGACTGATCCATCTTACCAGGGCCCTGGGTCCATAGTGGGTGCCATGATGAGCACTCTTTACTACCGCATGAACCCAGGCAGCTGGGATGATAATGCGGCCATCCTTTGCTACTAGCCATCCGTGCTCCCCCTTCTTTGCTTGAAACTCTTTGTTTGTCTTTTTCCCCATACTGTGGTGTCACAGGCTGGTATAGGTCTGGGAGGAGAGGTAACAGATTACTTACTTCGGGCAGCAAGTCTGTCTGAGGTCTTTTAGCTGCTCTCTATGCCATAGCGACAGCAAATTGATTACCTTTTGTGGAGGGGTCGTTCCTTTTCTGATGTGCCTTACAATGCATTACCGCTACCTCCTTCAGTTCCCAGACTGCCTTGAGGAGAGCTTTTATTTGCTTGCTATGTTTAATGCTTGCTCCTTTAGCATCAAGTAGACCCTGCTCTTTCCACAGCGCTCCATGAGCATGTAAAACAAGGAAAACATATTTAGAATCAGTATAAATATTAACAGTTTTGTTGGCCGCCAATTGCAAAGCCCGAGTCATAGCAATGAGTTCAGCCTTTTGAGCTGAAACAGATGGGTTTAAAGGTCCTGCTTCTATCACATTCTGTGTAGTCACGATAGCGTATCCGGATTTTCGAATTCCATTCTCCATACTCGAGGTGCCATCCGTGTAGAATTCCAGTTCAGCATTGTCAAGGGGTCGGTCTCTCAGGTTTGGTCTTGAGGAGTAAACAGCTTCCAGTGTTTGCAGGCAATCATGTACAAGATCTGGTGTGTCAGCCATAGGTGGCAACAGTGTTGCTGGATTTACAGTGCGAGAAATGGCCAATTTTATTTCAGGCTTATCGAGGAGGATGGCCTGATATCGAGCCATTCGTCCCAGGGTTAACCAGTTCCCTCCTTTCTGCTCCAGGACTGTAAGCACTGCGTGAGGCACATATACAGTCATTTCATGGCCTAGGGTTAACTTTTCAGCTTTTTGTATTAGCAGACAGGTGGCAGCAACGGCCCGGAGACAAGTAGGCCATCTGGATGACACAAGGTCTAATTGCTTAGAAAAATATGCCACTGGTCGTTGCCATCTACCTAATTTTTGTGTTAATACTCCAAAGGCCACCCCCCTTTGGTCATGCACAAAAAGGGAAAAAGGCTTACTCATGTCCGGTAGTCCTAAGGCGGGTGCTCCAATAAGAGCCTGCTTTAACTGGCAGAATGCTTGCTCACACTCTTCAGTCCATTCGAGCACCTTTTCATCACCTTGTGTAGCTCCATACAGAGGTTTTGCAATAACCCCAAAATTTGGAATCCAAATCCTGCAAAAACCTACTGTACCTAAGAAGCCCCGTAGTTGCTTCTTTATTTTTGGGGTTGCTAGCCGGCATATAGCTTCTTTTCTTTCAGGCAACAGGGCTCTCTGACCAGGCTGTAGTTCAAATCCCAAATATGTTACCTTCTGGGACATTGGTTGCATCTTACTTTTGGACACCCGGTATCCTTCTTGTCCCAGAAAATTAAGGAGGCAGATTGTTCCTTCCAGGCAACTTGCTTCAGTGGTGGCTGTTAAAAGCAAGTCATCCACATATTGCAGAAGGGCACAGGACAGTGGCAGTTTTAGCCTACGTAAATCCTTGCTTAATGCAGTGCCGAATAGGGTTGGGCTGTTTTTAAACCCTTGGGGTAAGACAGTCCAGCAAAACTGAGTCTTAATGCTAGTATCTGGGTCTTCCCATTCAAATGCAAATATTTCCTGAGATTGCCTCTCTACCGGTATACAGAAGAAAGCATCTTTTAAATCAATAACCGTGAACCAGTTATGAGCTGGGTTCAAGGCAGACAGCAGGGTGTATGGGTTGGGGACAACCGGGTGTATACTCACGACCACTTTATTTACAGCTCTCAGGTCTTGAACAAAATGATATTCGTCACTCCTAGGCTTCTTCACGGGCAAGATGGGTGTGTTAAAAGCTGATGTGCATTCATGGAGAAGGCCATACTCCAGGAACCGTTCAACTAACGGCTTCAGTCCTTTCCTGGCTTCCATCCGCATTGGATATTGTTTCAAGCATGGAGGCTGGGCCCCTGGCAAAAGTTGAATCTTTACAGGGTCAGCATTTTTAGCCTTCCCAGGTCGGTGACCTGCCCATACCCATGGAACAACAGCATCGAGCAGAGGTTGAGGAATATCCGGTGTATTTTCCTCTTGGAGAAAGCTGAGAAGACAGGCCTGCAGGTGCCACCCCTTTTCAGGAGGCACCGTTAGGAACATTTGCCCATCCTGAAATGACAACGTAGCTTGCAGTTTACAGAGGAGGTCTCTCCCTAAAAGGGGAACGGGACAGTCTGGCATGTACAAGAATTGATGGGTGACTTCGGCCTGCCCAAGATTACAGGCCATTGACTGTAGGAAGGGCCGTGTTACTGCCTTCCCTGTGACCCCTACCACCGGCATAGTCTTTTTACTTAAAGGTTTCAGTTTTTGAGTTAAGACGGAATGAGTAACACCTGTATCGACTAGAAATTCTACCAATTCATCTCTGTCCCCTAGTTGTATTTTAACCAGAGGCTCACCAGGGGACACCGGGATCTGGGTTATCTTTCCCTCCTGGGCCTCTGGTCCCCTTCAATCTGAATCCTCTCCAAAAGCAAACAGTCCACTGCTCTCCTCTCTTTTCTTTTCACCTTCGCCTACTTTCCGATTGGGGCGTTCCCGCTTCCAGTGTCCCTTTTGTTTACAATAGGCACACTGATCTTTCTCTATTGGATCCCGCCTCTGAGGCTGTCTCCGGGATCCCTCATTTCTGGGTTTTCCCGTGATTGCAGCCGCCACTAGGGCTGCCTGCATTTTCATCTTTCTCTCCTCTTTCTTGTCCTATTTCTTTTCCTGAACACTTTCTCGGTTAGTAAATACTTTGTAAGCAATGTCTACTAGTTGGGAAATAGGCATACCTGCTGCTCCGTCTGTCTTCTGCAATTTCTTCCTAATGTCCAGTGCACTCTGACCTATGAAGATCATATTTACCATGCGAGCGTTTGATGCATCCTCCGGGTCCTCGTGGGTGTATTGTCTGAAAGTAGTGTAGATTCTTTCCAAGAAGGCACTCGGGGTCTCATTCGTCTCCTGTCGAACCTCATACACCTTACTGAGATTTTTTCACAGCACCTCTCAATCCTCGGAGGATATATTCTCAATAGGAGCAGATGGAGGTCATATCTTGGTCTGGGTTCCAATCTGGCTCCTGGGTGGGGACATGATTGTCCTTATTTCCATGTAGGCGCCCTGCGGTAATTTCCTTTTCCACGTACTCACGGGCTTTGTTTACTACCATCCTCCTTTCCTCTGGTGTCAACAGGACATCTAAAAGAGACTGAACATCTGCCCAAGTTGGGTTATGGGTTTTGAAAATCGTTTCAAACAGGTTTCATACCTTTTCAGGATCCTCTCTCAAGCTGGGGGTATTGTTCTGCCAGTTATACAAATCTGAGGTAGTGAAAGGAACGTGCACAAAGGTTCGACGGTAGGTTGGCTTACCATCATCTTTGAGTGGCCCGGGTACCACTTGTTCTCTTAGGGGAAATACCCCATTTCCCTTCCCACGGCCAGGATCAGATTCCCTGTGATGTTTTCCCTTAACCCCAGAGTCTGCTCCTAACTGTACTCTCCACCCACCTCCCAGGGTTATATCAGGAGAAGTCGGGGGTTCTGGAGATTGCCAAGCACCTGACGGCCATGGTCGGTGCTGGTCCAGATCCCTGGGCCGGGGAGTGTTCTCAACCTCCGCCTTGTGAGGGGGAAGAAGGAGGAAGAGCGGATGCCAACGAGGAATCAGACGAATGAGGAGGAGGAGGGGGAAGAGGAGGAGGATAAAGTAGAGGTGGCAAAGGGAGTGGAACCTCCGGCTTCGGACATTCCAGGACAGGATTTTCAGTTGGTCGAGCCACTGCCACCTTACAGATCCCAACCCCTCCCCCAATCCACATTTATCCAAAACCTTTCTATCCCTACAGGGAGACATAAATGCTTGCGCATACATCAATTCCTCCCATTTACCATTCTGCCTGCAGAACAAAATCAATTGTAAGATGGTATTATAATTAACACTTCCCTCCGGAGGCCAGTGTTCTTGATCATCTAGCTGATAGCGTGGCCACACAGTTTCACAGAAGAATTTAGCTTTCTTCTTAGTCATATGATCCCCACCGAATTCTGCCCAATGTCCCAATACATGAGAGGGGGGTACATTCCCTAACCTTACTGTTAATGGTACCCATCTCAGGGCTGCCTTCCCGGTTCTGACCGTCCGACTTACCTGGGATCCAGGGATCTGTTCTTAGTCCTTGTTCTCACAGGGGAAAAATCACTGGTCTTGGACTCAGGCCAGACAGAATACTTACAGAGATAATCCCAGGTAGGCGTACTGATGGTAGGCCTTATGCCCTTTCTACCCTCTCACCCAAGTGCCTGTTACTGGTACTTTCACTCTATGGCGTTGCACCGTTAGGCTACTGCTGCCTCAGCGATCCAGCTCCCCCTGAAGCAAAAGTCTTACCGGGAAAAGAGATCCCGGGGTGCGCCTGACATTCGTTCCGGAGGAGCGGTCGGCTGGTCGTCAGTCCGGGCAAAGCCTTATCTAAGGCAGTCCCATCTGGGGTGCCAAAAACTGTTGTGCCCCAGCTCAAGTCTGGGATCGTGCCCGGTATGCAAAGGCCAATAAAGATACCAGGGGTGAAAGTACAAAGAAGGTTTATTGCTAGCAATAAAAGGTGCAAGCGGAATAATTCACGTAACAAGCACACCCGCTACTACTTCTAAGCATCTTTTATACAG
The DNA here is from genome assembly GCF_030867095.1 of Alligator mississippiensis. Classification (NCBI taxonomy): domain Eukaryota; kingdom Metazoa; phylum Chordata; order Crocodylia; family Alligatoridae; genus Alligator; species Alligator mississippiensis. Next base: position 91,149,874 of record NC_081827.1, on the reverse strand, counting down.
GAGTTTTCAAGCCTTCAAAAGCATGCTTGTTTGATGATTGGTTATAAGTGAGTGACGCAAGAAGTTCTTTACTGAGCATGTCTCTATACCTGTGTTTTAGCCATGTATCTCATTTACATACATGTGTGTTTCATTAGCATACTTTTTCCCCACCTAGGGGTGTGATTTTTAGTATTTTAATGAGCCCTTTAACCCAGTACTCTGTTTCTTCTTTTGTTTTCAAGCCCCCTTTATCTAAGACTGTCTCCTCCTTATCATTGCAGATGGGCATTCTTCACATAGCATTCTCTTCTTCTTCGTCTTCGAGTAGAGGTTTCTAGGTCACTCCTTACAGTATCACCCTAAGAAATCCTTACTTCTCCTATTCTTTGTATATCATTTAAGAAATTGAGATCATATTTTCAAGATTTTAAAACATTTTAATTTTTTTTTTAATAAAAGAACAATGCGTAATTTATTACCATGTGTTACTGCTGTAATATTTTGACAGGATATTTGAAGTATTTTCTTCCTTGCACCATTTTCATCTCTCACTGCTGCTTCTGAAAATTAAAATTTCAGGGTCTCTCTCTCTCTCTCAAAAAGAATAGACACCGTGTTTTAAAATTCCTTTTATAAATCTTAACATTGTCAACAATTAAAAGGAGCAAATGTAATCTCTCTGAATTATGTATTATTTCTTTTATTCAAACTGTGCCTCTGTAAACATGTTAAAACAAATAGGAACAAGAAAAGGTGACCCAAAATTTGTATACAACAGGTATTCAGCCAAATATGGGAATGTTAAGGAGAGTGCTAATTTTAGGCTCTTTAAGAATGAGACATATTAGCCGTACTCTGTTGGTAAAAAGGAATGTGCCTGTCTAATATTCAGAAGAGGAACCTTTTCAGTATCTCTTTTTAATTTCTTTATTTTTAACCTCCCGAACTCTAAAAAGGGAACTTTGTTAATAGCCCGGTAGTTGCTGACAGGGAATGGCACTATTTTAGAAAAGAGAAGAGTATCAACACCTTGGTGTTCTCTCCAATGGACTGTCAGTCTGAATTAAAAAAAAATTACTATAATATTGACTGCTCTTGACATGTTCCTAATTAAGAAAGAAAAAAATCCCACCGTTGAGAGAGGTGCTCATTAAATTTATTGTGAAATCCAAAATTGGGACCAAGCAACTTTTCCCCAGACAGATTATAAGAATAAAACAAATCTTCTTCCTATACTGTATGTCACTGTTAAGTGACAAATTGCAGTTTGACTTCATCTTCTTAAACTGGTTAGTGATCTTGGACATTCAGGCTTTCATCTGTCCTTACTGTAATAACTGAAATCTAACGGTTACTTAACTAACCTATTGATAATCCAGGGTAGATACAATATTCCCAGTCCCTTCTTTCCTCTTGTTGATAAACTGAATCTTAATAATAATTTATTATGGATATCCAAGGGAGAGAGTCCAGGTTCACTTTTCTATTGAAAGGTGCTAAAATGGCTAAACAGATGACTCTTAAAACCTATTCCACATTCCTGAGAATAATGGACAACTGGCCCAGATGTCATGGAATATCATTACATTGGTTGGACTTCTTGTGTCCAGAGAAACCCTGGACGGGAGAACATTCTAAGAAAGCTTAATACAACATCACCTTTCAATGAGAGAGTGGCAATACAGAGTGAGATTTTAAACAGAGTACACATACACACAGTATCTCAAGTAGCTGGGGGGATACAGAATAAAAATCCACACACAAAGTAACCTAAGATACAGGGTTGATATCACAAACATGTTGAATATACCAGGGAGAAGAAAGAGCATTCAGATGTAGTTAAATATCCCCACTAAGTTCATCTGATGAACCATGTTGGTTATTCAGGGTCCTTGATAACTTCTAGCCAAGTTAATCTGAGAAGGAATTGTTCAGAATTAGCTCAGTGTCACAAAGTCCCTTCTACACATGATCAATAAAATGTCATCAGGTGGATGGAAGAGCTGAAAAAAGTGTCAACATTGATGAAGACCTTTCTGAAACACTGGAAGTTGCTAGGACCAGCAGTGACTCCAGTTACTTAGATGATCCCAAACTGGGCCAGCTCATGCAGTTCCAGATGACTGAAAGCCTCCCATGGACAGATCACTGTGATATCTGCAAGGGAGGAGGAGAAAAACAGGGCAAGATCATTACACCTCACACACATTGCTGTTCATAGGGCTGGGCAGCCTAATTTACTTTATACTTCCTGAGGTAGGAGCAAGGAAAATGGGCTTCCACTTAAAGACTTGGCAGACAAGTGAGTTCTTCCAGTCATATATGTCATCTCCTACAACACTGAACAAGATCAATGATCTTGCATGGTATTATAGCTGAATCAAAACCAACCAACTGTCCTTATGATCTGGTATCTCATCTTCAGTAATTGATAACTAGATCCAGAAGCAGATGGGGGTGGGGGATGCAGTGGTGTAGTCACACCCCAATTTGATTCTTGATTCTTGCTCTACCCAAACTTTAAAAACCAATTCCCTGGGCCTGGAAGAGGCAGAGGCCTTTCTATTTAGGCAGCAGTGAGGGAGTCAATTGACTTCATGGATCATTATCATCTTCCTGATTCCAGCTAATCTTCTTCCACTCCAAACATAGTTTCATAGTTGGTAGGATCAGAAGGGACCTGAGCAGATCATCAAGTCCGACCCCCTGCCATGGCAGGAAAAAGTACTGGGGTCAAACGACCCCAGCGAGGTGTTCGTCTAACTTCCTCTTAAAGACCCCCAGGGTAGGAGCCAGCACCACTTCGCTTGGAAATTGGTTCCAGATCCTAGCCGCCCTGACAGTGAAGTAGCGCCTCCTGATGTCCAGTCTGAATCTACCCTCTGCCAGCTTGTAATGCCCCTCTCCTTTTTAAGGGTCTTAGCATTCCACTGGTTAAACTATCCTTTCTTCTGTAGTTGCACTGTCTGTTAACCAGTAATGTCTCTCTATTTCACAGCTGTGCAGACTTTTAACTCTAGCTAAAAATCTTAACTAAGGTGTAGTAATATTAACTAGGGCTGTGCAAAGCTTCAGTCCCTGATTCGATTCGGTGGAGATTCGTCCCAATTTCAGTGGCCAAATCTCCAAATCCAAATCAAATCAGAGGACCCTTTAATCTTTCTGAATCGAATCGGCATCCTCAAAATCGATTTGGACATAGAGACAGCTTTAAATGGTTTTTCTACATACCTCTAGGTAGCAGGTGGCTTGTGAGTGCTGCGATGCTGGGGCACATGGAATGTCTCAGAAGCATGGGGAGCTCCCCAGTATGCTCAACAGCAGACCCGGAAGTGGACCAGAAGCACTTCTGGTCCACTTCCAGGTCTGCTGGGGAACATGCTGTGGGCCCCCCCCTGCACCTCCCTGGCTTGGCGACTGGTGCCTCCTGGGTCTGGGGGGGGCACCCGGGGTCCCCCTGTGGCTGATCGCTGAGCCGAGGAGGCATGGGGGAGTCCTCCAGCGTGCTCTCTGGCAGACCCAGAAGTGGACTGGGAGCACTTCCGGTCCACTTCTGGGTTTGCCGCCGAGCATGTGGAGGGCCCCCCCGTACTCCTGTGGGATGCTCCATGGGCCCCAGCATCGCGGTGATCATGAGCCATGCCTGCTACCTCGAGGTATATAGAAAAAACTTTTAAAGCTGTGTCCATGTCCGAATCGCTGATTCTCCGAATCAGCATCGAATCTTCAGATTCGGATTCAGCTGAATCGAATTGGGGACAGTGATTTGATTCATTGATTCAGATCAGGGAATTGAATCAACAAATAGACTCAGAGACAGTGATTCGGGCTGAATCCGAATCAAATAGAGCCCACTTTGCACACCCCTAATATTGACTCAGGTGTAGTCAAACTGACACCAAATATCGGAGACACTGTCAAAATGCTATATCTGAAGAAGAGAAGTATATTTAACTATGACTACAGGACTAATGACACAATATTATTTGACTATTTTGACTATTTTTTTTGCTTTATATTTTTTTTAAATTAACATATTCTCTAGCAAATTAGTGCACATTCCAATAATTACATTTTACATTTGTTTTTGCTTTGATTTTAAACTGAGCATATTAGTAAAGCTTCTAGTTTAACTGGAGAAAAATGTGTTATGTTGTATGTGATGATGTACCACACCATCTGCACCCCTCCTTTTTAAAATCTTAGAACCACCTATGATTAGATCTGTGTAAATGACTCAAAGAAAATGTTTCTAATTATTCAATTTACTTTTCATTCCTTCTCTTTTGTTTTCAAATTGTCCATGGCCAGAGCTGTTTTGACTAATTGCAGGGTAACATATAATGTGTTTCTGATTCCCAACTGGATGAATGTAACTCCTAGAATTTGAGATTCTGGTGGGAATATTAACAAGCAACAATTTGAAATGCACTTTCTGTGACTTCTCTTCATTATTGGCGTAGATTTTTTCTGTGAACATCCCTGCTGAGGAAATCATTTGCAAGAATATTTACAGAAAGCAAATGCAGAATGAGCACATTCACATCGGAGTGAAAACATTTAAAAATGCATATAAATGTAGTGATTTTTTTCATAATATTTTCCTAGTCGCATAGTTCATTACATAGTTGATTATGATGAAAGAAAATTGCACCTGGCCAGTCCTACAGTACTATAGCATGAAGGCAAAGAAAGAAGATTAACACCAGATTGTAACGGATATTCCCTATAAATAATGAATCATGACTGATTGTTCTTGTAACAAGAATAGTAAAAGAACAATATTCCATATGCCTACCTGTTCCAAGTCCCTCCATGCCTGGAATATCATCCCCAAACCTATGGGAAAGGACAACACAAGTAAGGTGGAGCTTGAATAGAACCTGAAGAGAAAGCTAGCTCTCACAAGGATTTTCCAAATGATGGGAGACAGAGGCCTAGAAAAAAGGGAGCTGCTCAGTAAGGCTCTTCTTTTGCCCCTGTAATGTTAGAGCTCAAGATCATCACCAGAGGTGAAAGAATAGCTCTCATAAGTTCTTCACTGTAGAAGGAAGGGGAATATTGTGCAGGACTTCCCTAGGAGTAACATGGTATAGCAGGTTTGTTTCAAAGTTTTTCCTACTGAGTTCCATGGAAAACTTGGTGCACAGTTACTGGATTCATATGTAAGAAGTGTCAGCACCAGCAAGATTTTCCCTCCTTCAGAACAGATCCTGCCTTCTCAGTGTTTCTGTGAAGTCAGGATGCATATATGAAAAGGTGGATCAAATCAATTAGAAGCGCACCACATGGCCTGTGACTAGCATATGTGAACGGCTGCACTGCTTTCAGTCAGCTCCTTAATGCACTTACCCTTTCACTCCTTTCTTAGGAGGCTTGCTCTTGAACTGTCTTGTCTGTCTTTGCTTGAACTTGGGAGGCCCCTTGCGTGGTGTGGTGGGGCCAGATGATGCTGGTATCTCTCCTGGAGTTAGGGTGGTCTTTTCACTCATTTTGGGGTTGCTGTGTGCAAGGACAGTCCTCTTTCACAGCTTTCTGCCTGTAAGACAAATGCAGAAAATGAATGAAGGGAGCATACCAAATGTATAACTCCTAGTTACCATCAGCTAGTGAAGGGTCCAAAGAAAAATCATAGCTGTAGCTAGAGCCTGGAAATTAAATAGAAGGCTGCAACAGGACTGGAACATCTGCAGTCATACTTGCTAGGATTAGAATGGGAAGTCTTTGTGTTCGAAAGCACGTACAAAGCAGCTGGGGACAGAAAGACATTTATTTTCATAGTATGATATTGCACAATGACCTGCTGGGAGACAGAAGGTTATATCTTTGGCCCAAGCTTTTATTAATGGCTAGCGCTGGGGTTAGATTGCTAGGTCAGAGGTTCCAACTGTCAGTTGTGACAGAGTAGGAAAACTAATACCAATAGAGCTAGACAATGGGTTTTCTCCCATATGACATTTTTTTATATTAATTTTTTATTTACAGATTAAGCATGCACCTATTTGGAGCCACACCACTCTAAGAAAAAGTTTATAATCATTTAGAACAGTTGTTCCCAACCTTTTTTATACTGCAGACCAGCACGGGAGCAGGATGCGGCGCGTGGAGCCAGCTGCCTCCCTAATGGGGCTGTCCTGCTGACCAGCTTTAACCCCACACATGACAGCTGGGGCGGAAGCTGCTCACCCAGGTGGACAGATGGGGGTCTAAGCAGGCAGCTCATGCCACGACCCGTCAGTCAACCCTTCACAGCCTGGTACCAGTCCCTGGTCTGGTGCTTGGGAACCTCTGATTTAGAATATTAGGGCAATATGGAATATCATCCTCCTGGGGAAATAGTAGAGAGCACCCCAGATATTTAAAACTGGATTGTAAAGCAGTTCAAAATATAATTTGGGAACAATTATTCATTGCTTGGAATGTGGGGAAGCAGGAAAAGGTTGAAGGTTCAAAATATGTTTTCCATTTGTATGAGTTCAAGTGCTTATGTGCAGTGGCTTTGTATACTTTATTACTGTATATTTATCAAGCCTGAACTCTACTCTATAAAAAGAAAATAAGGTCAATAACTACCAGTGTGTGGTTCTCAGTATTTATAGTATGTACTTGGCATACTGTAAACATGGGTAAAGAACCGTTTGGCCCCTGTTGCCCCTTAGAGCATGGAGGCCTGGAAAGGACATATATTCCACTGAGTGGCATCCAGAGGACATCACTTCTCTTGCCTCAATTTGTAGGGCTCCTACTTCCATATCCAAGGATGCCATAATTCCACTCCCAACCAGATACAGATCTCTGATACCTGTGTCTAATAAGGGGTCTCAGTTATTTAAATAAATCTGATGCTGATTAGTGTACACCATGAGTAACACAATGGCTTTTATATACAAGTTCCCTTATAGAAAAGATATTTGACTATCATCTCCCCTCTCTGTAATCATACCCCTCCCTTCTCTGCTCTCAATGGTTATTACTTAACTCCTACCATAAATCCTTCATTTACTGACAAATGATAGAATTAGCTTTAAAGTTGTGGTGCTGAGGGTTTAACTCTCAGCACAGTAACACTGGCATAATCCCAAGTATCACCCCAGTGATTCTAAAGACCTTAAAAGAAAAATCTTAATTTTCAAACTATAAATGCCAGCAAAGATCTGACAGCATTGTCTCAGATTTAAATCACTGCCTGTTTGAGAATGAGGGAACTGTTTGCAAGACTGTATCTGAAATGGCTATAATGCCTTCCTTAAAAAAAAAACACTAGAGAGGAGAAGCAGGGGAAAAAAAACAAACAAACCTGAAGTGCAAGAGGGAAGAACACATCTTAGCATTTCCATTTAAACTGTGTCAAGACCGGCATACCACATGGTTTTTTGATATGGTGTTACCACATCCAAAGCGATGAGCTTCTATGTGAGTCCTAAGTGAACTCATAAGCGACTCCTGGGGCCCCCTGCCAGCCAGAGCTGCTCTCACCTGACTCAATATGCTGCAGCCCTGGGTGCACGTGTAAACGCAATGTCAGGGAGCAATAAACTCTGGTGCTATATGTGCCAGAGTTTATGGCTTCTCATTAATTGCACATGAAGATGCATCCCCTCCTGCTGCAATATGCTACACAAGAGATCAAAGAGTTGTAGCCATCCCCAAAGAAGAGATGAGTGAGTTTGCAGCTGCAGCCAGGAGCAGCCTTGAAAATGTATATATGCTAGACCAGTAGTTCTCAACCTTTTTTGTACCAGGACCCATTTGTAAACATGATGTCCAGTTCCAACCTTGTAAATAGTTTAGGTAGAAAACAGTCCTCTGGCCCTGCCGATGCCCCTCACCCCCAACCCACAGCTCCCCATCCCGCCGGCCTGCTGGTGCCCCTCACACCTGACTCACTGTCCCCTGCCTGCTCCCCCATCTTGAGGTACACTGTGCCCCAGCCAGCTGCTCTGCAGTGGAGCCCCCGCACTGAGGCATATGGAGAAAGGGGAGGAACCAGTCCCTGCTCCCCCATCTCGAGGCACACTGTCCCCCCAGCCAGCTGCTCTGTCTGTACATGTGCTTAAGTGCAATAATTTATTGTGCTGACAGATACCACTTGTATCTGATGGGCCTATCTAGCAGTGCAGTAAATAAGTCTACTGCACCCTATTGCCCTGAATGTGTACACGGTAATGTTTTACTGAGCAACAAATTAGTCTGTTCCTCAGTAAAGTGTCTCGTGTAGATACACCCTTAGTTCCTTAACCACAAGACCATCCTTCTTCCCAGAGGAAGTGCTATATAAAAGACTCGCAAAGATTTAAGAAGCTGGCTGCTTTGCACAAATGTTACCCCTTGAGTATTAAAATTGTACCTCATGGTATGAAGGGGCTGTCTCTGCCTAAGTCCATGGTTACAGCGTTAGGCACCATCCTGAAAAGCAACAGTAATCAATAGAGTGTGCAGTTAGGAGAAGCATTGAGTCGATATGCCTGTGTAATCACTAGCCACAGGACAGCTCTAAACAGCTTTGATTCACCTTGTAAGAATCAGTGTGTGGCTGGCGACTCCTTTCCCTGGCCACCTCCAGGACAATGAAATTCACCACACTGGTTAAAAATGCTGATTTAAAATTTCAAATGCTATGCGAAAAAACCCCAAAAGACTCCAGAGGAGCAGCTGTGATCAATGACCTTGCAGTGATATTGCTCTCTCATTTATAATATACAAGGCTGGCAGTGAGCACTACACTCTGGGCAGGCCAGAATGCACTTGAGAATCAGCATCCCCTTGACCCTGAACTTCAGTCTGGAGGAAAAAGCAGTTACTAGGAAGGCTTAATCTCTGGGCTTCACAGGGTTCCCTATCCCACTCCTCAGGGAGGCAACAGAGCCATCCAGCACCTGGATTTTGGTGGGAGAAAGCCTCAGATGAAACCATGCTACCTCCTGTTTCTCACCTAGACTAAACCAATAGGGCAGGGAAGAAATGGTATACAACAGTAAATGATTAGATGTCTCCTTTCCCCTCACCAAACTCATTGACCTTGTTCTCTCCACTCATCAGGACAACCTGCTACCACACTGAGGGAAAAGAGCAGAGCTTTGGTGTAGGAAGAGACTTAGTGTTGGGTGAGTTCAACTTTTTTTCATCTCAAGCTAGGAATCACATTGACACTGCCATTGTTACACTACTCAGTCAGCAGAAGGTATTTTCCATCTTGAAAAAGGCAAAGTGAAGCTGAAAAGGGATCTTTGATTGTGGTTCAGAGATCATTCCCCCATACTATCAAATCTTCCCCAGTCCCTGTGTCTGTGACCAATTCCTCCTGAACACCACAGGACCAAGGAATGGTGCTGTAGTCCAGGACTCACCAAAGAAGTGGATACACACAGCACAGCCTTCCAGTCATGTTTTCTGGCCCTCATTATCAGTTGGTCTAGAAGAACTAGTAAATCGACTAAGAAAATTAGCTATGAATTCCAGTTCTTTTCCAATAAAGGCTGGAAGACTCTTCATCTTCTCTTATACAGAGAGAGGCTGCATCAAACAGCATTTTTTCTCAACCAAGATTAACTGTTGTTTAATGACCTTTCTTGTGTCTTGAATTCTAAATTTTACCCAATACCTGGTAATATGCTTATCCAGATTATGTCATATGACATCTCGCCTCACCCCAAGCTAATCCCCCTCCCCACCTTTCTTAGTGTTCCCACGTGCCTTCTTTTTAATCCTCTTTCCTCATGGCTTTAATCTCTGATCTTGTATGATCAGATTCCTTGACAGACAGCCTAGACAAGTAGCATGATCTTCTTTAGAGCAATGACAGACATAGGTTTAAGTTAAGCTATGTCAGAAGCCATCAGACACAGACTATTCCACATGTGTTGCAACCTTCAGCAGTGCTCCCAAAATGGAAGGTACTGGATCCATATGAGTTGTGGTCATCCTTACAACAATTGTCTTTAAATTATATATAATCTCTGGTAAATATGTTCTTGCTACTACATTCCCTCCACAAATTAATTCAGTCTCGGGTATGTTTCCTTGTGTACTGCTGTGACCTTCATTGCAGCAATGCTTTAGCTACGCAATTTAGTAACCAGTATCACACAAGGTTGCAGATAAGGGAGAGAAGACCCACAGCTCTAAATGTCAGCTGTTTGAACTGGCTACCTAGGTATATATTATGAATATTTCCAGCCTCAGCCATGACTGATGCCCATATCCTATAGCTCTGAGTTCTCAGGCTCTTTTCATTAGCAATGGTTTAAAGACCAAGGATAAGCAAAGACAGGATACTCTTGAAAAGAAAAATAACTAAATCTAGTTTTAAGTGGAACTGTATTCTTGTTGCATCCTCCTTTCTGGAAATGGCAGGCAGCTCCAACGCATCCTGCCATGGTTAAATTGTGAGACTAGAACACGTCCAGCCGGCAGGAGGATATAGGGTATATAATCATACACAGGATAGGGGTATCTAACAATGTGGACTTCCTCATATTTGTGCCCCTCAGATACCAAATGATGATGTGGCAGTATCTTGTACACACCAGTCAAGTTCTGGACTGCAATGGTGTCCTTACCACAGTTCCCTGCAACCTTCCTTTTACAAGCCTGCCCTGCAAGTACCCAGGTACTAACCTGGGTTCTAGCCACAAAAAGGATTAAACAAATTCCACAATGGCCAGCCAGTAGTGCAATCCCACCAGTCACCAGCGGACATACTAAGAAAGAAACTGCTTCCAGACTGATGAGCCTCAGAAGCAGACCACCCCACAGCACTTAACATCTGCTTTTGTCAATGAACCTGACACTAAATGAAGAGCTTTACAACATTACACAAGAAATACAATTTCTCCCCTCCTAGCTGTTGCAAGTGATTCCTGTAGGGCTTTTCTAGCCACAAAAATCTAATCTAGTCCCATTAGGTTTCATTGGACTTTTCCTAATCCCAGTTTCTGAGCCAATCCTCATTTCTTTCCTCCTCCCCATGTAGCTGGGGTACAGAGAAGTTATAGGGAACACTTACAGTCAAGAATGCTCCTCTTGGAGTTCATTAAATCACCTGCCTTCTGGATGAAGAGAAATGTGTCTCCAAGCAGCTCCTCCACCCGATATACCCTACTATCAGGTGACATCACAGGGTGAAGGACCAATCACAGGCCATTCATCCTAGGAGGAGGAGTAAACATCTCTTGACAGCTCTGATCCTGGCTTTACTGAAGGTTCAGCTCAGGGGAGGTTTAAAGGCATTACGTTCCCTTTAAGGAAGGGTGTTTGGTTTCATGGCTTCACCCAAGAAGAGAGAGCTTTGTTTTTTTAAGCCCCTATGATGACATTTCTACATGATCTTTAGGAAGCAAGATTGAAGATGACAAATCACCAACATCCTGGAACACAAACCTGTACAGCCCCTGCAGTGCCAGGAGGAAGGGAAGGGATGGAAATTATCAATTAAACTTCACCCACAATTCTACAGAAATTTTATATTTCCAGCAAACTCATTGGCAATGAATTAGTGAACAATGAGGCCTTCAATACGCTATCCCACCCCATACTGGTGAACAAGTTAAGAGGTTGTGACTTAGATGACTACACAGTCTGGTGGGTGGCAAATTGGCTAGAGGGTCATACCCAGAGAGTCATAGTGGATGGGTCGGTATTGACCTGGAAGGGTGTGGGCAGTGGGGTCCCGCAGGGCTCAGTCCTTGGACTGATACTCCTCAATGTCTTCATCAGCGACTTGGACGATGGAGTGAAGTGTACTCTGTCCAAGTTTGCAGATGACACAAAACTGTGGGGAGAAGTGGACACACCGGAAGGCAGGGAACAACTATAAGCAGACCTGGACAGGTTGGACATATGGGCAGAAAACAACAGAATGCAATTCAACAAGAAGAAATGCAAAGTGCTGCACCTAGGGAGGAAAAATGTCCAGCATACCTGCTGCCTAGGAAATAACCTGCTTGGAGGCACGGAAACGGAAAGGGATCTTGGAGTCCCAGTGGACTCCAAGATGAACATGAGTCGTCAGTGTGACGGAAGTCATCAGGAAAGCTAATGGCACTTTATCGTGTATCAGCAGATGCATGACGAACAGAACCAAGGAGGTGATACTTCCCCTCTATTGGGCGCTGGTCAGGCCACAGTTGGAATACTGCGTACAATTTTGGGCACCGCACTTCAAGAGGGATGTGGATAACCTGGAGAGGGTCCAGAGAAGGGCCACTCGTATGGTTAAGGGCTTGCAGGCCAAGCCCTATGAGGAGAGACTGGGGCACCTGGACCTCTTCAGCCCTGCAAGAGAAGGCTGAGAGGAGACCTTGTGGCTGCCTATAAGTTCATCATGGGAGCACAGAAGGGAATTGGTGAGGCTTTACTCACCAAAGCGCCCCCAGGGGTTACAAGAAATAATGGCCACAAGCTAGCAGACAGCAGATTTACACTGGACATTAGGAAGAACTTCTTCACAGTTAGAGTGGCCAAGGTCTGGAATGGGCTCCCAAGGGAGGTGGTGCTCTCCCCTACCCTGGGGGTCTTCAAGAGGATGTTAGATATGCATCTAGCTGGGGTCATCTAAACCCAGCACTCTTTCCTGCCTATGCAGGGGGTCGGACTCGATGATCTATTGAGGTCCCTTCCGACCCTAACATCTATGAATCTATGAAGATTTTATATTTTCATCATTGTTTCAGAGCCAAAACTTTGCTGAGATAAACGGAGTCAGTTCCTATTGCTCTTAGGACACGATGGCAGACTTTCTTCACGAGACTAAAGAAAGTATTTTTGGCACAAAGGGTTTGACAAGAGCTAGAAAGAGGGCAATGCAATCTGCCTCCATTTCCAGTAATCTGTGGAAAAGTAGATGAGTAAGTGTGCTACCAACAACATTACAGACTATGATCTGAGGGAAGAACCAGGGCTGATGGGTGTCTGTTATGTTTCTGGCAGGCCCATGGATTCACATAATGGCAAAGGAGGGAAGCAAGGAAGAGAAACAGGTGAATCTTGATTCACAGCAAGTGCCTTGGCTTAGAATCATAGAAAGAAGGACCAGAAGGGACCTATAAGATCATCAAGTTACATCCTCTGCCATGGGTAGGAGGTAATTGGGCTCAAATGAGCTCAATGAGGTATTTGTCCAGCCTCTTCTTAAGACCACCAGAGATGCCAACTGCATCACCTCTGCTGGAAGTGTGTTGCAAATTCTAGTTACCCATACAGAAAAGAAGTTTTTCCTTATGTCCAGCCAAAACTTTTCCTTGACTAGCTTGCATCCATTGGTCCACATCTTCCCAGGGGGGACTTTCTTAAAAAGATTTTCACCTTGGTCCTGGTGTTCTCTCTTGACATATTTGTAAGCAGCTATGAAGTTGCCTTTCAGCCTTCTTTTGCTCAGGCTGAACAGTCCCAGATCCCAAAGTCTCTCCTCATAGGGCCTGTCCCCTAGCCCTTTGATCATGTGGGTGGTCCTTCTCTGCATCCTTTTGAGCTTGTCCACATCCTTCATGAAGTGCGGTGCCCAGAACTGCATGTATTTACTCCAGCTGTGGCCTCACCAATGCCGAATAGATGGGGAGGAGCACTTCCCTGGATCTGTTGGCAACACATCTGCTGATGCACTCCAGAGTTCTATTTGCCCTGTTGGCATCTTCATCACCCTGGTGGCTCATAGCCATCTTCTGATCAAGTGTCACCCCCTAGGTCCCTTTCGGATGCAGCGCCAGCCAGTGGACCACAATTCATTGTACAGATATGGTGAGGGTTCTTCCTACTCAGATGAAGGACCTGGGATTTGTCCCTGTTGAACCTCATCTGGTTTCATTCAGCCCATGGGACCAGCCTGTCAAGGTTGACCTGAATCCTTGACCTGTCCTCTGATGTGCCCACTTGTCCCCACAGTTTGGTATTGTCTGCAAACTTAATCATTGCACTTTTCACTCCCTCATCCAAGTTATTAATATTCCCTTATCCAAGATATTAAAAAGCATGGACCCAAGCACAGATCCCTGGGGTACACTACTGGAGACAGCTTTCCAGGATGAGGCCACCCCATCAATCAAGACTCTTTGGGATCGGCCGCTGAGCCTGTTCCCAACCCACCTCATTGTAGCCTGGTCTAGGCCAGAACTCTACAACTTATCTGAGAGGATTTCATGGGAAACAGTATCAAAGGCCTTGCTGAAATCTAGGTAGATGACATCCACCTCCTGTCCCGTGTCCAGGTGGTTAGTTACCTGATCATAAAAGGACACCAGGTTTGTCAGGCATGACCTCCCCTCTACAAAGTCATGCTGGTTGCTTCTCAGTACCCCACCAGATGCGAGCTTGTGGGTGATGGTCTCCTTGACAATTTTTTCAAAGATCTTCCCCAGAACCTAAGTCACACTGACTGGTCTATAGCTGGCAGAGTCAACCCTCTTTCCCTTCTTAAAGATAGGTACCATGTTCACTTTCTTCCAGTCATTAGGGACAACTGAGTTCCATGATTCCTTGAACAGCCTTGCTAGAGGCATCACTATGAACTTGGCGAGCTCTTTCAGCACTCTTGGGTGAAGGTCGTTCTGGACCAGCTGACTTAAAAGCATCCAACTGGTGTTGAACGATTAGGTGTTGCCCGACTTAACTTTTGAGCACTTGCCTATGGAGGGTGGTTGAGAATGACCTGATTAGGAGACTTGGATCCCTATAAAGTAAATAGAGAGACTTCAGAGGTTTTTAAGAGACACTCGGGTTCAAGCACCCTGTTGCTTTAGACAGAGAATGGGGAGTGATAGGAGCCTCAAAGTGTGTTTCAGACAACCCTAAGGTACCTAAAGATACCCAACTAAAAGCATGAAAATACAAGGTATGTCTGAATCCTTACCCCATTCAACAGCTTAGGTGCATGACTCAAACTGTCTGTTAGGCATTTTCAGTCACTCTCAATGCCAAGTCCCACCCTTGAGGGAGCTGAGTAATTAGTTTCTGAAGTCCCCTTTTTGAAGCTGGTAGTGCAGTCTTTCATGTTTTGCCAAATATGGTGGGCATTACAACACATCACTTGGAAGTAGGAGACCTGTATTCTAGGCCTTCCTTACCTTGAGTATAATGTGAAGTGCACATTATACTTTCTCGGAGGGTGCCCTAGCTTCCAGGCTGTAGAGCAGGCTGGGTGAAAATACTTTCTATCCTTCTTGTTGAAGCTGGGCCACTGGGTAGCCAAGAATGACAGACATGGGGCTAGAAAGAGACCAAGCAAGAGCATGCACTGGAGGACTCCTAGGTTCTAGTCAGGCTTATTTCTGATTTGTCTTCTTTAAACCAGTGACTGCTTAATGTAAAAGGCATAAACAACCCTGGAAGCTGGCAAAAGAGAGTCTGTCTCTTAGTGGGGATAGCATACCCATTGGATCCAAGAGAGGTTTCATCAGCTCTAGTCTTTGCATTTCTTACACAAAGTTTAGGTGTCTCCCAGGAGTACCTGGACTTGGAACAAATCTTGAGTGCTCTGATATGCCCAAGGGCTCCACTTGAATAGTTTTCTGCTACATATAGAAGCCTAATGTAGATAACTAGGGAGCTTTACTGTCTGAATGAAGACATGTTATGAATTCTGTGAGCCATGGTATAAGGCCACTTTGACTCATTTAGTGGGTTAAGTGTGCCTGAGTACCTTTCATATCCCTAATGCAAGGCTTTGAATCCTGCCCACAGAAAACAAGTTGAACACAATATTAGTATAATGAGGATATTTCTTTTAACAGGGGAAGGAAAACATATATTACTGTAAATTCTCATGAATTTTAAGGCAACCCAGTGATTTTTTTTGAAGCCTGAATCATGATGTTTGAATATTGAGGGTTGGCAATAATGTTTTGGCATTATTTGTCCTCGCTGCAGTGTCTGGGTCACACATGCACATAAATGCTCAGAGATTAATTGGGTTTGGAAGCTTTGGACAGAAAATGTGATTACTACAAGTGTGAGCCGGCTTGTTGGGGATAGAAACAGGTGCAGTACGTTGGCAACAGATTCTCCTCCCACAGCCACTGCTCATTTCCAAGTCTCCATCTGCCAAACACAGCGCCAGGAATAGGTGCTATAGGGCCTGGGCCTCCTCTGGCCTGATATCTGCCCTGTGAGTACTGTCAGGCCAAGAAGGTGTTGATATTACCTTTCTATCTGCTCACTGACATTGTTTTTCTCATTTGCCATGACTTTGCTGTTGTTTGTTCAGGAGTTGGTTACACAGAGAGGTAGATCCAGGTCTGAAGGAGGTATTTCTTTGTGTGGCTCCACCTCCTCTACATCCCATCCTTACCACTCCCGGCGTGTTAATTTTGGTAGTCTTCTTCAGGAGTGCACTCCTTCCAGCTGCTCTGGGGCCATTCCTTGATGGCCAGAGGCTGGGGAACCTTCAGTGTTATCCCCTCAGTACCCCACCACTGGGGAATGGAAAAAATAGGTACTGTTCCCTATCTGCATTCCCCAGTACTTCCCTGACTTGTTGGTCGCCAATAAATTAACAGTCAAGCATATGGGAAAAAAAAGAAGAAAAGAAACAACCAGCAGGGTGTACCCTTTCTTTCCCTGGGAAGAGCCTCGGCTCTGACTATAAGTCCATGCAGGGATTGGTCTCAGCAATAGGTATTCTGCTGGGGCCCTTCACACTGCTTGCCCCTTTTTAGTTAGGGGACATGCACTGCCCCAGTCCCAAAGTTAAGAGATCAACTTAAACCTTAAGCAAAAAAAAAAAGAAAGAAAACAGTCCCTTCGTGCTCTTAGGCACCATCCTTCATTCATTGAAGGATCGACTCTTGAGGTCTCCCTACCCCTTCCACACCTACTTGGTGACGGCTTCTCTGGACTTCAGGCAGATGGCTCCTGTGCTCTAACTGAAGTGCTTCCCTTTGTGGTGGCCCTCCAGCTATCTGTAATCTTTGCTAGGTGCCTCGGTGCTGCCAATGGCTGCAGACCAGTGCTTGTGGGAGAGTCCCACAGTGTCTTTGTTTTCTGGATGCTGAGGTCTCTCCCAGATTGCTCCACTCTGTGGCCAGAAGTACCCGCAGATGCTTGCTGGCTGTCAATCCTAATGGAGCATTTGTTTCGGTACCCGTGGTGTGCTGCTGCATGCTCCTGTGGTGAGCCTTTCTTCTTCTAAGATGAGCAGAGGGGAATTATTCCCTTCCCTGGGGTTCCCTTCAGCCCCATTGGCTTCCTCTTCACACACAGGCTCAGGTGTCTGGGTATTTTTCTTCATTGCAACTTATATCCAGAGCTAGTTGGGAAACAATATTGACGCCATCCAAAAGTCTGATGAAAATGAAAATTTGACTTTCTAAAATTTTTTTTCCTGAAGATTTTCAGGCTTTTGTCAAAAAAGAAGTCAGATATATAGGTTTTTCACAACTGAAATGTAAAATTTTGTTTAAAAGGAAAACCTTTTGTTTTTTCAGGTTTCCAATGAAAACCCTGAAGACTTTTGAAAAAAATAAAATAATCTTTTTGGAAAAAATTCAGTTTTGTCAAAAAATTAAACACCGGCTAAAAAAGTTTTAATGGAAAATAGTACTTTAGGTCTTCTTATGCTCTCCATTTGTCTTTTCTTTATCATCCTTTTCTCTGTCTGGTCCCCTTCCTTTTCTTCCCTCTTTCCACTCGCCCCAAGTTTTTTTCTCCCTCATTGAGGAAAAACCTTTGCTTTGTCAATGGGGAACAGACAACAGTAACCCTGTATTGTAATGTCAAGGCACATTCCAGTTGCAGGATGAATTCTGCTGTGAGAGGTAGCTCAGAAGTCAAGTGCCATGTCAGTTCTCACTCCAGGAGTTCTCTCTATGGCTATGGCCTCTTCCACTACTTTATGTTTTAATTCCTTGCCTTTGATTGCCTCACACACTAACGGTGCTGACAGACATGCAGGCCCCCACTCTAACTCATGCCACTTTACATAAAGTGCCATGAGTTAGAGTGATGCGCCCTCCCCCCCCAAATTTGAGTTTGCGGGGGTGAGAATTGAGCCTGTCTGCAGGAGCCTGGGGTGGGGTTAGGGTTGGGAAGGAAGAGGGCAGGAATCGAACCTGCCTGCAGAAGCCTGCCTTCAGTGGAGGATCCACCCCTCTCTCCCCACCCTGCCTCTGCCTCTGCCTCTGCCTCTGCCTCCCAGCTCCCCTGCTGTCTGCAGGAAGGAAGGGGAGGGGGAGTGAGCTATAGGCTCAGGTTTACCAGGCCTGAGCTGTGGGGGCAGGGAAGGGGAGGGGGCGGGAGCTCCAATCCACGTCTCCCTCTCCAGCTCAGGTCAGGCAAACCCTAGCCTGGAGCTTGCTCCCCTCCCTTCCTGCAGACAGTGCTAGGGGCAGGGTTAGGCCACATCAGCCCGGCCCCAAGGATGTGCATGCAACAGATTAACCCTAGGGAACACAAATTCCCTAAGGTGCTCCATAGTGGAGCATCTTCCTCTGATCCCTCATTTGATGAAGATTAATTTGTCATGCAATCAGTCACTTTAAAAGTGCTCTGGAGCAGTACTTGTGTGTCACAGCATGGCTGTAGAGCGCTTTCAGGGGGCCAATTGCCCAACAACTTCTGTCTGCACCCTAAGACATTCAGCCTAATGCTTTTTGTCAGCTCTTGCTCAGTTTTGAGCAGGTTCTGGAGCAGGGATCAAATAATACCCTTAGTTTTGTCTTATTGGCCCAAGACGGGAGAACTACCACTATTAATGCTGCAGGCTAGATTTTCCTCCATTAACAAAGTTTCTTGTAACCCCATCCCCCAAGATCTTTCACCCTATTTATGAGTGTGTACGTAAGTGTAACAAAACTAACAAATAATTAGTCAATTATTAATGTTTTAATTATAAAGGAAACTTGTGATTTAAAATATCCTGTGTGATAGATGAGCACTCTTGTGAAAAGGTACCCCGCCTGAAGCTAAACTGGGACGGGACAGTGGGAGCCTAACTAAGTCAGTCTAACTCTATTGGACTTCATGGATCTATACAACTAAGCAGCTGGCCTCAGTTTTTATAGAATTTTCAACCCCAAGTGAATGCATTTTATTTCATGATGATTTGAGACAAAAACTGGTGTCCGTCATTACTGAAAAGGATAGGCTGAGAATAATCAAGGCTTCTATAATTCAGCTTGGGTCTTCCTCCTTCAGAGGAATGGCCAAGCAAAATGCCACTGAATTCCAATATAGGGTTTTAGTATAAACATGAATTGGGCTCTAGGCTGCAGTGAATCATTAAAAACATTCCTGTTGATGTTAGAAGTTGTGCAGCATGAGACACCTGGGTTGATTCTCCAAGTTAAATTGTTGAGCATTCATGTTTGCTGTGTTTGGAAAGCAGATAATGGCACATGCAGAATCTTACCTATACTCAGCCTTGTCACTGTTAGGGTCCACCCTGGATTATGTTGAAACATGCCCTGTTAGCCGTAAACTGTCTAAGACATTATGCTTTTTTAAAACTGTGTCTATTATGTAGGGGAAGATAAGATTTCTTGCAGGGGAGCAAGCTATATATTGTCAAAAGATTCCAAATCAGATGCCGGAAGGTCATTCAGGCTTACATGGCCAGTCTGAGTTGTTGAGTCCTGTTGATTTGTCAAGGTTTCAAGTTCTCAGTTTTCTTTCACTAAAGAAAGCTTGATTTCCACATGTTAGAACAACTTCAAAGACTTAATGATCTCTGCAGCCAACACTTCAGAAAACACTGTACACCAGATTTTTTAACATCAGCTGATCTAAAACCCATGCTATGTGTTATGCACTGTATTTTTTTATTGCACTTTTGCACTTCCTTTCTTCAGAGCAGGGTTTGGAACAAACTGTCCTAGCCTGCAAATTATTCACCCTTCTAAATCCCACCTTGGCCAGCCCTGGGATCCAAGATAAAACAACTATACTTGCTACCTGATTCTCTCTCGCACCAATTTACATCCATATATATCTATTGAAGGTACTCCTGATTTAGTATCAAGTAAATGGAGAACAGAATTGGGCTCTTATATGAGAACAACATTCCTCATTCATAGACTTCAACACATTTTGAAACAGTAGTTAAGTATCAACATTCCGATGTTACAGATATGGAAGCAGAGGCCCAGAAGAGGGGACGATAAGTGTTTTTACCCAAGTTCATACAGTACACCACAAATAGAACACTGCCCTATTGACCTCCACACTTGTAACTCATGCATTGCTGCATGATACACAGATTGATTCAGTACCCTACAAATGGTAAGTTTTTCCCTACCACTTACCTATCTCCCTTCTCACTTGGAATGGAAGCTCTCCCACCAGAAAGCTATACAGATGCTCAGTATCTTTTCTGATACCTCGCCTTTGTTGATGGTTGACCAGCAATAAAGCTGGGTCCAGCATGCAGGCACTGCTATGAAGAGAGATTCATTTTTAGGTCCACTAAAACTTCTCCAGTTTTTCTTTTATAAAACTTATATTTTCTTCTCTTCCTCTCTTTGCCAGCCCCTGCTTAGAACCATGCACTATGACCTGGTGCAGGGCCTGCCAATTCTTTTGATTAGGTGTGTATAAGAAGTTAATCTCGTTATCTGTATGACTACCAGAAGGCATATCACAGCTGGCATAGCACCTGGTTGTATTTAAAACTGTGCCTGAACAACGCTATTTTTACAGCAGTCATGTCCCCTTTGATTATCTTGAGGCTCTTCCTTGGATTCCCTAGCCTGCTTCAGAAATCTGATCTTGCTTACGGCAAGTTTGTGTAAACAGGGATTAATTTAGCCAGTAATTTTCCCTTAAAGAGACCAAGCTTGGATCTAAATAAAGGAAGAATTTTTTGCAAGATGTTTTCTGTAATAAAAATGTTTTGATCCCAGAGGCTTTGATCAATTTCAAATGGAAGATCAAATTATCTGGTGGCTAGATTAAGAGGAATAAACTGTAAACAAGTCAGTTCCAGATTTTTTTTTCTAACAATATCAGCTCCTTTTCCCAGATCTTTTAAAGACATCCTTTTTTCTTTGCCAGCCAGCTTCCCAACCAGCACGTGACCTTTTAAAACATCTTGGTTCAGCATTCTTTTCTTCTTAAGGAGATGTTATTTTTTTTCTTGCTCTTACTTGTCAACAGATACTCCCTCCTTCATTCTCTCCTCAGATAAAGTGCAGTTGCATTCAATTTCTCTCTTGACTATCCTATAATCAGCTTTAATGAACAAAACAAAAATAATAAAACAGTTGAGATTTTCAAAGTGAAATCAATAGATAAGTATCCTGCACTCTTGATAATTGCAACCTATCGCCTGCCTATTGACCAGGCCACAGCCAAAATTAAGCTGCTTTACTAACTTGATTTTAGGCACAAAATGAGGAAAAACTCGATTGAATGTGGACTTCCATTTCTGGATGGATTTAACATAGAGATTGCAGTTTGCTCTCTGAAGGGAGATGCAAACACAAGCCAATGTTACGACCCTGCGTACCAATTTACACGTAATCTGGGAGCAGTTCCTTACTCCCTTGTAAATTGCCTGGACATGAGGCAATTTTGGGACACCTGTGTTATAAGAAAACTTGGTCTTCTTTATCCTGATTTACAAGCAGCCTTTAGCACAGTGGTGGGCAGTTATTTGGGCCAGGGGGCCACTTAGGGAGTTTGGAGCTGTTGCAGGTCAGGTCAGCACTCCACTCCCCAACAGCTCACCAAAACTCCCTAAGTGGCTTGTGCTTGGCTGGGCAGCTGGGATGGGACTGCGGGCAGGCGGGGAGCAGCATCTGGGAATGGGATGGAGGGGCAGGTCTGGGGCTGGGATTGGAATCAGGGGGCTGTGAAGCACGGGGCCAGGGCCTGGGGCAGAACTGCGATTTGCTCCCTTCATGCCCCTGCAACAGGCTCTGATTCTGCAGGCAGGGGCATGCAGGAAGAGGAGTGTGGCTCTGCCCAGGGCCTCAGCCCTGCACTGTCACTGCCCGGAGATCCTGGGGTCTCCATGAAGACCAGCTGGGACCTGTGTGGGTAGGGCACATGGCTGGGTGGATGGGATGGGGCCGCAGAGAGGGAGGGAGCAGAGTCCAGGAGTGGGATGGATGTGTGGGGTCAAAACTGAGATAGGGATCACAGGGCAGTGACAGTGTGGGACTAGGGCCTGAGGCAGAGCCATGATCTGCTCCCCATATGTCCCTGTGCAGTGAACCACTGCCTATCACAGGGGCATGCAGGTAGTGGATTGCGGCTCTGTCCTGAGCCCCAGCCCTGTGCTGTCACTGTCCTATGATCCTGGCCTGTGATTCTGGTCCCATCTGCCCATCCCTCTCCTGGACGCTGCTCTGTGCCCACCCGTGGCCCCATCCCATCTACCTGGCTGCACTCCTTGCTCATGCGTTGGTGCGTATGGGGTGGATGGTCCAGGGTGCCTGGGTACCGGTACTTTGTAGCAATGAGAGACACTGTTACTACCAGGCAGTGAATTTAGCCACTGCGTCTGGGATGGTGGGACCAGCCACATGCACCAAGGCCTGGGCTTCCCCCTGCTCCTGGGCCAGGCGGGGCTGAAGAACCTGCCACTGGTTGGACAAAATCTCTTGACAGGATGGATGCAGCCCCTGGGCCATGTTTGCCCACTGCTGCCTTTCTGCAACACAGGTAGGGAAGGGCCTTGAGTAACTTCACAGACTGAACTGTCTGGGCCTGAGTTCATAGAGGTCAGTTGTGGTTACTAATAGCAGCTGCTATATAACGGTGGTTATGCAGAGCTGGTATGTAATTGAACTTTTTGCTCTTGATGCACAAAGTGAAAAACTAGTGAGCAGCAAAAAAGTGTACTTGTGCTTAGTTAATATTCTGCTCAGGCACCTTGACTATCCTGCCTTGAGTCCGGACCACACAGCCTCTGGGCAGTCAAGGAGTCTGGGGGAAAGATGTATAGGGAGCTCTTCCTTGATTTTGTACCCAGTAATTAGTTGCTATTTTGAAATGCTGACCCTTTCCAGGAGGAGGAGTTAGCATGTGGCCACACAGGGAACATTCTAAAGGTGGGGAGATTGTTAGTGGCAATGGAGATTTCCTGGGACCAATATGGTTCTTCTAATTTGGTAATTTGCTCCCAGCACTGGAAGGTTCAGAAGAACACACTGTGCTACAGATCCCTGAGGACTGGATTGACAAATTCCTCCCAAATACCCTCATGAATAATCTATTTTATGCCCAGAAGCTTGAGATTTCTTTACACTTCTTGTGAGCTGATCTTCTGTAACCACCAGTTTTCTTAGAAGTTATAAAATAACCCGTCTCCTTTTGAGTGTCTTGGGGACCTCTCTAAAACATGGCCCTGCATAACATCATTGCTCATTTCAGTTACAGCTGGGGAGAAGAAAGGTGGATTGAAATTTAGGTATAGCATTCACTTGTTCTCTGCTTTGGACCTTGGGACCCCTACATACATGTGGCAAAGTCAGAACCCCATCTCTTCAATGGCACAATCCTTCTGTCCCTACCCAGAGCCCTGTCTCCTCACAGATACTCTCTCCCACTGCCCCCTCACCAATTAAACAGTCCTCTGAGTTCTTTCTTGGATCTCTCAGTCCTGATCCCTCTCCCCCTTATCAGACAATCTTTGCTGTGGATCAACCTTGTTGCCTTCTAAACCTTTCCCTTCCCTGCCCCCCTGCAGACCCTGATCTTTCCCTGCTCAGCCTCCTGTTATGCCTCCTAGCCCCCATTCTCTGCTTAGGCTCCTCTTTCACTTCACCTAAACAGGCTCCCCCAACCCAGTAGGTGAGAGTAGCTGCCAGCAGGGGCCCAGGACACATGCACACTCCTTCCTAGCTTCTGAGCTGAGGTCAAGAGTTATGCGATTAGCTCTTTAGCTGGCCTGAAAGCTGCTTACATAAGCATCACATCTCCAATCTTCTCTCCATCCTTCAGGGAAATCTCTTCTGGAAATATCTGGAGAGACAGAATGTCCAGTCACGTTTCCTCTGGGACTCAGACTCCTGACCTAAAAAACACCTGCAAGCCTACTGATCTGAATGGATTCTGGGAACATATGGCTTCTGGGAGCCTTCAGGAGGGACTTGGGTCAGGAGTCCCATCAACCCCATGCTGTGTGCTGTGCTTCCAGACTACCCCATGAGCACCCTGTCCCCCACACCGCCCCCAACCCTTTTTAGTTAGGCACCTGCCCCATGGTCTCCATGCAGAACCAAAATATGACAAACACCCATATTTATGCACATATTCACATGCCAAAGTCTGGATGAACTTGGACTTTCAAACTTCTTAATACTTATCCAAACTGAATTCAGATATTGACATTTGGAAGTCAGATCACCACTGCCGCTATGTTGCAGTATAGTGATGCTGCTTCATAGTCAAGGTGAAGTAACTACATAGGATACAGTGATATTTTCCAACTAAGCACATCATTTAAACTTCACATGCTATTTTGATGAGATTCCAGTAGAACAGGCTCTATTTGTCATGGTTCTTCTGTCCTGTTCCTTCACCTATAATGACTGAAGTTGTTTGGAAAAATTCTGCCAAAGTAGCTTTTCACTGGAATTTGAAAAATTGTCAAGATTAAGATGTGTCGTGGAAATGACTCAGTTTCAGTGAAGTTTTGATGCAGCTTGGGCAGGTTTTGAAACCTGCCTCATTTCCTGCCAGCTCACTTGTCTGGCTCCTCAACAGCCTGTTTGGTGACAGGAAGCCTGGGTGCCCTGGATTCCAAGCTTTTTAGGCTCAGTGCTCCTTGGTAGCATGGGCTTCAGGGTCTTCAGCTCAGGGCCAGTCTGTCATATAGATTGCCCTGGAGCCCGGGTGCCAGCCTCAGTCACAGCCAACTTTGAAATGACTGGTTTTCTTTCTGAATTGAAATGAGACCAAATCTCAGAGTCCTCCAAGAAATGAAGGAATGGAATTATGTTTCTTCAGCTAGGTCTAATTGGCATAGGTAACTCTGTCCAGCTGTAGAACCGAAAGCATATTGCAAACCAGGAAAGACATTACTCCCTGCAGAGATGAGGAGACTGAGGCACAGAGAGATGAAGTGACAGAATCAAGATTAAGTCAACCTGGGAATAGAATGTAGGTCCCTCAAGTCCCAGTTTGTATATCGTCTCCTTGGTCTGTGGTTCCCAAACCGTGGGCTGAGGGCCACTGATGTCAGCCGGGCCATGGGAAGCGTCTGTGGTTATTTTACAAACCTAGGATCTCATGTTCATTTACTTCGTCTTCATAAGGTTTTCAGTTAAAAAGTTGACTATAAGGTTGCGTAACTGTTGGAAATAATGAGGGAGGATAGTGGTCCCTTGGGTCAAAAGGTGTGGGATCTGTTGCACTAGACTATTTTCTCTCTCTCTCTCTCCCTCTCTCTCTCTCTCTCTCTCTTTCACACCCCCCCCATGAACAAACACATGCCTGACCACACAGTGTACTATGTACAGCATTCAGACATATCTTTAAAACTACAGTGTATGTCTACACACACTTGCATATGTATGTCTTGATATGTACACATACCCACTTAAAAATACAAGCATGTACATATGCACGCAGAGTATTTAGGATATGTACCCTCCTTCCTCCCCACGCCACCAAAAAAACGTTATTCAGAACCAAACTACCTTGGAGCACGAGTGGGCAATTATTTTGGCTGGAGGGCCACTTAACAAGTTTTGGTGATCTGTTGAGGGCTGTGCACATAATATATTTCAGAAGATATCATTTTAACAAGCAAATCATATACTAAAAATTAAACACCTACTATAACATTTTAATTTTATTTCAAAAAATATTTTTTGTTCTGATCTATGTGTTTTTGAGTAGTGTGTACAGAGGCGATTACATAATAGCTCAAAATAAAGTCTTACTCTTGTACATTATATATTATGTGTGTGAGGGTGTGGGCAGGGCCCAAGCATTGTGGGGGTGGGGGGAAGAGAATGGTACATTTGACCAGGGCCCGGAGAACCAGAGAGGCCCAGCCAAGGCTGCAACCCTATTACCATGAGGGAAAAAAAGGGTAACTCGTAGGTCATGCTTGAGGATCTGTATGGAAAGTTATGGGGGCACTATATGGGGTCTCCACTGTGAGATTTGCTGGAGTCAATCAGAAGCAGAACAAGTGAGTTTCTGGCCAGTAGAACAGAGAGAGTGTGCTTGTGCAGTTCATTCTAGGACTTGTCATTTGAGAGACAGAGCGGTTTATGCTTCCCTATGTGACATGCTCTCTCAAGAACTACAAGTCCCAGAGTCCCTTGTGCATAGAGATGGAATGGGGAGGGACAAAGCACGTATAACCAGGGACATAGATCCCCCGGGGCTGTGGAAGGCATGGTGTTGCTGGTAGTATTGACAGGCCCAAAAGTGCGTAATGAGTTAGGCCTGGTGGTCTAAATGTTGCACAGAGTAGAAGTGAAACAGGGATAGGGTTAGTGCCTGGAAGGAAAGGACATTTCTTTCTCTTTCTCATACACACATACCCTGTCTGGCTATAAATACAAGTCAGGCAGCCAGAAACATAAGGAGGTAAAATTAAGGGAACTAAAAGAAGCTAAAGGACACCAATCAATCCTCCAGTTTTTCAAAACAGACCAGGCCTTTCTGAAGCCTGGCTTAGGTAATACACTAACTAGGGAAGCAGATGTACAAAAGCAAGATGGAAATGATTTTAATATAGAGACTGTCTGTGGCAACTGATAATGAAGAAAAGCTGCCAAATACATCATAACTTCAATCTAATGCTTTCAACAGATAGTCAGGTAATATCACCTTTAGCACCACTATGTTCAGAGGAAGGCTTACAAAGCACAGGAGAGAGTAGTACTACACAATCTGATTGATGCTTTTTCAAAGACCCAGGCTTGTGGCCTAAACTGATAACAGATTCTGTCTGGCAAAAAATTGTTCTATCTGGTGTCCTGACTTTTGAAGAAATGTGGAAGCTAGCAAAGTCAATTCCAAAAGAAGTTGATGGGTATAAGTTTCCTGAATTTCTTCTCAAGTGTAAGACTTCCAATGGAGAACAGCTACCAAGAGACTGGCTTGTTTGGAGTCCTACCAATCAAGCGCTATATGGTTTTCCATGTCGGGGGACAGAAACAATGCAGAATGCTGGCAAAAAGTGAAGGGTATTCACCAAATGTGACAAAATGGCAAAAGCTGTATCATGAACTTCCTGAACATGAAAAGAGCATCGAACATACAACTTGCTACTGCCAGTGGAAGGAATTAGAGCAGTCACTGTCAGGTGAACATGGAGTGGGCAGTGCTGTTCAAAAACAAATATTAAGAGAAGCAACAAGATGGAAAAAAATACTGGGAAGATTGTTGGATGTTACCTTATATCTTGCTTCAAGAGGGTTAGCATTCCAAGGGGATAATAATCTGATAGGTGACCCATGCAGTCGTGGGACTCTTGAGTTAATAGCTCATTCTGACAGCATCACTCGTGAACATTGGGCCAAAGTCAAACAGAAGCAAACAGAGGGCAAAACGATGCAAGGATGGGCTCATTCTCTCTCATGGAAGAGTCAGAATGAGTTTACTGAATTAAGTGGTAAGAGTGTGCAGACGGCCATTCTTGCAGAGAGAGAAAAGACCATTTATTATTCAACCATACGTGATGCTACACCTGATGTCTCTCACCAAGAACAACACATGTTGATAATCCGATTTGTAGTTCACAACAAAAATACTGGTACATTTAGCATTAAAGAAAGGTTTTTTGAGTTTATCAACTTTGTTTTAGAAAATGGAGAGCAGATAGCTGAAATGCTAATTGCCACCTTGAAGCACCATAACATTCCTCTTGATGATTGTAGAGGTCAAGGTTTTGATAATGGCTCTAATATGTCAGGGAAAATAAAAGGTGTTCAGGTCTGCATTATGTCCAAAAATGAAGTTGATGTGTATTCTCCTTGTGCTTCCCATTTATTAAATCTTGTAAGAGTTAATGCTGCAGCAGCACATACTGAAACATTAACATTTTTTGGTTGTGTGCAGCAACTTTTTGTGTTTTTCAGTGAGGTGGAAAATTATAACAGATAAGATACACTGCTCACTCCACTCTCTGTCAGAGACATGCTGGGCTGCACGTTCTGATGCTATCCTTCCACTCACTGAGCATCTTCCAGGTATTCTGGAAGCACTGGAATGTGCTCTTGAATTAAATTTGACACCAAAGCTCAATCACAACTGGAAGCACTGGAAAGGTACTTCAGCTCATTTTCATGCCTTTTGTTGGCTAGCTTTTGGTACAAGGTTCTTACAAGTATTGATGACAGAAACAAGATTTTACAAGTCAGGGGACTCTCTCTTGATTGAATCAGAGGCAGCTCTCATTGCTGATATTATTGAAGAAGTAAAACAACTTGGAGATCAGTGGCCCAAAATTCTACAGGAAGCATGTCTTGTAGCAGAAGGCATGGGAATTTTGCCACAGTTACCAAAGAAGAGAGGTAAGAAGCGGAAAAGATTTCATGGTGAGACAGCTGAGGAATCACGTTCTACCATCTCTGAAAATGATCCAGAATCTTTATTCAGAAGAAATGTTTTGATGCGACTTTGGACAACATTATCTATGGATTAGAGCACATATTCAAAGCAACCAATAACATTTTATTTACATTCCATTCAGTCCAAAATATGTGACACTAGAGCCTGAGGAACCGAACGAAGCTTCTAAATGTCTACTTCACAGGTATCCTATGAATCTGAGAATTTTCCTTGTGAAATGTTGCATCTGAAAAAAAATCTTCAAATCTACTTTTGGAAAAGAGTATGAACTATCCCCATTTATCTTATTAAATGAGATTTAGAAAAAACAACTGCAACTAATTTTCAGTAAAGTGTGCATAGCTATACGGATCTTTTGCACACTGCTAGTGACTAGTGGAAGCTGAAAGAAGTTTCAGCAAGCTAGCACTCATCAAAAACTGCAGGCGTTCTACTGTGGGACAAGAACGGGTAAGCCACCTTGCTATTTTGTCTGTCGAGTGTGAACTTGCAACAGAAATTTACTTGGGGGAGAATTCATGATTTTCGAATGAAAAAGGCCATACAAAGAAAGCTTTAAAGTGAATTGGTTTATTTATAAAATGTTTGCAGCCATATTGGTATATTACAACAAAAAAATCAAAATATCAACTGGATAACACCATTATTAGGACCACAACCAAAAAGTTACAAAATAGTCAGCAATGTAGAATGTAATTTCAGAATTAAAATAGAACATTTTCTTTCATTATTCATGAGATTTTATGTATGTGGGATGGTGTGTGCGTAGGAGGGGGCCCACCTTACAAGTTTGTACTGGGCTGAAAGAAATTATGCCTGGGCCCTGGGTGTGGGTGTGGGAAGGTGGGTGTGTGCATGCGTGTGGGGTCTGCTTCTGTGCTAGGTCTGGGGAGCTGGCTGGAAGTAGGGGTTTTGTGATAGAAGTGATATGAAAGGTTTCTGTGAATTTAGGAAGTTTGAAAAGTACTACGAGTTAAATTTTCTCAGGTACATCATCTATCCACACAGTCACTAAAATTCAAGGAAATCTGGAGCCAAGACCTGGGCATACACAATAACTTCAACTAGCATGTCTTTATATCAGGGGTGAGCAAAATGGTGGATCTGGCTAGCATCTGGACTCCATTTCCCATCAACCCCTCTCCATGTCACTACAGCTGCCACGCATTGTGTGTCGGGGGGGCGGCACTAGCCATAGTCCCCCAAGCTCCCCTAGCACCACCACTGCTCACCATGTACAATTTGTGGCAGCTTTCCCTGTCTGCAGCATGCCCCACACTGGGAATAGGCTCATGCTCTGTGACACCGTGACAGGGGCTGCAGCCTCTGTCAGGGTTGCTCCCCCTTGCTGCTCTCCTGCTTCATTCTGGGTGGCCTCTGGCCCTGCCTCCACCCCACCACTGGAGTGGTGAGGGGAGAGCAACCCTGATGGGGGCCGCAGCCCCTGTCACAGTGTCCCTGAGCGTGAGCCTCTTCCTGGCGGGGGGGGGGGGTGGAGGGGTGGGGGGGCATACTGTGGGGTGGTCCAAGCTGTCATGGACTGCACGGTGTGAGCAACAGTGGTGCCAGGAGAGTTTCGGGGGGCTATGGCTCCCTCCGAGTCCTAGTGCTGCCATCCTCCCTGTGTAGTCTGTGGTAGCTCTGACCCCTGCTTGTGGCCCCTTTGCCAGGAAGAGGCTCATATTCCCCAGATACCAGGACAGGGGCTGCTGTCCTGTCAGGGCCCTGCCCCCTTGCAGCTTCAGTGGCAGGGGAGGGGCCTAGCCAGAGGCTGGCCTGCAGTTCCCCTTAGGTGAGGGGACAGGGACGACAGTTATTCCCCTCCCTCTGGCACCTGGCCAGGGGGCAGGGAAAGGGCTTATCCTGCTGCTTGCCCCGCAGAGAGTGCGAGTGGTGGCAGTGGTGGTCATAGCGGTCAGATACCCTGTGGTTCTCCGGGGGCAGAGCAGGCAGAGGGGGCAATAATTTTCCTCCCTCCCCCCTGCCTGAGGGACCAGTGTTGGCTGGCATCTGGCCGCAACCCTGCTGCTGCAGCAGTAAGGGGTGAGCACTCAGCAGACCCTGGGTCAGGTCTGCAGGACAGGGGGGGAGGAATTGATCCCCCTGCCTGGCTAGTTCACTCCAGGCCTCTGCCCGGGGCTGGCCAGGCCCCTGCCACTGGAGCAGCCAGTCCAGTCAAGACATGCAGGTCATGCTGGTGGGACAGGAGGGGGCGGGGAATTAATCTCTCTCCTGCTCTGTTCTGGGGCCAGTATTTGGCTAGGCCCCCACCCCTGCTTGTTCCTGTTCTGGTTAGGGAGCAGAGAGTCAGGGTCAGTCCTGCTCTGGTGGAGCAGAGAACACAGCCCAGAGAGCATGCTGGATGCTGTGGGACTCTGGTTTAACTTAAACCAGGAAGGGGTTTGGGACAGAAGTTGCATAAACTGGTTTGAGCTCAATCAGTTAAGTCTGATACTATTTTCAACCAGGATCTCAAGCTGATTGGGGCCATTTTGAAACTGGTTTATATGCACTGAACTTATGTTCTGTTACAGGTTTAAACCAGTTTCTGATCACTTAAACTGGTTTATGTGTAATGTCTTTCCCTAGCCACAGTGTCCAGGAGAGCAGTGGCAGTAGTTGCTGTTTCTGTGCCCCGCCCCAAGTTGGCACCTGGAACTGGTATGCTGGTCTCCCGTCTCATTAACCTCAGCAAGATAAAAAATGGTGAGGCATCTGCAGCAGTAATTTCTGTAATGTGACATTTGTAGTTGGAAAAGTATGAGGTTGGAATTTAAATTATGCATATAGGAATGCACAATTCCTATATGCACAGTTGGAATCATAGAACTGTAGCCCTGGACGGGGTCTTGAGAAAGGATCTAAACCAGCTTCCCGCACCAAGGTAGGAAAATGTATGCATAGACCATCCCTGAGAGCCATATCTCTAACACGTTCTTAAAATCTTTCATGCAAAAAGGAAATGTAAAGCGTATGTATGACTGTGAACAATTACATGCATCTGTGTTGAAACTAAAATGTAAATTCTCTGTTGAAATTTCAGAGAGGAAATCACATGAAATCATTTAAATCACTGAAAAGCAATCTCTCTAAAGCATGTGAAAAGGCCCTTGAAAATTAAATGCTACTCTTTTTGATGTAGTTTGTGCTTGAAATAGATGCTGTGAGAGACCAAGCTTAGGTTAGAGATTTGTGCCATGTTTTAAGTTGAAAGCTAAATGCAATCTTAATTACAGACAAGATAAGGTGCCTGAGTAAGGCACAGTCTCTTCCTTTCTCTCCCCACTTTCTCCCCCCACCCCACACTCAGATAACTACAGACATGCCGCCAGATCTGCCCACGCAGCCTGATTCTCATTTCATTTAAATTAATCAAAATCAGGAATAATTTCTGAAACCACTGTTGTCACCCTAGCATAAAGCTAATGTGAGAGGAAAACCAGGGCAGGGTGGCAATACAAATGCCCACCCACCCACAAACATGCAAAAAACGTTGTAGCATAGGTAGCTATATTCCCACATCCATGACCAGGCATTCTTACACAAAGAGGTGCAAAGTAATAGATAAAAACCCATTCAAAGACATGGAATCACATAGAGATGCACACACACAAAATGCATGGGGAAGGGTGCTGGTCTGAGTCTGTTGATCAAGATACAGAATCCAGATAAGCGCTGCAACGCTGCAGCTCAAAACTTCCTCTTTAAGTGGGGCGGCTGGGGTTTTTTTTCATATTTTTTTTTACCAACTTCCTTCCTGCTCTAACTGCCAAAGCTCAAAGCTGAGAGCTGAGAGCGGAGAGGGACCCCAGACGCAGACGCTAACCAGTGAGTACGAGTTCAGCTCAACGTGGGGTGGGCTTGGGGAGGCAGAGAGGAAAAAGAGCCTTTCCACCCTATTACCAAGCATGAGTGTGTCTGTTTTTTGTGGAGAAGGGGACATGAGGAATGTGAAAGAAATGCAGCGGGAGTGGCCTTGGTTGTACCTGAAGGGGAAGTCAGGGTGCAGCAATGAGAAGGGAGAAGTGGCTCTGCAGGGTGAGCTCAGCTTACATGGCAGGGTCAGCAAGGCTGGAGGATCCTTAGGAAGGGGCAGAGGCTGAGAGGGGCTGTCTCCAGGATCTCTGGTACTGCCAGGCATTCCCCAAAAGTCTGCTCAGGCAGTGGTATATTTTTACCTTCCAGCCCTGGAGAAGTGGGCTTGGCTAAGGGAGTATTATACTCTTTGTCATGGAAAATGTCATTCCATTCCCTTGACTGCTCCCTTTCGATCATGTTAGACAAGTCCAGCAGTTTGTTTTTAAGTGAATGTTTTGTTCCTGAGAACAGTTTGGAAAATGGTGTTCCTGCAACCCCCTGAATCCACGGAACAGAAACCAATGCAGCACAGCGAACCACAAGGGAAGCCTTTTTTTTTTTTTTTTTTTTAATTACTTACTGCATCTGCTCAGCATACTTCCCTGCATGCTTTACAGAGCACCTCAGGAAGGGAGCCTCACAGCCTGGTCAGCCCCTGGCAGAACTGCTAATAAGGGGTGACAGTTAGTTGGTACCCAGAATAAAAGGGCACTTTTTCACTTTCTGTTTTGAAGCCATCTCTTTCTGTCAGGGGCCCCCTAATTCTGTCCTGCTTTTTTTTTCCTTTCAAGAGAAAGCACCCAAGCCTCATTGGCAACAGGCTGAAATCTAGAGTCCTTAAAGAGAAAAGTGCTGAAGGAAAGGGAAGAGTGGGGGGTAAGAAGGGTAGAAGGACTTGTGGAAATGGACAAAGTAAGAGAAATTGTTAATGGCAGAACAAATTGTCTTAAACTTCTTTTAAAAATATTGCCAGGCTAATTGTCCTTGGATTAACTACATTTACTTTATGGACAATATAACCCCGAGTCCTGAGCTTCAGGGCTGCAGTGATAGAGCAGTTAAAATATCTTGTTATGGATCCTTAGGCATAAGGTACTGACCTAGTGCAGGGCTGCTGAACCCCTGGCCTGCAGGCCAAATCTGGCCCATAGAGTCATGGGGTCAGGCAGCAGCAGGGGAGTGGTAGTAATTAATACTACTATTACCCTTCCCCCACTGGCAAATTAGCAACCCTCCCTCTGTTCCCGTGCACAGCCAGATCAGGGCTCGGTTGTTGCCATGTGGCCCGATCAAGGCTAGGCCTTGCCTGCCCTGCACACTGAAGTCAGCCCACCAGCTGTACCTGGCCCATGGATGGACCTGGCATTGGCCATCTGGCCTGTGGTGAAAAGTTTGGGCACCACTGATTTAGTTGAGGCGTTTTCAGCCTTTTTGGGTCATTGTACCCCTGGTAGCTGGTTGAGAAGGCAGAAGTTCCCCGGCAGCCAGACAAGTGCGGGGGGTGTCCCCCAGTGGCCGATTGGTGATTAGGGGTGGGGGGTGGTGGTGGTCCCCAGCAGCCAGTTGATAAGCCAGGGGGGGAAGGGGGAGATGGAGACGAGCAGCAATGCCAGTGCTGGCACCCGCTGCTAAGTACCCCCTGAGGCCATCACAAGTACCCCCAGGGGTATGTGTGCCCCTGGTTGAAAACCCCATATCTCAGTAATTCAATTGTAAATAGGTCATCTACAATTGACCTGGAGAGTCCAAAGCAATTTGGGTCATCTGCAATTTGGCTGAGGAGTCCAAAGCAGCTGGACACAATAACAGCCTTGTGTGCTGGGCACCATGACTCTCCTGTGTGTTGTGTGTTACAGAAATTGGTGCGTTTCAACCATGTTAGCCCAATGACCTGCTGGGTTTGGGTGGATCTGTGACTTTTATATTTGATTGCACTGGGCCTCACCCAGCAGGGCTTGCATGGATGGACTCGCACATACACATCAACACACAAGTCAGAGGGAGAAGTTACATATGAGAGTTTTGATGTGATCTGTTCCATAGGTGGCTGGGGTGTATGAGCACATGCACGTATGTGAACAGAAGGTCAGCCCTATTCTCACTAAAGACCTTGGGAGGCTTGCAGAGTACCTGGAGAACATATAGGTCCACAGTACCTGGAGAACACATAGATTTGGGTCTCACCTGATCTATCCAGTAGGTAGGCACACACATGAGGTAGAATATTGCCTATTCCATAGCATCTAGCTGGTGCTTTATCACTTTGGGTCACTCTAATAATGAGTCAGTCTGCTATTCCAGCTCTCTAAGGGTTTTGTTGATTTCTTAGAGGTTTCAGAAGGGTTCCCCGGATAGGGAGCCCTTTTCACTGCTACTGAGGGATAATTTTTGTTCTGTTCATGAAGTGAGAGAAAGGGAACGGAAGCAACCAAAGCACTCAAAGATGGATTATCTACTTGGCATCTCCTTTCGTTATGCCTTGGTCATTTTCTCTTTCATTTCCTCCTTCTGCCATTCCCCTTATTATAAATCATAAATCTCCTGTGGAGGGATGAGGTGGCCAGGCAATGATATTCTGGGGTGGAAGCAGTGTTAATTGTCAGAATGTGAAGGGTCATGATGAAGGAAAGGGTATTAGAGTTGAAATGGCCCAAATTGGCAGCTAGAAATATGTGTAAAAAAGATCCAATTGTGGCCACCACATCTCATCATGATCTTTTCTTGCATCTGGATTTGAGCAAGTTTTATAAGAGGGATAATAAATTTTTTTTAGGGTTTTATGAGGTGCTGTTCATGCTGAAACTAGAGGATTAATCATTTCTTTCCTCACAGTATCCTGGCACAGACCTTAATTTCCCTTTTTGCGAGGACAGTCTGAGGTTTCTTTCCCCACAGAATGCAGGCACCCTTCCAGACTGCATATACTACATAGAGTATAAATATACTACATATAGGGCACATATATATGTTGCCCTATGGCGACATAGTTACTGAGCCATGCTTTAGTACTTCTTTTTGGAAGTACTAAAGCATGGCACAGTAACTGCCTATACTGTGCCATACATGCAGTGTAAGAGTTATTTTTAGAAGCTACTTTGCCATAGCGGCACGCTGTAACAGGGGAGTGCACCACTATGGCGAAGTAGCTGCTGGTCACATGTAGACACCTGTGGATGCTATGTCACCGTAGGACATCACTACAGAAGTATAGCATCATGTGTAGACGTGCCCATAGTATAAATTAGCACAGCTGCACTTAGACCTGTCCCTTAGACATGCTTTGAGGTGATCTAAGGTTTTCTCTTTGGTGACACCCTCATACTAACTCTATCCTAGCTTCCCAGGCTTAATTGTTATGCAGCCATATATCACATGCATCATACATTAGAGTACACATTTGAATCTAGTTGGAGATGGTCCTGCTTTGAGCAAGCAGTTGGCCTAGATGACCGCCTGAGATCCTTTCCAACCCTAATTTTCTATGATTCTATGAATCTTCCTGTGCCTCTGCTGTTTAGCCTTTTTATCTGTTCCCTGTGCCCACCCTATTTTATCGACATCATGCTCCTGGAATTTATCCTTCCATCTCACCAGGGTTATGGCTGACTGAAACTGTCAAGCTGAGAATGGGCAAATACTGCAGTTGCTCACTTAGAAAGGAGAAGATTTAGAGGGGCTGAGAGAAGTTTTAAATAAGAAAAAAGAAAATGAAAATATATCAGTCACTCTTTTTTTTATGCTCTTCCATGACAGAAGAATGAACAATTGGTTGTTAAAATGAATAGCCAGAATATTTAGAACAAGGGCAACTGACATACAGTGAGAAAGCATTCGGCCAGAATTTTATTTGACCCAGTGGTTGGGTTTTTTAACCTTCCATGAAGCATCAGAATTTGGTCACTGACAAATAGAGTAAGAGAGTCATTTGATTCACTAAGAAAGATCTTACATTCTTATCTACTTGCCTGACAAACTCATCCTTCTCTCCCAACCTTTTTAGTCCGTGGACTGGCAAACTGCAGACCAGCATACAGTAGACCGGAAGTGACCAGCATACTGTGAACTGGCAGTCAACTTGTTTTTATACCTAGTATAAAAAGGGGTTGGCTGCTGGTCCTCAGTAAGCCGGTCATTTCTGGACTTCTGGTCCGGCAGCCAACCCTCCTGCGGACTGGCAGCCAACCCTTTGCGGCCCAGTACTGGGCTGTGGCCCGGGGGTTGGGAACCTCTGTCCTACTAACTCTACTCATTCCCTCCTCTGACCACCCATCCACTTATTTACCTATCCTCTCTCAATCCTTTGCTTTGTCTCTCTCTACGCCTCTTTGTGAAGCCACCAAGGCATGTTTCTTGCTCTCAGAGAGCGAGGAGCTCCTGTCTAAGCTTGTGCTGAGAATACTCTGCACCAGATTCAATTCTTACTTCCTCTCCTTTCGAGAACTCTCTCTTCTGAGTCCCCACTACTTAGAGCAGTTCTGCAGCTGGGACAAATGTTGTCATAGGAACATGCCACATGCTTCCTTCCTGTGCAGGATGTGGACCTGATTAGTGCATGAAGTGAACTATTTTCAGGGGTGTGCAGCAGAGAAACTCTGGGACATCTGCAACAGGATTGAGTAGAATTCATGTTTTGAGCAAAGAGACTTTATATATTTTGTTTAATATATAAATTTCCTCATAAAATGTTGTTCATAAAATTCTGTGTTTGTTTCTCAGTATTATTTATAACCCATTCAGGCAGGAAAGTAAGACCTTCCGCTTGGTGGTAGTTATTTTACTCTATGCAGTGCCATAGCAAGGGGTGGGGAGGGAGTGAGCGGGGCGAAAGTCCCAGGCATCAAAGTGAAGGGGGGCCAACAGGCACTGCCCAGCTGGGGTGGGGTGTGGGACGGAGCCGTGAGCAGCTTGTTGGGGGGGGGGGGGGGTGCGGGCAGCTCTTGCCGCTGAGTACAATCCTGGGCAAGCATGGGGTGGGGGGCGTGTGCGCGGCTCTTTGTGGGGTGAGGGTGGGCTGCCGCTGCAGGCTTTGCCCGGGGTACCAAACTTTGTTGCTACGGCACTGCCTCTATACTTTGTATGTGGCAGCAGCTTTTAATGCAAGATCATTGATCAGTGCTGTGCCTGGACACTGAACCAATAGCTCTCCAGAACAATTACAGCCTAGACTATACCCCAGTTGCTTTGTACTCCCAGTGATGGACTGTCTCCCCACACTCCCAGACAGGTGATCATGACTGAGAAAACCCCAGAGCCACATGTGGAGGAAGATGATGATGAACTGGATGACAAACTGAATTACAAGCCCCCACCCCAGAAAACACTTCAGGAGCTGCAGGAGCTGGACAAGGATGATGAAAGCCTTGCTAAGTACAAGAAATCCCTGCTGGGGGACGGGGCTGTGGTGGCAGGTATGATCTAGATTCATAGATGCTAGGGTCAGAAGGGACCTCAACAGATTGAGTCCAACCCTCTGCCTAGGTGGGAAAGAGTGCTGGGGTCAGATGACTGATAGATCTGAGGAGGCAGGCTCAGAGAGGCATCACAGTACATAGACACTCCCCAGTTATGGCTGTGGTGTTGTAGGGAGGGGTTGAGATAGTTCCTAATGAAGAAGAATCTGATACTGGCAGATATAAGC
Organism: Alligator mississippiensis; assembly: GCF_030867095.1. Classification (NCBI taxonomy): domain Eukaryota; kingdom Metazoa; phylum Chordata; order Crocodylia; family Alligatoridae; genus Alligator; species Alligator mississippiensis. The sequence goes on along the minus strand of NC_081827.1, from coordinate 91,111,932 downwards.
ACTTCTTGTGCTGAGGGGTGGGAACAAGCTAGGAGATATGTGCCTGACTGGGGTCCAGGGACTCAGCTGGAGATGAGGTCTGTAACAGTGGTCTTTGTGTAGCAGTAACTGAGATGGGGCAGAGGCTTGTGACTCATGCGTGTTTGTGACTGGCAAAGTTCCTGTTGGGGAAGGGATTTATGGTGACAGGTATATCTCCAAAGCAGGACTCTTTTCAGGAGGGTAGCATATCAGTTGTTTACCTGCATTGTGTCTTGCTATGGGAGTGTCCTGGAACAGAAGGATCTTTTCTAGGAAAGAGTCTTAGGGTGACAGGATGAAGATTATAGATTGATAGCATAAGAGGAGCTAGTTGTTTCCCAGTGCCCCTGACAGGGCAGTCTTGCCATAGGGAGGTACTTCTAGATTTCCTTAGTTATGTCTTCCCCCTTAAACTCTGGTTTTACAAACTGACTGTCCTCTTCATTTTGATCCTTCAGACCCAACAGCTCCCAATGTAGTAGTCACCCGACTAACTCTAGTATGCAGCTCTGCTCCAGGGCCAATCACAATGGACCTGACTGGTAAGTGAAGGTGTTTCTTGTCCTGTGTGAGAACAGTCAGAGGTCCAGCCCGGGTTTAAAGTCCAGGGATAATTCTGGTCCATGTTTCCTAGTTGAAGTTGGTCCTGGGGAAGGCAAAGTGAATCCTTGGGGAGTAGTCCCTAGGGAGACTCTGGGCCGTGTGTCTGATTTAATGTATAAGAAAAAAAAGGTAAGAAGTAATGAAGGCATGTGCCAGGGTCTCCAGCTTCAAACAGCCTGTAGAAAGGCTTGGAGAGTTCTCAGAACGCCGAGTCTTAGTGCCCATCTACATAGTCAAAGGACTGTGGTTGGGAGCAAGGCAGTGAAACACGGCATGCACATCATGCCTCAAAATGCATGGAACATAGCCTCCTTAGTGTGATACTGTGCATTTGCCAATAAACTCTCTCTCAGGCATGCTTACTGGTGAACACCCAGTGCCTTATCCTCGCCCCCCCATTATTTCCTCCTGCAGTGTAGCGCACAAAAAAAGGCAGGCCGTTCTTCACTGTGTGCTCCTTGTTGTGGCACAGAGGTGAGGTAGACATGCCCTGGGAGTCCGGTAAGTAACAGGAAAGGGTTAGCTCTGCTTCCCATCTGAGTCGCCCCCATTGGCTTAGGGTGTGAGTGTACGTTAAATGTAACAGGCTCTTTTGAAACTATAGAATCAAGCAATACTCTAGTTCTGGCTTCCTGGGGCAGGATGAGAGAGTCAAGCTTCACCTTATATGGGCTTTTCATTAGGAGGAAGGCAGGCCTAGTGCAACATAGCTGCTTCCTGTTTAACTAAAATATGCAGTGCTCACTCAACCCTACAAAGCTGTTTATGCTCACACATATTGCAGCGTTGTCCAAAACTTGCCCTGTCTTCATCCCTTACTGAAAGCTGGGGCCTTGTATGTTTGAAAGAGCTACCATCTAATGTAGATGCTGCATCTGAGTACCTGATGAACTCTAAATTTATCACAGTAAGCACATGTGTACACTACGTATATCCACAAGCATGCAGATGACCAGGTATTTGTATGTGTGCATGCGCATGCACACACACACACACACACACACACACACACTCCAGAAAGCATGCACACAGTACTGATCCGTGCATATACACGTGTGCATACATTTTGTTAGTATGCTTCTGTAAAAATGATGGAAGGTATGACTATGCAAGCACAAATCATGACAAAAATATTTTTTGTAATAAAATTAAAATCCATTATAATAGGTGTTTGACTTTTAATGTATGATTTGGTTTTTTTCTGGTTCTAAGATGGCAACCCCCCTCCCAAAAGGAGTATTTCCAGGAAACAAGGGGAGGGACTGCTGGTGGCAAAGGTCAGGAGTTACAGGTGGGACTTCAGGTCCCAAGAGGGTGACCAGGGGGAGGGGCAACTGTCAAGGGGTGGAGTTACCCATGCAGCCCTCGACAGTTCACCAAAACTCGTTAAGTAGCCCTCCACCTAAAATAATTGTCCACCCCAATCTAGATTCTTCTCTCCATGGTATGTCTTGATACTTCTTTTTCTTTTTTTTACAGGGGACCTTGTGGCACTCAAGAAAGAGAACTTTGTATTAAAGGAAGGAGTTGAATACAGAGTTAAGATCCACTTCAAAGTAAGTTTGTTTTCCCTCACAGATTGTTGATTTCCCTTGCTTCAGTAAGAAAGTATGTTCAGGAGTGGAGCAGCTGGACATGCCATCAGTGCTGGGTACAGTCATGAGCAGCCTGTCAGATAACTAGAGCTGAACAAAATGTCTTCAGTGAGCCTCTGACCCATGTTAAACATGCCTCGTGTTGGGTATCATTATAACTTGGACCTGGTGCACCAAAGAGTTTTCCTGCATTGTCTTACATCCTCCAAAATAAGCTGTTTTGCCAAAAAACAAAACCAAACCATGAAAAACAAAGCAAAAATTGAAAATGGGCCCTGTTCAAAGGAAAAGGTGTCATTTGGTGCTGAAATGGTCATATTGACTGGCTTTTATGTAAAACATAGCTGATTTTGGCAGAAAATCACTATCTGAGGGATGTTAAATCACCTGGAATGGAACACTGAAAACCCTAATGGGAAGGCAGGTGGAAGAGTTTTCCACTAGTTCACACAACTCTACTGACCCAGTCCTAGACATAGCTATGTTCCAGAGTCATATCTAGGCCTTTTTTATACTAGGAAACATGCCCTTCAATCCTTTTATACAGGAATGGCAGTTATCTTAATTCCTTTGTTCCCATTGCTGGTAAAGATCTGCATCACTTTAGGAGCAGCATGCTCACTCCTCGGGGTGTGGCAGGAGTCCTCTATGTGCTTTTCAGTTTTAGTAACATTTCAATAAGAAAGTGTGTTAAGGAGTGGAGAAGAAGGTAATGCCATCAAGCTGTGACACTACATGGGAATACTGAGGAAAAATTACTAGGACACTGTCTACGGCAGCTGACTACATACCTAAACCATCTATCTACCACCCTCTGCAGATGAGGTTGTCATCCCTATAGAGACTGTAGAAAAGGAACGAGCTCAGCTGGTCTGCCCTTGACATTCCCTGTCTCTTTGTGCTGAATGGATGACTCTACCCAGCTGCCTAGGAATGATTTTACTCTGCTAACATAGGAATTTTCAACTGTGTGCCTTAGGCATAGGACATAGGATGACTCCACCCAGGATGACTCTGCCCATATAACGTAGGATGACTACTCATCTAGCATAGGAATTTTCAACTGTGAGACTTAGGCTTCTCTTTCATTCAGCCATTCCCTCTTCAGTCCATCCTGAGAGACTCATTAACACACCTCAGCATATGGGGAGCTTGGAGGAGGAGAAAAGAAACCCAAAATACAAATCACATTAGACAGTCATAAATATCTAGGTTGTGAGGGACTCCATTTGTCTGCCCCTGAGAAATGTCATGCCTATGTCTGCTCCATGCTATACCTGAAGGCCTGTCACACCATGTCCATCAAAGTGGGAACAGGGACAGGAGCAGTCTGTGTATGACTGAAGGGTGGAAAGCAGTGAGAGTGAACCAGATCCTCCTCTTTTGACTCATTCCTGATGCTTTTCTCTTGCAGGTGAATAGGGACATTGTGTCTGGATTGAAATATGTACAGCACACCTACCGAACGGGCGTGAAAGGTGAGCGAGAGAGAGGATACCCTTCCCTCCCACACATACCATTCACCCACACCAGCTTCCATTCCTGCCCATGGCTTCTCCCATCTTATATAGTGATACCCCAACTGAAAGCGCCCCTTTCAGAGGTTCTCAGCCTACACTGAGTCTTTCACATACTGGTTTAGTCTGCTATGTAGGGCGCAGTATAGTCTAGACCTAAATCTAGTGATTTTCAACCAGTGTACCACAGCACCCCGAGGTGCCGTGGGTGCTTTTCAAGGGTGCCACAAGGTGCTATGCAAACAGCTGCATGATTCATAAAGTAAACCCAGAGATTTTAAATAGGAATCCACAGTATTGAAAACATTCTGACCTGCTATGGTCTTTCTGAGTTTCATAGATTTCATAGATTTCATAGACATTAGGGCCGGAAGGGACCTCGGAAGATCATCGAGTCCAGCCCCCCGCCCAAAGGGCAGGACGTCAGCTGGGGTCATAGGATCCCAGCAAGATAAGCATCCAGTTTCATCTTGAAGGTGTTCAATGAAGGTGCTTGAACAACCTCTGGTGGCAGGCTGTTCCAGACCTTGGGGGCTCGGACAGTAAAGAAATTCTTCCTTATGTCCAGCCTGAAACGATCTTGTAGTAGTTTGTGACCATTCGTCCTCGTCATCCCAGTTCTTTGCAACAGAAGAATTGCTCTATTATTTTTCTGTAGTCAAAGAGAATTGGCATTTTCCATGGTGTGCCTTGAGTCTAACAAGAGGTTAGGTTGAGAACCACTGGTGTAGATATACTTCTAAGAAGGGCAAATTAGCCTGCATGTGCATCCATGCTTCTGTGGCTAGATTATTTCTGCCAGCTGATTTACAGCTAGCTGGGATATCTATGCCCTGTGATGCTTACACATACCCATAGACTTTCTTTTAGACAGCACTCACCATGGAGATTTCCACTGTATGCTGAGTCCTCTTTCCCTGTTACTTCCTATCTCAGAGTTTCTCATTGTATAGAAAGCCTTCCACATCCAAAAAAGAAGAGTCCATACAGAACTGCTCCACAGGACATCTTCTATGTAAAGTCCAGCTCCTCATACACACAGTGTCCCATCTTACACAGAGCACTATTGTCAACCAAGCCCGTACAAAAGGCAGACCCTACACACTTCCCCAACACAGCACCTGGTCACCTTTGCACCATTCCTCACCCTCCCACACCTAACAGACTGGGGCTAAAGGGGAAGGAGAAATAATTCCCACGATACAGGATTCCACAAAGATCCTCCCAAAACCTGCCAGAACACACGCATCAGTAACGTGAAAGCAGTACTGTCCTCCCACCATCCACCTTGGTGGTTCTGTCCAGCAATTTAATTCAATCTGTCCATTCCCAGCCTTGCCTGCTCCCCCACATAACCTCCCCCACAGTTCCCATGTCTTTGTGTATCTGCCTCTTTTCCCCTTGTTTCCTTCCCTTATGATGGGCTCTTTCCTTCTGCTTTTTTCCCCTAGTGGATAAAGCCACATTCATGGTTGGTAGCTACGGGCCACGGCCAGAGGAGTATGAATTCCTAACACCTATTGAAGAGGCCCCCAAGGGCATGCTGGCTCGGGGCACCTATCACAACAAGTCCTTCTTCACCGATGATGACAAGCATGACCATCTCACCTGGGAATGGAATCTGTCCATTAAGAAGGATTGGACAGAATGAGCTCACACCCTCCTTGCCTTCCCCTTCTTGCCCCTTGCCTATTGCACTAGTATCCTGGTGTGCCAGGCCCTGGGTCCTGCACATCACGCTGCCTTCTATCACAAGTTTCAGAGCTCTTGTTGCCCTCTCCCATTACAGGAGAGTCTGCACAAGCAGGTGTTTACAGAGGCCCATGGGCAGGCTCTGCATCTCCTGCTACTACACTGAAAATAACCAACCCATCTTCAACACAGACCTTTTGTGGCACACAAACAGGAAATCAGGGAATGTCTCCAACCCTGCTGTTCCTTATTTTGCACCAAACCTGGCCCCTGAAAGTGCCTTTTCTAGGAACCACATTAACAGTACCTGCTTCATAATGATTTTGGCAGAGCAGATTGTCTCTTAAAAGATCCCCAACAGAGTTACCTTTGCTCTGTACTCCAATTCATTGTAAATGGCTCTTCCTATTCCATTATGGTACTTTATCTGGGTCTATTGCTCAAGTCCATTTATGTCTTGACTTTTAAAGGCAAAAACCAATCATTAATACTCAATTAGCTGCTGTGACCTGTAAAGACTCCAGTGTCCCAAAAATAAAGCCATTTTCTTTCCTTTCTTCTGAGTGAACCTCTTTTTTTAATGTCATGTGTTTCTATGAGCTGCCCTTCATATATTTAGAATAACTGTAACGTGGATAAAGAGTGTCCAAAGTTAAATATTAAAACAAAATTAAAATAATAACAACCGTCCCATAAACTTAATGTTTCAGAAGAGTGATAACACTTAGGCTTCATGGAATAAGCCACCCACTAACTACTGAGGGCTAGGAAGATACTTTTTTCCTGTAGTCCAATTATTTTATCATTGCCTTCTGCAGAGTTCCTATGTACTGTTTTGGGTAGATGCTTCCTTTGAAACATCTAACACGGCCCACCATCAGAGACAGGGTACTGGCCTAGATAGACCATTGGTTTAGTTATACAATGTTCCTGTATAATAAGTCTAATGAGCTTAAAGGCCTCCATAACATTTTTAGCCATTTGCTGCACACTGTCCGGAGCAGATATATGGGTTTCTTAAGCTGTACATGCAAGCAATAGCCAAGGAAATGGTTGTCACTGGGCCCTGGCTGCCTGACTGGACACAATAGAGGTTGATGTATACAGTTTCCTCCCATTTTCTCTGGGATATAGTGAAAAATAATAGCAGCAACCCTCTTTGTAGGTGCAGGGGAAGTTCTTTCTAGTTTGGGGTGCATAGTCATGGGGCAGGAGCAAGGACAAGGATAAGAGTCTGGGAGAATGGAGATACCATCCTGGTGCCAGTCCTCTCAGAGGACTTGGGATGAGGTACATTGCAGCACACTCTCAAAGCATTCACAGTGGAGGAGTCTATGTAGTCCCAGCCAGTGGTAGGGCTCTCTCCAGGTCATTTCCAGCCAGTGGTGTCAGGATTAAGTTGTTCTGTATCCATGCCATGACCTGAACAGAGCTGAGAGGCACTGGGGCCCTGTCATTTTGCTAACTTTTATCTCAGGAGCTGAAGGTTTCTCTCTCTGCCAGATGCTCAGTTCCCACTGGCACTGGGAGCACCATGTCTGATCAAGAAAGAGCTGATGTGTCACCCAGCCAGGCAGGAACCAACATGGAACAAACAGCAAGGAGGAGAGAAGGCGAGACAATGGCCTCCTTTGTGTTGTGGTGTCTTTTGATCTTCACTTGGGGGGTCCCCTCAGAGTGTGCTGAGGAAGGTCCCTCACCCCACGGTAAGAAAGTGACCTTGAGGTTAGCTCATGGAGAGGATTATGTGTGTGTGTGAGAGACAGAGAGCAACCCAAGGAGCTCTACAGCTGAGAGATCCTTTGGAACTTGCATGAACCATGGATGGGACCGTAGGGTGAGTGAGTCTCCTCACAGTTCTGTCTCTTAGGATGCCATGAGGAGGCATTGTACCAGCACGGGAGAGAGATCTGCTGCAGTCATCATGCAAAGACCATGTGGGGCTGGTGTGTGTATTTCTGTGCCTATGAAGGGCTTGTCCGCTGAGCTGCTATCCATGCCTTTGCTATGCAATGCTGACATATCCTCTGCTCACTCTCTCCAGGTGCCACTGGAAATGCAAAGAAACCTGTGCTTCTGAATTATATTGAAACCACAACAGCCTTCATCAGTGCTGCTGAGGTGGCAGTCGTTGGATTCTTCCAGGTCTGTTCACATCACTCTCTGTTTCCTGAATAGGTTGTTTTTTATTATGAGGATTACACTGGAACTGGGGTCCACTGTGCTGGACAAAGACTAAAGAAAGACAATTTATTTGTGTAGGCATAATGGATTTGGGCAGAGAAGGGATGTCGCGTGCAAGTAGAGTAATCAGAGTGAAGGGCTGTGAACATGAGAGAGTTCCATTATTTTTATATGCCTTATATATAAATTGTGGGATAAGATGAGGGGCAATATGAGGAAAAAGTTAATTGGATCACAGGCTTAAGAGAAAGGGAAATGTTGAAGGGAAAGGGGGGACAGGAACCTAGACAGTAGAGGGATAAAGACTGCAGTGTGGGGCGGGGGGCGGGGGGGAAGAGGGGTAGTGAAGGAAATGACTGGTTGATTGCTCCAATGACTAAAGGGGAAACATGTATAGAGTTTGAGCAGTAGAGCATAGTGCCAATGATGTAATTGATGTCTAAGGATCCTGAGGTGCTTTCCCCCTATCTAATCCCTCTGATCTGCTGCTGCCACTTTAGACTTTGTCAAGGAGTTCAAGCTTTGTGCTGTCTGAGCAGCAGCTCCCTCCGGGGATGTTCCACTTCTCTCAGTCCTGTGCCCCAGACTGGAAGCCTGCTCAGAGAGCCTAGGGAGAGACCTTCCCCCCCACCCCCACTGCTAAGTCAGAGGAAAGGCTGCACAGATTCAGAAAGAGGTGATCGAGGAATGAAAAATCATGCATATGCACCAGGGACAGAGATAAGGCTAAGAGTGTGTGTGAACTTCGCTGACATGTTCTGCCTCTAAATGTTACCCAGTTCATAAACTCAGACTACAGCTTTACCGGATTTCCCGGGGTTTCTCTCTTTTGGCACTATTTGTATTGACCCCAACAGTACAGAGTGTGCACATGGGTGAAAGCCACTCTTGTACCAAGGGGTGGTACAAATCCTATGTGCCACGTCATGGCTTATCCAGGGCTTAAGTATTATCTAGGGTTTGCCTTTGTTCTTTGTGTGCAAACGGATTTCACCCTGAGTGAAGTGGTTGACATTTGGAGTGAGTCACTGTGCACCATAAAGCAATTCTCTTCCTCAAACCTTTTGTTCATGGTTGAGTCTATCACTAAACTAGCCACACACATATGGAACATGCCCTCCCTTCACTTAGTGTGACAGGGAAAAACAGCGCAAGAAAAGCCCTGTGTGTATGTGAGAAGTGAGATGTTCAAAGGCTCATCATCTGCCCTGACTGCAACCTGCTTTTTTTTTCTGCTGCAATGCTCCAGAGCTCAGACTCCCCGAGAATCATCCAAGCCTGATTTCTGGTCTCTTGACAAAGGCATTTTGATGCAAAAGCGGGTCTAAAACAGGCCCCAATAGTTGTTTTTCTTTGAACAAGGGAAGTATGTCTTTTTTCCATTCTCCCAAGCAGCTGAACCAACTCTGTTCAGAGCTTTTCTGTATCCAGAAAAACAAACAAACAAAGCAGCCATCTGAAATCAACTTCAGACCTTGAGACTTTAAGTCTGATAAATGAAAGTAATGCAAAAATATGTCATTGATAAGAGGAGGTTGGAACAGAAATGGCTGACAGAGAAGTGTAAGTGCTAGAGAGGGCTGTTGCAAGTGCTCTGATTATACAAAGGAGAAAAAGAAGTGGTTAGACAAAGAAGGAAAACAATGAAAGCTGAGATGATTCTTACCTCATCAGAGGATGCCAGAGCTAGGGCACTGAGTTCAAATGAAACCCGTGATAAAATCACGAGGGCATTGATTCTTGGATTTACGCTGCCCCATTTCTCTGTGCTGGTCTTTGAGTTGTTTGGAGTGGAGAGAATGAGAGATTTGCCTCATCTTGTCCTGGAAGAGAGGGAAAGAAGGCAATGAGGAGAAAAGGTGCAGAGTAAAGGTGATTAAAGCCCAGGTTTGAGGACTTGTTTGTTTGTATGTATGCACACACATACACACTCACGCCGTGCAGGGAAGAGTGAGAATGCAGGAGGGGAGACGACAAATGTAGAGGAAAATGATTCTTTGCAGAGCGCTACGGTGGAGGAACTGGATGGTGTTACCAGATCTGGCCCCAGTTGCTTCCCACTCCTCACACTCAGCCGGACTGTGGATTCAGATACACAAGCTCTCCAAAATCCCTTGCTACCTCTCTCTCTCATTGATGCACAGTGGCCTCCTTGGCCTTCCACTTCCCTCTTTGTGAGCTCTGCCAGTTCATCTGGCTCTCTTTCTTCCTTTTTTTTCTGTCCCCTAGTAAATGCCTGGGCTCCCCACTCCCTGTTCTTATTCTCCATAGCCTTTTAACTCCCAACATGTCCCTCCCCACTTATCCCCACAGCTCTGCACACACAGCTAGAAATAAGTTGCCAGGATGCCCGTATAGGATGTGGAGGTGGACTGGGAACATGTCTGGGTGGTGAGACTCCGGGGATGTTTAGACAAACAAGCTCCTCTGTTTTCAAGTGGCCTATTTTTTGAGAAAACCTGTGCTAGTAAAAAATGGCCAGCAGATGTCACTGTTCTCCACGCTAAATCCCCTTTGCAGCCTGCTGGGGTAGGCCAAGAAGGGAGAAGTAAGCTTGGACTAATATCTCCAGCTCTTTTTAATGTCATTTTTCTTAACTCTTTTTCTCCTTTTTTCCTATCTTCTTTTCTTCACTTTTTTGTTGTTCCTTTCTTCTCCTCTCTCCTCTCCTTTTCCCATTTGCTCTATTTTCTTCTATGTCTTCTCTTTCTTGTTCTACAATCCTTTTTCTTTCTCTTCTTCTCAGTCTCTCCATTTTCCTCTTTTCCACTCTCTCTCTTATTTTTTCAGGACCCAGAGAAGCCAGAAGTTTTAGAGTTCCATAGTCTTGTAGGAAAAATCCGAGATGTGCCCTTTGGACTCAGCACCAGCCCTGAGGTCCTGTCTCATTATAACATCACAATCAACACCGTCTCTATCTTCCGCAGGGTATGTCAGCCTTGTGTCTCTATATCCCTTCTATTAGCACTGCTCAATGCACTGAAATAAGATTTTCTATCAGTAAGATCTAGAAGTCTTCTCCCTTTCTCCTTTCATAGAATGTATTCAGAGTAACATGGAGAAAGATTTGAGACAGTCATACAATACCTGATGATCTCTAGTCATGTATGGCCTGAGGTGTCTATAGAAGGAAAGGCCCTGATTCTAGGGCTCCTTGTTGTCCATGGTCACTAGCTCCTGCTGTTATATACAGGAGCCTCGTGGCTGGATGATCTTCCTGCTCAGGAATGCTCCATGCTCAGGCTGGGGACTGACTGGCTAAGCAGCAGCTCTGCAGAAAAGGACCTGGGGGGTACAGTGGACAATACGCTGAATATGAACCAACAGTGTGCCCTTGTTGTGAAGAAGACTAACAACATTCTGGGCTGGCTGCATTAGTAGAGCATTGCCAGCAAAAGTGATTATTCCCCTTCAATTGGCAGTGGTGAGGCCACATCTGGAGTACTGTGTCCAGTTTTGGAGCCCCCACTACAGAAAGGATGTGGGCAAATTGGAGAGAGTCCAGTGGAGGGCAACAAAAATAGTTAGGGGACTGGGGAATATGATGTGTGAGGAAAGGCTAAGGGAATTGGGTTTATTTGTCTGAAGAACAGAAGACTGAGAGGGGAATTAATAGCAGCCTTCAATTACCTGAAGGGGGTTCCAAAGAGGATGGAGTGAGACTGTTCTCAGTGGTGATAGAAGACAGGACAAGGAGCAATGGTATCAAGTTGGAGTAAGGAAAGTTTAGGTTAGATATTAGGAAAAAAACTTTCTCACTAGGAGAGTAGTGAAACACTGTAACAGGTTGTGCAGAGGTTGAAGAATCTCCGTCCTTGAAGGTTTTTAAGACCCGGCTAGACAAAGCACTGGCTGGGATGATGTATTTGGGGATGGCCCTGCTTTGAGCAGGGGGTTGGACTAGATGACCTCCTGAGGTCCCTTTCAACCCTAATTTTCTCTGATTCTATGATAATATAGGAGTATAATAGGGTGCTTTCCCCTTGACCCCTGTATAGGAGCATGGGAGTGGCGTGGAAGAGGGGAAAAGGAGGAGGGAAGAGGCATGGCTGGAGGGAGCATAGAGCACTTACTGCTCTGAAGTGCTGCAGTAGCCTACAGACTGCTCTTGTGGAAAAACACACAATAGAGAGGTTTCAGGGTTTGTTCCTTGGCAGGCCCCAGAACCCAGAAGGTGCGAGTTAATGTAAAGCCCCCTTTATTTCCTCTTTGTCCCCTAATTGTTTCCTGCATAGAGCTTTAGTAGAAATCTAGTTTACAGGCTAGGAGGAGATTTCAATCCCTGCTTCAAGAGAATGATCCAGTTTTGCATGCAATCTAGAAACAGAGACTGCATTTACTGTCACTAGGTGCTGAGAATTGAAACAAAACTCACCTTGTCTATGCTTGCTGGGTTACAATGATTTTCTTTCCAAGACTTTTAAGGATCTCTCATTTTCCTCAGCAGGAGAAATGGAGGATAGCTAAAGTGGAAGGCTGCTTTATCAAAATAAAAGACATATACAGTTTGGATTATCCTCAATTGTCCCTGTTTGCACTTCTGCTTTTGGGGTTGAAAAATCATTTCATAAAAAACCAGAAAGAGATCAAATCCCTGATCCAGATTTAAAATGTGGTTGACAGTTCACTTGTATGATTCCCAGGCTCCAATAAGTTTAAACAATTGAGACATTTTTTGCTGAAAGCTTGTGTAGGAGGTGCGGGTCAGATCAAAAAAAAGAAAAAGAAAAAAGAATTGGAACACAAACCACAAACGTGGAATACAGCATTCATCCAAGGAATGGGAAGACATGTTAGCAAATCAAAATGATGGCAATCAAACAATGGTCCTTTAGTTTTGTATAGCCTGGCAACACCCTAAAATTACAAAACTCTGTGCCTGTCAGAGAGATCATGGTCTCAGCTGGTGGAACTTGATGCTGCTCCAGAGAAGTTAATGGAGTTATGTTGGTTAATGCCAGATGACTGAACTGATAAATACGAAAAAAAGACATAATGAAGTGAATGTAACTGTATGGAGTGATAGAAACATCCTGTTTTAAGATAAACTACTATATAAAGGCAGGGCCATCCTTTGTGGGTGGTGGAGCAAATCGGGGCGACTGCCCTGGGCCCCACATTTTGGGGGGCCCTGCAGAGCTGGGTGGGTACCAGGTGGAGCGGCTGTGGCCCCTTGCAGTGTTAAAGGGGCCTCTCAGGTGGGCCTCTCACCCCACTCTGGTCATCTCTGTATACAGGACCTGTTATTCCCCTCATAAGATGTAATCTTTGCATCATTCAAGAGTATGTTTGGTTTCTGATTTTCCAGAAATGGAAATCAATAGGTTGAAAAACAAACCCCACTGAAATAAATGGGTGTTTTTCCATTGTCTTTGATTGATGTTAGACCAGCTCCAAAGATCTGCCTGATATAATTTGCATTGGTTTGGCCTCAGGGGCTTGCTCTTGATTTACAGTAGCGTAAGTGGGAGAAGAGTCGGTCCTTATTACTTTAAGAGTAGTACTGTCAGGAGGAGTGTAGCAACACACCAGATCAAAGACAGTTCTAGTGACCACAGAATGGAAAAGAAGGGGACTGCATGGCTCTGGAAAAGATAACATACATATGGACACATTTAAAACAATATGGGGTCTGCGTGAAGACATCTCCTAGGTTCCATAAGACGAGCACATGTTTATAAACAAGGGATTAAGTCCAAAAGGGATCAACTGAACCATACTGTACTAAACATCAACATTGCAATGTCTCAATTCAGCTGACTCCTGTAATGTAACTATATATATACCTGGTATACTTTGGAGTTTGTCTGTTCACTGTTTTCCTTCTCTCAATACCTGGTTGCTAGGAGAAGGACTAAAGTAAACCTTAATAAAATAGCTGCCAAAAGGTAATGGTGGTGAGAGTAAGTGGGTTGGGGGTTGGGGGTAAAAGGGGTTTAGGGAAGGGGGGTAGAGGTTGGGGGAGGGGATTTTCTTCTAAAGTTGGAGTTTTCCAGGCTGATTTTTTTTCCTGCTGTACTGGAAAAATTCCTCTTTTTATTGGAGAGATTTCCTGCTTGCACAATGTTTCCAGGAAATCCACACAGGTCCGTTCCAGCATTTATTAGTTTTAGATGGACTAAAATAAACAGATGGACTTTTCTAAAAGGATGAGAGAGATGTAGGGAATTAGATTTGTTTAATATTCTCTTTCCTGAATCCCTTTACATTTTATCAGTTAATCCTCCCTGGCTCCGGAGCTGCCTGTGCTGAAGATACAAGGATGTTAAAATCCTGATTGTTTCCTTTTACTTCATGAAGTTTGTCCTGTCTTGGCTGGGATGCTTAAGGAAGAGACTGAAGAAAAGTGCAAGATGGGCAGGCTAGCTCCCAGGGAGAACTGGAGGCCTAATAGTCTCAGGCTCACACCTCAGGCTCACACCACTCACATCAGTACTTGCACCAAAGAATTTGTGTCACCTGTGTCTAAAGGTAGGGAGGAGACTATTGTATGAAGGCCAAAAATGACTGCAGGTGTCTTTGCATCACCACAGGTCGATGAGAATCGGCAAGACTTGGAAATCACAGATGGCAAAGAAATGGACGCCACCAGGTTGAGCCGCTTCATTCAGATCAATGAACTCCGTATGGTGACAGAGTACAATCCTGTGGTAATTAATGATCTGCATCACCCTCACCCAGCATCCTCTCTCCCTCTCCTTCTCTACCTGTCTTGCAGTTATTCAGATTTTGGGGGTCATAGTGTCATCTTTTTCTCCTTTCATATGGCTGATATGGAACAGCAACTATAATTTTACTTTTCGGTGGTTGAATCAGATAATTGCATCAGGAGCAGCAGAGTGTATTGCTGTGATACCTCCTTCATATTTGTGGATCGGGCATTGAGTCACTATCTGTTCCGTGGTCTGTTCTGGGTGACCATAGCCGCACACTGGATATTTTTTAGTTTTCCATTTGTGTCAGTCTATAATGTCATTTATAGACTCTGACAGGGTATGTCCACGTGGCACAATCCAGGGCCATGCAGAGATACCCAAGCTAATTCTGAAAGAACCAGTTTAGGAAGCGGCATAGCTGCATTAGTGCTAAATTGCACCTGAGTTAACACTGCTGCTCAGCATGGCTAATTAGCCTTAGCAGAGCACCTGGTTAATATGGTTGCACTGCTCCTGGTACCCAAACTAGCTCATTCAGAGTTAGTTCAGGTACTTTTAGATGGCTCTGCATTGTGTTGTACAGCCATACCCTTAGCAGGCACAGAGCAGAGGTCAGAAAGGAAATGCAAAAGTGTCTCTATGTACACAGCTCTAGCACTAACTCTTATCAAGTCAATAGTGCCTCCTTCTATCTCCAGGAACATAGGGTTTGTCATATTGGTTTCAGACATATGGGCATCCAAACCAGTTTTCTGTCTCCAGTTGTGATTGGTGCCAGTTGCATCAGGGAAGATGCAAGAAATCCTGAAGAAAGCAGTTATGGAATAACTTGCCCATAGGAGATGTTTCTTTCTAACCTGTGTGGTTAAGCCTTGAAGCATTAAGGCTTGCAACTATAAAAATTTGGAACCACTCCACAGGAAACCCTGGTATCATTGCAATTTCCCAATTTTGTTCAGTGTTGATTAACATTAGATGAATTCATTCACCTTGCTGCTTGGCAGCCCACTGAGCTGATGCTTCTAGGCCCCTAGTGCCCCTCCACTGCACCAGATGGGCTACCAAAGGCCCAGGCTTCCCAGGCTTCTGTGCTTTCCTGGGCCTTTGAATCTCACCTGTCCAACAGTTTGGTTGCTGAGGAGCCGAGGACCTAAAATCCTAGAAGATGTAGAGTAGGATTGATAATTCTTGTCAGGTTCGCAGCTTCTCACCAGTGAGTGGCAATGGCAATGGCAAAATTGAGCAGACTCCTACTGGATGCCATTCCATGGTAGGCAACTGACAGAAATCACATCCTTTTCAACCAGGTTTCTCAGGGTTCCTACTGTGGTGCAGCCTGCCAAGAGGAGTGCATTTTATTTTGGAAATGGCATATTTTACTGTTTTACAATGGAATGTTCTGGGAGTTCAGTTCTGCAAAAAATTTTGAGGTTTTTCTTGTCCTGATAACAGATGGGGAAAAAAATATCAAAATCACAAGTTTTTCCAGGATGGGAAAATCATTTCCTGACAAGCTCTGCTTGCATCTCTTTCAAACTACCCAAATAAAATATAATGTAACAGCAGATGTTCCCATTATCCTTATAAAGGACCAAGCCTTTTTTGAACCCTTTTAAATGTTTAGCCTCGCTTGTATCTTTTGGCAATGAGTTGTATCTTCTGGCTAATTATGCTTTATTTGAGCTGTCAGCCATCACACAGATCTGCTGATACATTACAATCTTAATCTGCAACAGTATGTTTTTCCTATTCAGTCCCAGAGTCCTCTTCCGGCTTCCTACTCCCCAGACTCCTTAGCCAAGTCTCACTTGAAGTGAGAACGTGTTATTTCATTCCTCTGAAAATACCACCACTGTACCAATGTACCACAGTTTTCCACTGCAGCATCCCTGGTACCCAGTTCAGTGCTGGGCAACTGACAAAAAATCACACTAATTTCAGCCTGGTTTCTCAGGGCTCTCACTGGTGCAGTCTGCCAAAACAGAGTACATTTTATTTTGGAAGTGCTGTATTTTGCTTTATCTCAATCTTTCTTATTCAAAATCTATTTTAGGTTCATAAACTGGTTTCACTTTAACACATTATAGGCCCCAACAAAAATTAGTTCACATGGGTCAGATTAGGGCCCATGAGTCCTCTTTCCCACCCATTTCTTGGGCTTTCATAGCTTTCCCAGAATACCCTAATGCTGACCTGCAACAGTAGCTGCAGCTAACCTAGGCCTTGGCCCTCTCAGGCAATGATCTCAATGGACCCCCATGATCACTCACCTCACCTTCTGCCCTGTCAACTTCTGCCCTTTTCATTAAAAAGCTAGGTGACTGTGGCATTGATGCCTACACAGTCAGATGGATTGCAAATTGGCTGAGAGGCTGCACTCAGAGAGTGGTGGTGGGTGGGTCATATTCGACCTGGAGGGATGTGAGCAGTGGAGTCCCCCAGGCTTGGTCCTTGGGCCCGCACTGTTTAATTTCTTTATTAGCAACTTGGATGAGGGGGTGAAAAGCACCCTGTTTAAATTCATAGACGACACCAAGATTTGGGGTCAGGTGGGCATGCTAGAAGGGAGGGACAGGATACAGCTGGACCTGGACAGGTTACAGGGGTGGGCAAATGAGAATAGGTTGGGATTCAATACTGACAAGTGCAGGGTGCTGCACTTGGGCAGTAAGAACCAGTAGTATACCTATAGGCCTTCTTGAGAGCACGGTGACAGAAAGAGATCTTGGAGTCATTATTGATTCCAAAATGAACATGGGCCGCCAATGCGAGGACATGGTCAGTAGGGCTAACTGCACCTTGTCGTACATCCACAGATGCATCTCAAGCAGGGCCAAGGAGGTGATCCTCCCCCTCTACGCGACACTGGTCAGGCCACAGTTGGAGTACTGCATCCAGTTCTGGGCGTTGCACTTCAGGAAGGATGTGGACAGCATGGAGAGGGTCCAGAGGAGGGCCACTCACATGATCCGGGGACAGCAGGGCAGACCCTACGAGGGGAGGCTACGGGACCTGAACCTGTTCAGCCTTCACAAGAGAAGGCTGAGAGGGGACCTGGTGGCTGTCTATAAATTTACAAGGGGGGACCAGTGGGGAATGGGAGAGACCTTGTTCCCCCGAGTGCCTCCCGGAGTAACAAGGAATAATGGCTATAAGTTGTTAGGGAGTAGGTTTAGACTAGACATTAGAAGGCACTACTTCACAGTCAGGGCAGCTAGGATCTAGAATGAACTTCCAAGGGAAGTGGTGCTGGCTTCTACCTTGGGGGTCTTTAAGAAGAGGTTTGACGATTACCTAGCTGGGGTCATTTGAGTCCAGTTTTCTCTCCTGCCCAGGGCAGGGTGTCAGACTAGAAGATCTGCAAGGTCCCTTCCAACCCTATATCTATGAATCTGTCTGCTTCCCCAAGTCCCTCCTACACCCTCCATTCTTGATTTGTAGTTTCCTAGCATTTTGAACATGATTTCCTCCGTATCTATGCTGCCCCTTGTGGAGGGACTATGCAGTGGATGAACGTACACTAGAAAATAGGCTCAGAAGATGAAACTCCAGGTATTTGGGACCTCCCACACTGTATGAGGCTTGATGCTCCCAAGTGGAAGGCTATTACATAAATGTACTTGCTGACCTCTCCTTTATTAATCCTTGGTTCTGCTTATACTGTTCTCTCCTTCACATAAAATTCTGGCAGGGATTTATATAGCCTACCTCCCTGTGGTTTTGT
Source organism: Alligator mississippiensis (assembly GCF_030867095.1). Taxonomy (NCBI): domain Eukaryota; kingdom Metazoa; phylum Chordata; order Crocodylia; family Alligatoridae; genus Alligator; species Alligator mississippiensis. The sequence goes on along the minus strand of NC_081827.1, from coordinate 91,093,940 downwards.
GTGGCACAGGAGAGGCGGCAGGTCAGCTGCAGGCTGTCCAGAATTCTGTTTAGTTTGAGGGAGCAGCTGCTGCATTTCAGGAAACAGGAGGGGGAAAAATTAGATGACAAATTGCCCACCAACTGGAGACTGTGCGGAAACTCCACTGGCAGTGCCAACCTTTGGTCTTTTCACAGAGGGCCAGTGTGTGCTGCCTGGTTTCTACCCTCCCTGAGGTTGGATGGTGAGAGCCAGCCTCTGTCTTCCTGGAAAGCTGCAAATGGAGGGTTAACCCTTTGCAATCCTAGCTGCCCAACCCACAAGTTGTTATTCCTTTTTAAGAGGGTATGGATTTAAGGCCCAACTCCACCACATCCAGCTAACGTTAAGGAAAGGAAACCATTTTTTGGAGAAATCTTCCTGGTTAATACAACAAACTCCGCCAAGGTCATTGATGCCATTATTGTTATATCTCAGTTCCCTGTGTCCTCTGGTTCCAGGTAACGGTCACCACAATTCACTGCCCCATCTGGAGAGCTAGATATCCTAGCCTTCCATGTCCAGCTCCTTGTCCCTCTGGACTTCAACTTGCTGTCTCGAGAATATCTCCTCGCCCACTCACTGAACATCCTACCCAAACCTCTGCCCCATGGCCTCCAAACCCTTGCCCAGAAGTTACTCAGACCATGACTTGAGGATCCTTTAGGCTGCATATCTCCAGATTCTGGCTTAAAATGACAAACATGGTTACAGATGGGATCTGCTGAGAGAATTCACCTGGGACATTGGGACTGGTGTTTCTGATAATGTCACAGATGCAATAGATCTAATTGTCACATCTCCCTGTGTCTGTGTGTTGGTGGCTTGTTTGTCTTTGACAGACTGCTATAGGGCTGTTCAACAGTACAGTCCAAATCCACCTCCTCCTGTTCACAGACAAGACTTCTAAGGAGCATACAGAGCGAATGCACAAGTACCGGGAAGCTGCAGAATTGTTCCGAGGGAAGGTGAGTACAAAAGAAGGGGAAGAGATACTATAAGGGTGGATTCCTCTGGGAGGGAGGAGCAGTAATTTTTTCCAGGGAAGGCAATCACATACCTGGGGAGAAGAGAGACCGGATAGGAGAAGAGGAGAGGTATCAGGGTAGTTAAGTGGATGTAGGAGACAGTTCATGAGAGGGAACAAATGTTTTCTTCCTCCTCTTGTTCATCACCTTGTAGGAAAGATGCTTGATACATTCTTTCTCTTTAAAATTACCCTGTAGATTCAAATGGATGCTGAGTTCTTTGCTTCTTGCCCTACATTGTTGCCTTGTGCTGTTTTAGAGACCACAAATAGCTGCTGTGTTTCACCCTAGCAATTGTTACATTCCACTGGTGTGAGGAATGACTTCTCTATATGCAGCATCTTAGAGACTGAAAAACATTATATACCAATGGACAGCATTATTACTACAATACAGATAGTTAACCCTTATCCTTCTCATTAGTCCCAAGGAAAAAGATTTCTTGTAATTGGCTGTGATGAGGGATTTGCAGGTGGGTCCATTGTAAGTGTTCAATTTAGGGGTCAGGGAGAGGTTTCAAGGGAGGAAATAGGACAGATGGGGATGCTATACAGAGATTTCCTCTGCATGGTTGGCCTACATTGGATTTGGAAGCCTGGACTCTCCACCAAGTTACCACCAGCTGGCGGGAAATCAAGTAGAAATTTATCAATGCCCCCCCTTCCCCCCCCCCCCCCAAAAAAAAACCAAACAAAAAACCCAACCAGAAAGAAAACAAGTTTATGGAAAACATTTCTGCTTCAGCAGACATTTATCAATGTGACTGTTTCTTTGGAAATTTCCAAAACAGCTCTAGTAAATCACTGAATGCTGGGTGTGGTAGGTGATCTCACCAGTACCTTTTAAAGAGACTGTTTTTTTTTTCCCCTCTCTTTTTATATACATATCTCCAAACATACCCCCTTCCTGGACTCCACTGGAACTCTCCTCTAACTCAGTGCCTTTTTGTTTATCATCATTTGTTTATGGCACCTCATCCAGTTTTCCACTCACGTGAGCTGCTTAGACCCAAACTAGTGAGGATTAACCTTCCAAATAAAATTTCACAAGACACTGCAATCTACTGAAGTCCAAACAGTTTATTAATTATAAAGCAAACCAAATCTTGATGTTTTTTAGTTATTTGATACTCAGTCAAGATTCCTATCAAATCAAAGTCAATGATAATTTGTCTAAGTAAAAAGAAGGCTGAAGTATTTGAGACTGGACTTATTGTATTATGCAAAATCACAAACATCTCCAGTGTTATACATATCTGGAGGACTGTACGACAAATACAGGCTGGCTGGCATCTTCTGGTTTGAGGCATCCCATGGAGAGAGTTTGATGTGTCTCCTAACTAATAGAGGCTGAGGCAGTATCTGGAAGTAATTTTATTCTCTCAATTCTTTCTCTCTCTCTTTATATATATATAATATGTGTGTGTGTGTGTGTGTGTGTGTGTGAATCTTCATTTGCATTAGAATATATAGAATATAAAATATTCTAATGCAAATGAAGAGACTTGGATGACATACTGGAAGCACATGAGAGTTTTGGAATGTTACCGTCAGTGATGTCTTCAGAAAATCATTCATATCAATTGAAAAGATGGAAGAACAAATGCAGCTCAGCTAAACACCACCAACATTGAAGCCATGTTAATATGGCACCATTGGACAGGACATGTCATAAGGATGCCTTACTACTGGCTTCCAAAGCAGGTCCTACATTCCCAACTTACCATTGGCCACTGCTCCACTAGAGATGGTAAAAAAAAAGAGATTCAAGGACACCTTGAAGGCCAATCTAAAGTAATGCAGTATTAATATCAATACCTTGAAGGCTCAAGCACTGAATCATCCCCAATAGTGCTGTGATGCACAATAAGGCATTGATTATTTCAAACACTCACCTCACCCTGGAGGTAAATAGACAAGAAGAGACAAAGGAAAAGAGCTGTGACCCAGCAACACCTGCATCCAGTCTTCTTCCTGGAACTTCATTTGACCCCAGCAGACTTGCTGGCTATGGCAGGGGGGCTGTACTCGATGATCTCATGAGGTCCCTTCCAGCCCCTAATGGCTATGAAATCTATGAAATCCATTAAACTATTTGCCAAATCTGCAGTTGAACATGCAGATTTCAGATTGGTCTCCTTAGTTATCTGTGGACTCACCAGTGACTTCCCTGTTTACTGGAAGACTGCCATCCTTGTAAGAAGGGATACAACTGACAATGATCTATATGGAGAAATACAGTGTGTGTATGTGTGTGTGTGTATGTATATCTATCTATATATATATTGTGTGTAGGTGCATGTGTGTATGTGTGTGTAATGTATGTATACATTTCTCTTCATTAGAATCTGTGGGTTGTAAAATGTTGGTTGGGGAAGCCTGAAGTTCAACTAGTAAGAAGTAAGTAGGATTTGACAGAAAAAGAGACAAGTGCTACTTTAAAAAAAGCTGGAAAAACACTTTTGAGTAAGTGACAGGTTAGGTGAGAATCAAAATATATGTTTGCTATGCGCTGCAGGAGTGATTCTGTCATACATCATAAAGGGTACTTTAACAGTCGAGCCCATAACAGTTCAGAAAGGCGCTGCCAAAATTCCAAGCATTCTGCAGGAAAGAAAGTGTCAGATGTTACATTATTAAACCAATCCAGAATAAATGTCTTGGAAGCAGAGTAGGGGTTTTTTTTCTTTCAATTTTAGCTGAACACAATATGCCAAGTACAGTTGGAAAACATATGGCAAAAGTCCTGAAGAAGTACTGTGTGGCTGCACAAAAAGATGAGCCGTGAAACAACAACTTTCACAGCAAGGGATGTACCTGGATCATACTAACAAAATGATATAACAAGTGCTGGCTGCAGCGTTCCTTTTCATATGTACATTAATCAAAGTACTGACACTAGGCATGAGAAATTGCTTGTTATCTTTGGAGAAGCCTTGTGTTAAAATAAGGCTGCCAAGTGCTTCATTTCATGGCCTTGTGTGTCAGGGATGATAGAGCATGCCTCACTAGTTAGTGGAAATGCATAACATGCCCATTCAGAGACCTTATAGCTTTCTCATCATCAGACACTTAGCTCCATGATGGGACAATGAAACTCTATCTTACTTATGGCTAAAAGAAGCAAATCCAAATATTGTGAATATGGGCAACCTTTGTACCTTGCCAGAGATCTGTAGCCAAACTGTCACCACCTCTTAAGGAACTAATGACTAGTCTTATGTTATTTTTAATGATCAGTTGTCACAAGCTGAATTAAATTCCCACCTTTGCTAATGGGACTGGCACTGATGCCAACCTGCCTTTCCTACTTTCTTTCCATAAGAAGAAGTACGAAAGTGGAGTTGATTTTTACTATTTCAGTAATAGTAACTAATATCCAACTAATTGCCATGTTCTTCAGTTAAATTGGATGCACTTTGTCTCATACCAGGCCTCTGACTAAAGATATCCAGCTGGTGACATTGCATGCTGATATTTATAAGATTCTTCACTTATGTGCTGAAAAACTGCAACAAGTTTCTAGAGCATAATGGTCTTTCTGTTTTGGATCATTCTAGCAACCTATTCCAACATGGATATCAGAGTTAGATATAACATGAAGGAACAATTGAGAAAGAATATAGACAACCATTTAGGACTTCTGTTAAGTATTTTTCAGGTGATGTAGCAATGCTACACCTTGCTGCCTACTGTCAATATGCTGAAAAGGTTTCTCCTTGAGCATCACATGTGGATGAATGCAGGATTTGTTTCAGATCCAGCCTCTAAATATGATCAGTCAGGAATCCTGATCAGAGATCTGGTTTGGCTTTTTGCCTTGGTGCTTATAATTCTGAAAAGGACTGTGGCTAGTTGTGTGAATTACTGATGGATGAATTTGAAAGCACTGGTTACATTTAGAGGATCAGCAAGTAGACCACATTGCTACATGTCAAAACAGCAGAGTGAGTTCTGAAATAGGGATATTCATCTGAATAACTGCCTCATTTCAAAAGATTACTCACGGTTGTAATTTCCTTCCCCCATTCAAATGCTGAGCCTGAAAAGACTTTCAGTATGTCAGGGCTGTGAAAACTCGCTTCACCAATCCCATAAGGATGGAGGCCCAGCTACCCTGGGAGCCCAAATACCCTTAGAACCTGGACTACAGAAAAGGCTTTCATGGTGCAGGTTCCTGGCACTGTAGGAGGGAACCTGAAACTCCTGAGAATGCCAGTTCCTGGTGAGGATCTAGGACTTCTAGGCTCCCAAGCTCGGTGGATCAGGGACCATGGCAGCCCTGGACTAGAAGTCCCAGTTCAGAGCCTGAGTTGTCTGAGTTGCTAGAGCTGCACCCTCCATGGAGGAGAGCTAGGAAATTCCAGCTCACTGTGGGTTCCTTGGGCTTCCAGGTTCCCTGTACCATGATAAGGAAACATTCAGGCTGTTCCTGTCTCTGAGAGCTCCTGAGGTTTTCTGAGCAGTCTAGAGAATTCTTCAGAATTAGAGCAACTCCAGGAATCCTTAGAAATTGTAGCAATCAGCCACTCTGTTTTAGGTTTAAAAAAATGAAAAAAAAAAATTTTCTGAAGGAATTTAAAAAAATATATATTTTCCAAAGGAAGTTTCAAAATTTTACTCATTTTTGTTCCAAGGTGGAATAAAAACTTTCTTGAAATGTTGGAATTACCTGTTGAAGGGAAAATGTTGAGTTTTGACAAACCCTCTTCTACGGAAACACTTCATCAAATTGCAACATGATGTTATTTGAATCACACAGTCAGCAAACCTTTTTTATAATTTAGAAGTGCAATGCAGTCATGGTGCTGCATTTAAAGACATGGGTTTTAGATCTTTTGACCACTTGTCATTTATGTTGAAGGCATGTTTCAGACACTGGCATGTTGGAAGGTTGAGAGAGATTTGGGGAATGGAGACATAGCAGTATGTTACCTATACACTATAGTTTAACAATACAGTATCAATTTTAGATTTATAATTGAATATACAAGGCCAAATTCTTAGCTGATGTAAACTGTCATAGCTCCACTGACTTCTCAGCCTGTCCTGGAGGAGTCATTCCATTTTGTATAGCCATTCACTGAACCAGGAAGGGAGGCTGCTCCTAAATCCTGGTGGTTAGGTTACTTACCTGGATGTAGGAAACCAGGTTCATAGACCTGAGACATTGCTTAGAGACAACAACTTGAACCCAGGTCTCCCACAGCCTATGTGGGAGGCTACCAGGCTACTCTGTACTCTCCCATTGTTGACCTGGGAGAGCTTCCCAACAAAATTTTAATTTATTCTATTTTTCTTGAAAAGTGTTGATTAGATTAATAGAGAGTTTCTGATTTTAAAAAATACATTTTGTTAAAAAAATTCCCAGCCAGCCCTGAAATTATGAATAGAGAACAGCTGTACATTAGCTACAAGTTTGTTCGGGTTATCGGGTCTCAAAGTCTGAGCACTGCTATCAGTTCCCTCCATACTACTCGACTCCATAGGCTCTCAAACAATAACACTCAGTAATTTGCACAGTCCTTAACGAGAAGACTGGGGAGTATCCAGGCTATGATGCATATTAGCCCTTACATCTAATTACTTGTGGAATACATTTCATGCCACATCCTGGTACTCATTGGGAACTTGATATTCTAAAACACACTGGAGTCATGTTGTCTAGACACTCTGACAACATAGCCCTCTAAAATTCTCTGGGAGAGTTCCTTTTGACTGGTCGAGTGAAACAGCCAATACATGGTGTCTTATACTTCTTAGCATGTCATGCGTATGAGGGACAGGAACTTCGGCTGTACCTCAGCTTCCTCAGTTTGATTCAAAAGTGATAACTTTCTTATCATCAAATTCATCCAGGGCAGAAGTTGGGGACTTGCTGACCTCAGGCTTTCTAGCTGATGTCTCACTTATAGCTGGCTTATTAATTTATCTTAAAGTCTTGTGCATAGGAAGAAAACAATCACAAAGAAAAAAAATACCAGCTTCACTGCTTGAATGCTTCAACCTTAAACCCTCCATTTTTGGTGCTAAAATATTCATTTATTACTATTCTTTTGGGCAATTTTAAATAAAAAACTGGAATTTTGATGAAAAAATAACCTAAAATATTATTGACTTTCTTCAGTCACTTTGACCAGCTATAAAGCTGCTATAGGGTGGGCAATGAAATTCACACACCCAGTCAAAGTGTACTGCCATCCTCTACTGATGAACCACCCTGTGGCTGCTCTTTTCCACAGCTGGGCAGCCAAAGACCAGCCTCCACTTCAATCACTCATGCCCCTCTTTTTAACAATAGTACACTGCTGTACTTTGCTTCTTGACTGATTAGTGCTCCTTGTGCACCCCTGGCTTTCTGACTTGCTTCCTCATTCTGCTTCTCCTAATCCTGATTCCAGCTCTGCAGTCCTATTCCTGGTTCCTTGGTTTTTCAACTCCTGACATTGGCTTCTTAGCTCTGGATTCTGATCCCAGTTTCTGGATCCTGCCACTGCCATCCAGGTGATCCACTCCGACTGCCCACACCTTGGTCCCTACACTGTTGTTATGTGTGGGACAGGGTCATGGTTTGGGGATGTCATGGGCTTACCATTTGTGAGGACCCTTATTTATTTGGCAGTGGTCTATATGCAGACCTCCTATTCCCTAGACTGGATCCCTGGACAAAATGTGCATCCAGGTCTGAAATGCATCCAGGATCAATATACTGTGCTTTTGGATTTGAATTAGCAAGGTAGCCTCTTAAAACAGCTTGCCATGGCATGAATAAAGAGACTAATCTGGAGTCAACAGAAAAGTGAGAAGTAGCTGAGAGAACTAGATCCAAGGGATGAACTTTGAGCATCAAAGTGGCATAAAGAGCATCTCAATGACTTTTGTATTCTAATGGTCTATTATTAAAAAGAGGGGCATGTCTGATTGAAGTGGAGGCTGGTTTTTGGCTGCATATAGACCGCTGTCAAATAACTAAGGGTCCTCACAAATGGTAAGTTCATGACATCCCCAAACCATGACCCTGTACCCCACATAACAACAGTGTAGGGACCAAAGTGTGGGCAGACATGGTAAATCACTTGGATGGCAGTAGCAGGGTCCAGAAACTGGGATCAGAGTCCAGAGCTAAGAAGCCAACGTCAGGAGTTGAAAAACCAAGGAACCAGGAATAGGACTGCAGAGCTGGAATCAGGGTTAGGAAAAGTAGAATGAGGAAGCAAGCCATAAAACCAGGGGTGCACAAGGAGCATTAATTAGGCAAGAAGCAAAGTACAGCAATCTTTGCCCAGGCAGCTTGCTTCTGTCTGCTGTGCTCTTATAAAACCCTGTATAGGTGGGGACCTCTTCCTGTAGCTCAGATTTTGTCCCTGACTACCCAGGTGGGCCCTGAGACTGACTCATTCCCAGCTGAGCCCAGGCTCTTTACAAAGGGATTCTCTGGATAGGACTGAAGTGGGACTGTGGAGATACTTATCACCCTGTAGCCCAAGCCTACTCTGGAGAAGGCCCCAACAATTTTTCTTTCCTTTAAGTGATGATCTTTCAGGCACAATTCATTTCTGGAAGAGAACAGGCCTCTGGTGAGTGTGTGGAGTGGTCCGTAAGACTGCTGTTACACTCCCCTGGTTCCAGAACCTTTTTGCTGCCTGTATGCCTTTCAACATTTCTCCAAAGAGAGGACTGTCCTTTCCTCTGCATGTCTGATGAATCATGCTCAGGATCTGGATAGAATCCCAGACCTTAAGAAAGCATAGTGTCAACAACATTGGTGTCAATTAATAGTTTTGTACAACTGTTTGCTGCGAGGGGGTTATATGCCTTGTGTGTCCCACTACCTCTTCCTACTCATGCAAATGCCACCTCATGTCTAGTTATAGCTGCTGACCTAAAGACTGGTAAGTCCCTAATATCTACTGTCCTCTTGGGCACCTCTGTCTCTGTTGCTTTGTTATACTCTTGCACTTACATCTCACTTTCCTTTCACAGTCCTTGTTCATAAAGGTGCCTTCTTTCTATTGTACTTCTAGGGGCTGAGTGCTACCAGTACTATCCTGCCTTTGACCCGTAGACCAAGGCCCTGTAAGAGAATGCAGCTGCTTTTCCAGTTGCCGTAGAAGCAGCAGAAAACTTGCCTCCTTGTCCTGTAGTGGGATCAGACTAGCTAACACCTCCCTGCCAGATTCCATTATATGGTAATATAAGTCTAGATGGAACAAAATAGTGGAAATGCATTTCAGTAAGACGGCCCACATTGGTTGAGGATGTTTTTGATTTAATACTGTACTGTAGTTCTTTTCAGGTCTAGCATCTATATAATGCACTACAGCTGTATCATTGTAAATCTTTGCATGATGCCATGTTTATGCAATGAGTTTTTTTCTCTCTCTGTATTTTGCTCTCCATCTTTCTCTTCACTCTGTTGCAGATTCTGTTTGTTTTGGTGGACAGCAATGTGAAGGGCAACGACCGTGTGATGTCATTCTTCAAACTGAAGAAGTCCCAGCTGCCAGCTCTCGCTATATTCCACACCCCAGATGAAGAGCAGGATGTGCTACCACTGGGTGACGTCTCTGTGGAGCATGTGCAGGACTTCTGCAATGCCTTTTTGCAGAGAAAGACTAAGGTAAGAGAGGGCTGTCCCCTGTGGTTGAGTTGTATTGTTCACATAGCTCCTGAGCAGGAAAATATCAGATGTCTGTAACTCCCTTCCATTTCTAAATATTATAATAAAGAAAATAGATTTTCAGGTGTAGCAAAACTGGTTGGGTTTGGAGATCCTCTGTCCACTGGCATGTGGAGAGATGGACTTCAAGGGTGATTGACACTTACTAAATGCAGTTAACACATGAGAAAATGCACATTTAAGCAGCTTAGTATGCGTTAAGTACCATCATGGCATTGCAAAGTTGCTCCCTTTTAGGCATGGATTATCTAATATACTAATTTTAGTACATCACAGTATGCCAAAAATTTGCAACTGTTGTAAGTAAATTATTGTGTCAGGCTGTGGCCTTGAACCTGGAGCTCTGGTCTGACTGGCAGAGTAGCCCATCCCAGTCTGCCATCTCCCCAACAGAACATTGGTTGGACACAGATGGCCAGAACTCTGTCTGGGCCACGCACCCACTCCCTGCCACAGGACTGGGCAGCCTAGGTCAGCTGACCCATTACCCCTCCCAATATAAACCCCTGACCTGAAAGAGGAAATGACTGGGCAGCAAAGTTCAGTTTTGTATTGAGGCTACTGCACTTCTGGCTTATGCTCCTACTGGCTTCCTGACAAACTCTCTGAGTACCCAGCCTGACTTGTCCCTGGACCCCTGAGTTTTGCCTGACTCTTTGGATATCTGACCTGATTCTGGTTTTCTAGATACCTGACCTGGCCAGCATCCTTACCCTGTGCTCTTCCTGAATCTCTGGATCTCTGACTCAGCTCCTCAGACAGATCTCCTGGTTTCTGGCTTCCCTATACTCAGAGTCAGTACACTGGTTGCCTACAACCTGGCATGACAGTGTGACTACAACCGGAGACTCCAAACTTACCTGAGATAACTTCTAGGGAGGAGCAAGGAACCTAATCTCTATGTTTATCAAGTCCTGGGCATCTATTATGTTTATAATACTCAAGTTACTGTCTTGTATGTGAACTTGTATGCTAGATAGCCCCATGATGTGCATCACAGTCCACCAGACTTTCTGGCCTAGTGAATAGAGCCAGTTGTAGAGCTGGAGGCTGCAGGGGTAAGGGTTAGTAGTCACGAATCAGGAGCCAAAATGCCAAGCTAAGGTCAGGAGTTCAGAATCAGAAAGTCCAAGCTAGGATCAGAAAACAGGTCTGCAGGTAGAATTCAGAGGCCAAAATCCAGGAGCAAGTCAAAGGCAAGGTCAGGAGTCAGAAAAGCTGAGATGTTGCTAGAACAGCAGCTGCTCAAAGACTGGAGACCAGTGTGTTGTGCACAAGGCTCAGGTGCTAGAGAAGTTGCTGAAATGCAGCTCTAGAACCAATCAGAGGGAAGGGGTTGAGGATTAGCAGGCCTTGATTAGTGCTAACTGGGTCAGTGCACTTAATAGGGGCTGCAGAGCAGGAGCTTGACTGAGCCTTACAGAGCTGAGCCAGACTGCAGTGCAGGAGCCTTACAATATGTGAAAGTTACTCAGAGCCAGTGAAAGTTAGAGGGAACTGAAATGTGATGGGGACAGTTCAGTAGCCCAGGCTGCTTAAACAGGACATTAAATCTCTTTTCCTCTTAATCCCCATGCTAATACACAGTGGCATCAACATGGCTTTCTTGGTTTTAATGTGTTTTAGAAAGAAGATCCTGGACTAGAGGAGGATGCTGTTAAGGTGGAGCTCTGACTTCCCTCTCGGCTACTGGATATGTCATTGTGCCTGTGTCCAAAACCACCTGTGCTTGGTCTAGAAAGGATCTAGTGTGCACTAGCAGCTCTGGAGCCCATGGGACAATGGGAAAATGAAGCCAAGTCAACCAGGATCAATCCCTCTCTGTTCCATATAGCATACATGCTTTCTGTTCTCTTGAGGTCCCTCTCTTTCCTCCTCACTTGTCAGCTCCAGCCCCCTCATTCCAGTATTCCAAGAGCCATAGCACGGTACTGTCTCTATCCTTCTCGGTTTTCCCTGTTTGCTAGCACAGATGACATGGGTGGTATTAAAACATGGTGTCAAGAACATGGCTTGCAGTTTACAGAGACAGGCTGGTCTGTTTCCTTGATACTGCAATGTCTTTATAGTTGACTCCCTTTTCTCTAACTGTTGCCATGCTGGCTCTTATAAGCTTCTCCTGGTCTGAGAGCTGATCTATTGCTTGAGGTCACCTGACCTTTTCCATTACATTTTACTAAATAAAGCAGAAAGTGAATAACCTGAGTTTTTGTACAAACTTCCTGTGTTTCTCCCCTACCCTTGAATTCAGTAAGCCTAAATATCGCTAAGAAAAGTCCCGGATCTTCTAACTGAATGTAAATAACTTTGTAAGATTAGTTATTGGGTAACCATTAGTATCACCCTACATTTTGGGTGACTTAGGTTTGACTTGGATATCTGCATGGTTTAATGAGACAGAGAAGTTGTGTGAAGACCTAGGACCAAATAGAACTAGATATAGTAACGGTGGGATTAGTGTATATTGGCATTGCTGTAGGGGACTGCAGACCTGGGATATCAAGAAGTGTTGTAGGTTTGTATTACAGTGTATGGTGAAAACCACAGTGTGTAGTGGAAAGATATGTTGCAGTGGGATGGTTGTCTCAGGACTGGAATAGTAAGAAGTGCTATGGAGCAGGATTCAAAGGATGGGCTGAAGTCCCAAGGCAGGAACAGGAAGGGGTGATGCAGGTGAGATATGCTATCCATCTCACTGCTTTGCTCCATCACATGTATGCAGCAAGCTTGTATCACATTTGGCACAGCAGCTTTGATTTACAGACTGCTGCTCCCATCAGACAGTGACTGCATTGTCTCTCAGGGAGAGACTTGGCTTGGCAGAGAGGTGTCTAAGTGCTTCAGAGCTGAGAAACCACAGTTTCTTCTCAGAGACTGGCCCAAAGCAAAGAGCTGGGAGTGGAAAGCAGGATGTGATCTCCCTGGTGAGTAAAACAAAACTTAGCTGCCCACCCCAGAGATAAAAGCCAGCATTGGTAGAAGCAGTGTGAAAATAGCATCATGAAGGAGGGCAGACTAACTCACTAGAATGAGGTTCATAGTAACAAGGTCTTCTTTGTAAGTGTAGTGTCACTTCTAAACCGGTGGATCTCAACCTTTTTGGACTTGAGGCACCCTTCATTGGACTTGAGACCTCTCTCCATAACTTTTGAAAATTCAGTGGCACCCAGTTAAAAAAAACAAACCACCATATATGTTATAGTACTTATCCTCTTGCAGAAGGGCTGGGCAGCAAGGGTGGAGGATTACTCGGGTAGGGACAAGCCTGAGTCTGCAGTTATTTGCTTAGTTTATCTGCTTATCTTCTTATGCCTCACTTACCTTCTCATGCCTTGTGGAAACTTTCAAAGGAATTGGCAGCACCCCAAGGTGTCCCAGCACCTTGGTTGAGAATCACTGTTCTAAACATTAGTTCCTGCCTCCCTTAGGGAGATGAAGCTGGTCTGTCTCTATTGTATTCCTGTGGGTATCCTCAAAGCAACTGAACTTGCTTCATCTCAGTGCTCTAGTGTCCCATTTTCTTTGCTTGCCTGAGACAATACACCAGGGGTGGCCAGAGTTAAGCGGCCCAAAGAGGAGGTGACTACCCCACAGCCTGAATACTATTATGCATAGTGCCAGCAATTGACACAGCTGGAATACTGTACTTTGGGACATGGGCAGCTTCCACCATTAATCTATTTGTGGGGGCTTCCCCTGATACTCCTGCATCTGATTTATATGGTTTACTTATGTGCCATTGCACACCTTTTCCCCAAAAAACTTAGCCTTCCAAAATTGGGGTGCAGGCCTTAAGTGGGGAAACCCAGAATAGAAGCATTCTGCTCTACCTGAAATTTAAAACCAACTAATGCACCATAATTATGGTGCATTAAGTTTAGTACCTGTAATGACAGGTACTAACTTAATGTGCCGTAATCGGCACTACTACACATTAGCAGAGATGAATGCTTTATTAGTGATGCTAATGCTCATCAGACTAAATCTATTGCATATTAAGTGCTGTGCTAATGCATAGTAGAATTAGTCTTCTGCACATTAAGTGTCTTGTGTAGATGCGCCCAATAAGAAGGAGAGAGGGAACAGATTTTTTCAGTATTTCTCCTTCCATTTCCCTAATTCTTCATTTCATGTGCAAAGATGTTTTCTTGCATAGAGAATGCCCCAGAAATATAACGTACATCCCGTTTTTAAAAGGCAGCATGAAGAAAAAAGGATCCTACCTTGTACTACAGTTAAGTAACTAAGTAGTAGCAGCTAGAAGCTGAGCCTGCTACTGAGCTGTTGTTATCTGGATGGTGGGGAGGGGGCTCTCCACAGGTCTGGAAATTTGACAGCTGGGGAGCAGTGGTAGCAGTAATAGCTATGGTACTCTCAAAGCCATGCCATTTAATGCTGCCACTACTCCTCTGCTGCCAAATTTCCAGACCCCTGGGGATCCATATGTCTTGCATAAATGCACCCAATTTCCACCAGCTGATTCTGGGGGGGAAAGGCGTGTGTGTTATGTAAGAAAATACAATACATAAGTATTTCCAGCCTAAGTTCTGATTCTGCACACTGTTGCATGGGGAGGGAAGTTGTTGACTTCCTATGGGCTTTACATTGATGCAAAGTTCTGCACAGTGCAGGACTAGAACATGAGGTGTGACATTCACATGACAATTTTACCCATGCATTTATGTCAGTTCAGGGTTTGAACGCAAACTAGTATACTTGTATCCATACATGTCCTTGTGTGGACAGAATAAAGGTGCCTTAGAGTGGTATAGCTTTTTCTCTTTCCAATACAGGAATAGCTGATATCAATATAGAACATCTTTATACCAAGTTAGTTTTATGGGTGGCGTATGGCTTGGAGTATACCAATACAGATGAAGCAGTACAACTTCCAGTATGCAAGACCTTTGTTTGTACAAGGCTTAATCTTTATATGTACTTTAAGTGTCATGTACACCTGTGGTCTTATGAAAATAATAAATAGGGAAACAGCCCACTTAGCATACTGTGTAGGTGCTGGGAACAGCCAGATCAACACCTTGCTCTTTGTGCAGAGTAGCTGTATTGCCTTGCCTTTCAAAATTCAATATGATCATTCTACAGTCCCATGTGCCAGCACTGAGAAAAACAAAACAGGAAGTGAGAAGAAGCTGTGGTTTTGCAAACATGTTTGAGAGCAAAAGCAGCCTCCCCAGTGGCTGTCCCATCAGTGCACACAGCTAATTTTAGGGCCAATTTTTAAAGAGCCTTATTGTGTATGCTGGCAAGCTTAATTCCCTCTGTGTCTTCTGGAGCATTAAATCCAAATCAACAAACCCTTGAACCACAATGTGGTCAGGAAAACATCCTCCTCCACCCCCACTTTGCCGCAGCCCAATATTGTTACAATATAGAAAGCCACACCATGCTGGCCCCAACAGACCCTGGAGCAGGGATGACAGCAATGGTGGAGAAAGGGAGCTGGGCTGAAACTTTCCCTCAAAAGTCTCCAGAATTGAGCTAGGAGCCTAGCTGCTACAATTGCTAGACATTACCAATGTGAATGGGAGAGGGACAGATTTGCTTCTTGGAGATAAAAGACAATAGAACTGGGTAAATTTTGTTGGCAAATAAGTTATTCTGGCTCTCACCTTCTGGCTGTCACCATAACTTTAACATTCACACAGTAGATCTGTTTCTCCTTTCTATGCCCAGGTTAGAATACCTCGCAATCTACTGGGCCAACCTGCCTCACAATTTCGGATGGGCCTTGGCAGCAGGTCAAACATTTGCTTGTGGAGCTGGGAAGGAGGATTAGGAACTCTCTCTCCCTTGTGTTCTCATTGTACTGCTCCTTTTGCCTATTCTGCGCATTTTCTAAGTTATCCATGGCTACCCTGTTAGTGACCCGCAGCTTTTCCCTCAGGGAGGTCGCATAACAAGAGGCCTCCACCCTCCCTCACTACAAATAAGAGAGGAGGAACTAGCAGGTCCCATCGCCTAGGGTCCTCTTGGGTGCAGTGGCAAGACATATTCTTAAGGTTCCCATTAATACGTTCCACCAGCCTATTGGTTTGAGGGTGGTAGACAGAAGTCCACAAAAGCCTAATCCTGAGGACTTGACAGACACCTTTGAGGACATGGGACATTAAGTTAGTCTCCTGATCCATAACTATCTCCCAGGGAATCCCTACTCTGGATTTAATCAGTTCCTCTGCTACCCTCTTGCCCATAACAGTCCGTAGAGGTGTGGCCTCTGGATACCAAGAGGCATAGTTAATCATCACCAATACAGACTGGTGACCTCTTGAGCTTTTAGGCAGAGGACCCACCCCATCTAATGCAATACAAGAGAATGGGTCAGTGATAATCAGCAATACCTGCAACGGTACCTTAGGGAGTTTTCTTTGACTCACCCTCTGACACTTGGGACTTGCTGCACAAAACTGCACTACTTCCTCATATAAATGGGGCCAGAAAAATTGGCAGGAAAGACTTTTGGCAGGGCACCATCAAAAACTGGCAGGGAACCGTCTTTTCCTTCCTGAGATGACCTCTGAGGGGATTTGCATGGGCCAAGTGCAGCAAAAAGGTCCTCAATGCCTGTGGCACCATTACTTGGGCTATCTTTCCCTTCTCCCCATCCCTTCTTAATGCGTTATAACAGCCTGTTCCTAACCTCACACTGGGGTAGCTGTTCACATAACTCAGGATGGATTACCTACTGCTCTCTCTGTGCTATATTGGTTTCCCATATGGCCTGGAAGGCCGGTTCTCTTCTCTGCGCCTCCCTAAATTGAGTTCCACTAGCGAATCCCTCCATATTGAAGGGTGTATTTTCTTCCTCATTGGTCAGCTCTTCCTCTTCTTCTTCAATCAGACACATCTGGAGGCTGTCCTTGGCCCTGATGGCATCCAGAATATCATAAATCTTGAGCTAATCCCGGCCCAGCACCATTGGGTATGGCAGGTCTGGCTCCACTCCCATAGGCATCTCTCTGGTGACCCCATGTGCTGTCACTTGGATTCTTCATCTGGCATAAATAGAGGCGCATCCATAAATGCAGATCATCTTTATGGGAGTGGGAGTAGACATCCATTATGTGGTACAAGATCTGCTCCTACTAGAGTCTGTGACCACCCTGTGTCAACAATGGTCCACACCGGTCTCCTGGCCATATCCACCATCACATTTGTTTTTCTCGTATGTCATCAACTGAGGTCTTCCCCAGGCTGCAGTCCATCATTTCAATCTGGGGGCCCTCCCGTGGGACGGGTCAGCTCCCCTTAGGTCAGCTCCCCTTCAGCCAGGCTGCACATTAAGCATGTCCATCTACTCAGATTCAGATCACTGAGTTCTCTTCTGAAGGCAGGCACTTAATTGACATCACCATCATGATAATGGTGCCCACCTCTTGTATACAAGCCTAGTGGGTCAAGTACTCATCCAGGAAGTGGTAGAGCCAGAAGTGGGACACCTTAGTCAGAATGAACTGAAACCCACATCTCTCACTTTGCCAGAAGGAGGCCTAACAACCCAGCTATTGTATAGTTGAAATTGGGCCACTGAGCAGAAAGAAAAGTAAGGGGAAGGAGGAGTCCTAGGTTCCACTTTTGGGAATGTTTATACATTTAAAACTAGCCAGTCATTGGGTAAAAATTGGAAAGAATCCTGAGAGCAGAGATTGGGATCCAGGTCTCAAATCCTCCATCTGGGTCCTCTATCACTAAGCTAGTGTCAGGTTCCTTCTTGCTGTAAGCCATAAGACAGGCTGAGAGCAGCAAGAGTCCAAATCTGCAAGCCTAAAGTTCTGTGGAAAGCACCAAAGTGCATCAGAAGCAGATAGTCAAGAACATCCTGGAGTGGGGAGAATCGGTAGAACCTGCTGTAATGGATAAGAAAAACACATAGTACAGTACAACCAAAACCTGGTACATGCCTGGAAACATATGTAGCAATGTTGTAATTAAGTTCATTAATTAGCAAATTGTCAGGTGCATGACACCAAACATGATTGATCATCTGAAAGCAATGATGTGTGTTTGACGTAAGCGCTTCTGATGTAAAAAAATTGTCAAATAGAAATGTACTTTAGATCTCTATTTGTTTAACCATGCACTATCCCTGATGTTGGCCAGTCTTATCACTTGGCTGATGGTATGAATAAAGGCTACACTAAGTTTATCCTTACTGAATAGTGGCTGTGTACTTATTTGGATGTGTTGTAGTAGAACCTAACAGGTTCTTGGAGGCAGCAGTGCTTGCTTGCTCTCTTTCTGATCCTTGCTGGCTAAACAGTAGCCCACCTTCAGTAAGAGGGACAGAGAATATAGGGTACTCTCCTCTGAGATGTGGATTTGAGGCCCTTCAGTTTGTAGACAGCCTACAACCCAGGCCTCCCACCCTGCAGCATGCATACTACAAGTGCCATGGGTAGCCTCTGTGTGTGGCATGCAGCAGGGGGACAGACAGCACAGTGACAGATAGGGCAGGAAGCAGAAAACAGCGTCAGATTGGGAGAGAGCACAGGCCAGAGAGCAGAAAGCAGAGCAGCGGATCAGGTAGGGAAGGGAGATCTGACTGGCACTCAGGGAAGGTGAGAGGCTAATTTGTGGTATGCCTGCCAAAAGTGTTGGCCCCACTGTTCTAACCACAGCTTTGCAGTGGTGTCAAAGATATGGCCCGCAGAGCTGTTTCACCCATCCCATGGAGCTTTTGAAGAGTCTGGGAACTCGGGGGCCGAGTAGATGGAGGCAGAGCCTGCCACTGAATTCCTGGATATGGAGCCTCACTGGGGATGCATGTCAGTCGTGGTGGGGGGAACGATAACTGTGTAAATCCCATGCTTCTACTTGCCCCAGCACTACTGTTTGCCTTACTGCCATTGCTGCCCCTTGCCCCACTACTGCTGGGTCCTAATCCAGCTTGTGTGGAGCCCTGTGGTCCAGAACTGGCCCAGAAGGCTGGTCAAATTTGACACCCCTGCACTAGGCAATTAAACAAAACATAGTATCTCTTTCTTGTGTGGTGGCTGTGAAAGTGAGTGAAAGTGCCTGTGATTGTAAATTAGATGCTGAACTAAATGCTGTCAGTGTGTATTAGGTGTTATCTGAGCCCATCTATTGGATTGGATCTATTGCTGGCCCACCTCCATTCGGGATGGCAATGAAGCATAGGTGGAATTAGGCACTTATGTACTCAGAATGGGGCACTTCTATACATGCATAGAAGCCTAAGCATATGCACCTTAGTAGTCCAAAATGTGGGTGCCAAATGAATTCAGGCAGCCAAGAGGTTTTGCAGTTGATGGAGCAGAGGGGCATTCTTGATTGCTTTTTGTGACATAGGTGCCTAAATTCAGCCTGAGTCCATTTATATGCACAGTTTACCAAGGTCGATCTGGCCCATTGTGCATAAGTCATTTATAAGTGCTCTGCTGAACAGGGACGGACGGAGTCCAGTGAGACTAGGTTGCTGAACTTCCAGTGGAGAGAGTATGAGTCAGTCATTTGCCTTCCCTGCTGTAAAGTGGGGAAAAAGGGTTGTATGGTGTGACTGGCTGGGATAGGAAAGCCATCCCACTGCATCCTGGAAGAGAGAAGAGGGTTCAGAAACAATGTCAGTTTAGAAATACTGTATTGGAACCCAACCCAACCCAACCAGGGGGCACTTGCCTGCCTGTACACTAATGCCAGGAGCTTGGGGAATAAGCAGGAGGAGCTCATCCTCCTGCTTAGTGCAAACAATTACGATGTCATAGGGATAACGGAGACCTGGTGGGACTCCACTCATGACTGGACCACGGGTATAGATGGCTATACCCTGTATAGGAGGGATCGTGTAGAGAAAAGGGGCGGGGGTGTAGCTCTCTATGTTAAGGAAAGCTACACGTCCCTGCAAGCCGATATTGGCGACCAGGGTGGACGGCTGGAGAACCTCTGGGTTAAAATCCGTGGGGAACACAGCACAGGGGACACAATGGTGGGAGTCTATTACAGACCTCCCACTCAAAGTCCTGAGCTTGACCAGGAGTTTGCCCAGGAACTGGCTGAGGCAGCTTGCTCCAGGACCATGGTTGTCATGGGTGACTTCAATTAACCCGACATCTCGTGGGAGGATCGCTCAGCAAAATCTGAGTGGTCACAGAGCTTCCTCTTATGTGTGGATGACCTCTACCTGACTCAAGAAGTCTATGGGCCAACGAGAGGCAAAGTGCTGCTCGACCTGGTACTGGCTACTGGGGATGACCTAGTCAGCGATCTAGTGATCGATGGGAAGCTGGGTGACAGCGACCACGAGCTGATCACCTTCACCATCCGCCGAAAAGCTGGCAAGTCGGTCAGCAACACGCAAGTCCTTGACTTCAGGAAAGCCGACTTTGACAAGCTCAGGAGGCTTGTCAGTGAGGCCCTAAGGGACCGTGACCACAGGGAGAGGGGAGTTCAAGAAGAGTGGTTGCTCCTCAAGGGAGCGATCCTCAATGCACAAACTAAGTCTATTCCATCTCAGAAGAAAGGCAGCAAGAGGGCACAGCAGCCCCCCTGGCTCTCCAGGGACCTAGCAGACCTCCTGAGGCTAAAAAGAAAGGCCTACAAAGGATGGAGGATGGGAGTCACCTCTAAGGAGGATTATTCTGCACTGGTCCGGTCCTGTAGGGAGCAGACCAGGAAAGCCAAGGCTGCAACTGAACTCCAGCTAGCTTTGAGCATCAAGGACAATAAAAAGTCCTTTTTCAGATACGTGGGGGAAAAGCCGGAGGAAAAGCAGGGGCAACATTGGACCCCTGCTGAACCAGATGGGGAAACTGACAACTGACGCCCAGGAAAAAGCCAACCTATTAAATAGGTACTTTGCGTTGGTCTTTCATCAGCCCCATGGGACGCCCATGCCCGCTACAGGGCCGGGAAGTCCGAGTGAGGGTGATCCCCTGCCCTCCATTAATGCTGACTTTGTGAAGGAACATCTTGAGAAGCTGGATACCTTCAAGTCAGCCGGCCCTGACAGTCTTCACCCCAGGGTACTCAAGGAGCTGGCGAGCATCATAGCCCAGCCTCTAGCGCGGATCTTTGAAAACTCTTGGCGCTCTGGTGTAGTGCCCGAAGACTGGAAGAAGGCCAACGTGGTGCCTATCTTCAAGAAAGGGAGGAAAGTGGATCCGGCTAACTATAGGCCCATCAGCCTGACTTCTATCCCGGGGAAGATCTTAGAAAAGTTTATTAAAGAGGCCATCCTTAATGGACTGGCCAACGTCAACATCTTAAGGGATAGCCAGCACGGGTTTGTTACAGGTAGGTCTTGCTTGACCAATCTCATTTCCTTCTACGACCAGGTGACCTATCACCTAGACAAGAGAGATGAGATTGATGTCATATATCTTGACTTCAAAAAAGCCTTCGATCTGGTGTCCCATGATCGCCTCTTGGAGAAACTGGCCAATTGTTGCCTTGGGTCCTCCATGATCCACTGGCTGGAAAATTGGCTCTGGGGTCGGACCCAGAGGGTAGCAATTGATGGAAGTCACTCATCGTAGTATCCTGTGACCAGTGGGGTCCCCCAAGGCTCTGTCCTTGGACCCATACTGTTCAACATCTTCATTAATGACGTGGACACTGGAGTCAGAAGCAGACTGGCCAAGTTCGCCGATGACACCAAACTTTGGGGCAAAGCATCCACGCCAGAAGACAGGTGGGTGATCCAGGCTGACCTGGACAGGCTCAGCAACTGGGCGGACGAGAATCTGATGGTGTTCAACGCCGATAAATGCAAGGTTCTCCACCTTGGGAAAAAAAACCCGCAGCATCCTTATAGGCTCGGCAGTGCTATGTTGGTTAGCACTATGGAAGAAAGAGACTTGGGGGTCATCGTTGACCACAAGATGAACATGAGCCTGCAATGCGATGCGGCGGCTAGTAAAGCGACCAAAACGCTGGCTTGCATCCATAGATGCTTCTCAAGCAAATCCCGGGACGTCATTCTCCCCCTGTACTCGGCTTTAGTGAGGCCGCAGCTGGAGTACTGCGTCCAGTTTTGGGCTCCACAATTCAAAAAGGATGTGCAGAAGCTTGAGAGAGTCCAGAGAAGAGCCACGTGCATGATCAGAGGTCAGGGAAGCAGACCCTATGTTGACAGGCTGAGAGCCCTGGGGCTCTTTAGCCTGGAAAAGCGCAGGCTCAGGGGTGATCTGATGGCCACCTATAAGTTTATCGGGGTGACCACCAGTATCTGGGGGAACGTTTGTTCACCAGAGCGCCCCAAGGGATGACGAGGTCAAATGGTCACAAACTACTTCAAGACTGTTTCAGGCTGGACATAAGGAAGAATTTCTTTACTGTCCGAGCCCCCAAGGTCTGGAACAGCCTGCCGCCGGAGGTTGTTCAAGCACCTTCATTGAACACCTTCAAGAGCAAACTGGATGCTTATCTTGCTGGGATCCTATGACCCCAGCTGACTTCCTGCCCTTTGGGCAGGGGGCTGGACTCGATGATCTTCCGAGGTCTCTTCCAGCCCTAATGTCTATGAAATCTATGAAATCTATGAAACCCACTATTCTAGCTCAGCTAATATGAGTCATTCACAGCATCTCCTTGTATTTTCATTTTTCACCTCAGGACGACTAATAACACTCTGTGGGTTGGGGAGAAGAGGTAGCAGTTGATGTAGGAATAGAAATATTGGCTGAAGGATGCTGCTGGCTTCTGGGGAAGTGGTTTGCCTGATGATGAAACAGGAGGATGGGGGAGGTATGGACATTAGTTTGGAAGGAAAGGAGAACTGGTCAAAAGGTGGATGTCTGGGAAGCCAGTGGTTTAGCATACAGAAAGGCTGCCCAGTCTGCTGGATGAATATAATATGGAACACATAGTGATGAGAGACAGGGCTGAGAGGCAGGATACAGAGATGATATTTCTGGGGCTGTGACTCAAGTTATTCTTTGCCTCCTTTGGGCCTGGCCACTAATGAAACTTCTCAATAAAATTCTTGTGAAGAAAAGCTACAAAGTCACAGAAATACATGGAAGAAGAAAGAATTTGTTATCTTCTTTTAATTTCTCTCTTCAAATCTAGTCCACATTCCTCCTGAACCTGCACAGTCATGCCAACACCACAGGTTGTTTCTGCTGTTAAACAGCATATTCCCTTAGTGGTAAACTTTCTAATTAATATTTGTATTGCAGCAGATCCTAGAGGCCCCAACTAAGATCAATGTCCCCTTGTGCTAACTAGTGCACCTATGCATACTGAAAAATAATCCCTGTCCTGAAGATTATAGTCAAAACAGCAAGTCCAAAAAGACTGAACAGCAAAAGAGATGTACTTTCTATAGTGGAGTGGTTATCAGTTTATCTAAATTGAGAAAGGCTCATGGGTTGAAATGAGATGGAAACACATCAACCATTCCTTTGGGCGTAGTTGCTGTTGAGTGGTTAAGTTTTTGTATTATGAAGGTGTTATCATATATGCCTGCATTTTCTGATATTCTTATAAGCAGTCTAAGAAAATAAGGTCTAGAAGTAATCACCATAAACGGATGCATAGAAAGCTGAAAAACTGCTCTCAAAGGCTGTGTCTACACAAGATGCTGACTGCGTAGTAGCTCAATACTACTGCACGGTAGTGCGGCATGGCAAAAACCGTGCCACTACTATGCAAGATACTACTGCTCAGTAGAGTCACAAAAAAGGCATTCACCAGCACTAATGAGCAGTAACTCAGGCTACTGTATAAACAAGTACTAAATAAATGTGCAGTAGCTATTGTGCAGTAGCATTTTGTGTAGATATAGCCAAAGAGTAGTTAACAATAACTTGCTATCACTAGGAAAGCTCAGGTGGGGCTGCCAGAAGTCTGTCCAGAGCCCAAATCTAGTTACTGTTTTAATGAATGAAGTTAGTGATGGATAGAGCATATACGTACAATATTTGTAGATGCTGCCAAGCTGGGAGAGGTTACAAGCACTGTGGATCAAAGACAGGATTTGAGTTTGAAATGATGAAAAACTGGAGAGATGATCTGAAAACACAAAATGTGAAACTCAACAAAGACAAGTGCAAAGTGCTACAATGAGTAAGGAGAAATCTAATACACAAATACAAGGTGTAGAACAACTTTTTAGGCAGGAGTATAGCAGTAAAGAATCTGGAAGTTATAGTGTATATCACAAACTAAACAGGAGTCAACAATATGGTGCTTTTGAAAAAAAGGCAAATCTCATGTTGGGGTATATCAAAAGAAGTGTCATATGTAAGGCATGGATGTTAATTACTTTGCTTTACTTGGTTCTGTTAAAGCCTCCTGGAATACTGTGTCCAGTGTTTAGCATGATGTTAAGAGAAAATGGGACAACTTGGAAAGAGTCTAGAGAGGAGGAAGAAGGATGGTAAAAAGTTTAGAAAACATGATCTATGACCTCTAAGAAACAGAAGTTTGAGGGGAGAATAATAGCAGTTTCCATATATGTAAAAGGTTGTTACGCAAAGTACAGTGATCAATTGTTCTCTATGAGCACTGGAGAAAGGCAAGACCCACCCCCCCACCAAAAAAAAATAAAATAAAAATGGTTTGGGCATCTTTACTTCTTATGATTCTCTCCAAAATTGTTATTTATTTTAAATGATTATTCCAAGTCATGAAACTTTTTCTGCTCTGTGGGTGGCACCTTTGATTTCTAGCAATGTGATGCTTTTGGTCTGCTTGGCTTGAATTTGCTGGGACACTGCATGGAAACCCCATAAAAATGAACCCTGTGTGGGCTGTGTGGAAGGAACAGTAAAGCTTTTGAACAAAGCCAAGCTGTAAAAACTTGGATAGAGCATTAGAACCTGGGCTAAGGAAAAGAGTGATACATCAGAAGAAGGGAGGAATGCTAAACAACCTGGGGGTAAATGTGAATAGGAATGGGGAAACTATGTACATGATCAGAAATATCAGCAAGTTGTGCAATATAGGTGGGCCTAGGGCCCTTCCATCCTCCACAGCAATGGTCAGTGCTGTGGTGCACAGAACACCTGCCCATTGCAAGTCTGGGTTCCTTGAGGGCTGGAGTAGCAGGGTGTCAGGCTGAAGGAGCCAAAGCAGCTCAACTCCCAGAAGGGGCTGTTCTCCCTGTTTTCAGCA
This sequence comes from Alligator mississippiensis, assembly GCF_030867095.1. Taxonomy (NCBI): domain Eukaryota; kingdom Metazoa; phylum Chordata; order Crocodylia; family Alligatoridae; genus Alligator; species Alligator mississippiensis. The sequence goes on along the minus strand of NC_081827.1, from coordinate 91,069,122 downwards.
GCATAGCTGGGACTGGAGGTCTGGCTGCCCATATGCAACTGGTCATAGAGCAAGGTATTTTCCAGCAGCTGTTGTACACGTGGTGAGAGCACCTCTGCTGGGATCAGATGGAATTGGTTGTGAGGGGGAAGATGCGGTGGGGAGGGGATGCAGATAATACAGAAGGAAGCTAAGTGTTGGAAAGCTTCCAGTAAGGAACTCCTCATTGACTGTTTGAACAGGAAGTTCTCTCAGAGCAGGTCCAGATTGAACCTGGCTCTTGCCATGGCCTCTCAATTGGCTTTCAGTCCTGCCTTGTGAACCATCATGCTTTTCAGTGCCATTTCCAGTGTCTGGTTGCTGGTCTGCTCCTACACCTCCACACAGTAGTCTTGCCACTTCTGGAGTCCTCCATGTCCCCCAGTCTCTCATTCTGGCTCCTTTTCCTGCTGGAGTGTGCAAGGCTGTCAGTGCGTGCGGCTTTGGAAAATGCAAGTGTTTACTCTTCAGATTGGGACATGTAAGAGGGCAGTCATGATCCTATCCTCAGTTTCAGGGATAAATCCGTGACTACCCCACAATTCCTGAAAGGCCATTGCTAGAACCTTTTACTGGCACTGCAGAGCCAAGATGAAGGGTTTACATCAAGCTGAAAGCCTGCTAGGAGCTGCCTTGGTTCCTGTGCTACCTATCTCCTCCAGTGCCTGTCATGGCCCCTATATTTTGTCTTTCCCAGCTGTCTTGGTTCCTTGGAGGACCACTGTGCCCGTTGTACATTCATCCGTTCACACGCTCAGCTTCTGCAGGAGGTGAACCATGGCTCCTGCTTCTTCTACATCCTGGAGAGGCAGAGGGGGGCCAAGAAGCATATTACCTGTCTCTTGGCAGGTGATGGCACCCTCCTCATGGGTCCATGGGAGTTGAGAGACTGCACAAGAGCTTTCTACAGGGAGCTCTTCTCCCTGGACCCAACCAATGCGGAGGCCCGTTGCGTCCTGTAGGAGGGACTACCACAGGGAGGCATGGGCGACCAGTACCAGCTGGAGGCTTCTCCCACCCTGGCTGAGTTCTAGGCTGCCTTCCGTCTGATGCCTGGCAACAAGGCACTGGGCATTGATGGGCTGACTGTGGAGTTCTACCGGGCCTTCTGGGACATCCTCAGCCTGGACTTTGCCATGGTTTGGACCAAGTCCAAGAGTGGTGGAGAGCTTCCCGGGTTGTGCAGGAGGGCCGTGCTGACCCTCCTGCCGAAGAAGGGGGACCTCCACAACTTGAGGAACTGGCATCCCATGTCCCTCCTCTGCACGGATTACAAGGTGGCAGTGAAGGCCGTCTCGCTGTGCCTGCGGTCCATGCTGGCAGATGTGATCCATTCTGACCAGTCGTACACGGTGCTGGGGAGATCCATCTTCAACAACCTGTATCTGGTTCAGGACCTCCTGAAGCTGGCATGCTGGGAGGCACTGTCATTTGGCATTTGACAGGGTGGATCACAGGTACCTCACAGGAATGCTGAGGACTTTTGGCTTTGGACTCTGCTTTGTGCAGACTCTCCAGGTGCTGCAGAGTGTTTGGTCAAGCTCAACTGGACCCTGATGGAGCCCATACCATTCAGGTGAGGGGTGTGTCAAGGCTGCCAGATGTCAGGCCAGCTGTATCCCCTTGCCCTGAAGCCCTTCCTGTGCTTCCTGTGGAAGTTGGTGGCAGGGTTGGTGCTCCGGGAGCCGGTGCTGTGGCTGGTCCTTTTGGTGTTTGCCGCTGATGTGCTTCTCACAGTCCAGGACCCGGGCCACCTGGTGCAGGTGGAGGCCTGCCAGGCAGTGTATTCAGTGGCCTCCTCTGCCCAGGCCAACTGGGTCAAGAGCTCTGGCCTGACAAGGGGTATTGGGTGGCAGGTGGGCTCACTCCATCCCACGCTCCAAGGCATCCACTGGAGCACAGGCTTGTTGCTCTATCTGGGGGTGTACCTGTCCCCCATTGACCCCTCCCTGGAGAATTGGCACCAGCTCTAGGCACGGGTGTTGGAGCGCTCTGGGCATAGATAGGCTTGCTGTGATGCCTGTCCCTTTGGGGGTAGGCACTGGTGTTGAACCAGCTGGTCCTGTCTGTGCTTCTCATCCCTGGTGCAGATAAGCATTGGGTGGAGAAGCTAAGGTCTATGTACATAGCTTGTATTATGCTTGTGATAGGTCCTGAGGTTCAAAACAAATTCCTAGTCTTGGAGGATGTTACTGTAGTCCAGATAAGAAGAGTTTTCTGCTTTAGATATACCTTTTTTGAAGTTCACTAGGATGGTACCTCCAGAGGTTCTACAGGACCTATCTGGAAACCAGAAGTAAGCCAGTCTTCCCCAGCAACGTTAAAGCTTGGCTAGAGTACCTCCACTGTCCTAAGTTCCAATTTATTACCCAAGTGAGACTGACTCACATCAGCTGAACTATAAATGTTGCCTACACTGACTTGTGCATGCTTTTGCTCTAATAAAAAGAAATATTCAGGGATTGGGCAGAAGATGGGTTGGTGGTGTGTACATGTGCCAGTGCTGGTGCACACTTGTTTGGCTGTGATTGTTACAGGGTTGTAGGGAAAAGCAGTTTCTTGATGTTCTTCCTGTGCTTAAAACCTGCTGAGGCTCTGTCACAGCAAAGAATAAGCTACTTCATGAAATTAATCTTCCCTTTGAGTCTGGCATATCCAGAAGCTGTAGAGTATATGTAACATGCCTGGTTCCTGGGGTGTGTGTCCAAGAAGCACATGGAGTTAGAGGGTGGATTTGCATGACCTGGGCAGTAGTGAAAGCTGAAGTGGAAGCTTTGGACACTCATATTTGTCATCAGCCTCCTTAGGTGAAGAAAGGAAGCTCAGAGATGTCTTACCAAGGCCTGGCCATGATAGTGGTACTCAGGCACAGAAGCATGAACAAACACAGATGATCCAAAAAGCATATATGTTTAGTACCTTGCCTGTGTCTCTTTGCTGCTGGTGGGACTGAGGCTGAGAGTGGTAGGCTGGCTTGTTACTGGCTGGGTGGCAGCAGGGAATTGTTGGATGTCATTGGGCTGCATCCTTGTCACCACTCAAAGCTAAATGCTGAGGCTTCTGGCTGGTAGACAGGTCACTGGAGTTTTCCAAGCCACTGATGATGGTCTCATCCAGCTCAGCACCAGAATCATTCATGAAGTGCAGGTTGACACTAGCACCTGTTTAGCTCTTCATAAGACACTGTGGCATGGCTGGCATCCAAACATCTCTGGCATTTTTATACTGCTGCTTGAGGTCCTTTGCCTCAGACATCATTCTTAGGCATTACAAGTGCCCTGACACTGGCCTGTGTTCATGTGGAGAACAATCACCATGTATCTACTCATGGCTCAATGTATTTTTTAAAGCCCCTTGGATCTTTGCTTCTCCACAGAGCATGAGGAGGTTGAGGACCTCTGTATAGCTCCTATTTCTAGAATGGTAGGAGGGAGCAGGCATCCTCCACTACCTCTCTATGCCTTTGCGAGATCACAGGGAATGATCTCACAGGTGTGGGGGTTCAGGATGTCCCTCAGTATCTGGAGCAACTAGACAAAAATGGACAGAATGTGGCCAAAAATCAGAATGTAAAGCATACTTGTGTGCATGTGGGAGAGGTCACATTTGGACACAACAATATCAAATTTAAGGTTAAAAAGGTGATCAGATCTCCTGGGTCTGAAAAGGCATAAAGTAGCATATGATAGCGTTTTTTAGACCCACTGGCTTATTTGGGATAGGTTGGGACAAATCAGATCAACAGATGCATGGCTTAGTCCTGATTCAAGACCTGGGTGAGCCCATCATCAGTGGCTTGGAGGACTCCAGTGACCTGTCCATCAGTCAGAAGCCTAAACATACAAGAGATTGCTCCTCTCTCTACCTCCCCACTGATGGGCTGGGAATAAATTGTTTTTTAGGGATTGCATCGTGTGTCCACAGCTCTTTTGAAATTGGACTACAGTACCTTGCTTCTCATGGTTAAAATTGTATACATGTCCAAACCCTGGACCTTTCTTACTTGACACGTGAATATTTGTTAATGTTGCCAAAAAAAATGGCATCATATTTTGCCCTGGATGTCTGTTTACTGGTTTTGGTTTGAAGATGGTTGGGTAAACCACCCAGACTTGGTGACTTCCCAGCTTTCCTTGCTAATGGGAACATTCCTTCTGAGGAAAGTTTTTTTCTCTTGGGTCCTGGAGGAAAACCCTTTCGTCCATCATGTGGATGTCCCAGCTGCAGTTTCTCTCTGTTGTGCTATTGTTTTCTTGGGCCTCTGCACAGCTCAGTTTTCTGATGTCATGTGGCAATTTCTCAGTCCTTTTCTGCTCCAACTTTTGGCAAGAGAGAAAATATTTTGCTCTCATGTTAGGAGATAAAATCTAGAGAAAAGCAGGGTATAAATCAGCCACTGCTTTGCATGTTAAAGCCTGCGTCAAGACAACAGCATTGCAGAAAAGAAACAGGGTAGTTAAAATGAGTAAATATATAAAGTTTCCACAGAGGAGAGAGTAATATTTGGTTGTTATTCTTTCCTAATTAGAAATGCTTGTGTTAGTCTTATCCTCATGGGTGCAGCCTGTCTCCTCTGAGCCTGGATAGCATCATAGCAAAAGCGTATTCGATCCATTTAGGCCTTGCAGCATGGTGGCACTGAACCAACATATCCAAGCTGTGTCACTTGTGAGGTGATGATGCAACTTTACACACAGTGATGAAGAATGTGGTGCAAAAATACAAATGTTGCAGAGAGCAGTGGGATGGCTCAGACTTCCCTTGTGAGGGGTGCCCTTGAAATACAAAAATTTGTCTGTAATCACTTGAATTTAAAAAAAAACAATACTCCAATACAAATACAATACAAATATGATATAGAACTGGAATAAAAAAGACAGTACAATTTTAAAAGACATTGCTGTTTTAAGGATGGAGAGAAACATTGGTGACATACTGAACTTTATCAATAAGTGGAGCATGCGCAAAGTCCTTAAGATAACTATCCCACTTTATGTGACTATAAAGAATTGAAATTAGTTTGGGATGTCCTAATCCAGGAAAGGCAAGAAAATAGCTGAAAGTTCTGGGGAATAAGAGCCACAAAACTAAAAGGCCTGGGCAAATTCAGTCAAGTGAGGCAGGGAGGGGGATATAATCGTGATCTGTGTATATAGGAAGGAATGTTATAAAGAAGGCAAGGACCCAGATGTAGATCTGGGCACTTCTGTGCCCTGGGCAGTGGTGGTATTGGTGGACTGGGCAATGTCAGTGCTACGGGTGTTGGTGGTGGCAGTGGGAGCTGAGCTGGCAGTGTGGTAGCTGCCATCTTTGTCCCCCCACACCAAACTTGGCACCTGGGGCTCTTCGCTATGCTACTGCAGTCTCTGAAGCGAAGCTGTAGCAAGCAAAATCCAGACTTGACCTGAGGTGAACCCTCATAATTGTAAGAAATTATTAGACTAGAAGAGACGCTGCAAAAAGAGAGGGTGGATTTGTATTGCTGCTGGTATTCGTGCTGCTTGTCTATAAAATATGGCTTACACAAAAAGGAATCAGTGCTCCAACAACTCAGGGAGTTGGATTAGATACCGCACCAGAGAGGGTCCTTTCAAGCAAAAGGGCCTGTGGATCTGACACTTCAGTAGGTTGTCACTGGTCTGCACCCCGTGAACCTTAGGATACAGAACAAGCTAGATGCTTGACTCTTCCTTTAATAATAACAAAACTATTTAGCACTTAATCATCATGGACTAACATTAACCATTTACCACACTCTAATGCGGTACTGAAATACTCTTCCCATTTCTTTGCAGCTGGAGAAGCTCACACATGAGAAAGCAATGGGCAGTTTCAGAGAAGGACAGCTAGGGCTGTTTCAAAGACTGAACCATTACAGGGTGAGCTGTAACACATGATTACTGGATGATATATTTTCATGGATACTGCACTCCTTTTCAGTATATCCCCACTTTCCATAGATCCCTTTAGCCAAATCTCTACTTTGAGGCAAAGTTTGAAGGGAAATAACCCAGAGTCAATTTTAAAAAAGTGTTCTTAGCCCTATACACTGAACAAGTTCCCAAATTGTTCTACTGTCCCTATCCCTCTCTTCCTTGGAAAAATATGTGTGTGTTTATTTCGATTTGGGTCCTGTTTTGCCTTTAGTCCATCCATCCCTGCTTTACAAATCCAAACTCAAGCCCTGAAGTGGCAGGTTATTTTTCTAGCTGTGAATATCGTCCAAGACTCAGCCCCTAGTTTATTTTTGCTTAATAAACTAAATCTGTCTCTAAGAATTTGTCTGCAACGGACAAACAAGTTCCAGACCATTTATGTCATGTTTAGAAGGTGTGTGTAGGAGGGGACTTCATTTCAAGATAAACACCCTCCCCTGCTCTCTTCCTCCCAAGCCCAAGGGAGCCCAGAGTTCATTTCCCTAGTTATTAATACAAACACCATAAAGGGGTGGGATTGGGAGAAACCACAGTATTGTCAACCCCAGACACTGAAAAAGCACAGATCAGGCTTCCAAAGTCAGGAAACTGGTTCCAAAATAATGAGATTGTGGGTGGGGAGAGGGGAGAATATATATTTTTTTCTTTCTTGATTTTTTTTAACCCCTTTACTCTGTCTGAAACCTGTGATTTTCAGTCCTTACTACAGGAGCACTAGCTGACTGCCTGATGTAGAACAATGATTCTTAACCAGTGTTCTGGGGCACCCTGGGGTGCTGCCAGATCTTTTAAAGGGTGTCCTAAAGTGTGAGGAGATAAGCTAGCCTCAGGCGTGTCCCTGCCTAGATTGCCCTCACCCTTACTGCCCAGACCCTGTATAAGGAGGTAAACACTGTAATATATACATCCATTTTTTTTAAATTGGTGCTATTCAATTCATAAAAGCCAAGGGGTTCCTCAAGTCTGGTGGGGGCTGCCTCAAGTCCAAAAAGATTGAGAATCAGTGATGTAGAGTTTACAGCTTTTCCCCAGCTTCCCAATTTTTAATTCTGTATTCCTTAGGCCCATATCTGCCCACTCCTAAAGCAGCCAACTTTGGGGGACCAAAAGGCAGGACATTATCCTGAACACACCACAGACATCCAGAAAACAAGCACCCTGCATCACTTCTGTTCTGGTTAGCGTAGACCCAATAAGGCAGGGCTTTGGGCTGGTTAATCAGCAGTGCTGAGAGGCAAAGGAAACTTGCTGAGGTGTAGCCCTGCATGAACATAACTATGTTGCTTCCAGTTCAGGAGGATCTCTTGTGAGATCCTCTCAGCAGATGTGGCAGGCTATTGCCTGAGACCACGAGAACATTTGGGAGTTGGCTGATACCTGGCCAATTTTTCAACTTTGCAATAGGGACTTCTTAACAACATCAAGACAAAACCCCGAACTTCAGGAGTGTCCTGGAAAATTTGGGACAACTGTCCACTTTTCTCAGACTCAAGCCCACCAATCCATTCTTCACCCCACAGCCCAACAGCTGATACTTGTCCTCTTCATCTGCAGCTCCAAGGATTACTTACCACTCCCTGCCTCCAAGGCATGGAAATCAGTGAAAGCAAGGAGACTTCCTCCCTTTTTCCAGGTCTGGTGTTGGCCAACTCCAGATGTCATTTATACCCAGCAGCACTTCACTGACTTGCTGGGATATTTCTTCTTCCTCTCTCTGCTTCACCTGTCTATGAATTATGGGGGTGAGGGAGAGAACTTGACCTTCCGTTTCCAGCAGCTGGGATTGGCTGATTGTCCCACAAACCTATGAAGGCTGGAATTTACTGCACCAACATAATGCTGGCTCCAGCAGAGTGACAATTAGCTTCCTCTCAATTGGACTGTAGGAGGCAATGTGAATAAAATGACATGTATGTAATAAGCAAACCCAAATGACCCATGATGGAAGAGGAAAGCAACTGGAAGAAACTAATTGGCACCCAATAGAGATTATTTTGCCATGAGCTGCAAATAACGTGAATGATAGGATATGCAAAGATTTTCCCGTAATCTTGCTGGATGGGAAGGCAGCAGAGTCATGGTCACTGATTGCATGCTGGAAGGGAGCTTGTAAAACTTTTTCTCTTTCCTGCCTGTGACTTTATTTTACTCTAGCCTACTCAGAAAGTGCTGTCTGATCTCCATGTTTTTGATCAGTCAAGAGCACAATTAACCTTTAATGCACTTCTGGGTTAGTTGCTTTAGTTTCTGTCGGAAGTTTAAGGGGGTAGAGAATGGAAGGTTAGTTTGAGAGGCATATATGATGGTATGCTGTTCCAGCTCAGCTGACAACTGTAAAGGAGATGTTTTGGCTAATATAGCTAACAGTGAAAAAGTTGATGTGGACGTGGAAAAGGTCATCATTGGGATTCGGTCACTATCCAGGAGGTTCATACCATGTACAGAGTCATTATTTCAAATGATCTGTATGAAGCATTGCACTGGATCAACTTTGGAAAGACTAGAAGCTCAGCAAGTGTGAATCAGGCTAGATGCCTTGCCAAATGAAACCTTTGCTGAAAAGGAAAGAGGCAAGTGCTGGAATGACCTTGTCATAATGTATCAATTCCATCTAGCTCCTGGTTTGGAGGGAGCATGGAGCATGCTGAGGGGAGGGGAAGGCTGATAGGAGCATGAGAAGATGACTGAGGGAGTGAGTAGGGGCCCTGTGGCTAAAAGAAACTAGCCATCATAAACTACTACAAGACTGTTTCAGGCTGGACATAAGGAAGAATTTCTTTACTGTCCGAGCCCCCAAGGTCTGGAACAGCCTGCCACCGGAGGTGGTTCAAGTGCCTACATTGAACACCTTCAAGAGCAAACTGGATGCTTATCTTGCTGGGATCCTGTGACCCCAGCTGACTTCCTGCCCTTTGGGCAGGGGGCTGGACTCGATGATCTTCCGAGGTCCCTTCCAGCCCTAATGTCTATGAAATCTATGAAAATAGTCCCAAAGGTAGTCTGAAAAGATCTGCTTGGCTGTGGACTAGGACTAATTGCATTTGTAAATGAAAAACAGTGGAGGAGGCAGAGACTAGTAATGAGTGGGAAGGGGTCCCTTTCTTCTGTCTGATTTCAAGCCAAAACCCAAGAGCCAAAGTACACACGTTGGGACAGGTTGGCTTTTGTGAGCTATTTCCCCACACCTCGTGACTGGATAGTGTTCCTGTTGTCTCCCCGGGTGCTGCCAAACAGGACATTAATCTTTTTTCTTATTTCATGAAAACATGGATTTGTTGCCAGAACCTCACCTCCCTCCCCAGAGTGCACAACTGGATTAGCATGGGGAATGGGCCCAGCTGCTTCTCTGGACACATTTCTTGCTCCCAGCTCCTTAGGAAGGAGAGATTTCTATTTCTGGGTGTGTGTAGACGAAATAAAATTTCCCATTTACGTCGACGCAATCTTCTAGCCAGCTCTCAAGGGGCAGTGGATGGTTGATGAATTGGGCACACAGTAATGAAGGACTGAGGCACGTAATGGAATGTTTGAACAGTAGTGAGGAGATGGAAAGTTGATTTATCATAATATTTTAATAGGAAGCAGAATCTCTTCCTGGGAGAGCAACACAGATGACCCCTAACAATGGGACTTTTGATTCAGAGTTAATTGGAATAGATCCCTTTACTTAACTATGTAGAAAAATAGGTATCTTGTGTTGATCATACCAAGCTACCATCCTGTCTAGAAAGTCTGTTGTTCTTTCGTCTCTCTTCTCCTGAGCAGCAGAGACACTTATCTCTGATGGGATCACGGAGAACAGGCCCAGAGGGTGCTATTTCACATCTCAGGAGAAGCAGCCAAAGCCAGGCAACAGAGAAGGAATGCAATTTCAGCCCTGGGGACTTTTCAGAAGGCATCAATGATCACAGGGGCTCCAGGAATGAGGGCGTGTAATTGGCCTGGCATTGACTGCTGGGAAATGGCGTCAATCTCAAAGCCAGCTGGGCTGTGTTTGTCAGCATCAGACCAAGGTCACTTTCATACCTCAGTGCTGAATGTGCTGGAGGGAGACAGAAGACTGATAAAGGCTACAGAACAAACAGCTGTGTTTATTTTCACTCAGGCGAGAAGGAGCTGAAATTGGCCTCTTAGATGTTTTTTCTCCCTCTGTGAATCACTCCTTTCACTTTTTGTGTGTGTGTCTACATTCAGCCTTTTGGAGAACCTCCAATTGTTTCTATAGCATCTGAAGAGCTCCCAAGGGATGAAAATACTACCATATACTATTTCTCCTGGTTTATCATCATATTGTTTGTTCTGAGCAGGATTAGATGTACATATCACAACATGATGCTGAAAACATCAGCAGCCAGATGTTTCTAACTAGGAATAGTGGAACCAGTGAGGATTTTCACAAAAGGGTCAATACAGACAAGGAAATTAGATGACTGAAAAGAGCCAGTGCCTGAAAGGGTCTTAGGGGAATTCAAGTAGCACTTACAGAACTTGAATGTAGAGCTTCAAGGATTCCAGGGTCAGGTTCAGACTCCAATCCTAAAGGTTTAGAGAGTCAGAAGAGGGTCTGTCTTTATCTAGACCACCTTCCCATCAAGTCTAGTACTGCTGCTGAAAAACAAGTCTTGCCTGTTTAGTCCTGTTTTGTGCACACCCAAACCCAGCAATTAGACAATAGATAAGGCTTAGAGGGGACCTGAGCAGACTCAAAAGAGCAATGCTGGGGAATGCATGTAGGATCCTGTAAGCCATCTGAATGATCTAATTGCCAGATTTGGGCTTGTGCAGACTGAGTGGGAGCAAGTAGGCAGGGCTTGTATTGGTAGTCCTAGGCTTAGCAGGGAGATGGTATGATTGTGGCCAGGCAGTATCATCCATAGAGCTTGGGTTCTTCACTGGAGGGCCCTTGATGCTTAATCCCAGAACATGTTCTCTTGCTGGACTAACAAAGACGTGACTGGCTGATTTTTAAGTCTTTTGTGTCTATGCAAAGGAGGGTGAGAGAAGGCCTTGTAGAGACTGAATCTGCTTGCTGCTATCTCAAGATTTCGTCATGTCTAAATCCCTCTCCCGGTTTTCCTTCTTATCTCAGGGCTATATCTTACTTCAGGGCTAAGTCTGTGTTCCTTCCAGCAGAGTGGAGGCCCTTTAGCCCTTGGGTAGGCCAAAAAGCCTGCCCATATATCCACCTAGAGCTACAATAGCTATCCATTCCTGATCATGGTATAATTTGCGTTGCTATTCAAAACCAAGGTAGATTGCACCAGGATATGTGCTCCTCTCTTTATGCCCTCAGAAGTATTTTTGTGACATGATAATTAATAAATATGAAGTCTGTACAAATTCCAGACAGTGTTGTTCATGTACCCCAAGCCCAGCCACTCACGGTTTGGATCTAAAGACCTGCCTCTGGTCCCTGAACCTAGAACAGTGCCCCTTTTTTCAGTCTCTGCTATAGGATTCCTCTTGATGGATCTCATACCAGATCTAGATAGAGCTCAGTAACTCAGAAGATAGAATTTCCTACCACATAAGTAACTATCCACTCTAAAGAACAGTGTAAAATAATTCTGGAATGAAGACTATTATACACTAGAAACTGGACGTAAAAGTTTGCCCAGGTCCATTAGTAGCCTTTTCATTTCATATTCAGAGAAAATTATGACTGCTAGAAAAAAGGGAATAGAGTTAGTCTTGGAACCCAGTTATATTGTGAGAGAGAGTTAATAGGCATAAAATGAAAACTGGTTGTATCTTCCTCCTTTTTTAGACTTTTCCATTTTATGAAGACACAAAAATCTCTTGACAAAAATACGATAAAAGATTTTTTTCTTCACAGAGCACTTAATTAGTCTGTGGAATTCATTACTGCAGGAGGTCATTGAGTCAAATAGTTTGTCTGGTGCTTAAGGTTATGGGCATTAAAAGCATTCATAGTTATGCATATGAAGATAAGTGTAATCATATTTCATGCTTCGAAGACTAGGAATGTCTTTCTTCTCCCCACAAACAACACTGCACCCATCCCAACCTTTCTCTGAAGCACATTAGAGATTGGCAACAAGCAGTGGCAAAACCCAGATTTGGTCTGATCTTGTGCAGCACATCTCATTTTCTTTTTAAGGAATCTATAGAGAAGGCTTTTCACATGGTGGAGAGATGAGTCAGCTCTGAACCTGAGGCCTATAGGGCAAAAAAGCATGCATAACATGTACCAATGTGGCAGGGCTTTTGGTAGAGCCTTGTAGGCCTGATATTTCTATTTAAGATGGATGAAATAATGGAAGATGGATGTATTTTATAAAAATGTCAATCCAGTTTTACACCCGAGAAAATTTGAAGATTCAAGGTTTAAAACATGCCTTGGTTCTTTGATTTAAGACTCAACATAGTTCCCTTTACATAACAGATGAAGGGGAAAGGCTTGCACTGAGTAGAGTGAGATCCAAGTTGCTTTCTTATCACTATGCAAGTCTGGACAGGAAACTAAGTTGGATAAATCTCATCTGGTTTTAGAAAATGAGTCAGAGCAGGACATAACTTTCCTTGAACTGGGAGAAGAAGTGAAGAGGAGGAAGGAATTTTGCTTCATTTCCCCAGTGGAGCTTAGCTCAAAGGCATCCTCTGATTTTACAGAAAGATCTTTTGATTATTTTGTTTATCTAGTTTTTCGTGTGTGGTTTGCAGTACAAAATCAAATTACTTATGTAAATTCTTTAATTATAGCATGGGAACCACTGCCAAATATTAAAACATGCAAATAAAATTAACAGTCTTTTCTCCTTTCCTTCCTTTCCAGACTGTAAGAGAGTTCATTGTGTACATGGAGCTCTCATTGAGGAAAAGCCAAATGAAGAGATGAGGTTTAGACTTACCACTGCATAAGCTGAGAATCAAGGTCATTCTCATTGTTTTATGTACTGAGTTAGAGAATCATGCTCCAGTTTCTTTTGGAAATTCTGTCTCCTGTGCTTATGACCCAACTATTGTCTTAGCTGAGTGTAGATGTTATGGCACATCAGGTTCTACAGAGAGAGGTGAGCTTTTGGGTTTCTAGGTTCAGTCCTGTGGAGAGCTTTGAATAAAAGGATAGAAAGCTAGATTAAACCTCTGTATTGAATGGAGCCACAGTGGAGAGTCAATGCGGGGGAGGTGTTCCTAATAATCACCAGTGTTGCTAACCAGAGGGTTGCCATGTTTTGTAATTAGGCTTGAATAAATTAAATAAATTAGGCTTTTTCAGGTCATGGACTTTAATTCCTAAATTTGACTAATTGTAATAATCGGCCTTGGAGATCACAAATATGTGGAACACTTGTCAGGTCTGTGTCTGAGGTACAATCTTCTTTGTCACAGAGGAAAGATTTGCAGCCATGGCTGTTTTGGGAACATCCAGCAGCATGCAGTAATCCGAAAGAATCCCAAGGCTGTGGAAAAAAATCTTAATGAAGAGGGAAAAATTCCTTAAAGCACTTTCCTTTTCCTACCAGGATCACCTTTAGCTTTAGCCATTGATTTTTACCCAACACCCAATTCCACTTCAACATCTAAGAAGTGGGGAGATAGTTTATTTATGTTTGACAAAAAGGAGATGGAGAGCTGAATGTTTCCTTATATTGCTGGCATTTCAGCAGCAATCTCTTTATTTCTTTTTGATATTAACATGGAGAAAAGGATGACCATGGAAGAAAACACTACAGATAAAGGAAGAATTGCTCTTAATCAACCACTGGCTTTGATCTGTGAGAAAAGATTGACCTGAAACTATTTTTATAGGATTTTTTTCCACAATATTTTTTCAAGGTTTGGCTTTCTACCCTGTTTTGGGACAAAGCAATATTTTCTTGAATGTTGTACATTGCTCATGGAATGGAAAATCTTTCTGACCCACTTCAGTTTTAATCTTTGGTAGTTAAATGAGTTACATAAGGACATATGCATCAAGTTATAACTGTAAAATGAGTTTGCTTCTGATTTTACAGTATTTTGAGTAGCTTCCTTATTTTAAAAAAATCTCCCTTTCCATAGCTTAGTGTCACTGCGATAGCTTTCAGTAAGGTTCTTTCTGTGAGGTTATTGCTTTTAATGGCACTGCGGCTACTGGTACTTAATGACTTAACTATAGTTAGTTTTTGGCTTAGTTCCTCTGTGTGACTTAAGACTCAGTGAAAAAAAGCTTGTTTTCTTGTGTTTTAGAACTAGTTGTTCCAAAAAGCACTTGTTTATCTTGCTGAACAATTGCTTCTCTAAATCATTATCATTATGGCATTTGACTAAATTATATGCTGAAATTTAGGAATATAGGACTGGAAGGGATCTTCAGGGTCGTCACATTAATTTCCCAGCTATCTCAGAGAATATGATCCCTTTCATAAATTGATCAAGGTCCATCTAAAATCTAGTTAGTTTACTTTGCACCCATTAGTCTTACTGGAAGGCTGATCCAGAACTCCACTGCTCTGATGGTTAGACATCTTTCATTCTAATTTTCAGCCTGACCAATTCATAAACATTCATTCTTGTACTGACATTATCCTTTAGTTTAAGTAATTGTTTTTTCCCCAAACATTTACCTCCCCTCTCTACATATTTATAGAAAATAATCCAGCCTATTCTCAGCCTGGTTTTGATTAAACAAACTAAGCTCTTTTATTTTGTCTCTTGTAAGATAGATCATCTAATCCTTTAGCATCTTGTAGCCCTTCTCTATGTCCGTCCCAATTTGAACTCTTCTTTCTTGTACAGTATTCTAGATAAAGTATCCTGGGCATAGCTTAGAGGTGGTATAGACATGCCCTCTCTCTTTTCTTCTGTGCAGAAACATTGGTCTCAGAAAGTGGGGATGCACTTGGTCTGTGAAGGCCATGTTTTACTTGTACCAGAGACATATGTACCCAGTGGTGATGGGTGGTGGGGGCAGGCGGGAGCGCCAGTGCCCCCCCGTGAGCACTGGCTGGGGAGTGGAAGCTTTGCGATTGGCTACTGGAGGACCGCCCCCTCCCGTTGGTGAGATTGGCCGTGCGGGGACATTGCCCCCCCAGTCAGAGAGATTGGCCGTGGGGGGATTTCCACCCCCAGTCGCTGACTGGTTGCTGGGCGGGGCATGTGCCCCTCCAACTAAGGTGGAACCAGTCGCCCTTGTATGTAACAGCTGCCATCTGAGCCACCACATCATAGACCAGTGGCTGTCAACCTTTTTAGACTCAAGACACCTCTCATTAGACTCAAAGTTCCCCTCAGAAGATGCCAGCTTTCAGTTTTCACTCATTTCTTAACTACAGAAAAAGAATAGACCAATTCTTCCATTGCACAGAACTCAAAAAAACCACAACAAGTTCCAGAATGTTTTGACACTTAGGCCATATCCAAATAGGTAGGCACGTGCAGTTTGTGGTGCTACAAACCTCTTTGTGATGCCACAAACTGCATGAGTGGAATGTTAAAATTTCCCAGTAGCAAAAAAAGCACAGGGAAAAAAACTGGCATAGAACACACAAAAATAGTATGCACCGGAATAAACAGAGGGTTGGTCCTCTAGTAAGATGATTTGGCTGCTGGCCAGAGCATCTGTACTGCTCCATTTGTGCCCCTGCTATTCCAGCACACCAGGAGCTGTGAGGAGCTGGGCAACGACAGTTTGCCCAAAGCAGGACAATTTGTCCCACAACAAAGTGCATGTGCAGGAACACGTGCTGAGGCACAAAGTAGCAACATAAATTTGTGCCACTACTATTTATGCTGCTGCAAGTACATGCCCTTGCATGTCTGGATGCGGCCTGCGATTCCTATTTGAAATCTCTGGGTTTATTTTGTGAATCAGGTGTAGGTAGATATTTGCATACCCAATATTGATAATGGTGTGTGGCACCCTGAAGCTCCCTTTAAAGCATCTCATGGCACCCTGCCATGAATCACTGCCATAGACTGACGTGCAGAACCTAACAAAATTAAAACATGAGTCATTATCTCCTGATTAATGAGATTTTTTTTTGCAGCAGGACATTGTAGCAGATGCATGCTCTCTGTGGATCAGGCAAAGGGAAAAACATACGCATGCCATGTGGTGAGAGGCCAGTGGTCATACCTGGTTCAGGGAACTAAGGATTACCCTTCCCCCTAATGAATCTGTTGCTGCTCCTCTAATTTGATAGTTATACTGCATTTTTTACTCTGTAACCCAGTTCTAAGTTAGATCTTTATCTGTAAATGAGAAGCTAAAATTATTAGCTGCTTGTACAATGGATTTTCTTGACGCTATCTTTGCTTAGAGGTAATAAAGAAGCTGCACCTCTTCTTTGATCAACTTGCACACAGTTTTAACTCCCCCGAGTTCACCCTGTCACTCTGAGGTATTGGTTTGCTGTTGGGGAAATAATTTATTTTGAAGGCCCCTTCATAGCAGAGGTCTCATATCACTAGATTTTTTTTTTGCTGCTTTACTTTGCCCATTGTGAAGGCTCATGGTCTGTATGTGTCTGTGCGTGTGTGTGGTCTGGTTTTTGACCTTAACCATTTACCATGCATAACAGGTGTTCTTGCTGACCAGCTCTTCTGAGAGTGGGTCTGACTCAGTGCAAGACTGTTGGTGGAGGGTTGTTCAGGATATGAAGTGAACTGTCAAGGAAGAAGACTAGACCTCCGTTCAGGAAGCCTCTACCCACTGCTCGTTAATGGCTTTGAATGCACACGGTCTGCCCAAGACTTGGCTTTGACTTCATTGGTCACCAATGTCTGTTTTGGCTCCTCTACTCTCTCTTGGCTCCATTTCCTGAGGTTTCTGGTTTCCTAATTGAGGGTAAAAGGTGTTTTTGACAGAGATGGTGGTAGCCTGGGGGTGGAGGGTGGCTCAAGAGTGGGAGAGAGAAGGGGAGGAGCTGCTGATCAGGGATGATAAATAAAAGGGCCCTTCTTTTCCAGCTAAAGCTACCAAACGCTGGGAGAACTCCTCCTCAACAAGAGCTGCAGACTGAAGAATAACGCCTTTGGTGAGTATGCAGGGACCTCCCTTCTTTTCCCTAACAGTTGTTAGCAATTATTGTCTGTGCGGTTCTTTGCAGCTGTACAATGTTAGAAACTTGCCTAGGAGTCTGTAATATTGTTGCTATCCTGTCTATCATAACAAGAAGCACAGGGCTACTTGTTCAGCTCTGTACCCTATCCCAACACGGCAGAATTCCCTACAAACGTTGTGGGTACTTAATCTTAGTTCCTAAGTCTCTAGTGTACTGTTAGGTGGCAAAGGCAGAAAGAAGGGAGTTGAGCCGGGGTGTGCTACTTGGTATATGTACATGTGGGCATGCACTTGGTAGGATTCCTAGGAAGGAGTATGTGTTTCAGCAACCTTGTGAAAGGGTGGGGATTGCTTTGGCCAGGCAAGGGCTTCTGTCAGTGAATATGGTTTTCCGACTAATACCAAGGGATGCCTACTGTGGGGCAGCTCACAATGGCAGCTAATCTGTCTTTGGAAAATGCTGAGGGTTTGTGGAAAAGAATGAAGTATTCATGCTAATACTGTTTGGGACACTTCCTTTACTTCTGTGGTGATGCCATAGGATGCCACAGGAGTTCTGGGACCATTGAGTGACTGTGGGAGGAAGCAAAGGCTGGGGTCAGTGAGGCTGAGGACTCAGCACTGGAAGCCAGGGCAGGTACACGGAGAGGACTCAGTCAGGAAGTATAAGTGTTTCTGTTTGGGTGTTCCCATAGCCAGCATCTTCTCTTGGCTTGTCCTTTTAGAATCTGTTTTTCTGTGCCCCATTTGTTTTCTCTCTGGGTTCTCTCCTGATGTCTTTTACTTCAGCTTTCCTTTTTTTGACAGCAGTGAGACTCGCCTAACTGCCAGAGTGCCTATCATATACAGGAAACTTATAAAACCCACCCTCTGGGGAAAAAGAAAAACAAAACTCTACACTTCAGAACAGCATGAAATGCAAATTTTCTTTACCCAAGGCAGTAAAATCTCCCTAAGAGATTTTAGCAATACTCTTCAAATCTAGTAGGAGGCACTGGGAAGAAAGGAAGCTGGGGCAATGGGCTCAAAATGGGCAGGAAATATTTAGCCTCCAATTCTGTTCTCTACTAGTGTGCACTGGGGTTTCTCATCATCCCCATTAAAGCATGGTATTTGCATAATCTGAATGGTGTATGGGAGCTGGGAGAGTGGAAGGGGAAAAAAAGGGGAGTGATCCATCTCTTCTGAGTGGGGAAACAGAAGGAAAATATCTCATTCTTACTGGGGACTCTGCTTACAGGACTTATTTTAGGGGTTTTTCTTTCCTAAGGATCAGAGATCCTGAGCAGGGCAGGGAGTTTGGAGTCAATTATTTCTTGGCATCGTTAAGGTGATTTACAAAGCCCAGAGTTATCTTCTTCCTTCACAATTCAGTGGTTCATTCCAGTAGGGAAGGGTTTGATTTTTAGCATGACTGGCACCTTTCCAGATTGACTGCCCCGCTAACAAAGTTGCATGTGGGGTCTGAATCCCTCAAGACCTAAGTGTAAAACTGAAATTGCAAGGTCAAGAAATAATGATGACAGTTGAGCATCTATTTCAGTGAGCTCAGGGAATGAACTGACCTGGGTTTATGCCTGGACCAGGAGGCAACTCCAGACCCCTGCAATACTTTGAATGCAATCCCATGGGCAAGAGATCGGAGGGCTGACCACTGACAGACTCTGCAGTAATTTGGGCCCCTTCTGGCATGCAAAGTAAAGGGATTGTAGCAGTCTTGAGCCCCTACTTTGGTGGAAAGCTATTGGCACCAAGCCAGTCAGAAGCTATGAGGGATGACTTTTCTATTTACTGAGGAAGATGAGACTCCTCTTCCCAGATGAGCAGAACATATATGCCAGTGGGGGAAAAAATTAGAAAAAAAAACCTAGTCAGAATGTTAGGTGCTACTCCAGTAGAAATTTTAATTCATTATCTCTACAGAGACCATCTTTTTAGGATTGAGGTGAATGGGGTGTGTTTGGGGGAAAGAAGAAAAATGAACTCCCTTGAATCCCAGTAAGGACTAGCTTGAGTAGAAGCTGAGGGTGGAACAGTTATTTGACATCAGATTTTCCCATCTCTCCAGGAAACTGGGAATCTGTTTCAGTCCTGCCATTCATTGAGCTGGCAAAACAGTCTGGGCTCTGTGTAGCTAAACAGAGCGTGGCAAGGGCTGGAAGAAGAGTTCAGAGGTGGAATGAGAATAGCCACCCTGTAGATATAGGGTCAGTATACACCTCTCTCACCAGTGTCTGGAACTTATTCAAGATATGTGGCTGAGCACTTCTGAACATGCAATGTTAATAGCTGATTTGCTTTGAACTAAGGCACCCTCCCCTGAAGCAAGAGTGGTGGAGGGGAGGGAAACATGCCTCGCCCACCATCAGGGGCTGATTAAATCTGTTAATAGAGGATGTTTTGTAACAGTTCTAGCAGGAATACATGCCAGCCAACGCTTACCTTTCCCAGGCCCCTCCATCTGATTCCTTCTCTCCCGGCTGCTATTTTTATAATAAACACTCTACTGCTAACTTTGCAGCCTGCCCAGAGTCTCCGGCTGCCCTCAGTGGAAAGAGAGACAGCATACAAACAAGACACACGCGCACACAATGCGGACCATCATCATCCTCGCGCTCCTGGCTGTCCTGGTGATGGCAG
Source organism: Alligator mississippiensis (assembly GCF_030867095.1). Lineage (NCBI taxonomy): Eukaryota > Metazoa > Chordata > Crocodylia > Alligatoridae > Alligator > Alligator mississippiensis. The sequence goes on along the minus strand of NC_081827.1, from coordinate 91,049,520 downwards.
CTTTCTGTTATGGTAGGTGACTTCTTTTCTTGCAGTTTGTTTTGGACTGACAGCTAGTTACAGGCATACTGAAAATGTTTCCTTCACTTGTTTGTCCATTTCTTTTTTGCTTTTCTCTTGCTTGTTCTCTGTATAATTCCCCCTGCCAGCCTGCTAGATCCCTTTCTTTCTACTCTAGAATTCAATCAGCTCAAGATAGTCACTAGTCTAGGACTCCCTGCACTTCAGAGCCTTCTTCTCTGCTGCAGATCCTTCTGTCAGCAATACCTGCTGTTACTACCTCCCCAGAATCCCATTCTTTTGAATCAAATATTGAAAGAGGAGATGAGAGAGACCTAATCCTGTAGCTGTTCCCTTAATCACCATCAGTTACATAAATCCAGGATGGGAGGCAGGACAGGGCAGTATATATTTAACAGTGATTCACTGGCATATTAGGGAAATTCCAGGGATGTATCCCCTGTATAATTCCCAGAACCTTTATCCTATGGCAAAGTGGCTGTCCAAGTTGCCCCTCAATTGCAGCCCCATTCATCCTGGGCTGCCTGTTTCGGCTTTATAAAAAATCAGTGAGCTTTCTCCTCATACTCTCCTTATCTCCTTTTGTAAGAGGTATCTTTTTTTCTCTTCTGTGTTCAGTTTGTGTATTAATGCATAGTTTTAATATCTGAATTACCTACATTTCCATCGAATCTTCAACCTGAGATTTTACAAATGTTAATTCATTCAATAGCTATCCCCCTCCATGTTTAGAAGGAATGTAGTTGCCATATCTGTTACAGAGATACAGAAAGTATATAGCGGAGTGGTTCTTAACCTCATTAGACTTGGGGCATCCCTTATTAGACTCCAGGCACCTCTTAGAAAATGCCAGCTATTAGTTTTCACTCATTTTTTACTACAAAAAAATGATAGAGTAATTCTTCTGTTGCAAAAAAACTAAAAAAGACAACAACAGGTCAAAATATTTTTAACACTATGAATTCCTATTTGCAATCTCTGGGTTTATCTTGTGAATCATGTTTGTACACCTGACAGTGCTAACATTCTTTGTCACCTAAGGCACCCTTGAAAGGATCTGGAGGCAACCCAGGTTTCTGCAACACCCTGACTGAGAATTACTGACAGTGGAATAGAAATTAAGTGATGTTCCTGAGGAGCCTAGAGTAGATCAGTGGCACAACCCCAGGCCCTTATTCGGTTCACTGTTCTGACACTAGGTTACACTGCTTCTTCCCCTTTCCCTTGTTCTTTAAAAAAATAAATGAGACATCTCTGTCTTTCTTTCCTTCTCTTTATTAACGGTGACAGAAAGATACCATGTTGCTCAAAAGACAGCATCTCAATGCGTGTTTTTCCTTTTTTTCCCCAGAGTCCCAGGAGAGTATGGAATCCCATGAGTTTACTAGTAAGAGACTATTTTACTATTTGATTGAAATTAGAGAGGAATGAAAACACTCTGATATTCAATTGGCTTAACTTCTCTATTAGAAGTATCAGCTGTGACTGGCAAGCAGGAGGCCAGGAGATTGATGGAAATATAGAAAGGAGGGTGGGGGGGAACAGCTCATTCCAGGCCAACTGGATTTCTTTGATGACTGGATTTTAGGATGAATGGGAGAAAAGCACAAAGATAAAATATACCTTGAAGCCAAACAACAAATTTCTTATGGTGTTTTCCAAAGTCATATCTAAAAAATAACCAAAAATAGATTTGATCATGGTTGCTGGCGTTTAAGATTGGCCAAAAGACTCAGAGGCAGAGGTAGTGATTAAAAAAAATGTGTTGAGTCTCAGGAAGGCTATATCACAGGGCGCTGCAGGGATCATTGGCAGATCTGGCATTACAGATCTCACTACATTTTTGCCTTCACTTCATCCTAGATGGGTCAGATAAGATTGCTAGCTCCAGGTCTTTAGACATGTGGCATCCTTTGAATTAAAGCTGCAGCAGATAGCTAAGCATCTCATTCTTCATTCAGCAACCCACTGCAAATTAAGTGGTTTGTGAGCTGCCTAGATACAAATGATCTGTACAGGTCCATCAGATCAAGAAGTTGCTGGGAGGGTATCATAGGAGAATGATAGAAAGTTTAATACTCTGAGGAGACTGAGTTATGAAGAAAAAAAAGAGCCAAGATCTACACCAGAGTCAAATAACAGCCAATGGAGTTAGGATAATCAAGGACCGATTACATGGCAGATTGAAATATCATCAAGCAAAACCAGAGAACCTACTGAGAGTATGTCAAGGATCTGATATCAGATAAGAATGGGAAAGGGTGGAAGAGACACAGTGTTAAATACTGGATGCTTTTCATTTCAAGCAAATATTAATTTAACAATTTTGTTTAATCTCATCAGGTCCCTTTGTTACCAGGCAAAGTGCTCATGACTTCATGAGACCGGATCCAAGACAAAAAGCTATTATGCGCGAGAGGTATGTTTTCATGGGGTCTCAGGAAATTGATAAAATATGTATGTGTATGTGGATTATTAAGCATGTTTAAGTTGATGCCCTTGTTACAAATAGCACTGGCCTTCCTCTTAGGGTTTAAGTTTCCCTCCTATGTTGGTGTCCCCACTTGTTCAAAACAGTTTGAACATGGAACAAGATTAGTCACAGGAGTATACCTGAACAGTCTCTCTGCCACTAAGGCAATAACTAATTAGTCCAAAGAAAGCAACAGTAGAAAGAAGGAAAATCACTAATTATGACCTGAAAAAAAAGAATGATCCAGAGATTACCCAGTCTAAGACTTGATGACCTGGGTTCTGTTCCTTGATCTACCACGTGCTTTTTATGTGTGCTTGACTACGTTATTTGGCCTCTCAACGCCTTCTTCACATCATCTTATTTCAAAGCAAAGCTTTTCTAGTATTAGGAATGGGAGTGTTGCATTTCTGTTCAGCATGTATCTGCCCTTGTTTTCAGATACAGTTATCAAACAGGGAGAAAGTTCCCTCGGGGTAAGGCTATATCATCTCCAAAGCTATTCTGTTACCATCACTGAGAAAAAAAGTCCTGCCTGGTACTGTGTGCCAAAAACTGTTGTGTGCTCACTTTTTGGCATTGGTCCTGTGAGATGTTCTCAGGTTCCCAATCTTGGGTGTGCTCATGAAAGCAGCACTGCTTACACTGTTCTACCACATTTTTCATCGTGCATTATCTGCAGAGCTGGACTGAATGGGAATGTCTTGTTTCTTGGCAGTGGCCTTGGGGAGGCCATGTAGATAATATGGACATACCCTCATTAAAGGATTTCAGTGTGGCTACCCTGAATGAATAACAGACATGAAGTCCACTGTAGTTAAGCTAGAACTGTGAAATTTCCCTTTTAAAACAAATAAGTTAATATGTTCCCTATAGCAGTTCCAGATGGCTCCTTCATGGGCCATTCCTGTTCTCTGCCACTATCCTTGGCAGTCTGAAAGTGTGGAAGAGCTTAGGTCATCAGATTTGAGTTACTTTGGAATCATGAACTGCTTCTCAACCAAAAAAAGCTTTGTGAGTCTCCATCTGCTGTAAGTGTCACTTGAGAAAGCTCTTAGTGCAGGGAGTTTTCTTGTCAAACTGAAAGGTCTTTGACCTTGCTTATGTTTTTAAGCTTCAGAGTGGAGATGCTGTCAGATTGGGAGGACACCGCAGTGTAGACTGAGACTTAAGTGGAAAGGCAAGGCTGAAAAGAACCACGGACATCAATATTTTAAATGGCACTTCTCTCTAACCTCACCTCCATCCCCTCTTTCTCTCTCTCCTCACTTTTACTATAGGATCAGAGAAAGACATAAGAGCCCCCAGGAACGCCATAGAGAGATCTGTGAGGACTACTACCCATGTGAGCGCTACGCCTACCATCATGGCTATGCTGCTGCCTACAAACGCTTCTTTGTGAAGAGGACAACCAAATAAGGGTGACAACTGCCCAACTCCAGGGCCTGGAGCCTGGGTTCTGTACCTAGAAAGAGTGATATCTCTGAAAAATATTAAGTCACTTGTTAACTGTATGCTATCCTGCCTGCTGCTTCACTCTTCTATAGAGTCTCTGTTAATTAGTGCAAAGCTGATGTAGTGGAGGTCAGACAGGAATCAGGATGTGGGTGTTTGTTACACAATAAACTGCTGGTTTGATACTATCTCTTCATGATTTAGAGTCTTGCTTTAGATGGAGTGGTGGTTTCTACAATAATTTTTAATTTCTGTCTCCAGACTTAATGCTGATTCTGTGATTAAATGTGAACGCAAATCTTAAAAGATGTAACACAATTAGGACAGTGACCTTCTATGTTCTAGAGACTGAAACTGGTTTAATTTCTCCCAAGTGGCCAGCAAAATTTGGTGCCTAACTTCAGACATCTCAAAAGAGCCAAATTAAAGTAGGTTCTGAAAATAAGACCCCTTTTAAATGTGTCACACAGGACAAAAGCTCACTACTCACAAGCAAAACATTAGACAAACAAGTTAATCAGAGAAAAAGCCTACAAAATGATACCCAGTAATAGCCTGTACATATAGCTCCCCCTTGCTATGGTAAGGCAACTCTGCATACTAGAATATGTTCTCTGGGCCTGATTTTACCCTTGGTCTATAGTTCTGCCATCACTTCCCTTTGAAGCTTAGTTCATTGTATATACTGTGCGGGCCGGGAGCGGTCCGAGGCTTTCGGGGGTGCGCGGCGGGCTGTGGCCAGCAGCCCTGGCATGTGGGTCGGGGAATTCGGCACGGTGAACTAGAATTAGGCACGGACGCATAGAGGTTGATTAAAGATTATTTTACTTACACTGTAGATGGTCGCGGTGCAGGCAGGAAAAACTTCACTTAAGTTGCAGTTACAAACGAAAAGAAAACTCACACGAACAAGACCCGTAGAAAACTCGAGCCTCCTAAACCCGGACAGAGCTCTGGATACCACGATGAGAGTCTAAAAGGTGACTCTCCACTAAAGCGCGCAGGGAAGGGTACGTCGAGGGATCAGGTGGCGACGGGGAGAGGCTAGAGGTTGATCAGGCCCCTGTATCCTCCTCTAAGGCACACGCGGGGTTTGTTAGGCTCCACAGCACGCTTAGAGTTCTCCACGAGATGGATGTGGAGTCCTCCTAAATGAGGTCCTCCCCAGAGATCTCCAACTTGGGTGGAAACTGCTCAAGCCTCTTATACGGCTAGCAAGCCAATCGCTAGCCGCCACGTGGGAATAATTTAGAAACAGCCAATAGTGGGAAACAAATTTACATACGGGTGGCGGGAACTCCTTTGCACCGGGGTTTTCTCTATGCAACTGAGAATTGCACCGTGCTAAGAAAGCTCCATGTGGCGGGAAATAATTCTGCAGTGCCGAAGCACACACAAAATCATACCCTTTGGGTCATGACATATACTACATCACCTTCACTTTGAAATGCAGCCAGAGGTGTTCTCACATAAAAAAATGAGAAGCTGTTCTAGGAGAGAGACTCTATTCTCTTTGGCTCAGCTGCTCTCTCTTGCTGAGCAGGAAACCGGTATGGCAACTACATTCCTTCTAAACATGGAGGGGGATACCTATTGGATGAATTAACATTTGTAAAATCTTTGGGATCCTCAGGTTGAAGAGTCTATAGAAATGTAGATAATTCAGATATTAAGACTACGCATTAATATACAAACTGAACACAGAAGAGAAAAAGAGATAAATCTTAAAAAGGAGATAAAGAGAGTATGAGGAGAAATCTCAGTGACTTTTAATAAAGCAAAAACAGGCAGCCCCGGATGAATGGGGCTGCAACTGAGGGGCATCTTGGAGAGCTCACAGATGAAAATAACTTCCTTCTAGAATATATCCTTCCTCTACCCATTGGCATTCTCCTGAGTCTGTGGAATCCATGGAACAGAAAGAAACCTGAGCTTCAGAGCACAGTACAAGTGTCTGGCATCTAAGTACAAGAACACTGTGGTAGATACTCAAGAGTAAATATAGCATATTCTTGACCATATCTTTGAGGAAGCAGCAAAAAATATAACAAGGGTTTTCTGTGATCTGTGTGTACTCAGAAATTATTTGTAGAGTAGATATTTCCCTGGTACTTGGATTAGTCAGTCTATGCATAACTTTGAAAGTTGAAAGTCTATCACGTAGACTGACAAGTGTGTTACATATTAAATGAAGACACATTTTAAGATTGAAAGGTGGCAATTGATGAGGAATATGTCTTCAAAGAACACTGTAATTGAAAAAAAATATTCCTAACTGTTAGAAAGCCAAGAAATTCAAAGTTAAGGTTATAACCTTCAGAAAATAAAACCACAAATGTTTAGAAATGCCTGATGATGTTTTCCCCAAATAAATTTAACGTTGCCCCCCAACTCTGTTCAAAACTCATCCAAAATCAAGAAACAACCTGGTCCCTGAGCACCACACACAGACCACCCAAAGATTCCTTCCTGTTTCATAAGAGAGCATGAACAACCACCTCGCTGTACCTTATACCAACACCAAAGAAATGGACAAATCCCTTTTCACATTATCAATAAATGCTGACACACACCAGAATGTTCTGGCATAATCTGATATAAATGAGAATGTAAATAACTCCCCAGTTCATTAGCAACCACAGCTGTTTGCATATCTGCAGATGTGGGGATCATAAAACACAAAGTCTTCTGTATCTGCTAAATATACCCTGTTTCAGCATTCAGGGACATACATGAAAACCAAACATTAAACAAGTGGAAAAGATGTAAGGCAAACCACCAAGGCCTATAAGGCATGAAAGATCAGTTTGTTGATATACTATGAGATTAAGTACTAAATCATACCTATTTTACCTATTATAAATATGCATCTCTCGCTATGAGGGTGGTTAAGAACTGGAACAAGCTACCTAGAGAGGATGTGGTATCTCCATCCCTGGAATTTTTTAAAGCAGGTTAGACAGACATTTGGCTGGGATGGTTTAGTCAGAAATGATTCTGCCTTTAACAGGGACCTGGATTAGATGACACTGAGGTCTCTTCTAGCCCTTTGGCCCTATAAATATACTCTAGCCTTTATGAATTGAATAGGTGAATGCTTGGAAATATACATCATGTAAGCCTTGATAACTCTTTTTATATGAAACCCTAATCAAAATCTTTGTATGAGTGTTCCTACATGAGAAAATTAGTGTGGAGTAAGCCATGGTATGAAGAAGAGGAGGAGCCATTGTGTTCTAAATTTGCACCCCAGCTTAGTGTGCACTTTCTTGTGCAGAAAAGCCTTGAGATTGCAAGCCAGTTATGTTCCAGTGCAGTTATGCAAGATTTGATATCCTGGCATAAGCCCAAAGCAACCCCACAGATTTCAGTGGAACTGCATCAGAGTAAGCTACAGCAGAATTTGTTTCTGACATTACATGCTCATGAGAAAGGGTGACAGAGGATGGATTGGAAACATTTGTTTGGTTGGGGATCGGCGTTGTTCATTTATATATATTTTTAAAAAGCTCACTGTCTATCATGGCACTTGAAGTTAGCAATAGGCATTTTCAATCCAATCTTTGATCTAAGTGGCATGGAGTTTATGTCCTGAAATTCTGTTTAATTTAAAATAAAATATTTCTAAAGGCTGATCTGTGACAGCAAACCAAATTAGTTAAATATTTTGACATCGAGCTACAATGGGTATGCCTATATTTATAGATAGATGCATGTTTAAGATCATTTTCTAGTGCTAAATGTGCTTCCAGATCCATCTTCTCTCTGCCTACATCACATACTGTTCACTAAAGCCATCTACATTGCACATACCATGCCCTAAGCCTTGCTGCAAAATGTATCCTGTGCTCCTTTGCACCATGGCAAGCATAGCCTTTCCAGGTATCAGTCCATGAATCACCTGACTTTCTTCATTGGCCCTGAAGCTAGAAATCATTGAGGCATCAACCTGTGTGGGCTGGAAATCACCGCTGTTGCCAAACATGTTGTTCAGTTTGCTCATATCTTGGACCACCAGTGTAGAGAGAGATGCTGGAGAGTCTTCTGGAACTGAAGTTTGCAATCAAGGAAATGGGGCAAGGGAATGGGGCCTAAAGTTAGGGATTTGGCAAGGCCTAGAATTGGTGATGACAGTAGTGGATTCTGCACCAGTCACTGAGGCTTTGTATGTGCACAAAGGTCCTGCCACTTTCTAAACCAGGGCTTCCCAACCTTTTCCTCAGCATGACCCCATTTAAACACTGGATTTTTTTGTGACCCCAAAATGATGCAGACAAGATCAACAGGTTATAAAAAGAGGGCATTACAATGTTTATGGTCTTTAGATTTTTCATTTCAAACATTTAATTTCATTTTTACTTTTTTTTTAGATTAAAAAAACAATATTGAATACAAAGTCTAAAAAAGCTGTTAAATGCATTTATTTGACATGCATTTTAATTGTTCTAACTGTGGATTATATCTACTGTGCTGCCATGTTGTTAAACAACCCTAGATATCACCATTGCTAAATTGAGACTTAAAACGCATATAATATACAGAAATTCTACAGGAAACTAGACTGCCATTACTGTTCACTGTTGATGTTGCTATGCTTGCTCAATACAACCATCCTTCTAAACTCCCATTAAAAATGTACAAAAAACTCCTGTAATGTACAAGTGCCTTGCATCAGAGCTGCAACTGTTATATGTGGATGAATAACTGCCATGTGAGAGGGTTGTATATTTATAAACAGGAAGTATATTCATCATAATTGGTCAACACTGTCGAGTGTCTTTGCAACCCCATTTTTTATCGTTGCAACCCCAAATGGGGTTCCAAAGTTTGGAACCACTGCTCTAAATATAGCTCCCACACTCTCCCCCAGTCCTCACATATCTTAGTCATTTCATCTCAAGGGCCACATGGGTCCATTTCTCCCACCCCCCGTCTTTCTTCATGTCACTTGTCTCAAACCTCCTATCCCTCTCACAAAGGGTGCACTTAGTCCTGCTTCTTTCCTGGCAAAACTAGATCTGTTCATCTCTAGCATATTGAGAGGCTGTTCTGACCTGAGACTGAGGAACCATGAAGTCTGCAGATAAGAAAGAAAATGTTCTGTAACCATTGGGCCATGCAGATATTACCTGTATTGGGTCACACAGTTTAAAATAGCTATATCCACTCACCAGAACTCTAGGCAAGGGTTATTGTGTGATATCTTTTATTACATTAACTGGGTAACTGTGAGAGGTGCTGGACAAGTTTTTGGACACAAAGTATTAGAACTCAACATTTAGACTGACTGGGATGTTTGAGGCCTCAGTGGTGCTTTTAAGATTTCATAGATTTCATAGACATTAGGGCTGGAAGGGACCTCGGAAGATCATCGAGTCCAGCCCCCCGCCCAAAGGGCAGGACGTCAGCTGGGGTAATAGGATCCCAGCAAGATAAGCATCCAGTTTCATCTTGAAGGTGTTCAATGAAGGCGCTTGAACTACCTCCGGTGGCAGGCTGTTCCAGACCTTGGGGGCTCGGACAGTAAAGAAATTCTTCCTTATGTCCAGCCTGAAACGATCTTGTAGTAGTTTGTGACCATTCGTCCTCGTCATCCCTTGGGGCGCTCTGGTGAACAAACGTTCCCCCAGATACTGGTGATCACCCCTGATAAACTTGTAGGTGGCCATCAGATCACCCCTGAGCCTGCGCTTTTCCAGGCTAAAGAGCCCCAGGGCTCTCAGCCTGTCATCGTAGGGTCTGCTTCCCTGACCCCTGATCATGCGCGTGGCTCTTCTCTGGACTCTCTCAAGCTTCTCCACATCCTTTTTGAATTGTGGAGCCCAAAACTGGACGCAGTACTCCAGCTGCGGCCTCACTAAGGCCGAGTACAGGGGGAGAATGACGTCCCGGGATTTGCTTGAGAAGCATCTATGGATGCAAGCCAGCGTTTTGGTCGCTTTACTAGCTGCAGCATCGCATTGCAGGCTCATGTTCATCTTGTGGTCAATGATGACCCCCAAGTCTCTTTCTTCCATAGTGCTAACCAACATAGCACTGCCGAACCTATAAGGATGCTGCGGGTTTTTCTTCCCAAGGTGGAGAACCTTGCATTTATCGGCATTGAACACCATCAGATTTTCATCCGCCCACTTGCTGAGCCTGTCCAGGTCAGCCTGGATCACCCGCCTGTCTTCTGGCGTGGATGCTTTGCCCCAAAGTTTGGTGTCATCGGCGAACTTGGCCAGTCCGCTTCTGACTCCAGTGTCCACATCATTAATGAAGATGTTGAACAGTATGGGTCCAAGGACAGAGCCCTGGGGGACCCCACTGGTCACAGGACACCACGATGAGTGACTTCCATCAATTACTACCCTCTGGGTCCAACCCCGGAGCCAATTTTCCAGCCAGTGGATCGTGGGGGACCCAAGGCGACAATTGGCCAGTTTCTCCAAGAGACGATCATGGGACACCAGATCGAAGGCTTTTTTGAAGTCAAGATATATGACATCAATCTCTTCTCCCTTGTCCAGGTGATAGGTCACCTGGTCGTAGAAGGAAATGAGATTGGTCAAGCAAGACCTACCCGCAACAAACCCATGCTGGCTATCCCTTAAGATGTTGGCGTCGGCCAGTCCATTAAGGATGGCCTCCTTAATAAACTTTTCTAAGATCTTCCCCGGGATAGAAGTCAGGCTGATGGGCCTATAGTTAGCCGGATCCACTTTCCTCCCTTTCTTGAAGATAGGCACCACGTTGGCCTTCTTCCAGTCTTCGGGCACTACACCAGAGCGCCAAGAGTTTTCAAAGATCCGCGCTAGAGGCTGGGCTATGATGCTCGCCAGCTCCTTGAGTACCCTGGGGTGAAGATTGTCAGGGCTGGCTGACTTGAAGGTATCCAGCTTCTCAAGATGTTCCTTCACAAAGTCAGCATTAATGGAGGGCAGGGGATCACCCTCACCCGGACTTCCCGGCCCTGTAGCAGGCACAGGCGTCCCATGGGGCTGATGAAAGACCAACGCAAAGTACCTATTTAATAGGTTGGCTTTTTCCTGGGCGTCAGTTGTCAGTTGCCCCATCTGGTTCAGCAGGGGTCCAACGTTGCCCCTGCTTTTCCTCCGGCTCCCCACATATCTAAAAAAGGACTTTTTATTGTCCTTGATGCTCAAAGCTAGCTGGAGTTCAGTTGCAGCCTTGGCTTTCCTGGTCTGCTCCCTACAGGACCGGACCAGTGCAGAATAATCCTCCTTGGAGGTGACTCCCATCCTCCATCCTTTGTAGGCCTTTCTTTTTAGCCTCAGGAGGTCTGCTAGGTCCCTGGAGAGCCAGGGGGGCTGCTGTGCCCTCTTGCTGCCTTTCTTCTGAGATGGAATAGACTTAGTTTGTGCATTGAGGATCGCTCCCTTGAGGAGCAACCACTCTTCTTGAACTCCCCTCTCCCTGTGGTCACGGTCCCTTAGGGCCTCACTGACAAGCCTCCTGAGCTTGTCAAAGTCAGCTTTCCTGAAGTCAAGGACTTGTGTGTTGCTGACCGACTTGCCAGCTTTTTGGCAGATGGTGAAGGTGATCAGCTCGTGGTCGCTGTCGCCCAGCTTCCCATCGATCACTAGGTCGCCGACTAGGTCCTCCCCAGTAGCCAGCACCAGGTCGAGCAGCGCTTTGCCTCTCGTTGGCCCATAGACTTCTTGAGTCAGGTAGAGGTCATCTACGCACGAGAGGAAGCTCTGCGACTGCTCAGATTTTGCTGAGCGATCCTCCCACGAGATGTCAGGGTAATTGAAGTCACCCATGACAACCATGGTCCTGGAGCAAGCTGCCTTAGCCAGTTCCTGAGCAAAATCCTGGTCTAGCTCAGGACTTTGGGTGGGAGGTCTGTAATAGACTCCCACCATTGTGTCCCCTGTGCCGTGTTCCCCACGGATTTTAACCCAGAGGGTCTCCAGCCGTCCACCCTGGTCGCCAATATTGGCTTGCAGGGACGCGTAGCTTTCCTTAACATAGAGAGCTACACCCCCGCCCCTTTTCTCTACACGATCCCTCCTGTACAGGGTATAGCCATCTATCCCCGTGGTCCAGTCATGGGTGGAGTCCTACCAGGTCTCCGTGATCCCTATGACATCGTAATTGTTTGCACTGAGCAGGAGGATGAGCTCCTCCTGCTTATTCCCCAAGCTCCTGGCATTTGTGTACAGGCAGGCAAGCGCCCCCTGGGGGGCTCCTTCCTTGCCCACAGATTTTACCAGGGCTGGGGCTGGGGCGGGCTCCCTTGAGTGCCATGATCCGCTGGCTTTGCAAGATTTGCTCAGCGGGCCAGCAGTGGCGGTCGTGCCCCCGTCCCCCAGCGGGCTTAGTTTAAAGCCCGGTGGAGCAGGTCAGCCAGTCTGGCTGAGAAGAGCCTCCTCCCTAGGGGAGAGAGGTGGAGACCATCTCTTCCCAGCAGCTCGCTGCCTCTCTCGCCAAAGAGCGGGCTGTGGTCATGAAAGCCAAAGCCTTCCTGACGACACCAGCGCCGCAGTCTCTGGTTGACCACGTAGATCCTCCTGTCCCTTCTCAGCCCATAGCCTGAGACTGGGAGGATCGACGAGAACACCACCTGTGCCCCCAGACTCTTAAGCCCCGCTCCCAAATCCCTGTAGCGCCTCATGACCTGGCTGGGAGTGCTCCGAGCCGTGTCATTGGTGCCCACATGAATAAGGAGCATGGGATAGCGGTCTGTGGGTTTGAGCAGCTTGGGGATCCTCTCCGCAATGCCCCGGATGCGGGCCCCTGGGAAGCAGCAGACTTGCCGGGCTAAGGGGTCAGGGTGGCAGATTGGCCCCTCTGTCCCCCTCAGGAGGGAGTCTCCCACAACAAACACCTTACTTTTTGTCTTGGGGAGAGCAGGGGCAGGAGTTGCAGTTAGGCCCATGTTGCCTGTGGGGGCCGGCAACTCAGCAGGCTCTGCTGGGGCAGCAAGAGGTGCATACCTGTTGCTCAGTTCTGGCGGGGGAGGGGCCTTGGTGCGGCGGGCCTTAGGGCCCTTGACCACCTTGGTCCATGCCCCTGGCTGGACACAGCAGGAGGTCCCAGAGTCCTCCTCTGGCCTGGAGGGAGACTGTGATCTACCCTCTGCCTCCCGGGGGAGAAGGGCCTGGCAGTAGGAGTCTATCTCCTGCTCGCAGTCCCTGATGGCACGCAGTCTGTGGACTGTGGCCTGGAGCTCCTCCAGCTGGCGCGCCAGAGACCCCAAAAGGGAGCAGACCCCGCAAGGGGAGGTCGCCATGCTCCCAGGCCCCAGAGCCTGAAAAAGGGACAGGCAGCCCCCGCAGCCGAGAGCCAAGGTGGAATCCATAATGCTGATCAGAACTGATAGATAGAAATTTGAGCAAAGGGTATTTTTTCTGTCTTTTTTTTTGTTTTGATTGGCTCTACCATCTGGAGTTAGGGGTCTGTCATTGACCTTCCTGTCATGGACCCTCCCCCTTCTTCCCCCCTTTCCTCCCCCCTTTCAGGAGAGCTGTATAGTGGGGCTCCCTGAAAAGCCTTGTTCAGTCTCTTTCCTGTATCACCCTCCTTCAGCCAGCCCTGGCCTGGCTTCTAGAGGGGCGAGCCTCTGGCTTCAAGACCCTGGCTCTTTCTCAAGGTAGGTGTGTGCCAGAGTGCTGATGTCCTAAACAGCACAGCAGACCGCTCTGCTTCAGTTTTACTGTGCCAGTGCAGTTCCTGCCAGCACAGGGCTAAACAGCCTCTGAACACACTAACTTTACCTTGGCCGTTCCCTTGTATTCCCCTGTTCTCCCCAGGACTCTGCTTTTTCTCTCTCTACCTCCCTCAGAGACTCCTTTTCTTCTGCTCAGGCAGTGTTCCACCTTAGTAAGTGTAACAAAACTATATGGAAGACTAAAATCACCCAATAAATGAAACGTAATATCTGGAAGTATTCAGAAAGTAGTCTTTAGTACCTGCTGCAAGGCCCAGACTGGTATCTTCCCTGCAGGTGGAAAGGGCATCTAGATGTCCTACTATAAAACTGTCTATAACAAAAAAATGTTCACACTAAGTCCTCCAAACTGTTCCCCAGCAAAACTCAGAACTTCCCCCCAGAACTTAGCCTCATCGGAGGGTCATGTGGATTTGCACTTCCCTTGTGCAAGCACAGAGAGAGCATGGATATTTCTATACTCCTTTAGCATACTTCTATTCTCTCCTGTGAGAATGGCACAAGTGCCTACCACCCTGTCTTGAGCACATAAAGAGAGCAGAGAGAAAGTAATTGTTGCTGGATGATGTGATCTGTGTAAAGGAAGATAGATAATGGCTCTTTGAAAACCTTCCTCTGGATCACGTATGTTAAAGGTAACCAATACCTGGTCATAAATTCTAAATTTTTTTAAATGAGCTAAAGGCATCAATGGAGCCAACAGGATAGACACAAGGGCCACATCCAGATGAGTGTGAATGTTTGGCTCCCTGGGAACAACTAGCAGTGACACACCTTGTGCCACTGCTAGTTGTCCCTGGAGAGCACCCATGCCACACGCCCTCTGGTGCACGACAGGTTACCCCAGGTGGGTTAGGGCTGAGGCCAGCCTTACTTGGAGTCCTGGGGGCTGGGGAAGTTGTAGCCATGTCACTTTTGTAGCTGGGAGCCTGGCTGGCAGCCAAACTGTGGCTCTGGCTGGCCAGGCTCTGGTTTTGGGCAGCACATGCTGCCTCCATGTGTGCCGCCCCACTTTTTTTCTGCATGAGTTTTTTTGACTCCAGGATCTCCTGAGGTCAAACCCGTCCCCACCCCCCACCCTAATGCTGCTAAGTAGCACTGTGGGAAATGCCTGAATGTGTTGCGTGTGGTGCTGCAGATGGGTCTGCAGTGCCACATACTGCATGGCCACACTCTCTGGTGGTGGCCATGGAGTCTCTAGGTCTATTTTTTTGAAAAAAACAAAAAAAAATTGGAAACTTCTCAGGAATAAATAAATAAAAATCCTTTCAAGCATTAAAAACTCATATTTTTCAGAGCACGTTGCCTGAATTGTCTTAAACTTTCAACAACAGAAATCTATCCTGCAATCACCACCCCCCAACACACAGAGACTATTTTAGAGAGGCTTCTGAGGGAAGAATCAAAACTAAGTTCATAATCAGACCTGGACTAGAACTTTGAAGAATTTAGCATTTTTCCAAAATACAGACTCTACATCATGACAGGTTGTTTTCTTCCATTGTTTCTTTTTTTCAAGCAGCTGAAACAACTTATTCTCTCAATGTTGAGCTGTGGAATGTTTGTAATAAGGCTATTATTTTTTTCTGTTGTTTTTCTTTAGGAATCGTGTTAAGCGATCCATAAAGTCATCTGGAAATGCCATGAGACTGAGATGAATGTGCAAAGGCTGCCAGGACCGGATAGCTCCTGGCCCAAATGAAAGCCTTTGTGTTGGAACTGGGATGCAAAGTTTAAGGGCCTCTAGCCAGACCTCTGATCTCTCCAGATGATCACAGGATATAAACTGCAGCTGAGAGGCAAGCTCCAGAGAAGCTTCAGAACTCTCCAGAAGAAGCTCTGGGACTGTGAAAAATATATCATCCAAAAAAGGGGATGAGGAAATTTTTGGTGTTACTAATCCTGACCCTGACCTTGGTAGCCCTTTGCTGTTGTGAGAGAGGTAAGGGGATATTACATTTATTTTGCCTGGAATATTATCTGGGTGTCTTACTGAACACTTAGATTCTGAGAGGGATCTCTGATTAAGCGAAATCCAGTTTTGGGGATAGTCAGTGTACAGCTGACTATCAGCAGGTTCTCAATCCCAGCCATGTAGGTTGCACCTGACAATGGATTTGAAGCTCCTCAGCCTGATCCCTAATGAATATTTGGCTCTGCTAGGATGACAACTATTGCACCATTGGACAAGGGAGGAAGCCTCAGCATCTGGTTTATGATTTAGATAAATTCTAGATTTGGATGAGGGATCTGACCTGTAGGTCATGACTCATGTGAATCAGCAGAACTGCTGAGACTATGGGGGAGGGTGTATTATTACCTCTTCCAGTACTGGAAAGCTATATTGTATCTAGCTTGAGAACAAAAAAACAGAGACCTACTTTTTAATTCTATTGAAATATGTTGGACTGGGAGAATGTTTGTGGGGAGAAAGTTACATTGTTAAAAATAAGTTGTCTCTTTTAAACAAGAACAGTTAACATTTAGAGCTGAAATAGCCTCAGTGCTTTTAATCAGGAGTGAGTGCATTACCAAGAATGTATGGGGAAAAACAGATTCTGAAACAGCAGATGCTGAAAACTTGCTGTGATGGGGAAGTGAGCAGGGCTGAGAAGGGGAGGATGAAAAGGGCCCTACTATTGTCTGTATTGCATCAGTTCTTGTCAGCCTTACATGCCCCCTTTCACTGGCATCAGCTCTGCGACATTTTAAAGATTTACAGCGTGTGTGTATCTATTCGCACAGATCTTATATGTATATAAGATTTTCAGTATATGTATACATACATACATATATATGTATGTGTGTGTGTGTATATGTGTGTGTGTGTGTGTATATATACATACATACATTCATTGCAAAGCTTATGTATATATAAATTTTACGAGTGTGTGTATATACACACACATACATTGCAAATCTTAAAATATATATTTATTTAACAGATATCTCACCTGATCTTATACTTGGTCACTTCTGCTTTTTAGCTATTGTGTACCATGATGTTCAAAATTCTTGGTTTAATTTTCTGTCAGTTTTCATGTGCTGTGAAAAATGCTGGTTGCTTTAGCAAGTCTCCCTAGAGATATTCAAAGGGCTGCATCCCAGTAAGAGTTTGCATACTGACCTCTGACATGCCATCAAAAACTGATGCCTCCCAGAATATATTTATATGAAATACCAGTACTTTGGCAAAAGCTAACACTTGAACTCTTTTGAGGATGAAAAAGCAATAGACTAAGCACTCTCTATTCCCTTCCATCAGTGACCTTCTCAAAGGAGGAAATGAAAGGGGAAGCAAGTCAGTCACTGCTTGCTCCCTTTCCTTACTATTATCTCTCAATAGAATCTGATTTTCCCATTTGCTTGTCGTGGTTATTCAGGATCTATCAATTCCTAGGTTCCAGACTCATCTTTGCCATTGACCCTCTACAATCCTAAACAGTCATTTAAACTCTCTGTACTTTAGCTTTTTCACTGTAATACAGGGGATTAAAGCAATTATCTTACTCACAAGGATTAACAAATTTGTATGTGAGAAGAACTTCAAGATCCTCCAGCAACAAACACTAATAAACTGTTACAATGTTCAGAATTGCTGTTCTGCTGGATTTATTGTTGCTAGGGAGTGGAAGATGCGCTGCATGTTGGTGTTCAGAACTCTAAAGGATAAGAATTTCAATGGGGCAGCACTATCGGGGTGCAAATGCACTCCTGGGGAGTACTGGGCCAGGGTGATAGTGAAGAGGCTTCTGAGGAACTCACTTTAAAGTGAGGGACATAGTTCAGTTGGGAGGATGTTCCAGGTCAACTTCCCCCTGCTGGTTCTGGGAGTGGGTCGACTGCCTGGGTCAGAAGAGGAGCCAGGGCTCTTTGAGGGCGAAGGTCAAAAATTCTTCCTAGGGGACTTCAGAGATCATCAAGGGTCAGAGCTGACTGACCTTAGCACACAAATTAGCATGCATCAAAGCAGATTCAATTAATTCAGTTTGCTGGACCATGCTAATTAGTGTGCTCCAGCAGCCTCTGCATCCTGTGTAAATGGTGGCAGGGGTGCTTTAACTAAAGCTCACTGAATGAGCCCCTGCCACCATTTTGAAGCATGGGATATTGAATACAGGGGATGCTGTGCCTGCTTTAATTAGAGCAGCTCTCATAGCCACTTTAGTTAAAGTGCCTGCCCTCTCCATTCTGGAGCACATGTATAGATAGATGCCCTGGATGACTGGAAGGCCATTTGTGTAATGTGATCACAGGTCCTACCTTCTCCTCAGTTCTGGTCTGTGAAGCTGCAAAAGGCAAGGGTGACTACATATTTTTGGTTCTGTTCCCTAATGATCAAAGAAACACAACTTCCACTGTATGGGGAGAAGAGATCAAGGCCCTAATCTACACGGTTAACTTAACATGCTCAGCAACCATGCCTTGGAGCATGCCTCACTACTCTGGGTCAGCTGACTCCAAAACAGGAAACAGTGTGGCTACCTCCATGCATGGCTGGGTGGTGATGGAAATTACGCCAGCCCCAAGTTAAGTAGTCTGTTTGCTTCCTGTGTAGGAGGCAGCCCATGCAGAAAAAGATCAGTGCGCTTGAGAAAGACCGCTGCCCAGCGCAGTAGATTTATCACATACAGTCACAGCCATCCATGGTGCTGTGCTTATGCTATGGATTTTTGCCAAAAAATGCCCCACTGTTTCCATCCCTGCTAGAAACAGTTACAAACACCAGTGAGACTGATAGAGCAAATGTAGGGATTTTTTTGCCCCAAACTCCTACTGTAGATAAGACCTTGGGGGGAGGGGAGGAGTGGGTGGCAGGGGCAGAGAGACAAAATTTCCTAAAGTGGTTAATTGGGTTGTTTAAAAATGGAGGAAGATTTAGTAGTCATCTACTGTGGGCTTTTCAGGACTGGGATCTCAGGCATGGTGTCTAGGCAGTCTCTGCTTACTTGCTCTGTTCTTTGTTTTCCAGATCTAGAACACTCCTTGGAATCACACAGTGTGGAAAGTGAGTCATTTGAGTAGTTTGCCACCACTGACCATTCTGTACTTTATTGCCGTGATCCCTGAATTCTTCATGTTTGGGGATTAGGGAATGAATAAGATTCTTGATGAATCCTATATCGTTTCTTTCTCCTCCTTTGCTTGACTCTGGTCATACACAGCAGGTGTCATGAGGCTTCTCATCTTAGCTGAATGAATGCCTGTAGCAAACATATGGTCCAGGCTTCTTGAGAGTTAGAACCATGGACTCTGCAATCATGAGGGAGCAGGCACCAGTGACATGAGCAGGAATTTTTCAACCCTCAGATATCACAGGGCACAAGACAGGCCTTTTCAAGAATCACGTGGCCTTCAGAGGTACGGAAATGAGAGTGAGGGCAAGGTGAGGGAGTAGTAGAATGGATATCTACAAAGGATGTATCGAAGTGCTAGGGCAGGATTTTTGGATTAAACTAAAAGGAGTCAGAAACAAGCACAAAGACAAGTAAATGAACTCTGCTGGCTTGTCAGGGCAGAAGAAGATGGTTGCCTCCACCAGGATGTAAGGGGAGGTGGAGTGCCAGAGCATGTGTCCACACTGCTGTACCGGGTAGTACTGCCATCAAGCAGGCTACAGGAGGGCTACCCTCTTGAATCTGCAGTGCAGCTGTGATTTAGTAGCAATGGGTGAGCACTGATGAATGATAGCTAATTAGTCAGTCAGCCCCAGAGATGCTGACAGTGCTATATTATTTCCAGTTCCAGAGGTAGTCCATGGAGAACAATGCAGCATATCTGAAGGCATTACTGCCTGGGAGTGGTAAGTCTGTGTTTAGACATGGCTAGAAAGAGCTGGGACTTGAAATAGGCGTCAGGCAAAAACTTAAGAGCTTCTCAAATCTGGGACAAAGTTTTAGATCACTAATTCCAACTATCAAGAAAAGAGGGGTGGAGTGGGGTTGAACTATGCACTTGCTGTGCCTGCTCTGTTCAGAACAGGTGGGAACCAGAATTTGGGGCCTAACATATTTATATGATCCTCATCTATTCTGTGACCTGACTCACTACCAAAATCCATTTGGAAAATCTTCCAGAACTCTCTGGCTGCATCCAGATGAGCGAGCACATGCCTGTTATGGCGCCTCAAAGTAGTTTGAGACACCACAAGAGGCACACTAAGAACAAAAAGATGTTCCCTGCACTTCATGCAGGAAAAAAAGTGGTGCAGGGTACGTTTCTGGAGCATGCCAAGAGGCAACCAGAGGCTGGGTCCTCCAAGGAGATGCTCTGACACCCGGCCAGAGCATCTCTATGGCTGCCCCATGTCCCTGTGCTGCCTCCTGCCTCAGCACAGTCCCCTGCCTAGCCCCCCGCATAGCATACAGCCCCCCCTGCATGGTGCACAGCCCCCTCCCCCCCCCCCAGCAGCAGCTGTTGGGGCACTCATGCCCACTCCTGACAGAGACCTCTGGTGGCTGCACATGCCACAGGGCATGGGCCCTCAAACAGGACCAGGCTGGCTCTTGTCTTCCAAGGTCCTGGCACTGCATACAAAAGCTGTGCACCCTAGGGCTGGGCTGGGTCCTGACTCCATGGAGCTGGCCCGGCCCAACAGCATGTGGGGTACATAGAGACAGGACCTGTGCAGGCCTGAGGGCGCATGGCTTCTGCGTGTGGTACTGGAATCCCAGGTGACAGCAAGAGCTGGCCTGTCTGCCTGAGAGCATGTACCAGCCGGCCAGGCCCACACCTTGTGACATGTACAGCTGCTGGGTATGAGGCCATGTTGCACTGCTGGGGGTCTCTGCCAGAAGTGGGGATGAGTGCCCTGATGGCTGCTGCTGCTGCTAGGGATGTGGGGGTGCTCTGTGCACTGTGTGTGTGTGTGTGGGGGGGGGGGGACGTGGAAGGGACCCGCCCCTCCTGAGCAGTTTTCCTGCCACACAGTCCCCCCACACCCACAAACTCCACCACAATCCACCCACAAACCCCCACAGCCCCAAATCACACCCACAAACTCCCCACCCCCAAATCCCACACCCACAAACCCCATACCACCCAAAACCCCTGCATAAGCCCCACACCTCCCTCACAACCCCCACCCCCATGCCCCTTCCCATCCCCAATCCCACAAATCTAACACCCTGTGTGCCCAGCCACCAGACTGGACAGGACAGGACTTGCTAGCAGGAGTCATGGCTGCAGGGGCAACTGCCACACTGCAGCCGTGCCCCATGCCCACACACCAGCCCCAGCCTGGAGGTGCTCCTGGTCCCAGGAACCACTTGGGGGGAGTGTGTGATGGGCTGGGGGGAGGGGTGGAGGTGGCAGTAGCTCTGTGTGTGTGTGTGTGTGTGTGTGTGTGTGTGTGTGAGAGAGAGAGAGAGAGAGAGAGAGAGAGAGAGAGGTTGGGGGGGATGGGGGAAAGAGGCTGCCATAGCTGGGCTTGGAGCCCTCCTGCCCCACTAGAGCAGCCTGTGGAGGGGGAGGCCAGTTTGGAAGGGAAGGGGCTTGCCCAGCCCAGTCCCTGAGCCCCAGTCGAGGGCTTCCCAAGAGCAGCATGGGGATTGCTAGGGCCTGGGAACAGGCGTAGGGAGCAGAACAGCAAGGGCTGGCACTGCTCAGAGCCACAAAGCATCAGGTGGTATAGTTGCAGCTGGACTCACATCCTGGTGCTGGGATGGAGCTGCAGCTGGGAGGGAGCTAGCGGGGCAGGCAGGGGCTGCCAGTCAGGAATGAGGGGCTTGTGGGGGAGCTATGAGTTGAGAGTGAGGGGCAGGGGCAGGGAACCAGCATATCAGTGCTGCTTAGCACCCCACATCCTGGTGAGAGAAGGATGCAGGAGTAGCTCTGATTTTTCTATGACAAAAAAACCCAAAAGAGGAAGAGGAGCTTGCCCAGGGCCAGGGTTCTGCCCAGCTGGAAGGCAGATGAGGTGGCTGACCTCCTGGCCATTTGGGGCCAGGAAGACAGGCATCAACAGTTTGATGCAGGCCACCACAAGAAGCACATCTTCTGGGTGATAGTTGCCCAGATGGCAGAGTGGGGACACCAGAAGACATGACAGCAGTGCTGCCCAAAGGCCAACTGTGCAGCCACAGCTCACTTTTAGCTGGCCCAGAAGTGCAGGCAGCTCTGCTGCAGTGTGTGTACCACAGCCCAGGTGGTTGTGTGGTCCTTGTCTGGAGCTGGCAGGCACACTGATGTGGGGCTGCAGGTCCAAGGGAGCAGATGCTGTCACAGGTAGCAGCAGGTCACAGCCAGGCATCAGCCCCCACTGCCAGACTGCTGCAATGTGTAGAAGGTGCAGTTGCCACTCCAGGTTAGGGCTACTTCAGCAGTCCAGCTGGCACAAGGGGCTAGTGTCCCCAGATACCAATTGCACAGGCCTCAGAAGCTCCTGAGGGCAAATAGCTCTGAACTGCTCACCAGGGCAGCTTTTTATAATGCTGGAGCCAGCACAGGTGAAAATCTGGGTGAAAATCTGGGAGGAGCAGGGCAGGGTTAGTTTGCCCCAAGTGGCACAATTTGCCCTACCCAAAGTGCATGTTCAGGCACGTGTGCTGAGGCACAAATCTCTGGCACAAATTTGTGCCGCTGCTATTTGAGCAGCTGCAAGCTGCTCAAATGACTGCATATATGGATGAGCCCTCACTGTTTTTTCTGCCTCCACCAGCTAAAGGATAATATCACTGTATGGAGTTATAAAAGTTGGAATTTCCCCAGAGAGCCAATCAAAACACAGGGGGATGAAAAACAAAACTGTTAAAGGAAGATTGTCATTTCTGGCACCTTATTAACTGGTGGTTTACATGCAGATGGGATTTCAGGCCTGACCTGAGCTTAGCTTGCCAGTTGGTCTCCAAGGATACCTTCCCAGGATACAGACATCTGAGCTCTCTCCCTTGCCAAGAATTATGGCAACAGAAACATTTCACTGGCACCTATAACCCTGACATAGAAAGATGAGATTAGCCAGGAAGGGTCCCACCTCTATGGCAAGGCCTGTATTTCTGTCTCAGTGTTTTGCAAATACTGGTATAAGGAACACTTCCTGCACCATTCAGTGATCATGGGCCTGCCTCCATTGCCTCTATGCTGTACCCAAGACCATTCCTGTAAAAGCAATCCCTGTCTACTCACTCCCACTCTGTGTGTGCCAATTCTTGGAAATGAGGCAATGCAACCATCGTTGGTATACACACAACACCACTCTTGCAGGCTGTAAACAGATGTGGCATGATGAGGCACCACTCTTACAGACTGTAAACAGATGTGGCATTTCTCCTGAGAGAAAGCCTTTTGTTCTGCTTTAGGTATCTGTGAAGTATGCAAGATAAAATGTGCTTACTCTCCCCACCCTGGCAACACACACATACACCCACCTACGCACAGAGCTGTGAGTGTCTGTAAATTAATTACAGCTCATTTAACTTATACTGCAGTTCCTCCAGGGGCAAGCCAGTCATGGCCACCTACTGCAGAGGAACAGCAAGGTAGCTTGGAAGGGCTACATTTGTAAAAGGACTGTGCTGCTCCTGTTTTGATCCCAGTCAAAACCTGTGACAATTGGGACTGCCAGCTATGGAAATGAGAGATATGACATTAATGTGGAGGCTGAGGGAAGTGCAATGGGAACTAGGGCAAGGTGGGCCAGGTATCTCTTTGTGATGAGCACAGCAGATATCCCATCTCCAGCACACAATGTAATATTTGCCCCCATGTCTCTAACTCATTTCATTCTCCCTTGGCAGATATCAAGATAGGAAAAGAAACTGCTAATGCCTTTGTAAGGAGGCAGAAGAGGGCCTCCTCCTACTATGAATGGTAAAACCTCTCCCTGCCCCACATATTAGTCTTAGGACTGAACTCTACTCTGATTATGTAAGAGGGGGGAGGGAAGACAATGGTGATTTGGTTCATATTAGTACCACCATCTCCATGCATGAAAGAGAATGTTGGAGACACTGGAAGTGGAAAACATCTTTCTAAAAGCACTATTAATATCCTTCAAGAAGTTCCCTGAAAAGGATGGGCTGTGGCTCTACATTGCCCCCTGGCAGAGCTCCCAGCAGATAGGACATGTCCAGGGGTTTTCAATGGTTAGTGTTCTTGTGCTGCTGGGCACTTTTTCCCATAGGGACAGGAGGTCACTGTATACATATACCCTAAAGGCCTTGGGCTGAAGTCCCAGCTGATAGATTGCCTGGAACAGTAACCTGGGAGCTTGTGTTTTATCCTCAGCTGCTACAGCTTCATTGACAATAAAGATGGGAACTGGGTTTAATTTCCAGGTAGTAGAGCCCGGGGGAATGAATCCAAGGGCTCTACCCCTTTGTAAATAAATAAAGCAAACAAAGGAGTACATTGGTGGGGAATCACTTTCCTTCAGTTCAGCAAGTGGCATGGAATGTGCCCCAGTGCAGTGACAGACTATGACCAAAGGCGTCTTTCTCTTTGTCTACTCCAGGTACCTTGAAAACTACAAGTCCCCAGCGGAGCAGAGGCGTGAGCAGTGTGAAGAATATTTACCTTGTAGATATCACTCCAGGCAAATGAGATACCGTTTCGACTATCGCCATTATAGTGAGGAGTACTGAAGATGCGATTGTCCCCTCCCTCACCTAAGTAGGGTCGAGTTTAATTCCTATAAGGATGTGGGTTGTGGGAGGGAAGGAAAGAAAAGGGAAAGGTAGACTGGGCCAACCTCAATTGTGTGCATCAGCAATGAGAGCACAAAGGCAATATTTATCCTGATTTTCAATTTTCTAGTCATGGATTCTTCAGCATTAATTGTGCAGCTTTCACCATGAACATTTTCCTCCTGTGGTCTCCATGGTATTTTAAATTTCCTCAGTGAAGTGTGATAGCCTGTTTTATTTACTGCCAACAAAGCTCCAGAGCAAGTGTAGGAAGAGGATATTCTTCTGAAGAAGGATTTGGTTCTCATTCTGAGCATATATTATTTGGAAACAGATGAGCACCAGCAGCATTGGTAGTTCTGTTGAGATAAGCACCTTCATTTATATGCTTCACTGATTTTTTTGGATCTGAAAGGAAGTGGGGTGAGGTTGTGGTAATTTCTGGTTCTTATGGTACAACTTGTTTTTGGTCTGTCTGAAAATAGCCAGATGGAAAGCCTTTCTTTATAGTTTATTTGACTCTTAAGTTTCTAGTCCTGGCTGAAAAAAATGCAGAGAAAGGCAAAAATGGAATGAAAAATTAATATAACTTTTAAAAACCTAAAACAAATTAAGATGGGGTTGAAGTTGTGTCAATGCTTGGTTTACATATCTTCTTTCTTCTATGCAAATTCCTTCAAATATCTTTTATGACTATTATGCATTATCAACTTCCAGAAGCCTCTCTTGTATCATCATATATCATATGTCATATTCTGTGAAGAAGAAATGAGTATCTTCATAGAGGCAAGCTTCAAGAGACTGGAAACAAGTGATTTCTTTTCATTTGCATGTTGGCTGGTGGAGTCATCCCCAGTTGCTGACTGTAATAAATGTGGGTTATGTAAAGTGGGTTCATGTTCTGCTTCTTTCTCTTTATCTCTCTGGCTTCTACTGGGGACATTTGACTAGAATGGAGTGGGTTGGAAGATAAAGTACTTTTTTGGAGTTGAGTACTAAAGAGCAGGAATCATCAATATCTGGCTTGATTCTCCTCTGATGTACCCAAATGTAAATCTGGAGTAACTATGTATGTTGGTGTGAAATGGGAGGAGGATCAGGTACATCCTACACTGTCGTCAGCTGAATTAAATTTTTTTTCTCTGCTCTTCAGGGAAAATGCAGTTTCCATGTCCATTTGAACACAGTTAATGGTATACCAGTGAACCCGTTATTCTAGAACTGACAAGAATGCACAAACATGGCAGATTTGAAACTCACCATACATACTGCTATTAGACAAAAACCAGAACAGGATATTGCACTCAGGATTGTCCAGGGACCAAATTCTCAGATGGTGCAAATCAGCATAGTTCCATTGATTCCAATGAAGCTATACTAATGGACACTACGCAAACACATGGGCTTGACCTGAACAAAACTCATTAAAACAAGTGGAATTTTTGCTTACAGAAGGACAGCAGAATTTAGTTCCATATTAGTAATTCCTTCTATTGTTTGGACATCGATTTATTTACAGCAGTTTCCTCCTCCTCCTCCTCTTCTTCTAAAGTAAAAAAAATCAAACTGCCTGTTGAATTTTTTTCTCCTTTATTACTGTTTTTCCCTTTCAGTTAATTGCTTTAGCGGAAAAGTTGCCAGGTTTTAATTTTGCAGTCTGATCTGCACCAGTTGAATGTCGTGTAGATCCAGTGCTCTCTGAAGCTGGTAGATCTCTGTATGGGTGCCAGGATGGATCTGATCAGAAGAGCCAGGACCAAGGCCTAGCCAGGGGGATATAACTTCCATTTTTAGCTATATATAGTGTTGCAGAGCTCATTTTTGTAGACCCTCTGCTGCCGCCTTGTGGCCATTTTATTTAACTTCATTCGATGAAATCAGTTGCACCATGACAGCCTTTAACATTTTCAAAGCTCCGCATAAACATTGGGACCCTGTAAGCCAAGTTCAGGCTAACCTTCCATTAATTTCATACAGAAATACATACAAACAGCCCTAAAGGTCCAATGTAAAGGCAGAAGGCATTATATATCCAGTCTACTTTATGAATTTCAAATTTGGAACTAAACATGAATATTCAATATCTCCTGACTTTTCCTATGCCCTAACTCAGTGGTGTGCAGTCTTTTTCATATTAGGCCCCTTTCATTCTTGCTTGTATTTAGGAATGACATCCTGCTTGTTTAGGAATATGCAAAACATGGAGGTTACCTCGTCTTATTGTCAGGGTATCCCCTTGGCTACCCCCAGCTTAAAAGCTCATATTTTAAGACTCAGAGACAGATGTACTTGAATGATTCAGAGAATTATAAGTGGATTGGCTTTTTTCATTACTTTTTCTTCTACATTACAATGTTACATCATCAGGAGAAAAGTGTCATCACATCAGGCACATCTTGCAACACAGTGTACTAACTTTTTGAGAGTGTAACACAGTTGAGTTCTAGGGGTGGCTGTGACACCCCCCATGGCCCTGTAACCCTTGCCCTGCTCTGCCTCTAGGGTATCCTCCCCTCTATCTCACCTGCTATGCCTTGATGTAATTATTGGATCAAAAGGGAGGCTGCCTTGGGAGTCCTAGAGTGAGACTTTATCCACTAGCCAGCAGGTCCTTCCTGAACACCACTGGCTTTGACCCTGCTCTTGAGTTCTCTGTCCATCTGTGCCCCAGGGCACCTATAAGCCTTAAGGGTTAATTATATGGCTCCATCTGCCCCTACACTGCATCCCATGAATCCCAGATGTCACTGTACCATCACTGTCCTGTTGGAGTTTCAGCCTTCTTAGCCTTCACCTCTTTTCTCTAGCTGAGCCTTCTAGCCCAGGCCCATTGTATTGGACCTAGCTTCTAGGCACCAGCTGTAGTCTTGCCCTCTTGGGCATCGGGCCCTTGGCCCCTATCTCCACCCCGCTCAGGCATTGGGCCCCTGGCTCTGCCCTGCTCTGGGTGCTGTGGCCCCATGCTCTGCCCTGCTTTGGGCTCTGTGCTGGCTCTGCCTTGAGCCTGCCCCCAGCAGGGTTCAAGGTGACTACATGTCTCTAGGGCACTAATGGGATTGCCAGAGACTACCCCTCACACTCCCAACCCAAACCACCAGTATGAACTGTAACCAAAAGATAAGCCCCCTGGCTATAACACAAACTTTCCATTCTGCACCCACCAACATCAACAAAGGAGGAAAACAGCACACAGCCCCACACCAGGGTAGGCAAACAAACTTCCAGGGCAGTCTTCACTAGGTACCAGCATAATCCCCAGCTTTGAGTTATATCCCTAAAGCTCCCACAGTCTCCCTGGTAATCACAAGGCAGTTCAGCAGC
Organism: Alligator mississippiensis; assembly: GCF_030867095.1. Taxonomy (NCBI): domain Eukaryota; kingdom Metazoa; phylum Chordata; order Crocodylia; family Alligatoridae; genus Alligator; species Alligator mississippiensis. The sequence goes on along the minus strand of NC_081827.1, from coordinate 91,021,946 downwards.
CCATCAGACACTCCCTTGCAGGGCTCCTAGCCAGGACTTCTTTTCCCTGCAGCCTGTAGGGTCAGCCTGCTTCATGCTGTATTCTCCGTGTTGGCACTCTGGAGCTGTAGCCCTCCTCCTGAGATGATGTTTCTTCAGCAGTCTCCAGGATCTTACTGCTGGCTACATTCAGGGCCTGGGCTTATATTCAGTCTAGCCCAGACCGCTCCCTAGTCATATGGCTCCTGATTGACTCTGGTTACACCTGCTGCCTGCTTCTCCCACCACCTGCGGTTCTTAAAGTAGCAGCAGCACCAAGCCCCATGCTACAGACTATCATGGTATTATGAACTAGCTCCTAATTGTATTTCGACATCAATGGCGGCCATGAGCTCACATCATCTTTGTAGTTGTATATACTCCTATGTCTCATGAGGAACCAAACTATAAACACATGTGTACCTGATTTACCAGCCAGCACACCTTCCTTGATTAGCATCCCTAGTCCTTTCTGCCTCAAGTACTACCAAGTTGAGCTAAAGATTGCATTCTATTATTCCATATACACAGAACCATGCTTTGGCACCCTTTGTTAGTTCTTCTGTGCAGAGTAACCACCACAAGCCACAGAGCATGATATGTGAGTACGAAGTCCAGAGAAGCTACATGGGTGGGAGCTGGGAAGCAGGGGTATTGGTGTGTTTTACAGAGATATGTAAGAAGACCTTATCAGTGCAGAGAGAGCCGAAAAGGCTTCAGAATGTGCTGTTTTATTTATGACTTCACAAAACTTAGCCCCAAGCATGTTCAGGTTTGTCTAAATGTCTTGTGAACTGCCTCCCACAAGCTGGACACAATTCCCCTAAGAATCAGACCATGTGCAGACTGTAAATAGGAGTCGAACATATAGCTGAGTGGTTCCTAATGTTTTTGGATTTGGGGCACCCCTTGATAGATTCAAAGCACCCCTAAGAAAATGCCAGCTCTTTGTTTTCACTTACATTTTGACTACAAAACAATAATAGAGCAATTCTTCAGAAAGACCACAACTGGTCACAGTGTTTTTGACACTATGGTATCCTGCATGAAATCTCTGGCTGATCATGTGATCGTGTATCACATATCACCCCATAACACCCTTGAAAGGATAGGATCTCAAGGAACCCCAGGTTGCTGTGTCACCCTGGTTGAGAATCATTGATGTGGCTGCTCACAAAAAGGGACTTGTTTGACTTCCATCAAAATCAGCACTGAATGAAAGTTGCTGCCATTTGACTGCTGTTTTGTGAAATGAGCTGGTAGCTCTTAGCCTAATTCATTTGCCCACACTACACAAAAACACCTTCAGCTTTGACAGATGTTTGCTTCCTTGTTGTCAATTCAGCAGAGAGCATGAGAAGTGATCAGACCACGGAGACTGAGTGTCCCTGTAATCTCATTCTGTGAGGTACATTAGAAAGTGGGAGCCTGGTTTTGTGACAATCCATTTATGTGCCTTCCCTAAGCATGTGGAAATTAAAAAAAAAAAGTTCAACTAAAATTAGAGTGGGATTGCCAACAGCATTATCAGAGGAACTAGAAGATGGTGAGGTCAGAAGTGAATTGGCGTCTGTATTATCAGCTCTTCCAGATGGGTTCTGAATGAGAAACCCACCTCTCTGTTGCCTTTATCAGAGCCCATGCACTCCTTTTTAATGCTGCTCATTAAACTCTGGACTGGAGACTTCCCTCTTCACTTCATGCTGTCATGTAAATACACAGGAGAGAGATTCCTTTGACATGTCAAAGAGAGGGTCTCCTTTCTCTCTGGACTATTAACACAATTTGGACAGAGTACGGTGTAAGGAGAACAAAGAAGGAGGAAGAAAAAAAGAATGCAGGTGACTTTGAAATTAAGCAAATTGATAAAGACCTGGTGAATATAACAACCATAAAAGGAGTAGAAGAGAAACTGCCTCAGGTTTTAAAGGACTCAGACACTTCCTTTTGTATGTAGCTTTTGTCTATATTATTTTTAATTTGGAGCTATTATTGCCAATGCATTTTTTTCCTTGGTTCAAAGCTACTATCCTTCAATTCTGCAAGAGTCTGGTGATTATCCCTACCTCTGGAATAAGCTAAGAAAGAATCTTGACTTAAATCCAACCGCAAATTCCAAACTGCAGAATTTAAAAAAAATCAGTGTATTACTTTACAAAAGAAAAGAGGAGGACAGCTTTAGAAAACCGAGTAAACCCCTCTTGATGCTCAAAGTGATCCAAATGTTGTGGAACTCTGGATTCTGGAATGATGACAGATCTACTGACCAACCTGCTGCTAATTTTCTCCCTGGAGTGGCTGGTGAGGGGTGAAAAGGTTGTACTTTATTTGAATACTGTGTAACCTCTTAAAGAATGGCTGATTCAGAGCCCACTGAAGTCAAAGAGAACCTTTACATTATCTTCAGTGAATTTTGGATCAGTCCTAGCATGAAAACTAATTTGCTTTCACTGGCTCTGCTCCATTTCTTACCTACTCTAATCCCTCTAACTTCGCTGCTAGAAATGATAGTTTCAAGTCAGATTTTTCCCCAGCCAATATTTGTGGGTTGTTCTCAGAAAAGTGTTCTTTTGCCTTAAAATCTGTCCAGAGATGTATTCATCTGCTGTTTTATATCCCCTGTCTGCAGTAGGGATTCCCAACCCTCCAAGTGACTTAGATTGACATGGTCAGAGAAGCGGTATCCCAAATAAAACAATATGGTTCATGCTATTAATTCTAAAAGCCAAGTAAGATATTCCTTTGTAACCCCATGGGCACATGAGAGTGATGATTTGAAATAAACTGATTACCTATTTGTAGTTATTCAACCAAATGTCAACTAATTGGACATAGCAGCTGGCCAAAGTCCAATACGAAATGAGGCAGCAAAAAGAACAGCCCAATGATATTGTCATATGTGTTATTTTAATGTTTCATAACAGCAGGTTTTTAATAGGAAAAACCGTGTCAACAGGTAATCTGCTATATAAACTTATAACAATGTATATTAAGTATTATTTTCCTGTTGTGGTGCCTACTTCTGCAAATTCTTACCCGTTGGAATAGTGGTTAATTATAAAATTAGTTCATTTGGCTCCATGTAGATTAATTAGATAAGTAAAGATTATTCATGTGAATAGCATACAACCAGGAAAAGCCATGAGTATATGTACAATAGAAATATTATTCAATAGAGATATTTTTTAGAATAAACTTGCATGACTTATATGTTGTAGGCTGTGCCCCAAATTTTTATGGATATGGCACCAGATTCCTTTGATGATGGGTATGATGGATGCAGAAACCAGGTGGTGGAAGACTTGAAACAAGGAAACTATTTCCAAAAAGAACTGGGTGCTCATGAGAACTACTCAAGCATTTGGGAAAAAGCCGAAGAGGCTTGGGCAATGATGTCAACCAGTTTGCTCAAAGAGATGCAGGAGAATCACTCTATAGCCCTCATTGCTTATACCATGAATTCTCCACTACACTCTGACTTGAACCAGGCTATATCCAGAGCTGGGAAATCTCCAGGGCACTACAGACACAACTTCCCCTTCAAATATTTGCACTTCTACCTGACTACAGCAATTCAACTGGTAAGGAGGTGGGGAAGTGGCACAACAACAAACAAGTGCTATCAGGTATACAGGGGGGTAAAAGGCCTGCATTTTGAGGCTAAACTTGGCAGTACAGTGCGATTTGGCCGCTTTGCCTCCTCCTCTCTCCTTTGGAAGGAAGCCAAGAAATTTGGGACCGAAACAATGTTCATCATAAAGACTTGCCTGGGAGCACCTGTGCAGCAGTTCTCCCACTATGCATCTGAGAGGGAGGTCCTTATCCCCCCCTATGAAGTATTCAGAGTCAGGAAAGTCAACTGGACACAGAGAGGCAACTGGCTGCGTCTGGACTCTTTGGGGAATTACAGCAAGTACAACTGCGAACTCCTGAAAGGTATTGTCTATTGGAATTCTCATAGTGTAGACCCAAAGCAGAAGGATCTAGGCATGTCCTTTGGTTGGGCATATACTTTTTTGTTCTTGGGCTACAGTAAAATGTGGTGGTGGTGGTGATGCTGGAGAACCAATTATTCATTTTGTTTTGTACAGGTTAGATTGGTAAACTGCTGGCAAAGAAGCCAAGGCCTAAACAAGCTTTTCTTTTCAGGCATCCCAATATTGTTAGGAATGGTGCACATTAAGCAGAAATAGCAACAATGGGAAACTTTTTTGTTTTTAAGAATTGTTCAGTATGAACAAAAATGATAGTCTCATTTATGCAGGTTAATCTAATTAGGATTGAGCAGTTGTGGATTCTCACTCAGTTAAGGCAGAGCTGTCCAACAGGGCCACCTCCAGCCTGTGAGGGGTTAACATAGGGGTGGGCAAAATATGGCCTGTGGGGCACATCTGGCCCGTGAGGCCATTCTATCTGGCCTGCGGGGCCCGTAAAAAATTTAGAAAATTAATATTGATCTGTCCTTGGTTCCTGTCAAAAATGACAGAAACTGGGACAGTAGGACCCAGGGGAAGCCCGGCAGGCTCCCGCAACAGCAGGGCCTGCCTGGCCCTGCCTGGGACTATGTGAGTGTACCACGCTGGAAACTCAGATAAGGGAGGGTGGGGGGAACCTAGGGCAGGGAAGGAGCCTGGGGAAAAGCTGAGCCCAGGGAAAAGCAACCCCTCGCCCTATCTGTGGCTGATGCTCCCTGCTGCAGCTGCTTGCAGCTGACGCAGGGCTGTCCTGAGCAGGCACAGCCCCATTTGGGTGGTGAGTGGCTGCAGTGTGGGGCGCTGGGCATGGGGTGGGGGAGTGGCTGCTTTCCCCCGCCTACACTCAGCACCAGCTTGTAACCCGCCCCCGCTGCCAGCCTGGGCTCTGTGCCAGCTCTGGCCTTGCCCATTGGGCCTGCACCATGGCAGCAGCAGCTGTGGCCCCACCGTTTGCCGTGCTGGGCAGTGTTTGCTGCTGCTGCCCACCTGGAGCTCATGTGCTGGACAACCCAGAGGTGATGGTGGCAAACTGCCCAGTGCGGCAAGTGGGGGGGCCACAGCTGCTGCCGCAGTGTAGCCCTGACGGGCGAGCCCGGAGCAGGTGCAGGGCCCAGGATGGCACCGGGGGCGGGTTACAAGCTGGTGCTGAGCATGGGGGGGAAGCAGCCCCACCCTCACCCCGTGCCTGGTGCCCTGCGCTGCAGCCACTCGCAGCCCACAAGGGGCTGCCTGTGCCTGCTCAGGACAGCCTTGTGCGGGCTGCAAGTGGCTGCAGCAGGGAGCACTGGCCATGGAGCGGGGGAGGGGCTGCTTTTCCCCACACAGCACCATCTCATTACCTGCCGGCGAGCAGGGGGTCAGGGCTGCAAGCTGCCCCCTACCTGTACCGCGGGGCTGGAGGAGCACTGGGAGTGAGCAGGTGAATGGGGCCCACACTGGTGTCCCGGGGCCAGCACCACCGGGGCCCAGAGCAGGGCGGCAGGAGTACAGGGTCCCAGCCAGCAGGGGCTCTATGGAGCCGGGCCAGCTCCCCACTCTCCCTGCCAGTGCAGCCCAGCCCAGCTCCACAGACCCCTGCCAGCCCAGCCCCACTCTGGGCCCCATCAGTGGTGGCCCTGAGACATTGGTCCCAAGACATTGGGATGTTGGTCCCAAGATGGTGACCAGGGGGCGGGGCACCTGTCAAGGGACGGGGCTACCCATGCAGCCCTTGACAGCTTGCCAAAACTGGGTAAGCGGCCGTCTGCCTGAAATAATTGCCTACCCCTGATCTAGGGGCAGGTATCCTGGGGGGCTATGTGGCATGCAGCCCAAATGGCATGTGGCCCATGCGGTACGTGGCCTCTGGTTCCCAGAAGCTGGATAGCCCTGAGTTAAGGTTACCTCCACTGGTGAGGCTGATTTTGATTTCCATTGTAACTAAAGAAAACATGCTTTGACATCTCTGGGTTAAGATTCATACGCAAATAGAATGCATTCCAGAATGTTAGTACAATTGAATAAGTAGGATTTGGGATATATTTACTTTACTATGGCTTTATCAGAGGTGAAAAGGGATATCTTAGCCAACCTAGAATCCTGCACAGAAGGTGGAGTTTATTAACTTCACTGGGATGTAAAGGAGATAGACATGATTTTGTACAGAGGTCTCTGTGATACATCTTTAAAACAGGCAAATTTAATCTGATTTATGCATTGTATATGCTGTATGCTACGTTTTAAAATAACCAAAACTGAGGAAATGGAAAATTTGGACTACATGCATTTGATTCTGGGCAAAAGGTTTTCTGGATGTGATTACCCCATTTTTTTTTCATTTATGCATTAAAAATATTTTATAAGGAAATGGTTGTCCTAAGCAAGGGCTGCCAGAAATGAAATGCAACAGAACTCTGCCCTGTCAATGAAACTCTAAAGATCTTCCTGTTTGATTCTTTTATAGCGTCAAGTAACAAGAACTGTGTCAGCGCACCATGGGTCACTGTTTTTCTTTCTTGTGTGATCACTGATTCCTTATACTTGGCCAGACAATGGCTTTTTCCCTGATTCCAGATGGATTCATATGCTGAGTGAGCAAGAGTGAAGAATGGAGCAGAGAGAATGACAAGCTAGCGATAGAGCAATAGATATTACTGATGTAATGAAGTGCCAAACACCTTTTGTAACTTCAGCTGCAATTCTCACTGACTAGTTGAATCAGGGTGTGCACTGTTCAAACTCTCCAAGAACTCATGTACTATGTCATCATCAAACCAGGTCCATGTGTATATACATTGCAAGTACAAGGATAATTGATCTGTGCATGTACTAAAGAGCATAACTGTGACTCCAGTCAGTCTCAGCCCTTTTTTGTAAGGCATTCAGTATGAATATAAACTGACTGAACAAAACTCAAGTCCTAACAGACTGTGTAGTAGCATTTCCTTTGAAAGTCTTAGTAGGATTTTTTTGTGTTTGCAGTAATAGTACCTTCTGGTGGCCAATAATAAAAGACCTGAAAATTACATATATGTTAAATAAAAATTGTAGAGCCAACTGACTTGTATTATTTAATAGATTTCATAGATTTCATAGACATTAGGGCTGGAAGGGACCTCGGAAGATCATCGAGTCCAGCCCCCTGCCCAAAGGGCAGGAAGTCAGCTGGGGTCATAGGATCCCAGCAAGATAAGCATCCCATTTACTCTTGAAGGTGTTCAATGCAGGTGCTTGAACCACCTCTGATGGCAGGCTGTTCCAGACTTTGGGGGCTCGGACAGTAAAGAAATTCTTCTTTATGTCCAGCCTGAAACAGTCTTGCAGTAGTTTATAACCGTTCGACCTCATCATCCCTTGGGGCGCTCTAGTGACCAAACGTTCCCCCAGATACTGGTGGTCATCCCTGATAAACTTATAGGTGGCCATCAGATCACCCCTGAGCCTGCGCTTTTCCAGGCTAAAGAGCCCCAGGGCTCTCAGCCTGTCGTCGTAAGGTCTCTTTTCCTGACTCTGATAATGCGCGTGGCTCTTCTCTGGACTCTCTCAAGCTTCTCCACATCCTTTTTGAAATGTGGAGCCCAAAACTGGATGCAGTACTCCAGCTGCGGCCTCACCAAGGCCGAGTACAAGGGGAGAATGACGTTCCGGGATTTGCTTGAGAAGCATCTATGGATGCAAGCCAGCGTTTTGGTCCCTTTACTAGCGGCAGCATCGCACTGCAGGCTCATGTTCATCTTGTGGTCAATGATGACCCCCAAGGCTCTTTCTTCCATAGTGCTAGCCAGTGTAGCACTGCCGAGCCTATAAGGATGCTGCAGGTTTTTCCTCCCAAGGTGGAACACCTTGTATTTTTCGGTGTTAAACACCATCAGGTTCTCGTCCGCCCATTTGCTGAGCCTGTCCAGGTCAGCCTGGATCACCCCCCTGTCTTCTGGTATGGATGCTTTTCCCCAAAGTTTGGTGTCATCGGTGAACTTGGCCAGTCTACTTCTGACTCCAATGTCCACATCATTAATGAAGATGTTGAACAATACAGGTCTAAGGTCACCGGGCATCATGATGATTGACTTCCGTCAATTACTACCCTCTGGGTCTGACCATGGAGCCAATTTCCCAGCCAGCAGATCGTGGTGGACCCAAGGCCACAATTAGCCAGTTTTGCCAAGAGGTGATCATGGGATACCAGATCGAAGGCTTTTTTGAAGTCAAGATATATGACCTCAATCTCTTCTCCCTTGTCTAGGTGATAGGTCACCTGGTCGTAGAAGGAAATGAGATTGGTCAAGCAAGACCTACCCGCAACAAACCCGTGCTGGCTGTCCCTCAGGATGTTGGCATCGGCCAGTCCATTAAGGATGGCCTCTTTAATAAACTTTTCTAAGATCTTCCCCGGGATAGAAGTCAGGCTGATGGGCCTATAGTTTGCCGGATCCACTTTCCTCCCTTATCTTAGTGTGTGTGTGTGTGTGTCGGAGAGGGGTGTGATACTATTAAAACTAACTGTCCCTTCTATTTTATTGCTTTGACTTTCAGTGTGTGATACCAGTGATCATAATTCATGTCACATACTGAAATAAGAATACTATTTAAATATATGCTTTCCTAATTTTTAAAAGTTAATTTAGCATAGCTCTGAGGCATCAAAGCAATAACTATGAAGTTCTTTAATCCCAAAACAACTACAGCGTGTGAACAGTAATGAAAATTTCCCACTCCACTTGATTATGTCTGTCTTAGAGGGGCCATATCTTAGACATGAGGTTGTTGTTTAGCCTCTGGCTCATTGAGGCTTTGGTCTGAGCTCAGTCTATTAACAAGATGACCAAATATGATTGTATTGTTTTACACTGAAGACATCTAGCCACTAAAAATTGAACTGAAACTCAGTAATGCATTTATACAGACTACCAAATAGCCACTTTGTTTCTTTTACACCCTGGCCACTATGTTATTTACTTAATTATGCAGCAATATCCTTCCTGATTCCTGCAACCCATTTGCAATATATTTTTATAGTGCATCACAGCTTTTCTCCAGCATGGCAATTGAGATTTTCTTTAAATGTCTCACTGATCCAGTCTTCGTTCAGTTCATTTACTATTAGCCTTTTAGGAGCTCTGCACCATCTGAAATTTATGCTCATGTAAAATTATATTTGTGCATCCTAGCTGATGTATTTTTCTATTAACCTGCTCAGTACAATTTTCCCCAACTAGGAATTGATGAACCCAGACTCTGGTGCCAGGGGAATGTCTACACAGTAGATCCCAAACCAGACTCTGGCCTGAGTTAGCTATTCTGCTGCTCAGCAATGTTGGATGCCGGTACACACCATGGGGTTTAATCCTTATTAAATTAAATAGGTTTATACAATTTAAACTTGTTTATTTTAGAGCGTTGCATCATTGTGTTTGCACACACTTGGTTTTCGAACAAATTAAGCTCAGTCTCTGGCCAGCATGGCAGGAAAGTGGGGTGGTCCAGCGCTGCCCCCCCTGGGCCAGGGTCTCCTACCCCATGCCCTGCCACGCAGCTGTGGGAACAGGGAGCTGGCAAATGGTACATGAAAACAAAAAAAGTGGAAGCAATTTGAAAGCAGAAGCAATTCAAAGTGGTGAACTATAGAAAAGCCGCAGCTCCATCTGGTGGATAAAGAGGCTCATTACATGTTTTTGAGTGCCTTTGTGTTTGCATGCAACCAGTCCATGGATGCAATGCTTTAATTCGTGGTGAGCCAAACTAAACTACATCCGAGGAATCTTACTTTAATGCACTAGAAAGACTTTTCAAGTGTCTGCAAAACCTGCCTGTGCAAACAGTCACGCTGTTGCAGTGCAAGAAAGGGCAAAAAATGTGGTGTGTACAAAGGCCCATTATGATTTAGGTACTTCTAAGAAGGCTCAGAAATAGGCATTTATTAGATGCCCAGGGAACTTTCAGATGTAATGATAAAACATTTAAAAAGGGCTGAGGGACAGGCTGCTGAGCTGTGTGTCAGATAAGCCAATGTAGTTGCAGTATCTGTCCACTCCTTTACTTGTACAAATAGACTAGTGCTGTAACTTTAAAAATAAATTAAATTGATTTAAAGTCACAGTGGCTTAGGAACAGACAGAAAAAAAACAGCTACATTGGCTCAGTGTTTCTTGAAGTAAACCAATATAATTGTTTCATCTGTCCACCTCCAAATTTAGGCGTCCAGGAAACGTAGGTGCCTCCAGGATTAGAAAGTTGACCAAAAATTATGAAGACCTATAGGTGCCTTAACTGAGTTAGTTGCCCAAGTCCTTCTGTCAATTTACGTCTAAGTCACATAGCCACGGTAGCACAGAAAAACTGATAGATGCACAAAATCATTCTTCACTTTACTGCACATTACGATCTCAAATCACAACGTTCCTCTGCTCCAAAACGATAAAACACCTGCAAATCCAATCAGTGCTCAGTTTCCCTAAGAATACCCCTATCACAACTAATTTAAAATCAAGGAACTCTAGTTGCCCAACTCACAAAAGCAGACAAGTCAAACTGAACTAACACTATTGAAATAATCAAATAGGCTTAGCCAGACTGTTAACACATACTTAATAAAGATACAATTTCAACAGTAAACAGTTTGACACTCATGTTACCTTTTGAGTTAGTTTCCTATTAATTTTTATTTATTCAGATTTTGCATTAACAAAACAACCGGGCTTGACTTTCACTCTTTAATACAATGTTCAAATCTGGATGCTAAATGTGACAGTGGAAATTATTGGGGAAGCAGAAATTATCTCTTGTTCCTTTGCATAACTTTCCTGGTTGTAAGAATAGAAAGGAAAGAAATGGATCTCTACCATGTGAGCATTTGCCTGATGGATCACTGCACCTTCTCAGGCACCAGTGAGATACAGACCTCAACCAGTTTAACAATGCATTGGAATAATTCACAAGATGGTTTTAGTACCCTGACAGCTTCTTCCAGATAGTCTGCTGCTATTTTCAGGCTGTTCTTAGTAGTTTGTCCCTGAAGAATAGCTTGTATGAAGCCAGGCAGTGAGAAACTGGTTGACGGATTGAGTGGTCCAGTCTGCTGAGCGGTACTCCTTGAAGGGATGCTGCCATTGTCAGTAGTTGGTAGTATTTTCGTGAGGTCATTGTGATTTATAAGGTCAGCAACTTGGAGGGATAAGGCAGGGGAAGTCACCAACTGATGAATAGCAGACTCTATTGAGTCTGAGAGATTGCCATGTTTCAGCAGCACTGCAATGAATGGACCACATATACCTCCTAAAACTCCTTTATAATTTTCATACAGGTCCTTTACAACTGCAATCTTCTCCTGCAGAGAGGTGATGGGGCCAGCAATTTTAGCATACAACTGTTGGCCGATGTGATGCTTAACATCTTTGGCTTCTGTTTCTACAACAGTTTGCATCTCTTTCAGAGAGCTGACCAAGAGCTGAAGGTTCTCTTTAAGGCTAAGGCTTTCTGTCACTGAAATGATGGGGAAGTGGGTACCAAGGTGCTGATTGAGGATTCTGAATATTGTGTTGGTTGAAGAGACATATAAATACACATAATCATACAGAGTCTGGCTGGCTTTGATCAGTCTTTCCTCATCTGTCTCTGAACCCAAGAAGGACAACATTTCCAGGAAGGAGACTGCACACTGAAAACCAAACCAAAAAACAAACAAATTTACAGGTGAGGAAAATCAGAGATACTTGTATCCTGCGCTGTAATAGAATATTTCATACTTATTTAAAAAGACAACTGGAACGAGAAAAGAATTTCTCTTAAACAGCACACTGGCGTAATCCTTTACATTTTGCATGCCTCCTTCTGTGGGGTAAATTCAGGTCTGGTGTAAGCAGATGCCTTTCGCTGATATGATGCTTATGCTAGGCTTGAACTTGACCCTTTACATATAAGCAAAAATATAGCATTTAAGTATAAGAATAAGTGTAACAGGGCAGCTCTGTGGCCTTGGCAGTGGTGGTGGTGGAAGGGGCCGCTGGAGTTGCCAGGGCCAGCCACCAGCTATGGTGACCATTATTTTTGCATCCCATTTAAAGGCAGGACCTTTGAAATACTTAAGTAATATTTGAAATATTTAGGTATTTTTTTTAAATGTAGGTAATTGATAGATATTAATATTTAGGTAATATTTGAAATATTCAGGTAATACTTCATAGATTTAATAGATTTTTAGGATTGGAAGTGTAGATCATCGAGTAGATCATCGAGTCCGACCCCCTGCCCTGGGCAGAAAAGAGCGCTAGAGTCAGATGACCTCAGCTAGGTGCTTGTCTAGTCTCCTCTTAAAGACCTCCAAGGTAGGGGAAAGCACCACCTCCCTTGGAAGCCCATTCCAGATTTTGGCAACCCTCACCATAAAGAATTTTTTCCTAATGTTTAATCTAAATCTGCTCTCCATCATTTTATGGCTATTGTTCCTAGTAAGCCAAGGGGTGCCCTGGTAAACAGTGTATCCCTTATTCCTTGCTGTGCCCCCCAAATGAATTTGTAGGCGGCCACAAGATCCCCTCTCAGCCTTTTTTTTGCGGAGGCTGAAGAGATTCAGGTCCCTCAATCTCTCCTTGAAGGGTCTTACTTGTGGACCCATATGAGTAGCCCTCCTTTGGACCATCTCAAGATTATCCACACCCCTCTTGAAGTCTGGTGCCCAGAACTGGATGCAGTACTCCAGCTGTGGCCTTACCAATGCTGCACAGAGGGGAGGTATCACCTCCTTAGACCTGGTCGTGATGCACCTTCTAATGCATGAAAGAGTGCGATTGGCTTTACTTATCACTTCATTACATTGACGACTCATGTTCATTTTGGAGTTGACTATGACTCTGAAATCCCTTTCTGCTGCTGTGCTGCTTAGGAAGTCACCTCCCAGTCTGTAGGTGTGTTGGTGATTCTTTCTCCCTAGATGCAGCCCCTTGGGCAGGCTGCAGGCCAGTTGCCCCAGCCTGCTAGCTGCCTGGCACGCTGCACCTCAGTGCCATGTGCCTGCCTGGCCCGTGCCATCCAGGGAAGCAGGGTGCTGCAGCCTGCTGCAGGGTGCTGTAGGCTCCAGCCAGGCCTGCCAGCATCCAGGCCCAGCTGCAGGCTGCTTCTGGATGCCAGAGCCAGCTCCACCTGCCCACAGCCCACCTCCATCAGTCTGCCTTAAGCCTGCAGGTGCTGTGGGGCATTGCCTTAGCTGTGTGGCTGTCACTGTCACGTGCACGAAGGTGTGATTTTGTGAATCTGGGAGTATAGGCCAAACACATCTTCTTTCTTCCCCTGCAGGACTTTCAGAAGAGCAGAGATAGAAGCAGAAAATGAAGATTAAAAACAACAGAAGATAGAAGATAGAAAATAGAAGATTATAGACATAAGATTAGACACAGTATAAAATTAGAAGGGTTATAGAATAGATATAGAAATAGAATAGAATAGAATAGAGTATTTCTAGTTATTTATTATTTATAGTATAGTTGTTAGTGATTTATTTATAGTTTATATACAAAGGAAAAAGAATTTTATATTTTTATACTATATTTTTATACTGTTTTATACTGTTTTTTTCTCTCTAAGGTTAAAGCTTTTATTCAGTGAGTAATATTTTTATCATGGATTGAAACAAATATTTTAAAAGTGAAAATAAAGGTTTTAATTTATAAAGTACCATGTGGATGTGATGTGTTTTCTTTCACAGGCAGATTGGTGTGGGAGTCCATGAGGATTAGGGGTGGGGGAGGGGAGGACCGTGCGGGCTATTGTGGCTTGGCGTGGGGATCTCTGTGGACAGCTACGGCTTCAGGGAAGCGGGGAGGGGGAGGAATACATTTCGGGAGTGAGGGGATTATTGGTTTGCCAGCACCCCCTGCAGTAATTAAGTACCAAAGAGATCAGCAGGGTGGATTGTTATATAACTCCCCCTGCTGACATTTACTGTGAATTCTGAACTGTGAATTTTTTTCAGATGCAACATTTCACAAGGAAAATTCTCAGAAAGATCTGTAGGATACCTGTGAAGTAGACATTTAGAAGCTTTGTCCAGTTCCACAGGATCTAGTGTCACATATTTTCGGACTGAATGAAATGTAAAATAAAATGTTACTGTTTGCTTTGAATCTGCACTCTAATCCATAGATAATGTTGTCCAAAGTTGCATCAAAAACATTCCTTCTAAATAAAGATTCTGGATCATTTTCAGAGATGGTAGAATGTGATTCCTCAGCTGTGTCATAATGAAATCTTTTTTGCTTCTTGCCTCTCTTCTTTGGTAACTGTGGCAAAATTCCCATGCCTTCTGCTACAAGACATGCTTCCTGTAGAATTTTGGGCCACTGATCTCCAAGTTGTTTTACTTCTTCAATAATATCAGCAATGGGAGCTGCCTCTGATTCAAGAGAGAGTCCCCTGACTTGTAAAATCTTGTTTCTGTCATCAATACTTGTAAGAACCTTGTACCAGAAGCTAGCCAACAAAAGGCATGAAAATGAGCTGAAGTACCTTTCCAGTGCTTCCAGTTGTGATTGAGCTTTGGTGTCAAATTTAATTCAAGAGCACATTCCAGTGCTTCCAGAATACCTGGAAGGTGCTTGGTGAGTGGACGGATAGCATTAGCACGTGCAGCCCAGCATGTCTCTGACAGAGAGTGGAGTGAGCAGTGTATCTTACCTGTTATAATTTTCCACCTCACTGAAAAACACAAAAAGCTGCTGCACACAACCAAAAGATGTTAATGTTTCAGTACGTGCTGCTGCAGCATTAACTCTTACAAGATTTAGTGAATGGGAAGCACAAGGAGAATACACATCAACTTCATTTTTGGACATAATGCAGACCTGAACACCTTTTATTTTCCCTGACATATTAGAGCCATTATCAAAACCTTGACCTCTACAATCATCAAGAGGAATGTTATGGCGCTTCAAGGTGGCAATTAGCATTTCAGCTATCTGCTCTCCATTTTCTAAAACAAAATTGACAAACTCAAAAAACCTTTCTACAATGCTAAATGTACCAGTATTTTTGTTGTGAACTACAAATCGGATTATCAACATGTGTTGTTCTTGGTGAGAGACATCAGGCGTAGCATCACGTATGGTAGAATAATAAATGGTCTTTTCTCTCTCTGCAAGAATGGCCGTCTGCACACTCTTACCACATAATTCAGTAAACTCATTCTGACTCTCCCATGAGAGATAATGAGCCAGTCCTGGCATCGTTTTGACCTCTGGTTGCTTTGTTTGACTTTGGCCCAATGTTCACGAGTGATGCTGTCAGAATGAGCTATTAACTCAAGAGTCCCACGACTGCATGGGTCACCTATCAGATTATTATCCCCTTGGAATGCTAACCCTCTTGAAGCAAGATATAAGGTAACATCCAACAATCTTCCCAGTATTTTTTTCCATCTTGTTGCTTCTCTTAATATTTGTTTTTGAACAGCACTGCCCACTCCATGTTCACCTGACAGTGACTGCTCTAATTCCTTCCACTGGCAGTAGCAAGTTGTATGTTCGATGCTCTTTTCATGTTCAGGAAGTTCATGATACAGCTTTTGCCATTTTGTCACATTTGGTGAATACCCTTCACTTTTTGCCAGCATTCTGCATTGTTTCTGTCCCCCGACATGGAAAACCATATAGCGCTTGATTGGTAGGACTCCAAACAAGCCAGTCTCTTGGTAGCTGTTCTCCATTGGAAGTCTTACACTTGAGAAGAAATTCAGGAAACTTATACCCATCAACTTCTTTTGGAATTGACTTTGCTAGCTTCCACATTTCTTCAAAAGTCAGGACACCAGATAGAACAATTTTTTGCCAGACAGAATCTGTTATCAGTTTAGGCCACAAGCCTGGGTCTTTGAAAAAGCATCAATCAGATTGTGTAGTACTACTCTCTCCTGTTTTTTGTAACCCTTCTTCTGAATGTAGTGGTGCTAATGGTGATATTACCTGACTATCTTTTGAAAGTATTAGATTGGAGTTACATGATGCATCTGGCAGCTTTTCTTCATCATCAGTTGCCACAGGCACAGTCTCTATATTAAAGTCATTTCCATCTTGCTTTTGTTCATCTACTTTCTTAGGTAGTGTATTGCCTGAGCCAGACTGCAGAAAGGCCTTATCTGTTTTGAAAAACAGGAAGATTGATTGTTGTCTTTTAGCTCCTTTTAGTTCCCTTTGTTTTACCTCCTTACATTTCTGGCTGCCTGATAAGTATTTATAGCCAGACATGGTGTGTGTGTGAGAGAGAGAGAGAGAGAGAGAAAGAAATGTCCTTTCCTTCCAGGCACTAACCCCATACCTGTTTCACTTCTACTGTGTGCAAGGTTTAGACCATCAGGCCTAACTCATTACTCACTTTTGGGCCTGTAAATCCTATCAGCAACACTATGGCTTCCACTGTCCCTGGGATCAACGTCCCTGGTTATATGGTTAAGAAGGATGTGGATAACCTTGAGAGGGTCCAGAGGAGGGCCACTCGTATGCTTAAGGGTTTACAAGCCAAGCCCTATCAGGAGAAACTGAGGGACCTGGACCTCTTCAGCCTCCACAAGAGAAGGCTGAGAGGTGATCTTGTGGCCACCTACAAATTCACTAGTGGGGCACAGCAAGGAATCGGAGATGCTCTGTTCACCAGGGTGCTTCTTGGGGTAATAAAGAACAGTGGTCGCAAACAGACAGAGAGCAGATTCAGGCTAGACATCAGGAAAAACTTCTTCACTGTAAGGGTGGCCAAAACTTGGAATGGGCTTCCAAGGGAGGTGGTGCTCTCTCCTACCTTGCGGGTCTTTAAGAGCAAGTTGGATAGGCACCTGGCTGGGGTCATCTGAACCCAGCAGTCTTTCCTGCCTAGGGCAGGGGGTTGGACTTGATGATCTGTTGAGGTCCCTTCCGACCCTAGCATCTATGAATCTATGAATATTGGCAGACAGTAAGTGTGCACATCTACACGTGTGCATGCTTACTGCTCTATAAAAACACCTAATCATGAGTAAATTTGATACCTGCAAAAGTAGGTATCAAATTTACTAGCATTAGTTACTGCATAGTAATGCATGTGTAGATGCCACCCAGGGGCAAATTTGCTCCCAGGTCAGCATGGCTACTAGGGGGCTGGCCTGAGGCTAGCCCTATGGCTCTGGGCTGGGAGCCTCTCCTGCTCCAGGGCTGGGCTGCCTCTATGGCAGCCCCTGCCACAGGCCTTTAAAAGCCTGCAGGCATTTTGAGCCCTGGGGCACACCAGCAGTGAGCCTGAGAGAACTCCAGGTCCCTGTGTCCACTTGGGCAGGCTGCAGGCCAGTTGCACCAGCCTGCTAGCCCCCTGGCATCACTGCTTGGCACCTCAGTGCCGCATGCCTGCCTGGCCTGTGCTGTCCAGGCCAGCAGGGCGCTGCAGCCTGCTGCAGGGTGCTGTAGGCTCCAACCAGGCCTGCTAGCATCCAGGTCCAGCTGCAGGCTGCTTCTGGATGCCAGGGCCAGCTCCACCTGCCTGCAGTCCACCCTCAGCAGCCTGCCCTGAGCCTGTAGGTCCTGTGGGGTAGTGCCTCAGCTGTGTGGCTGCAGGACACTGCCCAGGCCTGGCAGCACAGGGACAGCTGCATGGTGACCCATAGAGCCAATGCGGGACCCCCCCATGGAATCCTCCTCACCCACGCCCATGCCTGCACCCATGCCTACCACCCAGGGCCCCAACTGGTCGCAGAAGACTGGTGACCTTGTGGCACTGTAAGGTGAGACAGAAGTGCAGCACCAGTTTGAGTGGGGAGGGTGCTCCAACACCCATGTTTATGATGCGCTGTCAGGCTGGATGAGGGAGAGTGGGCACAACCAGTTGGCACAGCAGTGCCACATAAAGATCAAGGCCTTGCAGGGACAGTCGGTGGCCATCAACAACCACAACTTTCAGTCAGGGAGTGCCCATAAGTACATGCCCTTTATGCAGCAACTGATGGAGATCCTTGCACCTCAGGATCCAGGCCACAGGTATGCTGTCTACAGCAGCAGGGGTGGCCTACCTGGGCTACTGCCCCAGGCTGCCATCCCTGCTGACACGTCACTGGGAGAGGGCCGCTCAGGCCTACAGCCACTCATCCCGCTGAGCTCCCTGGCTGCAGCTCCTACCAGCAGGTCAGGGAGCCTGGGCCAGCACCTGCCACACCAGCTCCACAGCCCTAGGCCTTGCCATGAGGGGCAGCTCCTCCCTGGGGGGGCCCTGACCAGATGCCAGCTCACTGTCCCTGCTGTCTGAGGACACTGCCCCACAACCTCTGCTGCCACATGGAGGGCTACATGTGGCTGCACTACACATACCTGCTCCGTGCTGCCCACCATCAGCATCAATCCTCAGCATGTGAGAGGCCCACGCCCATGTAGCTGTGGGGAAACAGGCTCCTAAATAAAGTTTTGCACTGTCTCCCACCTCTCTGCATGCTTTGGAGGGGAACCCAGGGGAGTGTGGGCAGGCTGGGCAAGGGCGGAGGGCAGGGGCGGGGAGGGCCCTTGCCCCAGTGCACGTGGCTGGGGCTGGCATGACTGGTGGCTATGTGAGTGTGAAAGCTCACCCCTGTCACACTCTGGCAGTTGCCTTCATGCCACCTGCTGCCCAGCCCCTGACCCTAGCCCCACCTGCCCCCTGGCAGCCACCTGCTGCCCAGCTGCAGGCTCCTGCTTGGGTCTGTGAGGAGGTCCTGTGGTACCTTCAGCAGTCAGGAGCCCCTGGCCCAGCGCCTCTGCCTGGGCCCAGGTCCGCCACTCGCCCTGGCTCAATGCAGGCACAGAGCCAGAGCTGCCTGCAGCAGGGCCAGGACTGCATGCCAGCCTTGGTGGCTGTTGACAGCGCTTGGTGGAGAGGGAGCCACCCATGCCAGAGGAGCACTGGCTGTCATCTCCCCTGGGTGAGCCCCCCATCTGCCTCATGTGCCGTGGCCTGTGCACCCATAGAAGAATGGCCAGAGGCCCAGGTGCTGGCTGCCTGTCCCTGGGTTTTGCTGCTTAGGCACCCCCACCCCATGCCCCCCCACCTTAGGATGGCACATAAAGTACAGTGTACATAGTTTTCATGGGGAAGAAGACATTTTATTGTTGGTAGGTGATGGAGGGGTTCTGTTTGTTGGGGAGGGAGGTGAGCTCTGGTTGATGAGAGGGAAATAAAGACTTGTTCTTCTGAGACGTGACTGCAGTGAGCGTGGTGCTGCGGGTGAGCAGTGGTGCAGGGTAGAATAGAACAGGGAGTGCTGGAGGAGGTGGTCCGCCAGTGCCTCACACACCCAGTGCCCTGGCCCCCAGTGACAGATGCACAGCTCTTCTGCACCTTGGGGGGGAAGGGGCTGCCACTGTTGCCGCAGGTAGTGCTCCCACCTCCACATGTCTTCTGCCCACTGTGCCTCCTCTGTCCAGGCCTCATGGAAGAGCTCACCCCGGGCCTCACAGATGTTATGTAGCACCCAGGCTGCGAAGATGACCCAGGAGAGATTTTTCTCAGTGAATCTGAGGTGGGCGGTGAGGGTGCACCAGTGGTTCTTGAGGCGGCCAAAGGTGCACTCCACCAGGACGTGGGTCCAGCCCAAGCTGTGGTTAAAGTGGGCCTGGCAGAGGTCTAGCTGGCTAGTGTAGGGGTGCATGAACCAGAGCAGGAGTGGGTAGGTGGGGTCCCTGATGAGCAGGGGTGGGACTGCCATGGCACCCAGCTGCAGGTCCAGCACCCCTGGTGTGAAGCAGCTGCTCTGCACCAGAGCTGGCAGGCCAGAGTTCCTAAAGAAACAGACATTGTAGGTGCTGCCAACCCAGCTGGCGCTCACATACATGAAGACCCTGCAGTGGTCCGCAACAGCCTGCCTGCAGCACCATGGAGTGAAAGCTCCCCCCCAGCTGTAATAGGGACAATCTTTGTGGGGCAGGCAGGTGATGGGGATGTGGGTCCTGTCCAGGGTCCCAATTCACTGGGGGAATCCCAGGGCACAGAACACAGCCATCACTGCCAGGGGGTCGCGCACATGGAGCATGGTGTCTACCAGCACATCCTGAAGGGTGCCACACACCTCCAGGACTGCCTCCCCAGTGGTGGCCTTGCCCACGCCGAACAGGTTGCCGATGTACAGAGGCTGGTGGGCATGGCCAGCTTCAGCAGGGTGAGGGCCAGCTGGGTGTCTGCAGGGAGGAGTGAGCACATGGTGGTGTCCTGTCATTTCAGGTGTGACTGGAACTGCTCCAGGAGATCCTGGAAGGTGTCCCAGGTCATTCAGAATGCCTCCAGACACTGCTTGTCAACCCAGGTATGCTGGACGACATGCAGCCACCAGTCCTGGCTGGCCCAGAGGGCCCAGAAGTGGCATGGCTGGACACCCAGGCGGGCGACAGTGGTCCCAGCAGTTGCATTCTGGATCCTGTTGTCAGTGTCACTGCTGCGGTCTAAGGCAGGCAGACGGATTGAGGCAGCAGGTGTGCAGCAACAGCCCTGGGATAGTATGCAGCAGGCGGGAGGTGGTTGCTGGACATGGGGGAGCCGGGAGGGCCCAGACAGCCATGAGCCAGGTGGCAGTTGATGCGGTGGGCCAGCAGGGCCAGCCCAGAGGCCAACGGGAGTCTGGTTATTGTTGCCAGGGGAAGGGGCTGGAACAATCATGGTGTGGTGAGGCACAAGTGTCCAGGACAGTGCTGCCATGTGCTGTTACTGTGCTGGGCACGCTACTCCTGGCCAAGGAAGGGGCTGGCCACAGAGCAGCATGTGGCCCTGGCTTTTGAAAAGGGCTGCCAGTTGCAACCAAAGCCTGGAGCTCCCCTGGTGGTGGCAGGGGTCCACGGCAGGAACCCAGGAAGTAGCAGCAGTTTGGCAGCAAATCTGCTGCTGCTTCCCTGCACATGTAGCTGCCTGCCTGGCATCATTTACTCATGAGTAAATTACTCATTTCTGCTTCCATTGAACTCAATGACAAAATTCTTACTGATTTCCATAGAAGGCCTGAAGTGTCTTATGTTCTTGAGTAAGATAATTATCAGTAAGAAAATGAAGACCAAGAAACATTTCAGGTACAGGATTGTAGGATTTACCAACTATAAGACATTACTTAAATATCAAATAATGTTTAAAATTCTTAAAAATATGACATTTTAAAATTTACATTGAGGAACAATGGTTTATTTCCTGTTAATAATTGTAAACACTATATGCCAGAAGGCTTGGCACTGATCACAGCCCTCACAAACAGTGTTGAAGATCTGAATTTGGCAGAAAGCTCAGCAGAAACTGAAGGAATATGTAGAGGGAACAAAGTTTTGGTGAAGGTCTTTCCAAATCAATCTCAAATGTAAAGGGACCAATAGGGTGGTGATGCCCTCATATCTTACAATCTAAGTTAGGTGACCCTGGTAAGCTCTTGAATGGGAAACTTTCAAATTTAAAAAACAGTTGAAGAAAATTAGTGGTTCTATCCTTAGAATTTTCTTTGGTTTTACATTCCAGCATGCACATAACTCTGAAATTAAGGGGAATTTTGTGGATTGATTTTGTATTGGGATGATGGCTCAGTGCTCAGAGGAAAATCAAGACTGAAGATATATATTTATGTGTCTGTTAGTGCATGTGTTTATCCTTAGTACACACCCATTTAACTTGAGAAAGGTCTGTCTAGCCATGTGACTGCATCTCACCCTGGTGTGCTGAAGGCTTACCTTTCCTGAGGTATATACTTTTCTGTTTGTTTTAGATTGCTCATCACTTTTCTTCCATAATTCATATGTTTAGAGTAACAATTAAACAACATGTTTGCAAAGCAATGAAATATATAGAATACATATTTTATAAATATTTTGGTGGGACTTGCGCTAAATGTATATGGATTGCTGCTATACTTCTACCTTAAAGACAGAAGACCTTTTGATCTATCCCTGCCAATCAAGGACTTTTTATCAGCACAAAATACATGAAAGCATTTTAAAACTGCAAGGAGGTTGAAAAAAAGACAATGAGCTCTGAGCCTGGATGTTGATTCTAGAGAGCAGTGATACGTTAAAATAACCTACAAACCAGGCAGGCAGCAGGACCCAGCTGGAGTAACAATCCCTACAGGCTATGTCATCATAGTCTATCAGAAAATACGAGAGGAACCCAGTGAAAAAAGAATTCATTGTCCTGCACATCCACAGCTGATTACAGAGGCTCCGAATAAAAACAGGTAGGTCGTATATATCATTGACTGTGTACATTTTTTAAGATAAAGTTTTTATTGGGCAGAAGAGGCTGACATAAGAGTTTGCATGGATATTTATATATTATATGGACAGTCTGACTACTGAAGGTAATGTAATACCTGTCTGAAAAAGAATAAATGCCAAGAAGGAGAGGAGCTGATTTTGATTTTCAGAAGATGCATACATCAGAGTAACAGGATGAACCTGAAATGGCCAGGGATAAAAAAAATAGGAGCTAGAAGGCCTCTTCTGCCTCTTAAGTGTCTGTTATATCAAGGTAATTTGCATCATCACAGATCCTCACAGGAGGCGAGAGGCTCCATACCAGCTACGAACTGACTGCCCAAAGGAGTTTTCCATCTATCGACTCCTCTGTGAAATCCTATGAAACATGAACTTTCATGTCTTCCCAGAACTTTTACAATCTTTTCTCCAACGCCTGATGAAGGGTGTTTGTGCCCAAAAGCTTGCAACTAAAGAATTTTTTTTTGCAAAAATCTTGTTGGTTTAATAAAAGATATCCTCTCTACTAGAAGTCCTGGTTGCCTTTTCCTCTAGACCAATATGGCTACAACCTGGATACCTGTTATATTAGTGACATTCACTATAACGTTTTGTACTAATTATTAACACATTTAATCCTCTCAATATTTCTACACTGTAGTGCTACTTAACAATCTAACAGAGAAATAATTAGAATGAAATAATCTTAAAACTATTTTAAGTCAGAAAAAAGCCAGTATTCTATTTTCCTTAGGCAGAATTGATAAGGAATAGTACCTGCTTTCAAAATTCTTGGGTTCAGTTCAGTTCATTGTATTTCACTGAAATCACAAACTCAGAATGCAGATGAAAAACACGCCCTTCATTCTAAAAGAGAAGCATGGATTAAGTGTTCAATTTTTGACAGCATTATAAATTGTGCGTGAAGACAATAACATTAATGCAAATTATTCCATTAATAACATTAAAATAACATTAATTAAAATTATTAAATATTCATTCAAATTGGCATTTATCCAAACAGTGCTACTTGCACTGAAAGCTGATTGAGGAACCAGTGAAATAACTACATGTAATGTATCCTACTGGGGAGTGGAATGGCATCTAGTAAAGTCTAGTCTGCAGGGTTAGAGTCAGATGATTCTGAACTGGTAGTGAATGCAAAAACCAGTAAGAAGAAAAATAATATGAAGGGCCTGAGTAGGAGGAAATATCTAACTATCAATTTTAGATATTCCTAGGATGTCTATCACTGTGATATCTACATGAAAAAGCACGAGCCTTGTCTTGAAAAAAATGCAAACTAAAACTCACCCACAAAAATATTAGGCCCAAGATGTAAGGGGAAGATGTTAAAAGAATTGAAGCAGCGTGTTGCTTTATCTTCTAGTCCAGGGGGCCAGGTGAGTGGTTCAGGGCTGGTCTGCAGGCTGGATCCTGTAGATGAGGACAGTCTGCAGGCTGGATCCACCATGGAGGCAATGTGCAGGGTTAATCTGTGGGTGCAATCTGGCATCCCAATCTGGCCTTGCATGCCAGATCTGGTCACGGAGTGACCCTGTGTTCAGGCCTGGCCCTGCATGCCATGATTATGCCCAACTAGATTACCTTACAGTTAAGTTTCACTGGGTAAAATATAAAGGGGATGTAAACTGTAAAGTTAAGCAAGAACTAGTTTAAGCAGATCTATAGTAATGCAACACACATGTTAAAAGGATCCAGAATACGGTATGCTGGTTATCCATATTACCCAAACCCCACCTGCTTTCCCAGACTTCAAATATAAAAAAAGAACTTTTCTTTTCTCAGCAGCAGTTCTCTGAAGAATGGCTCTGAGTGACCTTCTCTACCCAGACAACCCAAAGAGACGGCAAGAAGTGATCCGCCTGCACCAAGAGCTGCTTGACTGCATGTCAGTTAACTTCCTTGCCACCAATGAACTGATTGGTGTGCTGAATGCTCATTTGGGGTGTTCGATTGGCCACATCCAGATGAGAAAGACTGGCACCATTAAGGAAAACTGTGACATTATCATCCAAGCCATGGGTGAGATTCAACAGGAAGTCAGGAAGATTGACAAAGAAATGAAGGAAAAACTGGAGCCAATGCTGTACCAAAAACTTTGTGATATCAAAGAGCCAGAGGTGGGGAAAATACCAATAGCACACAAAGTTTTTTCAATTATTCTTGGGGAAGCTACTTCCACTGCTGGTCTGTTAGCTGTGAAACTAATTGGCTCAAATGTTATAACCAATACCGTTAGCAAACTGGTCACTCTGCTTGCCCAGATTGGTGCTTCTGTTCTTGGAGGTATTGGAATTGCTATTCTTGGGCTAGGCATTGATGTGGTCCTCCAGGCCATCCTAGGAGCAGTTGAGAGGGATCAGCTGCTGGCCTCTGTTAAAAGTTATGAGGACCACCTGGCTGAATTTAAGACAGCCTCAGAAAAATATTCGTGTGCCATAAATGAAGCAACTTCAGTAGTGAAACATAAAATTCAGTGAGTGGCTTTTTAAGTTGTCTCTAGCTGTCACAATGACAGAACTTACTAGATGTAAGAATTAAATCAGTTCATGTATACTTTGATCCTTCATGGCTGAGCAAACTTTTTTCTTTAACTCCAGGCATTTTTGCAGTGGCACCAGGGCTAGCTTAAAGAATTGAAACTGAGCTCTTTCCATAACTGATTCAAGCCCACTTCAGAAAAGTAGTATATGAAAGTACCTGCTTCTGGTGTTTGCTGAGATTATGGGAAATAAAATGCTCATTCTTAATCTAGTAAACTAGTGGTCAAGTGGCTGCAGAAAATAAAATCATCATCAAGCCTATCTCTAATTCCCAGGTTCTGGAGAGATGCCAGTAGCTGAATAAAGGTCAGATCTATACTAGAAACTTTTGTTGATATAATAATGGTCAAGTGTGTGATTTTTATAATGTTTATTTATTTATTGGCAAAAGCCTGAGTAGAGATGCAAATACACTGACAAAGAAGGTGGGCTTTTTTTTTTGCCAGAATATCCACATTTGGAGGGTTACTGATATTGCAACTTTTTTCTGGTGCATACTAGACATAATCTTGATATACAGGATTCCCTTTCTCAAGATCATCTGTCAATGTTTTGAATCTGTATCTGTGAAGCCACCCAGTGCCCTACTTAAAATGAACTCTAATCCTGACAGAGTTGTGGTTTGAAAAATATGTGCGCACACAATTTAAACCCTACAGTTAAGAGATTAAAAGAAGGTTCCAGCATTCCAGACGCTATGGGCCCAATCATGAAAACACACGTGCAATTAATATTGTGCATACATGCAGTTCTTCTGGGTTAAATGGATCTACATCCAGGCAAAAGTGTTTGCAGGACGACTGGCCTACAAGGACATGCTATTTTCTTTTCTTTAAAGTGATTAATGGATGAGTGATATGGGACTGTAGTGGGTTTGTTCAATATATCCACAGCCTGTCCTGTAAAACATCGCAACACAAATACTACAAATCTAAATGTGCCTAGTTTGGAAACAAAAGGTTAGAGCAAAGAGTTTGATTTGTATGCCCCTTCTCTGAGACGCACTGAACTTTGGGGGTTTTTTGGCTGTTATTTAAATAAAAATTGTAATTTTAAAAATATATTAAACCTGTACCATATTAATTTTGAGAGCTCTTTTCTCTATTTGGTTGACTAAGTTCATAGGCATTTGTTCTTTGTCTCAAAAATTAGTCTAAAGCTAAATCATGCACATTATTTACTGGTACTAAGAAAGGATGCAATGTATAAGTAACAATACAGGTTGTTTATAAAGTCCTTGTGCAACTTTAATAACTTTGGATGTATACTTGATAGAAGCAAACTGTAAATGGTGACTGAAAGCATAATACATTAAGTTTTAACACAATACAGCTCAAATTTCTAGACTTCAACATAACTGCCATCTTTTGTGATACATCGTTCAGTCTGATTTTCCAACTCATAGCAAACATTTTCTAGCTGAGTGATTTCATGATTGGCATTTATGAGCCTTACCCTATACAATACTTACACTATGCTAAAAAACATAATGAATTATGCTTTCAGTAGCCAAAGTCATTAATGTTTAAAGTTGTACAGGGACTTATAAGCACCTATATAAGTACTTATATAAGCACCCTGCATATAAACTGTACAGATCATTATATGAAAGTTGTACACAGGCTCAGTTTTTTATACCAAGACATACTGTGATAAAACTATTCAGAAAAGACCCAACAGCAGATTTGTACGGTAACAACTATCGTATCTGTGTAAAATTTGAAGCAGCTCTCCACCTTTTTATCTCTCTTCTATTCTCATTCCCTTATTCATGTTTGTCTCCCTTCCAACCTCATTTGCTTTCTTTGTTTTCCCTCTTTACTTGTGCTCTTTTCCCTTTCCTTCCTACTTCCAGGCTTAATTTCTTTTGTAGCTCTTAGTAGTCTATCAGTTGACTAAACCTCAGCAGGTGTGGCAAATCACCCATTAAGCAGAAGAGTACTGGAAAGACTTACAGACCAAAACATCTAGCAGATTTTTCTGGCAGCTTGTCCATCTTAAGAAGGAAAGAAATACATTTCTGGGGGGAAGCGGGGGTGGGGGTGAGGGAGGGGGAATGAAAAGATAAAATTTTCATTCACCTTTACAGATTCTTGGTGATGCTGGGAAAAGAAAGATACATCTTTCATGAAGTAGAAACGGGGGGAAGAGTGAGCTCATCTCTATGAAGTACTCATATTGTAGGCTGTGGCAATCAGCCAGTCCCACAGAGCACAATGCAGTGACCTCACAGAGGCCTGGGGCTGGTCAGCAATTCTGCTTGACCTAGGAGATGTAGCAGTGACCTCACAGAGGCTTACAGGAGGATCTCTGTATTTTAGCTGGTTTTAAGGTAATGGAGGCAACCAAGCCCATTTATTCTGAATTTGTTAAGTGTAATAAAGAGCTCATTAACCAAGTCTGGCATGAAATTAGAGTGACCAGGCATTTCTACAGTGGCCTTCAAAGAGATGCTTTCATGTGTATCAGTGGATACTTTGCTCCAGTGGAGAGTCTTTGAAATAAAGGAGTGCATGGAAAGGATAACTTAGTGCAGTGGGGGCCAAACTTTTTAGGAGGTTTGCCACAAATCAGCCCTGTTACCTCTCTGCAAGACATTCAGATCCCTTTCCTCTGCCCAGCCTGCTCCTCGTTTCCTGCTTTTTGCCCCGCGTTTCCTGACTGACCTGCTGCTATGTTTTCCGCTCCTTATCCTATCCACCACTGTGTTGCCTGTCCCCTCCCAATTGCAAACATACAGCTTGCCTGTGCCACTTTTAGTACTTAAGCCACAGGTTGGCCATCCCTGACCTAGTCTGTTATGCTTTAAGTAGGCAGAGACTGGGTTTTAACAGAACAGTTCGCAATAACAGTTTGTGGAAATCTTTTAGATTCACTTGGTAACGCAAGTCATAGAGTTGCTTGAAGCTGTAGTCACTTGTTTAACTACCAATTTTGAATAAGGAGAAACAGCCAGCATCCGCATTTCTCCCATCTATACACTTTGCATATGCTGGCTGTTTCCAAGTAGGCCACATCCAAGTTGCCTCCTGGTTTCCCTTAATAAAAAAATTAGAAACATTTTAAAACTACAGCTTAAACATGAAATTGCAGAGTAAGAAATCAGCCACAAACTGGACCATGTTAAGTATGGTTTAAACAGAGACTACAGATTCTTATCCCATTACCTGGGTTAGCTATGGTGACCTTTTCACTCCCTTGGGTTCTTTCAGCATTTCCCCTCCCCTTCGCTTTCTCACCTATTGTATTCTAATCACTCTGCTTTATTATGACATCCTTTTACAACATCTGGATTATTTGACCCCAGCGGTCTTTCTTGCCCAGAGCAGGGAGGCTGGACCCGATGATCTCATGAGGTCCCTTCCAGCCCTAAACTTCTGTGAATCTGTGATGCGGTCAAAAGCAGTCAACCCCAGCTCTTTTGTGCTCTCTCTCTGTATCTTGTGTCACAGGCAAACCCTCATAGTCAAGGGTAATCGTCTTCCACCACTGCCTTATCTGTGGTCCAAAGACGCCTGACAAGACCAATTCAGGATTGCAACTTGGGCGCATGTTTCCACGTGGGCTGGGCAGCTCTGGGTTCTTGATTTGGTCTGCGGCACGTTGTTTCTGCCGCTCCCACTTTTCCCACTGTTGTTGTGAGGTCTCAAAGTACCAAGATCCTCACAACTGACTCTTCCTCCATTTGGGGGCCACACTGGGTGATAGTCCCCCAGGAGCAGATGCTGCATTTTTTCAAGTGGGCCTTGAGGATGTCCTTGGACTGCTTTGTCTGCCCTTCTCTTGAGTGTAGGCCTTGACTGAGCTCAGTCATATCTTATGCCAAGGGTGGGCAAAATGCGGCCCATGGGCCACATGCAGCCTGCCAGGCTATTCTATTCAGCCTGCAGGGCAGCTAAAACATTTCAAAAATTAATATTTACCTGCCCCTGACTACCTGTCAAGCAGCCCTCGATGGCTTGCCAAAACTCAGTAAGCAGCACTCCACCCAAAATAATTGCCCGCCCCTGTCTTATGTAGTCAAGTCTACAGAGGTGCACCCCAGTGCCCTGCCTGCTCGCTAGGGGAGACTAACGTGGAGAAACACCCCTTTCCCTTGGCAGAGCCCAGACCCAGGTGACGGGCACCGTGGTTTGGCTCCAGGAAGAGGCTTTGCTGCGCCAGGTGCGGGTCAAGCTGGGCCCCGAAACGAGTGACACCAGCGCAAGAGCGCGCGCTGTACGGACCCAAGTCCACCCCCAGGCCAAGCCCTGACTCCGAGGCAGACCGCGCGCGACCCCAACCCAGACAATCCGCTCCCGCCCCCGACCCGCCACGTGACTCACTCCACCCAAAGGGCGCTCGGCCTGGGTTTTTTTTTGTTTGTTTTGTTTTATTTTGTTTTTTGCACTCCCGCCGTCACCATGGAGACCCCCGGCAGGAAGCGCCCTCCCTCCTCCCCGGCTCGCAGCCGCTTTCTGGCGGGGCCCGGAAGAGGTTCCGGGTCGGGGCGGAAGTGGCGCGCGGCTGTGGTTCATGCGAAATGGCGGCGGGGCCTTGCGTGCCGGGACTCCCGCGGCGGTAGGAAGGAGCTGCCGCCCGACCGCCGAAGGTGAGAGCCGCGGGGCGGGGGCGGGTGTTGCCGAGCCGTAGCTCCTCCCCCCGCGTGGGCCCCGGCGGAGCCGGCTTGCGCCGTGCCGGGCTCTCGGCGGCCCGTTGGGCTCCGGCTTCTCCAGCGAATGAAGCGGTTCCTGCCTCAGCTGGGACGTGAGCGCGGGGCAGGGGTTGGCGGACCCTTGCGCGCCCCGGGGTGGGCGGGGAAGGCAGCGGGCCCGGCAGCCAGGGGACAGCGTCGCTGCTCGGGCTTGCGGCGGATCTGGGGAGCGGCTGAATTGGTCCCCTGTAGGGCCCATCCTGGCAGGCCAGGCCGCGGTCTCCCTTCCGCGGGCTCCCCGCACATCCGGGTGCCGCCGCTTCCCCGCTGCCACATTTTGGTGCCCGTGGGCAGCCCCGTGGGCCGGGTGACAAACCAGGCTCTGCAGGCTGAAGGTTGAGCCCCCCCACCCTTTCATAGGAGGGTTTTGACCCAACTTCTGAGGCCTTATGTTCAGCTTGGTGCTAATCTCCATTGGCGTGTTTGTGCGTTTGGATGCGAGGCAGCAGCTTGAGATGCTTCACTCAAATATGGCCTTTGGTGTCTGGCAGGGATTCCTGTGTCAGAGGGGCTCCCGGTTTTTGTGAAAACGAGGAGGAGGAAAGTGGAGACACAGGGACCCTTAGTTATCAATTCAGGGGGGAGTTGGTTCCTTAGTGGAGGTGGTCCCTCACTGAGAAAATGTCTCGGTGGTTGTCTCAAGGTTAAAGAACAGATCGATGGCATCAGTTAATACTTTCCAGCATAACGTTTCCTGTCTGCCAGGCCAGCCGAATTTAAGCTTGAAGCCCTGAACAAACAGCCAGCCTCAGAGAAGGGAGAAAATGTTAGTGGGAGAGCAGAGCACACAGGGGGGCACAGAAATTGAGGGGTGGTGAGGAAAGGAGTCTCTTACCTGACTGCAGTGAGCCAGTCTGGAGAAAAAGGGAATGGGGGTGTATGCAGAGCCCCTAGCATGGGAGTTGTGCAGAAAGCCTCAGGGGCGTGGGACTGGGGCAAAAGAAGTGTGCAAGAGCCCCTGGTGTGAAAGGGGAGCACCTGGAGTGAAACGGAAGTACATAGGAAACAGGTAGTAATGGAAAAAAAGCAAGGAGCAGTGCACTGGTCAGTGCAGTGCGCTTAGCAGAAGCAGCAGTGTGCAAAACTCGCCTGTAAATACAAACAATGTACTTAGTGTGGGTTGTGGGAGTCGCTTGTTGATAAAATGGTGTAGTTATCTTGCTTTGTATATGTGCCAGAGGGAATGGGTGCAAGCACATTCCCACAACATATCCTTCAGATCACATCACAGCTGCTTTGCAGTAACTGCCCATGTGTGCGCCCTTACCTGGTGCCAAATGACTTCCCACTAAAAATGTTTTGGTAAGCAGAAGCTACTTTGTATTTATTGTGTGGTAAGATCATACATGTGGGCAGTTATCACAAAATGATGCATTGTAAGTTCACACTTCTTACTTCACAGTATTTGTTTGTGCAATTGTAAGTTCACACTTCTTACTTCACAGTATTTGTTTGTGCATCCATACCTGGGGCTTGCATGCAGTTGAATTCTGTGCATTCACAAGAGCTGGGATTTAAAGATGTGATGGATACTGACAGCAGCTATTAGTTTGGTGAAGGAGAGAGGAAGAATAGGAGCATGCTTATCATTACTGATAGATAGAATCTGATGTTGTGGCTTTGTTTTCAGGTTACTCATCCATTTTTTGAGGTGGCAGTGAAAAGAGAAAAAACAGGCCAAGATGGGGCGGAGATCTACATCCTCCACCAAGAGTGGAAAGTTCATGAACCCCACAGACCAGGCCCGTGAGTATCTAGAAAAATGCTTGATATTTTCTTTGACAGATGGGAATGAAAAGTAACTGAAGGATCAAGTCAGATTCCTGATTGAATTCCTTTTTGCCTGTTCAGCACACAGATTGTTTCCATCTCCAGAGTATTTGTTGTTTTGTTAGAACTAAATTTAAACAATTGTTCTAATTAAACATCTGCTTCCATTTTTGAGTGAGTGAGTGACTGTGAATATCTCTGCTTTTAGTGGTCTGGGGACTGCTGTTGTCTATCTTTCATAGTGTGTCTGAAATTTTTTTTAATAAGCATATTTTTCTAGGACTGAGAAAAGAGGGGTGGATAGAACTGGTTTTCAAATCAGCAAACTGTTGAGAAACAGAACTGAAGTACTTGCAAAAGAAAAATGTTATGCTGGCTGGGTTTGACTGAGTTTTTTTTCAAGTTGTCTGTTTCCTTTCTTTCTGCAGGAAAGGAGGCCCGGAAGAGGGAGCTGAAGAAGGTAAGCCATTGTGTCAGCAACGGTATTGCTGTCCTGTTTGTTTCATGTTTCCAACTGCAGTGGACTTTAGGCAGTGAGCAGACTGGCTCCGGGCTTCTCAAAAGCCTTTCTATGTTGTGAAGATGCTGTCTGTCTTAAAGGGATATTGCTAACCTAAATCATGTTTTTGTCTGAATTTTTTTTTTAACCTTAACCCTTCCCCCCCCCCAGTCTGCTTTGTGCTTTTGGTAGCACTTTTTTGTTATTGGGATTACTATGTCCCATTTGCTTAGTTTTCCCTTGTGGTTCCTTTGGCCCTTATAGAAAGGTAACAGGGAAGAAGAAAACCTTAATAAATATGGGAGCAATTATGTTGGGATCCCAAAACTGTCAAAACTGGAGGAGGAGGTGTCTTGAACAAGATAATCCTCAAGTTATATTAGTGTCAGAAGTTGGTTAAAAGTCCTTCTAGGTATGTTATGTGATTAGTACTTTAAGTTGCTTTGAAATCTCTCTTTCTTTAGGTTGTATGGAGTTTCTCCCATATTTTAGAAGTCATAGGATTCTAAATTTTAGAAGTTTATGATACCATAGGTTGCATTTATTTACCATAGGTTGCATTCATTTCCCAGTTAACATAGAGTGACACTCTTTCTATCTCTTTATTCTCTGTTATAGAACAAAAAACAGAGGATGATGGTACGAGCAGCTGTATTAAAGATGAAGGATCCTAAGCAGATCATCCGGGACATGGAAAAATTGGATGAGATGGGTGAGTGTGTAGCATCTGGGAGACTTGTTTAGGGTGAGAGGAGATCAGGAAACATCAGACAAGATGATAGTCCCCTGCATTAATCCCCTAAATTTATTTTGTTTGTGTTGGATGAAATTGATTATACGAGCTTTTCTTTTTAGAAGAAATGGGGAGTGGGGGAGAGTTCTGTGGATGGGAAAGCTGTTCTTTTTGGATGTTTTGTGACCCTTTTTTATGGTTATTGAAGAAGGTGGATGACTTAGGTATTTCAGTGAGAAGACAAACGTGTAAGGGAGTGTAGTTCATATTGTCAGAATCTGAGCATGTATAAAGGAGTGGCTCCATATAAGGCCTGGAGACCTGGTGAAGAAATTATTCATCTTAAGGCTCTTGTCACTCTCTCTTTGGATGGTTTCATTTGTGAATATGCATGCAGTGTAATTCAGTTACTAATCAGGGTTCCTATTACAAGTTCTCCTTTTTTTTTTCCTGGGCTTTTGTCCTGGATCAGAGTTTAACCCAGTACAGCAGCCACAACTTAATGAGAAGGTGCTAAAGGACAAGCGTAAGAAATTACGTGAGACCTTTGAGCGTATCTTGCGTCTCTATGAAAAGGAAAATCCTGACATATACAAAGAACTGCGCAAGCTAGAAGTGGAGTATGAACAGAAGAGATCACAGCTCAGCCAGTACTTTGATGCTGTCAAGGTAACATCACTCATGGTTACGGGCATATGACACTGATAGATCTCTTGCTTTGTTCCTTGTTTACATGTGGCTGTTACAAAGGAGAAGTGTTTTGTGAAAGACTGTTTTTGATACTCAACCCCTTCCACGTTGAGCATTTTAATCAGGCTACATAGCTTATGCCTTGGCTGCCTCTGTGCTCCTGTGTGGTATTGGATTTAATTTATAGGGTGACTTTGCTATAGCTTGAACAGCATACGCCCTGGTATCTAACTACTTTCTATACCCTGGCTCATAAGATGTTTTTCACACTATGTACAGTAGATTTTATCTTAACTTGATGTTAATCCATATGCTTAGGGTAATGAACTTGTACCTCAGCTTTTAATTATCAATGTTTCTAATGGTCCCCTTCATGAAATCCTTAAGCTTCGAGCTGATCATCTGTAAATGAGGGGGGATTTAATAGCAGCCTATACCTGAAGTGTGGTTCCAAAGAGGATGGCGCTAGACTGTTCTCAGTGGCAGCAGATGACAGAACAAGGGAAGTTCGTTAGATCAGTGGTTCTCAACCTGTCTGCCATTGTGGGCTACACTTGCTCTCAATGTGTTATGTGGGTTGCACCTGCACAGCTTACTTCCTGTGCATCCATTTAAAAATGTTTTAACAGTTTGTCACATGGGCCACAGCAGTGTGCTGATTGGACTGCATGTGGGCCATAGGTTGAGAACCACTGGGTTAGATATTAGGAAATCCTTTCTCACTAGGATCGTAGTAAAGCACTGGAACAGGTTACCCAGAGAGGTGGTGGAATCTTCATCCTTGGAGGTTTTGAAGACCTGGCTAGACAAAGCTTTGGCTGGGAAGATCTAGTTGAGGATGGTCCTGCTTTGAGCAGGGGGTTGGAGTAGATGCCTCCTGAGGTCCCTCCAACCTAATTTCCTATGATTCTATGAAATGTTCCTTTGTAATGTACAAATTCCTATAGCTGCTGCTACTCCCACATACTTAGGAAGGGCATGAGCATTTTTGTCTGAAATAATTGCTTTGTGGGCTGAAAATCTTTAAGCTTGACCAGGCTTTGATTTGAACAGGGCAGTTTTTTTCACGAGCAGACTCTGTGTGGGACCTTGCCATTAGGGACTTTAGGGTGAGATTACACATTAGAGTTAGCAGGTGCTAATCCTTAAGAATGTTAGCCTGTATTAAGGTTAACTAGTGCTAGTGATCAGTCATGGGATTAATACCTTCTCTAATGTGCACTACTCAGACCTGCTGCTAGAAGGCTGGTGAGTTGCAAGTCTACTATGGCTAGGGGCTGCAAGTCTACTCTGTACCTGCCCTGGTCTCTGGCTCTCTAGCCGGAGTTTAGGCTAGGGAGGAGAAGGGTGAGGGCCTTCCAGTGCCACTTGGATCTCCTGCTCCACCCCCAAATCAGCTTGCTACCCCCCTCCCTCCAACCCCTAGATTCTCCCTCCACTCGTGGATCACTGCCCTGGCATCCCAGTTGGCCCAAGATCAGTGGTGGTTGGTGGTGGGGAATCCCCCTCCCTGCCTGCTTCCAGACTAGTTACAGCCTGTGCCACCCCAGTGAACCTGTATCCAGCCCCCACTGGGCCCAGCAGCTGACAGTCAGCTCCTTGGCCCCCCTTCCCCCCCACCCCGTCTTCAGTTGCTAGGAGCCTAGCTCAAAGATAAATCTGGTCTGGAGTGGTGTAACTTTTTAAGATGCCAAAAGAGCACTTGGCACTAGTTAACGAGCCTTAATGTGTAGTCATTCAAGTTTTTAATTGCTCTTAGTCTGATCTGATTTTAATGTGTAATCTCATCCTCAGTTTTTTCAGATCTTCAAAGATCTGTTCAAGAAACAGATGCAAAGAGTAACATATCTTTGAGATACTCACCTTTGTTGATGGTTATTGACACCCTTCCTTTCACATTCTGCAAACTGAGGAGGGTGCACAATATTCTGTTACCTCTACCTCCTGCATGGTTAACCTGCCTGCTGTTTATAATTCTCCCAGAATGCCCAGCACGTTGAAGTGGAAAGTATTCCCTTGCCAGACATGCCTCACGCCCCCTCCAACATCCTCATACAAGACATCCCCTTACCTGGAGCCCAGCCACCTTCTATCCTCAAGAAAACATCAGCCTATGGGTAAGAAAGAAATGTCCTGAAGAGCTAACAAAATCTGTTGGGTGGAAAGAGGGTGAGTGGGAAGCATCAGCGAGGGGAAGAAATGATGATCTCATTTCCTTCTACAGCCAGGTGACTTATCACCTGGACAAGGGAGAAGAGATTGATGTCATATATCTTGACTTCAAAAAAGCCTTCGATCTGGTTTCCCATGATCACCTCTTGGAGAAACTGGCCAATTGTCGCGTTGGGTCCTCCACGATCCGCTGGCTGGAAAATTGGCTCCATGGTCAGACCCAGAGGGTAGTAATTGATGGAAGTCACTCAATATGGTGTCCTGTGACCAGTGGGGTCCCCCAAGGCTCTGTCCTTGGACCCATACTGTTCAAAATCTTCATTAATGATGTGGACACTGGAGTCAGAAGCGGACTGGCCAAGTTCGCCGACGACACCAAACTTTGGGGCAAAGCATCCACGCCAGAAGACAGGCGGATGATCCAGGCTGACCTGGACAGGCTCAGCAAGTGGGCAGATGAGAATCTGATGGTGTTCAATGCCGATAAATGCAAGGTTCTCCACTTTGGGAAGAAAAACCCGCAGCATCCTTATAGGCTCGGCAGTGCTACGCTGGCTAGCGCTATGGAAGATAGAGACTTGGGGGTCATCATTGACCACAAGATGAACATGAGCCTGCAGTATGATGCTGCGGCTAGTAAAGCGACCCAAACACTGGCTTGCATCCATAGATGCTTCTCAAGCAAATCCCGGGATGTCATTCTCCCCTCGTACTCGGCCTTGGTGAGGCCACAGCTGGAGTACTGCGTCCAGTTTTGGGCTCCACAATTCAAAAAGGATGTGGAGAAGCTTGAGAGAGTCCAGAGAAGAGCCACGCGCATGATCAGAGGTCAGGGAAGCAGACCCTACGATGACAGGCTGAGAGCCCTGGGGCTCTTTAGCCTGGAAAAGCGCAGG
Source organism: Alligator mississippiensis (assembly GCF_030867095.1). Classification (NCBI taxonomy): domain Eukaryota; kingdom Metazoa; phylum Chordata; order Crocodylia; family Alligatoridae; genus Alligator; species Alligator mississippiensis. Next base: position 90,985,767 of record NC_081827.1, on the reverse strand, counting down.
CTCAGGGGTGATCTGATGGCCACCTATAAGTTTATCAGGGGTGACCACCAGTATCTGGGGGAACGTTTGTTCACCAGAGCGCCCCAAGGGATGACGACTAGGTCGAATGGTCGTAAACTACTACAAGACCGTTTCAGGCTGGACATAAGGAAGAATTTCTTTACTGTCCGAGGCCCCAAGGTCTGGAACAGCCTGCCACTGGAGGTGGTTCAAGCGCCTACATTGAACACCTTCAAGAGCAAACTGGATGCTTTACTTGCTGGGATCCTATGACCCCAGCTGACTTCCTGCCCTTTGGGGAGAGGGCTGGACACGATGATCTTCTGAGGTCCCTTCCAGCCCTAATGTCTATGAAATCTATGAAAGTCCTGAGTAAATGGTGAATCTAGAGTACTGTCAGTATTTCATCTCCACTTCGAACCTTTCTTTCCATCCTTTCTGTTTAAAAGTCTGCTTTGTGCCTTAATTTCAGTTATGATAAATGTCTCTCTCTAGTCTTTTGTAGGGCTGTGCAAAGCTTTGGATCATGATTTAGATTTGGAGGCCAAATCTACGAATCCGAATCGAATCACAGGAAGCTTTAGGCCAGGCTTGTCCAACATATGGCCTGCGGGCCGCCATGCAGCCCTCCAAGCCGTTTTCTGAGGCCCGAGGTGCTGCAAAGGGAAACGAAAGTAAACACTATACTTTCGTTCTGGGGGGGGGTGTGATGTGATACTGCTTCCTATGAGGTCTTTGAATATGGCTCGCCGGTCCACTGGGTGATAAAAAGTTCATGATCCGGCCCCACGTTCAAAAAGGTTGGACACCCCTGCTTTAGGCTTCCCGAATCGATTCGGACCTTCCGCATCAATTCAAAGATTCAGCCGTAGGGTATAATGGGGAATCAGTGAAATATCTATAATTTTGTTGTCTTTTGGTTGATTCAGATGAAACTTGCAGGGATGGTAGCGTCTGCTGAGAGCATGACGTGTGCCAAGTTTCACGGTGATAGGTGCAGGCGTTTCTGGGAAACTGCACCCCAAAGTTCTGACGGCAAAACTTGTGTCACGTGTGTGTTAAGCCACAGCGGGGTGAAAACTGCTATAGGCCCTGCACCTCTAGCTGCTGACAGGCAAAACTCGTGTCATGGGTGCTTGTGCATCTGTGTGTGTTGGGGGGGAGGGACTACTGCAGGTCTGCTTTATTCTTTTTGCCAATTTCCCTGTATGTGTATAAAAGGTTGTCTTGAAGGTGCTTTATAAGGAAGGGGGCAAAGGCTTTCATGTTGATCTCTGTCCTTTTTTATTTCAGACCTCCAGTCCGGTCCATTTCTGTACTTCCTCCTCTAGGACTTGGCGTTCCGCGATTACCCCCAGGCAGGAAGCCTCCTGGGCCACCCCCAGGGCCACCCCCACCGCAGGTCCTGCAGATGTATGGCCGTAAAGTGGGCTTTGCCTTGGACATGGCTCCTCGGAGACGAGAGGAGGAGATTTCTTATGGTTCTGACACAGGTAACAAGCTACTGCTTCTCCCAGTCTTCATGTTAGCCCTTCACTAAAGATGCTTTTCAGGTTATTTTCTTCTTCCTTTCTTTATTCCTCTTTGATAGTATTACAGGGTAGCTGTACAGTTTGGTTCATATTGACATGGCATTTGTTTTAGAGGGAATGTGTACGCTTACATTACCTGAGCCTGGCTTTTACAGGGTCATAGAGAATTGACCTACTGTACAAAAACCTGAAATTCTTATGCTGTTGAATTGGAAGTACTTTTCTCCTCTTGAAAGATTATGCGCTGGTTCTCTTTTTGTTAATGCCAGTATGATGCATATGGTAATTTTATCAGTGCGTTCAACATGAGCTTCACTTTTAACAGTTGATGATGATGCCAGTTGCAACATTCGGATTTTTGGTTTTGCCATCAGTGCAGTTGAATTGGGGGTGTGTGGGGAATTCTCTCGTGGGTTTGACTGGGTTGCAGAATTGTAGGGATCCTGTAGTTAAGAACATCCCCCAGAGAAGCTTCTCAGCTGAAAACTTACAACCTCTTCCAGAAAAAATTCTACATGTTCTTGCCAATAGCATGTATAGGATTTACAATGCTAAGGGGGGAACTGATTGTACCCTCCAGTTTTGTGCCTTCTGCAGGATCTTCAGGAATGTTTGAGCACCATATAACTGAATAGGTTTCACTGTTTTAAGGATCTTTTCTCTTTTCGGGTGTAACAATTATCAGCAGGGGGCCAGAAACGATAAAAATGGGATGGATAATGAGGCAATTTCAAAAGAGGAGAAATTGATAAACAGAAATGAACTGGTAAATTTTAGGTGCTGGTTAGATAGTATCCAAAAATAGCCTGGTAGCTAGTTGGTAACCGGGCCAAAAGAAATGAGATTTCTGTCTTAGAATTTTTTTCATAGATGTAGGGTCAGAAGGGACCTTGTAGAGCTTCTAGTCTGACCCCCTGCAGGAGAGAGAACTGGGCTCAAATGACCCCACCTAGGTAATCATCAAGCCTCCTCTTAAAGACCCCCAAGGTAGGAGCCAGCACCACTTCACTTGGAAGTTGGTTCCAGATCCTAGCCGCCCTGACTGTGAAGTAGTGCCTCCTAATGTCTAGTCTAAAACTACTCTCTAACAACTTATGGCCATTATTCCTTGTTACTCCGGGAGGCACTCGGGGGAACAAGGTCTCTCCCAATCCCCGCAGGTCCCCCCCCAGTAAGTTTATAGACGGCCACCAGGTCCCCCCCTCAACCTTCTCTTGCGAAGCCTGAACAGGCTAAGGTCCCGTAGCCTCTCCTCGTAGGGTCTGCCCTGCTGTTCCCGGATCATGCAAGTGGTCCTCCTCTGGACCCTCTCGATGCTGTCCACATCCCTCCTGAAGTGCGGCGCCCAGAACTAGACACAGTACTCCAGCTGCGGCCTGGCCAGTGTCGCATAGAAGGGGAGGATGCACGACAAGGTGCGGATAGCCCTACTGACCGTGTCCTCGCATTGTCAGCCCATGTTCATTTTGGAGTCAGTAATGACTCCAAGATCTCTTTCTGCCACCGTGCTTTCGAGAAAGGAGTTTCCCAGCCTTTAGGTATGCTGCTGGTTCTTACTGCCCAAGTGCAGCACCCTGCACTTGTCAGTATTGAATCCCATCCTATTCTCATTTGCCCACCCCTGTAACCTGTCCAGGTCCCGCTGTAATCTGTCCTTCCCTTCTAGCATGCCCACCTCACCCCAAATCTTGGTGTCGTCTGCGAATTTTAACAGGGTGCTTTTCGCCCTGTCTTCCAAGTTGTTAATAAAGAAATTGAACAGTGCGGGCCCAAGGGCTGAGCCCTGGGGGACTCCATTGCCCACTTCCCTCCAGGTCGAATATGACCTGTCCACCACCACTCTCTGAGTACGACCCCTCAGCCAATTTGCAATCCATCTGACTGTATAGGCATCAATGCCAGTTGCCTAGCTTTTTAATGAGAATGGGGTGGGAGACAGTGTCAAAGGCCTTCCTGAAGTCCAGAAAGACTACAGCTACCGCGACACCTGCATCCAGTGATTTTGTGACCTGATCGTAGAAGGCAATCAGGTTGGTCCAACAGGACCTGCCCCTAATGAAACCATGCTGGTTGCCCTTGAACATCATCCCTGCTGCTGGCCCATCACAGATGTGCTCCTTGATAATCTTCTCAAAGAGCTTCCCCAGGATTGAACTTCTGATAGTAAAGAGAAGTCGCTTGTTTTTGAAGATGCATTATTCTATCAGATACTAACTTAATTGTCTCTTATGTTGCCATAGACTCTGAAAGGATGTTTTTTGGACAATGAGTCCCTTTCTTTGTTGGAATAGGGTTTGTCAGAAAATTGATTGAAATGAGCCTTCCACATTGGCATGGGGTTTTCTGGCTTCTTGATATTCTGCGCTTTCCTCAGGCCAACGAGGACGTGACGATGAAGTCTCCAGTACCAGTGAAGATGAAGGATACCCAGAAGACATGGATCAAGACAAGCATGATGAGAGCAGTGATGACAGTGATAGCGACAGGTCAGATGCAGATAGTGATGGTGATGAGTTCCTACATCGTGACAATGACAAGGAAAGGGATGGTGGAGAAGAAAAGAAAGGTGTGTAGTGAGAGGTTATAACTTGAAAAGTGACTAAAAATGACAATATCTTAACTGAACAGTTCAGCTTGGTTGATGGGTACATATAGGCTTTAGAGTTTGGCTTTCTGCCAAAAAGTCTGATTTCAGATAGCTTTAAGACCTACACCATTGTTCTTTATATAATGGCTGAATTATTACTGTGGTTTTAACTGCAGAATATTTATTATTTTGATTAATGGATCAGGAGGAACCCAGCTATACTTTTAAGATCCAGGATGAATGAATATTCAGACTCCATTGTGTCTCTTTTTTTAAAGAATAACAGCATTTTAAAGCTAAAGCATTGGGTCAGAAACTTGTACTGTGCAAGTCTGAGTCTGAATCAAGGGCATAACCCCACTTTAATGACTTAAAGTCTCAGTGCACATAAACTTCAAATTCATCTGTAATACAGAAAGGCTTCTTAGAAAAGACACTTAGCTATTGGTTCTAATAGTTTGAGTGGAAGTAAAAAAACAAACCCTATTTGAAACTGGTAGCAAAGTTTAGGTTAGTAGACAGTAAAGAGGCTAATAATATTAAGATTTGTTATTGTTTTGAAGACTATGGCTCCTGACAGAAGTGAACAACCCCCCCACAAAAAACAGCGCTTTGCTGGAAGAGGAATTGTGTTAGTTTAACCTGGTGCTCCAACATCTGTATAGATTGGGTGCTTCAGCAGGGCTTTTTGGCATTTTTATCTAAAGGTGATTCAGTCAGTTATTAGATAAGTCCCCAAAAGCCCCACTGAAGTGCCCAGTCTATATGAATGTTGGGCGAGCCAGTTCAAACTAATGAAATGCGTCCTTTGGGCATGTGCTACATTCAGTGGGGGTATGCCAAGCTTAAAGTGGTGTTTTTTCGCATATGTAAGTAGTCTCTGTATTTAAGGTGCTACTCACATCAGAGTAAAACTCTATTTTCTCATGCATGTTGAATCCCCCCTCCCCCCCATCTTTGTAGGTCACAGTGTGCGGTTTGCTGACATGCCTGGCAAGTCACGGAAAAGGAAAAAGAACATGAAGGAATTGACTCCGCTTCAGGCCATGATGCTGCGAATGGCAGGTAAACAGTTAGGTTCCTTAGCAGGTTATCAACATTGGAACTTGTATCTCTCTAGTTACCTTACAGTAAGAAAGTGTGAATTGTGTAGTAAGCCTCCCAGTGAAAATTTCCTTATCCACGTGCTATGCATAAAGGTCAGGATATTACAGAAATAATAGAAGGAAACGAGTTAAGGGAAATTGGTTAAGAAATTGCTTCTAGCAGTTAAAGAGCGTATAGTGGTTTAATTTGCTCAGGGTAGCTGTTGAAGCATTGAGTTGAATATGAAGGACAGAGAAAGCTTTTTAACTTAACAGAGGAAAAAAACCAACAACACTATCCACTCCTGTATCTTAAAGACAAGCTTTTTAAAAAATGGCCTGCATTAACAATGAAGGCAGAAACTCTCTTGATACTCAGAAGGGTCTTTTTCCCCAAGGCTACTATAATGTATATGTGCCAGACCATCAATCATCCTCTTTCTGTGTACACTTCTCTCTATTACCTCTTCAGTTTCAGCTTTGTGTTGCTGTTATTGGAAAGTGTTCTTGCAGAATCTAAACAGGAATGGACACTATCAACCAAAGGGCACGTATCTGATGGAGGGTGTGGTTAAGGGATGATAGAAGAATGGTGGCACTGGGTGCATCTACATGTGCGCTGGACTGCACAGTAACTGTTGTCACTGTGCAGTCCTGGTGTCACATGGGTCATTTCTGATGCCACTGTGCAGTAGCAACAAGCTACTGCACAGTAGTGCCAGTGCCATGGTTTGTGCCTGCCAATGCTACGTTGCTCCAGCAGCGAGCTATGGCGGTGTAGCATCTCGTGTAGCTGTGCCCACTGCCTATACACACATTTTACTTATCTGAACAAAGTAAATGGGTGCTTTAAAAATATTTTAATTATAGTTGTAGCCATAACTTCAGGTTTTACTGTTTGTTGCAATACTGATTTGCAAAAGTTAACTTTAAGTTGATTAAAAAAAATCTGGACACATCACTTGAATAGACTGTAGGGTGTGTATTAACTAAGTAAAACTATTAGCTTTACATTAATGTGTGACTTTAACTTTAGAAATTAAGCATCAGGAAAGTCATAAATTAAGATTTCTAAAGCAAACTTATTTCTGGACAAGTTGCACATTTTCTGCTTTTTGTGACATCAAGTATAAAGTAAAATAAGGTACACTGGGAATGTGATATTGGCTGGCCTGTTAAGCTAACTTTGTAGTCAGAGGAAATTCTAAAGTATCCCTTCACTGATTGTGTAATTCTGCTGTGCAGTTACTGTTTAATAACTGATTTATTTAGTCTATGACTGGTTGTTTTGAACAGATAATAGAAAGTACTACATGAATTAAGAGTGGCAGAGTTGAAGTTGCTGAAGGAACCTTAATTTTTCTGCTTCCTTAATTTTTCAACCTTAAATGAAGAAAACTTAGATTAATGAAAAGCTAACATCTTTAAGAGGAGGAAAGAGGGAATAAATCTAAAACTGAATTGTTACCCAGTAATCTAAAGTCTTTTAGTATTGAACATGGGCAACCTAACATATTTTTTTTTATACTTTAATACCACATTTGCATCAAGTTAAGTTTCTTCTCTTTCACTCCTTAGAGCATTTAAATCTCTTAAAAAGAAGCTGTTTGTGCACAAGGGGGTGAAAGGAGGGAGGGAAAATTTCTAGCTTGTTTTATAGTTCAAGTGATAGCATCAGTTTACAGTAATATTCCTCTAAGAAATATTTTGCATACTTTGGTGGAAACCAAAGTAACTGTTAGTAAGTCCTGAAAATACAGTACTAGTGAGTTCCATTAGAATCCTTTTACTGTATGTTTTGTATGGTATCTAAATTATATCAGTTTATTCACCATTAGTGTGGGGTAAGGATTTCTTTCCCCTTATACCATGTAGTCCAGTTTTTCTGTGGTGTTATGATAGTAGTAGCTATGAGTTGATTAATATAGGGGTGGCCAACCTGTGGCATAGGTGCCACAAATGGTATGGGCAGACTGGGGAGGGGACAGGCAGCTCAGTGGCAGATAGGGCAGGAAACAGAATGTAGCGCATCGGATCAGCCAGGGAGCACAGGGCAGGAAACGGGGAGCTGAGCTGCGGGTTGGGTGAGGGAAAGGGATTAGTGGCAGTTGGTGAGGGCAGGGAGCAGGGTTAATTTGTGGCACACCCATCAAAAAGGTTGCCCGCCCCCTCCCCCAAATACATTCTCTTTTTTGTCTTTTAGGTCAGGAAATTCCAGAGGAAGGCCGAGAAGTGGAGGAATACTCGGAAGAAGAGGATGATGATGAGGAGGACTCAGAAACTGAAGACACATCACCATCACAACAACAACACACAGAGGAGTCTCTGACTGAGACTGGATCATCTACTGCAGCTGCCCAGCCCCAGCCACAGCAGCAACCACCACCACAGCCTGTTCCTCCAGCTCAGATACAGGCACCTCCTATGCCTGGGCCACCTCCACTAGGACCACCTCCTGCCCCTCCTCTGCGACCCCCAGGGCCACCCACTGGTCTTCCTCCTGGCCCTCCACCAGGTGGGTCATTTGGCTGTTTTCATTTAATTTTGTTTGTAGGTTTTTCAGCTGTGCAGAGGTCCCTTAGCTGTTCCTCAACCAGCTACAGTTGCCACCATTCTAGGAGTGTTTCATATCTTGCTAGGAGAGAAAGAGACTTGCACCATAAATTCAATTTTAGGCCTCCTTAACTAATTTCCAAGCAAGAGAACCAAGTACTGCTGGTTCTGCAGTGTGAGCGCATGTTTCATTAGGAATTGGAGGGATATAGCAACATAATTTGCATGGGTAATGGGGTCACCTGAACTCATTTGGGCCAGTTGGCTTAGAAATGAAATTCCCTGAACTATTTAACTGCATTAAATTCCAAGAAGAAAATTGGTCGTTGTAGAGAAAGAACATTTAGGACTTTGTTTATAATTATCCTGCTATTGTGTTTCTGAGCCACATACAAGAAGTATAAAGAGGATTTTAACGAGCAAAAGCAAGACATGTCCTCTCACCATCTCTCCTTTTAAAAGTCAGCTGCATGCACTCACCTTTACCGTTCTTGTGCGATCAGAAATGTATGGCTGTCATCTCAGCAGGAGAAACAAAATCCAGAATGAAAAGTCCTCCAGTAAACTTGTCTTTAGTTGTTTAAATATATTCAAATAAACTATCACTGAATTATATGGGAAGGAGGGAGTGTAGCTGATGAGTCTACAGTCTCAATCTCAATAAACAGGGAAATATGGGTATTGGATCATAATTATTTTGGAATTAGGTTGAGTTCAAGATCATTTGAGCAGCACCATGTTTGAGATGGTGGCACCAAAGAAAAGAGGATTTCTCTTTTTTGTCTTTTGACTCTGGGCTGTGTTGTAGCATATTAATTCAATAACTACTTACAAGAACAGTGACAGCCATTAAATAAAGATGATAGGCCTGCCAGCCTATTTAATCTACACAAAAAAGATTTGGGATCGTGATTTGAAAGAATCCTGATTTGGGATCAGGAAGAATATTCCCTCCATTTCAGTCCCACGGTCAGTACTGTGGTCAGATGAATTTTACCTTTTTTCTCTTAAGTAGTTGGCTTTGACTATTGTAGGGAGATGAACCATCAGAAGCGATGAGCCATTGGTGCTGTCTAGCAATAGCACTGTAGTCTTTTAAGACAATGTTCTTGATTGCTTTTCAGTTAAGAGACTTCTTATGGCTCCATGACGGCAAACAGCTGTTTAAAGTTATACTTTTATATTCTGTTTGTTGCGGGTAGGTCTTGCTTAACCAATCTCATTTCCTTCTACGACCAGGTGACCTATCACCTGGACAAGGGAGAAGAGATTGATGTCATATATCTTGACTTCAAAAAAGCCTTTGATCTGGTGTCCCATGATCACCTCTTGGAGAAACTGGCCAATTGTCGCCTTGGGTCCTCCATGATCCACTGGCTGGAAAATTGGCTCCGTGGTCGGACCCAGAGGGTAGTAATTGAGGGAAGTCACTCATCGTGGTGTCCTGTGACCAGTGGGGTCCCCCAAGGCTCTGTCCTTGGACCCATACTGTTCAACATCTTCATTAATGATGTGGACACTGGAGTCAGAAGCGGACTGGCCAAGTTCGCCGATGACACCAAACTTTGGGGCAAAGCATCCACGCCAGAAGACAGGCGGGTGATCCAGGCTGACCTGGACAGGCTCAGCAAGTGGGCAGACGAGAATCTGATGGTGTTCAACGCTGATAAATGCAAAGTTCTCCACCTTGGGAAGAAAAACCCGCAGCATCCTTATAGGCTCGGCAGTGCTATGTTGGCTAGCACTATGGAAGAAAGAGACTTGGGGGTCATCATTGACCACAAGATGAACATGAGCCTGTAGTGCAATGCTGTGGCTAGTAAAGCGAGCAAAACGCTGGCTTGCATCCATAGATGCTTCTCAAGCAAATCCCGGGACGTCATTCTCCCCTTGTACTCGGCCTTAGTGAGGCCGCAGCTGGAGTACTGCATCCAGTTTTGGGCTCCACCATTCAAAAAGGATGTGGAGAAGCTTGAGAGAGTCCAGAGAAGAGCCACGCGCATGATCAGAGGTCAGGGAAGCAGACCCTACGATGACAGGCTGAGAGCCCTGGGGCTCTTTAGCCTGGAAAAGCGCAGGCTCAGGGGTGATCTGATGGCCACCTATAAGTTTATCAGGGGTGACCACCAGTATCTGGGGGAACATTTGTTCACCAGAGCGCCCCAAGGGATGACAACTAGGTCAAATGGTCATAAACTACTACAAGACCGTTTCAGGCTGGACATGAGGAAGAATTTCTTTACTGTCCGAGCCCCCAAAGTCTGGAACAGCCTGCCGCTGGAAGTGGTTCAAGCGCCTTCATTGAACACCTTCAAGATGAAACTGGATGCTTATCTTGCTGGGATCCTATGACCCCAGCTGACTTTCTGCCCTTTGGGCAGGGAGCTGGACTTGATGATCTTCCGAGGTCCCTTCCAGCCCTAATGTCTATGAAATTCTTGCCTGTAAAAGTGTTCAAATGGGCTTGCTGGGTTGCTGGAAAAAGTTAGATGCTGAGCATTGTTCAGCACTTGAACTTCTGTGTATGGGTAAGAAGTGAAGACTAAAAAAGGGCCCTTATGCCTGAAAAAGGTCAAGACCTCTGAGGGATCAGAGACTTTTGTGTGTACTTGAGATGGTGGAAGATCTGTTTTTAAAACTAAGGGTTTGCTGATATTGGACAAAGCTCATCTTGGAGATGGTGTTAACTCTTGACCATAGGGTTGTTTTTCACCCCCCCCAACTCATGACTTAACTTGTTCCTATTTACATTATCAGGGGCTCCGCCGTTCTTGAGACCACCTGGCTTGCCAGGACTGCGTGGACCTTTACCACGACTCTTACCACCAGGACCTCCACCTGGCCGACCCCCTGGCCCTCCACCGGGCCCACCTCCAGGTCTACCACCTGGTCCTCCACCACGGGGACCCCCACCTCGCCTGCCCCCTCCGGCACCCCCAGGTAAAATTTTCTGCTCTTTGTTTCTACTCGTTTACAGTCTCTTGTTTAAAACCTTTCTACTAGTCAAGCCATTTCACAGAATGGGGAGAAAAGGACTTTCCCAGTGCCCTGGACAAACAAAGTAAACTGTTTCATAATACTAGTGTGCCCCTGTTCAGTCTATGTCACTAAAACATGGCTTGGAGAAGTCTTCCCCTTTACATTAAGTCTCTTGGAGATACCACTTCCTCAGCAAGAACACTTCTGTTACTGTTCCATGTGGACTTATCTGAGGAAGTCTAAGTTCCTTTGCTACCACAGGGTCTAAGTTTGTACTCTGCTGTGTCATAATGCTATTCTAAAATGTCCTTGCACTGACCTCCCTCTTGGAATTCTTATTTCAGTAGCAGGCCTTTTCTGAAGCAGGGTAGAGTTTACGATCCCTGGTCAGTTTTCTGATGTAACCGAGTTGCTTATAGGCATGTGATGGGAAGCTAATTTTCATGTGCTTTGTGCTCGAGCACTTCATATCTAAGAGGAACGTGAAAGAGGGTAGTATGCAGGATTTCTGGGCTTTTAAGCTCTGATGAGGGACATTATGCCTGTCTGGAATTTCCCCTGTTGTAAGTGTTTGTGTGCATTGTTCCTAATGGAGATCAAGCTGATGCTGAAGGGCTTGAAGGCAACTGGTAATGTCACCTTGTAATGCTGTCCAATTTACTGGCCCCCTTTCAACCTAAGAGCTTGCTCTAAACCCATGCCAAGTGTTCCTTCGGGCGCTTAGCAGAACAGAGAGCTAGCTTAGACTTTCTGTTCCCCATACAGGTATCCCTCCGCCTCGCCCGGGCATGTTGCGTCCGCCTTTGGTGCCTCCCTTAGGACCTGCCCCACCCGGGCTTTTCCCACCGGCACCTATTCCAAACCCAGGGGTGCTGAGTGCCCCACCCAGTTTGATCCAGCGCCCCAAGGCGGATGACACCAGTGCAGCCACAATTGAGAAGAAAGCCACAGCAACTATCAGTGCCAAGCCACAAATCACCAACCCCAAGGCAGAGATTACTCGCTTTGTGCCCACTGCCTTGCGAGTGCGCCGTGAGAACAAGGGTGCGTCTGCTGCCTCCCAGAGGAAACAAGATGATGAGCCTGCTCTTCCATTAACCAAAGCGACACCTAAGGCTGGATCCTCTGCCCCTGTCTCTGTTCAGACAAAGGATGATGTGTATGAAGCCTTCATGAAGGAAATGGAAGGGCTTCTGTGACCTAGCCTGTTTGCAGTCAACCCTCCTACTTGCTGAGCTGTGATCAGACTACCATGAGGGAGGAAGAGGATCCTTCTGACTGCAATGATTGGGTTGGAGGGCATGTGTTAAACGTAGCTGCCTTACCCAGAGGTTAACTTATCAAGAGTCTCTAAGTAGAGACCATTACATGTGGGGTGTGGCAGGGAAGCCCCCTTAGAGCCAGAATTTCCACTTCTAGCTTCTTGTTAGGGAGGAGACTTAAAGTCCAGAAGGTGACCCTGGTAAAAGGCCTTTCTTGGGTCCTCTATCATTGTGGGAATGAGGCTGTAATACTGAAAGAAGGGGGAGTGTATCACACTCAGTGGAACCCTTTCACTTCATGGATGCTTTGTGGTAGGGTAATGGCACAAATTCCTGAGGTACCAGTAATAAGCTGGTAACATTTCATATACAGACCTGATTGTTGGGTTTTTATGTTCCTTTTTGTTTTTGTTTTTTTCTGTAAATATTTTATAGTACTATTTTTAGTTGCAGTGAAATCGATCAATCATTTTTTCTCCCAAGGGTGGCCAGGAGGTAATTTGTTGCATACATTGTACACTGGAGTTTTGCACTCTGTCCCCTCTGCAACCATCTTTGTGGTTTCCTGCTGACAGGAGAAACTTCATTCTGTCTCATGAAAGACAATAAATGTTCAGTGTATTAAGACTCCTGCCTCATGGTCTGGTATCTATAATAATTCTGTACATAGCTTCTGGGGAGGGCTTGTTGCTCTGAGCCTCACAGTAGAAACACTGGGCTGTAGATTGTGAATTAAATACATTTTTTAAGATTTAAGTCATGAACAAAGTCAGTGCATTTGCATCTTTCATAAACTGTTCAATTCATCCCCGGCCTTTGCTAGTATATTGTGTAGTTTTGAAGACTGAAATGTTGAGGCCACATTAGTTGCAGACTTCTCTGTTTGTGTAACAAGCTTTAACTCCAATATTTTAATTGCACTTGTCCTAAGGACTGATGAGGCAGCATCTCAAATGAGAGAAGAAATCCATTTATCAATGGTTTAAAACAGAAATACTTTTACTTGAGGAAATGTTGGGCACAAATTCTATGAAGAGTCCAGCTGAGTATATTGCCCGTTTAATGCTAGCAAGTAAGAAAATCCTATAAGTGGCAAAATTTAAGTTGTTTTATTTTAAAAATAAACATGCACACATTAAGTTTATTATTTTCTACCCTAAACTGCTTTTTATTAACAGTAGTAATTTTCAGATGGAAGTGTTCCTTTATTTGATCAGTGTATATGCTGCTATCTGGTGTGCGTCTTCCTCCTCCCAGCTTTTTTTTTTTTTTTTGGCTGTATAAGAGTTTGGAATCTAATCTCTAGATTTAAGAAAGAAAAAAAAAAAATCTAGCACTTCTCTCTCAGAATATCATTTTTGAGCCATGATGCATTGATCCATCTGTCATTATTAACTCTCTTGTCCATGAAGCCATGTATTAGTATTCCTATAAAAGAGGCTTTTATAGGAAGATAACAAGAAACATAATGACATAACTGGACAAGAGGAAAAGTTCTCTCAGCATCTTCTACAGGCAATATGATACAGTAGGAAGATTTTGAAATGTAAGCAGCGTATAATTTTGTCCTACAAGGGTCTCTCATACTCTCCATGTTTGTCCTTCCCACTTCCATGCAAGTCCCTGACTCAATGTTTATTTTCCTTTCGGTCTACGTATATTTTGACAGGCCACTTCTGTCACTTCTTCTGGGATGGCCTGAGGCTTGCAGCCACCTCTGTATCCTTAGTCCTAGAGTTGGTGAGAAAAGAGGAGGCAAGCCATAGTAATAGTAAAGCCAGCCAGGAATTATTTAATTAGGCATGCTTGGGCTTTAAAAGAAAACTACAGGAGCTAGGAAGCTTTATTGGACCACTTCCTGTAGCAGATGTCACCAAGGAGGAGGATAAATAGTGGTCCTGTGGGTGTGGAGAAGGAATAGAACTGGTGGGTAGGGCAGGGAGGAGGGGATGGACATTGGAAGGAGAAAGAAATAATAGGATTGCAGCCACTGGGATGTAAGTGAAGATAGCAGACCCTTGATAGTGGGCAAGATGGGGTGCAGCAAGTTAGATGGGGGTATTAGCAGCTTCTGTGCTTGCATTGACAAGCATTTGGGTACTAAGCACTTAAGGCTGCTTTTGTTCACAGGATCTATTGGTTTAAAATCTTGAGAGGCTGTAGTATTTTCCTGGGAGTATGTAGGTAGGGCTGGGATGGTTTGATATTTGTTGACTTTTTTTTCCCCTTGTGTGAAATTTTAATAAGTTGTGCTCCTGTCTGTTCTCCTATAGAATTGTTTGCAAGAGGTGGAAGAGGAGCTGGTTTCTGCCAAAAAGCTTGCTGTGTAAAACCAGTACAATTAATTTTGGAACAAGGGAAGTCATTTTCTTCTGCCAGGAGGCTGTCATACATGCCCTTCCATCACAACAATTCCACAGCACTGGTGACTTTGGTTTGTTGTGGTAGGTTTTGTTTTGGGACCTTTTGGGGATTTTTGTTTTGCGTAGGTGAAATGATTTGGTGGTATTTGTTGTGTCCATGTCCCCCCTCCCAAGATGCTTTTAATACATAGTTTTCTATTGTGCTTTTTTTTTTTACATACAGTACAGTTTACAAAGGAGGCAGCAATTGTCTCCATTTCTCAGGTTGGGAAGCTAACAGAGGTGATGGGGTCTGTAGGCCCAGTGGCAATCACGGTAGAATTTCGGTTTCCTCATTCCTTACTCTGTCGCTGTGCTCCAGTGGACCATATTGCTGATGGAGGTGCTAGATCAGAGATAAGTGCAGTGGCAGTGTATTATTTGATTGTAAGAGTCTCTGGTCAAAATACCTTTTATGTGTGAATTTTTATTTACTTATTTACTCATTTAGATTCATTTCTTGCCCCATCAGAAAGGAATAGGGAAGAAATGGGATGAGCAAGTAGTTGGTGGAGTGGAGGGAGCACTTTTTATGAATATTGGAAAGCAGAAATGGGAGGTTTGGGAGTATGAAAAGAGGAGGATGAATATTGGCAAAGTGTCAGAGGTCTAGGGAAAGACCTCTAGCTTAAGTCCCTTGAGAGATGCTACTGGAAACTATTTTCACTGTTCTCCAGCCTTTTTGATGATGCCACCCTTCCATTTTTACTTCAGGCTTTTTTTACTCAATCATTACAGGAGCAGGGATCTTCACTTCTTTCGGGCAAGATTCAAAATTGTGTACATGTCTTTCTAGGCAATAATCTTTCTTTATTTAACCTCCCATGCCTTTCAAAATGTCATTTTTCTCCCGTCGTTTTCCTCAAAGAGCAGGTTAACAAGAATAACCTACTGCTGGTAATGACAGCATTGTACTTATACCTGCTTAGAGTCTGTGAGAGAGTTGCTATTATTTTAGGCAGAAATAAAAGCCAGAGCCCTTTTGGGAGTAAGGATTTTTTCTGCTGAGTGTAGAGTATGTGAAAGGAAGTTGGTGACATTTCTTGGAGATGACAGGCGTGTAACATTGAAATTGTAATCCAAATTCCTTTATAGGTGGCTGATTAACTTCAAATCTCCTGGGAACTATAGCTTGAAAGCTTGACCTTCCTTGTCTTCTCTATATGCTACTCTGTCTCCCTTGCCTTTTTGTTTTAAACTTAAATGGTTCTTTGGGGCAAGTGCCTAGTCCCTTCTACATATTTTATGAAGTGCCTGGCATTTTTTGTGTTTCTATAAAATGTTATTTCTGACTTTTGTTTGTTCTCCCTTTCCATGTTAGGTGCAAAATTTCTGGTATTGGGTTGAGGAAGGCTGAAGAAGGATGGTGAGCAAATTTCAGAAATAGCCAAAAGATAATGTGCTACTATGGCCACCACTCTTCATTGGCCATATCTCATTGGGTCACTATTTTTGTCCAACTGCAGTAGGATAGGAATTGGTTACCTCTTTTGTGGGGTTGCAGCCATGTGATGATGGCCCACACTAAAAGAGCATTTATAGACATGGTTTTGTAAGTTGACTTTGCGCCTGGAAAGCAGATGATGTAGAGTGGGCTTCAGGAAGAATGCGTCTACCTAATACATGGGTCCATTTGTTTGGAAAAAGATAAGAACTATTTTTTTCACCATGATTTGAAAAGTTCCACATAGGAAGCTCATTCTGAAATCAGGAAGTTTGACTTTATTTCCATAGATCAGTGATTATTTGTTTTTGTCCAGTGTGCCTTGAAGTTATTTAAAGTAGCAGTTCAGTATTACCTGTTAGGGATGCAAAACACCTACACATGATTCACAAGGTAAACCGAGAGATTTTAAATAGGAATCCATAGTATCAAAAAGACTTTGGAACACTTCTGAGGACTTTGTAACAGAGAAACTGTTTCTACAGTGTAAAAAAAAAAAAAAAAAAAGAAGAAAAAAGAATGATAGTAGCTAAGAGCTGGCATTTTCTGGGGAGTGCCTCTAGTCTAAAATGGCAGAGAAACACTGCTTTTGATGAAAAGTCTAACACAACTGATCTCCAGAATCCAGTGTGACCTGGTAATAGAAATCTTTTCTAGAGAGAGAGCTCTTTTATTGGTTTATGTTAAGCTACAATTGAATGGAATGTGTACGTAGGCATATATTTGTTCCACTTGATCCAACTTGATTGATTTTTAGATTGAAATGAAGTACCTATAACAAAAGGTCTATCCTGAGTTCTAATTGTCTCTTGCCATGAGTTCTAGAATTCAAGATGAAACACTGGACAATAGCACATTTCTGTCCCTTTTCCCAATCCTACTATTCCGAAGTTAACTGGTACATTACCAATCAAAATTTCTTGTCCATAATATGTCTCCCCAGCTGTTCAAAAATGTTAAAAAACTTGTAAAAAAATGCTTTGAAGTATACCAAAATGATCAAAAGTTTGTGGCTGTGGGATGAAAGTGAGTTTCAAGGCTGAAAACCACTTTCTGATAACATCCTGCCACTAGGTGCTTCTTTTCTAGAACAACAGTTTGGGTGTTTTTCCTGATTTCAGTTGAAGCATGGGTAGTTCAGTAAGGAGGGACCAGGCATTCTAAGCTTTGGAAGTTCCAGTGAGGACAAGCTCTGCCTGGAGGCAATCACTGCAAGTCTCTGTGAAAACGATGCAAGTGCTCCTTGTGAATTACTGTGCTTAAAAAGTGCATAGAAAATGGCAGCTCAAGCGTCAGCTTGCAAATGGACTTAATGCAGTG
The DNA here is from genome assembly GCF_030867095.1 of Alligator mississippiensis. NCBI lineage: Eukaryota > Metazoa > Chordata > Crocodylia > Alligatoridae > Alligator > Alligator mississippiensis. The sequence goes on along the minus strand of NC_081827.1, from coordinate 90,968,603 downwards.
GCTCAGAGGAATATACATGGTGAGAGTCTGTCTAACAGATGAGTGAAGTGTGGATCATGGAAGGTGGGTCTGCTTGTGAGAAGAGAGGTCATGCCTCATGCTCAGTGGGAATGGGATTTTCCATCCAATGGGGAAAAAAATTCCTACTTGACACTAGTTACTACTCCCCAGCAAATTCTGTTAGGAGGAGGAGTCTAATGACTGGTTCTGTTTGCTCATATGTAGGCAGCTTAGCATCTAAGGGTGGTGGTGGTAGTGGAAGAGTGGGGGACATTGCTTTTGATATTAAAAAAAAATGGGAAGAAAGGACCCCGATCTCAGTCTACTGCTTCATACATGATAGTTGGTAATAAACTCATCATCATCTGTTTTAAACAACATATGCAATATTCCCCTTTAATTTTATTACTGATTTCTGGCTGGAGGAAACCTGGTCTTGATAGAGCATAATTCTTGACGCCCTTTAGTTTTAGTTTACAAAGAGACAAGGATGGGAATAAACCTAATTAGAGCTTTGGTTTAATTCTGAAGGTGGCTTCTGCTTTGAGAGTTCCACGGCAAATTTAATTTACAGATCTATTTAGAGTACAGGTTACCTTCTTCCACCCCCCTAGGATTCCTGTCCAAGCTAACTGAATAGCTTTCAGGCCTGGAAGAAACTGCAAATCATGTATTATTATTTCAAGTATATATGCTAGTGGCACATAGTTTCAGTCAGGTCATGTTCCAGTTATGCTAAGCCCAGAGCAACATTTTTCCCAACGGTCACTGCAGGTTTTGGTTAGTTCAGTATTCATAGTGATGTGACTCTATGTTGTCCTGAGACAATACACATATCCAAGCTAGCTTACAATTTAAATTCAGGTGAGGATTTGTTATCTATGGTGAGATGGGACATACTGAAAGTAGGGGTATGGATACACATATATTTGGAGGCATTTGAAAAATGAAGACATTTCAAAAAGGGAGCTGCTGATCCCGAGCAAGCAGCAGCTGATAGACACTAATACTTATGTCTGGATAGGCTAGGGACAATACAAATGTAGCAAAGCTGCTCCTACTTCAGTTTGAGATGAAGGGTGTTAGTGGTGGAGCTTGTTTTGCTACACTTTAAATCTTCTCAGTTTGTTCTCACCTACCTGAATGTAACGGCTGCTGTTGCAGGGTTTGGAAGAAGAGTCCCCCTGCTCCTTGTGAAATAGCTCCAAGTATACACATATCCACCATACTCAGGGAGGTGTAGTGATGGCTCCCATATCCTGGTCAGATCCTTCTAAGTGATTTGAGGTAAAATGGTTGGTTGCTGTCAGGATGGTCTTAAACCTGTTCTCTTTTGTGATAGGAAGAGACTGGGAGAAATCCCACTGAAGGTGATCAATGTACTTTTAAAATAAACTGTTTTTCAACTAGACTACCAGTAACATAATCTCCAGAATATCCTAAAGAATAACACTTAGGTAATACTTGACTTAATTCAATATTTAATCTGAAAAAATTTGTTTCCAGAATAAAATGTTAATATTCTGTTTGATATTTTAAATTTTCTCCTCTGCATTTTACCAGTGCAAGGGTATTTTTAATATCCCTTATTTAATTTTCAGCTTTTCAAACACTACTTGATTTTTTTATTTAGTTTCTGGATATTTTAGCTGAAGCTAAATAAAACCATTTCCACTCCTGAAGAGAGTGAAACTAGCTATTTTAAGAAGAATTTTTTTTTCTTTTTTCTGAGTTACAGTATAATATTTTCACTAGAAGATACATAAACATTTTGACTGTGCATATGTGGATAGTGTCTTTTCCCTCTCCCCTTTTGAAGATAAGGAGAGGTTTCGATTGTGTATATTTGGATATAGTGTCTTTTTCCCTCTCCCCTTTTAGCCTTGCTTTTCCTGAAAGCACCTCTGTAACTGGCAACCCTTGGTTCTTTCAGCAGGACATTCAAGACCATCATTACTCTGTCTGTGGGACAGGCAGAACATTGAAAGCAAGCAATGATCTGTGGTAAGATTCAGATAGGATTGGATAAAGCAATTCTTTCCCTTTTGGATTTAAATAGAGTGGGGCATTCTTTAAATGTAATTAGATATCTGTAAATGGTAGTCTCTTTAGAGACGGAGGGATTTTTCACATGCAGCTGCTGGAAAATGTTGAAGTACGTACTGGAAGAGAAAAAGGAGGCGCTTTGCAAAGCGAGGTGAAGAAACAGTAGAAAGAGCTGAAAAGAAGTTTAATAGGATCGGGGCCGTCTTCGAAAAGTGAAGAGGGACAGGGAGTGAAAGACGCTCCTGCCTCGACATTGGTCAGATTTAGATCCGCATCGCGATTGGTTGTACAGAGGAAGGGCGTTTGTTTAGCCAATCACAATTCACTTTCCCAGTCCGGGCAAAAAGGATAAAAGGGCAGGGCTGGGGGCGGGGTTACGCGTTCTCGGCGCTTGTTTGGGCGGTGCCAGGTTCTAGCGGAGTCGTGATGTCGGGCCGCTGCAAGCAGGGCGGGAAGGCGCGGGCCAAGGCCAAGTCTCGCTCCTCGCGGGCTGGGCTGCAGTTCCCGGTGGGCCGCGTGCACCGCCTCCTGCGCAAGGGCCACTACGCGGAGCGGGTCGGAGCCGGGGCCCCGGTCTACCTGGTGGCCGTGCTGGAGTACCTGACGGCCGAGATCCTGGAGCTGGCGGACAACGCGGCGCGGGACAACAAGAAGACGCGCATCATCCCCCGCCACCTGCAGCTGGCCATCCGCAACGACGAGGAGCTCAACAGGCTGCTGGGCAAAGTGACGATCGCGCAGGGCGGCGTCCTGCCCAACATCCAGGCCGTGCTGCTGCCCAAGAAGACCGAGAGCCACAAGGCCAAGGCCAAGTAAATCCAGCCGTTAAGAGGCAGGATCCGTCCTTTCAGCCGCTAAACAGAACCCAACGGCTCTTTTCAGAGCCACCCACCATGTCGCAGGGAAGAGCTGAATGTCATGCTTAGGAACAGGAAGGGAAGGGCTTTTCTGATCCGCAGGGTATTTTTCCTGATAGTAACATTAGGACACTTGCCAGTTTTACCCTTTATCAGGATGTTCAGTAATGAGCTTTTTGGGGGAAGGGGAAGGACAGAAATAATTAGAGGTATTAGTGCTTCCCCTCTACGTCTACAAAAATTGAGCATGTCAAAAGAAGGCAGACGTATAATGTTGGGTAGCCTGTAGAAAAATACGAAATGGGGTGAAAAAGCCTGAGTGATCTGTACCTATACAAGATATATAGGCGCTTATCATCTGCAGGCAGTTTCTGAACCTGACAAAGGGCGTTTGTGCATGGAAGAAGAATTTTCCCAAGTATTTGACTTGACCTAATAAAAGATACCTGATTTACCCAAAGCACCTTGTCTGCCTGTGTCCTCAGACCAACACTGCTGCACCCTACACCCCTATATATGATACAGTACATGTATTCTCTTGACCAGGAAACTGAGTATCTGTGACAAGCTACCAACTGTACCTCATCCCTCCATCATTTTAGGCTACAGAACTAGTTTTAAAACCAAACAACATACCATTTTGGTTTTTATTTTTTAAACAAAACCCCTGGTATTTTCCACCTCATTAAACACCTTCTAAAATAGCCAGTTTCAAATGCATTGATCAGGTGGTGCTGTCCTTATTGCTTGTGTTCTGAGCGTATCCAGATTCCAGATCTGTGGGGTGGCTGAAGATACCACTGCTTGGTCAATGGGATATTATTACCATGAGCCATCTCCAGTAATGATTATTAGATGGTGCATGTGACGCAGGTTAACGTGTTCACTAGTGGTACAGAAGGAAAAAAGACTCAAAAGGCTTTTAAATTATGCTTTCATCAATATAAATGTGTGCTTACTACCATAAGGAAACACTTACAATATTAGGAAGGGAAAAAAAAGTCATTCATTCAGATCATTGGAGTCATCTTTTATTATGGGGTGTAGCTTAACTATTACTGACTCCGATTTCATCATCTAAAGAAATGTATATTCCTTCCTCATGAGATGTCATGAAATATTCTGATATAGTGTTGGTCCCTTTTGGCTTATAAAGCTTCATTATAAAGCCTTCCCATCTCGTGCTGATGCAGGAATGTGCTTAAAAAATGAGTAAGAACAATAGCTTTGTGTGATTAAGCTATTTCTATTTAACATATTTTTGAGTGATCTAGGGATCCTTTACTCTTAAGAGTATTTTAATCCTAAAACCTACCCAGAAATATCAGTGACAAAGTTTTTAGCAGACAAGCATGGGAAGTCCTTAGAACCAGCCATGCCCGTTTTAGACAATGACTCATAATTTCCCACACTGGGTATAGATGCAATCAAAAACATAGTGTGATATCAGTAAATATTAATGTTTTCTTCTTAGTTAACAGGAAAACCTCGCTAATATTTCTTCCACATAACGTCTTCATAACTTTATCTTTTAACAAGAACAATCACCCTTTCTGCAACACAGCACTATGTAACCAACCCTCTCTGCATTGTACACAAAGTAACAAACAGTACGTGATAATAACATTTCTTCCCGGGACACAAAATGGTCCTCGCAGGACTTTAAATTGCACAGTATGCTGTTACAACAGGCACGAATTTCGCTTAATTACATTGTTTTAAGAGGTAAAGGATTTTGGTCAAAGAGGCTAATTTCTAATCCATAGTCAACGCTCAGGGACGAACTTGTGTTACTTCCTTCCCTTTGAAATCATTTTGTGATGAAAATAAGGGTTCAAACACCTGGTTTTCAGCTGTGATTTAAAGGAGACCCTTTCAAGAATAAGATTTGGTGGCTTTGGAGGTATTTTTTTGCACTATGAAGTTTTTATTTAGAAGGAAAAACAAAAGTTTCTATTTCCCGAGGTCTCTCCAGGTCCAGGACTCAGCGTTTATTCACTCTTTTTTAACTCGCCTTTTATTTCCCCGCCGGGAAACTTTACCGGATGAAAAAGCAGTCTTTCTTCTTCATCCTGATTTAAAATGGGGTGATTCCACCGGATCTATTCTCTAAAAAATACACTTTTTTGACTCCTAAGAAACACAAACTGAGCGGAGAGAAGAGTCCTTTCTGCCTTGCAGCTGGGCGGGCTCTTTAACGCACCAATCACGGAGCAGCTCGTCTCTATAAATACCAGGCATCTGACTTGCGCTAGCCCAATTGTTTTCTTCTGATTCGTGGAGGACGTCCGCCACTATGTCGGAGACCGCGCCTGTTGCCGCTCCTGCTGTCTCTGCACCTGGGGCGAAAGCCTCCGCCAAGAAGCCGAAGAAGGCGGCGGGCGGCTCCAAAGCCCGCAAGCCCGCGGGGCCCAGCGTGACCGAGCTGATCACCCAGGCCGTGTCCGCCTCCAAGGAGCGCAAGGGGCTGTCGCTGGCCGCCCTGAAGAAGGCGCTGGCAGCCGGCGGCTACGATGTGGAGAAGAACAACAGCCGCATCAAGCTGGGGCTCCGGAGCCTGGTGAACAAGGGCACCCTGGTGCAGACCAAGGGCACCGGCGCCTCGGGCTCCTTCAAGCTGAATAAGAAGCCGGGTGAAACCAAAGAGAAAGCAACGAAAAAGAAGACAACGGTGGCCAAGCCCAAGAAGGCGGCGGCCAAGAAGCCGGCCAGCGCGGCCAAGAAGCCCAAGAAGGCGGCGGCCGTGAAGAAGAGCCCCAAGAAAGCCAAGAAGCCGGCGGCCGCGGCGGCCAAGAAGAGCGCGGCCAAGAGCCCCAGGAAGGCCAAGGCGGCCAAGCCCAAGCGGGCCGCCAAGAGCCCGGCCAAGGCCAAGGCGGTGAAGCCCAAGGCTGCCAAGCCCAAGCCCAGCAAGCCCAAGGCAGCCAAGGCCAAGAAGGCGGCGCCCAAGAAGAAGTAAAGCGGCTACCGACGATTATTCATGCAAACCCAACGGCTCTTTTAAGAGCCACCCACCCTTTCCTAAAAGGAGCTGAAACACTATTCCTCACAGCACCAGTAGCGGGTGCCGCCGGCCCCCTAGTGCCCGGGGCGAGGCGGTGAGTCTACACGTAGCGCACGTTTAAAACTAGCCCAGCCGGGTTTTGCCCCTGGGGTCTGCCAGGTCCCGGTGCCGCCGTGCGTTCCCGCGCCTGCAGCACTTGCAAGTAACAGTCAAGGCTATAAATCCCCAAACAGCAAGCACATGATGACTTGCGAAACGCGATCTGACTTCCTTTACCAGTCGTGGTGGGGCTGCAACAGCTGGACTTGTGTTGGCCCCACGTCCGCGGGGCGGGGGCCAGGCCCCAGGCACAGCGAGAAGCGATCCCGCTGCTGACTGGCGGCTGGAAATGGCATTCAAACAGTTGGAAACTTTGAAAAGCCCGCGCTGCGCAGGGATTGGTCAGACTGCCGCCCTGTGTCTAACCCTCCGGGCCTTTCAGTGCACAATCATTTGAAATCAAGCACTTATTCTACAGATCAATTAGCTAACGTTATGTTTTATCATCACTCGTTCGCGTACAACCGTCGGGAGGTGCATATGAGCTGTCCATGCCCTGGGAATGTAGGCTCCTGACCGGTTTCTATTGCCGCCTAGGTCGCGTTTCAAAAGGAGACGAGTTTTGCCGCCACCCGGATTATCTAAAGGATTTAGTACATGGCACAGTCGCCTTCACAAAGGGGAGAATATGGTGCTCATACGTCAGTGCCATCATTGTAGCGGCAATATTAACTGGGGGGGTAGGGGGAGTGGGGGAGAAATGGATCCGAGCACAAGAGGTTCAGCTGGACTGGGGACACTCATGACAGATCAGGGAAGAGCAATACCCCTCAAAGTTTCAGGGTCACTACAAGTTGCCTGGTTTTCATGGTGGGACTCCAGGCGCGGTTTCTGAATGGCAACATTCAGCTGAGCAACACTGGTCTCGAGAAAGCTGTAGTTACGCTGTATTCAAACCTTTCCTCTCTTCTTGCTTAGTACTAGCAATACTGGAAGCAAATGGAAGGACTCGTGTTCAGTGGGAAGGCTAGCTATTTTCTACTCGGCAGCTGTGATTCTTCAGGAAGTGATGAGAATAAGATAAGACACGGGACTTAAATATAGGTAGTGTGTAGGGCTCGGAATACAAATAGACTCCCTTGATCAGTGACCGGGTCACCTGAACAACCCAAAAAGTTCAACAGAATCCCCAAAGACTTGCAAGGTAACAAAGAAAACTAGAAGAGAGCAAAATCAGATTGGACATCAGGAAAAAATTATTTACAGTGCGGGTTGCCAAAATATGGAATAAGCTTCCAAGGGAGGTGGAGGTGTTTAAAAGGAGATTGGACGGATACCTGGCTGGGGTCATCTGACCCCAGCGCTCATTCCTGCCCAGGGCAGGGGGTCTCACTCGATGATTTAATAGGTCCCTTCCGACCCTAACATCTATGAAACTATGAAAGAACGTGACAATTTGATTTTCAGGTACTCTAAACAGCTCACGTGACTGTTCAGAGCTTGACACTTAAACTATGTGATTAAATATGGAAAGCCTAACTTCTTTTTTAAAAGCATGGACTACTTTGATTTCCCTTTCCCCGTTGGATTTAGCTAGTGCCACGTACAAAGAATAGCACAGCCTTAAGCTAAAGTTTAAAAAAAAAGTTTTTTCTACATACCCTTTGCCCCACGAATATAGAAACAAGAGAGCAATAAAGCTCCTTTACTGAAAATATGGGTGGCTCTTAAAAGAGCCTTTGGGTTTTAGTCCAAAGCGACTCGAGCCCGTTTACTTGGAGCTGGTGTACTTGGTGACAGCCTTGGTGCCCTCGGACACGGCGTGCTTGGCCAGCTCCCCGGGCAGCAGCAGGCGCACGGCGGTCTGGATCTCCCGGGACGTGATGGTCGAGCGCTTGTTGTAGTGCGCCAGGCGGGACGCCTCCCCGGCGATGCGCTCGAAGATGTCGTTGACGAAGGAGTTCATGATGCCCATGGCTTTGGACGAGATGCCGGTGTCCGGGTGCACCTGCTTCAGCACCTTGTACACGTAGATGGAGTAGCTCTCCTTCCTGCTCTTCTTGCGCTTCTTGTCGCCTTTTTTCTGGGTTTTGGTCACAGCTTTTTTCGAGCCCTTCTTGGCAGCGGGGGCGGACTTGGCGGGCTCAGGCATGTTGCTAACCCCCCCCCTCGGAGCAAGTCAAGAACAATAGTAAAACGCATGGCCAACTCCCCTCTATTTATAGGGGACCTATGCAAATCAGTACCTTCTGTGCTTTTCATTCTTATTTGCTACAAGTTCTTCAGTGCGTCATTCATGCACTTCTTCCTAATTGGTCACCTTCAAATACCAATGCGCCATTGGCTAAAAGTGCGAATTCAATTTTAACCAATCAGAAAATAGTTGCCAAACACTATACGATTACATTGGTTACAATCGTTTTACTTCTAAACTTGCCGTCCCTTCAGTAAGTTATTGCAACCTTCAAAACTAGAGATTCTAGAGTAGTTTATAACCTTTTAACTGCCGAGCGGGGGCATAAATTCCGTTAGAAAGATAGTGTCGATCCTCCAGGATCAGGAGCACCTGCCTCTCGCATTGTTATCTAACTGGGGAAAATACTGGTTTTGTATATATATTAAAAATAACAAGTATATGCCCAACCATAACATAAGAATGATTTTTCTCCTGGGTTGAAGGAAAATACTACAGTAATTTTACCGCAAATTAGTATAAATGATTGCCTTATTTTATTTTATTTTATTTTATTTTAAGAAAAAGGTTATGTTTAGGGGGGCAAAGCTGTAAGGATAGGGTTGAGAGAGACTTTGTAAATGAAGATACAATGATTAATCATGACAAAAATGGTGGTGGGGAGGGGGGAAATGGACATATACAATTTCATAATTGCTATCAGTTGTTTCCAGGTTAAATTAATCCAGTTCACTTAGTGGATCTTTTCTCTCCTACTCTGTCCTGAACAGCCCCCATCATCCAAATGTATGTTTAATTTTATTGTTCACATCACACATCAATATAAACCTGTCGGTCAAAAACTATGGCCTGTGTTATACCTGTATAAATCTTTGAAGGCTCATGGGATTTCCAAATTATAATTGGGTTAAAAAGTAAAGGTGGAGTAGTACAAGTACAGTAAAAATAATTTGGGCTCTGAGATAATTGTTATTGTTGGTGGTGCCTGAGAAGGGAAGAAAAACACAATTTTTCTTTCAAAATGTATGATGAATAGAAGTGGTGGCAGGTCTATGCAAACCATAATATATCAACATTGATGCAGATATGTTTCAGATGCAATAGGTATGGAAACCCATTATGAGAGGAATTATGTGATCTTGGTACTGAAATGAAAGTAATCTAGGCACAGGGATCATGCAAGACAAAGATAAACCAAAGACTTGGAATGAAATCTGGCCTTTTTAATGTCCAAGTGATTTTTGGTACTGAGTTCACTGGTATTGCAATTTCACTTCTAGTCCTGAAAAGAGCTCATTCTTACTTAGTCTTATGCTTAATTACACACATTCCCATTCACTTAAATAGAAATGATCACGAGGAAAATTCTTTTTTTCTTTTGTTCTATGTTTACCTATTTAGTCCTACAACACTTTGCATGTGCTTGTGTTTGTGCATACTGGGTGTGACACAGAATCAGAAAATTAGGGCTGGAAGGGACCTTAGGAAGTCATCTAGTCCAGCCCCCTGCTCACAGTAGCACCAGCTCCAAGTAGATCATCCCAGACAGGGCTCAGTCAACTTGGGCCTTAAAAACCTTGGAGGATAGAGATTCCACAGTTTGTCTAGGCAACCTGTTCTATTGCTTCACCACTCTCTTAGTGAGAAAATTCTTCCTAATATCTAACCTAAGCTTCCCTTGCTTCAACTTGAGACCATTGCTCCTTGTCCTGTCGTCTACCATGACTGAGAACAATCTAGCTTCATCCTCTTTGGATCCCCCTTTGGGTAGTTAAAGGCTGCTATCAAATCCCCTTCAGTCTTCTCTTTTGCAGATTAAATAATTCAAGTTCCCTCAGCCTCTCCTCATAAGTCATGTGCCCCATTCCCCTATTTTTATTGCCCTCTTCTGAATTCTCTCCAAATGTTACATACATTTTGACTTAAGATCTTTGAAAATTGCTAATACAAATCTGTTATTGAAATAAAAGTAGTGCTGATGATACAAAAATAAAATACAGCTATTTTAAAATTGCATCTAGCTGATTTTATTAACTGATAGTGAGAACTCTGAAAGTAATTAAGTCTGAATGAACTGATTGATAGAACTCTGAAAGCAGGCAAAGTTCATTTTGATACAAATTAATTAAGAATAAGATTGTGTGGATATATAGCTTTTTGAACTAGCTCAGAAATCCTCCCACACTGCTTTTCATTACCCTTAGGACCAACATTTCTATTTACCTACTGCTCAATTAATTTGATGTATATGTTTTAATAATGGTCAGGAACAGTCTATTTGTGGTTTCATAGTTCCAGGGCTTTATGCCTTGGCACGATACCACTGATATAATGGCAGACTTATACCAGCTATGGGTCACACATTCCCTGGCTCCTTACTGAAATTTTGGATCTGCTTGACAAGTGGGAAGAAGAGATGGCAAACCCTTCTTGAACAACCAGCACTATTATAAACAGAGATATGAATGCACAGTTCAGCAAATGGATGAAGAGGGTCACACCAAAGGCAAGGAGCTCAAACAGGTTTATGTGAAAACAAAAACACAACCTGTGGAAGTGCTCTACTAATCTGTCCTTACTAAAAGGACCTGGATAGCATTTATTTTGAAAATACCAATAATTGTAGACATTGCTGCCAACATTATGGAGACAATGGACTGGGAATCATAAAGCATAGTTCAAGTTATGCCTTCTTTTTAAGCATACATAGACAAAAACAAAGCGGATATTCCAAAGGTAAGATTTTTCAAAGGTACTCATCCACAGACTAACTCTCTTGTCACTTAAACCAGTTCAATGGGTCTTGAGAAAAATATTTTTGTCAAAACTGTTACGTGATTGCTGCGCGTTTCAAAAAGCTGATTTATCCTCAAATATGGTGTCAAATTGGTTTTCAAATGTTCCTCCTTACAAAGGTTATTGTTTCAAGCATCTTTTTTGTTTTATTGGTATTGTTTACATGACCTATTAGGACTTTCTAAGACTATGCTGAAAATGTTTCTGTGTGTGTCATTGCCCCACAAGTCCTCCATTTGACTCTGGAGAGTTTCTAAAGTATAGTCTTCTGAGAGACAAGGTTCCTTGGGTGAATTTGATATCTTTTATTAGACCAAGCCAAATGGTTGGAGAATAGTTATTAAGCAAGCTTTCGGGTTCAAAAACCCTTTGTTAGGCTAAGGAAGCTTCAGCAGTTGATGTGTGCTCTTCCTACTGCTGAAGCTTCCTTAGCCTGACAAAGGGTTTTTGAACCTGAAAGCTTGCTTAATAACTATTCTCCAACCATTTGGGCTGGTCTAATAAAAGATATCAAATTCACCCAAGGAACCTTGTCTGCCTATGTCCTTAGACCAACACGGCTACAACCCAAACCCCTGCAGTCTTCTGAGATACACTTTAAACATTAAAAAACCCCCAGCTCTTTGAGGAAGGCCTTAATCTAACTGATTTCATAGAGAAACAATCCAAAGTATTTTAACATCCCTAAAAATGTTGGTAAAACAAGGCAAATGCCTGTTATTATTCACATAGCTATCTCTTCAAGTAAGGGTTGAAAAACCTCCTACTAAGATTATTTGGTGTTAAATAGACCTCCCAGGAAAACAAATTATAAGATCAAACATATACAATGAATATAACACAGGGGTTACAAATTAGATGTTGAACATTTTTGGGTAGCATCCTTAACCACTTCTGGTTCCATTAATTTTTCTGATGATATGATATATTGTGGGGAACAGTTAGTATATAAAACACCCACTACCACCTGAGTGTTCTGTAATATCTTTTATAAAATGATAATTACCATAATATTTGTGAGGTAAGAGACAAATGAGTTAGACTAAGAAAAAAATCAGGTCAGGAGACAAACTAAAATGAACCCTTTCCTCTCTCTCTCTCTCTCTCTCTCTGAATTCCTATCTTAAGTTATATTTCTGCTTCTGCTACTCAAAATGAATGAACCAGAAAAACCACAAGATGGAAGCAAAGCATAATGAAAAACAAACCTATTCAGAATTTCAGGATTCATTTAAATGAACAAAAAAGTTCAATCATTCTAACCTGAGAGTACAAGAGATGAACAGTCCACCCCAACACTTCTTGAGTGCCCTGGAAGTGAGAATTTAAAGGAGGGGAGAGGGAATTTTTGAAAATAAAAAACATTGTAGAGTACTATAAACATTTATATAGAAAACCGAGACATCTTGAGAGAATAACTTCCTCAATTTCCTGTATTTTTGCATCTTTTTCTCCACTTCCAGGTACATAGCTAAAAAACGATCCCTTTATAGTACAGACGGTGCTTCAAACAATACATTACAAATGGTACACGGGCTAGAGCCCTGTCTGAAGCCGGAAAGGAGTCTAGACTTTAGAGCTATGGCCTTTCATTCCTGTACGCCAGTATCTCATAAGACGGCCTTGAGAGCACTAGCAATAAATAATTAAAAGGAATCAAAAAAAAAAAAATATAATGCCTGCGAGGCTACTCTCGGGATTCAGTTTCGAGGCATTCTCTAGCAGATCGGTTGCCGGCAGCCCTGTTTGCAAGATGGCGGAGAAGACGGCGAGGAAAGGGGCGGGCGATATGGGAGAAAAGAGAGGAGAGGGAAGAGGAGGGATGTGTCTGTGAAGCCGGTTGGCCAGATATTGCTGCAGTTTCTTATTTGAAACAGAACAGGGTGTCCCCGTCCCGTCCCCCGCGCCGAAAACTCAGGGCGGTGTCTGCCACAAGTGGGATCACAACGATGTGAAAGGAAAACACGAGCATGACACGCGCACACTGCACGCGAAAAAGCTCCTGTCCTAAGGGGCATCTTGGGGAGAGGTGCACCCTGCCGGGAAAAGAGCAGCGGCACTGAGTGCGGTGCTGGCGCTGGCTAGCGGGTCTAAAACTCTCCAAAAGCGGAGATCAGTTCTTCCGACAGCGGCTGCGGCTGGGAGAAGGGATGATGACCCCCCCCCAGCAAACCGCGGCGCTGCTGCGCCTGAGCCGCCTCAGGCTCACAGTGCAAGAAGGCAAGCGAGTGTGGGGGAGGGGAGAAGCGCCAGACTCGCGCCTTTTTTTCTTTCTTCAGTTCTCAATCAGGTCGGACTCCAGGCAATATATAACGCGCTCTTCGCCAAGCTCTCTACACACAGGCAGTAGCAAACAGTTTGTAACAATGTCAGGTCGCGGCAAAGGCGGCAAGGGACTGGGGAAAGGCGGTGCCAAACGCCACAGGAAGGTGCTGCGAGACAACATCCAGGGCATCACCAAGCCGGCCATCCGCCGCCTAGCTCGGCGTGGCGGCGTGAAGCGCATCTCCGGCCTCATCTACGAGGAGACTCGCGGGGTTCTCAAGGTCTTCTTGGAGAACGTGATCCGCGACGCCGTCACCTACACGGAGCACGCCAAGCGCAAGACTGTCACCGCCATGGATGTAGTCTACGCGCTCAAGCGCCAGGGTCGCACCCTCTACGGCTTCGGCGGCTAAACGGAGACGAAAAAACCCGTCTAGCAGCTACTTTAGACACAAAGGCTCTTTTCAGAGCCACCCACATTTTCACAAAAAGTGCTGTTAATCCGAGTTTTGCTTTAATAGTGCAGTTCTTACATCGAACGGAATATATTTAATTTCGATGCATGTTTTTAACGTGTTAAGTGAGAACAAAGAATGAGTCCTATGTACGCTTACGGGGGAGCGAAAGGAACCGCTCGTTTTTCCAGTTAAGTGCAGGGAGTGGGGGCTCGAAATACAGCACAGCACACCCACTGTTTCCAATAACCAGGGCTTTTACAATATGAACTTGTTCTACTGGTAGAATCTTTAGTTAAGCTCTCTGCCCCAGGGTGCTACATTGCGGGGAGGTGCTGGGGAGCCCGTCTCTAAGGACTGCTCAGCTCTGTCGCAGGGTGCGCTGTGGTCTCCAGCCGTTTTCAAGCCCAGCGCACCTGATTGCAAGCAGTTTTAAGCTGTTCAGTGAGGTATAAGGAGCCTACATAGTTAGGTGCTAAATTCGCAGAGACCAAAGACCCAAATAGAAAGTTATAAGGTGACTTAAACAAGGATATGGAAAGGGGAGGGAAAGGAGGCACCGTTGAGCCAGGCGGAAAAAAAGCACTGGCTCAGTCCGGAAAGGAAATCAAAGGATTTCGTTTTTTGTTTTTTTTTAAATGAAGCGTCTGTTGTCCAATCAGACGGGCGCGATCTCGGCAGCCAATCAGGAAGCAGATCTTAGCTATATATTATCGTTCCTGAGCAGAGGTTCGTAGTAGTCTGTCCAATCTTGTCTCTGGACTGGTTGCTGAGAATGGCCCGTACGAAGCAGACTGCGCGCAAGTCGACCGGTGGCAAAGCGCCCCGCAAGCAGCTGGCCACCAAGGCGGCCCGCAAGAGCGCGCCCGCCACGGGCGGCGTGAAGAAGCCGCACCGCTACCGGCCCGGCACCGTGGCGCTGCGCGAGATCCGGCGCTACCAGAAGTCGACGGAGCTGTTGATCCGCAAGCTGCCCTTCCAGCGCCTGGTGCGCGAGATCGCGCAGGACTTCAAGACGGACTTGCGCTTCCAGAGCTCGGCCGTCATGGCGCTGCAGGAGGCCAGCGAGGCCTACCTGGTGGGGCTCTTCGAGGATACCAACCTGTGCGCCATCCACGCCAAGCGCGTCACCATCATGCCCAAGGACATCCAGCTGGCCCGCCGCATCCGCGGCGAGAGGGCCTAGAGACCCTGGGAAGGCTGCATTCATTCCACGTAACTGCCGAAAACCTAAAGGCTCTTTTAAGAGCCACCACAGTCTCGATAAAATGAGCTGTTGTTTGCTCGACTGCCTTAATGCGTTTAAAATTTAATGTGGGCTTTTGTATTTCCCTGCTTGCGCTTACCCGTGGCGGGGAGGAGGGATTCTCTAATACCCGGGTCAGTAAGTTCAGTGTGTACTATCGCACCGCCGCCAGCCCCACTCACACAGCGAACTAACCTATATAAATGCAAAAAAAAAAGGAAAAATAATAAATTCAAGAAAAAAAGGGGGAGAGGGGAGAAAATAAATAGAAGTGCCCAAACGATGCCCAAGAGCATTTTTAAGATACGATGACAGCACAAGTGATATTAGCAACTCTTTCTGCGAAAATGTGGGTGGCTCTGAAAAGAGCCTTTGTGTTCAAAGTAGCTGGTTAGATGGGTTTTTTCGTCTCCGTTTAGCCGCCGAAGCCGTAGAGGGTGCGGCCCTGGCGCTTGAGCGCGTAGACTACATCCATGGCGGTGACAGTCTTGCGCTTGGCGTGCTCCGTGTAGGTGACGGCGTCGCGGATCACGTTCTCCAAGAAGACCTTGAGAACCCCGCGAGTCTCCTCGTAGATGAGGCCGGAGATGCGCTTCACGCCGCCACGCCGAGCTAGGCGGCGGATGGCCGGCTTGGTGATGCCCTGGATGTTGTCTCGCAGCACCTTCCTGTGGCGTTTGGCACCGCCTTTCCCCAGTCCCTTGCCGCCTTTGCCGCGACCTGACATTGTTACAAACTGTTTGCTACTGCCTGTGTGTAGAGAGCCTGGCGAAGAGCGCGTTATATATTGCCTGGAGTCCGACCTGATTGAGAACTGAAGAAAGAAAAAAAGGCGCGAGTCTGGCGCTTCTCCCCTCCCCCACACTCGCTTGCCTTCTTGCACTGTGAGCCTGAGGCGGCTCAGGCGCAGCAGCGCCGCGGTTTGCTGGGGGGGGGTCATCATCCCTTCTCCCAGCCGCAGCCGCTGTCGGAAGAACTGATCTCCGCTTTTGGAGAGTTTTAGACCCGCTAGCCAGCGCCAGCACCGCACTCAGTGCCGCTGCTCTTTTCCCGGCAGGGTGCACCTCTCCCCAAGATGCCCCTTAGGACAGGAGCTTTTTCGCGTGCAGTGTGCGCGTGTCATGCTCGTGTTTTCCTTTCACATCGTTGTGATCCCACTTGTGGCAGACACCGCCCTGAGTTTTCGGCGCGGGGGACGGGACGGGGACACCCTGTTCTGTTTCAAATAAGAAACTGCAGCAATATCTGGCCAACCGGCTTCACAGACACATCCCTCCTCTTCCCTCTCCTCTCTCTTTTCTCCCATATCGCCCGCCCCTTTCCTCGCCGTCTTCTCCGCCATCTTGCAAACCTTAAACAAAGGAGGGCTGCCGGCAATCGGTATTTCATCTGGAATTTGTAGTCCTTTGCTGTTCAAGGACGGGTGTCGGGCGGGGGTGACCTGTAAAGATCCACATAAAGAAGGGTATTCATTATAAAAGAGCAATTTTTATTATTACTTGCCTCAAAGTGGTGAAAAATAAGATACAGAATTCCTCCCCCCCCTACCCTCCCCCTTCAAATCTTTCCTCTGAATACTTTTTGCTTTCTGGTTGATATAGAAGTATAGATGACTATTTGTTGTCGCTGATTGTGTGATCTTTTATTATTTTATCACCGGACATCCTTGCAGATATTGCTTAGCCATTCATACTTGTCCAGATCAAACATTAAGGCCAGTTTAGTTGTATGCTTGTATACAAAGGTCAGGCATGTATTCTGTGTTTGGATTCATCTTGTATTTTCCAAAAAGTGATGCCATATGTTGTTATACATTTGATTTCATCAAGATGATCTTTTCATTTTTAACCAGTGCCCTACCTTGATTTCACAGCCCTTTCCCCCATACCTTATCTTCACCCCTTTTAAAAAAAACTTGTTACCTGTCTGTTGCAGATCTCATGTCTGTTTCATCCACCCTTTTAATGCCAAATTTATTTAATGTATTGCATAAAGTCATTTCTGTAACAGTCAATGGGGAAAAAAAAGAAGTCAGTTCAAAGAAGTTGAACTGTCAGAACTTTTTTTTTTTTTTTTTGCTGAGAGTTTACTTGAGACAGTTTATTTTCTGCTGTAGATTCAAACTCCACTCCCAGACCTCACAACAAGATATTCAAGGAACTCTTTAAAATCATTGTTCAAATTGGAATTAGTGCAAAGTTAAGGGTGAGTGGCAGTATTTTGCTCCCTTCCAGGAATACATATGCTCCTTCAGTTATGCAATTGAAAACCAAGCAATTTAGTGATACAATCTCCCTCAGTAAGAAATAATTGTACAGTTACCCCTTTTTGCCCCAAGTGATTAGCTTTTATTAAAAAAACCACAAACAAAACTGTTTGGTAAGTTGCTTCTCGAAGGGGGAGGGATTCATAAAGGAGTCAGTTTTTCTTTTTTGCTGCAGCTCTGTTTATTTACCCTGGTGTTTCCAGTCCCATCTTGTAGAATACAGGATTGATCCTTAATCCCACTCTGTAGGCTTCTTCCCTCCCTCTTTGTCCCCTAGAGCCACACACCATTACAGATGGAGTTTGTATGAGGCTTTCTTCTAGAGTTGTTCCTGATGCTATTGTTTAGGCCTAGCATTTAGGGAAAGGGAGCACAAGTTGCTTGTAGATATGGTAAATGGTCAATTCATCTCAATTG
The DNA here is from genome assembly GCF_030867095.1 of Alligator mississippiensis. Lineage (NCBI taxonomy): Eukaryota > Metazoa > Chordata > Crocodylia > Alligatoridae > Alligator > Alligator mississippiensis. The sequence goes on along the minus strand of NC_081827.1, from coordinate 90,951,021 downwards.
GATTTTTTTCACATGAATAAGAAAAGTCTCTGCTGATGAATGAAGTCTGAGAAAATAATTTTAAGATACATATGTGACCTGGCTTATATATCCCAATAGATGTTCACCATGTCCCCTCTACCTCCTCCCAACTCTGGCAGGTATTCCAGAAGAAATAATTGCTTGCACAAATGTGAACTCTTTGCAAGCAGAGGTGCTAAACAATTTATAGTATGACATATTTCTAAAGTGATCGTTGGTACCAGTCAAAAGCTGAGCTCAGTATTACTCAGATCATATACATTTTATGAAGGTTGGAGCTTCATTTTTCCCATTAGCTTTGCACAACATGTTAATACATTCTGAACATTATAAACTATTTTTGAGTCTTAAGAGGAAAGTCCTGGATTCCAAACTTGTACCTCTCCCCCTCATGAATTTCAAAGTTTCTTGAAAAGTAGCAGATTGATTTTAAAAGCACTTTAAGATTTTGAGTGCTACACATAGAGAACTCCTGAATGCATTTCTCCTGCCTTTGGGGAGAGCTTGTCTTCACTACAACTTTGGACCATCAAAATGGAAATTCTGCTCATTATAGAGCTTTGTAAAGCTCTATAAAGTTGCATACTCTGGAGAATTATCAGTCAGGTCCCAATTTGAGTTCGGTTTGTCCAAACAGAATGCTATTACATTACTTTATAATATACCAGGTTTTGCAGGGGGATCTAGTTAAGAAGTGAATGTCCTGCAGATGTCTGGGGCATTTGTGTAACTGGGCTTTTTGAATTCTGCAAGAGCTATTGATTGAATAGGTATGGCCAATCTATATCCTCCCACTCACTGAGTTCATTAGAAGAAAGTGAGACCACTGAATAACGAAGCAAGCCTGTGTAAATAATCATGACTCTTTCCTGGTGGTTACTTAGGGGGGCAACCTAACTCCAAAATGTCCATGCCAGGAATCAAATTAACACCCCTTTAAAGATAACTGCATGATTATTAGGTATCTTTTATTACTGTGATTTTGAGAGACCCTTCATACCCTTTTCTTTTGGGGGGCATGACATCATATCCTAACTACACAAACTCTGGCAAGTAGCTGTTCAATATGATACTTAGCAGGTTCAGGATTGTGAAATTTAAATAATTTGTAGTTTAATGTGGAATTTCTGCCAGCACATACTAATGGGGACTCAGAAATGAGGGCATCAGAAGTTTGTCATTTATACTCCACATAACATTTGTAAAACCGAAGGCGAGGCATTTAATAGATTATGGATTGAAGTGTTGTTTTGTCTAGACAGAAGTATGTCAGCACTGGACATGCAAACCTAATTAGAGATAAGTCTGCATGCCATAAGTCTGGATAGTTTAAGAACTGAAAGAAGAGGAGACCTGAAGAGATGTTTCTGGTGTTGATTTAACCTCATGCAATAAGCAGGATCCCCTTCTACCTCCTCTCCCAAAACAAAAAAGTGTTATGTTGAATTAACATAATTGTGTGAGGGAAATAATGGAATAATGAAGTAAGGTTTCTTTAAAGTGTTAATACTTACTGAACTCTTTAAAGAGAGAAAAATGATGGGGAAATGGGAAAGGGGGAGGTGGGGGGACTTGAAAATAGTGCAGTTCAACTCAATAAGTTTCAGTATTACTAGTAGTAACAGCAGTAGTAATAAACAGTGGAGACCAAAAAACAAGACTTGGTACAGGAAAATGCTTCTCCTGTACTTTCCAGTTGTTTCTCTTTTGACCTGTACTTTCCAGTTGTTTCTCTTTTGAATACTGGCAGAGGTGAACTAAAACAAGACCGAGGTAAACAGAACCACTCATCTGCCCACTGAAACATAGGAAACATGAATTGGCCTTGAACAAAATTAATTTTTTTCTGGAGTGATTGTTTTGTGTTGGATTGTTCTGTATTTTAGTATATGTAATATAGCAATATAGTATATTTAAATAAATGCCATTTCACCCCTTCCAACGGTAAGGAAATGTTCTCACTTTCTAATGGAGAAATGGAGAGGGTTTTTAGTGGGGGTTTTTTAAGCAGTCCAAACTGCCATTTAAATAAATCATCAACTACAATATATTATGTCATTAGAGAACCATTCCAGGCATCCAAAATATAAACACGAAAGAAAAACCACCTATTCTGCTGAAATACGTGGGTGCTGCTGATTTCTGATGAAACCGAGACATAGCAGCTTCATCCTCCCCACCGAGACTTTAGGGCACGAAGCTGATGCTAGGGGAAATCATGGAGGATACAAATTGTGTGTCAGGGAAGCTGATTGGTTAGAATTTGCTGCAGACAACAAGCTGCGGAATCAAGCTGCTGCAGTAATGTCAGCCAAGCTTCACTTTAGGACTAAGAGTAACCCTAAGGGGAACTTGCTTCTCGACCTTGGATTGGTCGGTTTAAATATAACCCCAATGTTAGAAAAATACAGTTTTCAAAAAAAGGGCGCGAAAATGGGTACTTGCCCGGCCTGATGAGCTTGTGAAAAGGTCCTGTCTGGGGAAAGCCGGGCAGGAGCATTGATAGCAGCTCTTCATAGGAACGGTCTGCAAGCTTCATCGCTTCTTGGCCTCTTGGAGGTTCAGATAAAGTATAATGTGTTTTCCTAGACAAATAGGGACCAATCTAATATTGCCAGTCAAAGTGGGTTTCTACTGGAGTTACAATAGCATTCGATCTTAGTATCCTCAGCTGAGCTTTATTTGATCTTTTATTAAGAAAAATGTGACACAAAAATAGGAAGAAACTTATTCCAACAACCTGCCTTGTCTGTGTTTTCAGTTGGAGAGGTTCAGTACAGATATGCAGGCAAATAGAAGTTTCCTGCTTGTAAACTAAACTTGTAGCTGCTACTAATAGCAATGTTGTAAGGTTTTTTTCTCTCTCCTAGGAAACTGTATTTTAGTTAAAAATGTCAAGCAAAGGAAAGCTAGTAAAGGGACAGGAAAAGGTAGTTCTAAGTGCCCCAAAAATTGCTGAACCAGATAGTCCTGCACTGGCTAGACACACCGGGACCAAGCATGTGTGTGGAGAGACTCATGGAGGGGACTTCCGGGCAGTGGCAATCTGTGAGACTGTTACCTACACTGGAAGTGCCAAAAGAAAGTTTGTTGTTGCTAGAGATGTGGCCTGTGGTTTTAAAACCTGAGGCACATTCTTTCGAGGTCTTCACATAAGTGCAGGCTATCTGGAACACCAGGCTGCAAGCACTTAGGCATTCATCACAGGTGCTATATTGTTCCCTTTATCTAAAATCTCTCTCTCTCACACACACTTTAAATCAAGTTGATACAGAAACTGGGTCGGGGTCTGCTGTGTCTTACATTTATTTCATGGATTGGAAATTGGAATTTAAATAATCTGGTTTAATCCAACCAGAAATAGTGAGTGGGAGAAATAATTCATGTCTTTGGAGGAAAGAAACATATCCAATACCAAAACAAAGGTGTTTTCTTGCACTTATACAGGATCTCAGTTAAACAAAAAAATCCTGAATTATGTAATATGACTGTTATAATGTAAATTGTGATGTAAAATGGAACAGCTTTTCCTCCAGCAGTGAGACCTTTCTTATTTTAAATAAAGATAGAAACAAATATCTGATTTGAAAGGATGAATGATTTAGAAGATATGAAGTACAAACAATCCTTCACTTACAGAAGACATATTGGTAAATGGTGCTCCAAGTCTGCATTCACATTCAGTTGTTAAGAGTGATAGGGAGAAAAAGAGCTCTGGGTATTTTTAAATAAGAAATCTACGGAGTATTTCAGTCTCTCCTTTTTTTGAGAATATATTTACACACACACACACACCTCTCCAAATCTGTGTTGTGACTAATATGGTTCACTTGACAATCCAAAACACACCTTTACAGTTGCACCATTTCTCATTCCTGTCATCATAACCTTGCTGCGTGCCTGTCACCAACATCTTTACCTGTCACAATCACATTTCCTCCCCCCACCCCCTCCCAATTCCCTGCCTGTTTCCCCAGTCCTTTCATTTGATGTCATAACCGTCATCATCATTGTCAGCGTCTCCATCTTTGACATTGTCACTCTTGGTCCTGCCACTGAACAATCTGTGTCAGTCCCTTCTCTTCCGTATGTTCCCTGCCATTTCCTCCCCTGTGTCTTCAACCACTTTTCTGTAGTGTCCCTGCCTCTCACTCAGACCCATTTTGATACAGTCCTCAACTGAAGGGTTCCTTTGTCTGCTTATTAGCAGGTTCCTGGTTTTCAGTAGAGCATTCCTGAAGCAGGAGATGTAGTGGGTGAAACCTGTCTGACCTAAGAACTAAAAGCAGGGGAACCCATAGTCCTGGTTGATTAAAAGTGGGAGTGTTTCAAACCCACCAGAGATACTCTCTGATATCATCTGGGTCAGATCCACCCATTGCTTTTGAAATTACTAAAGACTCTTATAATGTCCGTGAATGCAAGCAAAAGGCCATTGTTCCTTATAAAAGTTCAAAAACCAAGTTAATATTTTGAATACAATTAATATAAGAGCAATTTGCTTCTCTTAGTCCTACATAAAACCACAGCTGATTGCAATAAGTAGTATCTGCAATGGAGTTTTTTACCACCTTGGGACAATACCCCAGTGCTATTTAAATGAAAGCCCTGGTGTAGTCCTCGAATAATATGCCTGAAAGAAAAAGAAGGAAATATTTAAATGACTAATTTTGCTTTAGATCTCTTGTTTTCCAGATTTCAAGTCCAGTTTCTGAGGTCTGGTGCTACTTCTGTCTTCCTGAGGTGGATTTTTAATGAACACAGATGAAAATTACTAGTGTCCTTCTCTAGTCAGGAGAATACATTGCCAAGACTAGCGAGGCACTATTTCTCTGATGGTATTTACTAAGGTGCCTTTGTAATTTGAAAGCAATGCAAAACTTTGGTTCTGAGGTGTCTATCCACCATAAGGAAAAGGCACTTGTTTGTTCTTTCTTAACATAAAAGTTTCCTTTTTTTTTTTTTTAAGTAGGGAAGTTTAGTGTGAAAACAATCTCCTTGCACCTTCATCTGGATGAGAAAAAGAGCAGTTTGGTTACAGCTATTGTACATAAATAACACTTTGTTTTCCCAAAAGAAACACAAATGAAGCAGGAAGACGAGTCCTTTCTGCCTGGCAGCTGGGAGGGCTCTTCAACATACCAATCACAGTTTCTCCTACCTATAAATGGCAGGGATCTGACTTGCTTCCCCCCCCCCATTTTTTTGTTTTTTGTTTTATTGGTTTGAAAACCTTTCTAATCATATCTGAAGTAACACCTGCTGCCCCTGCAGCTTCCACCACTGCTGTCCCTGCCCCAGCTTCTAAGGCTCTAGCTAAGAAAGGGAAGAAGGCAGCTGCAGGGGGCTCGAAAGCCTGCGAGCCCTCATGCCCCAGCATCACCAAGCTAATCATCACCCAGGCCAAGCCCGCCTCCAAAGAGCACAAAGGGCTCTTGCTGGCCTCCCTAAAGGTGCTGGCAGCTGAGGGCTATGATGTGGAGAAGAACAACTACTGCATTAAGCTGGGGCTCAAGAGCCTGGTGAGCAAGGGTGCCTTGGTGCAAGGGTACTGGTGCCTCTGGCTTCTTTCAAGCTGGGCAAGAAGCCAGGCGAGGCCAAGGAGAAGGCACCCAAGAAGCAGCCATGAAGCCTGCCAGTGAGGCCAAGAAGCCTAAGGCGGCAGTGGCTATGAAGAAGATCCCCAAGAAAGCCAAGAAGCTGGCAGCTGCCATGGCTGGCCACCGCAGCCAAGACCATGGTCAAAAGCCCCAAGAAGGCCAAGGCTGCTAAGCTCAAGAAGACAGGCAAGAGCCCAGCCAAATTCAAGGCAGGGAAGCCGAAGGCTGGCAAGCCCAAGCCAGCAAAGGGGAAGGCAAAGAGGGCTACGCCCAAGACGCAAATTCATTGGAGGAAGAAAAGTCAAGGTTCTTCTGCGAAGAAACCCAAGGGCTCTTTTAAGAGCCACCCACCTCATCTGGAAAAGAGCTGAAACACCGCGCTCACACCATTGCTGAGCTATAGTTGCAGCAGCACTATAATTCCAAACTGAGCTCACCCTGAAATAAATCTGTTGCCACTTCCAAAAAACTCCCATCTGTAGCTCCTTGCCTTGCACATTAGGGACACACACCACTCTGCTTTATCACATTCCACACGTACCTATCATTTCACCAGGCAGCTAAAAATACCTATATGAATGATCTAAAGGAGTGGAAATCCTCTGTAACAAAGCTCACTCGCCCACCCACCAAGTCATAGCATTTTATATCTCTCGCGTTTGTTTTTTTTGACCGCTAATCTTCCTATCGCCCCCTCCCCCCGCCAGTTTGAAGGCGAAAGAAACGCTTGTCGATATATTTAGAACAGTATCCGGCTTTCTATTCGGTTTTGCTCTGAGGTGGGGCTTTACCGGACGAAGAGTTTGAAAAGACCGCGCTTTGTAGGGATTGGTCAGAAACCTTCCCATCTCCTCCCCTCCCCCACTTGGGACTTATTCCCGGTCTCTGCCAAGAAGGCGTCCCGCCATCAGTCTGCAGTTTTACGATTGTTCAGGACCCACTTACTAAAGCCAAACTAACCCCACTCTGTAGTCCGTGCTAGTCTGTTCCTTGCCACTGATCCCTTTCTGCTCTTTTCCCTGCCCCCTTCCACCCATTTGTGAGCTTAACAGGATTTGCCCAGTGACCTTCAATTAAGTTGTGAAACTTGTTGCCTCTCCCCCCGCCTTTAAACTAAATTTAGAAAAACGGATGCAGTAGATTTAAGAATAGGAAATTCAAGAGACTAGTAACTAAGGTTGTGTTTTAAAAAAAAGACAGTACTAGGTTAATACTTATGTTGTGTAAATTAAATGGTTATCGCTCAGGACCCCCCACCCTGATAATACACATCCGAATCTAGTTTTTGTTCTATAGGCAGGGCTGTGAGAGAACTAGTTATCCAACTCTTTTCGGACACTGTGGGCGGCTCTGAAAAGAGCCTTTGGGGTGTATTGTTATCAAGATTTACTTAGCCTTAGCCTTGTGGCTCTCGGTTTTCTTGGGCAGCAGCACGGCCTGGATGTTGGGCAGGACGCCGCCCTGCGCGATCGTCACTTTGCCCAGCAGCTTGTTGAGCTCCTCGTCGTTGCGGATGGCCAGCTGCAGGTGGCGGGGGATGATGCGCGTCTTCTTGTTGTCCCGCGCCGCGTTGCCCGCCAGCTCCAGGATCTCGGCCGTCAGGTACTCCAGCACGGCCGCCAGGTAGACCGGGGCTCCAGCCCCTACCCGCTCGGCATAATTACCCTTCCGGAGCAAACGATGCACGCGGCCCACCGGGAACTGCAGCCCGGCCCGCGAGGAGCGAGACTTGGCCTTGGCCCGCGCCTTCCCGCCCTGCTTACCACGACCTGACATTTTCTGTATACAGCACCACGAGTAGAAAACGTGGAAAAAAAAAAAAGAAAAAACTACATAGCAGTAAGCTTGAATCCGCCTTTTTATCTTCTGGGTTGGGTTGAAAAGTCTCTTGTGATTGGCCAAAAGCCGTGGGTGCACAGGCAGCCAATGAGGATAACGATTTTTTTGTCCAATGGAAGCATATAGAGAATGACGTCATGGCAGCGAAAGTCCAATAGCAAGTTAAAGCTAGACTCCCTTTATTTGCATGATGCCCCTATAAATACAGGCAGCTCTAATTTGGTTCAGGTTGTTGTTGATCTCAACGGGAACCAGTTAGTCGTCAAGATGCCGGAACCTGCCAAGTCCGCTCCAGCTGCGAAGAAAGGCTCCAAGAAAGCTGTCACTAAGACCCAGAAGAAAGGGGATAAGAAACGGAAGAGAGCCAGGAAGGAGAGCTACTCCATCTACGTGTACAAGGTGCTGAAGCAGGTGCACCCAGACACCGGCATCTCGTCCAAGGCCATGGGCATCATGAACTCCTTCGTCAACGACATCTTCGAGCGCATCGCCGGGGAGGCGTCCCGCCTGGCGCACTACAACAAGCGCTCGACCATCACGTCCCGGGAGATCCAGACCGCCGTGCGCCTGCTGCTGCCCGGGGAGCTGGCCAAGCACGCCGTGTCCGAGGGCACCAAGGCTGTCACCAAGTACACCAGCTCCAAGTAAATATGATCACCAAACACATTCGAAATGGCTCTTTTAAGAGCCGCCCATCTTTTCAATTAAAGAGCTATCATTATTATATCCCTTCCCCCTTTCCCCCCCCTGACAGGGTAAGTAGAAATTTTGTTTCGGATTTAAGAGCTACATTTTAATTTATATCAAGTGAAATAGCTGAAGCTGCATAATCTATAGGTTGCATCGTGGCGAAGTTAGGCACCTGAATAAGGGAATAAGTCATAAAGAGCAAAATCGATGACTTATTATTGCTATCTTCCAGGGTTTCATCCCGCGGGTACAATGGTAAACAGACGAAGTCTGAATCACTGTACAACCTTTCTATACGTTTTCTGTGTTATGGCCCAATCATTACACTGGTCCAGCAGGGAGGAGTACTAACTACTATCACCTACTGTACATGTGTAGATGCGTAAACAGTACGTACATGCACATATACGTGAACATACATGTGTATTTCCACCCCCATTCCTCCTGTTTAAAATGGAGGGATGCAGGCAGCATAAGGTGTATGCCTCTTATTTTGCGAGATCAGCGGAGAGAAAGCACTTGTTACCTCAAGCACCCCACATTTTTTAAAACCTGGAAAGAAGACCGCTTCCTTCTCGTACCGCATCTCGCCTATGTGCTATGAATTCCTGTGGCGGGAGTCTCGGCTGGGTTTTGCTGCAGTGAGAGTTCATAATTTGGGTTGGGGATATTCAGAAGCTCATGGAAGGATTTAAAGCAAAAATCAGGGGGAAAGAAAAATAGAGAGAGCGGGGGAGGGGAGATGGGGGAGGGGGAAGCGTTTCTGGGGAGCCTCGGGAGGAGGTGTTGCTGGGCGCGCATGCGTACTGCGAAACGCGCGCCTTGAGGGAAGGCGCGAAGAGCCGTTTTCCTGCTCAGCCCCAACGGCCGAGCGCGGGCTTTTTAAATATTTAAGATTGACCAATGGAGTTTGTGTTTTCCCGTCAGCCAATCAGGGAAGGGAGTTCGGCTATAAATACCGGCTCCTGGGAGCTTCTAGTTTCATTCTTGTCTTTTGTTTCGCCGTAGTGATTGTTAGCGTCTGCTATGGCCCGTACGAAGCAGACTGCGCGCAAGTCGACCGGTGGCAAAGCGCCCCGCAAGCAGCTGGCCACCAAGGCGGCCCGCAAGAGCGCGCCCGCCACGGGCGGCGTGAAGAAGCCGCACCGCTACCGGCCCGGCACCGTGGCGCTGCGCGAGATCCGGCGCTACCAGAAGTCGACGGAGCTGCTGATCCGCAAGCTGCCTTTCCAGCGCCTGGTGCGCGAGATCGCGCAGGACTTCAAGACGGACCTGCGCTTCCAGAGCTCGGCCGTCATGGCGCTGCAGGAGGCCAGCGAGGCCTACCTGGTGGGGCTCTTCGAGGACACCAACCTGTGCGCCATCCACGCCAAGCGCGTCACCATCATGCCCAAGGACATCCAGCTGGCCCGCCGCATCCGCGGCGAGAGGGCGTAAAGACGAAAGTCCTCCCCCGTCTGACATTCTGAAACCCAAAGGCTCTTTTAAGAGCCACCACAGCCGCACTGAAGAGAGCTGTATCGAGCTTTTGTATGGTCTGTGTGCGTGTGCATGTATGTGTTGTGTGTTTGTGTGCGCCCGCGCACATCCTTAGTCGGTTTAATTCATGTTTTTTCTGCGTTTAGTAGAGAATAGTCTTAAGAAGACCCCGTAAACCATAATGGTGTCTGTAGCGTTCACTGAAACTCACAGTTCATGGATGCTTTCCAGGGGCCGTTCTTGTAATCCCAAGGAGCCTCCGTTTCCTTGTTTCGGCTGCATACAATGCTTGCTATGCAGGTACTGCACTTCTTTCCTCCGCCTCCCTCTCCCCACCCCTGGCAGGTAAGAGGCTGGGGTGCTTCATACTGAAATATCGGTGTCTTAACTATTCCTGTGGTTCAGTACTAGCAGTATGTAGTATATGACCTGCCATGTAAAATATGGGTGATGAGAGGTTTTCCGTTCCTTACAGGTTTATAGGCTAGGAAACATAATGAATGAAACTGCAGGTTTCTAAACTAGATGCATCGTGAGCGTATTGTAACGCCCCGGATAGCTTTGGGAGGGGGGAGGAGGACGTGTGAAAGATTCAGGATATAACCTGCTTGGGAAATGCTGTGCGTTTGATCCCCGAACCTGAAATTTGCGTTTCTGCCTTCTCAGAGCAAGGACCGCAGTGGTGTCCTTGGCTGCTCCTCTTTCGGCAGTGGAGGGAACTTCGCATCCCCTCCCAGATCAGTCCTGGCGTCTGGTACAGGGCGACCAACCCTGTTTTCACTGCTCACTTTTCATCCTTTTCACTGTTTTTTGCCTACAGCCACAACTACCAAGCGTTGGGGGGAGGGTGGCGCTGTGTTCCCCGGAGTCACCTCGGACCAATAATTTAAAAACCAGCTGCAAATTCGAGCACTTTTTCCCCACTCGCATCGGTTTCCCAAGATGAACAATAAAACCGCTCATCCTGATGAGCCTGATGTGTATACCGTGCTTCCCCAAGGAGGAAGACACGTCCTATTTAGAAGCTGACACTGAAGGTAATTTCTTATATTAAAATGGAAATGCAGTTTTTTCCCTAGTCGGGACTGTTTCTAATCGGGATTTTTGTTTGCGTCCTCCGACTCCCGATGCCCTCCAGCACTTGTTGGTTGTGCAAGCCCTTAGGCATGTATGCCAGTGAGCACGCTAAAAGCGTCTTGTGCTGCCTTCTACCATAAAATAGCTCTCTTTTCTGTGAAATTCAGTTTTAAAAGATCAAGTGCTGCCCCAGGTGCTCTTGTCATGTGAGGGACAGGTTCGGCTGTATTGTACATGGTTTAGATTGAAATCTCCCATTAAGAAGCCGTGACACAATACATGTAACTCGGAATCTGGTTCCTCCATGTTGGTGGCTGACGCACGGGCTTAGGGGCTTGTTGCTGCCGTTTCAGTTCTGCTTTCTGTGTTTCAGGTCCCTGCACCAAATTCTGACCAATCAAGTCTCTCGACGCACCATCTTCTTTCTCCATCTTCCGCGTGCAGCCCTCGCCATTTTCTAAAAAGGAGACAGAGTTAATCTGCAGTGTGAGAGTATGTGTGGGCGGAGCGGGAGGGGAGGGGAAGGAGGAGGGAAGTGAACCCTTTTCAAACAGCCCCTTAGTGTGATCTAATTGTTTCCTTCTGATCGCTGCAGCATGTGTCTTGATGGCACAACGTGACTGTAGATATATGGTTGCAGAAAGGCGCATGGACAAAACCAGGTTCGTTACTTGTGTCTGTGAGATCGATCTAATAAAGCATAAATTGATGCTGAAAGGGGAGAGAAGGTATGGCAGTGTTTTGATATCTAATGTACATTTACTAACTAAATAAAGGGTAACCTTTTAGGAGGTGGCTGTATGTGCAGTCTCCAGCATTCAAAAGCAACACAGAAATAATTTTGGAAGATTGTGGATTTTGCTTTGTGTTTACTAACTTATAAGTATATAAATACAGGGTAACATGTAAGAGGTGGTTGTGTGTGCAGGTTCCAGCTTTTTGTATTCAAAAGCAACACACACAATTCTGGAAGATTGTGGATTTTTCTTGGTCTTTGAGCAAGTTCCAGATATAATCCCATAATTATGTATAATAACTAAATTGTTTTGAAAGCCTAAATCACCCCACACTCATGTTCTACAAATATGAAACCCAATTTAAGAGTGAGAGATGCTGAAAATGGAAATGGTGCTGCTTATTGGTGGACGGTGGGGGAACATTTTTTTGAGGCTGGCATGTTTTGCACAAAATCCAAAATGCTGGTACCATAACCAGTTATTCCTGTTGAATTGGCCTGGCTTGATTCAGAATGGCCATATTCCAAAATGTATGAGAAGCAAGGGGTGTTTTTTGTGGTATCTTTTAATAGATTCTCTTGGGGAAGGGGTTTGACAAACTTTTGTGCGCCCATTGCCTTCCATTATGTTAGGAAGAAGGTCAGTGGGTGCCCAAATGCTTGTTAAACTTCCCAACTATTATATAGTTGTCTCAATAAAAAATATCTGAGGAGGAAAAAATAAAAACTTTACTTGTATACTTCCTGGACTATCATGGCTACAGCAATCCAACTCCATGTAATCCAATATAGCATTTTTTTTGTTGCTGTCTCTCCATTGGTACTACACATCTTTGTGGCACTGAGATTCAAAGGCTGGAAGGGGAGGCATTCCTCCCTCTGCACCCCCCCCCCTTTTAAAAAAACTGTACCTTTCAATTCCCCTTTGCAATTATGTTTGAATATTCTATATAGTTCATCATCATCATCATCATCATCATTTAAAATGTGTATGGTTGGCAGGCATGATGGCACTCTTCTTAAGTTTTTACTTATGGCGCTGATCTTCTGGTGCCTGCCAAGTTTTAACAAAAAGGGTAGATTCAGCCAGGCAAAGATTGTATTGATATATAAACAAACCCCAAGGTACTCTATACAAACTAGTTTAACAGAAGTTTAAAACTAAGATTAAGACTTGGCAAGAAACTCATTATGTTATAAAGATCCATAGCATTAATTGGGATCAAGATACCTCATGAACTTTAGCAAACTACAACTACATAAGTTAAAGATACAAGGGGCCTCTTAACAAGTATTGGATCCCATGTGCCTTTACCTTCACGTAGAGAGGGCCCCCTAGCTATGCTTGGATTAAGTCTAATACAGGCATTTGATGGGAGTCTCTCCAGGGAGACATCCAGTCTCAATCTGAAATCTTGAAATAAGGGTGGAGGAGGAATGCCATCATCTGCCCTATTTGGGTTTTTTTTTTCCAGCTAGCTGATCCCTTCAAAATACATAGGAAAGCCAGTTTAAGTAAATGTTGTGTTGCTATATCCCTTAAGCATACAAACTGTTTCCATCCGCTGATTGATTTATGTTCATATTTTCCAAGAAGCTCCACTGCTATTTAGAAGTAATTATTGTATGGGTTATATTCTGCCAGGCCTGTGCCAGCAAGTACTCCAGCCAGTCTGGGACCCGTGTTGTATCTGGTGCCTGCAAGTACTGCAGACAGCACAGGTCCTGAACTGGATGGAGTAAGTCCTGCATGCAGAGATCATACCATATGCAGGGCACAGTCCTGACCATCTGGAGCAGCCCCTAGATTGAGTGTGCTGTGAAGAGGAAGGGACAATGGGCAGGATCTGCCCTGGCTACATGGCATGGGCATGCCTGTGTGGGTCTGACAAGGCCCAGGGGCAGCACTGGGGGCCAGATAGTAGGGATCACTCTTTCCTGCCTATGCAGGGGGTCGGACTCGATGATCTATTGAGGTCCCTTCTGACCCTAACATCTATGAATCTATAAACAAGGAAAAGAGCATGTTACAAACTGCATTTAGGATGGAATAATCCCACGCACTGGTACAGGGTGGGGGCTGACTGGCTGGGCAGCAGGTCTACAGAAAAGAACCTGGGGGTTACAGTGGGCAATAAACTGAATATGAGCCAGCAGTGTGCCCCTGTTGTGAATAAGGCTAACATCACCAGGAGTCCTGGGCTGCATCACCAGGAGTGTTGCCAGCAGATTAAGGGAAGTGATTATTCCCCTCTATTGAGCACTGGTGAGGCCACAGCTGGAGTACTGTGCCCAGTTTTGTGGCCCCCACTACAGAAAGGATGCGGGCAAATTAGAAAGGGTCTAGTGGAGGGCAATGAAAATGGTGAGGGAACTGGGGGATATGACTTATGAGGAAAGACTAAGGGAACTGGGTATATTTAGTCTAGGGAAGAGGAGACTGAGAGGAGATTTAATTGCAACAACTACCTGAAGGGGGGTTCGAAAGAGGATGGAGCTGGACTGTTCTCAGTGGTGGCAGATGACAGAACAAGGAGTTTAGGTTAGATATTAGGAAGAATTTTCTCACTAGGATAGTAGTAAAGCACTGGGACAGGCTACCTAGAGAGGTGGCAGAATATCTATCCATGGAGGTTTTTAAGACCTGGCTCAACAAAGCTTTGGCTGGGATGATCTAGTTGGGAATGATCCGATCCTGCTTTCAGCAGGGGGTTAGACTAGATGACCTCCTGAGGTCTCTTCCAGTCTTCATTTTCTATGATTCTAAGTTTTCTAGCAGCCTAAGAAATGACAAATATGTTAGCAGGTGATTGCTCATTGCCATCTGTAGCACAAATGTGATTATATACAGCAGCCATAATTTCTCTAGATTCCCTTGAACCCAGGGTCCAGACTACTTTCCTCCTGTACAAACTGGTACAGAAATCTGTTGTTGTCGTCCATGGTCTGCTCCATACAAAAATACCTTCCTCTAGCTTCACAGATGCTGTACAAGAAACAGGAGGCTACAACCATATATACAGAATGACACTGTCATCCAAGCAGCTTTTGCAGCAAGACCATGTTTGCCTCCAGTCTTCTAAACATAGTCCACCACTGTTTTACATTTCATAGTGTAATTGCATGTCTTACATGGCCTAAATGTTATTTGGATGTGTACTCAAAAGCCATGACAAGAGTAGCTTCATAGTTGGTAGGGTCGGAAGGGACCTGAGCAGATCATCAAGTCCAACCCCCCGCCATGGCAGGAAAGAGTACTGGGGTCAAATGATCCCAGCAAGGTGTTCATCCAGCCTCCTCTTAAAGACCCCCAGGGTAGGAGCCAGCACCACTTCTCTTGGAAGTTGGTTCCAGATCCTAGCTGCCCTGACAGTGAAGTAGCACCTCCTGATATCTAGCCTGAATCTACCCTTTGCCAGCTTGTGACCATTATTTCTTGTCACTCCTGGTAGTGCTTGGGGGAACAGGGACTCTCCCAATGCCTGCTGGTCCCCCATGACTAGTTTCTAAACAGCCACTAGATCCCCCCTCAGCCTTCTCTTGTGAAGGCTGAACAGGTTCAGGTCCCATAGTCTCTCCTCATAGGGCCTGCCCTGCTGACCCCTGATCATGCGGGTGGCCCTCCTCTGGACCCTCTCCATATTGTCCACATCCCTCCTGAAGTGTGACACCCAGAACTGGATGCAGTACTCCAACTGTGGCCTGACCAGTGTCGCATAGAGGGGGAGGATCACCTTGGCCTTGCTTGAGGTGCATCTGTGGATGCACGACAAGGTGCGGTTAGCCCTACTGACCATGTCCTCGCATTGGCGGCCCATGTTCATTTTTGTCTCTAGTGGGTTATGGAATAGAGAAGATCCCACACAACTTATTGATTTGTTTGATGCACTGGCTGGGGAAACTTTTAGCTACTTGCACGATTTCACAATGATTACACACTTAATTCATACAACACAATTTTACTTTAAAATTCTTTGCTACATGTATAACACTGCTTAGCTTTAAGAAATACCACAAACATTAAGAACACAATAACTACGTATATCAGAAACAATGCTCCAAATGCACTTCCTTCCCAAACAATGCTATAAGAATTAGTATTACAAAAACAACTACAATTACAACTAAAAGTTAAATTTGAATCAATACTATTATTTTCATAATATACTTACAGTCCTAGAATTCTGAGAAGCCAGACACCTAAATATGGTTTCATTCCTCAGTAGTACAATGTAATGGGCTTGCCTCAGCAATACGGTTCAATGGGCTCGCCTCAATACTGATAGGACTAAGTCTCCTTCCTTCAGTCCCTTTTGGGTGCTCCGCAGCTTCAGTGTGAACTAAGAGATTCATGTTCACAGAGAGGGTGGTTCAGGTGATCAGTCTGATCTGGCCTACACTTGCGATTCTTCCTTCGTTGTTCTGCAAGTGAGGTTACCTCCAAATTGGGACAGTAGGTTACAGTTTTTATTGAGTGAGTTGCTGTCTTGGGCCCCTCCTACCCAAACCTGTCACTACTCCCAAATTTGGGCTTAGATCTTACTTAACAGATTCTTTTGCTTGGTAATTAATTTATTTTGTTGATCATTTTAATTTCTTTGAGGAATTTCCTTTCTTTCCAATCTTTTAAAAGGCTCCTAGGGTTTGATTTCTCGGAATGTGGGATGTTTGCTTAAGGGTCATTTTTAGGTTAACTTTGTTAAAGGCCTCTAAAGATAAAATTCAAGAGCTAAGACTTTGAGCAAAGTCAGGACCTTCCGCACATATACCAAAACAATGGCCTAGATAAGAAGATAAATTTTGTCTCCTTCCTAAACTGGCTAATGGGCAACTATTACAAACATTTAAACTATTTCATTCAATATGACAATTTTGGAATCGATAATGACTCCAAGATCTCTTTCTGCCACTGCTCTCGAGAAGGGAGTTCCCCAGCCTATAGGTATACTACTGGTTCTTACTGCCCAAGTGCATCACCCTGCACTTGTCAGTACTGAATCCCATCCTATTCTCATTTGCCCACCCCTGTAACCTGTCCAGGTCCAGCTGTATCCTGTCCCTCCCTTCTAGCGTGCCCACCTCACCCCAAATCTTGGTGTCATCTGCGAATTTAAACAGCGTGCTTTTCACCCCCTCATCCAAGTTGACCTCCAGGTCAAATAAGACCCGTCCACCACCACTCTCTGGGTGCGGCCCTCCAGCCAGCTAGTGACCCATTTGACTGCGTAGGTGTCGATGCCACAGTCTCCTAGTTTTTTAATGAGAATGGGGTGAGAGACAGTGTCAAAGACCTTCCTAAAGTCCAGAAAGACTACGTCCACTGCTACCCCTGCATCTAAGGATTTTGTGACCTGGTCATAGAAGGCCATGAGGTTGGTCTGACAGGACCTGCCTCTAATGAACCCATGTTGGTTGCCCCTAAACATAATCTCCCCTGCTGGCCCCTCGTGGACATGCACCAGGATAATTCTCTCAAAAAGCTTACCCAGGATCGAGGTAAGACTGACTGGCCTATAGTTTCCTGGGTCCTCCTTCCTCCCTTTTTTTGAAAATGGGAACCATGTTGGCCCTTTTCCTGTCCTCTGGCACCACACCAGAGCACCGTGAGTGCCATGCCACGAGTCCCACAATGACCTCTGCTAATTCCCTCAGCTCTCTGGGGTGGAGATTTGTGCAGACTTCCAAAATAATCATGGACAGTTGCCAGTATATCAGTAACCAGCTTATTGCTGTGGTATGGATACAGGTTAGTGGTGGGACATAAAAAAGGCAGATCCTCTAGCCCTTGAATGTCATAGAACAGTAGTTTTCAACCTTTGGTCCACGGACCCCTGGGGGTCTGCAGACCATGTCTAAGGAGTCTGTGAAAAATGACTATAATCAATCAAAAGTGTGACTACCCACACTTACAATTCAAAGGGGTTTGTACCTCAATTTAATTTTTTTAGGGGTCTGCAAATTAAAAAATGTTGAAAACAACCGTTAAAAATCACAGAGAAGCAGGGATGGAAAGGAGCTCCAAAGATCATTCTAGTCTAATCCCCTGTCTGAGGCAGGACCATCCCTATCTACCATCCTATACAAAACCATAATCTAACCTCTTAGTAAAACTACAGTCAACCCAGATGCAGCACAAGGCATTAACTCCCTAACCTACCACAGGTACAGCAGGAGGACCATGATATCCAACATTCTGCTTGTGCACAAGGTTCTTAATAAGGACTCAAGAGATCCCAGGTAGAGAGAGGGCATGCCTCTTAGTACAGAGCAAGGCGGAAACAAATAAAAAACCCCAACAAAACAAAATAAGCAAAACAAGAAAAACCAATGTAGCAGTGGTACGTGTGTTGCTGCTGTTTGTCGCTGGGGAAACGCATGTGCCTGCACATCTGGATCTAGCCCATTACTCATACTCCTTGGATTTTTCTTACCATGTATTTGTTCCCTGGATTCAGACTGGAAGTTACCTGCTACTGTACATTGGTCTGGCGGAGGCATAGGTAACTATTACTGAGTTCTGGAGTTCTGGGTGGCAGCAGCTAGAGGTTCACTACTGTCGGGTGTGATGTCTCCCCCCATTTTTTTTTCTACTGACTCTTGTGTCAAGTGACTAAAAAACCCATTGATTTTTGCTGGCAAAAATATCAGTGCCTCTCTCCTGTTTCAAACACCTTCAATGATGGAGATTTCACAACCTCTCTAAGGTAATTTACTAACCTTAACTAACTCCATAATTAGAAGGTTCTTCCTAATATCTTAATCTCACTTGCTGCAATGTATATCCATTATTTCTTGTCCTGTTCCTACAAAGAACAATGTGAAACTTTAATATAGGAAGAAAGACATTTCAAACTTCAAGGCATAGAAATGGCAGTCAGCCAAATACTGTAATTATGAATCCCCATTCTATCCCTTCCTGTTATATTAGCATTGGATTTTTTAATATTGATATAACCTCTCCTTCTGAACCAAGGATGTGTGAGCATATAGCCCTCATTATTTTCCTGTGTCTTGTGAACTCAGCCTCAATAAATACAATGGTATGTTAAAAGCAGGATAGATAAGCACCTTATAAACTAACCAAAGTGTGTGTGTTCATATGAGCATGAGCATGCATCATGTTGCACTAGCTGTTGTGGGCTGAAGATCATTTCATCTGATGTCTTGATATACATATGAAAACAAAGTACCTAGGCTTGAACATTTGTAATATGGAATATCCTCAATGTGTACTTTTGTCTATGCATCCCACATAGGTATAAGAACAACACTCTATAGTTTATCAAGGCCTGCAAAAGAAGTGAGCAATACCCCTTCCTGTTTATGCACCTATGTATGCCTTGTAGACAGCAGAAAATGGGCACTGGTGTGTCAACAATAGTACCACAACCATTGAGGAAACACATTCCCTAGAACAATGAAATTATTTCAACAACATTGCCCACCTTCACTGCCTGATTATGTGACATCAAGATAGTTGCTTGGCACACATCCAGATCTAAAGAACCCCATCAGTTGATTTGTTAATACCTAACTGATTAGCCTTTAGACATCATAGCAGCGACCTTTGGTGGTACCAACCTCGGGTCCTCCACTGGGTGTGTGGGATGTTTGGTTTTGGCTTTCCTGCTGTTCAAGCAGAAACTCCATGACTGCCCCCCATCTCCCCAGAGTAACAGCACAAACACACAACTGTCCCTTTATTTGTCCATTACTTTTATAACTTTCCCATCCCAAATTGTCCAATCCTCAAGTTCCTTACCTCATCTTTTTAGATAAGGTACTCCAATCCTATTCAGTTTTTGGTTTCATTTCCTTTTAGGGAAACTGATATTCCTGGTTCACGCGCTGTACCAGTCACAGCACTCAGTTCTTCCACTGCCTTATAAGGCACTCCGTACAATTGTATTGCTTAGTTCCGAGAAGGCCTAAACTATGGCTAAGAGATTTAGCGTAACTCAGGTTGCCTGCTACACTCTTGATTGTTCTATGCATGCATGATAATACAACATCATTGGCCTAATGAAATGTAAGACCTCTACATAGATCTAATCAGTTAGATGTTGACAATCAACTGATGGTTTTGAGGTCTAGTGCCCCGTAATGCATTTCAGGAAACCTACCATATATTCCATTACTGGCTTTGCTGGGTCACAAAATCACATTACCCCTCTTTTTTCCTCATGTGTGAAATAGGAATAATGATATGGACCATCTTTGTAAAAGGCTTTAAGGCCTTGCGATTAACTGTGCTATATCAGTCTTTGAATGCTCATAGTATGGGGAGTGAGCAGGAGGAACTGTGCCACCTGATTGCGAGTAAGAACCCAGACTTAGTAGGGCTCACAGAAACCTGATGGGACCCTACCTACGACTTGGTGGTGGGCCATTTGGGGATACACCCTATATAGAAGAGACAGGACAGAGAGGAAAGGTGTGTGTGTGTGTGTGGCAGGGGGTTGCGCTCTATGTCAAAGACACAAGGATTAGCTTTGGGTTTGAAGAGCGTCGTGCAGAGACGCTATGGGTCAAACTACAAGGGGGGCATGGCGAAAGGGACCTTACGGTGGGTGTCTACTACAGACCACCCAACCAGGGGGAAGAACTGGACCACGACTTCTCCAGTCAGCTTATGGAGGCAGTTAGGTCAAGGGATGTTACTGTCATGGGTGACCTAAACTACCCAGACATTTGCTGGGAGGAGCAGACAGCTAGGTCTGACCGCTCGCATAGGTTCCTGGCTGTATTACAGGACCTTCACCTTATCCAGGAAGTGCACAGCCCCACTGGGGGTAACGCCTTGCTGGACCTGGTCCTGGCCACAGGGGTTGACCTGGTGAAGGGACTGCAGGTCCTCGACCACCTGGGCAATAGTGAACATCACCTGCTGGATTTCACTATCCAACGCAGGGTGTCAAGGGCTTACACCAAGGCTAAAGCCCTTGACTTCAGAAGGGCCAACTTCAATGAGCTTAGGAGACTAGTGGGGGAGGCACTAAGGGCCCAGAAGGTAGAGGACATGGGAGTCCACAAGGGATGGATGTACCTTAAGGGGGCGATCCTCCAGGCCCAAAGGATAACAGTCCCTGAGAGAAGCAAGGGGGGTAAGAGTGCTCAGAAACCCCCTTGGCTCAGCAAGGGCATTCAGCAATGCCTGAGGACTAAAACCAGTGGAAGAGAGGAGCTTTCAGCAAGGAGGAGTACTTCTCCTCGGCCCGTGAGCGTAGGAGGGCCAAGGCAGAGATGGAACTCAGGCTAGCGTCCAGGATTAAGGACAACAAAAAGTCCTTTTTCAAGTACATTGGGAACAAGAAGAGGGCACCAGGCAATGTAGGGCCCCTGCAAGATGCAAACGGTAATCTGGTGGCCACGCCAGACAAGAAAGCTGATATTTTTAACAGTTTCTTTGCCTCTGTTTTCTTGAACAGGGACCAGGACATCCCACCTACCAAAGGTAGGGACCATCTTGGGGATAGCTCTGTCAGGCCTTCCGTCAGTGCAGATGTAGTTAAGGATCTTCTGGAAGGGCTAGACATTTTTAAATCTGCAGGTCCAGATGCCCTCCACCCAAGGGTGTTGAGGGAGCTGGCAGGGGTCATCATAGAGCCTTTGGCCCAGCTGTATGAGCATTCATGGTCATCTGGCCAGGTGCCGGGGGATTGGAAACTGGCTAATGTGGTCCCAATTTTCAAGAAAGGGAGGAAGGAGGACCCAAGTAACTATAGGCCTGTAAGCCTCACCTTGGTGCTCGGGAAGATCTTGGAGAGAATCATCAAGGAGCACATGTGTGGGGAGCCTGCAGGGGAGATCATGCTCAGGGGCAATCAGCATGGGTTCATCAAAGGCAGGTCCTGCCTGACCAACCTGATTGCCTTTTATGACCAAGTAACTAAATCCTTGGATGATGGTGTTGCCGTGGACAGTCTTTCTAGATTTTAAGAAGGCCTTTGACACTGTCTCTCACCCCATCCTCATCAATAAATTAAGCGACTGTGGCATTGATGCCTACACAGTTGGATGGGTAAAAAATTGGCTGATGGGGTGCACCCAGAGAGTAGTGGTGGACGGGTTGTACTCAACCTGGTGAGATGTGAGCAGTGGGGTACCCCAGGGCTCAGTCCTCAGGCCTACACTGTTTAACATCTTCATCAGTGACTTGAATGAGGGGGTGGAAAGCACGCTGTCCAAGTCTGCTGATGACACTAAGATGTGGGACAAGGTGGACACACTTGAAGGGAGAGAGAGGCTGCAAATAGATTTAGACAGACTATAAAAGTGAGCAGATGATAATAGGATGGGGTTCAACGTAGATAAATGCAGGGTGCTGCACCTTGGGAGAAGGAATCCACAGCATAAGTACAGGCTGGGGAGTTCCCTTCTTGAAAGCAAAGAGGCGGAAAGGGATCTTGGAGTCATTATTGACTCCAAGATGAACATGAGCCGCCAATGCCAGACCGCAGCCAGCAAGGCCAGCTATACCTTATGCATGTTGCAGTTCAACAAGGAGAAATGCAAAGTGCTGCACCTAGGGAGGAAGAATGTCCAGCACACCTACAGCCTAGGGAATGACCTGCTGGGTGGCACGGAAGTGGAAAGGGATCTTGGAGTCCTAGTGGACTCCAAGATGAACATGAGTCGGCAGTGTGACGAAGCCATCAAAAAAGCCAATGGCACTTTATCGTGCATCAGCAGATGCATGACGAATAGGTCCAAGGAGGTGATACTTCCCCTCTATAGGGCGCTGGTCAGACCGCAACTGGAGTACTGCGTGCAGTTCTGAGCACCGCAATTCAAGAGGGATGCGGATAACCTGGAGAGGGTCCAGAGAAGGGCCACTCGTATGGTTAAGGGCCTGCAGACCAAGCCCTACGAGGAGAGACTAGAGAAACTGGATCTTTTCAGCCTCCGCAAGAGAAGGTTGAGAGGCGACCTTGTGGCTGCCTATAAATTCATCACGGGGGCACAGAAGGGAATTGGTGAGGATTTATTCACCAAGGCGCCCCCGGGGGTTACAAGAAATAATGGCCACAAGCTAGCAGAGAGCAGATTTAGACTGGACATTAGGAGGAACTTCTTCACAGTTAGAGTGGCCAGGGTCTGGAACGGGCTCCCAAGGGAGGTGGTGCTCTCCCCTACCCTGGGGGTCTTCAAGAGGAGGTTAGATGAGCATCTAGCTGGGGTCATCTAGACCCAGCACTCTTTCCTGCTTATGCAGGGGGTCGGACTCGATGATCTATTGAGATCCCTTCCGACCCTAACCTCTATGAATCTATGAATCTATGCATCCAAAGGTGCATCTCAAGCTGGTCCAGAGAGGTGATACTCCCCCTCTACGCAACTTTGGTCAGGCCGCAGTTGGAGTACTGCATCCAGTTCTGGGCACCACACTTCAAAAGGGATGTGGCCAGCCTGGAGAGGGTTCAGAGGAGGGCTGCTCACTTGGAAAGAGGGCAGAAGGACAGGCCCTATGAGGACAGACTGAAGGACCTGAACCTGTTCAGCCTCAGCAACAGGAGGCTGAGAGGGGACCTGGTGGCTGCCTACAAACTCATCAGGGGAGATCATCAGCAGATAGGAAGAGCCCCTTTCTCCCCAGCACCACCTGGGGTGACAAGGAACAATGATAATAAGCTGATGGAGAATAGGTTTAGGTTAGAGATCAGAAGGCAATATTTTACAGTTAGGGTGGCCAAAATCTGGAACCAACTTCCCAGGCAAGTGGTCCTTGCTCCTACCTTGGGCAAATTCAAGAGGAGGTTGGATGATCACCTGTCTGGTGTTTTGTGAACCCAGCATTCATTCCTGCCTGTGGCAGGGGGTCAGGCTAGCTGAAATGTTCAGGTCCTTCCTGACCCTAGCTACTATGATACTATGATACTACTATGAATAGAGAAAACAGATTCTGCTCAATCTTTTTTTTTACAAAGTCAACAGATTCCACTAACAATATATTTGGGTTATATATATACACGTCTAAATGAGGAGGAAGCCATTTCGTTATAAATATGTGCTTATGGAAGGCCTTGGTAACCTTAAACATAGTATGCTCAATCTGTCCCATGCACAAAAAACAACCCAGATCTTCAAAGTGATGATCAAGTGTTTGGGCATCAGGTAAGATGGGTTCCAGGTGATGTGCTCAAAGAGATCATTCAGACACAAATGTGTGTTTGTAAATAGATGGCTTCTGAGTTAGATATGCAGTGCTATAACCCAACCATTCTTGTTAGATCATCTACTGCCTCGATAAACAAACACACAAAGCACTTTATCAGGATTTTCAAAGACTAATAACAATATTTTTCATGAATACACCCTAAAGTATTTTACAAAGACAGTGATTAATATGAACCCTATTATGCCCATGCCCTGGAAGATATGTTGTTTGGAAATATCCACCTCTACACACTTTCAATGGGAGTGGAAGGGCTGTATTGAACCTTGGGACATTTCTTTTGGTACTGACCATATTCTCAAGGCTCAAATTCAACGCTTAAGCAGACTGACTATTGAAGCTGGAGTTCCAAAGCATGCCCTGTTTGACCTCTGGACACTGTTGAAAGATGACAAATAAGTTATGCTTTTCTCTTTTAAAAATATAAATGTTATTGTAAAAGGGAATTAAGACCATACTTTATTATTATTTGCATTAGCACCTAGAAAGGTGCTACAAATGAATGAAGGGAGTAATCATTTTTCTGTAGAAGCAGCACAGTACATTGAATAGGATGTTCAACTGAGGCCTTGGTTTTACCCACAACTCTTCTAGTTTCATGCCACTTCCTCCTCTTCTGCATCTTTCTTGTTTCAAACATTCTGTCCTCCCTACAGTTTAAATAATAATATCTGGCATTTACATTGCACTTTTCACCAGTCAATCTCAAAACACTACATGAAAGAAGTCCACACCAAGGAAAATGTGGGGCGCTTGCAGAATGGGATGGGACAGCTGATAACAGACAGTCAGGAGAAAGCTAAACTCTTTAATGAATACTTTGCATCAATGTTCCTTCATACAAATGGTGGTTGCCCGTCCGGTTGGATACTGGGTGGATGCTGGGGCGGGGGAGGTATTGCCAACCAGTGGTCAGTGTCAAACTGGTGAGGGAGCACTTAGAGCAGCTGAATGTCTTTAAGTCAGCAGAACTGGATGGACTACACCTGGGAGTACTGAGGGAATTGGCTGGAGTCACTGTGGAATCATTGGTGAAGGTATATGAAGACTTGTGGTGCTTGGGAAAGGTCCTGGAAGACTGGAAAAAGGCCAATGTGGTGCCACTCTTTAAAAAGGGGAAGAGGGAGGATCTGGTAATCTATAGGCCAGGCAATTTGACCTCAATATCAGGTACAATTTTGGAGAAAATTATCAAGAAGTCCATTTGTGAGAGACTGGCCCAACAAAGGTTTTGGAAACATCTGAAGCCCCAGGTGCGGGTGGAGGATGTTTGCTGGTAGTAGGGTCACTTATGGTTCTGGACACTTGGATTTGGAATTAGTTTTAAATAAAACAAATAATTGAGACAGACTAGCAGAAGGCAGGATTATCAAGGATAGCCAGGTTTTGTTGCGGGCAGGTCATGTCTGACGAACCTTGTCTCCTCCTATGATCAAGTAACGAACTGCTTGCATGTGGGAGACACGGTTGATGTCATATACTTGGATTTTAAAAAGGCATTTGAGATGGTCTCCCATGATGATCTTATAAAAAAACTGGGGGATTGTGATTGTGGGCTGACAGAGTCCACTGTCAGGTAGGTTGGGAACTGGCTAAGGGGTCAAACCCAGAGAGTGTTAGTGGACGGGGTCTGTATTGTCTTGGCAGGAGGTGGCCAGTGGTGTCCCGCAGGGTTCGGCTCTTGGCCCTGTACTATTCAACATCTTTATCAATTATTTAGATGAGGATGTGGAAAGCATGCTGGACAAGTTTGAGGATGATACTAAGTTATGGGGAAAAGCGGTCATGCTGGAGGATAGGATGTGGTTCCAAGTGGACCTGGACAAGCTGGTAAGGTGGGTGGAGCGGAACCAGATGCAGTTCAATAAGGATAAATACAGGGTGCTTCATCTGGGGAGAATTAACCAGTGACATAAATATAGGTTAGGTGGAGATGTCCTGTCCAGCACGATGGCTGAAAGGGATCTTGGGTTATGGTTGATAACAGAATGAACATAAGCTGCCAGTTCAATGCTGTAGTCAACAGGACTAATAGCATACTGGGATGCATTAGCCAATATGTCACAAGCAGGGCTAAGGAAGTGATACTTTCTCTCTACTTGGCATTGGTGAGACCCCAGCTGGAGTACTGTGTCCAGTTCTGGGCGCCACCCTACAAAAAAAGACATGGAGAATCTTGAAAGGGTCCAGAGAAGGGTCACTAGAATGATTAAGGGCCTGGAGGACAAACCTTATGAGGAAAGACTAAGGGATCTGGGACTGTTCAGCCTGGGGAAGAGAAGACTGAGGGGGGAATGGTGGCCACCTGTAAGTATGTAAGTGGTGAATATTGGGAGCTGGGAGAAAAAACTGTTTACTAGGGTGCCCCAGGGGAGGACAAGGAGCAATGGCCATAAACTGTTAGAGTATGGTTTCAGGTTGGCCATAAGGAAGAACTTCTTTTCAGTAATGGTAACCAGAATCTGGAATAGACTTCCCAAGGAGGTGGTGCAGTCCCCAACCTTGGACTTCTTTAAGAGGAGACTGGACAGCCACCTTGCTGGGATCATTTGATCTCGGCAGTTTTCCTGCCTAGAGCCTGTGTGTTGGGTTCAATCTTTCAGGGTCCCTCCCAGCCCTTAATTTCTATGATTCTGAGCAGGGGCGTTGGACTTGATGATCTTTTGAGGTTCCTTCCAGGCCTTAGTTTCTATGATCATTATCTCCATTTTACAAAGAGGGAAACGGAGGCCTAAGTGGTGAAGAGCCTTGCTCAAGGTCACACACCCTAAGCTGGGAATTTCCATATCTCTGATATTGCAGTATATTGCTCCATTCATTAGAGATCATGCTCTCTTTTTTTTAGGACAAATGTTATAACTAAACTGTCTCAGCATCATCTAGCATGCTAGTGCAAGTATACTAGTGCTGCTATACTAAAAACAGTCAACATACACAAATGCAAGTGGAAGATATATAGCTATAGGAAAAGAATACTTTGTTACATTTTATTTTCATAAAATAGCCTTTGTTCTGACCCAGGTTTGCCTGTATTTCAATAAATTATCATTTAATTATAACAAAATAGTAAATGAGGACACACACTTAAGTCTATGACATTGTATAATAAAACTGAAAGGAACTACCATACATTACTTTTCTTACAATTACATTGCATAATAAAGCAACTATAAATACATTTTAAAAGTTACATTTATTTGTTTCTTTATGTCAACCTGTGGATCAAACACTTTGTGTTGTTGCACTGTGATCAGATAATAACAAACACACACACACTTATGTGGCTACTGATTCACTACAGGAAGCTTATCTTTTTGTTTCCTGTATTTTGCACAATTAAATAAGCACCAATACATATCTTATAAAGTAATTATTTTATATTAGGCATTCCACACCCACCCCATATATTAAGTTGGATTCAGAACAAATGAAAGCTAAGAATATTCACTTTTTATAAAATGCTACTAAGAGACTCCCTGTGCCTGAAGAAGAGTGACTGCGCCCGAAAGCTTGCTAAGAACTTTTTTCCAACTACTCAGGTGGTCTAATAAAAGAGATCACATCTACTCAAAGAACCCTGCCTGACTAAGAAATAAACACATACATCTACAGCCTTTGAGCTGAAAAAAATAAGACTAAGAATATTCACCTTTTATGAAATGTTACTAAGAAAAATATATTTATATTAATACCCATTCATTGCCTTTGTGTGACCTTCTGGTTTTAAAGCAGTGAGGGCCAGGTGTGCCTCAAATTGAAGTTCATGCCCTCCTTAGTGCCACTCAGCTTTCTCTTCCTTTGCTTTCTGCTTCCTGCTTGATCTACAACAGGCAACACACACCGGCTGCCCGTGACACTTGTGGCGAGGGTGCAGCAGGCTGCTCCAACTCTCTTGTCAACAGCTTTGTAACACAGAAAATGTATTTAAGCAACTCTCCTCACTTGGCCATGAGGAAAAACAAGAGCTAGGGCAGTTCATTGTAAAAAAAGAAATACAGTGAAGGGCAAAAGAAGCTTGCCAGGAACACACCCTTTCTTGCCGCCAAAACTTTGTCAGCAGCGCCTTGGACAAAAGGTCCAATCGGAAAATCATTTGTAATCTCTGGATTCTCGTGGCACCTAATTCAATTTGGTTTTGATAGAGACCGGATTAGAACCAGCGGGGGGAGCGGTACCTTGGCCTCGGAAAGGGATTTCTCCAGTCACGTCTAGGAAGGGTCGTCCGCCCCTCCCCCCTCCCTTTGCTGTCCGAGTGGAGCGGGGCGATGCGGGTCGGGGAGAGCTGTAGCGAGGTTGGCGAGAACGACGAATAAAGCGGCTGCTTCCCCGCCCACGCTCGTATCGGTGCGGGGCCGCGGCGCAGAGGGGCAGGAGCCCCGGCGGCTTCAGCAGCGGGCGTCCAGGAGCTGCCTTCAGAAAGGCTGGTACCGGCCCGGCTGCGTGGCCCGTGGCAGGCCTGGGAGCGTCCGTGTGTGACGCCTCCCCGGGAGCCCCCGCCCGCCGCTTCCCAGCACTCGCTGCCCCGAGAGCCAAGACCGGACACCTCCTAGCCGGCCCAGCATAGGCCCCCTCCCCCGAGAACCAGAGAGCGCCGCGGGACCCGCAGCCCCACGAGAAGCCTCAGCCGCCCCAGCGGGGCCGAGACGGGCAGCGCGGCAGCGGCGCAGGCCTTGGCTCGGCCGCGGGGAGCCCAGGGCTGGGACGCGCCCGCGCTCCCCCGCGAAATGGCGGCGGCCGGGGAGGGGGCGGCGATGTGCTGAGACGCCTGATTGGCCCGATTTTGCCGCAGCCTCTCGGTTCCCGAGGAAGCCCCCCCCGCCCGCGCCCCCCCCGCTCCCTCCGCCCAGCCACAAGCGCGCCTTGAAACCCGCTCCCCGCGAGCGGGAAGGCCTGGGACGGGCAGGCCCCGCACACAGGAGTAAACCGGGGGACAAAGTCCTGGGCAAGCGGCTCTTAGCTGCACGGGGGGAGGAGGCGGTGGCAGGGCGCCCAGGACGGGACCGCGGGCTTCACCCGCCAGAGCCCGGGACAGAGTGCGAGTCGAGCGGCGCGCAGAGCGCGTCCGAGCTCTTTCCCTCTTTGTCTCTCTCTCGTCTTCCCCGGCGGCTGGGAGAGAGCAAGCCGAGTCGCAAACAAGCCAGGCCGAGCGGCGGGCGGGCAGGAGGGGAGGAGCCACGGGCCTCGCTCCCGCCCCCTCAGCCCCGGCGGGCTCTCTCCCGCCCTCTTTTCCTCCTCTCAGTTTTCAATCAGGTCGGCTCCCAGGGAATATATGCACACGTCACCCAACTCACCGCACACTCTGCAGCCTGTGCTTTTCGTAGACATGTCGGGTCGTGGCAAAGGCGGCAAGGGACTGGGGAAAGGCGGCGCCAAGCGCCACAGGAAGGTGCTGCGGGACAACATCCAGGGTATCACCAAGCCGGCCATTCGCCGCCTGGCTCGGCGTGGCGGCGTGAAGCGCATCTCCGGCCTCATCTACGAGGAGACTCGCGGGGTGCTCAAGGTCTTCTTGGAGAACGTGATCCGCGACGCCGTCACCTACACGGAGCACGCCAAGCGCAAGACCGTCACCGCCATGGACGTGGTTTACGCGCTCAAGCGCCAGGGCCGCACTCTCTACGGTTTCGGCGGCTGAGCTGCCCGTCCCAAACTCTCAGCAAAACATCTGTACCTAAGGCTCTTTTCAGAGCCACCCACTTTTTCACAATAAGAGCTGTTCGCTGCTGTTACGGTTTTTTTCTGTAAGCAAAAGCCTTATACCAACCGGAGTTCAGAAAAAGCACATTGCGTAGTATTATCCTCCCTAGTAATTTACAAGCGTTTATCGTTGCTCGTCTTAAACCAACATTTATTGGAATTTAGAGCATAATTTTAATTTAATGCAATTAGTTAAAACGTACCAACTTTATGAACTCATGATTGCTTAAAAGAAACATGAAAAGCTGCTTGGGGAGCTGGCTGAGCACGCTGTGTCCGAGGGCACCAAGGCTTTCACCAAGTACACCAGCTGTAAGTAGACACGCAATATTAGCAATGTACTTAAATACAAGGATATAGATGGTAAATCAATTGAGCTGTGAGAATCTGACCAGACTTTTGTATAGGTACAAAGGGGTTTTTAAAGTAAGTGCTTCCACAGTATTGATAGTCACTGTTCTGGGATACTGGCTTCAAGCAAGGGTGAATGGGAGAATGTCTATAATGACGCGATTTCTTTTCACCAATGGGAACGCTGAAACTAGAATACCCTAATTTGCATAACACCCTTATAAATAAAGCAGCAGCCGCCTTTGCTTTCACGTTGTTGTTCAGCTACTGGGAAGTTTTGAAAAAAATCCTTGAAATGCCAGAACCAGCGAAATCTGCTCCTGCTCCGAAGAAGGGCTCAAAAAAAGCCGTGACCAAGACTCAGAAGAAGGGGGATAAAAAGCGGAAGAGAACCAGGAAAGAGAGCTACTCCATCTACGTGTACAAGGTGCTGAAGCAGGTGCACCCGGACACCGGCATCTCGTCCAAAGCCATGGGCATCATGAACTCCTTCGTCAACGACATCTTCGAGCGCATCGCCGGGGAGGCGTCCCGCCTGGCGCACTACAACAAGCGCTCGACCATCACGTCCCGGGAGATCCAGACCGCCGTGCGCCTGCTGCTGCCCGGGGAGCTGGCCAAGCACGCCGTGTCCGAGGGCACCAAGGCTGTCACCAAGTACACCAGCTCCAAGTAGACACGCTATATTAGCAACACTGTTAATACCTAACCAACTAAAAGGCTCTTTTAAGAGCCACCCAAGATATCTCTGAAAGAGCGTAATTGCTGATGACAGATTTAAAGTGAGAATTTTGTTTAAGCTCCTAGGTATTAAGATTCGTGGAAAGCAACTACTTTGTACGGGGCCGCCTGTATTATTTAGGACGGGATTCTACACTGTACATAAGTGAGAAAATATATCGAACCCCGTTAGCAATAAGAACTAATAAAACCCTTTTTAACTGGGGAACCGTCCTTACGGTTTCAAAATCACGCGATTTTACATAGAATTATGGACTTGTCTAGAAGCGCAACAGCAGCGAACAGCTCTTATTGTGAAAAAGTGGGTGGCTCTGAAAAGAGCCTTAGGTACAGATGTTTTGCTGAGAGTTTGGGACGGGCAGCTCAGCCGCCGAAACCGTAGAGAGTGCGGCCCTGGCGCTTGAGCGCGTAAACCACGTCCATGGCGGTGACGGTCTTGCGCTTGGCGTGCTCCGTGTAGGTGACGGCGTCGCGGATCACGTTCTCCAAGAAGACCTTGAGCACCCCGCGAGTCTCCTCGTAGATGAGGCCGGAGATGCGCTTCACGCCGCCACGCCGAGCCAGGCGGCGAATGGCCGGCTTGGTGATACCCTGGATGTTGTCCCGCAGCACCTTCCTGTGGCGCTTGGCGCCGCCTTTCCCCAGTCCCTTGCCGCCTTTGCCACGACCCGACATGTCTACGAAAAGCACAGGCTGCAGAGTGTGCGGTGAGTTGGGTGACGTGTGCATATATTCCCTGGGAGCCGACCTGATTGAAAACTGAGAGGAGGAAAAGAGGGCGGGAGAGAGCCCGCCGGGGCTGAGGGGGCGGGAGCGAGGCCCGTGGCTCCTCCCCTCCTGCCCGCCCGCCGCTCGGCCTGGCTTGTTTGCGACTCGGCTTGCTCTCTCCCAGCCGCCGGGGAAGACGAGAGAGAGACAAAGAGGGAAAGAGCTCGGACGCGCTCTGCGCGCCGCTCGACTCGCACTCTGTCCCGGGCTCTGGCGGGTGAAGCCCGCGGTCCCGTCCTGGGCGCCCTGCCACCGCCTCCTCCCCCCGTGCAGCTAAGAGCCGCTTGCCCAGGACTTTGTCCCCCGGTTTACTCCTGTGTGCGGGGCCTGCCCGTCCCAGGCCTTCCCGCTCGCGGGGAGCGGGTTTCAAGGCGCGCTTGTGGCTGGGCGGAGGGAGCGGGGGGGGCGCGGGCGGGGGGGGCTTCCTCGGGAACCGAGAGGCTGCGGCAAAATCGGGCCAATCAGGCGTCTCAGCACATCGCCGCCCCCTCCCCGGCCGCCGCCATTTCGCGGGGGAGCGCGGGCGCGTCCCAGCCCTGGGCTCCCCGCGGCCGAGCCAAGGCCTGCGCCGCTGCCGCGCTGCCCGTCTCGGCCCCGCTGGGGCGGCTGAAGCTTCTCGTGGGGCTGCGGGTCGTCGCCGCTGGAGTCGCGTTGCGCCGAGCGCTCCCCGCGATTGGCCGGGGCGGGGCTGTGCGCTCCGGGTCTCGCAGTGAGGTTGGCCGAACGGCGGAAGCCCTGGAACCCGGGGCCGGGGTTTAAGCGCCACAACGGAGCTCCCCTCGGGGCCGCCGCGTGTCGTGGTGGTCGCGGAGTGACCGCTAATAACGGGAATGAGCCTCGTGCAGGGGCCGGAGCGGGGCGTCCGGGGCCGGAACGGAAACAAAGGCGGGGCGCGAGGTCGAGGCAGGAGCTGCCGCTGGCCGGTGTTGTCTGCTGCCGCCAGCAGGCCACGGCCGCCGAGCCGCGCACTCCCGGCTTGTGACCCGCAGGTTATGGAAGGTGGGCATGGTTTACACCGGCGAGCAGCTCGTTCCCTTTTTATTATTATTATGATTATTCTCAGTATTAATATTAGTAGTAATAGTGGTTCAATATAATAATGCTTACAGGGTGAGGAGTGGAATGCTATTTTCTAGTCTCAAGAAAAAAGGCAGGGAAATCTGTCATAGTGTCTACAATTAGAAATGTAATTTAATATAATATGTGATGTTTGTAATATAATGTAATGAAAATAATATAATGTGTACTGTGCTATGGAATATAATATACAAAGTAAAATAGGAATAAAAGTCTCTTCCCCTTCTTTGATATATAAACAATGTGCAATGTGTTTGGCAGGGTCACTAATTTCATGTTTAAATGCAGTCAGTTTGTGTTCTGCAGGACCCTATTTGGAACAGAAAAAAGAATGAGAGAGAAAGGGGAGTTATTCCCATTAAAAAAAAAATGAATTAGTTATTCTTCAGTCTGTCATTTAAAAGGTTTTCAGCCTGGCACAGGAATTTGATGTTTATGTAAGAGCATATTATGAACATGAGACACTTGTTTTTATTAAATTCTTGTTGCTGGTTTTTGCCATTCAGATTTCCCTTCCCTGTCTTCCTTGCCCCATTCTACTTCACACATTTAATTATACTGTTTTTTATATTTGTGTTTTGATAAATCTTTTCAGCAAAAGGAACACAATCATATCCAATCCCTCCTATACAATCTTTATCTGTTCTTACTGTTTTCCAGTTTAAGGATTTCTCTCTCTCTCTCTCTCTCTCTCACACACACACACACACACAGCCACACACACACACAGCCACACACACACACACACACACAGCCTTATGCTGCTTATTTGGCAATCACTGGTAAAATAAACATTCAAATGAATAGCTTGGAAGAAAGTGATTTCATAATATTTACCTTCTTTCTTGATTTTTCTATTGATTAATTTTTCTTAAATAAATGCATTAATATTTTATATAGGAAGAGAAGCCACTGGATGGCTTCCTGTATCAATTGATCCATACATGTCTAGTGCGTGTTCTTAATTTGCACTTTTGTTGCTGCTTGTACCTTTCTTTCCCTTGCTGCTGAATTCAGTGGGGAGGGACATGAGAACATAGAACAAAAGAAGTGCCATCCTAGGTTAGACCAATGATCCATCTGGCCCAGTATCCTGTCACCAACAATGGCACAAGTGGATGCTATACATACAGGGAGGACGCAGAACCTGGTATCTTTATAGTAATCTATTCCTTATTCAATACTCTCCCTAGCATCCACCACTTATTGGGTTATTGCTGCCAGAGGGAACATTTCCAAACATTCTGTTCCACAGGGAGAGGGAGGGGAAAAGCAAACAGTGGCAGTGTTCACCCATTAGACTCAAGAGCCCTGGAAAGCAAGGGGCTCCAGCCAGATCCTGCCCAGATCAGCTGGTGAGCTCAGAGCTCACTGCTCATGCAGAGTCAGGCAGAAGCCTGTGTGGACCAGACAGTGAGCTCACATCTCACTGTACATACGTAGATAAAGTAGGGGGCATCACTCCACCTTGCTTTCTTAGATTCACTACTGCTTTGTTATCAATTGCCCAATAACCATAGATTCATAGATTATAGGGTAGGAAGGGACCCAATGAATCATCATGTCTGACTCCCTGCCCCTGGCAGGAAAGAGGACCGAGGCAGATGACCTCAGCCAGGTGCTTGTCAAGTCTCCTCTTGAATACCTCCAAGTTAGGTGATAGCACCACCTCTCTTGGAAGTCCGTTCCAGACTCTGGCCACCCTTATTGTAAAAAAAAATATTTCTACTGTCTAACCTAAATCTGCTGTCCACTAGTTTGCACCTATTATTCCTAGTTACTCCCTGAGGCGCTCTGGTAAACATTGGCATCTTCAATTCCCTGCTGTCCTCCCCTGATAAATTTATAGGTGGCCACAAGGTCACCTCTCAGCCGTCTTTTGTATAGGCTGAAGAGATCCAGATCTCGCAACCTCTCCTCGTAGGGTCTTTCACAAAGACCACTAATCATGCGGGTAGCCCTCCTCTGAACCCTTTCCAGATCCTCCGTGTCCCTCTTCAAGTGCGGCACCCAAAACTGGACACAGTACTCCAACTGCAGCCTGACTAGTGCTGCATAGAGGGGGAGCATCACCTCCCTCAATCTGTTGGTCATGCATCTGCTAATACACGACAAGGTGCAATTGGCTTTGTTGATGGCCTCGTTGCACTGCTAGCTCATGTTCATCTTGGAGTCAACTATGACTCCAAGATCTCTCTCAGCCTCTGAGCTGCTGAGGAAGACATCCCCAAACCTGTAGGTGTGCTGGGGATGATTCCTTCCTAGGTAGGGTACCATGCATTTATCTTTGTTGAATTGCATCCTATTAAGTTCCGCTCATTGATCCAACCTGTCCAGGTTGGCCTGTAACTGCTCCCTGCCCAATGGTGTATTAACTTTGCCCCATAATTTGGTATCATCTGCGAACTTGGAGACGGTGCTCAACACATCCTCATCCAAATCACTGATGAAGATATTAAATAACACTGGCCCAAGGACCAAACCCTGTGAGACCCCACTGCCCACCTCCTTCCAGGTTGAAAATGACCCGTCCACCACCACTGTCTGGGTGCGGTCCCTAAGCCAGTTGGCCACCCACGTGACTGTGTAGGCGTCCACTCCACAGCCCGTTAGCTTCCCTATGAGAATAGAATGAGAAACTGTGTCAAAGGCCTTCCTAAAATCCAGGTAAATGACATCGGCCTCTGCTTCTGTGTCAAGGCAGTGTGTGACCTGGTCATTAAAGGCTATAACGTTTGTCAGGCAGGATCTACCTGTGACGAACCTGTACTGGTTTCCATTCAGCATCGTTTCCCCTGCTGGGCTTTCACAAATATGCTCTTTGATGATTTTTTCTATTATTTTCCCAGGGATAGAGGTAAGACTGACTGGCCAAAAGTTACCCTGCTCCTCCCTTCTCCCCTTCTTAAAAATGGGCACCACGTTGGCCTTTTTTCAGTCCTCAGAGACCTGTCCAGAGCACCATTAGAGCTCAAACAACTGTGCCAGTGGCTCAGCAACGATACTGGCCAATTCCTTCAGCACCTGTGGATGGAGGTCACCCAGGCTGGCTGACTTGTACCCATCCAGCCCTTCCAAGTACTCTTTAACTAAGTCAGCACTAACCTTTGGCGGTCTGGTGCCTTTTGGACATCTGTCTATGTTCAAGGTGGGGGACTGTCTTGGTCAGTATTAAGGAATACATTGAAGAGCTCTGCCTTTTTGTCTGCATCAACCACCAACTAACCTGATTTGTCTAGTATTGCTTCCTTTGTCTAGCATGACTTTTCTCTCATTGTGGTTACCTCCTCTTCTTCCCCAGTATGGGTTCTGTGTATTTATTTTACCTTTGTCCTCATGTTGATTTCTGAGGGGTTTTATGGAGGGATACAAAAGGCTGTTGCATACCACTCTATACCAGTTAGCTCAGCCGCCGAAGCCGTAGAGGGTGCGACCCTGGCGCTTAAGGCAGCTATTTGGCCTTAAGGCAGCTATTGGATTATAAACCCTGGGTGAATGGGAGGCTCACTCACTTGCAAGTAACTGAATTCCCATTCCTATTCAGTTAGGTTTGTGAAGGCCTGTTCATTGCAGTGGGAGAGCAAGGCCTGTTATGGTGTGCTTTCCTACGTCGGACTCCCAGTGGCTGTTTAGCCTCCAATGCACTTGGTGAGGTGAGCCAGAAGATAGGAAGGTCTAGATATAAATCACGGGGGCCAGGAACAGACATTACACTTTTACTAGTATAACTGATCAGAGAGCAGTTTATACCTGTAATAGAACAGAAGTTCAGCACACAAAGACTGGTTTAAAAATAGCAAAACCCAGTTTAAGATTTCTCCCCCCACCCCAACAAAGGGGGAATGTGTGTTCTGTTCTCTTATCTAAACTACACCACGTACAGAAAACTCTATAACTTAGATTGATTCCACCTTGGGCGTCTTGAATGTCTGTACTTAGCCTGGATGTCCCTGATTTCCATCCATCTAGGCTGCTGCAGGCCTATGTATGGGACTGGGTAGGTGAGGCTTCTTGCTGTGTACCATCAGACAACAGCTTTAATTTGTCTTTTGGCACCTACTGGATTGTAATGGACCTGGGGGGGGTTCTCTGAATTCCATTGTCCCTGAGTATCAGTCAGTCTAACTCCCAATAGATTTTCAGTATATGGCCTGTGAACGGGTGAGCCATTCACTCAATTCCTGCAGTAGAAAAGCTGAGACCATAAAAGCTCCCTCTCTCCTTGCTGTAGACAAAAACTACAAACTCTTGGTTTCTGTAGT
Organism: Alligator mississippiensis; assembly: GCF_030867095.1. Taxonomy (NCBI): domain Eukaryota; kingdom Metazoa; phylum Chordata; order Crocodylia; family Alligatoridae; genus Alligator; species Alligator mississippiensis. Next base: position 90,914,508 of record NC_081827.1, on the reverse strand, counting down.
GTGTGAACTTTATCGAACATTTAACATGATTTAAACAAACAACGAGGGAAACATGGAGCTGGGAGAGTAGAAAGGGGCACATGGAAATGAAAGGCTGAGAGTGTAAATGAAGATGCATGCACGCACAAAACTCCAGGCCTGAAAAATGATGAGAAAACTTCTGACCCAGAGTGCAAATGTACCAAGACATAAACTATATAAAGGGCAAAAATCAAATAATAAATAAAGTATATACAAGGCACAGAAAGTAACAATAAATAAACTATGTACAAACTGAAATTAGAACCAATACATAAAGTATTTAACAAGGAGAAGTCAAACATATGGACCAAGGTAAATGGTGAAACCAAAGTTACAAGTCAGCTAAGTGCCAAGGGAGAGCTCAAAAACAGGTAATATAAACAGGCCACAAAGAAACAAGTCTCTGTGCAACTAAGCAAAACCTGAGCCAGCACACCAGTGGATATGAACTCATGAATTAGTGCTCCAGAAGAAAAAGTACTGGGCAAGGATTTGGAGCAAGGGTGGAGGAATGAATAAGCAGAAGCAGAAACATCTCTTGTGGCTTGGCTAAATCACCTTCTGAAATGACAAGTCCTCCTGGGAGAAGCCTTATTTTGCCTAATATACCCAGCAGGCTGCCACCCTCCCAGGAGTCCCCTCCATGGCTAAAGCTTCTTTCTATGGCAACATCCAGGGTTGTATTGCAAGCACCACCATAGGCTTGTGAAAGGATTCTCCCATCAGCAAGCCCAACTCTTGAAGCAAGGCTGGGGGGGGCGTTCCCCCTTTCCATCCACTGAGATGGAGAAGGAGAGCTACTCTTCTCCTCTGCCACTTTATGCCCTAGAGGAGTGCCTTGCATTGAGTAGGCTAGATGTTAGCCTTTGAGGTACACTTGCTTTGGGGGGAAAAGAGCTGTTCTGGGCCATTGCATGCCAAAGCCATGACAGCTGCATAGAGGACTCCCAGGCATGAAGCACTGAGTTAAGCAGGGCGAAGTGCCTTGGGTGAATATGGGGCTCCATGATTTTCATTTCAAGGAAGGTGGGGAGGAAAGAGCATCGTCAGTCAGGAGCTGATCTGAGCAGCCCAAGATGCATGGAATAGACAGGTCTCAAAGTAGGGATCTCAGCAATGACAGGTCAGGAACACTGCCTTGGTAGTACCACCCTGGAATATGCCTTTTTCTTTTTCCCCCTGCCTCAGCAGCCACCTTTCACTTTGGCCATGACTAGAAAAGGGCCTCAAGCTGCCAGATTATGTCCCTTTAGGTCTGACAGCTAAGGTTACTAAAGAGCCTTAGTTTGAAGCAAGGCTTACAGTGGAGGGGAAAGAGAAAGATCCCCTGAGAGGAGGGCCAGTGTGGGGGAGGAGTGACCCTCCAAGATGGAGCACTATTGCATGGCTATTCTCCAGGCTGGAAGAGCTGGTAGCCTTTGGTCATAAAGGATTCCTGGAGGAGAGGGGTGCTATTGCTCTGGCAAAAGGGGACACTGAACTTCTCTGGAAGAATCTGGGGGAGAGGAAGGTGCAAGTCTACATTTCCCAGGCTCTTCATCTGCCAGAGTCCAGAAAGGCAGTGCTTTGTCCTCTCCTTGGCCGCTGGAATTCCCTCAACATTCCCTATGCACCCTCAACAACCTTGTCCCACACATGCCACCTCCCATAGTACTGGGAGAAGTACTGGGGGGGGGGGGGACAGCAGCCTTTGGAAGATCATATTTGATTCTTTCAAACCCCGTTGTGGCCTGCTGCTGCAGAGTTCTCGTGCAAATGACCTGTGGTGAGTGGCAGCTATGCCACTGATTCTATGTGGCTTCCTATGTATATAGTTTCCTTTTCCCCTAATTCTTTCCCACTATTTTAAATGGTTTATTACGGGCTTAATTATTAAATAAAACCAACCATTTCTATTCAGCAGGTTTTAATGAACATACCCTCTTACAATATGCATTAGAACAGCAATGGCCCTACCTCATTCCTGAGCCCCTTCTTCCTGCTCAAAGTAGTCTGCCAATGCTTCCCTGACAAGAGTCCCCTGCTGGCTGTAGTTTTCAAGAAGTACTGGCTCTGGCTGCTCATAACGCTGAGAAAGTCTCTCAGCCTCCATCACCCACCCAACCCCTAGAGTCTCACCCCTTGTCTCACAGATGTTGTGTAGGATGCAGCAGGCCACCACCATGCTGGAAAGGTAACGTTCAGACGCATCCAAACGGACATTGAGGGCTCTCCACCTGGCCCTGAGGCGTCCAAATGCATGTTCTACCATCAGCCAGCAGTTGCTTAGCCGATGATTGAAAAGTTCTTTCCGGGGGTCCAGGTACCCTATGAATGGCTTCATGAGCCATGGTAGGAGGGGGTAAGCTGGGTTACCAATAATCAGTGGGGGGATTGTCACTCCATTGATTTCAATGCTGGAAGCACCCCCAGCAAAATCTCCCCTCCTCATCAGGGGGACAAGGCTGGAATTACGGAAGACCCTAGCATCATGCATTTTGCCAGACCATCCAGCAGTGATATGTGTGAATCTCCCACAGTGATCCACAAGGCCCTGCAGCCCAATAGAAAAGAAGCCCTTTCTGTTCATATACTCTGAGCTACGGTGGGGAGGGCAAAGGATGGGGATGTGTATGCTGTTGATCACACCAATGCAATTTGGGAACCCCATGTGGGCAAATCCATTGATGACTTCCTGGGGATTGAAAAGCCCGAGGAAACGTGGGGCAAGCACCTTCCTGATAGCTGTGCACACCTCACGAATAGCTGATCCAGCAGTGGATTTGCCCACGCCAAACTGGTTGGCCACAGACCTTTGGCAGTTGGGGGTTGCGAGTTTCCAAATGGCAATTGCCACCCGCTTTTCAACACTCAAAGGGACTCGCATGTTGGTAGTTTGCCTCCTCAGCTCTGGAGTCAGCTCCGCACAGATCTCTAGGAATGTGGCCTTTGTCATCCTAAAGTTTTCACGCCACTGTTGATCACCCCATGTCTGCAGCACTATCCTCTCCCACCAGTCTACACTTTTCTCCTGTACCCAGAACCGACGGTCAACAGTCTGAAGACGTTCCCAAAGCAAGCCATCCTTGTTCGTGTCCTCAATATCATCTTCTTCTGGCAAGTCGCAGTCACCTGCTGAGAGCATGCCATACAGTTCGAATGTTCTCCTTGTGAGAGCTTCTGACATTGCAGCCTCGCTTACATGGCTTTGGAAAAGCAAGTCACACAGTTGGGTGATCAGGCTGGTGAGAGTCATGAGGAGATTACGGACTCGTCGCCGTGAGTCCAAATACATTATAAGGACCTGACGGCGTTGAGCATTCAGTGCCTGGAGGAGCTCTAGGTGGGAGGCATCCATGCTGTATCTTTGCATGGCATGGAAGATCTTCAGAACCGTTGGAGTGGTCTTCTAGCCTGACTAGTATCTAGAGGAATGACAACCTGAGACTTCTGAGTACCTTGGGGCTAACTTCTCACAAGATACCAAGGCATATCCTAGAAGGCACGGGGAAGCAGGGCCACAAGGGGAAATGGGACATATGACTCCTCACGGCCTAGTAGAGAGAGCTTATTCACTGCTTCCCATGTGAGGACTAACCTGGCATACGAAGATGACAACTGAAAGTCTGTTAGCACCTATCACAGTTCAGTTTTTTCACTGGTATAAAAAATTGCTTTAAAGTATACTGTTTCTGCCTTTGGCTGTCTTCTCCCCCCCCGAGTCAGACAAGAGTCAGAATTTCAAGCGGACCATTCTCGCAGATTCGTCTTCTACGGACAGGGCACAGAAAGGGACACAATGAACATACTGACCTGTAGATTATACAAACAAAATGTGTGTTTTGGTGAATTGCACCATAGTTTACAGATTATCATAGTTTTAAAATAAAAAAAATATCTTTGAAGGATTTCATTTCATTGTCTGTATCACATGCAACTGTACCATTCCTACCTAGAATCATCAAGCAAATAAAAACCCCTTGGAACTTCAGTTTACTAGTTTAGGGACTTACTATTTAGGATTAACTGCTAGGGATTTAGTAAAAGGGCAGCTTAGAGAGTGAAGGTTTTCAAAAAGGCACTTACTTATTCAGTAGTGTATTCAATTTACTAATCACCAATGATCAAGAATGCTGGATGCTATCTTGATCACTGGAAAAGTAGGGTAGTGAATGGTAGTTGGAGACCAGATAACTGGACTAGTCAAGTCACTTTGAAAAACTGAGTTGCACAATGGACAAATGTTGACCTTCTAGTATATCAACTGACAGTTAGGGTGAGATTCATGGCCTTACTCCAGTGATTCTCAAACAGGGTACCATGTTACCTGTTGGGTGGCTTGAGATCCTTGCAAGGGTGCTGATGGGTGACATGCAATATTAGCACTGGTAGGTGTGCAAACATGATTCACAAAATAAATCCAGAGATTTCAAATAGGAATCCATAGCGTTAAAAAAATTCTGACCCTCTGTGGTCTGAGTTCTCTGAAACAGAAGGATTGCTCTATTATTTTTCTGTAGTAAAAAAAATAGGGAAAACCAAGAACTTACAGTTTATGAAGGGTGTCTTCAGCCTAATAAGGGGTGCCTTGAGTCTAAAAAGGTTGAAAACCATTGTCTTACTCATTAAATTCCAGAGGCAGTCCTGACCCCTAAGTGAATTGAAACTCTTGGTCTATTATTTTCCTGGGGTTAAGGGTATTTGGTAATGCAAGTCTTGAGGGAAAGTTCACCTTGGCATAACTATTTTCTAATATGTCTGAAGTGTTACAAAATATCCTATATATACATTACGCTAGGAGTCTGTGCAAGAGAAGCAGTACTGTGGACAAAGGGCAGGCCCCAAACTGTTCTAATTCTGCCAAAAAGAACACTCGCCTCCCCCCACCCCTCCCAAAAAGAGACCTAGACAAACCAAAAATGTCGGCTCTCAAAATGTATATTTAAACGGGTGTTATTTTCTGTGTTGATTTAAATTGCCATAGGCAGAAAAAAAACAACAGCAAAACCTTTTAAAGTTTGTGTTTCATTGCATTAATTGATTGATGAATTGGAAAAAACACAGAGGTTTTGCAAGCTCCCGTTAATTAAATTTTTACTGCAATCTCAGCGACCTCTGGCTCAATTTCAGTCACATCTTAAGAAAAAAAATATTTCAGGCACCTTAAGTTCCAGTTTTTTTAAAGGGCAAACAATGCATGACCTTCTTCTTACTGTACTTACTTTACATGAAGGCTTCCTGTATGCCTGCAGCGATTCTGGATTACTCAACATGATGAGCAATGACAGTGTTCCGGCAGTCACAGGACTAAACATTCTCCACTTCAATTACAAAAGGCATCAGGAAGTGAAGTATTTCTTGGGAGCCTGAAAGTAAGAAGAAGTTGTTTCTTGATATGACACAGTCCAAAAGAATTTAATACCACTCTTGAACAATATTTATGTAGGCAACAGAAAATCTTCTACATAAAAGAGAGAAAGTTGGCACCTACTACAAGCATGTACAGCAGAAGGAGCCACTGGATCTGAGGCTTGATATATTAAGTCAGGCTACGGTAGGCACAATGATCAATTTAGACATACTCTGTACACATTCCTTCAAAGTGTGGATGGGAAAATGGAAACAAGTTATACAGGTAACAGTTGTTCTACAGGCAGAAATCAATACAGTAAACAGTAAACATTACCAGTCAGGCTGCCAGTGATTTTGTCTTTATTTAGCAGGTTTAAGGTCCCTTCTAATCAGTATTCTGATTCAAAATGTGTATGCTAGTATTTAGGGGCTTCCGGAGGAGTGAACTTAGGGATCTAGACTTTAAAGGAGTTGAAAATGTTTTTTTCAACTCAATATCATTGTTTGTTTTACTTGGGAAGGCTTGGCTTTCTTGTCATCATCTTCTTCATTATTTTTATTTGTATATTTAGATTTATCTCCTAACCGCTAAAGCTACAGGTTTCTTTTCACCACTATCTCTGTGTTTTGTGAATGGAGGAAAGGAAGAGCAGATAGCAGAGATCTGTGCAAGTATGAACTCCCTTCACTCTTTTTCCAGCGGCACCAGTTGGCTTAGTCATCACACTTAGATCACAGAATCATAGGAATCAGAAAATTAGGGTCGGAAGGGACCTTGGGAGGTTATCTAGTTCAACCACTGCTGAAAGCAGGACCATTCCCAACTATATCATCCCATCCAAGTCTTTGTCTATCCAGGTCTTCAAAACCTCCAAGGATGGAGATTCCACAACTTCCCTGGGTAACCTGGTTCCAATGCTTTACTACCCTCCCAGTGAGAAAGGTTTTTTTCCTGATATCTAAACTAAACTTCCCTTGCTGCAACTTGGTGATAGTGCCACTGTTACCGAGCTGATTCTATCCCACTTCCCTTCACATCTTGCAACAGAAGGGTCCACACAGCCCATAGACCACACCAGCTTGAGCTAAGGGCCCCTTGCCGCACAGATACCATTGCACCATGAAGTGAAACCCTGGTCGCAGGCTCTGCTGCTGCTCTGAAAGCTGTGCCACAAAGTAGTACGCTAGCCCCTGGGGAGGGGCAGGAAGTGGAAGCTGGAGGAGGGAAGTACGGGGAGCCCTGAGACCCCAGCTGCTGCACTGAAACTACTGCGGGGAGATGTGGCTAGGTGAGAGCTGGGGACTGCACACTAACCCCTCATGGGTCATATGCAGCTTCTTGGCTGCCAGTTGGACAGAGGTGGCAATTATTTGGGCCTGTGGGCCACATAGGGAGTTTTGCTGAACTGTCATGGGCCAAGTCAGCAGCACCTTTCACCCCACATGTGCAATGGCCCACAAAAACTCCCTATGTAGCCCACAGACAGGCAGAGAGCAGTGTTCAAGAGTAGGACAGGGGGGTGAGGGTGGATCATGGTGTGGGGTCATGGGACGGTGACAGTGTAGGGCTAGGGCAGAGCCGCAATCTGCTGCCCAGATTGTGACGGGTGCAGATTCCACAGGCAGGGGCCTGCCTTGGGCTCTGGCCCCATGCTGTCACCACTGGTACCTGTGTAGCATGTGGCCCAAGAGACCCTTAACTAAAGCTGGTGTGGCTGGTCTATGGGCTGTGTGGCCCCTTCTGTTGCGGCAGTGGGTGCGGGGCAGAAGAGCTGGGATGCCTGGGCAGAGGCCCCAGGTCCAATGAAGATGTCAGCCAGAAAGAGCCATCCCCACCAGGGCTGCTGGGAAATGGAGGTCAGAAGCCTTGTTGCCCCAGGTCCGTTGCGTGTCCAGGGGCAGAGGAACTCTGCATGTGCCATGGCCTGGGTTGCCTCTGCACCTGGGCTGGGGAGGGCTGAGGGACCTGCTGCAGGCTGGATAAAATCCCTTGTTGGGCCGAATCTGGCTCATGGCCTGTATTTTGCCCACCCCTGGTCTATATGGTGTCACACTGCTTAATCTTTTACCATTCAGCTTGCAAAAAAGGTCCTCATCACAGATGGGCTCTAGTTTTGTCTTTCTGAACAAAGACTGAATGATCCTGGGGTTTTTCGCAACATAATGGCTAGCACACTCCTGAAATCACCAGTCACTAGGGTTTAGGTTTTTGCAGTTCAGAGGCTGTTTTGATTTGTGCCAGTGGATTTTTGCCATTCACTAGCAGATGGCAATTATTGATCCTTTTTCTCTGGTTCCAGCCCCAGGCATATTTTAGCAGTATTTGGGACCAGCCCCAAAATGCTGAAGTATAGCATGCTTACTAACCTCTTTACCATTTGCCAAAATAAATTTCATAGGATATACCAAAACTCAGGCCGGGAGTCAGAAGTAGGGTAAGAGAATAAACCTGAAGGAAAATATGGTTTCTTTGCTAAAAAAAAGGCTACAAAATGTATGCTTGTTTCCATGTAGGCAAACTGGAGAATAAAGGATATACCAGTAGCTGCTATTGTCCTGCATCATTATTTGGAAAGCAGTTTAGGGGTAAGTATCAAAATGGATCTCTTGTCCACAAACTGTTTACTTTACTCCTTGATAAATCTAATCTTTGAATCACAGACCCTCATTCTTCATCTTTCTCTCTCTCTCTCCTCCTTACCCGGTTCACCTTCCTACCTCCCTTAGGCCAAAAACAAATGTTTTTGTAGTGGAGTTACATTGTAGAGTCCACAAAATATGCGAGGGGCAGGGATTGTTTTACTTTTTTATGACTTCGTTGGCTGAGCATTTTGCTAGGTATATCCCTTCATGGGCTCTGAGAGAGAGAGGAAAGCTGACACAGAAAGCAGCTCAGACAAACACCCATGTTATAAACACCTTTGCTGCCTGCCTGGCCAGTTCCCCCTGCAAGAGGTTCACCACTTTTATGAATTCTATGTAATTGCTCTTTTGAAAGCTCCTGATGAGGTTAGAGAATAGAGTTACAGACAAATCTTAAGATGACAAAAAATCCACATAAAGATCACTAGGTATGTATTTTAGTGGCAAGAGACAGGGGCAAGCCACATTTTTGGGCTCCTTTTTTCTCCATCTTGATTACGTGGCAGTGAAAAGTACTAGCATCAAAGTCATAGTTACCACCACTATACCAGGTATTTTAAAGGCAAGTGCAAGGTCAGACACAATGAGATGGAGATGAAGAATAGAGGACACAGGCTTGGGGAGATTTTGAAAAGAAATTAATCATGATAGACAGCAAACTGAACATAAGTTCTTAACACCATGGCATCGTTAAGAAAGCTAACATGAATCTTGGATATGTAATAAGGGGACTATACCTGGAGCAGGAAAGTTTAAACTCTTTATGCAGCTTGGGTGATATTATTGTGGAGAGAGACAGTTAGATGCGTTAGAATGAAGTCAGGCTGGAACTGTACTTTATCAATCAACTAAATTAGAAATGCATAAGCTTTGCAGAATATCATGAAGTTATTGTTTATGAAAGCTTATGAATCACCGATTTAGCTTACCTATAAGGTACAATACAATACTATCCTGCCTTTTGACTAAGATCATTGAAATGTGGATAGTGCAATGTCTCAAAAACAAACAATTAATTAAAAGTAAAAAGGTCCCGTGACAATTTTTAGGGGCCTAGAAAACGCTATGGAGAGATTTAAACCTTAGTTTAGCACATTTAGCAGACAATTAGAACATTTTAAATCACATTTGGTACTTAGCTAGCTGTACTTATTATAAAGTGCATCTATACTATGCTTTGTACCTGCTTTTCTAATAGTAATTAGATTTTGTCTAGCAGAAAAAAAGCAAACAAAACCCCCAAACCATAAGGTAATTGCTGGGAGCTTAATCTTTATATAATTAGGATAGAAATAATCTGTTTATTTTCTGGAACAGTTTACAAAGGGCTGTAGTGGTTTCTACAACGATGAAGCAAGATCAAATCTTTTACATTGCACCCTTTGCTTGAACCATTTTTCCTCCACACCAGAGCCCAAAATGAAGGAACAAGTGCACAGAAATTTTAAAATCGCAAATACTTTATCTGCCACCAGGTGTGTGAGTTGGGGGGCGGGGGAGGTGCTTTAAAAGAATGCTGTACATGAAAAACCTAGTCCCTAAAAGCAGTCCCTAAAATCCAAATGACTTCTTGTGACAAACCTAAAGAAATAGAAGCAATTCAAAGAGCAGACACCTCCCTCCCAAGGCCCTGAAGGTTCTCAGCGTTGGGACACAAATCCCACCGGCAAGGGTGGAAGGGTTATACCCATGGTCTCAATAAAGCTCTATAAGGAATATTCCAGTTTTAATGAGGCTCAAGGGACAGATCCTCCAGCTCAGTCTGAAGAGAGCGGTGGCAGGCGTCAGGAAGTTACAGTTCACATCAGATCCGCACTCTGGGAGGATGCGCAACCCCCCTCGGAGCTGGAGCAGCGGATGGGGACGGCTTTCCCGGGGAAGCAGGAATGTCCTCCCCCCCAAATACCACAGCCGAAGACTGCCCACATAGACTCAATTTCTCCCCACGAGGCTACTCACCTCCCCGGCTCATGGCGGGAGCGGAGACAGAGAGCGTGGGAGGCCGGGCGGGTTGGGGAAGATCAGGGAGACGATCAGAAGTGAAAGGCCGGGCTAGGGCACGCTGCACACGGGCCCGGGGCCGGACGAGCCCCTGGCCCCAGGGGAGGCAGGCACGGCCCCCCCGCTGCGGCCGGCTGCGGCCACCGTGGCTCAGAGGCGCTGCAGGTCACCCCCTCGGACGTGCCAGAGGCGACCACGATCCCGTTGCCGGAGGCAAAGCGAGCGACCCCGCGAGCTGTCACGGGGGCGGCCCGGGCAAGCGGCCGCGTCTCTTCGGGGCGGACGCGAGGAGAGGGCTGAGGGCCCGGGCTGACGATGCCAGGGAAAGGAACATGGCCGATCCCCGGCCAGCTACAACGGCCGCCGGTTTGAAAAACCCGCCCAAAACTGGGATTTCAGAGCGCTGCAGCTCGTTTCCTCTAGGGGCAGCGGCGCTCCGAGCAGCCTCGCCCAGTCCCCGCGCGGCGCCTCCCTCCTCTCGCTTCCCCGAGTTCCCCTCCTCGCGGCCCGCAGACCCCGGCAGCGCCGTGCACCCGGCCCCGGAAGCATCACCCCTTTCCGCTCATCGCTGCTCCGTGCCGCTCGCCTCCACACATCAGGCCCGAAGCATCGTCCTCCCCCCGCCCTGCCTCGCCCGGCGCCCCCCACGCCCAGCCCAGTCTCACGACTCGTCCCCGCGCCCGGCCCGGGCTCGACAAGGCGGATTCCCCCAAAACCTCAAGAGCCGCAGAAGAAAGGGCGCGGGGGGGGAACGGGATGGGGATACCGACACCTGTCTCCTTTGTACTACTAGTCCCGCCCACTCCAGGAACCCTCCGAAAGGGAAACAAAACAAGTGCTAATTTACGACCACTGCCAGACAGGTCAGGCACCGGAACCGGCTGATCTTTAGGCTAAAACAAAGCGGAATAGGGCGAGCCTTCCTAATTTTTTTTCCATGTGAGGAAAAGAAAACACGCCAGGAATTAATGAAGTGACGCAAAAACCCACTTACTTGGGGACGTGATTACTGTATTACGAGGTGAACAGCTCTTTTTTGATCGTGTGGGTGGCTCTGAAAAGAGCCTTTGGGGTGTGTTTTTCGCAGTTTAAACCTCTCGTTTCTTATAGACCGTTTTTACTTGCTCTTGGCCTTGTGACTCTCGGTCTTCTTGGGCAGCAGCACGGCCTGGATGTTGGGCAGGACGCCGCCCTGCGCGATCGTCACTTTGCCCAGCAGCTTGTTGAGCTCCTCGTCGTTGCGGATGGCCAGCTGCAGGTGGCGGGGGATGATGCGCGTCTTCTTGTTGTCCCGCGCCGCGTTGCCCGCCAGCTCCAGGATCTCGGCCGTCAGGTACTCCAGCACGGCCGCCATGTAGACCGGGGCCCCGGCTCCGACCCGCTCGGCATAATTACCTTTCCGGAGCAACCGATGCACGCGGCCCACCGGGAACTGCAGCCCGGCCCGCGAGGAGCGCGACTTGGCCTTAGCCCGCACTTTGCCTCCCTGCTTTCCCCGGCCCGACATAGCAACAGATTTCTTATCACAACCTCCTCACTCCAAAACAAGACTAAATAATTGTGCTGACGTAACTATTCTTCCCTTTTTATCCCTTCTCCGGGAGGGCCTGCTGCTTCGTGATTGGCTAAAAACTGTCCCTAGGTTATCAACCAATGGGACGGCGGATCTTACTTTGGCCAATCAGAGGGTACAAACGCCACAAGGACAATCCAATAGAGGGACACATCCTAGAGTCCTCTAATTTGCATAAGCACCCTATAAATAAAGGGCACCGCGGCCATTTTAGCTATACTGTGGGTATTGATCTGTGCGAGGTAAGTTGCCAAAATGCCGGAGCCCGCGAAGTCCGCTCCCGCCCCCAAGAAGGGCTCTAAGAAAGCGGTCACCAAGACGCAGAAGAAGGGCGACAAGAAGCGCAAGAAGAGCAGGAAGGAGAGCTACTCCATCTACGTGTACAAGGTGCTGAAGCAGGTGCACCCGGACACCGGCATCTCGTCCAAAGCCATGGGCATCATGAACTCCTTCGTCAACGACATCTTCGAGCGCATCGCCGGGGAGGCGTCCCGCCTGGCGCACTACAACAAGCGCTCGACCATCACGTCCCGGGAGATCCAGACCGCCGTGCGCCTGCTGCTGCCCGGGGAGCTGGCCAAGCACGCCGTGTCCGAGGGCACCAAGGCTGTCACCAAGTACACCAGCTCCAAGTAAAATATCCTAGTGTTAATATTCTAAACTCAACGGCTCTTTTAAGAGCCACCCACATTCACGACAGAAGAGTTGTATCACTGTCACATATTAATAGAGTCCTTAAATAGAAATACTTTGGGGGTGGGGGGTATGTGTAAGAGACGTGATTGGTTATGCTCACCTAAAATCCTTTCACCTTTCCGCTGCTCATTCCAAGGTTAAAAGCCACCGGAATAAAAGCTTTGTTTTTCTCAAAGTCCATGGTTAAGTATCGATAATAGGACGGGGGAACAGGGTACAAAAATAAGCGGAGGGGAGGGGAGATAAGGTGATGGGGTTTACGGGATGGGGTTCAAAGACCATCCAGAGACTTGCCAGAAAGAGATGTTTGACAACAAATGAAGTGGGAGCCAGTGGTGGATAAAATCCCACACAAGGGAGGCGGGCTTTTCAAAGCCTTGGAGCTGCCCAATGCGCTCTCCCTTTTCACTCTAACCGCTCGGAAAGGACCCCAGGCAACCGAAGAGGAAACAGAGGGCAGCTGCTGCAGAAGCCTAGTAGTCCTTTGTTGTGGGCAAGGGTTGGCTTCCGAGTTTCCCTGAATAGCGGCCTTACTGCTAAGAAATGCTCGATTATTACTGGGCCACTATGCCCCTGCGGGAGCTATATATTAATGGCCAGTTCCCATACGTTTCCCAGCCCCGGTACGTGAAAGCCCCTGAAGATTAGCGACTAAATGGCTCTCTTTAGAGTTTTGCAAAGCAATCGAACCACGCGGGGAGAGAGGGGGAGGACTGAAGACACCCCGATCTTGTAAAGAAAGTGACTGCAGCCCACCGAGCACAGTCGGGGTAGGGCAGCGGATGAAGAGTGATAATAAGCCAGTCTCTTGAGAAATACGGCACTTTAGCGATCTCTACTGGCCTATTTTTTTTCTTTTTTCATTAAATGCATTCCTTTAAATTCCCCAATTTAAAAGGGAAATAAAACAAAACGGTTTCAACAACCGGCACAAGCAACTTCTCCATACACTTTGCCCATTAAGTTAAGTGTACTGAACTAGAAAGCGGGCTCCAGTATTGCAGAGCTGCACCAGGTCGCCGACTGGACTCTTACCTCTTCTCCTATTGCAAGCTACTTCAGCCCACTTGCTCTGATGGGCAATCAACGGTCTGTGAAAGGAGGGATTCAGCTCTTTCTGGAAAATGTGGGTGGCTCTTAAAAGAGCCGTTGGGTGTATAGGTGCAAGCATCTTCAAATCAGCTTACTTCTTGGGCGCCGCCTTCTTGGCCTTGGCTGCCTTGGGCTTGCTGGGCTTGGGCTTGGCGGCCTTGGGCTTCACCGCCTTGGCCTTGGCCGGGCTCTTGGCGGCCCGCTTGGGCTTGGCCGCCTTGGCCTTCCTGGGGCTCTTGGCCGCGCTCTTCTTGGCCGCCGCGGCCGCCGGCTTCTTGGCTTTCTTGGGGCTCTTCTTCACGGCCGCCGCCTTCTTGGCCTTCTTGGCCGCGCTGGCCGGCTTCTTGGCCGCCGCCTTCTTGGGCTTGGCCGCCGCCACCGCCGCCTTCTTCTTGGGCGCCTTCTCCTTGACCTCGCCCGGCTTCTTGCCCAGCTTGAAGGAGCCCGAGGCGCCGGTGCCCTTGGTCTGCACCAGGGTGCCCTTGTTCACCAGGCTCCGGAGCCCCAGCTTGATGCGGCTGTTGTTCTTCTCCACATCGTAGCCGCCGGCTGCCAGCGCCTTCTTCAGGGCGGCCAGGGACAGCCCCTTGCGCTCCTTGGAGGCGGACACGGCCTGGGTGATCAGCTCGGCCACGCTGGGCCCCGCGGGCTTGCGGGCTTTGGAGCCGCCCACCGCCTTTCTCGCCTTCTTCGCGGGGGCCTTCGCTCCGGCTGCGGCGCCAGGAGACGCGGCGACGGGCGCACTTTCCGACATGGTAGCGGGAGTCCAAAAACCAGAAAAAAAAAATACGAGTGCAACAGTAAGTGTGACGCGACCTTTATAGAGAAGAGCTGCTCTGTGATTGGCGCGTTACAGAGCCCGCCCACCTGCAAGCCAGGAAGGTCTCTTTCTTCCCTTCTGTTTGTGTTTCTTCGGAAGGGAAAAAAGTGTAATTTTTGCCCAGCGCCTGCCTCCATCTCACCCGATTCTCCTCCGAGTCCAGAGCAAAGCTTGCCTGTTCATCCAGGAGAAGCTTCCCCATGTAGAGACCCGCCGTGAGTACAAGAAAGAGGCAATAAAAGCCGGGGGCTGTGGCCGGAGAGAGCTCGGGAGAAGGAAACTTTTCTTTTTCCTCCTAAATTAAAACCATGTCGTCCCCAATCGAAGGGCAAATAATGTGGCACTTTATTCTTTAGAGGGTTTTCTTCATCTCGGGGGAGAAAGCCAGGCACTGGAGTCGATGTTTTTCTCCTAAAATAATTTCATATAGAAGCAAGTAACACAATCCAGTCCCTCAACTCATTCTTTCATATGTCTTAAGAATTGGCTCTCTTAGCCAAATGTTTTACTTCTGAAAAGCACTACATTTTGTTGAAAAATGCATCGTGCAGCATTACAAAGAGGTCATGAGAAGCTCATAGAGGAGTATGTATGCTCCTGAAATGGAGGTTGAAATAGTAGGTAGCCTCACTACACTTTTCCAGGTGCTGTAGAAAAAAAAAAGTTCGGTTTTATCCTGTTATTTTTTGCAGGTAACTGAAAATTTGCAGTAAGAACAGCATACTTTTGTTCTTTAAATGCAATAGTGAAGCTGCTGTAATGTTTGGGTCTCAAAGGAAACAGATGTGATTTGATACCCGTACATGATATTAAGTGAGAAATTGCCTTTAAGTAAAAAGCATGTGAAATAGAGAGCATATATTAAACATTATGAAACAGCAAATAATATTCTTTTCTTTCTCCATCAAAAATATTATACTGACTTTGGTTCCATGAACTGGGTAATTGACAAGAAATATTATTTAGTCTTTTAAGTATGGTATCTTCACTATGCATTGAATGCTTCATGCAACATATACCACTTTTTCTGAATTAAAAAAGGAGCCCTTTAGAAACCTTTAATATATTCTGCAGCAGAAATACAACATAAAACAGGGAAAGAACCTGAGCATCTTAACTAGTGTTTCCCAAATTGTACAGTGAACTACCTGTCATTTAAAACAAGGTATATAGTCCCCAGCTGTCCAAATAAATGTACAAGGTCTTCATAACATTTTCAAATAAAATGTTGGTGCCTAAAGTGCAATATAGTGGCCAAGACACTTTGAGGATGGACAGTGGAATGTGAGCCCTAAAAAATTTTGGAAACAATATTCTAAACCAATGTTTAAAAAAAAAAAGGAAGGAAGGAAGAAAAAATGGTTTGTTAGGAAGAGGTGGTTAGCACCAACTACAAAATCATGAAATGTGTGAACACATGAATACACACAAAAAAGCAAGGAAACAAAATATATTTTTGTTATGTAACAGTAACTAGATGTTGCTTTTGATGATCTTGGGTTTAAATGGGATATTTAGGCCATAAGTAACACATGTAAAGAACCATGGAGTAACCTGCTTTGTTAATGGAATAAAAAGACCTAGCCTTATATTTGACCGGTATGTTACTAGGAAATTTTTATTATTTAGTATCTCTTTTGATTAATTTGGAAAAGTAGGTTTCCTACCTCTCATACATACACATAAGAGTGGATAGCTCAAGTAGTTAGGACCATGGGAAAATAGAGCTAGAATAGACCTCTGGGCCATGTCCACATGAATTTGGACATTTGTTTCCCTGGGGGCAAGAAGCAGTGACATACCTTGTACCCGTGCTACTTGTCCCTGGGGACTGCCCATGCCATGCGCCCTCTGGCAAGCAGCATTACCCCAGGTGGGGTAGGGGAGGCTGGTCCCAGCAGCCTTACCTGGGATCCTGGGGGCTGGGGAAGCTGCAGCTATGGTGCTCCTGCAGCTAGGAGCCCAGCCAGCAGCTGAAGCATGGGGCAGGCTGGCCAGGCTCTGGTTGTGGGTGGTGTGCTCTGCCACCACATGTGCTGCCCCACTTTTTTCAGAGGTCAACCCCCTATCCTCGCGATGCAAGGTAGCAGTGTGGGGGATGTCTGAAATCCACCAAATCTCCACAACATCTTCTTTTCTCTAGGCTGAACACTCCCATTACTGTCAGCCTTTCCTCATATGGCTTGCTCTTCAGGCCTGAGGCCAATGCCTCTGAAATTACTTCAATCAGTTTCTTCAGTATGCTAGGGTACATCCCATCTGCCCCTGTTGACTAGAAATAATACTAGTCCCTCCCCTCCACCCCCATCTCCAAGATCCATGCAGAGAAAGGCATACATCTTTTTTAGTACAGGTCTCGCATTGTTTATATTACAAAAACAAAACAACAGCAAAAAACCCTCTGTGCCATAAAAAAGGGGACTTTTTTCAACAAATGAAAGAGTAAATGTAAGCTTCAGACATACCTCCCCCTTTTTTAATTTGCATGTGACACTGCTTTCATTCTATTTCAGGTGAATGTAATGAAGAGAATGAGACAAAAAGAGAGCGAGAAAGAGAGAGCAGTGGAGTGGGATAAATCTGAGCTTCGTAATGGGTGATCGAATTGATGGTCACCTTGAAAACAGCTTATTGGGTTTCCTCTGGATGCGGCATAAGGGACCAATTATAAAACTGAAATAGAATAAGGGACATGTGCCAGGATGTGAGATGTGGGTTAGCAGAACAATGACTGTTTAGAGCAGGGACTAAAACCAAGGTGGACTCTGTGAGCTAACTGGAGGCCTGCAGCAAACTGGGGGAGAGGGGAACTCTTAAATCTGGAAGGGATTCCTGGTAGTTCTCCTTGGATCAACTGTAGATGCAAACCTGGGGATACCATTGCTAGGTCTTTAAAGAAAGAAGTCCCAAAAAGAAAAGGCGAGCCCTTCTCCCCTGATTTTGACATATCTAGGTAAGGTGAGACTGCTTTGGGATCAGGGACCTGTTCTCACAGAAGGACCTGGGTTATGAGGGCCCATGCACAGGACTGTCTTCTGGAAGTGCCATAGGGCAAATGTAGGTAGCACTCTCAGGGTTGAAGCAGCTAGTTAAATAAGTATGGTGAGTCTGATCTAGGGGCATGGCTTACAAACAATTGAAATGTACATGTCTCTGGAGCAGGGATGAGCTGGCTGGTTAATCAGTACTAGTGGTCCAGGGAATGTAAAAGTCTGTATAATCAAAATAAAACTACTGCCCCAAGAAGAAATAGCTATAACCTGGCTCTGAACACCATTAGAATGGGAAGTAAGAGAAGCTCATAAAGTATTAGAAGAGCAATTTTTTCTAATATTTTTTTCTGGTGAACAAGAAAACAAGAAAATGAAATGAGATTTAAGGTGGAGGTTGGTAAATGAGTTGTCAAATTTATGGCCAAAAAGAATTCTTCCACCTAGGTTAGATTGGCACAGAATGTATGGTATATACTTTCTTCTGTGGCATGGGGAGTGGTTTCTTTCCTCTGATCATCTGAGCAATATATTAACTATATGCATAATTGTTATAGGGTATTCCTGGACTTTTGGGTATTTTTTTCTTGCAACAGGATTGATGATTCAAAAGTGGTGATTTAGGGGATTCCTTTGTTTAACTGTAACTGGTGAATGCCAGGGACTGGTTTTAATGGCCCAGGAGGCCCTTCAAAATGATACTTCTAAATTTATAAACGTGTGACATGGAAGCCTATGTTAACAGCGGAATAGATTCAATAACCCAGGAGCACCGTCTCTGTCCTGGGTCATATGTTCCTTTCAAAGACAGAGAATGTATTTTGATTGAAACTATGCACCTTGAAGGAGAATATCCATCAGAGGGCAGTAAACGATCAAAAGAAAGAGTGGGATCATTCTTCAGAACTTCTGGAAACCCATTTCAGTCATTTTTATCTGTTCTTTCAAAAATTAATTTATTATTAATTTGTGCTATTATATACTTTATAATGTCTACCCCATTACATCCTTGAAGTTTTGCACTTTAATTTCTTTCCTTTCTCTTCCCTTAGCCTTTAATACAGTAAGTATTAATTTCAAAATATAAAATGAGTGTTTTTGCCCAGTATTTAAAATATTGTGTCCTGCTCTCTGGAACAACATCTTTTTGTTTGCTTGTTTTTAATCCCCCTGATAGTTTTAATTTGTAGTTAATCTGATCAAAACCCATACTATTCTAGATATGTTATAAAAGGTGATGTAATAGTTGATACACACACACACAGACACACAGATAAGATAGTTTAAAGAATGGAGAAAAGTCTATAGTTTTTAATTCTATAAGAGGGCTTTGATTTACTTCAACTTACTTTGTTCAGTTTCATTTACTGGCAATCACACTAACCGTCATTATATAAACTATGGCAAATACTAGCAAGAGCAGGGAGGAGAAATACATGTTGGTGATGTGTTAGAAAATCTGATTAGTTGGATTTTGCCACCAACTAATTAATTAAAACTTGGAGGTGACCTTTTGAAACCAATGAGTCATGTACCTGAATCAGCACTTTTGGAAAACTCTCAGAAAGAGGAAAAAATAGGACATGATCATGAAAATTGTAGCCTGAAATTTGTTCTATATATTGGCCATTATCTAAGGCATCCCTTATAGTAGGAAAAAAAGGCATCTCATAGACGAAAAATAGCATTCTTTGTGAGCCAAGGGCAGTATTTAGCCCTGTTGATCTGAAGTCAGGCAGAAGGCAGGATAGAGGTACACTAAATAAAGGAGACATGCATACGCATTCATGAGCCCAGCTCACTTTATTAGATGTTGTGAAAGGACATGCACAGAACAGTATTAAAAAATACAAGTAGTTCCTCTCGTCAAAAACAACTAGCCCGAGAATTGGACAAGGTGTCTCATATCTGTAAATAATACCCCCGTGCCCCAACGCGCGCGCGCGAGCGCGCCCACACACACGCACGCGCGCGCCGCGGGAAACAAGACAAAGGTATCAAGCCCGAGAGCCCGCCTCTTTCAGGAACCTTGAACGACGCGTGACTAGGTCATCACAGGAAGAAAGGCCATGGAAAAAAAAATACAATGGAGCCAAACCCCACCCCATTTAGGCAGGCAGTTCTCAATCAGGTCGGAACTTGGCCTATATACAAGCAACCGGGAGTTCACTTAGTTATTTAGCAGTTCCGCTTACTCATTATGTCGGGTCGTGGCAAAGGAGGCAAGGGGCTGGGGAAAGGCGGCGCCAAGCGCCACAGGAAGGTGCTGCGAGACAACATCCAGGGTATCACCAAGCCGGCCATCCGACGCCTGGCTCGGCGCGGCGGCGTGAAGCGCATCTCCGGCCTCATCTACGAGGAGACCCGCGGGGTGCTCAAGGTCTTCTTGGAGAACGTGATCCGCGACGCCGTCACCTACACGGAGCACGCCAAGCGCAAGACCGTCACCGCCATGGACGTGGTTTATGCGCTCAAGCGCCAGGGCCGCACTCTCTACGGTTTCGGCGGCTGAGCTGTTTCTTCCCATAGCACCGCCCTTTAGTAACCCAAAGGCTCTTTTAAGAGCCACCCACCTTGCCGTGAAAAGAGCTGTTACTCTGGTTGCAAGTGCAGTTTTGCCAGTCTTGACCAGCTGGTTGCGCTTTCCTCTTTCAGGGAATCGGTTATTATTCTGCAACAGCAAGCAGTAGATGGTTGTACTTGCCAGGATGCGGCTCTCCCTCCCCTGGCTGTAGGTTGTCTGGGCGCCTCCTTATTGTCTGACACTGAAACAAAAGAGCCGCTTCCTCTTCCAGAGAAGCTAGTTCCTGAGCGGGGTCGGGCACCGCTGCGTTACCTGAAGAAGTCGAGCCAAAGCGGGGGAAAACTTTCTCGGAGCTCCGAGCCGCCCGGCGCCTCCTGTCCTCCCGTGCGTGCCAAGGGACAAGCGCGGGGACGAGACCGGGGGAGGAGAAAGGGCCGGGACTGGCTGGAGTCACGGATCGGGTTTCATTTTCTCGTAGGGACGGGAGGAAATGCAAGCGGGGCGGGGAGAAAGCTAGCCCAAGGCTGGAGGGGCAGGAGGGGGCTGCCCACCCGAAATGGGGAAGGAAAAGGTGCCTAAATCCGGTGGCTGCCTCTGAGAAGCCCGTGCCTTGCAGGGACCTGTGCGTGGCTAGGGCGGGCGAGCAGGGGCTGGAACTTGGTTCCTCCCTCAGTCCCTTCGCCCCTTGGAAAGTGCAAATCTCTCCCTCTCTCTCTCCCTCACACACTTTCACCGCCCCCCCCCCCCCCCATATCGATATGTATATATGTATAATATAGACAGACAAGGTTCCTTGGGTGAATTTGATATCGTTTATTAGACCAACCCAAATGGTTGGAGAATAGTTATTAAGCAAGCTTTCGGGTTCAAAAACCCTTCGTCAGGCTAAGGAAGCTGCAGCAGTTGGTGTGTGCTCTTCCTGGATGGAATGAAAAATAAAGAAGCCAGGGGCTGGGCTGGGCTGGGGAGTCAGTTGCCAGGCAGATTGTAATGTATCAAAAATCCAATGTCTGTGTTTAGTCCCTGATCTCTAGTATCCAGCAGGTTGATGAAATGGAGCTCATAGGCTCGTCTCTGGGAAGAGTTGTGTGAGTTTCCCTTGAGGATCAGGACTGAGAGATTGGAGAGAGAGTGGCCCTCCTGTGAGAAATGTGCCCCCACCGGTAATTGGGTGTTTCTGTCTTTGATGGATTTCCGGTGTGCGTTCATTCTGGTGCGCAGTTGTTGTCTGGTCTCTCCTATATATCTTCCATCAGGGCATTTGGTGCATTGGATGAGGTATACTACATTCCTGGAGGTGCAGCTGTGAGATCCTGGGATGCTGATGGCTCTGTTGTGGGGTGTAGTAATAGTGGGGGTGGTGGAGATGTGTTGGCAGGTTTTGCATTTCTTGTCACGGCACGGTCTGGATCCTTTTGGTGTGTTCTGGGGTTGAGGAAGTTTGTTTCTGGTGATGAGGTTGGTGAGGTTCAGTGCTTGTCTGAAGGCTAGGATGGGTGGCTCTGGGAAGATCTTTTTAAGAATAGGGTCTTTTTCTAATATGGGTTGCAATTTTTTGAGGATTTTCTGTACAGGTTCAAGGGATGGGTGATACGTCATAACCAGCGGTTGTGCGATTTGTGGGTGTTTTTCTTCTGTACTGCAGCAGTTCTTCACGTGGTATCCAGGTGGCTCTTTCAAACGTGCGATCTACCTCTGGAGGAGTGTCCTTGCTGAGTGAAAGCCTTTTTAAGATTGGTGAGGTGGCAATCCCGGCTGTTCTCTTCAGTACAGATGCGGTGGTATCTGAGGGCTTGGCTGTATATCACAGCTTTTTTGGTGTGTTTCAGGTGATTGCTGGTTCTGTGCAGATATGTGTGTTGTTCTGTGGGTTTCTTGTATACTGTGGTCTGTATTTTACCCTTCTGGATCCTGATCCTTGTGTCTAAAAAGGGGATGCTGGTGTTGGAGTATTCTAAAGAAAGATCCTACTCCCCTTTTCACCAAAAAACTCAACAATACCATCAAATCATTTCCACCAAGATTACAAGAAAAACTACAGACCTTGATCCCCCTGCCACCTAACCCAGGGACTTTTTACATGCTCCCTAAAATCCACAAACAAGGGAACCCTGGCAGACCTATCATATCCAACCATGGGACCCTAACTGAGGAAATATCAGGTTTTGTTGAATCCATCCTAAAACCGCTTGCCACCCACAGAGCAAGTTTTGTCCAAGACACCACAGACTTGCTACGGAAACTTAAAAACATAGACCACCTTCCCAGCAACACACTCCTAGCCACCATGGATGTTACCAGCCTATACACCAACATCCCACACCAGGATGGCATCCATGCCTGCCTTACATATCTACAGGAACAAGATTACAACCCAGAATACAGACCCAAAGATATCACTGAGCTTATACACTTCATCCTCACACACAACAATTTCACTTTTAATAATCAACACTTCCTCCAGATGATGGGAACAGCTATGGGCACTAAAATGGCCCCACAGTATGCCAACCTTTTTATGAGCCACCTGGAAGACTTCCTCAAGAACTGCACCATCAAACCCTTGCTGTACTTACGATATATCGATGACATCTTCATCATTTGGAGTGAGAACCTGGAATCTCTGATTGAGTTCCACCAGAAATTCAACAGTCACCATCCCTCCATCCGACTTTCTTTAGAATACTCCAACACCAACATCCCCTTTTTAGACACAAGGATCAGGATCCAGAAGGGTAAAATACAGACCACAGTATACAAGAAACCCACAGAACAACACACATATCTGCACAGAACCAGCAATCACCTGAAACACACCAAAAAAGCTGTGATATACAGCCAAGCCCTCAGATACCACCGCATCTGTACTGAAGAGAACAGCCGGGATTGCCACCTCACCAATCTTAAAAAGGCTTTCACTCAGCAAGGACACTCCTCCAGAGGTAGATCGCACGTTTGAAAGAGCCACCTGGATACCACGTGAAGAACTGCTGCAGTACAGAAGAAAAACACCCACAAATCGCACACTGCTGGTTATGACCTATCACCCATCCCTTGAACCTGTACGGAAAATCCTCAAAAAATTGCAACCCATATTAGAAAAAGACCCTATTCTTAAAAAGATCTTCCCAGAGCCACCCATCCTAGCCTTCAGACAAGCACCGAACCTCGCCAACCTCATCACCCAGAAGCAAACTTCCTCAACCCCAGAACACACCAAAAGGATCCAGACCATGCCATGACAAGAAATGCAAAACCTGCCAACACATCTCCACCACCTCCACTATTACTACACCCCACAACAGAGCCATCAGCATCCCAGGATCTTACAGCTGCACCTCCAGGAATGTAGTATACCTCATCCAATGTACCAAATACCCTGATGGAAGATATGTAGGAGAGACCAGACAACAACTGCGCACCAGAATGAACGCACACCGGAAATCCATCAAAGACAGAAACACCCAATTACCGGTGGGGGCACATTTCTCACAGGAGGGCCACTCTCTCTCCAATCTCTCAGTCCTGATCCTCAAGGGAAACTCACACAACTCTTCCCAGAGACGAGCCTATGAGCTCCATTTCATCAACCTGCTGGATACTAGAGATCAGGGACTAAACACAGACATTGGATTTTTGATACATTACAATCTGCCTGGCAACTGACTCCCCAGCCCAGCCCAGCCCAGCCCCTGGCTTCTTTATTTTTCATTCCATCCAGGAAGAGCACACACCAACTGCTGCAGCTTCCTTAGCCTGACGAAGGGTTTTTGAACCTGAAAGCTTGCTTAATAACTATTCTCCAACCATTTGGGTTGGTCTAATAAAAGATATCAAATTCACCCAAGGAACCTTGTCTGCCTATATCCTTAGACCAACACGGGTACAACCTAAACCCCTGTATAATATAGATACGTGGGGGGTGGGGGGTGCATGGCTGCTCAGTAGTTGGGTAAGTTTGAAACAATGTAACCTAAGTCGGTTACATCGTTTTAAAGATCGTTCCATCCCTTTCCCAGCTCCTGGAGCAAGCTCTGGGGTCCCCTCGGCGTTAGCACTGTTATTTATGCCAGCGTGATTCACAAGATAAACCCAGGGATTTCGAACAGGCATCCATAGTATGAAAACCATCCTGCCCTGCTGTGGTCCTTCTGAGTTCTTTGCAGCAGAAAAACTGTTCTTATTCTGTAGTCTAAAGCTAGTGACAATGACAACTGGCAATTTCCTAGGGGTGCCTTGAATCTCAAAAGGTTGAGAACCACTGCTATGGAGGGAGGGGGCACTGGGTGGGGTGGGGTGGGGTGGGCAGGGGAGAAAGGATGCTTAGAACAGTGGGTGAAGCACAGGAAGCTGAGTGAGGAAGTAACTGTGGCAGAAACCTGTTGACTATTGCAAAGCAAGGGAGGATTGAAGGAGAGAGACCACAGACAACGATAAAGTCTCACATGAAGGTTGTTGAGAGTGGTGGAATTATCCTACCCATCTTCAAGAACTGTTGCTGCCAGGCATGCCTAGGGCCCATGAAGTCCTGAAATATCCCCATGAAAGCGTGATTGAGGCTCTGTGGGTACACTGCAAGCACTTACCATTTAATTCTGTGTTATTCCACTGCTGTCCTCCATCTGCATCTCTCAGATAGCCAACAATTATGACACATCAAATGTGAAACTAGTTGCAAATCATGTCAACTTCAGCATTATGCTGCAAGTGTAAGTAGAGGGTAAATTACTTACTGTTCTAGATGAACTAAGACTGGTATTTTTGGGCAACTCTTCCTAGACCAGTTCTTCTTAACCTTTTTAGACTCAAGGCACCCCTTTGAAAATGTCAGCTCTTGTTTTCACTCATTTCTTGACTACAGAAAAATAACAGCTCTCCTTCCTCTGCAAATTGTTGAGAAAGGCCACAATAGGTCAGAATGGCTTGGACACTATGGATTCCTATTTGAAATCTCTGGGTTTATCCTGTGAATTATGTTCACAGACCTAACAGTACTACCACTGTGTGGCACCCCTGTGGTATCCTTGAAAACATCTCAAGACACTCCAGGTTTCCGTAGTACCCTATTTGAGAATCCCTTTTTAGGACACTCAAATAAAGAGGGTTTTTGGCTACCTAGAACCCTACAAATACACCCCTGTACTTTGCTGTGAGGACTATGATGATAACGTAGAGAGGGAAGAAGCACACTGAAGTAATTGTGTAATTTAAGGTGAGAGAGCAGAACCATGCTAGAGCATGACTAGCTAGAGGGCCTGGATTTGGTGAAGTAAGAGCAGGAGCTTGATAATAGAGAGCATGCCTACATGTGCCCCTGACTGTGTGCTTGTCACTGTGCAGTCATTTAGTACTTTCTTTAGCAAGTACTAAATGACTACACAATAACTGCTGTTACTGTGAAGTCCTGGCAGCGCATAGGTCTTTTCCAATCTTACTGTGCAGTAGCAATGAGCTACTGCGCAGTAGCATCAGCATCATGGTTCCTGCACACTGATGCTATATTGCTGTAGTGATGGGCTACATTGCTGTAGCTCATCACTACAATGAGGTAGCATCTTGTGTAGACACTCCCAGAAAGAGATAGAAACCATATATAGTCTGTGTGCCAAGCGGCACTGGTAGCTCAGAGGATGTGTGTACACTGTGACCAAGACACTTCTCCCTGGGCCGGCCTACAGATCTACTGGCAGTTGATCTTCCTGTACTTTGCATTTTGGAAGCTATCTAGAAAGCATGGAAGCTTATGTATTTTTTGCTCCTAGAGAATCTTTTGTTTTCCCCAGTGATCAAGAAGATCTAGAGATCATAGCCATGTAGTGGAAAGCAAAAGAAATCTTCTCTCATTCACTACCTTTTACTTACTACATCATATAGACCTAAAGAGATAAGAGGGGGGAAGAGAAATAGTTTCATTTCTGTCCATTATCTTTAATTTTCTTAAAAGTTCTTCCTTTTTTCTTCTCTTCTGGAACATAATTTTGTATTGGTTTGTTTTACTTTGTCCATTTGTATAATATAGTTTATGTAATAAATTGCTGGATGCGGAAGGGTCTCTGATCTTTATGTACAGTGTACAGTTTTCAAATTGTAACCTGTTTATTATTTTAGCTTTTAATCAATGCACATACTTTTTTTTGCGTTGAACACTTTTCAGTTTTCTAATTTAATAATGCTCAGTTTTGCTTCTGGCTGGTTTTACATTCATTCACACTTTTACCATTTCAAATTAAGTTTTCCTTCATAATTCAGAATTCCTTTCACTCTCTCTTTGCTTTATAAATGTTTAAAGTTTAATACAGTGCACCTTACAAAGACAATGAGCATCTGTGTCCCCTGCTTTGCCTTCCACAGAGTGCATGGGCAGTAGCGACAAAGTTTCAAAGACAGCATCCTACCAAGGCACATAGATTCATAAATAGGGTATAAGTGGCATGGTGATGCAGAGCCAGGGAACCCAATGCCACATTGTGGAGCCTCTCTTGCACAACCTCTCAGTCACCTGATTTAACTGTGAAAGGGGCTGGGGGGTAGGGGGGATGAAGTTGTTTGAAACTGATACTTTAAAGACTGGCACTCTCCCAGTTATATGAATTGTGTCATGTAGGGTCTTGGTTATGGCCATACAACTCATTTACAGTCCACAACAAGACCACAAATAACATTAGGATAGGGAGGGATGTGGTGAAACATTTAGAACCACTAGAAAGCAACACAAGTACAAATAAATAGTTTGAAAGGAAAGCTTAGCCATAGCTCAAACATTGTCACTGGGATAAAATAATTTCCTGTCTTGCTTGAGGAAGGATATTTCAGAAGTCCAAAAACCCTGGCATTTTATATCCTTCTAGAGCAACAGCATTGATGTTAACCCCCACTTTACAGATGAGCTTTGAGTGGCCTAATTTAGTTTAGTTGTAATACACTGTCGGCAGGCCATTTTAAAACCACTAATCTAAAAGTTGCTAAACTGTTGCTTTTGTAACTTGGATGAGAGGTAAAGTTAGGTGAAATGAACAACAGTGGAAAAATGACTGAGAGAGATACAGGGTATAAAAATCTGCAAGGTATCGGGATTGTTTGGAATCTGTTGGAGAAAAATTTGGAATTTGAACCCTGGATTTTCCAGCTGCCTAGTGAGGAATGGCCATCTAAACTACAGCAATGGATATTTTTTCACATACAACACATTTTTTTTTCCCCAAAAATCAGCTGCTGGAAATGGATGGTGTATTCTGTGTTAGGAAATGTAATGGTTTCTACCACCTAACTTTGGACGGGGGGCGGGAGGGGGAGGAAGTGAAAGTAAAGTCTTCATTTGATCCACAAGGGACCAGTACAATGAACTGACTCAGTTTCCTGGCTACTGCTACTCAGTGGGCAAGTCTACATGAGATATTTACTGCAGTTGCCTAATTAGCTCTGCAGTGAATGTCTTGGCATCTAAACTACACATTTACTATTAGGCTGCAGGAAACTAATAAACTCCAAAGCAGAGTAGTACTTGTACAAGTACTATCCTGCTATAGAGTTTTTTACTCTGCAGCAGTGCACGTGTGAACACTGACATGGTTGGCTAGGCTAGGGCACAAGAATGCTTTAGTGTGGGGGTTGCCTGCCAGCTAGCCCCACTCTGGAGCACCCTCATGCTTCAGCAAGCCCTGCCACAGCACATTGAGTCAGTTTAGAGAAGCCCCAGGCTAGTAGGCTGACCCCCAGACCCTCTACCAGCCTGGGCTACTCCAACCCGGCTCAATGTGTTGCAGTCCTGGGTGCACATATAAATGGCATGCCTGAGAGCAATAAACTCCAGTGCAGTATGTTGCAGAGTTTATTGTTTTGCATTAATTGCATATGTAGATGCTCCCAGTTACTACAAGGAAAGATCTTTTCTTTTTCTTCATTCTGCCTTTCAGAAACATGGGTCACATCATATTCTGGCATGTGTTGTATGGGAGAAAAACAGTGTTTGGAACCGATGATCATGCAAGTATTTGCAATGAAGCGCTTTGCTTTAGGAGACTGAGTGGAGTCTTACCTCTCAGTGACACCAAAAGTGTCCTGAGCAGTACCACATTAAGGCCAGGGGTAAAATATGTACCTCCCCATATGGACCACCAGACTGCAGCACCAGCATTAGTATCCCTTGTGGTGAACGTACCCATGGAATTCTTCAGAAAGGCTCTCCTACAGTTTGGAAAACTGCCCTCTTAAATCCCGCTACAATTTCATGCATTTCCCTGATACCAATCTCAAGGATTGAGAACAGGTGCCAGAAATGGGTGGGCAGGGAGTGGTGTTGGGGTAGAAAAGAGTTTCTTGTATTTGGATATGAGTGGCTATTGGGAAGGAGAGTGGGATGGTGGGAGAGTGGGATTTGCTTGTGTGGGATTTTGAGCAGGGATGTGGAGGGAGGGAGGAGTTTTTTGGGTGTTGTTTAATTTTTTTTTAAGTGTGAGCCACTCACAGCCATTTAGATAGGGTGGGATATACATCTGATAAAATAGAAAACAAAAAACTATACTCCCTTATGGAAGGGCTACTCAACCCCTGGCCCATAGAACCATATCATCCAGTCCAGTAGTTCGCAACATTTTTTTTAACCAGGACCCATTTGTAAACATCAATGCCAGTTCTCTTCACTCCTGACCCACTGCCCCTTGCCCCCAGGCCTCAGCCCCCCAGTGTATAGGGCAGGGGATGGGTATGTGGGGCAGGAGGGGTGTGTTTGGGTTATGGGGGGCCCCACGCAGCCCCTTGCAGGCTGAAATTTTGCCAGCCTGCAAGAGAAAATCCACAGTTTACCATGTTTTTCTCCTTTAAAGAAGAATCCATTTTAAAAGTTTGTTTATGACTCTTTCATATATTCTTGCGACCCAGTTTTGGGTCACGATTCATGACCAATGGGCTGAGAAATGCTGATTGCCCACTGGGCTCCTCCTCCAAGTTTTGGAATTTGGTAATGAGGGAGCAGTGGCAATTAACATTGCAACCACTTCCCCCCCACAAATTTCCAAGCTCCATGCAGCTGGATTGGCTCAGACCTCACACAGCTACATCAAGCTCAATTCACCTACATGGCAACAACATTAGGCCATGGCTAGGCCTATTTTTTGGGGCATTATTGGGCCTTGGTCCCACATGGAAGGATCATATCCCAGCCTCATGTACCCCACATGACCTCAGCCTGGCTGTTCCATGTGTCTGGACTGGGCCCTAGCTGGGCCAGCACCAAAAATTCATGGACCAGATATAGCCCACAGACCAGCCTGGCTCTGCTCATTTGGCACACAAGACAAAGAGGTTAGGCACCACTGCCCTATGATACTGCCCTGCAAACAGCTTGATAGTTGACTTGCCAATGCAGACCTGATCAGCCAGTGATTTGTGTAAGTCTGGGTGTGCAAATTTATGAAGTGTGATAGCATCTGACTTCTCTATTAATATAAGTCAAATCCTATGTTCATTTTGGCTTGTACAGTCTTGAGATATCGCTTTCTTTATGTTTCAGAAATTAGCACACAGAGTGGATGGCTTAATGGCTGTCAACAGTATGACATCTGGATGGGTTGCATCATGCACAGGTCACTTTTTAGTGCCTCTGGGAGTGCTGAAAAAAGGGAGGGGGAAGGGGAGCTAAACACTGCAGACATGTTCCTAAGCACTTTTGAGGTTGCACTCAATTGTACCCAGTTTTCCAGATCCTTTTTTTTTGGGGGGGGGGGGGGGGGGCGTGGAGGGTGAGGAATTTTATATATATTTTTTTTTTTTTTCATAGATTTTTTTCATAGACATTCAGGCTGGATGTCCCAGAGGATCACTGAGTCCAGCCCCCTGTCCCAGGGGCAGGAGGTCAGCAGGGACTGTAGGACCCCAGCACGATAAACATCCAAATGCGTCTTCAAGGCGTTCAGAATGACTGCCCTTTCTGGTGGCAGTCTATTCCAAACCTTGGGGGCTTGGACAGTAAAGAAGTTCTTTCTTATGTCCAGCTTGAATCGGTCACAGAGGGTCTGTTAAGGATAGCCTCTTTGATAATCTTTGCAAAGACCTTCCACAGGATAGAGGTCAGGCTGATGGGCCCGTAGTTTGCCGGATCTACTTTCCTCCCTTTCTTGAAGATAGGCACAACCGTGGCCATCTTCCAATCTTCGGGCACTTCACCAGAGCGCCAAGAGCTCTCAAAGATCCATGCCAGGGGCTGAGCTATGATGCTTGCCAGCTTTTTAAGTACCCTTGGGTGTAAACTGTTATACACATACACACACACAGAGTATCCTGTATAAGCTTTTCTTTACACACCTTGAAATGCATTTAAAATCCGTGCACCCCTTACAATAGACTCACCCGCAAGTCCATGCGCCAGCACTCCCATACATCTGTCTGTAGTCCTTTCCCTAACACAGTCTCTTAGTTCTCATCCCAATGTTGGCATTTACGTTCTCCATTTATTCACTGTCCTTGTTGCTCTCACTGTCGTTGTTGCTTCCACTGCTGCTGACACTGCTGCTGCCATTGTCACTGTCTCCAGGTCCAGTTGTGTAGCTATCATCTTCATTATTCCTGATCAGTCCCCACAGGAGTCAGAAGGTGGGGGCTAACAGGGCTTAGCCCCCAGACATGCAGGGCAGCAGTAGGGCTGCAAGGCAGCCGGGCCACGGGCTTCCAGTGGCTGCAGCAGGGGTGGGGAGGGAGTGGGGCAGGGGGAGGGGCAGGCGCTGACCAGTCCAGGTGGGGCAGGGTGGGGCATGAGACTGAGCTGCGAGTGGCTCATCTGGGGGGATGTGGCTCCTGCTGCTACATGCACTTCAGGAGGCATGGGGGGCATGTGCCCCTGGTAGGGCAGGCTGCCACTGGAGGCTGGGGACAGAGCAAGGCTGGGCTCTTCCCTGCAGGGTGGAGCTGGGCCAGGCTGTGCTTGGGGCAGGTAGCAGCAGTGCTGGGAGGGGGCTATGGGGGGGAGGGGCTGCAGCTACCCCAAAATTTGCCATTGTCCCCCCAACCCCCACTCCTAGCACTGTTGCTGCCCGCCCTGAGTGCAGCGCAGTCTATCCCCCACTGGGAAGAGCCCAGTGCTGCCCCAGCCCCGGCTTGCAGAGGCAGCCTGCCCTGCTCCACACAGATCTGGGAGCACATGCCCCTCATGCCCTCCCACGGTGTGTACAGCAGTGGGAGCTCCTTCCCTCCCCCCCGTGCCCTCTGGCCCTGCACCCCCCCCACCCCGCCCCACCCTGCCCTGGCTGTGCAGGGCCTGCCCCAGCCCTTGCCTCTGCCCCTGCCCCTGCCCCTGTCCCAGCCCCAGCCCCACTCCCTCCCCGCCAAGGCCCTTACCCCTCCTGATGCAGACTTACTCAGCCCCCCGCCAATTTTTTTTCTCTCTCTGCCTATGCCACCCCACCTCTTGGAGAGTCTTTAAACAGCCTTTGCCAAGTGTCCCTTTGTCAGGTGGAGTTGTCTGCATCATCGGGGGGAGGGGAAGATGAGGGCGGGGGAAGCTGTGGACCACCAAACCATGTGGCACCCACAAGGACAGCCCAGCCTGAAGAAAGAGAGCATTGGGAACCTGAAAGCCATGGGGAGGCCAGCACTATGGCACAGGTAAGAAACGAGAAGGTAAGAAACAATGGGCCCCTTGGGACTCGGAGAGGGGGGGCAGCAAAGGCACCAGTCACAGGGCTCAAGTGCCTATATACTAATGCTAGGAGCATGGGAAACAAGCAGGATGAACTAGCGCTCCTGCTTGCACTAAACACCTATGACTTAGTGGGGCTAACAGAGACCTGGTGGGATTCATCCAGCTAGATTGTACAGAAAGGACAGGGTGGGGAAGAAAGGGGGAGGGGTTGCGCTCTATGTCAGTGAGCAATATACATCAACCCTCATCAAGACAGAATCCAAGGATGAGGAAGTAGAAGGATTGTGGGTTAGGCTACATGGGGGGCAAGGAGAAAGGGATTTGGTGGTAGGGGTCTGCTACAGACCCCCACATCAAGGGGAAGAAAGAGATTCGGGGCTCCTGAGGCAACTCTCGGAGACCATAAAAGCTAAAGAGGCGGTAGTCATGGGGGACCTAAACTACCCGGACATCTGCTGAGAGTCACAGACAGCAAAGTCCCATCGCTCACACAGGTTTCTAACCTGTGTACAGGACCTCCACCTGACATAGGAGGTACACGGTCCCACTAGGGAGAAAGCCATACTGGATCTGGTATTGGCAACAGGGGATGACATGATAGGGGACCTCCAGATCGGTAGCCATCTGGGGGACAGTGATCACCTAATAATAGAATTCACCATAAGACATTGAGTGGGTAAGGTAACTAGTAGGGTGAAAGTGCTAGACTTTAGGAAAGCTGATCTCAATGAACTCAGGCGATTAGCCAAGGACGCACTGCAGAGTAGGAGTTTTGAACGGATGGGAGCCCAACAAGGGTGGCTGTGCCTTAAGGAAATGATCCTTCGGGCACAAAGCAAGACGATCCCTGAGCGAGGCAAAAGAGGGAAAGGGGCCAGGAGGCTTCCCTGGCTGACCACAGAAATCCAGGGCAGCCTAAGGGCCAAAAGGGGAGCACATAAAAAGTGGAAACAGGGTGAGATCACCAAAGATGAATATACCTCCTCTGCTTGTGCTTGTAGGGAGGCAGTTAGACGGGCCAAAGCTACCATGGAGCTGAGGATGGCAATCCAAGTAAAAGACAACAAGGAATTGTTTTTTAGATATATAGGGAGTAAAAGGAAGACCCAGGGAGGAATAGGACCCTTGCTAAATGGGCAGAAACAATTGGTGACAGACAGGGGGGACAAGGCTGAACTCCTCAATGAGTTCTTTGCCTCAGTGTTCCTAAGTGAGGGGCACGACAAGTCTCTCACTGGGATTGTAGAGAGGCAGCAGCAAGGCGCCAGACTTCCATGCGTAGACCCTGAGATGGTGCAGAGTCACTTGGAAGAACTGGATGCCTTTAAGTCGGCAGGCCCGGATGAGCTCCATCCGAGGGTGCTGAAGGCACTGGCCAACATCATTGCAGAGCCACTGGCGGGAATATTTGAACACTCGTGGCGCAAGGGCCAAGTTCCGGAGGACTGGAAAAGGGCCAACGTGGTCCCCATTTTCAAAAAGGGGAGGAAGGAGGACCCGGGCAACTATAGGCCAGTCAGTCTCACCTCCATCCTTGGCAAAGTCTTTGAAAAAATTATCAAGGCTCATATTTGTGAGAGCCCGGCAGGACAAATTATGCTGAGGGGAAACCAGCATGGGTTCATAGCAGGTAGATCATGCCTGACTAATCTAGTCTCTTTTTATGACCAGGTTACGAAACGCCTGGACACAGGAGGAGGGGTGGATGTCGTGTACTTAGACTTCAGGAAGGCCTTCGATACGGTATCCCACCCCATACTGGTGAACAAGTTAAAAGGCTGTGACTTGGATGACTACACAGTCCGGTGGGTGGCGAATTGGTTGGAGGGCCGCACCCAGAGAGTCATGGTGGATGGGTCGGTTTCGACCTGGAAGGGTGTGGGCAGTGGGGTCCCGCAGGGCTCGGTCCTGGGACCGATACTCTTTAATGTCTTCATCAGCGACTTGGACGAGGGAGTGAAATGTACTCTGTCCAAGTTTGCAGATGACACAAAGCTATGGGGAGAAGTGGACATGCCGGAGGGCAGGGAACAGCTGCAAGCAGACCTGGACAGGTTGGACAAGTGGGCAGAAAACAACAGAATGCAGTTCAACAAGGAGAAATGCAAAGTGCTGCACCTAGGGAGGAAAAATGTCCAGCACACCTACAGCCTAGGGAATGACCTGCTGGGAGGCACGGAAGTGGAAAGGGACCTTGGAGTCCTAGTGGACTCCAAGATGAACATGAGTCGGCAGTGTGACGAAGCCATCAGAAAAGCCAATGGCACTTTATCATGCATCAGCAGATGCATGATGAATAGATCCAGGGAGGTGATACTTCCCCTCAATCGGGCGCTGGTCAGACCGCAGTTGGAGTACTGCATGCAATTCTGGGTGCTGCACTTCAAGAGGGATGCGGATAACCTGGAGAGAGTCCAGAGAAGGGCCACTCGTATGGTTAAGGGCTTGCAGACCAAGCCCTACGAGGAGAGACTAGAGAAACTGGACCTTTTCAGCCTCCGCAAGAGAAGGTTGAGAGGCGACCTTGTGGCTGCCTATAAGTTCATCACAGGGGCACAGAAGGGAATTGGTGAGGATTTATTCACCAAGGCGCCCCCAGGGGTTACAAGAAATAATGGCCACAAGCTAGCAGAGAGCAGATTTAGATTGGACATTAGGAAGAACTTCTTCACAGTTAGAGTGGCCAAGGTCTGGAACGGGCTCCCAGGGGAGGTGGTGCTCTCCCCTACGCTGGGGGTCTTCAAGAGGAGGTTAGATAGGCATCTAGCTGGGGTCATCTAGACCCAGCACTCTTTCCTGCCCATGCAGGGGGTCGGACTCGATGATCTATTGAGGTCCCTTCCGACCCTAACATCTATGAATCTATGAATCTATGAGTCTCTGTCCTCTTCTACTGATTTCCAGTAGTAGGACTGGAGTTCACTCAGAAACATTTAACACAATCTGTTTCCTCAAGCTCTGTGTGTCTGTACATCAGTAGGTTCCCTTCTGCATAAAATATCCATATGACCTGTCCTATCCATTCACCTACTTGGAATCTCTAGTCCAAACCCACCACATCTCATGCCTCAGTTAGTATAAGCCTTTTCTCTGGCCTTGACAAAATAGAACCCTGTCAGATAGAATGCTGCTGCAAACACATGTTTCCTAACTCTCTGCTTTGATCATGTACCTCCCCCTACAGCCCCCCAAATCCCAGCTGCCCTCTGTCATCAAAAATAAAATAAACTACTTATCTTCAAAATCTGTTCCTGGGCTCCAGAATCAAAACCCTTCACAGCCTAGCCCCATCCTGCCTATTATCTACCACTCAGGTGTTGAACTAGCCCCTTCTTTGCTCACTTATTAGATTTTCCAACAAATACCTTGGTGCTTTTTTATACAGCCCTAAACTACCTTTCACAATTGGAAAGAACTCTCCATTTATATCCGTGAAGGTACCTAATTGTTGTCTTTCAAATCTGCCTTTAGACAGTATCCCATTATGATGACTACCAAGCAATACCTTGGAACAACTAGGCTAGGAATATTCTGAGTTTATTGCCAGTCACGTTCATTTGTACTGACTCTTAATTTTCTAGCATTTCCTTATTTATCTCTATAAATCTTCTGTCTCTTGACTTCTCCTTAAACTGAAAAATTAGTGGGAACCATCTTGGGGTCTGTAGAAAGCTACAAGCAAAAATTTGGTTTTTGCAAAAATATTTTTCTACATACATCTATACCTCTACAGATCTGAGAGTTAGGAAACATGTGTTTGCAGCAGCATTCTATCTGACAGGGTTCTATTTTGTCAAGGCCAGAGAAAAGGCTTATACTAACTGAGGCATGAGATGTGGTGGGTTTGGACTAGAGATTCCAAGTAGGTGAATGGATAGGACAGGTCATATGGATATTTTATGCAGAAGGGAACCTACTGATGTACAGACACACAGAGCTTGAGGAAACAGATTGTGTTAAATGTTTCTGAGTGAACTCCAGTCCTACTACTGGAAATCAGTAGAAGAGGACAGAGACTCATAGATTCATAGATTCATAGATGTTAGGGTCGGAAGGGACCTCAATAGATCATCGAGTCCGACCCCCTGCATGGGCAGGAAAGAGTGCTGGGTCTAGATGACCCCAGCTAGATGCCTATCTAACCTCCTCTTGAAGACCCCCAGCGTAGGGGAGAGCACCACCTCCCCTGGGAGCCCGTTCCAGACCTTGGCCACTCTAACTGTGAAGAAGTTCTTCCTAATGTCCAATCTAAATCTGCTCTCTGCTAGCTTGTGGCCATTATTTCTTGTAACCCCTGGGGGCGCCTTGGTGAATAAATCCTCACCAATTCCCTTCTGTGCCCCTGTGATGAACTTATAGGCAGCCACAAGGTCGCCTCTCAACCTTCTCTTGCGGAGGCTGAAAAGGTCCAGTTTCTCTAGTCTCTCCTCGTAGGGCTTGGTCTGCAAGCCCTTAACCATACGAGTGGCCCTTCTCTGGACTCTCTCCAGGTTATCCGCATCCCTCTTGAAGTGCAGCACCCAGAATTGCATGCAGTACTCCAACTGCGGTCTGACCAGCGCCCGATTGAGGGGAAGTATCACCTCCCTGGATCTATTCGTCATGCATCTGCTGATGCATGATAAAGTGCCATTGGCTTTTCTGATGGCTTCGTCACACTGCCGACTCATGTTCATCTTGGAGTCCACTAGGACTCCAAGGTCCCTTTCCACTTCCGTGCCTCCCAGCAGGTCATTCCCTAGGCTGTAGGTGTGCCGGACATTTTTCCTCCCTAGGTGCAGCACTTTGCATTTCTCCTTGTTGAACTGCATTCTGTTGTTTTCTGCCCACTTGTCCAACCTGTCCAGGTCTGCTTGCAGCTGTTCCCTGCCCTCCGGCATGTCCACTTCTCCCCATAGCTTTGTGTCATCTGCAAACTTGGACAGAGTACATTTCACTCCCTCGTCCAAGTCGCTGATGAAGACATTAAAGAGTATCGGTCCCAGGACCGAGCCCTGCGGGACCCCACTGCCCACACCCTTCCAGGTCGAAACCGACCCATCCACCATGACTCTCTGGGTGCGGCCCTCCAACCAATTCGCCACCCACCGGACTGTGTAGTCATCCAAGTCACAGCCTTTTAACTTGTTCACCAGTATGGGGTGGGATACCGTATCGAAGGCCTTCCTGAAGTCTAAGTACACGACATCCACCCCTCCTCCTGTGTCCAGGCGTTTCGTAACCTGGTCATAAAAAGAGACTAGATTAGTCAGGCATGATCTACCTGCTATGAACCCATGCTGGTTTCCCCTCAGCATAATTTGTCCTGCCGGGCTCTCACAAATGTGAGCCTTGATAATTTTTTCAAAGATTTTGCCGAGGATGGAGGTGAGACTGACTGGCCTATAGTTGCCCGGGTCCTCCTTCCTCCCCTTCTTGAAAATGGGGACCACATTGGCCCTTTTCCAGTCCTCTGGGACTTGGCCCATGCGCCACGAGCGTTCAAATATTCCCGTCAGTGGCTCTGCTATGATGTCGGCCAGTGCCTTCAGCACCCTCGGATGGAGCTCATCCAGGCCTGCCGACTTAAAGGCATCCAGTTCTTCCAAGTGACTCTGCACCATCTCAGGGTCTACGCATGGAAGTCTGGCGCACAATAGTGGGTTGACTCATCTTTTGCTTCTTGAATGCTGAGGGTGGTTCCAAGGGCTGGGTCCTTGGTCCTGGTATTGGTTTTGATGGTTCCGTCATTCAGAGGGAGCTATTTTTAGGCCTTCTGCCATTGTCTCTCAAACACCCTCATTTATCCCCATTCATTCAGGAACCAAGTTACATAGGAGGGGTAGGTATGAGTCAAAGGTTACACAGCCAGGCATGGGGACAAGATAGAAACTTGACAAACAAAATGGAAACTTGATATGACTTATGCTAACTTGACTTACATTTGTAGGCCTAAATCATATAGTATCAGTAAAACAGCAATATAGAACAGTAAAAATCAATATAAACATAATGATTATACAATATAAAGGAGGAGACAAAACAAACCAATACAACTTGCTATCAATATAAAATGCTGCGGCTTATCCTATGTCTTAGCTCACTTATACTTATCTATAGGGAATAGAGAGGGAGAGAAAAAGTCAGAAATGGTAAGGAAAGGGGAGGGAATGCATTGTTAAATAAAAAAAACCCAACAGAAACTGGGGGTTTTGCTACACAGCGGGACTGGGGCAGCTCCTTCTGGCTGTTGCTGCTGCTGGCCACAGCACTACAATATTGATAGAGACCCACACACACAGCCCTGACCTGATGTGCCCCACACCTGCTCTGGGTGCCCATGTCCAGGCTGAGCAGCAGCCGGGCAGAAACTGGCCTCTCTCCATCACCTACCGCTTCTGGGCAGTTCTTGGTGCAGCCACCTGAAACCTTCGCTGCGCTTGGCTTCCCTGCATGACCGCCACCTGGGTTGACCTACGACTGTTGTGCACTATCACTGCTTCCCCACTGGGCACCCACTGGTGATTTTGGCAGAGCCGCAGGGCAGCCTGGCACGCTGTGGGCTCTGGGTGGCTGCACCAAGAACTGCTCAGCAGTGGCAAGAGGGAGGGGTTGCTTTTCCCCTGCGCCGAGCAACAGTTTCTGCCCAACAGCCACTGCTGCTGGTGCTGCTGAGCCTGGGCAGGTGAGTCTGAAGCAGGTGCAGGATGCACTGGGCCAGGGTCCATGTATGGTTCTCCGCCAGTACCACAGGGCTGGGCCCAGTGGCAGCAGCAGCAGCCAGAAAGAGCTGCCGCTGCATGGGCTGCCTAGAAAGTCAGTCCAACCATGGGGTTGCCTCAGCCCTGCTGCGTGCCCAGGGGGTGGCAGGATGTGTCACAGCCAGACAGCGCCTGTACCAGGCGGGACCAAGGGACCTTCTGCGAGCCAGACAAAGCTCCTCTGTGGGTTGTATTTTGCCCACCTCTGCTCTACATACCTTTCTTGTGACTGCTATGGTTCACTTAATAGTCAAAACACACCTTTATAGTTACACTATCCTTATTCTCTTTACAGTGACAATACTGCACACCCATGTGCCTGTGTACGTGCATACCCATCACTTTCACCTTTATCCTTCACAATTACACAAAGGACTGCCTCCACATCTCCTCCGCATCCCCCCCAACCCCCTTCCAACTCCCCTTCCTGATTCCCCAGTCCTTTCATTCATTGCTGTAATTGTCATCATCATCATCGTGTTCATCTCCTGCATCATCATCATCATCATATTCACTCTCACCAACTGTCCCATCTCTGAACAGACTTTGCCAGTCTTTTCTTTTCCATATGATCTCTGCCATCTCCTCCCTGACATCTTCTACTAACTTTCTATGGTATCCTCTTGACTGAGAGGTTTGCAAGCCTGGACATAAGCAGGTTCCTCATCTTCCACAGGACATTTCTGAAGCAGGAGACTAACTGGTCAAAGCTGGCTGTCAGGGTCACAGGTGCTTGGTCAAGTAACCAAACAATACTGCCTTTTTCTTCCGTGTCTTGTTCCTTTCACCACCATAAGGAGTAATATTACTGTCTTCCACACCTCCTTTGCATATGGGCAGTACCAGGGGAAGTGCTTGATTGTTTCTGTCTTGTGTTGGCAGGTTTACCTGGGGCAGTTTGGTAGGCTTCTCTGCCTCCCTCTTTTTTTCCATGCCCACACAGGGAGTGCCCAGAGAGCTACCTGTCAGTTCAAGTCTCTGTGCTCCTTTTTCAGGTCCTTGTGGATGATTCTCTCCCACATGGTCTGGCATCTGTTGCCAGATAGTAGGTCTAAGAGTGACATGATGTCTCTTGCCCTTATCACCTCCTGCATCTTACAGTGGTTCATCAGGGTCACTGGGGTCTTATTGTTCAAATCTTTTTTTTTTTTTGGACACCTTATAGGACCTTGTAAAACCACAGTGATTCCATGGCCCACAGGCTCAGGTTGGTCATCATGTATACCCACCATTGTTGTAGCAGATGTCCTGCAAAATACTTTACAAAGCAAGCTGTTTTGGATTCTTTTCCCATTGCCAGTTTGCAGATCAGGCTTATGTACTTGGACCAGAGGAGTAGCAGGGCATATGGCATTTCTCTGCCCCCAGACCATTTTGTTTTGTTTAGTGTGATCCTTACCACCTTTTCCCATCTGCAGCCCCAGAAAAAACACACATGTGACTCTGGAGTCTACAGATGACCTGCTCCAAAGAGGATAAAGACTAATGCAGTGTACAGAAGCACTAGTAGCAACACAGCCCTCCTGAATACTATGTGTGTTGTCCCATTGACAGGTGGTGTCTGTGCCTTAGTCCACGTCTCTTTAACTTTGGCCTCAGTCTTTTCCCATGCCCTCTATCCAGTCAGCTCTGGGTAAAACTCCACCCTGAGGATGTTCACCCCACACAGGGGACAGACTCCAGAGTTGACAGGTCCCCAAGTTCACCCAGTACCAGTGCTTTTTGTGCACATTGAGCTTGGCCCCTGCCACTGCTTCATGTACCTGGGTGTGTTGTAACACTCTTTCGACTGACCCTTTGTCCCTGAATAGGGCACTGGGTCATCCATGTAGCCTAGGACTTTTCCCAGCTGCTCCTGGAGATTGGTTTTCTGCCCATCCCAGGGTACCCCATAGCCACTGAGCTAGCAGTTCCATCACTCATCTCAAAAGGATTGGTTACAGTGAACAA
The DNA here is from genome assembly GCF_030867095.1 of Alligator mississippiensis. Classification (NCBI taxonomy): domain Eukaryota; kingdom Metazoa; phylum Chordata; order Crocodylia; family Alligatoridae; genus Alligator; species Alligator mississippiensis. The sequence goes on along the minus strand of NC_081827.1, from coordinate 90,874,495 downwards.
GGAAGAGGAACTACAAAGTAACTGTTCAGGCTACCCCCTTATTTTGGTATTATTTCCAGTTCCCTTAAGCTAGAGGTTATTTAGATTTCATGTGAGAACATTTCCTGACTTAATGACTACAGCAGGACCAGTTTAAAAAAGGAAGTCAGGAAACACTGAAAGATCTGAGGTTTCTTTGTGAACAAAATAGACATGTGCTGAACTGGATAGTGAAGTAGATTTGGAACTTCTGGTCTCCCTATCTCAGAATACGAGAGGGATGTTCCTATAATATTGAAAGGTGGAAAATTCAAACAGTTTGGGCATGTCCAAACAAACACGCTCATGTGGTATGTGGCAAACGTGTTTGCAGTGCCACATACCACACAGTCCAGAGTTCTCTGTGCTGCAAAAGTGCACTGCCCAAGTGTGTACTGCTCCATTTTTTTCCACAGTATTTTTTGATCCCTGGATATCCTGTGCACACTCAGGCAGCATGGAGCCATGCTGCAGCTGCCAGCTAGGTTCCACCCAGCAGGATTGCCATGGCTGAAGCTCTGGGAGACCCCCAGGACCCCAGGTAAGGCTGCTGTGGCCATCACAAGGCTGGCCCCAGCCTCCCCTATGCCACCCGGGGCAACTTGTTGTGCACCAGTGAACGTGGCACGGGCATTCCTCAGGGACAAGAAGTGGCAATGCAAGGTGCACCGCTGCTTCTTGTCCCCAGGGAACCAAACATCCACGCACATCTGGACACACTCTTTGTCTCCATCACTTTAACTATGTCCAGGCTACAAAGCAGGATAACACATTGCAGTAGAGGCCTGGAAGGAGGAGCTCAAGATATAAGGAAAAACTGTTGTATGTTTGCTAGGACCACTCTGAACATTACACTTCCAGTCTTATTTATTCTTCCTTTGTATTTCCTTCACTGTATCCCTTTTTTGTCTTTTGTGCTAAGACTCTAGGGTCCTCAAGACCAGAACTGGTTTTTTTCTTTTATCTTCGTACAGAGTCTAATACATGGGCAGGCAATTATTTTGGGCAGAGGGCCACTTACTGAGTTTTGGCAAGGCATCGAGGGCTGCATGACAGACAGCCAGGGGCAGATAAATATTAACTTTCTAAATTTTTTAGTGGTTCTGTGGGCCAGATGGAATGGCCTGATGGGCTGCAACTGGCCTGTGGGCCAGATTTTGCGCACCCCTGATCTAGAATGTAAACATTTCTGAGACTGGCAATAAATATCTTAGAACTGATTGATTTTTTAGGGGCTCTGTGGGCCGGATAGAATGGCCTAGTGGGCTGCATCCGGTCTGTGGGCTGCATTTTGCCCACCCCATGTCTAATACATTAGAGACCTAACTGGGCCCTCTACTTACAATACTAGTTAATAGCTTTTATGTGGATGATACAAAACTATAAAACATAATGCTCAGCAGGGAAGGGAAAGAATATAAAAAAGCTTCTGGAAATTGCTTTAAACCACCATGCTTCATTTTTTTAAAACTCATCTCTAATTGTTAAAGAGAAGAAGCGACTCCTCCTGTAGAGCAGATTAAGCAGAATGCTGAAAGGACCCTTGATTATTTCTGTTAGAGATCGGTTTCTTTTGCTTCTTTTCTTGTCTCTGTGTGTGTTTATTTGTACTTAGTGATTTTGAATACTCATGTATTTGTTTAGTGCTGCATTGAATATTTGTATTTCTTGTTTTTTACTTATTGAACAAATGTATAACATTAGAAACATGTGCTAAGAACTGAATATGTGAACTTAGTCTGCAGTAAACAATTCATACCTTCCTCCCTGCTCCTCTTTCCCCCACAAAAAAGTCAGAGTTCAGAGTAATCAATTGATTTTTTTTCAAAGAAGCCTTGTCTTTAACAATGAAATTAATTTGATGAAAGAGGATATGGTGTAGCTTTCTGTGATAATATGGTGGTGAACTAGGTGACTCAGGAAATCCCTTCCAGTCTTATGTTCTTACTTTGTGACATTATTCCCTAATTTGATGTTATGGCGTTTCCTGCATCTTCCTTTGATTCCACTAACTATAGAAAACAGAATACTTCAAAAAAGAGACTATGGACTGCATTATGTTCATACTGTCACCCCTTTTAACTTAACCAAGATTTGGGGTGTTGTAGGTTATTCCACTTAGGAAGGGAAGTCCATGATAGAGTCTCATATTTGTGGTGCAACCCTGCTTATTTACAATATATTTTTTATTTACATTGCTTTTTGGTACACAGGAGTAATCAAGCAACCACAGATTATCTTCACCATAGGTCCTTCTATAACCTATTTTCCTGGCCTTTCCCAGGATTGCACGTAGTTCCAGCGATGTCAGGCTTTCTTTTAGAGGTATATAGGTATTTAAATTTTGTCTGACAGATACCCTAGCTGTTTTTAAATTCTCTAGATTGTGTACATTTGCAGACTTATATATCCTATAAAAAACAACTGCAGGTTACACATGCCCTCATTCTGGTTCATGGCTGAATCTCAATGGTTTTCCACCTGGCTACCACATGCACCCTGGCCCACAAAAAATATGTATAGCAGGAGCTCCTCCACCCAGTTTGAATTCCTTGCATTTGAATAACCTTTTTTTTGGCTTTTTATGGATGGTAACTTGATTGATAGAGGTTGGTGAACCCTACCCAGTAACAACCCAATAAACCCCCCACTTAGTTTCACTCATGCTGGCAAAAGGCTGGCTAACACAAGTAGGAAGATAGGAACCTAAACTTCAGGACACCATTTGTTCATCCAACCCAAGGGCCAAGCCCCAAACGACACATTTGTCAACAGGACAGATTCAACCACCCAAACTGAACAAAAGCTATAACAATCATTGGGTGTGTCAACGAGATGCTACAGTGCAGTCATTACTGCACATTTATTTAGTATTTGCTAATACAAGTACTAAATAAATGTGCAGTAATGACTGCACTTTATTAGCAAGTACTAAAAAATGCACAGTAATCAGAGTTACTGTGCAGTAGTGCTGGTTAACATCTTTTAGGTGACGCTACTGCACAGTGGCCTAATAATACTGTGCTGTAGATTATTAGCACTGTCCATGCTGTAAAGTGCTACTGCACAGTGTTTTCTGGCTACTGCATAGCTGGAGACACACCCAGTGTAAGGGAAAAGCCGGCTCACACCTTAGCCCAGGAAGACTGCTGCCAGCATTGGCCAGGTAACTCACAGCAGGCTCAGCCCAATGACATTTTAGTCAGAGATCAGAATCCATCTGAAGCTGCAGAAATTCCCTCACAGCACAGTCTGTGTAAATACTGTTCTACTGACCAATCAGCTTCATTTGTGAGACCATCTAAAACCAATCTAGTTTTTGTCATTAGGTCTCAATCCTCCCCAGACTAAACCGCAGCAAGTTCCCCTTGAAGACTTACCAGGCAAAAACTAAACTTTATGCAGTAACACAAACACAATTCCTATCATCTTCTTGATGAAGCCTGAAAGTGTACCTACCTTAAACATCTTTCCGGATAGAAAAGGGAAAAAATACTTTAATAGAATAACATTTATACAGATTTCAGTTTTATATATTTATGTACATCAAAAACGCTCAACTTGAGTGTTATGGCACCCCAATGTGCCTTGAGATCCCTTCAGGCACTAAAAACTGGTTATTTTTATTTGGCCTAACCTAATATTAATGGCATGGATTAACAGATTCTTTTATTTTCTCAGGTTATTTCTTAAGGTTTAAATGTAAGTATTCATTATAATTAAATATCATCTTAAAGACTTGGTATTTATAATTTAAGTTTGTGCTAGGTCCGTGTTCTGCAACTGAGTGGTCTATCAATAAGTGGTAACATCTGCAGCCTATACTCCCTTTTCACCAAGTTTTTGATTGTAGTAATTCAGGCAACAGTCCTAGTGGTACTTTGCCTGCTTCCTTTAAGGCCTCTGTGGCCCTGTGCACGTCTCAAAAAAGTCCACCAACTCCTCTAGTATCTCCTCCTGGATCTTTCCTTCCATTTCCTTGTGTGCGCCATGCGGTGAGCAAATCTCAGAGCATATAGCCTTAAGGTCCCACAAGCTGCAGATAGCAGCATGGAAAGGAAAATGGTCATTGTTCCATCCAGAGTTTCAGAGAACACTGCACAACCTCCCTCCAGATACCATAGCCAAAGACTATGCCCAAGTTTTGGGAGACCTCAGTGATAAATAGTGCAGCAGCTCCAACCTGGGCAGGTGGCTAGACAAAGGGCAGGGAGGGAATGCAAACTGTTTTCCATGCCCTTGGAACTGCCCAGCTCAGCCAGCAGTGCGTGAAGGCACCAGGGATAAGGCAGGGATAAGGGCATGATCCTGGATTTTGGGGCTGATGTGTTTTGGGGTCTTTTTCAGGACACAAGAACTTGGAGAACATAATGTTGGGTCAATTTGACAAAAGCACCTTTTAGGCAAAGCCAAGGGCAACCTGGTTAGGTATTCTTTGTAAAACTTAACAGGAAGGTACACTAAAGGCAAGCACCCTAAAGGAATGAATAGGTAAAACCACTTCAGAATAGACATGGAGTACAGAAAGTTTAGGTAGCACACTTTATCAGTATGGATATTCACCAGCAGTGGTCAGAGAACATGCTGGCTTTTTGTACAGCTGTAAGTGCCACTTGGCTGGGGACAGGAGGCTGAGAGCGTTTGTGGGCTGTGACCAAGGAGATGGTTTCTGTGTACGCTGAAAGCAGAACTCGGAGGAGAGCTAATTCGTTCTCAGGAAGATGTCCCGCCCCCAAGGCGCGCACAGCTCAGCTTCACCCCAGCCCTGGACTCCGGCGGTGCAGTATCTCCCCCAGTGATTCCCTGCCCGCCCGCTGCAGGTCGCCGTGACTTGACAACTGGCCAATCCTGGCGCAGCGCGGGCTTTTCGAACTCGCTGACGCTCCCCCCCCCCCGCACGTCACAAAGCAAATCTGGATCGCCGCGTTTCTTGTCCCGCGCCCCCCTCCCGGCTCCGGTGTGCGCTGCTGCGCTCAGATAAGCAGCTCATGTCCCGACCCCGCTGGCTCCCAGCAAGGTTTCGTGAGGGGGTAATCTATAGTCGGAACGGATTTCCCAGCTGCTTGGAAATGATATTTTTAAAAATTCTATTTAAACCAAGGCCCCTGTGGGTGCTTTCCTTGGGGCCGGGAGAGGAAGGGGAGAAGCCAGGGGGAGAAAAGAAACATGCAAAGTAATCCCCCCAGGGCCCCACGTTAGGGATAAAATAAAAAGGTGCTTCAGCTCTTTCTGGGAAATGTGGGTGGCTCTTAAAAGAGCCGTTGGGTGTATAGGTGCAAGCATCTTCAAATCAGCTTACTTCTTCTTGGGCGCCGCCTTCTTGGCCTTGGCTGCCTTGGGCTTGGCAGCCTTGGGCTTCACCGCCTTGGCCTTGGCCGGGCTCTTGGCGGCCCGCTTGGGCTTGGCCGCCTTGGCCTTCCTGGGGCTCTTGGCCGCGCTCTTCTTGGCCGCCGCGGCCGCCGGCTTCTTGGCTTTCTTGGGGCTCTTCTTCACGGCCGCCGCCTTCTTGGCCTTCTTGGCCGCGCTGGCCGGCTTCTTGGCCGCCGCCTTCTTGGGCTTGGCCGCCGCCACCGCCGCCTTCTTCTTGGGCGCCTTCTCCTTGACCTCGCCCGGCTTCTTGCCCAGCTTGAAGGAGCCCGAGGCGCCGGTGCCCTTGGTCTGCACCAATGTGCCCTTACTCACCAAGCTCTTGAGCCCCACCTTGATGCGGCTGTTGCTCTTCTCCACATCGTAGCCGCCGGCTGCCAGCGCCTTCTTCAGGGCGGCCAGCGAGACGCCTTTTCTCTCCTTGGAGGCGGACACGGCCTGGGTGATCAGCTCGGTCACACTCGGCCCAGACTGCTTGCGGGCTTTGGAGCCTCCTGGCGCTGCCTTCTTCGTTTTCTTCGCTGGAGCTTTTGCAGCCGGAACCGGGGCCGCGGGAGCAGCGACAGGCGCGGTCTCAGACATGATCACAGGAGGCCTTGGTGCAAACCAAGAAAGCACAATAGAGTCGAACCCGCTTAGTTGCCGGTATTTATAGAGGAGAGCTGCTCTGTGATTGGTTAGTTAAAGACCCCGCCCAGCTGCAAGGGAGAAAGGAGCTCTTTCCCCAGCTCTGTTTGTGTTTCTTTTTGGTCCAAAAAGCATGTTTTTGGTCCAATATCTCCCATCAGATCACCCCAGTTCTTAGAGGGGGGAAGGGCAAACAGGGTATTTTTATTAGACAGACTTCGCGGGGGCAGAAACAAAAAGTGAGTTCAAGAAAAGGCAATAAACACTGAGTCATGGAGCTGCAGAGACCTCGGGAGACAGAAACTTTTGCTTTATCTTCGGGATAAAAGTATACTTTTGGCAATGAAATCAGAGCTAGAGTGAAGTCATATATACTTTAGAGGGTTTTCTCTACATCGGGGTAGAAAAAAGCGTGTTGTGAATCGATGTTGTCAATGCAAATTGATTTCAAAGTGAAGTAAGTAACACAATCTCCTCCCTGAGTTGTAAATAGAGATTGAGAACTGGTTGCCTTACCCAAGGCTTTTACCTGCAAAAACATTTAATTGTTCTGAAATAGTCTGGTCTACAACAACCATACTTTTCTGATTAAGATTATTTTGAGGAATGCTTATACTCTGGAAGTGCCCATGGCAGTACATGTCTTCCTATATGCTTCTAAATGTTCCAATGGAAGACAAAGAAAATGCCTTTGTTTTCATACATTTCACCTTCAAAATGACATTATCTCTACTTGATTTCATTTTATTCCTATGAAAAGTCATTTCTGGCCTGTTGTGAGGCAGTTTCTAGTTCAGTATTGTATATCTTAGTTTCAAACAAAAGAAAAATGAGGGGGGTACATGCATCTTTTTCAAGACATGATTTATTAAAATATATAGAAAGCCAGAAATAGTGTTTGCCAGGAAAAGAAAAAGAAAAGCAATAAAAAACAAACAATTGAGCTCTATGGTGAATAAACATTAAAATTCAGTCAAGCACCTAATCTTTCACCTGAATACAATATTGTGCAGAATTGGCTTGCGGAAACTAGATACTCGATTTCAATAATGCAATTACTGTTATGTGTACAGCACCAAAAGCTTCAACACAATGCTAAATCTGTTCTGAGGTACCAATACCTGGTTACACTGTGTTTTGTTTTATTTTGTTTTTAAAGACAAAGGGAGCTATAAATCAGTTCAAACAAAAAGCCAAAGCTCTTGGTGGAACCAATCACAAATTCAGAGAACAAAAAAATGTCCCTTCATTTACCTTACAGTCACATATGCAACATTAGGAAAATGTATACTTTCTTTCTATTTTGGAATAATAGTTAAGGTTAGTATGGGTTAAATCTGGTGGAAATTAGGCACCAGAAAAAAACCCTCCCAAAACAAAAAAACCCAACCAAGCCTGATTCATAAAAGAAGATGAGGTCATATAAAACAGAAAACGAAGACACATCCTTTTGACTAGTAGTAAGAAAATATCTACTTTCTTTGTTCTCTGTTGGTTATTTAGTAAATATATGAGTTTGTTTGCTTGATGTTTACTTATTTTTCCCTGTTTACATATAGCTATATGTGTATATTATGCATACACACAATAAGTTGTAAATGTGCCTTTAGAGTATTGGTTACACGTAACAATAGCTGTATCACATATAAAGCCCCCATGTTAACATAAAAGAATTTAAAGATTTATTTTAGTATGTCCTTTACAGTAGTAACAAATGCAACCACCTACAATGGCTGATAAACCATATAATCCAATTACAAAAAACCCACAGGGAAACTGCAAATATGCAGTGAAGTACACTGCAGCTATGATTCAAAAGTAATATGCATATTTTCATTCTTAAATAGGGAAGTGCATTATCTCTATGATTCAGAAGTAATATACATAATCTTAATCTTAACTACATAAAAAGGAAGAGGAGGAAGGTTGGAAAATAATGTGTTGTAAGATATGATGGTGAAGCTAAACCTGAGCAAAACCACAGGAAAAATGAATTCAAGGGATTTTTCTGAATTTTACTGTAAAACTGAATCAAAGTGGGAGTCATGATTGAAGTGGAAACTATGCTGAAGGCAAAATGATGAATCACCAACACTGAAAGCTGAATTATAACCATTTTTCCCTGTCAGTTACTTGTGCTCATAATTCAGTGAAAAAGGTCACCAGGAAGTCAAATGTGTCTGTCTGAAATGTACTGATGAAAGATGGAGGAGGTAATTTATAACAATTACCTTCAGGTCCCATAAAGCTAGAAGATGTTGCCTTAAAAAATTGCAAGTCCTCCCAAAGAAAACAGGGAGTGAAACTCTTGTTCCTTACAAACTTTTGTGGGTAGATAGCTAAAGATGATTTCATCTTATCATTGCCACCAGTTATCATCTTTGCTGTTACACTTGTGCTTCACAGATATTCATTCATTGTCCACATAGCCTGTGTATCGGGGAGATGAAAACATAATGCCAATCAGGAAATGGCTGTAATGCCAGAAAGAGCACACACCAACTGCAGGTGCTTTCTCAGCCTGCTGAAGGGTTTTTAAATCTGAAAGCTTGCTAAGAATTTTTTTCCAACTCTTTAAGTTGGTCTAATAAAAGCTATCAGATTCACCCAAAGAACCTTGTCTCCCTATGTCCTTAGACCAACATGGCTACAACCTACACCCCTAGACAATTTTATTACTTTAACTAAAGGCAGGTTTGGCAAGACAGGTAGACCTGAAGAATTCGTTTTTTCCCGGTGTTTAAGAGTTACTAGTCTGGTACAAGAAGATTGTGGGGAGCAGGGTGGGGGGCCAGTGCTTCAGAGGGAATGCAGAGGAAAGAGATTCAGTTTTTATCCCTATGACAAGCATCGATCAGAAAGCTAGTGTGTGTGTGTGTATGTGTGTGTGTGTGTGCGCGCGCGTATGCGCACATGTAAATCATTTAATAGTACTTCTCTTGACTGGCTGTGGCAGGGCACTGTTTGTGCCTGCCAGTTAAAGGGCCTAAGACAGCAGCCGGCAGGTGCCTGATGAGGGCAGGCATTTTGGATTCAGAGCCACCCATATAAGCAGGGCATTTCGCTGCTGGGAGCCAGGGAGCAATATCACCTGGCTGCAGGTATCATCTGGAGGTAAGGGAGGAGCTGTAGGGGATGGTCAGGTGGCTCCTGGTCCTGGGTATGACCTAAAACTGCACCCTGTCAGGAGTGGGTGGCCTGGTGGGGCTCCTAGTGGCGTGGGAGTCTCCAGGAAATGCCAGGCCAGCTACCAACCCAGTGAAAGGCGGATTGGGGTGCCTTAACCCCTAGCCCCCACAACTGGGTGGGTTACCCCTTTTTGTAGGATCTGGAAGGTGGACCCCAGAAGAAGAGTGTGGGGCCATAGACTCACACCTATCTGGACTTCCCTTGAGTGATCCATGCTGGGGCCAGGACTGGAAGGGCCGGGGGCCCACCGCAAGGAACGCCCAAGAGCCGAGGGCCTGGGGTTCCGACTGGCCTGGAGGTGGGCCAGGGCTAGTAGCCAAAGGTCCCGGGGGGACCACACCTGAAGGGGAAATGGTTCAGGGAGCTATGCTGCCCAGGATGAAGACAGAATAAGCTGCCGGAGGAGAGGAATCCAGGAAGGGTTCAGCAGTAGGATTCTGGGGCCCAGCGAGGGGCCGCTGATTGTGAGAACTGCAGATGCCATCTGTGAGGCTTGGGCTGCGGTGTAGGGGAGGAACGGAGCCACAGATAGTGCCCCCTGGCATTGGGGCAAGAAATAGGCAGCCTCCGACTTAATTGACATCTATTAATTAATTACCAACAAGGCATGGCAGATGAGAAGGCAGGCGGTTAGCCCAGAAACAGGTGGGCAGGCCACAGTGAGATTGGCCCTGAGAAGCCCCCCTGTTACACTGGCTCAGGGTTGTCTCCATGGTGCTGTCTGTCACCTTCATGCAATAGTCCTGGTAGCCTCCTCACAGGGTAAGACTCTCAAGACTAGGTCACAGGCAGAGTCTGCCCCAACTGGAGCTAAGGAGATAAGAACTGGATGATCTAGTCTCCTCAGCTGTACCAGAGCAAACTATTGCCTTGGCTATGGGGAGTCACTTTCAGATGGTTAAAGTATAGGACTCAGACTAGTTAATTATCCTGGTGCATTTTTCGTTCACTAATTCTGCCTTCTGGGCTTTCCTTTTAGTTTGTTTCTCTCCTTAGACCATATCCCTATGTTCCAGCAAATCTGGCACAATTCGGCTATTAGGAAGGCAAGACTACAACCTGCCAATAAGCAATAGTTACGATTCCCTTAATTATTACCACCCATATCAGATCAGTGACTTGTTTTTTTTCCCCAAGGGAGCCAAAACTCACCTTGCCACCCTGTAGCCTTACTTATGATTAGATTGACGGGGCACCTATACACATGTCCAGTGCCTGCTCTGAACTGTTCTAATTAAAATGTTTCGGAGCAGACTCAATTCTATCTGCTTCCATTAGTTAAAAGTGCCCCTGCTGCCATTTTGAAGTGAGGGGTGCTGAATGCAAGAGATGCTGCAGGCATTTTAATTAGAGAGGATCCCAAGAGTCAGCAGGGCTGCTGCATGCCAGGAAGGCAGCGATGCTTGTATGCCTCCCTGTAGGACAGGCCATACCACTCCAACTCCTGGCCAGACCATGGGAATAGGACGTGTTTCCCGCATATCCATTATGATTCTCAACAGCTGGCGAGGACCAGTCCTTGAAATCCAGGACTGTCCCGGCTAAACAGGGACATACGATCACCCAAAGTATAATTCACCACAAAAAGGGAATAGATACAAGCAAACTTGTACCACACAGGACTTTACCACTTGGGGTACTTGTAAATTGGGTACTGAGAAAAGAAGTAAAATACAGGTTTTATAGATCAGGCGTTTGCTGTTTATATGCCAAAGCACAAAAGTAAACATTTATCAGAGTATCTACCCACAAAACCATAATACAGATTTTTACCTGAACTAGGTGGGAAGGTGCAGGATGGTATACAGACTGACAGCACATCATTTTAAAATTTCTGGGTTCTCCAGTTTCCTAGTCCCTCTCCCCTCTGCCCCCCCCTCCCTCCCCATTCTACACTCCATTTTTATATATGGATTATTTTAATAAACACACTATGATTGGTTTTATTCAAATCTGTTTGCTTCACTGAGCATTTGGGAACTATATAAACTCATTTTGCATATGAACTTGGAAAGTGTCAAAGAGCTACAATTTATGACCTTGCAAAAACTGCAGTTTTAGAAAGGGGCATTTTTTAATCTCCTTCCTTCACTATCTTGGATTGCTATTTGTCATTGTCAAGTTCTTTTAACTTTAATTTTTATGGCCCTCACTGACAAGATTGCTTTGTTTATACAATTCCTCAGAAACTTCACAAAAATACATGTTTACTATAACAAAATTACTTTTAATACATGTAATTACATATGTTGCTACTGCAAAACAAAATTAAGCTGGGACTGTGATATATTATATTTGGATTATCTGTTGTGAGGCCTTCTTATATAATATTTATTTCAGATGTTTTTTTTTTCTTTATTTTGGTCTCACCACAGGTTTAGTTTGACATGTTGATTGAATTCTTCATCTTTCTGGCCAAGCAAGTTGGAATGACTGCAAAAGATTACTCTGCAATTCAGACAGTAGCTTTTGAATCTCTTTTCTTTAGCCATCCTGCAGGTTAGCCCAAGTCCCGTACAGGCGGCCTTGATTTAATTTTACTTTCTCAGCCTACTACTTATTGATTATATATACAGCACTTTATGCAAACTTAAGCACCTATTATCCATAACTTAGGTTTATAGCAATTTTCCAATCTGTACCTGCCACTGTGACTTTTCAATACAGAGCACATCTGCAGCCTGCACCTAACCATTGGGCTGGGCCACCCATTCATTAGTCATTACACATAGTTTCTGGGATCCCATATAGAAGACCTTTACCAGGCTTTGGGACACCATGGGCACACCTACATAAGACGCTTACTGTGCAGTAGCCTAATTAGCTGTACAGTAAACATTGTATGTCTACAGGTGTACCCCTAAGAAGCTGGAGTAAACTAATTAACTCTGCAGCAGAATAGTACTTTTAAATACGAGCACTATCCTGCTGCAGAGTTTTTACTCAGTGGTGCACATGTAGATGTGGCTGGCTGAGGCATGAGGGTGCTTCAGTGCAGGGCTAGCCAGCAGGCAGCCTCCATACTGTATCACCCTCCTGTACGTGCCCTGGCACCATCATGCCCCTCCACAGCACATTGAGCTGAGTGGAGCAACCCCAGGCTAGCAGGCTGACCCCTGGGACCCCTGCCAGCCACGACTACTCCAACCAAGCTCAACGTGCTATGGTCCTGGATGCACATGAAGATATGGGACCTGGGAACAATAAACTACAGGACAATAAACCCCAGAGTTTATTCATGTACATTAATTGCATGTGTAGACATGCCCATGATGATCCAGCCTAATTCCCAGCACCTAAGGAAGCACCTAAGGAAGGTGACCTGTTGGAAATGCTGGGGTTGGCAATGTTTTTCACCAGAGTGCCAAAAACACCTCAACCCTGACTTACACTGTGACTTGGTTTACCAGGGGCAGCCTGCATGAGAGGCTCAAGGAACCTGATCCTCTCATTGCTGGTGGCAGCTACACGCATGCCTCAGAGTGGACAGTGGTGGAGGGGCCAGGGGTATGCTGCCCCTGCCCTGCCATCTGACCAGAGGTGTGTGACTGTACCCATGGGCACCACAGACCCCAGCCAGGGCTCCAGAACCCAGTGTAGCTGTTTGCAGCCTCCAGGCTGTAGCTGGCCAGGGCTCTGGGTAGCTTCTGTCATCCATGGAGCCTGGGCTGCTTGCAATAGGGCTTGCAGCCTCCTGGCAGCTTCATGGCTGGCAGCAGCTGCCCAGAGCCTTGGCTAGCTGTAGCATAAGGAGAAAAATGGCTTGGCTTGTCATGCTCTGGTATGAGTGCCAACCCCTGCTGTAATGCCTTCTCTGATGATGAGCAGCCTACTTTGCTTTGATACCACAGAGGGTGGGGAAGAGGTCATTTTGTGGTTCCTCAGTGTGCTGGGGGTGCTATACACTTCTCACCCTGGAATGCACATTACAAATCATACCAGCACATAGACAGGTGGAATGATTGTTTCATGTTTTGGAATGGAAGGATCCAGGGTTGCACCAAGGAAAGTTAAGTTGAACTAAGTTGAGTTTCATATGTACCCAGCTTTAAGTCTGTTCCCCTGTACAAGGAACTACCCATAGGGAACATATATGCTAAATGTATTTCCCCAAGGTCTTCCAGTAGGAAGCCAGAAGGAAGGATAACTTAGCAAAGATGTAATTTTATGCTGTATGGCATACAGTGATAAATAGAAGGGCCACATCAAGATGAGCATGGGCATTTGGTTCCCCAAGGACAACTAGCAGGGGCACACCTTGTGCCCCTGGTAGTTGTCCCTGGGGAATGCCTGTGCCATGAACCCTCTGGCATGCAGCAGGTTACCCTGGGTGGGGAGGACAGACTGGGGCCAGGACTGGGCTGACCCCAGCAGCCTTACCTGCAGCCCTAGGGGCCTCCTGGGGTTGCAGTAGCAGCAATCCTGCTACTTGGAGCCTGGCTGGCAGCTGGAGTATGGCTCCAGCCAGCCAGGCTCTGGTTTTGAGCAGCACACACTGTCCCCGCATGCATCGCTCTGCTTTTTTTTTTGTGTGTGGGGTTTTTTGACCCCTGGATATCCCCTCTCCTCTGCACTTCTCCCTTGCAGTGCAGAAAACAGCTGAATCTGTGGTTATGTGGTGCCACAGTCGTGTCTGTGGCACCACATACCACACGGCCACATTCATCTGGACACGACCAAGGAGTCCACTAGGAAGGATTTTTTTCAGAGAAAACAGAACAGTTCAAATTGATTTGGCTACAATACTACTAGGTCCAAGGGTAGATAAATGTGTGTTCTTAAGTGTTTTGATAGTGAAGTGCTTGCAATCACTGGCACTGTTCTTTGCACATTTTAGCAGTCCTGGGAGAAAAAGGGCAAGAATGAAGGTAAGTATGAATCAAGTAAAACACTTGATCATAGATGGTATACTTGCTGGTTTCATTAGCTTTAGGGACAGCTCTGTACTTCTCTCATGCACAACGTACAATCAGTCCAATTCCTGACACCTCCCCATACTTCCCTATGGCTATGGCTTCAGAAGACAGGGGAGTGTAGAAAGGAAAGGAACTTTTTTTTCTTTTTCCACATAGTGGCATGGTTAACTTGTAAAATTCGCTTCCACTGGAAGTATAGAAGCAAAATTTGCTTCCACTGGATGTATAGAAATAGATAGTATTGCTAAGTTCAAAAACAGACTAGACAACTTCATGGATGATAGATTACATAATAGCCATTAACCAGAAGCCAGGAAGGTAAAACTTTGACATTTCTAAGCCAATGATGGCAGATGACAGGGTAAGTATGACAGGGGATGGGTTACCCTCAGTATGGCCCACTTGTATGCTTTTTCTAAAGAATCTACTACTGCTTTGTTGGAGACAGGATACTAGACAAGATGGACCACTGACCAGAACTAATAGGGTAGTCTCATAATCTTCTGTTCTTATAAGTGATATGTACTACATACACAGACACATACTTGAAAATATAGGAAGTATCATTTTTTCATCATCTCCTCCCAGCTCTAATCTTAGTATTGCATAAGACTTTATTTTAGAAAGGTTTACAACTTGATTTGTCTTTTGCTATTTTCTTAGTACCTATTATTATGAGGCCTTCATCAGGTTATGGTAATTAGATGTTATAGCAATGGAGGTGGCAAAAATATTAACTAATAAAAACATCACCCACCCACCCACCCACTAACTAGGAAAGGAAAGGGCTGACGGGGAGTGGGGAGAAGCAGCAGATGGCTTGTAAAGAAACCTGCTGGATCAGCTGCAGCTGCCGCCGCCTGCAAACCCTGCGATTCAGAGGCGCGCAGAAAACACAACACCCCCTCCACGCCCCGGCCTGGGGCCTTTCGTCCGCAGTGGGCCCCGGGAGGCAAATCAGCGCCCGGGGACACGGGACACGGTGCTGGACGCCGTTCTCGTCTCCCTCGGGAGCCCCGGGCTGGGGGCGGCCCCAGCATTGCTGCAAGGCAACGGGCGAACTCAGTCTTAGCTCTCGGGCAGCTTGAGACTCGCATCCTCGCGTACAGGGAGGAGACCGCAACCTCCCAGCTGCCCCGCGCCTGCGCCGCGACCGAACAGCGCCGGGACCTTGGCTGACTCGGGAAAGGAAACCTCTGGAGCCGGAACCCGCCCCTGTGCTTTCAAAGCGACCAACCGGGAGCGTGGGCGGGGCCCGGGCGGAGTCACAGGGCAGGCAGACAGAGAAAGGTCGCCCGAGCCAGTTCTCAATCAGGTCGGACTCCAGGCAATATATACCGCGCTCTCTGCAAGTCTTTTCACATCGAGTGGGTTAGGCAGTTTGCGAGTATGTCAGGTCGTGGCAAAGGAGGCAAGGGCTTGGGGAAAGGTGGCGCTAAGCGCCACAGGAAGGTGCTGCGGGACAATATCCAGGGTATCACCAAGCCGGCCATCCGCCGCCTGGCTCGGCGCGGCGGCGTGAAGCGCATCTCTGGCCTCATCTACGAGGAGACCCGCGGGGTGCTTAAGGTCTTCTTGGAGAACGTGATCCGCGACGCCGTCACCTACACGGAGCACGCTAAGCGCAAGACCGTCACCGCCATGGACGTGGTCTACGCGCTCAAGCGGCAAGGCCGCACTCTCTACGGCTTCGGCGGCTGAGCTGCTCAGTCTTTTAGTAATCCAAAGGCTCTTTTAAGAGCCACCCACTTTTGCGCAAAAAGAGTTGTTTCGGTTTTGCTGTTTTAAGTTGCATTATAAATAGTCCAACACTTGTATTTCGCCACAGTAATTTATCGGCTTTTGTTTGTGGGTCTTATTACTATTGCTCGAATAGCTTGTAGGAAACAAACCTGTGTACGGAGCAGCTAGGACCGACCGGCAGAGAACAAAGACTAGTGCAGGAAGAAGAGAAACACCGGCCTAGAGACGGAAAGAGAGGGTGCGTTCAAACGCGCAACCACTCCGGCAAACGCGGATAGCCGCGGAAAAAAGGCTAAAATGAATCCAAGCTATGGAATAAAGTAACCCTAAACTGCTTCCCCCAACGGACTTCTCAAATTCATCCGATGGTCAGCACTGCTGCTGCTTTGGGCTGGGCAAGGGGTTCCACAAATTAAATACTTTCCCTCCCCCCCCCCATTCAAATGTCTTAAATGGTCCCAGTCACTCGGCCAGGACCTTGTGCTGATGCTCACTCGCCAGCCTCCGGCGCATACAAGATAATCAAGCGCTTTCTTGACTCTGTGTGTGGCTCTGAAAAGAGCCTTTGGGATTTTTCTTCAGGCGGCAAATTTTGGCTTTCCTCCGCCGCCGGGCTTACTTGGCCTTAGCCTTGTGACTCTCGGTCTTCTTGGGCAGCAGCACGGCCTGGATGTTGGGCAGGACGCCGCCCTGCGCGATCGTCACTTTGCCCAGCAGCTTGTTGAGCTCCTCGTCGTTGCGGATGGCCAGCTGCAGGTGGCGGGGGATGATGCGTGTCTTCTTGTTGTCTCGCGCCGCGTTGCCCGCCAGCTCCAGGATCTCGGCCGTCAGGTACTCCAGCACGGCCGCCAGGTAGACCGGAGCCCCGGCTCCGACCCGCTCCGCGTAGTGGCCCTTGCGCAGGAGGCGGTGCACGCGGCCCACCGGGAACTGCAGTCCAGCCCGCGAGGAGCGAGACTTGGCCTTGGCCCGCACCTTCCCGCCCTGCTTGCCGCGACCTGACATCCTGCTACAAGCTTAACCTCACGCAACAGAAAAGAACGCTCCCCGCTCCAACTCTTATATTCCCTCTGTGCGGCAAGAGAAGCGATTGCTCATAGGCTGAGGCGTCGGTGCTTTTCAAATGAGCCAATGGGGAGACGGATCTAGGTCCGGCCAATGCCGGCGCTTGGAACGCGGAGACAAGGCGTCTTCTGCTGTTTCATGGCAGTTTTCTGAAACAATATGTCTCTGAGGAAGCCTTCTGCACCCTTAGATATGGACTCGGGAAATGTTACAGGGAATTGGAAAATAGAAAGATTGTGAGGCTACTCTCGGCATTTAGCTTCGGGGCATTCTCTAGCACACCGATTGCCGGAAGCCCTCCTTTGTTTAAGGTTTGCAAGATGGCGGAGAAGACGGCGAGGAAAGGGGCGGGCGATATGGGAGAAAGAGAGGAGAGGGAAGAGAAGGGATGTGTCTGTGAAGCCAGTTGGCCAGATATTGCTGCAATTTCTTTTTTGAAACAGAACAGGGTTTCCCCGTCCCGTCCCCCGAGCCGAAAACTCAGGGCGATGTCTGCCACAAGTGGGATCACAAAGATGTGAAGGGAAAACACGAGCATGGGGCATCTTGGGGAGAGGTCCACGCTGCCGGGAAAAGAGCATCGGCACTGAGCGCGGTGCCGGCGCTGTCTAGAGGGTTTAAAACTCTCCAAAAGCAGAGATCAGTTCTTCCGACAGCGGCTGCGGCTGGGAGAGGGGATCATACCCCCGCCCTGCCTCAGCAAGCCGCGGCGCTGCTGCTCCGGAGCCGCCTCAGGCTCACAGGGCAAGAAGTCAAGCGAGCGTGGGGGAGGGAAGAAGCGCCAGTCTCACGCCTTTTTTTTCTTTCTCTAGTTCTCAATCAGGTCGGACTCCAGGCAATATATACCGCGCTCTCTGCTAGTCTCCCCATATACAAGCAGTAGTAGGCAGTTTGTGAGCATGTCAGGTCGCGGCAAAGGCGGCAAGGGGCTGGGGAAGGGTGGCGCCAAGCGCCACAGGAAGGTGCTGCGGGACAACATCCAGGGTATCACCAAGCCGGCCATCCGCCGCCTGGCTCGGCGCGGCGGCGTGAAGCGCATCTCCGGCCTCATCTACGAGGAGACCCGCGGTGTGCTTAAGGTCTTCCTAGAGAACGTGATCCGTGACGCCGTCACCTACACGGAGCACGCCAAGCGCAAGACCGTCACCGCCATGGACGTAGTCTACGCGCTCAAGCGCCAGGGCCGCACCCTCTACGGCTTCGGCGGCTAAACGGAGGTGAAAAAAACCCCATCTACCAGCTACTTTGAACACAAAGGCTCTTTTCAGAGCCACCCACACTTTCACAGAAAGAGTTGCTAATATCAATTGTGCTGTCACGGTATCTTAAAATTGCTGTTGGGTATTGCTTAGGGACTTCTTTAGTTATAAAAATGTGTTTCGGGCATTGCTTGGGCAATTGATGTTTTCCCCACGTTTTGCAAGTGTAGCTGTGTGAGTGGGGCTGGCGGCGGTGCGATAGTACACACTGGACTTACTTGACGCAGTGAAATACAAAAGCCCACATTAAATTTTAAACGCATTAAGGCAGTCAAGCAACCAACAGCTCATTTTATCGAGACTGTGGTGGCTCTTAAAAGAGCCTTTAGGTTTTCGGCAGTTACGTGGAATGAATGCAGCCTTCCCAGAGTCTCTAGGCCCTCTCGCCGCGGATGCGGCGGGCCAGCTGGATGTCCTTGGGCATGATGGTGACGCGCTTGGCGTGGATGGCGCACAGGTTGGTGTCCTCGAAAAGCCCCACCAGGTAGGCCTCGCTGGCCTCCTGCAGCGCCATGACGGCCGAGCTCTGGAAGCGCAGGTCCGTCTTGAAGTCCTGCGCGATCTCGCGCACCAGGCGCTGGAAAGGCAGCTTGCGGATCAGCAGCTCTGTCGACTTCTGGTAGCGCCGGATCTCGCGCAGCGCCACGGTGCCGGGCCGGTAGCGGTGCGGCTTCTTCACGCCGCCCGTGGCGGGCGCGCTCTTGCGGGCCGCCTTGGTCGCCAGCTGCTTGCGGGGCGCTTTGCCACCGGTCGACTTGCGCGCAGTCTGCTTCGTGCGGGCCATTCTCAAAACCAACAAAGTTTTTCTGACAACACAACGAGCTGCAGTGCTGGCGCGCCGCTCATCTGGGGTTATTTATAGCTAAAGTCTTCCATCTGATTGGCCGATATTAAGTTGTTCACTCTCATTGGATAATTTGAAAGTAGAATTCCCGCCCTGAACACAAAGGAGTCAGCTCCGACTACTCGTTCAGTCTCTCCCCCAGTTCCCCTCAAAGTTAGAGGCTTTAAATGTTTTTTACCTCCCTCACGTAGTTTAAAACAGACAAGCAAGGTTTTTTTGATCATACTCCATCTCCAACCTCACCTTATATTTTTTGGCACTTTAGCCCTGGAAGAGATACTTTTACAGGTGTCCTAGCATATACAAAGTGAACTAGGTCTGTGTATATTAACCAGTCACATCATTTAGTTTTTTGATTCCATATAAAGTGGTTCAGTTAATTATTTAGTAATTTCCATTATTTCCTTATTTTTTCAAAAAAAGACAAAAAAACCGGCAAAAAACAGTTTTAAAGTTTTGCTTTTTAAGAAACGGGATACGGATCCCCACTCAGGTCCCTGGCTGGGTAAGTATCCCATACCGACAAAAGAATGACAATATAAAAAGCCTACTAATATATTTACTTATAATCCTTTAAAAAATTAAAAACGAACAGCATATTCTTTGTTCTTGAGCATTGTCACTAATTCCTGATTTTAAACACACAAACATATATCCCTATACTGATATATGCACGGCATATTTACACTGTACTTACTACCTTTTGTATCTATTTGAGTTAGTCTAATAAAAGATTTACCCAAGAAACCTTGTCTACTCATAGCCTAAGACCAACGCGGCTACAGCCAATACTCCTGAAACAGCACAGGGCGCCTTGTCCCCGCGTTCCAAGCGCCGGCATTGGCCAGAGCTAGATCCGTCTTCCCATTGGCTCATTTGAAAAGCACCTACGCCTCGGCCTATGAGCAATCGCTTCTGCTGCCACACAGAGGGAATATAAGACCGGGACGAGGGAAGCGACGCGCATTCTACTTTGTCTTTTGTTGTATTAAGTCGTTCTCAGCAAAGCTTGTAGCAGGATGTCGGGCCGTGGCAAGCAGGGCGGGAAAGCACGGGCTAAGGCTAAGTCGCGCTCCTCGCGGGCCGGGCTGCAATTCCCGGTGGGCCGGGTGCATCGGTTGCTCCGGAAAGGTAATTATGCGGAGCGGGTCGGAGCCGGGGCCCCGGTCTACTTGGCGGCCGTGCTGGAGTACCTGACGGCCGAGATCCTGGAGCTGGCGGGCAACGCGGCGCGAGACAACAAGAAGACGCGCATCATCCCCCGCCACCTGCAGCTGGCCATCCGCAACGACGAGGAGCTCAACAAGCTGCTGGGCAAAGTGACGATCGCGCAGGGCGGCGTCCTGCCCAACATCCAGGCCGTGCTGCTGCCCAAGAAGACCGAGAGTCACAAGGCCAAGGCCAAGTAAGCCTGGCGGCGGAGGAAAGCCAAAATTTGCCGCCTGAGGAAAAATTCTAAAGGCTCTTTTCAGAGCCACACACACAGTCGAGAAAGGGCGAGCCTATCTCTAAGCGCCGGGGGGTGGGACTGAGCACAAACAGTGTTCGGGACCACGATGGCTGGGACGCGTTTATAAAACGCTTGTCTAGGGGAGGATTGTGGGGGGCACCAGGAATGTTCGTCGCCCCGTGAGTAACACGTAGCAGCGGCAGGCTTTTGGGTAAAGATGATTAGGGTTCCTAGTGCTCAGTCACTTCCTTATCTCAAGCCTTAACCGTAGAACACCAGCTAAAGAGAACTATCCGCGCCTTCCCCAGAGTGCCGCGGGGGTTGGGGGTGAGCGCAGACCGCGGGCTTTTCACATTTACCCGCCGTTCCCACCTTTCCCCAGGAGGCGGCAGAAACTACCGGTCTGGGGTCGGTTTCTTTGCTCCCGTCTCTAGTTGCTCCTAGTTTGTGTCCGCATATACATTTCATGTAACTCTTCAATGCACCACCTAACCCGTTTGCTTTCAGCGCGTTTGGTTTTCTTGACCGATGTACGTAAATGAAGGCCTCTAACGCCATAGGTAGCAGCTCTAAGAGCAAACAGGAAACGGTAAGTTACATAACAAAAAAACAAAGACCACCACCCACAAAATGACAGCTGTTGTATGATTTTAAAAAGGCTGTTACAGCTCTTTTTAGGTAGAAGTGGTTGGCTCTTAAAAGAGCCTTTGGGTTGTCCGCTTGTTTCACACAATCCTTTAGCCACCGAAGCCATAGAGGGTGCGGCCCTGGCGCTTGAGCGCGTAGACCACATCCATTGCGGTGACGGTCTTGCGCTTGGCGTGCTCCGTGTAGGTGACGGCGTCGCGGATCACGTTTTCCAAGAAGACCTTAAGCACCCCGCGGGTCTCCTCGTAGATGAGGCCAGAGATGCGCTTCACGCCGCCGCGCCGAGCCAGGCGGCGGATGGCCGGCTTGGTAATGCCCTGGATGTTGTCCCGCAGCACCTTCCTGTGGCGCTTAGCGCCACCTTTCCCCAAGCCCTTACCTCCTTTGCCACGACCTGACATACTCGCAAACTGCCTACCCCGCTCGATGTGAAAAAACTAGCAGAGAGCGCGGTATATATTGCCTGGAGTCCGACCTGATTGAGAACTGGCTCGGGCTAGGAGGGGGTGCGACCCTTCTCTGTCTGCCTGCCCTGTGACTCCGCCCGGGCCCCGCCCACGCTCCCGGTTGGTCGCTTTGAAAGCACAGGGGCGGGTTCCGGCTCCAGAGGTTTCCTTTCCCGAGTCAGCCAAGGTCCCGGCGCTGTTCGGTCGCGGCGCAGGCGCGGGGCAGCTGGGAGGTTGCGGTCCCCTCCCTGTACGCGAGGATGCGAGTCTCAAGCTGCCCGAGAGCTAAGACTGAGTTCGCCCGTTGCCTTGCAGCAATGCTGGGGCCGCCCCCAGCCCGGGGCTCCCGAGGGAGACGAGAACGGCGTCCAGCACCCCCGGCCCAGCGCTGCCCGGGACGCTCCAGACACGCGTGTCCCGTGTCCCCAGGCGCTGATTTGCCTCCCGGGGCCCACCGCGGACGAGAGGCCCCAGGCTGGGACGCGGAGGAGGTGTTGTGTTTTCTGCGCGCCTCTGAATGGCTGGGTTTGCAGGCGGCTGCAGCAAGATCTGACTCATCATTCGGTTTCTCTACGCGCCACCTGCTTCTTCTCCCCTCCCTCTCCTCCCGCCGTCAGCCCTTTTCTCTATCTAGTCGCTGCTGTTTCCCGCCGCTTGCCCGGGGGCGCAGTGGGGTGGCTGCTGGGGGGCGGTGTTCTTTGTCTCAGTGCCCGTGCACGGTGTCCGGCAGCAGTAGCTTCTTTGCCAGGAGGCTCAAGCTGATTCTTGCTCCCTGAATCCGGTCTCCCCCGGGGCTGAGCTCTGTTGCTCCGGTTGCCCTTCCTTTGGGCCGCCCGGGCCGCGCAGTGACCAGCTGCTTTCGCGAGCGGTAGCAGGATTCACTCAGGGGAAATTAAGCTCCTTTCCCCTGGCAGAGGGAGGGGTGGGTTCATCTCTGCGGGCGGGAGGCAGATGCGCGGCGCGCAGGAGCGCCGAGGAGCCAAGGCACCTGGGTCTCAGAAGCCTTGCGTCCTCTGCTGCCTCCTACCGAGCGGAGTGCTCTTTTCACCCAGCAGATTTTTCCTTTTCATGTCACTGGTTACCACCGAGCAACAGCCGCGAACAACCAGCAAACACCACACAGGAAAGCAACTGCCATTAATATGTACGTCTGAGCAGCTCTCCTACACTGGTCTCTAAGTAGGATCTGTTTAACCTTGAATACCAAAGTCCATGGGACACTCCAAGTCACAAAAAACGAAATACTGAATGTAAAAACACTGGTGTACATGTTATACCACCTAACAAAAAGTGTTTATATCTTTTACATTTGTTATATATAGTTTACAATTTTGGGTATGTAAAATATATATGCGTGTGCACATATATATCAATATATATTCAACTATAGGTTTACGCCTGTATATAAACCAGTTGATTTAGTATAGTTATGAGTATATAAAAATAATTATCCTGTTAGTAGTAGTAATCATTAATCTTTCTCTCTTCATTCTATTAACAACTAGCTACCACACTCAGATCAAGGCCTCCTAATTATAGACACTGCAAAAATAGATAGCAGGAGACAGACCAGTTGAACACCTTTCTAAAATAGAATCTGATGCAACACAGAAACTAGAGCTTGGGGTGTAGAGGGATAAATAGATACCTACTCTTACTTCTGTAGGCTCTGGACATGGTCAATGACTGATAAACCACAGCAACCCATGCAGGCTACTGGTCCAGCAAAAGCCCAAGTTGTGAAGTCTGGCTAAAACTGAAAGCCACAAAGGGTGTTCCAGAGTGTAGGTATTATAACTGGCTTAGTAAAGTAAAAGAAAAAGAACTTGGCAAGTAGCATTCCCGGATGGTGAGAGAAAAAGATAAGTTCTTTTTCCCACAATTGTACTTTTCACAAGGACAGACCCCAGCTAATTGCCAGGTTCACAGAAAAAATAATTAAGTCCATTTCCCAGAGTCTCAGGGTGAAAAGATATTTTAATAACACCTATCAGAATATTTATTTAAATAAGACACACGTAAATACTGGATGTAAATAGAGGGAATTTGGGAAAAGACAGCAATTTTAAGGCATCCTGCTGCCTGCCTGCATGCCAGCATTCTCCTCTTTCCTGTTTCTCCCTCAGTCCTCATAGAAGAGAAACTCTATTGTGCTGTTACAGGTAGCTAGATAGGCATAGAGACAAGTGCTTATTCTTGTGCTTTGGGGTATCTATCATAAAAAAAATTGAGACCTATCTCTTGATCTTATTTGACTTGGGTGATGATAATCCTTACTTGCTAAGAAGGAATGGAGGATCATTGGTAAATGTGACTGCATCATGATTTGGTATACAAAGAGGGTAATCAGTAAGGGTATTGTAATTGAGGCTTATTTTTTTTCTAGGCTTGCGAAAGAGTCCTGATAATAGATAAGCAGAACAGTACCAGGTTTTTGGTAACATTTTAGTAACACCAGGTTTTTGGTAACACTTTAGTATTTTTCTGTGTATTATTTTGATATGCAGTTCATAATTCTTATCACCAAAAACCTACCAAATGTGAAATATGGATGATGTTAACACTATTAGCATTTTATGAAGTTAATACCACAGCTTGTCCTGCCTAGAGTTGATATCCTTAAGATGCTTTACCATGAATGAAGGCCTTTAATCCTTCTTATTAAATATTTAAAATCTCTACCATTAGTACCTTGGAAGGATATGTAATACCAAGTGGCTAAGTAGCTTGATTAAATATAGTATATTAATACATGTAATCAAGCCTCTTACTATTATATATCAGTATACTTATAAACCTATATATTTATTTATTTATTTACATACCTCTTTCTGTCCATCAGTCTGTCCATCTATCTATGCCAATATGTAATATCAAGTGCCTTGATATTCTTGTATAATATTCAGCATAGGGTACAATTCTTTAATGAGGAAAATCATGAAAATATTTTTGTGCATCCCACACTATGTTAATATTCTTTCTCTAACCATTGAGAAGTGACAGAAAGACATAAGGGGTCCTGGCTATATAAATGACAAACTTCAACTTTATTTTCAAAGGAATCCTGCCTCATTCAGTGTCCTTATTGATGATGATCACTCAAATAAAAGTATTTTGAAGCCTTCTTTAGCTCATGTTTCAGTATGTGTTCCCAAGCCTTGTCCACTGCGTGCCATTCAACTTTGTTCTGAATTGAGACTTACTCAGATCTTGCTACACTTTGTCCATGGAATTTCCCATTGCAGTAGTGCAATGCTTCACAGCAGTTAATTAAGTCAGTGTCACAACACTCTTGGAAATTGAAGGAGTGTTATTATCCTGAGTTGATACATGGGCCGCATCCAGACGAGTGTGGTTGTGCAGTATGTGGCTTCACACATGCAGGTGTTCCCCACGCTGCTACCTTGTAGCACAGGAGGTTTTCTTGACAATGGGAGATCTCAGGGTCAAAAAGAAATCCATGCCAAAAAAAAGTGGGGTGAAGCACGTGGCAGCAGTGCACACCACCCACAACTGGAGTCTGGTCAGCCCAAGCTACACTCTGGCTGTTGGTCAGGATCCCAGCTGCAGAACTGCTGTGGCTGCAGCTTCCCCAGCCCCCAGGACCCCACCTGGGGTAACCTGCCACACGTCAGAGTGCGCATGGCACAGGCATTCCTCGAGGACAAGGATTTATTCAGAAGATTCATCCTAAAAGCCAAAGTGCCACTTTTAGATCAAGACTTGGGGATTAGGGGGCCAGTGAACACATCTTCAGGAGGCCTCAAATGCCTCTACACAAACACTCGTAGTAGGGGAACAAGCAGGAGGAACTTACCCTCCTGCTAGCTGACACCAATCCAGACATAGTGGGGCTCACAGAAACGTGGTGGGACCCAACACATGACTGGGTGGTGAATATCAAGGGCTATAGGCTGTACAGGAGGTATAGATCAGGGAGGAATGCTGGGGGTGTGGCTCTCTACGTCAAGGAGGAATACACATCCTCAACAAGTAGCACAAGGTCAGAGGAGGGGCACACTGGGTTAGAATACAAGGAAGTCGAGGGGAAAGGGACTTAACGGTGAGGGTCTACTACAGACCTCCTAACCAAGGGGAAGAGCTAGACCAGGAATTCTTAAGTCAGCTCACGGAGGTAGTTAGGTCAAAGGACGTGGTCATAATGGCTGACCTGAACTTTCCAGACATCTTCTGGAAAGAGCAGCCAGCCAGGTCTGACCGCTCAGGTAGGTTCCTAGCCAAGATAGAGGACCTCCATCTATCCCTGGAGGTGCACAGCCCCACCAGGGGAGACGCCTTGTTGAACCTGGACCTGGCCACGGGCGACAACCTGGTGAGGGGTCTGCTGGTGCTCGACCACCTGGGTGACAGCGATCGTCACCTGCTGGAATTCACCATCCAGAGCAAGGTGGCAAAGGCCTGCAGCAAGGCAGCAGCCCTGGACTTCAGGAGGGTGGACTTCAATGAGGTAAGGAGAATAGTCGGGGAGGCACTGAGGTCCCAGAGGGGAAAGGATTCAGGTGTCCAAGAAGAGTGTTCGTTCCTTAAGGAGATGATCCTCCAAGCCCAAAGGGAGGTAATCCCAACACGGGTGAACGGGGACAAGAGGGCGCAAAAGCCCCCTTGGCTCACCAAAAGCATACGGGAACATCTCCTAGCTAAAAAGGAGGCGTACACCCAATGGAAGGGAGGGGCCACCACCAGGGAGGACTATACCTCGGTTGCTCGGGGCTGTAGGGGGGTGGTCAGGAAGACCAAGACAGAGATGGAACAGGGACTACCTACTCGGATCAAAGACAACAAGAAGTCCTTTTTTAAATACATAGGGGGCAAAAAAAGAAGGTACCGGATAACGCGGGGCTGCTGCAAGACACGCTAGGAAATCTGGTCGTCGCACCAGACGACAAAGCTAACCTATTTAATAATTTCTTTGCCTCCATTTTCCTGAGCAGGGATTGGGTCACCCCCCACACCGGGACCCCCATAAGCCACAGGGGAGGTGCACCCAGGCCTAGGGTCTGTGAGGATCTAGTCAGGGAACTTCTGGAGGGACTGGACATATTTAAATCAGCTGGTCCTGACAATTTCCACCCCAGAGTCCTGAGGGAATTAGCAGAGGTCATTGCGGGACTCCTCGCACGGCTTTATGAGCACTTGTGGTGCTCTGGTGTGCTGCCAGAGGACTGGAAAAGGGCCAGTGTGGTTCCCATTTTCAAAAAAGGGAGGAAGGAGGACCCAGGAAACTACAGGCCAGTTAGTCTTACCTAGATCCTGGGTAAGCTTTTTGAGAGAATTATCCTGGCACATGTTGGCGAGGGGCCAGCAGGGGAGATTATGTTTAGGGGAAACCAACATGGGTTCATTAGAAACAGGTCCTGTCAGACCAACCTCATGGACTTCTATGACCAGGTTACAAAATCCTTAGATGCAGGGGTAGCAGCAGACATAGTCTTTCTGGACTTTAGGAAAGCCTTCGACACTGTCTCTCACCCCATTCTCATTAAAAAACTAGGAGACTATGGCATCAACACCTACACAGTCAAATGGGTCACTAACTGGCTGGAGGGCCGCACCCAGAGAGTGGTGGTGGATGGGTCTTATTCAACCTGGAGGGATGTGGGCAGTGGGGTCTCCAGGGCTCGGTTCTTGAGCCTGCACTGTTCAACTTCTTCATCAGCGACTTGGACAGGGGTGTAAAAAGCACCCTGTTCAAATTCGCAGACAACACTAAGTTGTGGGGGCAAGTGGGCACGCTAGAAGGGAGGAATAGGCTGCAATCAGACCTAGACAGGTTACAGGGTGGGCAGATGAGAAGAGGATGGGTTTCAACACTGACAAGTGCAAGGTACTGCACCTGTGGGGAAGAACCAGCAGCATACCTACAGGCTGGGGAACTCCCTTCTCGTCAGTGCAGAGGCAGAAAAAGATCTTGGAGTCATTATTGATGCCAAAATGAACATGGGCTGACAGTGTGTGGACACGGTCAGGAAGGCCAACTGTACCTTATCATGCATCCATAGATGCATCTTGAGCAGGTCCAAGGAGGCAATCCTCCCCCGCTATGCGACACTGGTCAGGCCGCAGTTGGGAGTACGGCATCCAGTTCTGCGCGCCGCACTTCAGGAAGGATGTGGACAACATGGAGAGGTCCAGAGGAGGGCCACCCACATGATCAGGGGGCAGCAGGGCAGGCCCTATGAGGAGAGGCTAAGGGACCTGAACCTGTTCAGCCTTCACAAGAGAAGGCTGAGGGGGGATCTAGTGGCCATTTACAAATTAGTCAGGGGGGACCAGCAGGCATTGGGGGAGTCCCTGTTCCCCTGAGCACTCCCAGGAGTGACAAGAAATAATGGTCACAAGCTGGCAGAGGGTAGATTCAGGCTAGATATCAGGAGGTGCTACTTCACAGTCAGGGCGGCTAGGATCTGGAACCAACTTCCAAGAGAAGTGGTGCTGGCTCCTACCCTGGGGGTCTTTAAGAGGAGGCTGGATGGACACCTTGCTGGGGTCATTTGACCCTAGTACTCTTTCCTGCCGTGGCAGGGGGTTGGACTTGATGATCTGCTCAGGTCCCTTCCGACCCTACCAACTATGAAACTATGCATTTCTGTATCATTTCATTGATTAAAAAACCTGGTAATAATATGTATGTAACTGTGCAACATAGGCATGCCCTGATTAGGATAACATCCACTTGGGATTGATATCATATGACATCTGGCACCCATTGCCCCTTTGGGGAAGGGATCATTTAAATGATTTAGTGTAAAATTTTATTTTAAATGTCACTTGAACCAAAGTGATGGGAGAAAATCATTTGCCAATTCATGGCTGGACTTGGCCTGTGTTGAAAGCCAAGATTTTAGTTTCTCTGTTACCTAACCCTAAATTGGGCCTTCATAATTTAATCATCTCCCTTTTGCCTAACCCAGAATAAGATAACCATGTTACATGTCCAAGACTCATACCCCAGGTTTCGCACCTTATGTCCACATTAACACTAAAACCATTAACGGGAAAGAGATATAGTAGTTCATCCTGCCACAAATTGTTGTATAACTCTGTGGTCATTTTGTTTTAGGGAATTTTGGAACAACTCATCTGCCTGCTTTGGTGGTTGTTGGAATACATAGTACAATAGCCTGGAGAATCAATTCTCATTGTGGGATCCAAATTGGTGTGTAAAGTTGTACTGGGCATGCATGGATGGATTATATGGATGGGGGA
Source organism: Alligator mississippiensis (assembly GCF_030867095.1). NCBI lineage: Eukaryota > Metazoa > Chordata > Crocodylia > Alligatoridae > Alligator > Alligator mississippiensis. The sequence goes on along the minus strand of NC_081827.1, from coordinate 90,845,696 downwards.
ACTTTCAGCCAACTATCTCTAGTCCTAAAAGACTCTCTCAAAGTTGATATCTCATTCTTTCACCTTGCAGTCATGGTACAGGTATTCTGCCAATCTCTCCTTTCATCTTCAGTTTGATTTGCTTCCCATGCCAAGTCTTTTCTTCACTTCACAGCCATCTCAGAGTCAATCAATTAGTGCATAGGCTCCATTTCATATTTCTGGATTTACAGCCTAAGGTAGTATTTATGGCATCTTCAGCAATAGGTTACTTTTTCTCCTCCCTCAGCCTTGAGTCTGCCACCTTTGGTTTGCAAAGAGTAATCTCAATGGCATTTCCTTACCATCCTACAACAAAGAATAAATAAAGAAATTAAAATAAAATAAATGCACCTTGGGTGACCAAGGGGTTTTATAGGTTCATAGATGCTAGGGGCTAGAAGGAACCTCAGAGATCATCAGATCCAGCCAGCCTGCTCAAGGCAGGAAAGACTGCTCAGGTCAGATGACTCCGGTGAGGTGTGCATCCAGTCCTCTTTTGAAGATCCCCAGGAAAGGTGACTGTATCACCTCTGGGGGGAATCTATTCCAGACTCTGGACACAAAAACCATGAAGAAGTTTTTCCTAATGTCTAGTCTGAAGTAATCCTCCATCAGTTGACCATTATTCCTAGTCTTCCCCTGAGGTGCCTTTGTGAACTGGTGCACTCCTGCTCCCTGATGTTTGCCCCTTACATACTTAAAGGCTGCCACCAAATCCCCTCTAAGTCTCCTTTTCTCCAGGCTGAACAGTCCCAAGTTCCTCAGCCTCTCCTCGTATGGTCTGTTCTCCAGGCACTAATCATTCTTGTGGCTCTCCTTTGGACCCTTGCCAGCTTCTCCACATCCCTCTTGAACTGCAGCACCCAGAATTGGATGCAGTATTCCAGATGCGGCCTCACCAATGCTGAGTATAGCAGGAAGATGACATGTTTGGTCTTACTTGTCATGCTTCCGTTGATGCATGCCAGAGTGTTGTTTGCTTTGCTGGATATATCATCGCACTGGTGGCTCATATTCATTTTATGGTCAATCATGACCCCTCAGGTCTCTTTCAATTGTGGTGCTGGCTAACGTAGCACCACCGAGCCTGTAAGTAGGTTGTGGGTTATTTCTCCCTAGATGGAGCACTTTACATTTCTCAGTGTTAAACAATATCAGGTTGAGATCCGCCCACTTTACAAGCCTATCCAGGTCAGCCTGCATCTTCATCCTGCCTTCCAGCATGATGGCACTTCCCCATAACCTGGTGTCATCCACAAACTTTGCCAGTACGCTTTCCACACCCATGTCCAAATCATTTTCTTCCACTTCTATGCAGCTGCAACCCAGCTTGTCATGTTTTTATTCCAAAAGCCATTTCCTTCATGGCTTTGCTGCATAAGCTATGCTGTTATTTTAGACTCTTAACTACTGAGCTAACAGAAATTTTTCACTCCCCCTAAATATTACTTTGAGGGGTAAAGATATGTTAATTTGTCTTGAGGGACTGGTAGGGGTGGAAGAAGTTCAGTCCTAGTGAAAAAAAGCAGTGTTGGTGAGTAATTAAACCCATTCCAGACAGTTGTGCCTGTAAAAGGCCTGATCCTATTAGCAGCCCCAGACTGAAAGAGAGAAACTGGTATTATGGTCCAAGGGTATAGACATTCTAGTTAACATGAAAAAAAGCTCTTTAAAGCCATAATGCTCTCCTAGTTGCTAATTAACCAGCTATCACTTCATTTGCATTCAGTGGCTGCTTTTTCAAATAGTTGCTGGTTTCTTCCTATGCAATATCAGGATACCTGGCAAAGAGGCAGGAGATTCCACCACCCTCCTAGCTGATCACTGAAGGACAGCAATCCAACAATATGATGCAACATCTAAGATTTAACAATATACAGCAAATGTCTAGCCACACACTAAGTTCTTTAAACACTGAAGCCAATAAGATCATTAACCAATATTTTCAACTTAGAGCCATCTTCCTGAAGCAGAATTAAATTTGACAGCCATCCTCCATGTCCCACAAACATTCTGGGTTTAGTTCTTTGCTGATCTTTATTACCTGCCCCTGGGGCAGGGGGCTGGACTCAATGATCTTCGGAGGTCCCTTCCAGCCCTAATGTCTATGAAATCTATGAAAACTATGAAACCAGTGGCTACCTGTACTATAACATCCTTCTATTTGATTTTAACTACAGAAGGTATCTGATAGTGACATGCAGATCTGGGATGATCAATAATGTCTTCCAAATCTTTGAATGAAGGAGGCCACATTTCCAGTTTGTGGGGTGAGGGAGGAGGAAGTAGGGGAAGTTAAGAAAACACCAGAGCCAGTAATATTGTCTCTACCTTTCTTTCTACCTCTACCTCTGAGTGATTCAACTGGTACTAGGTACTGCCATTAACACATCTATGTGTTGGTCAACTTCCTGCATTAAAGCAAAGGAAAATAAAACACACCTTTTATTGTTTATACCCCAAGACACAAGAATAAACACCTATTCCAGTGTCTATCCCATTACCTACAACCATACAATATAGATTCTCAACTATACTGACTGTGAAGGCTCATGAGTGAGGAGGGTGGTCCACAGACTGGCAGCAAGTTTTCTTGAGTTTGCTGAGTTCTCCAATATTTCCTCCAGCCTAGTCCTTATATTCATACATGGCTTATTCTGTTAAACATTCCTTGATTTATTTTAGTCTAATTTCTTTGTTTCACTAAGAATATGGGAACAAGACTGAACCAGTTTTTCTAATGATGTTGAAGATACCAATTAGTTAGGATTTTTGTCCTTGTAAAAATTAGAACTTTGAAAGGGAGGATTTATCTTCTTTCATCATTTTGCAGTGATCCTTAATACCACCCTGTTCTCTTTTCACCTCTTGTCCACTGGCAAGATTGCTTTGTTTTTACAACTTATTTAACAAACAATGCAAATATATCTGTTAAAGAAAACTACATCAAATATATTTGGTTAAATCAGCCAATATCAGTAACAATTTTAACTAAAGCTACGCTATACTGTATTTGAATTGTTTATTGTAAGGCCTCTTTGTATAAAGTTTTCTTTCAGGCCTTTTGCTTTCTTTTATTTGATCTTATTACTGGTTTAGCTGGATGTGTTGATTACTTTCTTTACCTTGCTGACCAGACTATTGTAGTTTTAATGTATACAAAAGTTCATTCTGTGATCATTCAGAAACAGTTTTTGGGGCCTTCTGCTTCAGTCACACTTCTGCAGCTTGATATAACCCCCTTGAAGATGGCTAAGTTTGGTAACTTCAGGAAGGATAGTACATTAAGAACATAAGAACTGCCATTTCCTGGGTCAGACCGTAGGTCCATCTTGCCCCATAATCTGCGTGTCACAGTGGCAGAGAGTGGATGCTGAAAGGGAGAGTGAACTGGGTATAAGCAGGGTTTTTTCCTTGGAAAATTTGAACCTGTCAGTGCAATAGTTATTGTGGAGGAACCCAATACTAAGGACTGAGGATGAAGGACTGTGGAAGGCATATACTGTAAATGATGCAGTCTTTACACTGGCATTCTGCTGATGCGTGTGTGTTATCTGAAGACTTCAGTCATTTGGGCAGTTGGTGCTAGCAGTTTGACAGAAACACTGGGTTTTGCAAGCTTACATCAAACTGTCTATGGACACACAGTATCATAGAAAATTAGGGTCAGAAGGGACCACAGGAGGTCATCTAGTCTAACCTCCTACTCAAAGCAAGACCATCCCCAACTGTATCATCCCAGTCAAGGCTTTGTCTGCCCAGGTCTTAAAAAACCTCTGAGGATGGAGATTCCACAGCCTCTCTGAGTAGCCAGTTCCAGTGCTTTACTACCCTCCTAGTGTGAGAGATTTTCCTAATATCTAACCTAAACTTCCCTTACTATAAGCAAACCTACAGAAAGAAAACTCGGGATATATGATATAGATACCATCAATTTGCCAGTAAAACTGTAAGCGTGCCCATACTTGCTGTTTCCATACAGTGCAAAACCCCCTTATTCTACCACCAGAACAGCCCTTGCTCTGTAAGTAACAGGCAGCTTCTACAGCCGCAAGTAAGCCACCAGAAAGTCCTGAGTCATCCTGGGTATAACCTAGTTATAAGTCGTACACACATTGTTATACACATGTTATGTTATACACATTATAACCTATTATGTTATACCTGTTATGTTAGACACATACACATTTAACATATGTGTTATACACATATAACATGTATATATGTTGTGTTAAACAAATCCTATACCCATGTCACATGGGTGACAACATTTTCTGGCAGAAGGCATGTATAATGCACAAGCCCCCAGTTTAGCTTCCACTTTCTGCAGTATAAGATTGTTCACAAAAGCAATTCTCATTGAGCACCTGACGTGATAAAACATGGCCCCTCTTATTCTACAGTAAATTGTTTATAGGTCCATACTCTTATAGGAACATAAGAACTGCCATTTACTGGGTGCATCTACAGACACGCTTAGTTTAATGCACAGTAAAGCATCACAGTAAAGCATCACATGTGCACTGGACTTACTGTGCCTTAAATTAGTCAAATGTGCCATTTGCTAGTACCAACACATACAGGGAATTTTTATATATGTATGCACCGCAGCACCAGTTGCTTTGAAAAGCGCCTGGCGCTGCAACACATACACTTGTATAAGTGATGAAATGCATGTCAGAGCGCAGAAAATGGCAATGGTCCACTTTTGAACAAAAACACATTCAAGGTGCACCGCTGCCATTTTCTCCATGCTGGCATGCATTTCACCACTTATACAACTGCAAGCAATGCAGCGCGGTGCACATCAGCTTGCTTGCAAAGCAGACTTGATTAATTGAGTTTGCTCCAATGTGCCGGATCTCCTGCATGTCGCAGCATGAAAAAGTATGTGTATCAATGCCCTGGTACTAGATAAATGATGCTTTGGTAGTGCACAGTAGTGCATGTCTTGATGCTGATCAAGACCAATTTTACTTCAGGTCAGCCCAGTCAGCCCAGGGGGCCTCTCCTACCTGGCTAAGCCCTGATGCGGAGGAAGCTGTGCTGGCTGCAGGGGCAGCTGTCTCCCGGCCCCACATACATCGAGACAGGGCCAGGAGAGCTGTGCCGGCTTCAGAGGCAGCTGTCTCCTAGCCCCATGCACACTGGGATGGACTCCCATGTCCCCTGCCAGCCCCTGGGCTGCTGCATGGAGGCAGAGTGGGGCAGGAGCAGCCCTGGACCAGGAGGCTCCCACTGGGCACAACTCTGTGCCTGACAGGGTGCATGTGTAGATGCATTCCTGACCACATCTTACTGCGCATTATTGTACTGCATAGTATCCTTACTGCACTTTAATTGCTTGTGTAGACACACCCACTTGGTCAGACAATAATGCCACCTTGCCCAGTATTCTGTGTCACAGTGGCAGAGAGTATATGTTAAAAGGGAAAATGAACAGGGGACTGACCAGGGTTTTTTCCACTGCTCTTCTCTCACTTCCAGCCTCCAGCATTTAAAGTTTAGGAAGTTCTGATTCAGAAGCTTTACCCCTAACTCCCATGCAGAATAGCTGCTGATGCCCCTTTTCTGATACACAAGCCTAGACATGCTGATATTGTAGCAATGGAGGAACATCTTCATTTGCTAATATTGTAGTAATGGAGGAACAGAAACGTCTACTGAAATGATACCTGAGTGTTCACACCTCTTGTGCCTGTTGTTTCAGGCACTCTCCAGGAGGTGCTTACATACAACTGAGAGGAGTGGACCAGTGCACAGCTTTCTAAATCTCTTATGCTGCATATGACTGTGTAGGGTTTCTTCTCCATACATAATGGCCAAATTAGAGTGGGAACTCTAGGTCTCCCCTCCCCTGTGTTACCAGATTTGCCCATTATTTTGGGGTGAGCTCATTTATTAGGGATAGGTTTCTAGGGTCTTGGTAATTCTGTCAATGTGCTGCTTGTGTTACTTGTGTTTTTATACGGAGCTGTATAGCTCCCTTCTGCAAATCGTCACCCCCACTGGAGCTATCTTGCAGGACTCAGTTTCAATGGGGCTGGGTTCCTCCAGTCACCAAATCAGTCATACACACAAACACACACAAATTAACGTGACATGCCTGACCCGGCCGGGTTGATCATCATGGACAGGCTGACACCTTCATATGCCAAGAATCAATTCATCAGAGCAACAATAAACTGCAGTCAAACACAAGCACACAGGTGAACAGAATCCCTCTGAATCCGGCTGGGTGTCCAGCTGACACCCTCATGGGCCAGCATTCAGTTCATAAGGGCACGTCTGAGTTAAACTGGGTCAATCATCCTGTACAAGCTGATCCCCTTATGTGTTTCAAGCTCAGCACGTCCCTTTCTTTGGCCTCTTGATGAGCAGACCCCACAGTATTTTTGGGCTTCACAGGGATCTTTAGCTTAGGTAAAAGAAGTGTTGCTGCAGAGCACAGGAGGAAAGAGAAGCAGAGAAGGAAAAATATACCCAGTTACTAACAGTTTGACTATAAAAGTTATTTATTGCTAAGCATATGAAATATATAATGGTACTAGTAGTAATAGACATGCAAAAGAAAAAAACACAAACACAAACAATTACAATACTACCCTGGTTTCACTAAGTATTTGGGGAAACTTAGCTCAAGCTTAACTAATACAGTTCAGGTTCAGAAATTTATGCCTAGAGTGAAAAGAGAGAGAGAGAGAGAGAGAGAGAGAGAGAGAGCGCGATGGGATCTCATCAGTCCAAGGTACTCGGGCTGCAAAGCTGACAGGCACAGTCCATAGCACAATCCTTGAAGGGAGACGATCTGTTCTTCCAGCGTCTCAAGAGCAACACGAGTCAGCACACGAGTTTTTTCTTCTTGAAGCACACACACTGCTGCTTTTTACAGATTTTTATACCCTCAGTTCAGCTGCTTCGAAGCATTCTCAATAGTGTAAATCATTGTCTTTTCTATTGACAAGGGGTTATCTGGTTTGGAACATCTCAAGAAACTGATTGATAATCAGGAAATGCAAAGGTTAGGGAGTAACCAGATACTTGGGAGCCAGCTTGACATTCCTATGGATAGCAGATATACTGATGGGATATCTCATGGTTTCTTCAGAAACAATAGATAGCTTGCAGCATCAGGATTTTGGATTTTCACTTGTTGTAAACTAGCCTCAGCTTAGCATGACTTTTCCAGATCTTACTATACTCTTTTAACAGACCTAAGGCAATTATTGGGGTGCTCATAACCTTTTGTGGAGAGGACTTCCACCAGTTGTCTTGGGAAAAGTATGGCAACACCTGTGATTAGGGCTCCAACGGGCTGGACGCTGTGACAAACCCTTAACCATTGTTCAAATGTTGCCCATACCCCCTCTGACTCGGTCTCTTGCCTCAGCATTCCCTAACCCGGCAACCGAATTTTAGTCAATCAAGTTTAAATAGGCCTCCCATAGTGGGACCGGGGAATGTACGGCCCGAGATGCCTATTAAACTTAGAGGTGTGTGTGTGTCTGCGGGGGGACAGTCCTTTGTAAATCCAGATTAGAACTGGTCTGATAAATGCTGAGCTGGGTGTGTGTGAACATGGGTTGATTAACTTTTGGAGCACAGATTCCCCATCATGCAGTGCTCCCCTGCTTCTCTGGTCCCAGAATTCACTGCAGTCTCTGCTTCAGGCTTTCTGTTCTCCATCTCTCATGCAAATGAATGGTCATCTGGTTCCATCTCGGATGCAAATGAGACCTAGAGCAGTTGTTTTACTCTGGTAACCCTTATCTGGAGGGTCTTAGGTGTGTCTCTCACTGCATCTTAATCAGTTTCGTTTATGCAGAGGAGGGGAGGGAGGGGAATTCTTTGTGAGTCAGACAGACTGCATCCTGTGCCAGGGTCCTCGAGAACACACAGCTGAGATGTAACACCTGGCTCTCCGTGCCTCCAGCCAGTATATGTACTCTTCACAAAACCACTACTTGCTTTCTTTTTCAAGTTTCCTAGGAGCATGGGCTAGCAAGCAGAAGGGGATGGTCTTGGAGCAGTGTGTGTGTGTGTGTGTGTGTGTGTGTGTGTGTGTGTGTGTACGCATGCAAATGTTTGCACACTCACATGCATGCATGTGTGCATGCTCAAAATACTCAAGAGTAGAAGAGTGGGGGTAGTTTAGAGCAATGGACAGGGTGAAGCGAATATTGAAGGAACAGAGCAATGTAAGATTGTATTGATAAAGAAGTTTGGAGTATCAGAGCAGGTTCCAGGGCATCGTAAGAATGAGGTAGATATAAAACATCTCTCTCCAATTTTGTAACTTCTTTTCAAACAATCATTTATCAAGTCATGGGACATCTTTATTTGTTGATTTACAAATAAAGATAACTTAAAGATGAAAATTGATTCAACTTTTGCTTTCAGATTTCCTGTTTAATAATATTTTCTTCAGAACTCCTTCCCTTCTCGTTTCAATGTCACACCCTGTGTCACTTGTTGTACAGTGGTTTTGCAATCCATCCTCTCAAATCACATTCTGGTGTGCCTTCCTTAGAGATGTTCATGTAAATACATTACAGAAACCCAGTGTAGCTCACTCAGCATGTCTTTTTTTCTTGCTTGCTGCTTTCTTCCTTTTCTTAAAGTACAAAACAAAAAGAAATTGGGCTGAGATGGTGTAGACATTGACAATGGGCAGATATTCTGAAGAGGACTGTCATCGAGAGATGGGGTCTATTGGATTAGAACTAGAAAGAACATCTCTTGGCTTTGGCTAGAGTCTAGCCAACCTAGTAAATAGAGTTTTAAGCTAGGTTCCACAGAGGATAGTGATTGGTATCACAGAGACTTGTCAGGCTAGTTCTTTATAACTTGAATATCAACACTGAATTGTGCATGAGTTTCAGGAGAGAAGGGTTGGGAGAATAGATAGTGATATCAGAAATGTATACACTTGTTCCCTGGTTGAGGAGGAATAATATAGCAGATCAGAATGTATCTGGAAAAAGTGAAAAATAAAGTAATGATATGATCACAAGGATTTATTATAGCCCACCAAATCAGGAAGAATTGTGACAAAATTCTTCAGGGTGAAGATGTGACAAAATTATCTATAAGTTACAAAATGTTTGTACTAAATAGCTGCAATTTTTTTTCTTTGCAAGTTTACAAACAAAAACATTTTTTGGACCTATTTAATATGTCTAATAAAAGATATCACTTTTACCCCAAGTTTCATCTGCCTTGGATAAGGAAGAGGAACTTTTGACTCGCCTGAATAAATTCAAGTCAGTATGGCTTGATGAATTTCATCCTTGGATGCTGAAGAAACTGGCAGGGGAGATCGCAGAGCCTTTGACAATGATATTTATAAAGTTGTAGGAGACAAGCAAAGTACCAGAGGTCTGCAAAAGGGCCAGAACAGTGTCCCTTTTTTAAAAAGTTAAAAAAGGAAGACCTGGAGAGTTATAGACCAGTTAGGCACACCTCTATACCTGGGGAGTTCCTGGAGCATATCATAAAGAAGTCCATTTGCAAGCATCTGGAGAAGTAAAGGCTGATCATAAGCAGCCAGCATGAATTTCCTAAGAATAAATGATGCCAAACAAACTTAATCTCTTTCTTCAACAAAATAATTACCTGGGTAGATTAAGGGAATGCAGTGGATATAATGTATCTGGACATGACAAAGTCCCACATGACCTTCTCATAAACAAACTGTAGACATGTGAGATAGATAAAAGTATTATAAAGTAGATTGGCAATTGGCTCAATAGCTGCAATCTATTTATAAATGGATCCATGTCAGAATGGCAGGAGGTTTTAAGTGGAGTGCCACAGAGGCCTGTCCTAGGCCCAGTGCTGTTCAATGTATTTATTAATTATTTGCATACTGCAACAGAGAGTTTCTTGAGCAAATCTTCAGACAACACAAACTGAGAAGGAGTAAGAACACACAGAAATGCAATTCAGAAAAATCTTGGATAGACTGGAAAGTTGGGCCAGAGCCAACAGGATGAAGTTCAGTGCTGATAAATGCAAAGTCCTATACCTCAGGAAGAATAACCAAAACCACAAGTACAAAATGGGTGATGGCTGTCTTGACGGCAGCACTGCGGAGAAGGATCTAGGAGTCCTGGTAGATCATACACTCAATATGAGACTGCAGTATGATACAGATGCACAAAAAGCAAAGATGGTTTTGAGCTACATCAATAGGAACATTGGCTGCTTACAGATGTGGAATGAAAACCCAACCCAAATGGTGCTTTACTTTCAGCTTGATGCACCTTTGAGCCAAGTGTAGCTCATGCCCAGAAGAGTCATTGCCTTAGTTTGACCCAGCTCACCCGAAATCTGTATAGATCACACGCTTCAGTGAATCTTTTTGGTCCTTTTATCTAATAGCTGGTTGAATCAGCTTTTGATAAAAGTGCCAAAAAGACCCACTGAAGCGCCCAAACTACACAGATGTTGGGGAGCTGGGTCAAACTGATGTGTTTCCTCTTCCACTAAAGTGCTGTGTTTTCTGGTTTTTTTTCACATCTGTCACAGACCATTATGTATGAGACACAGGAGGTGATAGAGGCCTCTCTACTTGGTACTGGTTGGTTAGGCCCCCATCTGGTATATTGTATGAAGTTTTGGGCTCCACATTTTAAAAAGGACATGGAGAAGTTAGAGAGGGTCCAAAGGTGGGTGACGAAATGGATAAAGGCCTTGGAATGCCAGTCAGATGAGGAGAGGCTGAAAGAAATATGCATGTTCAGGTTGCAGAAAGGCAGTTAAGAGGGGACGTGATAGCAGGCTTCAAATATCTGAAAGGCTTTCATAAAAATGAGAAAAAAGAGAGAGAACACCTTTTTGTCTCTTGCAGAAAGCAGAATGTGGACCAATGTCTTGAGGTTGCAGTAAAGCAGGTTTAGGTTGGATATCGGAGGGAAAAAAAGTCTTCATTGTTAGAACATTAAGGCAATACAATATTGTGCCTAGGGAAATGATGAAATCTCCATCATTGGAGGTATTCAAGAGGCTGGATAAGCATTATATAAACTAGAACCCTTTTAGTTTTTATTCTAATAGAGTTAGTAGGGCTTTAGTTTGGTTAAGTTTAATTTAGGCTAAATTAGCATAGTATAAGTGAGGCCAAAGGAAGTAGTGTAAAAGGAAGTCATAGGCAAAAGAAACTTCTTGAAAAGACTACCCCATATTAGGACATCACATCTTGATTAAGGTTCTAACTTGACCAACATGATGACACAAGAGTTTCTCCTTTCTGGCTGTATTTGTTGAAGCTGCTATGAAGTAATGTAAAACTTTGTTTGGGGGGGGGGGGCAGGGAGGAGACTCAGTGGTCTGAGGTGGCTTCCTCTGGCATCATTTGTTGAGGCTCCTATCTGCAGATGTAATGAAGATCCAATGCCTCTTAGAACTTAGTCTCCAAATTTGGGTAAGATTTCCCTCACAGGCCAGCCACCTGTTAGAATTTTTTAGAATATTAAGTTGTGAAACTGCTTATTTCTGCTTGAATTATGAAAGTATATCTAGATATGTATTGTGGTCTTCTTTATTTGCTAGCAATATTTGTAACTGGAGAATACTAATAAAGTGTGTTTTTTCATTTACTCAATTGGAGCACTTGTTTTGAATGAAAAAAGGGGGTGCCAGAAGAAACTCTTAGACCTCTAAATCTACTCTAGAAGTCAACAATCTATCAGGGATAGTTTAGGAGTAGCGATGCCTGAAGTGCTCTGTAAGGAGCAAGAATTAGAAGTCCAGGAGCACCATCCCCTCTTACTCTTCCCCTCCCCCCTTCCCCCCCACAAATCCTGGGAGATAATGAGAAAAGTTCTGTAGCCTAAAGGAAGTGAGTATTGGAGATGACCATACACAGCAGAAGGAGAATGAATCAGAACTTCACAACTTGCTTAGGAAGGAGGTTAAAGGAACTGGGATAAGAGATACATGAAGGGGAAGTTTGGCTGTCCAGTAAAAGGGTGTGATGTGTGGAATTATGCTTGTTATCCCCCGGATGGAGAGCAGTATGGCCAACATTTAATATTTCCCAAGCTGCTGGGCTTTCCCGCAATTTTTCTTTCTCTTCTTATGGCTGCAGATAAGACTGGGGTTTTAGTGGGGCCCGTTGATGCTTCTGCTGCCATTAAAACCCAGAGGCTGTTGGGTAGAGGGTCTTGCCATTTGCTTGGGGTCAGACCAATCACCATATTTGGGGTCAGGACAAAAATTTACCCCAGGGTCAGAATGGTAATGACTGAGGGGTTTTTGCCTTTTTCTGTAGTGATGTTGTCTTGTAGAGCCAGGCCAACTCTCAGGATCTCAAAATTGCTCTGTTACACAGGAGGGTGTGACACAATTGCACCTATACACACACAAAAATCACTAGGTATGCATGCGCGCGCGCACACACACACACACACACACACACACTACCAACACAGGCACATACACATCCAAGATTACCAGTCTAAGCTCATGCACACCTATCACCAATTCAAGCACCTACACACTTGATTTGGGTTTGTGGCGGGCAGATCATGCCTGACCAATCTAGTCTCTTTCTATGACCAGGTTACGAAACGCCTGGACACAGGAGGAGGGGTGGATGTCGTATACTTAGACTTCAGGAAGGCCTTCGATACGGTATCCCACCCCATACTGGTGAACAAGTTAAGAGGCTGTGACGTGGATGACTACACAGTCCGGTGGGTGGCGAACTGGCTAGAGGGCCGCACCCAGAGAGTTGTGGTAGATGGGTCAGTCTCGACCTGGAAGGGTGTGGGCAGTGGGGTCCCGCAGGGCTCGGTCCTTGGACCGATACTCTTTAATGTCTTCATCAGTGCCTTGGACGAGGGAGTCAAATGTACTCTGTCCAAGTTTGCAGATGACACAAAGCTATGGGGAGAAGTGGACACGCCGGAGGGCAGGGAACAGTTGCAGGCAGACCTGGATAGGTTGGACAAGTGGGCAGAAAACAACAGGATGCAGTTCAACAAGGAGAAATGCAAAGTGCTGCACCTAGGGAGGAAAAATGTCCAGCACACCTACAGCCTAGGGAATGACCTGCTGGGTGGCACAGAGGTGGAAAGGGATCTTGGAGTCCTAGTGGATTCCAAGATGAACATGAGCCGGCAGTGTGACGAAAGCCATCAAAAAAGCCAATGGCACTTTATCGTGCATCAGCAGATGCATGACGAATAGGTCCAAGGAGGTGATACTTCCCCTCTATCGGGCGCTGGTCAGACTGCAGTTGGAGTACTGCGTGCAATTCTGGGCGCCACACTTCAAGAAGGATGCGGATAACCTGGAGAGGGTCCAGAGAAGGGCAACTCGTATGGTCAAGGGCCTGCAGACCAAGCCCTACGAGGAGAGACTAGAGAAACTGGACCTTTTCAGCCTCCACAAGAGAAGGTTGAGAGGCGACCTTGTGGCTGCCTATAAGTTCATCATGGGGGCACAGAAGGGAATTGGTGAGGATTTATTCACCAAGGCGCCCCCGGGGGTTACAAGAAACAATGGCCACAAGCTAGCAGAGAGCAGATTTAGACTGGACATTAGGAAGAACTTCTTCACAGTTCGAGTGGCCAAGGTCTGGAATGGGCTCCCAAGGGAGGTGGTGCTCTCCCCTACCCTGGGGGTCTTCAAGAGGAGGTTAGATGAGTATCTAGCTGGGATCATCTAGACCCAGCACTCTTTCCTGCTTATTCAGGGGGTCGGACTCGATGATCTATTGAGGTCCCTTCCGACCCTAACATCTATGAATCTATGAATCTACACTATATATACATACCAGAAGTTAGACAAAAATCAATTGTCAATACCCGCACACCCAATACACATACACGGATTACCAATTTGTATACCACGCGGCAGCAGCTGCAGCACCCGCACTTGCCGCGCCGGGTAGTGTTTGCTGCTGCTGCCCACCCGGAGCTCCCACACTGGGCAGCACAGAGGCAGCGGTGCAGGTACCAGCAGCAAACGCTGCCTGATGAGGCAAGCAGGGGACTGCTTTCCCCATGCTGAGCAGCTGCTGCTGCTGCGGTGCAGTCCCAATGGGCAAGCCTGGAGCCGGTGCAGGTCAGGTTATGGTGCTGTGGGGGGCGAAAAGCAGCCCTTCCCCCACCCCATGGCTGGCACCCCAGGCTGCAGCCACTTGTTGCCCACATGGGACTGCCTGTGCCTGCTCAGGACAGCCCCGTATGGGCTGCGAGCAGCTGCAGCAGGGAGCACTGGCCATGGGGCGGGGGAGGGGAGGAGCCACTTTTCCCCTGCACTCAGCACCAGCTTGTAACCTGCCAGCGAGCGTGGGGGCAGAGCTGCGTGGTTCCCCGCCTGTACCGCAGGGCTGAGGCGGGCACTGGGAGCGAGCGGGTGTGGCAGCCAGTGGGAACGAGGGGCCCATACCAGTGTCCCAGGGCCAGCATTGGCGGGGCCCAGAGCAGGGCAGCAGTACAGGTTCCCATCTGGTAGGGGCTCTATGGAGCTGGGCCAACTCCCCCCTCTCCCTGCTGCTGCAGCGCAGCCCAGCTCCACAGACCCCTGCCAGCCTGCCCTCCACTCTGGACCCTGCCGGCGCTGGCCCTGGGACATTGGTCCCAAGACATTGGGACATTGGTCCCAAGATGGTGACCAGGGGTGGGGCACCTGTCAAGGGGCTACCCATGCGGCCCTCGACAGCTTGCCAAAATTGGGTAAATGGTCCTTCACCCAAAATAATTGCCTGCCCCTGCCTTAGTGGCAAGGATCAGGTATGGTGTACTGAGCATGTGCACTCCAGGTGAGGACGTGCAGTTCCAGGTGACTGTTGCAATAGTGGGTTGGCTGATTTCTGTAGGGTCTTTGTCTTTCAAATGATGGGTCCCTGGTTCCTGGGTGAGTCAATGGTCTAGTCCTTGAGTTGCTTATTCCGTAGAGGCTTGCTACCATTGCATCTTAAGCAGCCTCATTCACCCCCATTCATTTAGGAACCAATTTACATGAGACTGGTTAGACATGAGTCATACATTACAACCGGACACAAGATGGAGGCTTGACATTCAAAATGGAAACTTGACATAACTTGACATAACTTGACATTGCTTACGCTAACTTACAAATGTAGGCCTAAATCATATAGTATCAATTTAAAACAACAGTAAAAATCAGTAAAACAGTAATCACACAGTAAAAATCAATATAAACATAATAATTATACAATATAAAACAGCGAGTCAAAGAAGGAGAGAGAAAAGAAAAAAAACTTGCTACAAAAATGCTAAAGCTTATCCTATGTCTTAGTTTACTCATACTTATCTATAGGGAATAGAGAGGGAGAGAAAAAGTCAGAAATAGTTGAGGAAGAGAGGGAATGGTATGTTAAAATAAAATAAAAGGAAACAAAAGAAAAACTGGGGGTTTTGCTACAGTGAGGGGCTTGGCCTTATTCCTTGGATCTCTCAAGCACATTTTATAAACTTTTTCAGCAGCAGTATACTGACAATCATTTTTCCCCGTTTTACCTATGACAGGTTCAGATGTTATGCCTTTTGGTTATGCAACCGGGTTGATTGTACAGTTTTAGTAATAGTTTGGAGAGGGAGAAAAAAAAAACCTTTTTGTGGAGTAAAAGATAAATAGCAAGGGTCTGAGGTCCCTATGGCTGGGGTCCACACACCAGGACCAATCCAGTGTGCTATTCTGGGGTTGTGTGGCAGGGCCAGATATATAAAGTGTTAGGACTCGGGCCCAGTTCAGCGCACTGCACTGGCTTCTGACCCAAACTCCAAGTCCAGAACTACAGCATGGCTCTGGAGCCATGTGCCAGGTTGCAAATGGCTTGCCTGGTCTGTCCGTGGACCAGTCCCACCTGCTATCCTAATTCAGAGTGTGGTTAGAAAAGGCTCCCCATGGGTCTACAAGTGTGTAGGCTGGGGGTGAGAAGGGAGAAAGCGGGAGTAGGAAGAGGTTGTAGCGTTAATTGTGGCAACTCTGAGTTCAAGCAATTAGTGCTGCCCACAGTCTGTACCCCTACCCCACCAAATTTCCAGACCCAGGAAGAGCCCTTTTCCTGGCATATAACTCACACCCCAGTTTACTCCAGCTGATCTGGGGGGAAAGGTGTCAGTTATATGCAAGAAAATATGGATTTTTGATGAATGATATACCACTTTTGTGGTTCCCAAGGAGATAACTGCTCCCTTGTTTACACCTAGTTAATCATAAGATCACTTCAACCAACTTCTTACCATTGTTGTGGAAAGGAAAGACATTATAACAATCCCTCACCCTCTTAGCAGTGTCATATAAATTAATTTAACTCTTTCTGAATGTTTTATTAGCTCTAAGGAATTACTGGGGACAAGTGCCAATTGATGTAAACCTTCCAGTACCTGCAGAGAGAAAACAAAATGCAGAATCAAAAATAGCTAGTGACTTTAAACAGACAGACATTCTAACACAATCCTTTAAATGCGTTTCATCCCATATCGTTTAAAATCACTTTTAGAATATTCTTATTGGAATAGATTGAACAAACAATGCCATAAGTACTTCTATTGTGTTTTTGGTCTCAGATTAAAATACTACAACAGCAAAATAATTTGTTTGCTACATTTGAAGGACAGTGGATGCTATTTAGTAAAATAATTCAAATAGCAAGAAAGTTACTTTAAAAGGAGGAAAACTCTAAACCAGCTCATTTGTCCTTAGTATGTTCTATTGTAACATCTGGAGAGGCAAAGTATGTTCTAGACTTTCATATAGAAGTAAAGGTTGTAAATACTACTCTATAGATGTTTACTCATTCCCATGCCATGCTGTATAAGGCACTATTTCAACAAAGTTAAATGTTTTTAGGATGTAAATAACACAGTTAAGGCAGCCAATTCTCCATCCATATCCAAAGCTTAGAGAGCAAATTGTGTTACTTCCTTCTCTTCAAAAACACTTTACACAGAAAAAAATCCATTCAAATCACTTGCTTTTCATTCTGACTTGAAGAAAACCCTCTCAGGAATAAAATGCACGTGTCGACCCGGCGTTGTCTTGAAAGGTATATTTTTATTTTGCAAGGAAAAACAAAACTTTCTCACTTCAGAGCTTCCTTCAGCACCTGAATGCAGAGTTTCTGGGTTCCTCCTAAATCCGTCTTTAGCCTCTCCCCCTGGATATTTCACCGAACGAAAGCACTCTCTGTTCCCTTCTCACAGAAAAGAAATGGGGTGATTTGGGGACGGATATTGAGGCGAAAATGCACTTTTTTAACTCCAAAGAAACACAAACTGAGCAGGCAGAAGAGCTGCTTTGCTTTGCAGCTGGGCGGGCTCTTTAACGCACCAATCAGAGAGCATCTCTCCTCTAAAAATACCAGGCATCTGACCTACTCCAGCCCAATTGTTTTCTTCTGTCTAGTGGAAAGCGTCTGTCACCAGCGATGTCGGAAACAGCACCCGCAGCCGCGCCTGATGCCTCTGCCACCGCCGCCAAGGCCCCCGCGAAGAAGGCGAAGAAGGCGGCGAGCGGCTCCAAAGCCCGCAAGCCCGCGGGGCCCAGCGTGACCGAGCTGATCACCCAGGCCGTGTCCGCCTCCAAGGAGCGCAAGGGGCTGTCCCTGGCCGCCCTGAAGAAGGCGCTGGCAGCCGGCGGCTACGATGTGGAGAAGAACAACAGCCGCATCAAGCTGGGGCTCCGGAGCCTGGTGAACAAGGGCACCCTGGTGCAGACCAAGGGCACCGGCGCCTCGGGCTCCTTCAAGCTGAATAAGAAGCCGGGCGAGGTCAAGGAGAAGGCGCCCAAGAAGAAGACGGCGGCCAAGCCCAAGAAGGCGGCGGCCAAGAAGCCCGCCAGTGCGGCCAAGAAGCCCAAGAAGGCGGCGGCCGTGAAGAAGAGCCCCAAGAAAGCCAAGAAGCCGGCGGCCGCGGCGGCCAAGAAGAGCGCGGCCAAGAGCCCCAGGAAGGCCAAGGCGGCCAAGCCCAAGCGGGCCGCCAAGAGCCCGGCCAAGGCCAAGGCGGTGAAGCCCAAGGCCGCCAAGCCCAAGCCCAGCAAGCCCAAGGCAGCCAAGGCCAAGAAGGCGGCGCCCAAGAAGAAGTAAAGCGAGCGGAGGAAGACGCCTGTCGTGCAAACAACCCCAACGGCTCTTTTAAGAGCCACCCACCCCTTCCTGAAGGGAGCTGCGACTCTGGGATGGCTGAGAAATCCCCGCTGGACTTTTTTAATGAAGTTTTTCTCTCTCTGCTCCCCCGCTTTGTCTCTGCTCTTTGTTAAATAGACAAGAAAAGCAAGGAGCCTCCTGCCACGGAAAGCGTGCGCCCTGTACCTCTCTGGCTGTGACTTTCTCTGCTTTTTGCAAGCAGGATTGGAGAAGCAGCTTCATTTACCCCGGAATGGACTCAGTGGAGGGAAGGCAGAGGGGACAGCTTCCAGGCGAGTCGGAGCCGCCAGAGCCCGGCCTTACCCCGGGAAAGTCCGCGGTTGAGCAATAATGGCTCCAGTCCCAAGAGCTGGAAGAGGGGAGGCGGGCGGAATAAGGGGCAGAAAGGGTGGTCGCTTATCTGCGTCCTCTACTGCGCTGGTGGGGGCGGGATCGGTTCGGGAGGGCGGGGGTGGGGTGGAGGAGTGAGGCTGTTGCTGCCGGTGATGAGTGGACAATACATTTTTTTTTTAAACTTCCTGCCTGTCTCAGGTTTAATTCGTTTTCGCTGTTTTGAAAAGCCCGCGCTGCGCTGGGATTCGCCCCTGCCAACCCGCCCCGCTTTTCAGCGTCCGAATGTTTGGGAAGGAGCCTGCGAGGCGGAGCTGGGACAAGGAGGGCAGAGGGGAGCGGGGCTTACAGGGAGAGCTCCCGGCTGCTCGGAAACCTATGCGCGCGAGCAAAGTCCCCATCAGCCGCCAATATCCCCCGGCCGCTTGAGTAAGCTGCAAATAAAATGACTTTTCCTGCTTGTAACTGACCCCAGCGATAACCGAGCCCTTTTTATGGCGAGGGAGGTGGCTCTGAAAAAAGCCTTTGGTGTAACTCTTCCGAGGCAGACTGCCTTCAGGGCTGGGTTTACTTGGCCTTGTGGCTCTCGGTCTTCTTGGGTAGCAGCATGGCCTGGATGTTGGGCAGGACGCCGCCCTGCGCGATCGTCACTTTGCCCAGCGGCTTGTTGAGCTCTTCGTCGTTGCGGATGGCCAGCTGCAGGTGGCGGGGGATGATGCGCGTCTTCTTGTTGTCCCGCGCCGCGTTGTCCGCCAGCTCCAGGATCTCGGCCGTCAGGTACTCCAGCACGGCCGCCAGGTAGACCGGGGCCCCGGCTCCGACCCGCTCCGCATAATTACCTTTCCGGAGCAACCGATGCACCCGGCCCACCGGGAACTGCAGCCCGGCCCGCGAGGACCGCGACTTGGCTTTGGCCCGCGCCTTCCCGCCCTGCCTGACATAGCTGCACTAAGTGACAATATAAAGCGGAGAGCGATATACAGAAAGCTCCGATAAAAAAAATCCCTATTTTTTTTTTTGCACTCAGTATTTATACCTCTTCTCAAGCGACTTGATTGCTGATAGGCTGGAAAGTAAGTTTTGCACCGGCAGCCAATGGGGAGACGAATCTTATTCTGACCAATCGTGCTTCTCTTATGGCGTCATCTGAATAGTTCAGCCAGTTAAAATTTAGGAAGAAGATTAGCTAGTTATCGAAGCTCTCTATAAATACGTTGGGACTTCCGTGTTTAGAGTTGTGCTGCTTTACAGTGCGTTGATTCTTCTTTCGAGAGATAGGAAAGAGGTCTGCTAGGATGCCGGAACCTGCCAAGTCCGCTCCCGTCCCCAAGAAAGGCTCCAAGAAAGCGGTCACCAAGACGCAGAAGAAGGGCGACAAGAAACGCAAGAAGAGCAGGAAGGAGAGCTACTCCATCTACGTGTACAAGGTGCTGAAGCAGGTGCACCCAGACACCGGCATCTCGTCCAAGGCCATGGGCATCATGAACTCCTTCGTCAACGACATCTTCGAGCGCATCGCCGGGGAGGCGTCCCGCCTGGCGCACTACAACAAGCGCTCGACCATCACGTCCCGGGAGATCCAGACCGCCGTGCGCCTGCTGCTGCCCGGGGAGCTGGCCAAGCACGCCGTGTCCGAGGGCACCAAGGCTGTCACCAAGTACACCAGCTCCAAGTAAACGGGCTCCTCGCAGGCTTTCTGCATCGTTTCAACCAAAGGCTCTTTTAAGAGCCACCCACTTAATCATTAAAAGAGCTTAAGTATCGCTGTGTCTTCCTTTGTATTCTAAATTCTTCAGCTATCACCTTCCATTGTTTGATCAAAGAAAGTACTACATCTGATTATCTAAGTTTGCAGTGTTTAGAATGTTTTAGTTTCTAAAAGGGTTCCAGTATTAAGTGTATGTCTTGCATGTTTAAGGGGAAAATTATCCTGAAATCAAGCCTTGGGAAATAAATGCACTACAATAGAATAAAAGCAATTGATTTTTAAGTTGGGTCTCAAGTTATTTTTTTCTGGAAAAAAACGTTTAGGGAGAAGTACATTACTTGCCCTGGTTTCTACTGCCCAATATAGCTGTACTAAGCATCTGAAATTTAGCAGAAGGCAGAGGAGGGTGAGCTAAATAGTTCAGTGCAGCATAAGTAACAGGCATTTTATTGGGCCACTCAGGGGGGTGGGGGAAGACATGCTGAAAGAGAAAGCACTGCTCCCTCTTCTACCTAGTAATTTAGTGGTTAGGTTACTTGCAGAGAATTACTGCATTTTCTCTCAAAAATACACTTTCCTTCCCCCCCCCAACAGTTTATTATTTTCTTTTTAACAAGCAAATAATGTTACCTGGTTTTCAGACCGTTTGCACTTGTTACGTGTGGCTTTCATCTACTGACTTTTCTCTTATTCCTCTTTAGGTAGCCAGAATAGTGGATATTATGGAATTAAAACTGATCTAATTATAATTCCTGGAAATGTAAGTTGTGATTTATTTATTGGGCAGTACGATTTAGATGCATGTTATGCATTTATTCAAAGGGAAGAGGAAGCATATGGCATTTTACATGATGGATGTCATGGGTTAAGGTTTCTTTCTCAAGGA
Organism: Alligator mississippiensis; assembly: GCF_030867095.1. Lineage (NCBI taxonomy): Eukaryota > Metazoa > Chordata > Crocodylia > Alligatoridae > Alligator > Alligator mississippiensis. The sequence continues at coordinate 90,824,627 of NC_081827.1, read as the reverse complement.
GACTTCATGAGCACACATCACTTCAACTCTTGTTCTGTGCTCTTGTTCTGCATTTTGGTTTCCCTGGAATAACTACAGGGAAAATTCATTTGATAAGCACCATCAGGGAATACATTTACTGGAGGCAGCACAAGGGAAAGGAGTGCAAGCCGTTTATTAGATTTTTGGGGCTACCACTGAGGGAGATGGGCCTATACACATTTCTACAACATAGGCACAGACTTGTGAAACGTTCCATTCATCTCAACCACATGCTTTCAACAGCATGAGAAACCCCATGGAGAGGCATACAGGCTGGCTCCGCAGAGAAAAATAAACTAACCCACTGTAAGGCTGACATTTTATTTTCCACCATCTCAAAAACCATGCCTCCCCTGGAAAATGCCAGTCTCCAAAAAACGCTTAGAAATATATTTTAGAATACTTAGGACAGCAATAAAAATTATTAACACCACTGACTATGCAGTCTTTCTTTAAAAAATAAAAATAAAAAGGAGCTTTTTTGGTAACAATATAGAGGAATTGTGGTGGGGCACTTACAGCATCTTGTTATACCTCCAAAGGCATGGGCTTTTCTTTCTGGATTCATGCCAGGCTTCTTTCAGATGACCCAGATGTTATTTGTGCTGGGAACTCAAAGGTAGCAAGGTGTGATGGTATGCATATTATTCCATTGTATACTGTTGAGTACAAAAACTAGCATGCCTATTCCTCTTTGGCCTTCTGTACCACTAGACGGTAGAAAATTTTTCACTTCTTTTTATCTGGTTTCTTACGTAAATCAACCCCTTTGTTTCCTATTTACATGCTCAGATTTCCTGCTTTGCCTTGATTATTTACCATATGTCTCGGAACCCCTTATTCATAAAATGCTTTTTCATGATAGGAAATAACAGCCCAAACCACTGATTCATCCTGGCCAGTATAGCATGTTGGGGAGAGAGATACTATGGTGATATTTTCAAACTTTTTCACTGGAGGCAGTGTTTTTGCTTAAGGATTTACATGTTGAAATATAATATAATCTACATACGTAATCAGACACCACAGAAAACATATTTTCAGAACTGAGGCCTAGTGGTAATATTAATGGTGCAAGTTTAGGGTCATTTGGTGAAAGAACTTCCATAAATAGTTAAATTGTGCTAATTTAGAGATGTAAAAAAATATGGCCTGCAGGCTGAATCTGGACCGCAGACCTCTATGATTTAGCCTACCATGTTGCCCATGGGTCTCAGAGGTAATCCACAGGCAGCATGCCAGTCACTAGATGGTCCAGCATGCAGTGCCTGCTCCAGCATGGGTTTCAGAGAAGCCTCTGCATACAGCTTAGCTCCAGAACAGGACCATGCCACACATTGTGACTGCTCCATCAAGTGATGTGGTAGATTTGGCATATGGGGCTGGTTTGTCTGTCTGATCTGGCCCAGAAACCAGCCCCACAATGTTCGATGTTGATCTAGTCCACAGTGCTGGATGAGTTTGGACCCCTGGTCTAAAACTAGAATGCACCACAACTGTTTTGAAAATTGGTGTGATACAAAAAGAACTATGATCAATGAGGTGACACGGGTGTTGTTATTTTCAAGGACACGTCTTCCAGCATCTGGTGAGTATAAACCAAATAGCCTTTATTAAAACTATAAAGGGAGGGGGTAGATGAATGTCATGCACAAATCCAAAGTTCCCCTGAAAACATATGTCTTTATACAAATGCATGTATATGTACCATTGTTGAACCATCCAATTTTAAGTTAACACATACAGCCAAATAACACCTTACTATTTCTTTCTCTTGCATTTTAGTACATTCCTATTTCAATCTATATTCTACCTCCCTTGATTATCTTGTCAACTTCCAAGTTAACCAGGAATGTAGACTCCAGTTCAATTTTTCTTTTGCTCAATATCTTTATCAACACCCTGGAAGATGGCATAGAGTGCACCCACAGCAAGTTTGCAGATGATACCAAGCTGGGGGGGAATAGTAGATATGCTGGAGGGCAGGGCTAGGATTCAGAGAGACCTTGGTAAATTGGAGGATTGGGCCAAAAGAAATCTCATGAAGTTCAATAAGGACAAGTGTGAAGTCCCACGCTTCGGACGGAAAAATTGCACACACCACTAAAGGCTGGGGACCGACTAGCTAAGCAGCAGCTCTGCAGAAAAGGACCTAGGGGTACAGTAGACAGTACGCTGAATATGAACCAAGTGTGCCCTTGTTACAAAAAGGCTAATGACATCTTGGGCTGCATCAGTAAGAGCAGTGCCAGCAGAATGAGGGAAGTGATTCTTCCCCTCTACTGAGCACAGGTGAGGCCACATCTGAAGAACTGTGTCCAATTTTGGGTCCCCCACTACAGAAAGGAAGTGGACAAATTGGAAAGAGTCTGGCAGAGGGCAACAATAATGGTGAGGGGACTGGGGGACATGACTTATGAGGAAAGGCTAAGGGAATTGGGTTTTAGTTTGGAGAAGAGAAGACTGAGAGGGGATTTAATAGAAGCCTTCAACTACCTGAAGGGTAGTTACAAAGAGGATGGAGCTAGACTGTTGTCAGTGGTGGCAGATGACAGAACAAGGAGCAATGGTCTCAAGTTTCAGCAATGGAAGTATAGGTTACATATAAGAAAAAAACCTGTCTCACCAGGAAGGTAATAAAGCAAACAGGTTACCCAAAGAGTTAGTGGAATCTCGATCCTTGAAGGTTTTTAAGACCAACTCCCTGTGTGGGATGATCTCTTTAGAAATGGTCCTGCTTTGAGCAGAGGGGTTGGACTCACTAGATGACCACCTAAGGTCCCTTCCAACCCTAATTTTCTATGATTCTACGATTAGATTTGAAGAGAAACTCAATAAAGAAAATAGAAGGTATGTACATTAATTCTAAACCACTAAATCCTTTCAGGCAACTCCTAGGTTGGTCACTGCCTTGTTAGATTCCAGAGTGGCAATGAACATCAAGCAAGCCTTAAATTGGACAATTTAAATGAGTTAATCCTTTTCTACCACCCTAAAGAGGCCTAGCCTGTGTCTCAACCATTAATAGTTTTGGTACTATTTAATCAAGACATGGCTAAGATAATGTTGATTGCACACTAACATCCTCAAAACATGAGCTACTAATTTATTATGTGTTTGGTTTTTTTTTATATAGAGCTGTGTGTGTTTTTGGGGGATGGGATGTGTCAGGTTCTGACACTGTTGGCAGAAGTCTCACTAATAAAGAGATGGGAAACAAACTTGAAACATGGTTTATTTCCCCAGTGCAGGGACAAAGCCCCAAATAACACAACTGTGAACAGGACAATTTCAGCCACCCAGACGTCACCAAATCTACAACAGTCAGTGTGAGGGAAACCGCGCACACACCTTAATCTAGTAAGACTGGCCCCAAATACTGGCCAAGTAGCTCAGCGAGAAGCCAGACAGGAAGTGTAGCTATGTTGATTTATATCACTGTGAAACACTACAGGTCTATATGGATTTAAGTATATATTATCTTTTAGGCCTATTCTAGGTCTATAGTCCACACCTATAAATTATTGACCTTGTGTATAGATTATAAAAGAAGGAAATCCAGGATCTCAGTATGTGGTTGAGAAAAATGGTCTTAAAAAAGGAATTTAGTTTCTTATGTGCTGAAGATTTAGAGGAAGGGGAACAAATAGGAAAAGGATGGGCTGAAGCTTAAATCAGATGGTGTGTAAATGATTTTGAGACAAACGTTTAAAGTTGCGGAAAAGCTGAAGGAGCCTAAAGAGTAAATTGCCAATAAAACTTGGGGAAAGATTTCAGTAATACAACAGTGTCTGTGAATCTACCATTAAAAATGGGAACAGACTACAAGAGAAAAAGCATACAAGCACATCAGCAAAATGTCTAAAATCAGCAGGATATTTAGGTTAGAGTTAAATAAATACACTCATCTTGCCAAAATGAAAAACTGAACAAAAGAACTATAATGCTTTGCAATAAAATAGAAATATAATGTAATAAGAATTATACAGACTTGGTAGAATAACAGAAGAAAGACACTGTTTTCTGATTATCAAGTACACAGGAGAGTTGAGACTGAAGTGGTCTGGGCAGTGGCTTTATCTGCAGAATCCTATCAAGTTTAAAAATCAATTGGTGATGAATATGCAATTGAATCACTGAGTCACTACCTGTAACATTCTGAATATATTTAATGATCTAGTCCTTTGTGTATGGGGAGGAGGGGCCATGGGGACAGGTGAAGTATATTGTTAACAATGTATTTGCCCTTCGTATTACACCTAAAAGCAGCTATCACGTTTCAATTAGTCATGTTCCAGCTCTTTTCAGTGAAGTTGGAGGGGCTCTAAAAAGAGCCTTTGGGTTTCAGAATGCCAGGCAGGGGGCGACCTTCGGCTTTTATGCCCTCTCGCCGCGGATGCGGCGGGCCAGCTGGATGTCCTTGGGCATGATGGTGACGCGCTTGGCGTGGATGGCGCACAGGTTGGTGTCCTCGAAGAGCCCCACCAGGTAGGCCTCGCTGGCCTCCTGCAGCGCCATGACGGCCGAGCTCTGGAAGCGCAGGTCCGTCTTGAAGTCCTGCGCGATCTCGCGCACCAGGCGCTGGAAGGGCAGCTTGCGGATCAGCAGCTCCGTCGACTTCTGGTAGCGCCGGATCTCGCGCAGCGCCACGGTGCCGGGCCGGTAGCGGTGCGGCTTCTTCACGCCGCCCGTGGCGGGCGCGCTCTTGCGGGCCGCCTTGGTCGCCAGCTGCTTGCGGGGCGCTTTGCCACCGGTCGACTTGCGCGCAGTCTGCTTCGTGCGGGCCATTCTCAGTGACAACGACTTTCCAGAACGAGATCAAGCACGCAATAAACAGCAATGTATAAAGCCCGGCGCTTAGGGTATTATTTATACCCACCTCCCTTCTCTGATTGGTTAGTAGCAACCGGTCAAATGTCATTGGATAGTTTGAAAATTTGAAAATCCCGCGCTTAGAACAATTAAAAACTGATCCTTCTCGCCGGCCCCCCAGCTCACTGGCTTTTTTTTTTTTTTTTTTTTGGTGCTTTGGGTTTAATTTGGAGGTGGGGCGGGAGCGGGGAGAAGTGAGCTTGTTTCCTTTCCCTGCCTTTCTTTCTTTCTTGTTCTGTGTCTTACCCATGGACTGGATTACTAAAATTCAAGGCCTTTTTTTTCTCTTAAAAGTGAACAATCATCTAAGGATGACAGAGGGTATGCAGTCCCCCTCAGACCCCGAAAGGATGAGACCTCAGGGGTCTGCATAGTGATCGATCCCTTACAGCATGTACATTGACCAAAGATTTTAAAAAGTCCATCTTTTTTTTTTCAACCTGACCTATTTTTTTCTGTCAAGAATATATTTGCCTTAAAAAAGGCAAAGGGACAGTAGCATGGGATAAAGTTTATTAAGACATAACTTCTCTCCCTCACCTCTCCCGCCTTACCTTCCTCTCAAAATAATAATAATGAGCGACGTTTTAGTTGGATCAAGCTGCAGTGCCTACAAAACACTAAATCTTTGAAAACACCGCCCTACAAGCACCTCCCCCCGCCCCCACACACTTCCTTTTGAATAGGATCCTATTTTCAGATTTATAATTGCAAATTAATCTCCTCATTGTTTTACGAATATGCTTGGAAGTGAAGCAGAGCATCGTAGAGGAGACGATCTCGTACTGAGTGAAGATTTAAACATCCTCGACCGGGGAGGTGAAGATTTGCGCGCGACTTGTCTTTGCCTATTGTGTCAGTGAGACTATGGAGCTGGGTTGTAACTAGCCAATCACTGGGCAGCGCGGGGTTTTCAAAAGTGAAGCAATTGTTCATTCTTCCGGGCAAATTCTCAAATTGGGCTGGAAAGAAAGAGAACAGTTTTCAGGAAATTTGTTTTTATCGAGGAAAAGAAGAACATCTTCATTCTTATATAGTCATCAGTACTGAACAATACAGAGAACTCCACATTGCTAGGAGACTTGGTAGATTGAGTGATCTAGAACGGTGCACATTTTTACATAGAAGCCCCCCCCCCCCCCAATATTTTAAGGAAAAAAGTACTGTCGGAGCACAGCTCTTAAAGTGAAAGTGTAGGTGGTTCTGAAGAAATGTTTAGCGGTGAAATTAAAGAAAAGGGGGCGGAGGGTGAGGAAGGCTTAGCCATCAAACCTGTACAAAGCACAACCCAAGCTTTTATAAGCATTGATGATACCCTGGTTGCCACCATTTGGCATGTTAAGAACAGTTCAGATCACGTTCTCCAAGAAACACTTAACATCCTACATGTCTCTTCATAGATCGCTGCAGAGATTTGCTTTACAGTCACAACGGCTGAGTATTACCGCAGTGTCTTTTAGATAGCGTTAGAAAGTACTTACCAAGCTACCTAAGCCCTTTGCTCACTCAAATATTCTAAAAGTGATTGTAAAACCAATTAGCCACATTATATAGGAAGTCCCTGAAGGTCTTGGACATGATTGAAAACCTGAAGCAAGCAAGCCAAAAAAAAAAGAGGGGGGGGGAGGGGAATGTTTGCCTCTCCTGTCTCTTATTTTCTTGTGCTTCTCTGTTGCTCGACATGGGGGGGGGGGGGGGGGGTGGAGAACAGGTGAGTTTTTGGCCCTGCTTGCCCTCCCTACATCAACCACCTTTGTTTTTATGCAGACGGGGGAAAAATCCACATGGAGCTTGTGATTATCAAGATATTTAGGCATATTTCTATGTTGATTCCTTATAGTCCAGATGCATTTTCTAGTTCTATATGCAGTTATAATTTGAAATTGCCATCAATATGGGATGTCTATGTAAATTGCATAAAATAAGAGGCCCTTAGAATTTCAAACTTGATTTCTCAGTGTAAGCTCCTGTGTGTCACTCCCGTGTATGTGTTCCACAATTTGCCTTAGATTTTAAAATACTCTTCCCATGCAATTGCTGTACTGGAGCCAGTAGTATAGTCTGCCTAATCATGCTTCCAAGAAAATATCCATTGTTAGAAGTTTCTCCTTTTTTGGGCACCAGATAAAATAAGGCAGGGTCTGATCTGCAGATGTACTGAAAACTGAATAGGAATAGTAAACGCCAGATGAGCAGAAGTTACACATTACTGTGTACCATCCTACATTTGACAAGAGGATTCATTAACATTCTCAAGAAGCTATGGAGGAAATGAATGTATGACTAAAACATTACTGTTCCTGTGAGGAGAAGCCACTTTCCCAAGTGTCATTTAAATGGTGAAACAAATGCAGGATTTTGGTTTTCAGTTAGGCTTTCTGTAACCTTTAGGGTTTTTTTCAACAAGGTTGTTTCTGATTTATTATACATTTTAATACCTCCCTGTAAATGTGCCCTCAAATGTCAATTAAGACACAGATGCAGATTAGTATTGGAAGAACACTTTCAGTATATAGAATCCCCCCCCCCCCGAACTTCTCAAATAACAGTAGAATACATCCAAATCCTAAAAAGGTAGCTTTTTTAATTCTGCTATTGAATTGCTTAGAAATGTACAAAATAGGAGATAATCCGAAAATAATTTTGTAGGCTATAAAAATACTCCAACAAGTCTTTAAATTATCTCCTAATGTTTTGGGGCAAGGGAATTCTTTAAAAGAATTAAGTGTTGTTAAAATCTATAAACTTTGGTTTATGGCTCCAAACCTCAATCTATCTTAATAGAGTTGTGTTAACTTCTGCCTCTTCGCTGTTCATTCATGCTCCCCACATTGACACACACCAATACCTTTAGGCACTACAGTACAGAAAACCATCTAAAATATAAGGTGCTGCTGTGGTTGTGTCTGTATAAGAGAAGAAATACTTTGAATTAAAAAGGAAAAATCAAATCTTTCCTTCTGCTGAGGTGTCTCTGATTTCTGGGACCAGATTTCAGTGGCTCATCTTTAACTTCCATGTCGCCTTTCCAAAGGGAAACTCTACAGAAGAAAAATGCCATGGTGCCCCATCACCCAGCTAAGAAACTGGCTGAATATTGTAACATGTATGACGAGAAATCCCACTTCTTTAACACTGAAGAAACACAGACTGAGCCAAGAAAAGATTTCTGTCTGTTACCCCTGGGCGGTCTCCTTAACGCACCAATCACAGAGCAGCACTTCTGTATAAATAAGAGACAGGAACCCCCACGCCAATTGTTTTTTTCCACTTCAGGCAGGGCGTTTGCTGCCATGGCTGAGATCGCGCCTGTAGCTTCTCCCGCTGTCGCTTCACCTGCGGCAAAAGCCCCCGCCAAGAAGGCGAAGAAGGCGGCAGGAGGCTCCAAAGCCAAGAAGCCCGCGGGTCCCAGTGTGACCGAGCTGATCACTCAGGCTGTCTCCGCTTCGCAGGATCGCAAGGGGCTGTCCCTGGCCGCCCTGAAGAAGGCGCTGGCAGCCGGCGGCTACGATGTGGAGAAGAGCAACAGCCGCATCAAGCTGGGGCTCAAGAGCCTGGTGAACAAGGGAATCTTGGTGCAGACCAAAGGTACCGGCGCTTCCGGTTCCTTCAAGCTGGGCAAAAAACCGGGCGAAACCAAAGCGCCCAAGAAAGCGGCGGCGGCCAAGCCCAAGAAGCCCGTAGCCAAGAAGCCCAAGCTCCCAACAGCTGTGAAGAAAAGCCCCAAGAAAGCCAAGAAGCCGGCAGCCGGCACAGCCAAAAAGGCAGCAGCTAAAAGCCCGAAAAAAGCCAAGCCTGTTAAGGCCAAGAAAGTAGTGAAGAGCCCTGCTAAGGCTAAGGCGATGAAGCCCAAGGTTGCTAAGCCCAAGGCAACGAAGGCAAGCAAGGCAGCGCCCAAGAAGTAAAATGGCTTCAAGCAGATTCTTGTTGCGTGAATAAACCCAACGGCTCTTTTAAGAGCCACCCACCCACTCGGGAAAGGAGCTAAAACACCAAAGCAGTTATCATCCTACTGGGTTGTGCTTACCTGTTTCCCTGGTAGGGCAAGTGTTCTGTAACAGCCCCAGCCCCCAAATGCAGTACATAATCTATCGGGGGGGTGGTCCACCTTAAATTACACACTGTTCTTTTACCGGTGCTTAAACATCTAGGAAAGTGTTTAACTTGCTTTTTGTGGCAATACATTGACACCTACCTTAACACTAGCCAATTACCACAAACAACTTTCCTGAAAAAAAAAGGAAAAGAGACAGTCGTCTACCTACACACTTCCTTTTTCTGTCAGTGTCTTGGTGGTAGGGAGGAGGGGGAGATAGACTAAAAACTTTACCTAAACTGTTAATTTAGAGCATCTTGTATAACGCTAGACTAAACGAAAAGTTTCCCAGATCTATCTTTTCAGGGGAAATCTGTAAAAAAAGTTAAAAAGCTCTAATTTAGGGAAGAGTGCTGAGGGGTGAAGAGTTTTGACAACTGTGTCCATACATCATTTTACCCAGGCGGAGTGGAAAAGTGGGTTTGTTTTAGGGTTGAAGTCAAAATGATTACCCATTCGAACACGTTTACTCTGTAATCTTAAACTAAAACCACACGAAAGCCACTATTTCTGATTTTTGTTCTGCTTTTGTTTGATTCATGCATGATTTCTTGCTATACACACTCGCCCTTGTATAAGTCATTCTATCCCTCCCCCCTAGGCTGTGCTTTGATTTTTTTAACCAATGCTAAAAAAAACCTAAACAAAAAACAACAGAAAAACCCTGTCATTCTGTAGCCTGTCATTGAAATACTTTCACTCTGATACTTTAGAAAAGCCTAGTCCAAGGGTTTCTTAGAAACGCATCAATTAAAATGACTGAAATAATTAAGATCTATATCAATATAAAGGAACAGGGTTTCTCCCTAAATATAAGTACATCTGTCACTTAATTCCTATAGAATATTCCAAAATATACATCTTCACACAAAAATGATTTTTTTTCACTGTATCCAGTGTAAGGACAGACTGCTCATGATAAAAGTCACCCGGCCAATAATAAAGAAAAATTACTAAACCAGGTATTGAATCAGTATCTGGTATCAGCCTCGGCCATGGTATTAGGAATAGAATCCACCGCAGACAAACGGAACAAAAGTTTCTTGTTAATGTTTCATTGTGGAGGCAATTAAGTTCAGGGACTTGGAACAGCTGACTCAAGATCAATTCGGTAGCTTATAGAATGTGCTGTGGCCCTAGTCTCCTTAACAGCAGAAAGGAAAAACACCCACTTTCCTCTCTTTTAATTTCCGTATTATGTGAAACGAGAGAAATTACAGGCTTTGATGTGTAGTTATTCATACTAACACGAAACGCGTCAAAAGAGAACATGCAAATTAAATAAATATTAAAACACCCCTCCCCAAGTTGATCTCCCTCGATAATCGAGCCCCCCGCCCCCCCCCCCTTTTTTTTGAAGTATAAGTGACTCTGAAAAGAGCCTTTGGGGTAACTTTTCCGTGACCAACTCTGCCTTCAGCGCTGGGTTTACTTGGCCTTGTGGCTCTCGGTCTTCTTGGGTAGCAGCACGGCCTGGATGTTGGGCAGGACGCCACCCTGCGCGATCGTCACTTTGCCCAGCGGCTTGTTGAGCTCCTCGTCGTTGCGGATGGCCAGCTGCAGGTGGCGGGGGATGATGCGCGTCTTCTTGTTGTCCCGCGCCGCGTTGTCCGCCAGCTCCAGGATCTCGGCCGTCAGGTACTCCAGCACGGCCGCCAGGTAGACCGGGGCTCCAGCCCCTACCCGCTCGGCATAATTACCCTTCCGGAGCAAACTATGCACTCGGCCCACCGGGAATTGCAGCCCGGCCCGCGAGGAGCGAGACTTGGCCTTGGCCCGCGCCTTCCCGCCCTGCTTGCCGCGGCCCGACATGACAATTCAGACTATCGCCGACTCCCCGGTGCCAAAGAAAACAACATAATCCATCGATTTTTCGCCTTTCAAACAGCTATTGAGCGATTGGTGACAAGATGAGACGTTCACTGCCACCGCAGCCAATGGAGAGGCGAATCCAACCCCTGACCAATGGCAAGGGACGCCATGTAGCAATGAGGTCTCTTGTTTCTCGCGTCCAGTAAAAACCGACTAAACGGAATCCGCTTATTTGCATAGGGACCCTACAAATAGAGGGCTGGGGCTCATAACTGTCACTTTTTCAGATAGTCTGGAGAAGAGCTTTAGAGCCTGTTAGGATGCCTGAGCCCGCCAAGTCCGCTCCCGCCCCCAAGAAGGGCTCCAAGAAAGCTGTAACTAAGACCCAGAAGAAAGGGGATAAGAAGCGGAAGAGAACCAGGAAAGAGAGCTACTCCATCTATGTGTACAAGGTGCTGAAGCAGGTGCACCCGGACACCGGCATCTCGTCCAAAGCCATGGGCATCATGAACTCCTTCGTCAACGACATCTTCGAGCGCATCGCCGGGGAGGCGTCCCGCCTGGCGCACTACAACAAGCGCTCGACCATCACGTCCCGGGAGATCCAGACCGCCGTGCGCCTGCTGCTGCCCGGGGAGCTGGCCAAGCACGCCGTGTCCGAGGGCACCAAGGCTGTCACCAAGTACACCAGCTCCAAGTAAACGGGTTCCTTGCATCGTTTCACCCAAAGGCTCTTTTAAGAGCCACCCACTTTGTCCTTTAAAGAGCTGTATTAGCTGTTTTCACTTTTCAACTCTCCCACATAGGCTGGGGTTGGGGAGGGGCCGGGAGTTCCTTCGGTTTCTAACGGCTGTCATAACCCCGTGATTTTAAACTTTTTGTCATTCTACTCTCCCCTCCCCCTTCCAAGTCTCGCTTTTCTCCGAAAGGTTAGGATTTCCATCCAGTCTCCCCCCAACCCCACATCCTTTTGACAGCGGTACCAATTCACTTGTGATTTTTAAAAATTAGAGATGGCAACAAAACACTTATTTCACCCTATGGTGTTATGGAAACCTCCAAGAAAATGTTCCAGCACCTTTGAGTGGGGATTGAGCGGCTCTGAAAAGAGCCTTTGGGTTAATGAACTGTTTCCTAGCGATCGAGACGGGAGGCGCTGCAGTCCCTCAGGCCCTCTCGCCGCGGATACGGCGGGCCAGCTGGATGTCCTTGGGCATGATGGTGACGCGCTTGGCGTGGATGGCGCACAGGTTGGTGTCCTCGAAGAGCCCCACCAGGTAGGCCTCGCTGGCCTCCTGCAGCGCCATGACGGCCGAGCTCTGGAAGCGCAGGTCCGTCTTGAAGTCCTGCGCGATCTCGCGCACCAGGCGCTGGAAGGGCAGCTTGCGGATCAGCAGCTCCGTCGACTTCTGGTAGCGCCGGATCTCGCGCAGCGCCACGGTGCCGGGCCGGTAGCGGTGCGGCTTCTTCACGCCGCCCGTGGCGGGCGCGCTCTTGCGGGCCGCCTTGGTCGCCAGCTGCTTGCGGGGCGCTTTGCCACCGGTCGACTTGCGCGCAGTCTGCTTCGTGCGGGCCATGCTTGTGGAAAGATTGGTGCGAGCTAAGGAGAGACCAGAACTCAGCGGCAAAAACAGAAAAGAATGAAGAGAGTGTGTACCGGCTGTATTTATAGCCGCCTTTCCTCTCCGATTGGCTGGTTGGGAAAGCCTGAATACTATTGGATAGTTTGAAATGTCCTCGCTAGGCACACAGCAAAAGCCATCCAAGTGGCCACTTTCCCGCTCTTTGGTGTTTTGCTGTTTTTTTTGAACCGGGAAGCACAAGATCGCGCTCTGAACATGATCATCTTTAGACCATATTTTTTTCGCGCGGTTCCCTTGCACCTATATTCCTACTCTCCCACGCAACCCACATCCATGTTAGAGATTTGCTGTTTTGCTTTTGCTATTTCAAAAGCTATCAATTCCTTCTGGACTTAATGCCCCACGTTTAAGAAATGAACAACCATAACAGGCATAAAGTCTCAGGCACAGAAGGGAGTTTCAGCTGCATCCCAGCATGAATGAGCCTGATTCCCTTCCCCCCCCCCCCCCCTTCCCTTTTGCGTTTAGTTTGCGGTTTCGCAGACGGGGGAAGGGCACACAAGCCCTTTTCTTTCCTTTTCTCAGACTGAGGGGCGTCCCTCCCTCAGAAAGGGCATCTTTATTCTTCTTTACTGCTCTTTAAAGCCTAAAGAGACGAGCGATAGTTTGAGATCTTAAACAGCCATTTTAAACTGCAGTGTCCAATATTTAACTCAGTAGGCAGATTGTTTTCCTTCATTATTCTAATACACTCTCTGTATTAGTATACGTTCATCTTTAAAACTATTTCATGTTCGTATGTCTTAACAATCTTCTTCCGGAAAGAAGCCCAGTTTTGCCAATGACAAGCGAATCCCGCACCTGCTCCTGTCCCTTTGTCGCTAAGATCTGCTTAAAAGAAAAGCCACGTCCAAACGTTACTTTTGAATAGTGTCGTTTTTGCCTTCCCTTTTAATCCCCAGTTTTGAATTTCAAGCATTTTCCCGCCGAAACAAATCTGACCAATCGGCTTTCCTGACACATCAGTTTCTTCCTCCCCAGTGTTCACCGCCTTTCCCAGTCTGGGCGGTGGGAGAGCGGAGCGAGAGGAGCCGGGCGCTGAAACGCCTCCGGAGGGGGAACCGCTGGGCCCTTTAATCATAACTCGTCATATAAGGAGCGTGCCCGTTTCTTTCGTCTTCCAGCAATTAAAATAATGCATATGGAAATAGCATCCTTTTTATTATTGCTTATTTTTGCTCTTTGCTTCATATACATAGCGGGAATACATTTGTGTTACCCTTTAGCCCTTCCTCAGTCCAGAGCAAGGGGCTTCCTAATCCTTTACTGCCCTCTGGTGGATATTAGTATTCGTAGCTGCAGACTTGTTGACAGATACCATGTCAGTGTTTGCTGTGACATACTAGAGAAAGTCTTCCTGAATATATAAAGCAGGGGTGGCCCAATTGCAGCACATGTGAGGCACAGGCAACCTCTTTGTGTGGCATGCAGCAGATGAGGGAGGGAGCAGAAAGCAGAAGAAAGAGATGGTAGAGAGATGGATGAGTAGCTACAGTTTTGGGATTGGGCTGTGACTAGGAATTCCTGCTCCAGATCTTTAAGGTGTTCATTCCAGTTGGTGGGACCAGAGCAGATCTGGCTGTCAGGTAGAGCTTGGCCCATATACACCCCAGGGAACTATGCACACAAAAATTAAAAATCATTCACAGAAAAACTCAGCATTAATTACTTTTTTTTTTTTTTTTTACAAATTAAACTAAATATAATACAATTTGAAACTTTTAGAAATATATGCAGGTACTTTGTATGGATGTGGGTGTGTGTATGGGAGGGATTTGGGAAGGTGTGGGGGAGGGTGGGTGTGTATGGTGGGGTTTGTCAGGAAAGTGGGTATGGGAGTATGTGGGGGTTGTGTGTGGATATGGGGTGTCTGGGGGAGTTGTGAAGGGTGTGGGCCCCCCCATGACATCCCCCCCTCACCATGATGCACAGTCCCCACCGCTGGCAGCTCAGCACCAGCAGCGGTGGGCCTTCAGGGTGCTCATGGCCTCAACAGGCAGAGCCCCCGGCTGCATGCACCTCTGGCTGAGTCCCAGGGCCTGCACATACTAGCACGGAGTCAGCTTAGTCGGCTGGCACACACCTTAACACCAGACTAGGCTGGCTCCATGCCAGCACGTGGGGCTCGTGGCACTGCAGGAGGGAGCCGAATGCCATCGGGTTGGGGAGGCTCCATGCCTCCATGTGAAGCTTCCCACTAGAGTGCTGGAAGCCCCACATGGAGGTACAGAGCTAGTCAGCCCAGCCTGATGGCACGTGGCCCATAGCCACCCACAAACCCCACAACTATCCACACACACCCTCACAAACCTCATGCCCCCCCTCCTCCTGCAGGCAGGAGCTCCCCTTCCCACTTAGCCCGCAGTCCAGCCCCCTGGCTCTGTGCCTCCAGGTCATGGACGTGGAGGCACAGAGTCCCTCACAGTTAAATTATGCAAAATTATGCAATTATGCACAGTCATGCCTTTTATGCACAAAATTGCGCAGGCTCATAATTGCATAATTCCCCAGGGTTTAGCTATAGATAATGGATATAGTGGTAAGCTTAGGGTGAATGCTGGTAATGTGATGGTCAGGTGGTTTCCAACACAACGTTGTGGTGACGTGCCTATTGCACACTTTCATGGTGGTGTCTAGGAAATCAATTTGCTACATGAAGTATTCTAGAGTTAGGTTGATAGAGAAGTTCTTAAAGTCTTGGTGACATTTCTTTAGAGTTTCCTTTGCATGTGTCCATACTATGAAGATACCATTGAAGCACCTGAGGTATGCCAAAGGGGTGGGGGGCAGCTGTGGAGGAAACTAACTTTGATGTCCATCATAAATATGTTGGCATATTGGGTGGCCATACATGTGCCCATGGCAGTGCCATTCATTTGTAGGTACAGGGAGTCCACAAACTTGAAACAGTTGTACACAAAGGCAGAGCAAGTGAGTGTAATGGAACAAGGAGGAATCAGAACTCATGGTAGAGGTAATATTTTTTATTAGACCACCTATCTATTTACAAAAAAATAGTCTTTATTTGTAAACTTTTGGGCACACACACCCTTCCTCAGGCATAGAAGAATGCAAAAGTTATGGAAACAGAAGCAATTTTCTCATTAGTCTTAGGGTGCTCTGGTGTTCTCTTGAGCCTGGCAGTGCCAAATGACTGATCAGCTGTGGCCCCACATTTAATTTAAGGTGCAATGGGAACCAGTCACAAAATTATTACACACAACATATTGTTCTGTAATAACTTTGTGGATTATTCACCGTTTTATTGCACCATTAATTGTACAAACAAGTAGCTGGGTTACTACTAACAACATGATTAACTGGTTAATCATATCTCAAGAGTAATGCCTGCCAGGGTTCTTACTGGTTCCTTGAACCTTTTCAGAACAACAGATTAACAGAGCCATAAAACCAGAATAACACAGCCATAAAACCATAGAACTTAAATACCTCAGGGGTCATCTAGTCCAACTACACACGCAGATACAGGGTTTGCTATTTCTAAATCATTCCAGACAGGTGCTGTCACCTCATATCCTGCTCTCTGTGATAAGAGAAAATATTTTTTTCCCCGTCTTTTTAGGGAACCTGTATGCAGAACACCACTTAAATTTAAATTTCCTAAAACCTGTTTAGGAACAGTTAAAGTAAAATTATCTTAAAGCTCAGCAATTTGGGAAAACCACAGTTAAGGTCATGTTTCCAACACCTATTCCCACCTTGCCCCTTTGAGGATGATAATAGTCAAAGGGACAAAAGTGAACCTCGCCTATTCCCAGTAACATCTGTTACTTTCTGTGTTATGACCTACACAATGATACAAAGTCATTTCATTTCATATACTCTGAGTGCCCCTCACTGTGATCATATGATAAAGGAATTAATTTTTTTAAAAATATCCAGGTTTTTTAGTGAACTCTGATGAGATGTGTATCTGTCAGAAGGGAATCAGGGATCCTTGATTTCTTGGTTATGTGATGCAGGAGGGCCAATTAGATTATTCTAGTGCTTACAAGCTTCTCTGGTCTGCATTTAAAAAATATTGGGAGTTTTAGGGAAGCTAAAATAGCTATTTTTGCCACCAAAAGTGGATGCTGCACTAAGAATATAAAGAAATTGCAGAATATAAGGGAGCTTCCATTCTTTCTGAAGTCTGATCAGCAGCAATAGAAGTTTGCCTGTACAATGATAATACCAAAGACTCCTAGGTGAGGCAAGTTTTATGCCAGCAAGAGTCAGCAACCACTTAAACCAACTTCGCAATCAGAGCATGCTGTCACAAGCCTAGGTTCTGTTCAGCACCTCATACCCAATATACAGTCCTTCAGCTACTGACATCCGGATCAGAGCAGTTATCCTTATCAGTAGTGAGTAGACATTTAAACCTCTAGCTGAGTCCCACTCAGACATTATTTTTGTATATTTGTTTTTCCCCCAGGGTTATTTTCCCAACTTGTGGCATTTTAGTGCCAGCAAGGGCTTTGGGTCATCCTAGTCCCTAATAAAACCAATCCAGTCATTAATAAGGACCCCCACCCCCGCTGCCATTTTCCCCCCAAAGCATTGCCATTGTACTATATGGGAGTCATCATTAGGCCTGTAAGAATAAGGAACTATTCGATTCAGGTTCGGATACGGCCGATTTGGACACCAGCGATTTGATTCGGAGCTCCAAATCAGTTTCCCGCTTTGATTCAGCTGAATCGGCTCTGAAGCATCAGAGTTGATTCAGAGATTCAGCCATAGAGTATAATGGGAAATCAATGAAATATCTATAACTTTATTGTTTTTTGTCTGAATTGGATGGGCTGGTAGCCTATGCTGAGAGAATGAAGCCTGCCAAGTTTCAAGGAGATAGATGCAGGGATTTGGGGGAAACTGCACCCCAAATTCTTGAAAGCAAAACTCATGTCACATGTATGTGTTACACCACAGTGGGGTGAAACCTGCAGGAATGGTAGCCCCTGCTGAAGCCACAAAACCTGCCAAGTTTCAAGGAGATAGGTGCAGGGGCTTGGGGGAAACTGCACCTCAAGCTGCTGACAGGCAAAACTCGTGGCATAGATGACCCTGTGTGTTAAGGCATAGCAGGGTGAGAACTGCAGGGGTGGTGGCCCCTGCTGAGGCCACAAAGCCTGCCAAGTTTCAAGGTGATAGGTGCAGCGGTTTGGGGGAAACTGCACCTCAAGCTGCTGACAGGCAAAACTCGTGACACGGGTGCTTGTGCAACTGTGTTTGTCTTGGGGCAAGGGGGCATGAAATCTACTGCAGGCCTGGGTGCTAGGCTCTGCCAGGCCACGAAGCCTGCCAGCTGTCAAAGAGAGAGGTGCAGGGGGAGTCTGACTTCTGGGGGGCGTGCACCTCTGGCTGCTAACAGGCAAAACTCATGATGTGGGTGAGTGACACTGTGTGTGTGTTAAGGTGCACCCTTCCTGGTGCTGGGGCCTCTGCACAACACGGCAGTGTGCCCCAGTGAGATCTCCTCCTCCTCTACAGCCTCAGGTCTGGTCCACCACTTTACATGACAAGAAGTAAAATAACTTAGTGACTGACTGAGGTAGCACCAGCAGCATCTCAGCTAGCCAAACTGTCAGAGAGCCCTTCTTTCCTCTCAGGTAGGAGTTGCTTCTTCTCTAAAATGTCTGTTAAGGTGTGCTGTCACTGTGCAACTGTGTGTGTGTGTGTGTGTACTTGTGTTCAAGTACACACAACACAAAAGGAGTTCCTGACGCTGGGGCCTCTGCAGAACACGGCAGTGTGCTCCAGTAAGGGCTTCTCCACCCCTACAGCCTCATGCCCAGTCCACCACTTTACATGAGAACAGGTAAAATAACTGAGCTGGCTCAACACCAGTAGTATCAGCAGCAGCATCAAAGGTACCCAAACAGAACTGTCACAGAGCCTTCCTTTTTATAAAGGAATTGACAGCAAGAAGTAAAGATATTGTGTTGTGTTGGATATATGATGTTACTTATGGTGTGTGATGACTTATCTTGTGTTTTTATGTCTATATGTTTATTATGAAAAAAAAGGAGTACTTAAAAAATGTAGCTTAGGAAGCTTTAGGGTTGAAAAACCCTTTGTCAGGCTGAAGAAGTACCTGCAGTTGGTCCTGGATGGAAGGAATAGTAAAGAAGCCAGAGGCTGGCCTGGCTCACAATGCAGGCAAGAAAGCCAGTCAGTGAAAATGGAAATAGAGGTGTCAGGAGGTGAGGGACAGGCTGGGGTGGGGGCAGGGGGGTAAAGGGGGATGTAGCAGCCCAGGTAAAAGTGCAGAGGTACCTGGGGAGTCAGATGTCCGGTAGGTTGAAGTGTGCCAGAATTCCACTGTCTAATCTATATTGAGTCCACGAGTTTCGGTAGCTACCTACGAAGCTGATGAAGTGCAGTTCACAGGCCCAGCTCTGAAAAGTGGGTTGTACATTCAAACAAACACCTAACCTCATCACCAGAACTGAAGCCAACTTCCTACAGCTCAAAACACAAAACCTGCCAACTACCTCCAGTACCCCCACAAACTGCACACCAGAATCTATCGAAGACAACAATAACCAATTACCTGTGGGGGCACATTCCTCACCAAAAAAACACTCTGCCTCCAGTCTCTCAGGCCTGATCCTGAGAGGGAACAAATTACAATGCAAATCACTTTTCAGAGCAAGGTCTATGAAGTGCACTTCATCAGCCTCCTAGGTAGTAGGTACAGAAACTCATGGACTCAATATACACAGTGGAGTTCTGGCACACTGTGACTGGCTGGACATCTGACACCCCAGGCACCTCTGCACTTTTACCTGGGCTCCTACATCCCCCTTTCACCCCTACCCCCCACCCCAGCCAGTCCCTCACCCCCTGACGCCTCCATTTCCATTTTCACTGACTGGCTTTCTTGCCTGCATTGCGGGCCAGGCCAGCCTCTGGCTCCTTTACTATTCCTTCCATCCAGGACCAACTGCAGGTACTTCCTCAGCCTGACAAAGGGGTTTTCAATGCAAAAGCTGGCATCCCGAGCAGCTAAGCTGAGCTCACCGGGAGCCTCACAACTGCACTGCAACCAGCAAGCATCAGGCCTGTCAAAGATGTGACAGATCTGGGCGTTCCCCAGCCAGGACTGTGTGCGTGCATGCATTAGCTGGAGGTTATGGTGCCTCCTACCCGCCTTTCACCAGGGGATGTTTGGTCCTGGCATTCACGAGGCTGCCAGGCCAGCAGCAGTCTCACCAGGCCTCCCTACCCTGGCAGGGTGCAGTTTTAGTGGTCATGCCTAGGACCTGGGGCCTTCTCCTTCCCCATAGCCCCAATCTCATACCTCCAAGTTCATCCTGGCAGGGGAATGAGCTAAGGACGTATATGTTCTTCCCCTGCTGGCTGATGATGCAGTTAGTGCCCCCTCCAGCTGAGAGTGGGGCATTACTTGGCTTTTAAAAAAATCAAAAAAGGAAATTGGTGCAGATGGAGCGAGGAGGGTGGCACTCAGTCCATCTGCAGGTGGAGCTTGGGGCACCTCAGTAGCAGGAGGTTCACCTTCTAGAACACCAGCTGCTCCACCAACATAGGATCCAAGCAGGTGTGGTGGGGGGTCACAACATCCCCAGCAATGCTGAACACCCTCTTGCTTTGAACACTGGTTGGTGGACAGGATAGGTGATGCTGGGCAACTGTGGCTAGATCCTGCCACATCTGGCTGCGGCTTACCCAGTAGGCCAAGGGGTTGCAGTCCAGGGGCTCCACACCCTCAGTGACATAGGTAGCCACCGAAGACTCAGCGCTACCTGCCCAAGGCTGGGATCTGTTGCGTATGGACCCCAGCATTGAAGCCATGCCCATGGCCCACATTGGCAGTGGCTGGTGTGGAGGAGACTGGCTGATGCTAGTGCTGGGAGTGCTGTCACCGGGAAGTGGATCCCCCTCTTCCACATCTCCTTGCCTCTGCACTTCGGCCTTCCTTACTTTGTTGGCCAGCACCTGAGTCCAGTGATCGAGGGTTTTCGTGCTGCCAGTGCACATGCTTCCCTTCACCCTCAGGTCGCACGTGCCCACCATCATGTGACCCGTACTGGACTGCAAGGGATCCAGCCATCTCCTGATGCCCTCCTTCAGCCTCCTCACCAGTGCCTACATGTCTGGTGACAGCCACTTGCCCCAGCCGGGAACACTGACCCCCTGGAACTTCTCCATTTGGTTCTCCAGTTCCCTCACTAGGTGGATCACCTGGCTGAGAAGGGGATCACCAGCGCTAAGGCCTTGAGGAAGGGTCTCGGTGGCCTGTTCAGGGGGCCACTGATCCTGATCTCCAAATAAGGCCATCTCATGGATGGCCTTCTGTTGCTCCACCAGCCTTTTGAGCATCAGGTATGTGGAGTTCCACTGAGTCTCCATATCCTGCATGATTTTGTGCTGTGGGATGCTCAGCTCTTTCTGTTTCTCCTGCAGTATCTTGCCCCCCTTGATGCTGTGGTGGAAGTAGCCCACCACCTTCCTGCATTTCAAATCACTTGGCTTGTAGCAGTAGTGGTGGTGGCGCTGATGTAATCTTTTTATGTAATCTTTTTTATGGTATATCTAGCTTTTGCAAACTATATCTAACTGAATACTTAAGGCAACTTACTGGTGCTGGGAGGGGTGTGCTATGTGTGTGTTAAGAGATGCTTGCAGAGCACAGCGTGTGGGATGCGGAGGATTCCTGGAATGCCTCCCTAACACCAGCAGGATAATGTCTCCCTGACACCTATAAGATAGCAAGAAGTTCAGAAAAAGGTCTCATTATAATGCTAAAAATCACACCCCTGGGCAGAGCAAAAGTATGTTAATGAAACATAGATGTACGCAAATGAATTACATGGCTAAAACATAGGTATAGAGACATGCTCAGTAGAGAATGTCTTATGTCAGTGGCTTGTAACCAATCATTGAGCGATACACTTGCAAACATATGTATAAAAGGTACCCAAAGGTAGAAACCAGTGGTGCTTGCTTTGCAAACGATTGCCAAGCACCCCTCTCTGTGCAGACTTGAAACAGTAAAGATTAAGTTGGATCCTCCACTCCTGTGTGTTTATTGGCAAAAGCACACCGGGCATGAACTCACACTGTCCTTTGGAGACAACAGCGCCATCACCAGCAGCCCTGTCCCCCTCCAAGGCATCCCTCACTATGAGGTGCAGCCTCTGTGCCACACAGCGGATGCCAACAAAGTTGGCATCACGGACAGCCTTCACCATATTGGCCCCATTGCCGGTGACCATGAACTCGCGGGTGAGCTCGGGCTGCCCAACAAGCCACCTCTGAACCATGCAGTTCATGGCCCCCATGATCTCCCTTGCCGTATGGGACTCATCCAGCACCTCGACTTGCAGATGAGCCCACTGATGGCCTGACTGAGTGTACCAGTGCCCTGTGAGGGAGAGGTAAGCGTGATTGCCACCCCGGCTGCTCCACATGTCAGAGGTGAAGTGCAAGGCTACCTGTGGCCCTGCCTTGCATAGTTCCTCCCTCAAGTACTCCCTGCATGCCTCATACAGGGAGGGTACCACCATCCTGCTAAAGGTGGTGTATGCAGGCACTTTGTAAGATGGGGCCAGAAGTGCTACGAGCTGCCTGAACCCTGGCCACTCAACTAGGGAGAAGGGCCAGCTATCCAGAGCAACTATCAGTCCAATGGTCTGGGTGATCTCGCTCGCCTTGGGAACGTGCCCCCCTTTCTGTCCACCTTTCCCCCATTGGTCCAGGGTGGCCTGCCTCTGCTTTGGAGGGAAGGGGGCTTTGGAGTGAGCAAAGGACTTCCCTTGCAAGGGCAGGGGGGTGGTGCCTCCTCAGATGCAGCAGCATCGCTGTGGTGGAGAAGTGTCTTACGTCCTTGCCACAGCTCATGTGCCTTTGGTAGTGCTGGCAGATGGCAAACCTGGGATCATCTGCCACCTCAAAATGATCCTGCACTACGCTACTCCTCTGCTTCTGGGTTGAGGGTGAGGATATTGACTTATCCCACTCCTCAGCAGGCTGAGGCTCAGCAGCAGGAGGAGCAACCTCAGCTGAGCCACTTGCCTCCACAACCTTAGCCTCCTCCGAGGTGCTGCTTTCCGGAGGAGACCTGGGTCTAGGGGAAACTTGAGGGGTGTGGAGCACAAACTCTGATTCCCCCTCAGTCCCCAGAATTGCTTGAGGCAGCATGTTCACCACCCCTGGTTCCAGCTCCAACTCCTCCTCTGGCAGTGGGAGGCTCATGCTGAGAGATGAAATTGGGGTGGAGGGGACAGTGATTCCTCTGCTGGCGCCCACTTCTGGACTGAGCAGAGGTGGTGCAGTTGCAGGAATGTCAGGTACACAGACACTGCTCCCACCTCCTGGCTTCCACTGGCAGCACTGATGTCATGGCTGCTTGGGAAGAGAATGCGTGTATGTTTGCGGTGGGGGGGACACGCAGCTGTAGCTTTCCCCCTACCCCCTCTCCCTCCCCTGCCAGAAGACCTGGCACCTGCCTTTCCAGCATGCTTCATATTAATCTTTCCTGTGCTGTAAAAGATGTGTGCGTGTGTGTGTGTGTGTCACTCCTTTTGTGTTGTGTTTTATTCCCTCTGTGTTGCGTGTGTGCACTGCACTTTTCTTTGATTGTTTGATTCAGTAATAAGTGTTAAGAGCTATGTAAAAATTGTGTCCTGTATGTCTGTCTTCTTCCCCACTGTGATGTGTTTATTTAGTATGAATTATGAATGTGAAGTGTGACTTCATTGTCTGTTTTGTCCCTCTGCATTATTCCCCCTGTGTTGCATGCATGCACTGGACTCTTCTTTGATTATTAATAACTATATATGGTATCTTCTTCTGTGATGTTCTATTAATGTGAACGTGTGACTACTACTGTACTTCTTGTTCTTCTTCTGTGTTGTAACGTGTACCTAAAATGATGTATCTCCTTCTAAGATCCTGAGTTCTTTGTTAGTCTCAGTCTGAATCTGACTTCTCTGTTGTCTTCAGTCTCTATGTAAACTATAATAATATTAATAACTAATAGCTACTATATATAATCTGACTCTCTTCTTCTCTTATGAATATCTGATTTTTCTTCTTCTCTGTGTGTATGTATATTATAAGTGTGTGTGTATTTGTGTGTGTGTGCATGTAATCTATGTGCCTCCCTGCACAGTGATGGATCATGCTGGCAGGGAAATCACAGCTTTTTTTTTCAAAGTTTGCACAAAAAAAAGAGAGCAAATATAAATTGAAATAAATGAATTGAATAGCAGTAAGAGATGCTAAGCTAAGCTAAGATAAATCCTACCCAATCCTTTCTAACAACAAAAAGGAGCAGGCAAATTCAACTGCTGACTAAAGCAAGCCAGGCAGTGCTGCCACACAGTACCTTTCTCACACTGTTCCCCAGACAGAACCAGCTTACAAAAGGCACAGCAGGTCTGCAAACAGAGGCTTTTATGCTGTTTCCATGTCCCTCTCCACAGCCACTGTAATTGGAAAGGCAGCCAGATAGAAATCCTTCTCACTGGCCACCTAGACATGTCAGCCCCCCCCCCCCCCCCCCCGCAATCATCCCCCCGCTCCCCCTCCCTCTTCTAAGTTTCTGTTTCCTCATGCAGACAGCCCTCCGGATCACCGAATATTTTCTGAATCTTTTCCGAATTGATTCGGATGCTCTGAATCAATTCAGAAAGCCCAAAGCAGCCAGCACTTTGATTCTGACACGCTGATTCAGTGTCCGAATCGTCCAAATCTTTTCCGAATCCAAACCACGGTCTGAAGCTTCGCACAGCCCTAGTCGTCATATTTTCAAAAAGCTTCTCGGGGGCCCACATCCACACTAGACTCAATTGATCTCTTTTTCTAGTCAGGACCCACCAACATGTATACATCCCTGAGGGAGTGCCCAGTCCGATAAACAGGCTTAATTTGTGATTGGGAAAACAGAGCCCTCCTGCCATCCTAATATACACACACTAACACTACTGTATCACTGACAGGTAAACCACTGGCCATTGAAAATTAAAAGCTCTCTCCTATAAGGAAAAAAAAACCCTTCTATGCTGTGACTTTCAATACCCTTCTGTGCTAGCTATTTTGGGATAAAGGTGAAATAGTGATAAAGTCAATTTAGTGGACTATGTGGAGTGCTTCCTCTGTTACTGTCCTTCAATGAAATCTTTGAGGAGTTGAAGCTCAAGTTGTTCATTAGTTCCTCCTGGCCTGCTGGGCTTAAAATTCAGGAAGGATGACATAACAAAGAGGACAGATGCAAAGTGTGGCCCTCTACCACAGAACTCATCAGGTGGGCAGGTGGGAGGGTGTCCATCCTTAACAATAATAAAAGAAACAAATGGAGAAGAAGACATAATAAATGAATCATAGAATCATTGAAAAATTAAGGTTGGAAGGGACCTCAGGAGGTCATCTAGGCCAACCCCCCTGCACAAAGCAGGACCAGCCCCAACTAGATCATTCCAGCCAGAATGAATGATCTGTCTGTATTCTCCTGAAAGCACTCACAGACCTGATAGTCTATCCTTGACCCTGGGGACAATGCAAAACAGCCTGAAGGAAGTACACAGTGGGCACATCTACATGTGCTGCTATGGAGCCGTTTTTACTGTGCAGTCATTTAGTACTTCCTTTTAGAAGTAGTAAAAGATGGCGCAGTGCCAGCCTGTACTGCACCATGCGTGCTGCACATGGTTACTTCTAGGGACTATGTCACTGTAGTAACACACTACAGTGGAAAGTGTCACTACAGCGACATAGCTGCAGCATCACGATTTTTGCCTGCAAACGCTACGTTGCCATAGCGCATTGCTATGGAGACATAGTGTCACGTATAAATGCACTCTGTGGGCACATGTGGTAAGAAACACAGACAGGAGGCAGTGAATTAGAAAAACAAATGCTGCAGTAAAAGAAGCACAAATGGGAAGAGAGAGCAGATGGTAAGAGTATGTGTTTTGGAAAGGGAGACTGCAGAGTGGGAGCGGGACTTTGAATTATTGTTCACAGTGGTGCTCAACACACGTGAGCACTAAGACCCAAGCACCCATGGGCACTTCTAGGATTTTGAAAGGGGAGTGCACATGGTGAGGTGCATCACTACATAAAACAAATTTTCTCTAGGTAAAAAGAGACCAACAGTATTTACTAAAATGCTAGGGGCATTCAGTTTAAGACTCATGCTAAAACAAATAAAATGTTATTGGAATTAAAAAAGCAGTCTGTGAAATAGGAGCTACATTATCAGGAGCAGCTAATGGACAGCAGGGTTGCAAAAAAAGGCTAGCTTTGTTAGTGGAACATCAATATCGTTAAAAAGGAGAGAGGGTCATTAGCACCTGTGGAATAAAGAAGGAATCAGGTAGATTTCACTGAGCCATGAAGTCAGATGACTCACTCTCTGCTGCCTGAATAGAAATTTTGCTGTCACTGCCAGACAGTTGGTTATACACTTTGGGTAGAGCAGGAATCACAGCAGGGTGAAACTGAACCTATGCACCCTCCCTGGATCTGCCCCTGCAGGCATTGCCAGGAATAGGGTCTCATTCCTGTGTATGCACATGCACACTAGGTTGCTCTGCAGGCCCAAATCACACTACTCCGAGTACTCAACAGTCCACTTCAGGAGATGCAGAAGATCATAAACCTGGGAGGAGCAATCCCTTCTCACCCCATGCCTGTACCTTCTTGCATCTCTCAGGCAAGAAGAGGCAGGAGAGAAAAAGAAAATCACTACCTGCATCTTAACTTTACATTTTCTATTAGCTGCTGTTCAATGCATTTCCCTCTATTTGTTCTATTTGTATTTGTTTGATTCAAATTGGTTTAATTAGTTCTTTGACTATTGGTTTTAATTTATTTTCTGTTATTCAATCCTCATATTGTCGCAACTGTTTATACACACACACACACATATATAATATATAATATAGAGAGAGAGATTCTTTGCTGCTGGCCTATCACCCCACAGCCATGTCAAGTTATTCCTGTTTTCAAGGTCAATTAAATTGTTGTTGAAGTTGTTACCCTCCCTCTGCATCCTACACACCCTAATTGCAAGGTTCATCCTTGAAAAAAAGATGTTACTGAAGCATGAAAGTGCACTCCACCTGGTTTGCTACATTGACACATCATTATTCCAACAGAACTAACACAAAAAGCCAAATTAAATCAACAATGCAATATGGCAAGCAAAGCATCCACTTCCCTCTGACTAAAATCCATTAAATTCATTAGATTTTTTTTGTAAAGCCCCCATGGACATTGGCAGCTATTTCACCTATGAGGCTCAGAAAATGATTACAAAAGGCCATACCAAATCTTGCTATCTGTTGGCAATGTGCAAGATAACACATTGGTTAGTAGGTGATTACTCATTCAGACCATCCTATATGGTATGACTACAAGTACATATATTATGCCTAATTTCCCTGTCTGTCCTTTACCCATGACCCATACTGCTCATCAGGATGCTTTTGGTTATGGGAATTGACTAGAGGCCATCAATGTCTGGATTCCATTCCATGTGCAACATCTGTGAAACTAGAGGCTGATATTTTCACAGAGCACAGTAGGCCACAGTAATAAATGCAATGTTTTGTATGTTGACACACAAATGATATAGGCGTAGCAGTGTCTTGCCCTCTAAGTGCAAACTCCAACATTCTGAAACTGCTTGGAGTATAATTTATACATTTTGTCTGACACTATGTTCTTCTGGTACAGCTTCATATGCTACAGTAGCAGAAAATAAGCTGTGTCCCCCAAAATAGAGAGAGAGCACCCACATCCCATTCATGATTCTGTCATTAAGGCAGAAAATACCTCAGTGGCTGCATTTACACACTCATTAATGCACAGTGGTTACTGTGCATTTGATTTAGTACTTGTATAAGTAGCTGCACAGTAGCGCACAGTGCACAGCTTTTTAGTGACGCTACTGTGCGGTAACCTAATAATACTGCGCAGTAGCGTATTAGCACTGTTTATTTTGTGATGCCCTACTGAGCAACTACGCAGTATTATTAAGCTACTGAACAGTTAGCATCTCATGCAGACACTCCCATTTTGTCCAAGAACCCCAGTGCCATAACAAGTTAGTGCTTCTTATATTTGTCCACCAGGTATTATAGAACCAGAGAGTAGTACCCCTTGTAGTTATCATACTCACTTGTTCAAGGAACAGACAATGTGCACATGTATGCCCATCAGTTCCTCCAGATGGAAACATATCCAGTTGGAAATGCCAGCTGGAAACATGTTTGATTCCCACAAGCCACAGGTAAACACATTTCATAATAGCATTGCAAACATCCAGCACTACCAATTGTTTGCCAACATACAACTGGTTAGCCATGGACCAGTAATAGTCTGGTGTAGTCAATTTCCAGACAGTGATCTTAGCCTGTTTCTGCATCTGTATGGGCTCCTTTGCACTTCTTCCCTCATGTAATTGGGTTGGGACAAGATCCTTGCCCAGATCCTTGAATGTCTGCTTCCTCATACCAAAGTCCTGAGTTATGGTTCATCATCCAGTGACTGCAAAATATGATCCCACCACTCAACATTCTTCTGCTCCAGAAATGCCACCATATGCTTGGGATTAGATTGGAGATGGCATCTTGCAGAAGTCAATCACATTTGCTTTGTATTCTTCCAAATACATTCAGTTGCGAGACAACCCTAGCCCAGATCCTGGGACACTACTCTGCTATAAGCATATTTAATTGAACAATTTCCCCAGTGGCAGCAATGCCTTCCACCTATCAAAGTCACACATGAAGTTCAGCTGCAGTAACTTCTATTTAGGGCGTACCTAAGTGCCATTTTCATAGCTGTGTGTGTGTCATGCATGGATAGAACAGATATGTGTTTCAATAAAAAATGTGGGCAAGGGATGAGTGGCTAACATGGCATGGGTTTTTAGGATGTACTATAGAGCACATGAACACTTTGGAGTATAGATATATCCTGGATTTACCTTACTGACACTGCTCAAATTCCTGTTGCATGCTTGAATACAGCTCTCTTCACCCAGTTCATAGATCCCACTTCCTCCTTGTCCCTCCGTGACACTGGCAAGTTTTGAGGGGGTTGTGGGGTCCGAGTAGAA
Organism: Alligator mississippiensis; assembly: GCF_030867095.1. NCBI lineage: Eukaryota > Metazoa > Chordata > Crocodylia > Alligatoridae > Alligator > Alligator mississippiensis. The sequence goes on along the minus strand of NC_081827.1, from coordinate 90,796,084 downwards.
GAAGGTAGTGCTAAGAATGTAGTGCATGCATCAGCAGGAGGAGGGTTGAAGAGAATGAAGAGAATCCCTATTTCAAATCTCCAACTTGTGCCTTGGAAATGAACTCCACACAAAGATCTATAGCATGAAAGCATAATATTCCTGTGTAAACAAGTACTCCTTTCAGTTCCACAGTTGTTCTCATCAGCTTTGTTTTATCTCAGTGAATGTGTGCTTGCGTATGCTTGTTCTCACATCTTCACCACAGTTTTAACATTTTTTGCTCAGTCTTGCACCATACATAAAAGTTCTAAGTACCTGGCATGTTTCACATCACACTTATTTGAACTTAGGAATAAGTGATTGTGTTTTTTTCAGTAGAAAAGTAATGTATCCTGGTTGGGATTTGTTTCTCTGTCAAGCGTCTTTTTTATTGTAGCCAATCCTGTCATCTCCATCTGACCCCCCTTCCCCCTGCCCTTACTTGCCCAGTATAGCAAAAATCAGCACCAGGCAGAGATATCCAAGTTAAATCAGCACACAGTAACTGCAGAACTGGAAATAATATAGCTATATTAGTACAGCAGTGTACCCAGGTGAGGTTGTACCTAGGGAGCTCCTTGACAAACATCTCCTGATTTGTATCCCAGCTGTCAAGAGAATATCCATATCTTTTAGAACAACTTGAGTATTAAAAGCCTCTGCTTACTGAAAAGATTAGTACCTAAGGAAAGGAACTACTTGACCACAGTTCCTCAGTCTGTATTACTAACTCCACTAAAGTCCACTCCCAAGTAAATGATCAGGATTCAAGGTAACCTGTACAGCACCTGAGAGGTCTGTGCTATCATGGTTTCATAGCTACTGGTTTTTGAGCTGGCTTGCTTAAAGCTTGTTATGATATACTTACAATACTTACACATCCTGCTGTCATAGCACCGTACACACACACTCTGACATCAGGGGTGGCTCTACATCATTTGTGTGCTACTGAAGAATTGTCTTGCACACATTGCATTTCATTGTCCATCTCTCGGTTCAAGGCTCATGACCATTTCACACCAACCCCAAGTCGTTTTGGAAATATTTTTTCCCCAGAGAGATGATGAGTTCCAGGTACTAGATGAGTTCAAATATGATTGGTCTCTTTCAGTGTACATTATTGCAATGGTTTGACCCATTGTTGTGTATAGAATAAAAGTTGTAAGAACAAAATTATATACAGGCAGTCCTCAACTTACAATGTTTCTAGTTACAACATTTTGTATTTACAGCATTTAAAAATTTACACCCTCAACTTTATGATGTCAGTTTCAACTTTACAACGCTTGATCTGATGCCATGCCACACCAGCAAACAAGTTCGCTGCATTGCTCATCTCCCTAGAGAACACCTGTCCAAACTTCCTTGAACGCTTTCTTTAAGAAAGCAGACAAGACTCCAGAAAAACCTGCAGCCAAGACTCCTGCAAAGACTCCAGCCAAGAATCCTTAAAAAAGTCCAACCAAGAGCCCTTCAAAGCATCCAACAAAGTCACCTCAAGGAAGTCCTTCCAAATCAATATGTTTGCTATTTACAATATAAATACATTAATGTAGCTATATAACTCATCTATAATTGATCAAGTACAAAATTTGGGGGTATTTTTGGTGAAAATAGGGTTTTGGGCCTTGGTTCAGGAACCAATCCCCCATTTATAACATTGTTTCTTATGAGAAAATTGGTTCCGAGTTACAACGTTTTGACTTAAGATGCGGTTTTCAGAAACCAGTTGTGTTGTAAGTCCGAGGACTGCCTGTACATATGATTTGGGAGGAAGGGTCTCTCTCTTGTGAACCCTTTGTTCAATCTCAGATTTGAATCATTAGTGGGAGACTGAGTCCCAGTGAGGCCCAGTAATATTAAAGGCAACATTTCATTCATATCTTTGAACTACTTAAAAGAAAAAGGGAGTGGGGGGAGGGTAAAACAACCAAAAAAACCCAACCAAAAAACAAAACAAAAAGGGTGCTAAACAGTCAATTGTCCTCAGTTCAACTATGCCAGTGGTACCACCTCACTATAACATCAGATAACCTGTAGTATTTTATACAGCCATCCTCAGTTGAGTTGGACCCTGCAAATGGTCATAATATTAAACTGTCCAAAATGGATGAAAGGTGACAAGATAATAAGGATATTATTTCACTGTGAATTTTCTCTTTAACACACTTCCTGTTTACATATCAGCACAACTTTCATTAGGCACAGGGTTAGGCAGCCACTAGGGCTGTGCGAAACAGCACTGCTCCGCTTTGACTTCCGTTTCGACGGAACAGTGTTTTGTTTCAAGTTTCATTTAGTTTCGAACGCACTGTTCCATTTCGCTTAGTCAAAACTGTTTTGCTGTTTCAATGCTGCTTTGGCGTTTTACCCATAGGCTATTCTGCACCCAGTGCTGAGAAGATCGGTGCTACTGTTGGCTCCAGCTGGCAGCACCAGCCTCCTATCATTCAGTAGGCAGATTGGGGGCCCACACCCCCAGGAGCAGTCCAGCACAGCCCCCGCAGCACTCCCAAGGGTGTGGGCAAACCCTCAATTTGCATGCTGGATGACAGGAGGCTGGTGCTGCCGGCTGGAGCCAGCAGCAGCACTAATCTTCCTGGCATGGGTTGTGCCCAGCGCTGGTGCCAGCCAGCAGCACCAGTCTCCTGTCATCCGGCCAGCAGATCAAGGGATCACCTGCACTCTGGGAGGGCTGTGGGGACTGTGCCGGACTGCTTCTGGTGGTGTGGGCCCCTGATCTGCCTGCTGGATGACAGGAGGCTGGTGCTACTGGCTGGGGCCAGCAGCAGCACCAATCTTCCCAGCACTGGGTGCGGGCTGTGCCCAGCACCAATCCCAGGCGACAGCAGCAGCTTCCTGTCATCCAGCACGCAGATCCAGGGGCTCGCAACTCCAGGAGGAGTTTGGCACATTCCCGCAGCCCTCCTGGGGGTGTGAGCCCCCGGATCTGTGTGCTGGATAACAGGAGGCTGCTGCTGCTAGTTGGGACTGGCGCTGAAGTCAAGTAAACCTGGCTTTGAAACTCAAAATGTTTCAAAACTTTTGAAATGTTTTGAGTGTCCTTGTTTTTTTTCAAAGTTGCTTCAAAGGCTTTTGTTTTGTTTCGATTTCACTATTTTGAATGCAAAATGCATCAAAACAGCTTTGAAATGAAACACCGAGTGAAATTTCACACAGCCCTAGCAGCCACCATACCCAGAGATAGAAGGCAGACCCTGAAACGGTTAATCCTGTGTATCAGTAATCTGATGAGGTAACCACAATGAAAAAAAATGTGACCATGGCCTATGACAAGAACTGGTGTTCTGTCAATCCCTTGCAACTAGCCTAAAGACACCCAACAATGCATGCTATTGTGGCATCTCTCTGTACTCTCACTGCTTATTAAAAGTGGCCCATTTTCTTAAGGCATAATGCCTCCCAGTGTGTTAATATATACTCATCAGTAGTGTAGTAGCCACTTTATTATTAATCTTGTTTTAAAGCATAATTTGCACTTATAAAAATAATTTTGCACTTGTAAAAATCCCAATTAGTTTCTGTGATCCCTTGATAAGATGAGAATCCTTAGCAAAAAGCAAGTCCTCTCTAGTCATTTATAACCCCATCTGCAACAAGATTCAGAACTATTTTGCATGTATAACCATAAGGTCTCCTCCCTGTGCCTAAAACAACCACTCTTTCACTCAGACTGGGTTCTCCAAGACCACCATATCCTGTGAAGGTTGAAGAGGCTTGGATACAATTGGTCACAACTGCTAATACCACTCTCCCCAGAAACTACCACCCCAAATCCTATTCTTCCAATAAAGGTTTGGTTTTGTTTTGCTTTGTTTGTTCAACACTGGAAAATAAAGTTGTCTGATCATTTATTTTCCTGGGGATATTATTTTTTCAAAGCTTCAGACAACCAGAAATTTTTAATGTGAGAGTTGTTTTGAGATGAGGGTCTGTTTCTGACTGAAAAATTAATCTCAGATGTGTTTGTTTGTTGGGACCTGCTGAGACAGTTCAGCTTCAGCAAACCTGGAAACTAAGAAGATCATTGACTGAGTGAAAGGCTTCAGAATTTGTGGTAGGTAAAAAAAATGGATAAACAAGGGTGACTAGTTACTAGAGGTACAAGGGGACTGCTCTAACTAAGAGATCTGAAAGGCACCAGATCACAGAATAAAGGTTTTGGCAGGAGTCCCCAGGCCTAGCCAAAAAGCAAAGGAAAGTAGATGCTGGACTGGAGAAGTGAAAGGAAAGTAGGAAGTCAAAGGAAAAGCTGCTGGTAGAGTCTTCATCATAAATTGGAAGGGGAGAAAGGAGAAATGCTGTTTCAGGGGAATGTATCCAAGATGCTATTTGAGCTCATAAGCCTAAATCCGGGTTTTCTGTTTCCCATGGGAAAACACTGATTTTCTGCCTTTAAAGGAGAAAAACCTGGATTTCCCCCTTTGAAGCAGGAAAATACAGGTTTCCCCCTTTGCAAACAGCTATCTGCAGGCTGGCAGAGTTCCAGCCTGCAAGAGCTACTTCCAAAGGGTGGGAAACCCTAAACCCTGTCCAGATGGGTGGAGGCAGGGCCTGAGAATCTGAGTTGGCCAGGAATGGCTCAGACTCACTTTTCCTCCTGTGGCCTTTGGGGTAAGTACGGCTTTTGGGGGCTGGGCCCAGGGTGCCGGGAGTGGGGGGAAGTTGGGAGCCCCCTCCTGAAGAGCTGTGGTGGGGGCTGTGGGTCAGGTGAGGTTCATGCTGCCAGGGGGACCAGGGCCTGCTAGAACAGCTGGCAGGGTGGACGGGGGGCAGGGCACTGCAGGGCACTGCAGGGCAGGGGTGTGTGGGTGGAGGTGTGCTGAAGCTGGGCCAGGTGCAAGCTGCCTCATCCCACTGTGGCTCATCTTAGTTGGGCTGGGCCTGGGGCTGGAGACTGCCCAGCTGGGGCGGCAGTGGCAGCAGCTCAGTGCAGGAGGGAGGGAGGGAACATGCACTGCGCCCCTGCCTGTCAGGCCAGGTGTCCCCAGGGCAGGGTGTTGTTGGGGGCACTGGCCAGCCAGGACAATGCCTGGGGCCATGGCCGGGGTGCTAGGGGGGTTATTGTCCATCCACCGTGCCAGTGGTCACTGCCCTGATGCTCACTGCACTGACACATCACATCCTGCCAGCTGCATCTGTGGTGGCTGCTGGCTGCACTGTTGGGGCTAGCACAGGAGGTGGTGGCTGGGGGTGCGCTGTGCAGCAAGGCATGGGGAGGGAAGGGAAGGCGAAGAGTGGTATGGCTAGGGGAGGGAAGGGGAGGAGAAGAGTGGTATGGCTGGCCCGCATGCTGTCCTACCCACCTGGGGCCTTGTCAGCCTTGCCTGCCCTTGTGGGATGGGGGGTGGGGGAAGTTGTGATGGGCTGGGGGGAGAGGTGGAGGTTGCAGCAAGGTCTATGTGTGTGTGTGATGGGCTGCGGATGGCAGCAGGAGGTGTGTGTGTGTGTGTAAGAGAGAGAGAGATGGTCAGGGGCCAGGACACTCCAAATAGAAGCGGCCTCCAGACCCAGGCCTGGGCCCCGCTAATGCAGCCTGTGTAGGGGAGGCTGGCCTGGAAGGGAAGGGGCTTGCCCAGCCTGAGGCAAACCCAACCCAGTCCTTGAGCCCCAGTCCAGGGTTTCCCTGGAAAGGCATGGGGACTGCTGGAGCCTGGGCACAGGTGCGGGGAGCAGAACAGCAGGGGCCAGCACTGCTCAGTGCCACAAAAGCAGCAGACATGACAGCTGCAGCTGACACTGTAACCTGGTGCAGGGGATGGAGCTGCTGCCAGGAGGGAATGAGTAGGGGGCAGGCAGGGCTGGGGGGCGGGCTGTGGGTTGGGAATGAGGGGCAACAGCATGGGTAGGGACAGGGCACTGGCATATAAATGCTGCTCAGCACCACAAAGCAGCTGTAGGAACAGTGAGCAAAGGGGACAGGGAGAGCTCTGATTTCCTATGATAAAAAAATGCAAAATCAAACACCAAAATATATAGGTATTTAGAATGTAATTTATTATAATGATTGAAGCACTGGTAGGCTTTCTTTTTAATGATGGAAAAATGCACAATTTATGTCTTTTTAATCAGAGAAATTGCGGGGGGGGGGGGGGGTAGGTCTGAGAATTTTGGATTTTTAAACAGAAAACCAGGATTCCAGCTCATAAGCCTAGCACCATCCTGAAAAGATCTCCAAACCAATACCTTCTCCAATGGCCTCACCTTTACATTATCATACCCTATATTCTTTGGACTGCAATGAGCTGCAGACTCTGCAGCATTCTACACCAATTCCCAAGTGACTGTAAAAGAACAGGCAGATTGACAATATGCAGATTCATTATTTGTGACCCAATCCTCTATGGTTTAAAGTTACAGGCTGGATGAGGAGTTTGATATTTCACATTTATTCTGGTATTTTGCACTAGTGTGCTGAGACCGCTGCTTGTTGTGATGAACAACATTGGTTCATTTTTGTTTTGTGCTCCACAATTACCCTACTTGTATTCAAATGTTATCCCTAATTAAACATTTACACTGCAAGCTCTTTTGAGTTGGGATTGTCTTTTTTTTTTGCGATTATACATCACCTACCACAGTAAGGTCCTGGTCTGTGATTTGAACTGGTATACTATATAGATGTGCAGGCCCACACCATGCTCTGGGTCACTGACTCTCTGAAGGTGGTGTCGGGCTTCTAAGCCATTGGCTTCTGCCAGTGCATTAGGCCCCTTGGCAGGATACACATCCCCATTATCTGCCCATCCTGGGTGGACTGCCCCTACTACAGCTGGCGGGGCTTCCACTCCATCATGCTGCAAGCCACAGCGGACTACCTGGGCACCTTCACAAACATCTGCAACAGCTGGACTGGCAGCACCTACAATGCCTGGATTTTCTGGAACTCCACCATGACAGCCCTGGTGGAGAGTAGCCGCTTCATGCCAGGTGTCCCAGACCTGCAGCTGGGTGATGTGACCATCCCACCACTCCTCACTGTGGACTCTGCCTACCATAGCTGCTGCTATGGCTCATGGATCCCTACACTAGCTAGCTTGACTGAGGCCAGGCACACTTCAATAGGTGCCTTGGTCAGAGCTGCATGCTGGTCAAGTGCAGTTTTGGGTGCCTCAAGGGATGCTGGCACACTTTCATTGCCTGCCTCGAGTTCACCAATGCCAACATCCCCCAAGGCATTGCTGCAACCTGTGTGCTGCACAACAACCTGCAAGACGCTGTGTGAGCAATTCCATGAGACCTGGATGGGGAAGGCATGGCGGGCAGTGGATATCTGGCACCAGGAGTGGCAGCTGTGGTGGCAGTGCCAACAATGCCTCCCTTGAGGCCCTGGGTGAGCCGCATACCCAGCAGTGGGGGCCAGAGCACCAGGTGTGTGAGGTGCTGGTGGACCACCTCTTCTTCTACTCCTGCAGGAGGGCACCTGCCTGCCACCCATGGGCCCCAGGCCCACAGCACACCCCCAGGACCACACACACTGCAGACAGTTTCCAAACACCAATCTTTCTTTCCCTCCAGAACACAGCAATATACCCACCCTCCCTCAAAAACGGGCTCCCTTCAACCCTCCCTGTCCAACACCTATCCCACCCCTAACCCCAATGCCTACCAGTAATAAAACACTCTTGTTCTCATGAACCTATTTACATTGGTGCATTGACAACTGTTGTGGGGTTGGGGGAGGTGGGGGTGGAATGGGGTAGAGGCACCTTGGATGGATCCCAGGAAGAGGCACCCATACCCCAATCTGTAGCGACACCACTGTGAGTGTGGACCTCGGGGCAAGCCGGGCAGGCCGGGGGCTGGCCTGGGGGCGAGGGTGGGCACTGTCCAGCCCACTCAGCGTGCTCCCCTTCCTCCTCCACTGGACTGGGGCCAGCACGGCCTGCATGCAGAGCAGGGCCTGCAGCCAGGTCCTGCTCAGGGGCTGCATGAAGGCATGGCAAGTGGTGGGCAGTGGCCTAGGCAGGGAGCCAGGCTGTGAGGAGACCAGGCTCAGGAGCTGGGGCAGGAAGCCCTGGCTGGTGTAAGCAGTGCTGCACCTCCTCCCAAGGCCACTGGGAGGCTTGGCACTGGCTGTGGGTGGCTGCCAAGGGCCAGAAGGAGCTGGGACTGTGGCTGGGGGCTGGGCATCAGGCAGCACAAAGGTGACCACCAGGGCCAGGATGATATCAAGAACCCAGCAGTCCTCTTCTGTCGCTGCTACCACCCGAGCCACCATGGTACCCTGCCAGTTGTGGGCCTCAAACAGCCACTCCAGGAGGGTTATGTACCTCTCTTCGAGGGTATGATACCTGTTCCACTCCCTTTTCAGGTCCTGGGCTTACCAGGCCCAAGAGTCCATGAGCCACTCCTCCACCACAGTGACCAGCTGGTCCAGCAGCATGGTGCAGTCGTAGGTCCAGCAGTGGCAGGACATACGGAGGGCATTGGCCGATGATGGCAGCATCTTTGCAGCCTCATCTCTGCTGGTGGCTGGTGGTTCTTCCCTGTGTTCAGCTGCTGGACCTGCAGAGCAAAGATAGAGCAGCTCTTTGTGAGAGCTGACAACATTTCAGATGGAACATGCACTGTACTGAGGGGCTGTGCACCACCTGGCCTCAGTTCAGGGGCTGTGCCTGATAAGGTGAGCTGTGTCTGCTAAATTGGCCAGACAGGCCCTTCCACAGGTGGCCGCTGGTCAAACTCTCCATCCCTGCTCCCACAGGAGGGACCACTTGCAACTTGCTGCAGGCAGTCTGCCTTTACTGTCTCCTAACTAGGCCAGGCCAGGGTTGGCTCCTGCTGGCAGCTGCTATGGCAGCTCTTGAAAAACCCTCCCTCCCACCTTCTCCTCCCTACAAGCCAGGCAGTTTGCTCCTATGCTGCTGGGCCCATGGCACCTGGGTGCTGGGGGTGAGGGGCTCCTGGTGACACCCCCAGCCCCCGTAGTGACCCTCTGCAGAGAGGTGCCCCAAGCTAGGGCCCCAGCCTCATGTGGACTGCTCCCCCAGCGTGCTTCTGCTGCAAGTCCCCTGCTCACGCTGTGATGATTGCCATGGTGCCCTAGGTGCAGCAGAGAACCTGGCATAGGGCCTTGAGCTTTGAGGGCACCCCAGGGAAGCCCACGCTTCCTCGCAATATGCGCCACCACCTAGAAGGTGGTGCTGTGCCCAGGGCCGTCCCTCAGGGAGGTGGGGGCAAATCGGGGCGACAGCCCCGAGCCCCACAGTCAGTGCCACATAGGCCCTGCCGCAGCCGCCATGCACTGCTCCTGCTGAGTGCTGCCAGCTCTGCTGCTATTGAGTGCGGCCGGCTCTGGCTGCTCGCCACCCCCTGCTTCGCCAGCTCTGGCCACTTGCCACCCCCCTCCCCCAGGTCCTGCAGAGGCTGATCTGCCCCAGGCCCCACACACCCCTAGTGACGGTTCTGCCTTTGCCTATGCTATGAGTGCCTGATACCCTCAGACAAGGAGGAGATCAACAAGTTTTTATGCATGTGACAGGCCCCTCAATGCCTAGCTGGGAGCCTGCAGGCCACTCAGTAAAGTCCTGAACTGCCTCCTGCCTCCCTGCTTGTTGGGGGAGGGGAGGTGGGTGGAACTCCAGTGGGCAGAGGGGGAGCTCAGTCCGCCAGGGAGGGGATGAGGAGAGGGCCCCTCACACTCCCATGTGGGGCCCCTGGCTCCAGGCATGCAGTGCAGGGGCGAGCGGGTAAGATGGCATAGGCACAGATGGCCTCGGCACTCCCTTTGCCCCCTGGCCCTCCTCCCTCTGCAGGGCTTACAAGGTGGGCGTGACAAGAGCTCTCACCAGTCAGACTGGGTCCTGGGCTGTGGTGAAGTGGTTCATCTGCCTGCAGTGTCCAGCCAGCTTGGGACAGCCAACAAGATATGCCAGCCATCTGGCTCTGCACCAACCAGGAGGCTGGCCTCCTGCTGGTGTGGCTGACTGGGCACAGTTTACACCTGACATCAGCATCTATATGTGCACTATTGCACATTAACCAATGCATGCACAATTTTTTTAGTACCTGTATGTATTGGTACTAGCAAATGGGACATTAGACTAATTTAATGCACAGTAATTGCCATGCACATGTAAATGGTGACACTTTACTGTGCATTAGTCTAATGTGCAGTAAAGCTCTTCATGTAGATGCACCTACTGTATTATAAAGTGGCCCACTGGGAAGTTGGGAGGAGCTGGCTGTTGCGATTCAGAGTTGGCCTACACCTTTTGTTCCTAAGTAGTGTATATTGTCTATTCGTATTTATCATCAATCTCTCAGTACTCAGAAAACCTGGTGCAGAACAAAAATGTGAGGGCCTGTTTCTAATTCTAGGTTCTGGGTCTCCTTAGCATCCCTTACACACACACACACCTCTTGTGTAAAGCTTCCTTTGTGGAATATGAGAAGAGCTGGGATTTAAAACTCTACAAACTTCCCAAGTTCTTAACAAATGAAGGGAAATAAGTGGCAAGGGGAATAAACAATCCCCTCTATCTACTGTCAAGCACCAGAGACTTATTCACACATTTGTGGGTGGAAAAGTGCAAAAATAACAGCTTGCACAGGGGATGGTCCTTACCTTTTGATTGGCCTGTTTCTGAACTCTCAAATACCTTAACCAGAAAATAGTTTTGCTTTGTTCCCCTCTTATTATTATTCTGTTTTATTTTTGTGCTTGTTTGGTTAACTCATTTAAAGGGAGAAAAAATTAAAGTGCTGGCAATTTGAAAACCCCAAGCAGGGTAAGGATTGATGCGTGTCTCCCATATTTTCCTCTAGAGGGCTCTGCACTGCATTGACATTAAGGGCTTGGAGGCTCTTATGTCCTTAATTCTGAATGGGAATACCTGCAGGTGATGATCCGTAGTATTTTTGCTTTAGATTTACTTTCTTCATACATTTGATTTCAATAAACTCCTCCCTTCACAATTCTCTCTCTTTCATCCGCATCTCAATATCCAATTTAACAGCCACTCCTCTCCAATCAAATTCCTACTGGATTCCTCAGGGTGACCTTCACCTAGATGATGCACTGATATGACATTCTAGTTGCTCTGACCATCAACCTATTTCCATACACACATGACGATTAAAAATATCTTTGGGGTATGGTTAAGGGGATCACTGGTTTTCTTTGTAGCTCCTATATATGGTTTCTTTTTATAAGAAGCATTATAGTAACCACTTTACTTGATTTATGCATTTCATATTTTTAAGGGTCATCTAAAGAAACAAACAAGATGCATGAAAGTTCTTTCACTTTGACCTGGAGTTTTATAGGATACAACTTTGTTGCCTCTAATAATAAGATGTGAGCCCTCTATCTAGAGTACAATGTGGGAGGGAAGCAGAGCAAAACAAATTCAATGTTCACACTGGGATTTGATTATTACCTCTCCAAATGGATCAAATATTATGCTTTGCCTTGTTTTAATTTATCATTTTAAATTATTATCCATGGATAAATCAGGGTTTTTTTTCCAGGCTGCTTAGGAGCATCCCATGGACTAATTCTCTCCTAATTCAATACAAGCTATCACCACAAGCAATTTATAGTTACACCCATAGAAATAAAAGACAACACAGAGTTTGTTCACTCCGTCCCTGTTCAGTAGTAGAGTGATTGTATAGCCTGTTTTGGGAACTAGTTATTGATTATGAGAGAGGATATTATTTGAATTAGTTGAAACTCCTCTTATCTTTTCAAAATTAAAGTATTTAGCGTTGCACAAAACATGATTAGATGCAGCAAGGTATAACTAAACAATGTTGTCAATACAAATTATTCTGAATACAAATACAATTTGTGCGTATTGTGATATTTAGATGGAAGAAAATATGTTGACGGGATTTTCATCATTAACTGGTGTCTTCCATACGTGTTAGAACTGTACTTCTTGTCCAATACTCCTATTCTGACTAGCAATGTGCTTTAATAATTCAACCTATAAAATAGCCCTGATCATGCTTACGCATGAGAATGAACACAGACTATAATTCAAGAAATCCATACATTATTACATAAAATAATCAGAAAAAAAAACGAGGAACATAGATAATTCACATTACAATGAAATGATTTCAAAACTTAAAAATGGCAACTCATGTTTCATTCCAACCCCCAAAACAATACAACACAATATACCAAATACTTTCATCTGAAACAAAAACATCTCTCCACAGGTTTTTATTCAGCTCCCTGTAGAGTTGCATAAGACATGATTTCAAAAGAATTTAGTATTTTAAGAGGTAAAAGACTACGTTATAGCATACAATTTACAGACTGTATTCAAAGCTCAGGAATGACTTTGTGTTACTTCCCTGTATTCAAAATCAATTTACACAGGCAAAATCTACTGAAATGACAATCTGTCTTCAACGACATAGACAAAAACCCTCTAAAAAACATGAATCGATTATAATTCTGATTTTATAGTCAATAGGAGAGTTATAATTTACAAGGAAAAAGAAAAGTTTCTCTTTTCTGAGGTCTCTCCAAACACAGAACTCGGGGATTATGGCCCCTTATTTAACAAACCTTTCGTCTCACGCAGAAGACACTTTACAGAGTGAAAATATAATGCTTACCCAACAGCATGCCAAAACTTGGGGTCATTTGGTGGCACACAACGTGCAAAAAATACACTTTTTAAACTCCGAAGAAACACAAACAGATCAGGGAGAAGAGCTCTCTCTGCCTTGCAGCTGGGCGGGCTCTTCAACGAACCAATCACAGAGCAGCTCTCGTGTATAAATACCATGCAGTCGCGCTCCATAGACCAACAGCTTTTTTTGCTGCTAGGGGACGTCTGAGACCATGTCTGAAACTGCGCCTGTTCCAGCCGCTGATGCGGCTCCGGCCGCTGCGGCCCCTGCTCCCGCCGCTAAAGCCCCAGCTAAGAAGCCGAAGAAAGTGGGAGGCTTTAAGGCGGGCGGTGCCAAAGCGAAGAAGCCCGCGGGCCCCAGCGTGACCGAGCTGATCACCCAGGCGGTAGCTGCTTCCAAGGAGAGAAAAGGCGTCTCACTGGCCGCCCTGAAGAAGGCGCTGGCAGCCGGCGGCTACGATGTGGAGAAGAACAACAGCCGCATCAAGCTGGGGCTCCGGAGCCTGGTGAACAAGGGCACCCTGGTGCAGACCAAGGGCACCGGCGCCTCGGGCTCCTTCAAGCTGGGCAAGAAGCCGGGCGAGGTCAAGGAGAAGGCGCCCAAGAAGAAGGCGGCGGTGGCGGCGGCCAAGCCCAAGAAGGCGGCGGCCAAGAAGCCGGCCAGCGCGGCCAAGAAGGCCAAGAAGGCGGCGGCCGTGAAGAAGAGCCCCAAGAAAGCCAAGAAGCCGGCGGCCGCGGCGGCCAAGAAGAGCGCGGCCAAGAGCCCCAGGAAGGCCAAGGCGGCCAAGCCCAAGCGGGCCGCCAAGAGCCCGGCCAAGGCCAAGGCGGTGAAGCCCAAGGCCGCCAAGCCCAGCAAGCCCAAGGCAGCCAAGGCCAAGAAGGCGGCGCCCAAGAAGAAGTAAAGCGAGCGGAGGAAGACGCCTGTCGTGCAAACAACCCCAACGGCTCTTTTAAGAGCCACCCACCCCTTCGTGAAGGGAGCTGCGACGCTGTACTTTTCTGCCGGTCTCCGCGAGGGCAAAACATTTCCCTGGACGGGGGACGGGATAAGGGAGGGTGTCCTGCCATGGGACGGGGAGGGGAGGGGAGGGAAAAGACCCGCAGCCCTCGCGGCGGTGCTGGGGCCCCTGCGACAGAAGAAGCCGGAGCCGACCCCGGGAGGCGAGTGGGGGGCGGCGGGCAAGAGAACGGCAATGGCAGCGGGTCCGCTACAGCCCCGGGGCTGGGACCGGCGGCGGGCGAGGCTGCGGAAGCTGCTGGGAGCGGGGTTAAACCGCGAGGGGGTTTGAACGCCCCGCGCTGGCCCCGGATTGGCCCGCGCCCGCCCGCCCGCTTCTCGCGCGGCCCCGCCTCGGTGTTACCTCCTCCAGCCACTGAAGCCGGAGGCGATGGTAACAGCGCGGTGGAGTTCAAAGGGCGGCTCCAGGGATTGAGCAACGCGCCCTCGCCTGCGGAGCGGGCCAAAGGCGGCCGAGGCGCCCGCGCCCCGGCGCTGCTACTTCTTGCGGCGAAAGAGCAACGGGAGCCGATCGGATTGCCAACCCTCCAGGAATTACAGGAAACTGCTCGGAGTCACGGGAAGTAAATGATAGGATATGCATTAAAACAAAACATTTGAACCAGACAATTTTCTACGGGGGAGGGTTTCTAATACACGTAAACACGCGGGCACGTTGTATTGTCACGGGTAAACTGGAGAACCTCATGGAATAGGTGCAGTTGGCAACAGCAGGTGCGGAACGAGAGTGCACTCAGCGAGTTTCTTCCCCGCCCCCCACAAAGTCTAGAGATCGAGCCCTTTTTTGAAGTCTGTGGGTGGCTCTGAAAAGAGCCTTTGGGTTGGTTGTGTGTAGGGAGCGAGAGGACGGGCCCGGTCTCCCGGGCGCGCCTCACTTGGCCTTGGCCTTGTGGCTCTCGGTCTTCTTGGGTAGCAGCACGGCCTGGATGTTGGGCAGGACGCCGCCCTGCGCGATCGTCACTTTGCCCAGCAGCTTGTTGAGCTCCTCGTCGTTGCGGATGGCCAGCTGCAGGTGGCGGGGGATGATGCGCGTCTTCTTGTTGTCTCGCGCCGCGTTGCCCGCCAGCTCCAGGATCTCGGCCGTCAGGTACTCCAGCACGGCCGCCAGGTAGACCGGGGCCCCGGCTCCGACCCGCTCCGCGTAGTGGCCCTTGCGCAGGAGGCGGTGCACGCGGCCCACCGGGAACTGCAGCCCAGCCCGCGAGGAGCGAGACTTGGCCTTGGCCCGCGCCTTCCCCCCCTGCTTGCCGCGGCCCGACATGGCTCAGGAGCTGCTCACAAACTTGCAAGGCACAACAAAGAAAACAACTGTAACGCAATCGCCGCACGCTCGGCCTTATATCCCTTCTGTCAGGCGACTGAAGCCTCACTGGTGATAGGCTGAGAAATTGTCAACTCCGCCGCAGCCAATGAGGAAGCGCATGCAAGCCGTGACCAATGGCGAGGGACGCCGGCAGGAGGGGCCGTCGCGCGGGCCTCGCGTCCAGTAAAATCGCAGGGAGCGGAATCTGCTCATTTGCATAACACCGCTATAAATGCCGGGCGGCCGCCGCCATTGTCGCGCAGTCGTGACTGACTTGTTTGGTCGTTGAGCGATAGCGAAGGACGTGGTCTGTCTTACCAGGATGCCGGAGCCCGCCAAGTCCGCCCCCGCCCCCAAGAAGGGCTCCAAGAAAGCGGTCACCAAGACGCAGAAGAAGGGCGACAAGAAGCGCAAGAAGAGCAGGAAGGAGAGCTACTCCATCTACGTGTACAAGGTGCTGAAGCAGGTGCACCCGGACACCGGCATCTCGTCCAAAGCCATGGGCATCATGAACTCCTTCGTCAACGACATCTTCGAGCGCATCGCCGGGGAGGCGTCCCGCCTGGCGCACTACAACAAGCGCTCGACCATCACGTCCCGGGAGATCCAGACCGCCGTGCGCCTGCTGCTGCCCGGGGAGCTGGCCAAGCACGCCGTGTCCGAGGGCACCAAGGCTGTCACCAAGTACACCAGCTCCAAGTAAACGGGCTCCTCGCAGGCTTTCTGCATCGTTTCACCCAAAGGCTCTTTTAAGAGCCACCCACTTGATCACTTAAAGAGCTGTAGAAGCTGTTTTTGTTCCTAACCACTTTCCCAAATTGCCTCCCGGCCCTTGGGGACAGGAGGAGGCGTGGAAATAGCACCCCCGCGTAATCTTGAGCATCTTTAACTTCAGGGCAGCCTACCTAGCCATTGCCCCACTTCTCTCTGTCCTCAGCCCTGCTCAGCACCACGTCCCAGACCGTGCCTCTGTGAAGGCGGCTCTTTCCTTGAAACTGTGCCCAGCAAACGCTTCAGCAGCCCGAACTAAGTAGGCGAAAATCGTCCGGGTTCATTTCAAAGCTGCCCCGGTGCCGGCCGCTGCTGAAGGTGGATGTCTGGATAGTTTTTCATAGCGGGGAGGGCTCGCTACAAGTTCGTGCGCGGGGGCGGAGGCCACTATCCCTTCACGGAGTCTTTGAGTCAACAAGCAGTCACCAAGCGACTCCTGTCGCCACCTCTTGCCCTGCAGGCTTAAGCAGGTGTGCCTGCAAGTGCGGCTGAAGAAAAGGTAGCCGCGTCTTTTCCATCCAGTCGCTTAAAGGCCGCCAGCCCTTTTCCTTCCAATCCGAGATTCGTAGTCCTCGGATTGAGAGGAGGGGGCTGCCCTCTGAATGACAAGTCTAAGTGAGCTGGACTTGGGCGCCTGTACGTTGCTTCCCCGGCAGCGGCTTCACACACCTTCAGACCCCGTCCCGCGGGCAGGGGGAGCTGACGGCGGGGGTCCCTGAGTTCCCCCGCGCCGTGATGTCGGAGCAAGCCGTTTGAAAAACGTCACGACAAGAAGGCGGCAGGCACCGGCTGATTGGCTGCGCCTGGCGGCAAAGCCCGACCTGATTGAAAACCGCGCTGCGTTCGGTGCCCTGGGAGCAGCTTGGGGGGGGGGCGCGAGGGCCGAGGAAAGGAGCCGGCGCTGGTGTTTCTGTCATTTCTCTGCTCTAGGCCGCCGGCTGTTGAATGGGTTGTGTCCTTGCACGTACTGGTGTCGCGGGGAGGGCGAGCCCCTTTACCAAAGACCCGTCCCTGGCTCTAGCTCATCAGGCCTTGCCGCTTTCTTCCCGCCCGAGGTTGAGGGAGGGACGGGAGGGGAGTGAGGGACGGGGCACGGGGAGGCGACGCGTTTTGAAGAGCCGCGTCGCCTTTTCTGTTGCCCCCTGAACACGAGACGCCACCTCCCTTCGGCGCAGCCGTTCGCTTCCTTGGTCCTCCCTCCGCCCCTCCCTCCGTCGCCGGCGCCCTTCGTCTCCCGCGGCTGTTGCTGGCTGGCGGCGGCTCAGGCTGGAGACAAAAACAGGTGGCTGGAAACGAAAGTTCGGCCCGTGTGGACGTGAAATGGTGACCGGGCCGTGGCCCCAAGCTGCCGGGGCCTGAGGCAGAGGGGCGGGGACAGGCCGGGGCGGATCGGGTTCCGGCTCGGCCAGCGCGGGCTTTTCAAAAGTTCACGTTACCCAATGGCAGGCGCGTCTCGGCACCCGGCCAATCGGGACGGAGAGCTTGCCTATAAAAGCGAGAGCCGGAGAAGCGCTGTTGTGAGTTTTCCTGGGCAGTGCCAGAAGGCTGAGCGTTTGCGTGTGAGAATGGCCCGCACGAAGCAGACTGCGCGCAAGTCGACTGGTGGCAAAGCGCCCCGCAAGCAGCTAGCCACTAAGGCGGCCCGCAAGAGCGCGCCCGCCACGGGCGGCGTGAAGAAGCCGCACCGCTACCGGCCCGGCACCGTGGCGCTGCGCGAGATCCGGCGCTACCAGAAGTCGACAGAGCTGCTGATCCGCAAGCTGCCTTTCCAGCGCCTGGTACGCGAGATCGCGCAGGACTTCAAGACGGACCTGCGCTTCCAGAGCTCGGCCGTCATGGCGCTGCAGGAGGCCAGCGAGGCCTACCTGGTGGGGCTTTTCGAGGACACCAACCTGTGCGCCATCCACGCCAAGCGCGTCACCATCATGCCCAAGGACATCCAGCTGGCCCGCCGTATCCGCGGCGAGAGGGCCTGAGGGAGCGCAGCGCCTCCCGTCTCGATCGCTAGGAAACTTCATTAACCCAAAGGCTCTTTTAAGAGCCACTCCATTCCCACGGGAAAGGGCTGTCTCTCGCTGGTACTGAGTTAGTGATTTATTACGGAATACGTTGTCGGGACGGGGGGTAGAGTTTTGGATTATGATTTTTAAATCTTTTAAGCTCGTGCTTGTGTGTGTTTTTTGTGCGGTGTCCTTTTCTCCTGAAATCTGAATTGGTGTGAAGGTGTCAGGGACGATGGCACCTCCCGTGTTGGTCGTTAGGAAACGATAGCCCAAAGACTTTGCAGCTATCTACTCCATTCCCAGAGACAAGGGCTGGAACGTGGCTTTTCCAAAACAGGTTGTTGAATTGAATTGCCCGATTAAAAACCATATAAATTCCTCTTCGGTTTAGTCATAAAAAGTTCTGTATTAATGATTATCAATTGGTAGGTAACTGAACATGCTCATGAGTTTAGTACTGTGTTTCCCTACCCTGTTCCCATCCCCCCCCCCCCCCTTGTTATTAATCTGTTACCATTATCTCTTCAGCTGATAGATAATCAACAGGGATCCTGTTTTTTGCTTGTTTTGTTTTAAAATCCCAATTTATCTGATTCTCTGTCTCCACCCCTCTGCCCTCAGCTGTTTTGTTGTGCTGATCTACCAATGCCCTCCACTCCTCACTCCCCCAGACCTACTAGTGCCTCTCACTGCTGGCCTGCTGCACCTCGTCCCCAGGACCTAGTCCTTCAGTGTGTGGGGAAGGGGGTGTGTAGATGTAGGTAATGCTTCAGAGGTTAGGGGGGGCACAAGGCAAGCAGAGGGGGCCTCATCTTGATGGCCATGGTGGTTCAGCACTCTCTCCTGCTCCAGGTCCTGCCTATTTGGCTGTGAAGGCAGCTCCTATCTGTATCTGGTATAGCCAGGCTACACTCTGGCACCCTACCGTGGGCACAGAAATCTGAGGGGAGAATGTGGGCCCTGGAACCCACCCCTACCCTGGCATGTCATCCATGCTCCCCACCTTGACAAGTAGCTTCTACTCCCCATACCCCCTCCACCCTTATACGCTTACCTGAGGGAGCTCAAGCTGCTCTCCTCCATGCTGCCAGGTGCATGTGTGTGCATGCATATCCATGTGGCACCTCCTGCTCCCTCTCCCCACAGCCCCAAGCAGTCCCTTGTAGGCCAGAAGTCTGCCAGCTTGCAAGGAGAAACCCAGTTTCCACAGGGATTTTCTTCTTTTAAAGGAGAAAATCTGTGAACCTACAGAAGTATGGCACAAACAGAAGGCCCCAAAATTCTGTTTCAGAGTGAGTTTTTGCAGATATACCATTTAGCTGTTTTTTGAATATATGTCATGTTGCTAGATTTCCTCCTTTTAAGGAGAAAATCTGTGTTTTGCCATGTGTTTGCCCACAGCAAACAGAAACCCCAGATCCCTGATAATCAATAAGCTTGCACTGATATCACAAGCAGTACCCAGGACATGTAGAATAAGAATCTGTTTATCAAACCTTTAATATTAAACTAGGCCTAGAATGAGAGGGAGCAGGAGGTGCCACATGGATATGCATGCACACACATGCACCTGGCAGCATGGAGGAGAGCAGCTTGAGCTCCCTCAGGTAAGCGTATAAGGGTGGAGGGGGTATGGGGAGTAGAAGCTACTTGTCAAGGTGGGGAGCATGGATGACATGCCAGGGTAGGGGTGGGTTCCAGGGCCCACATTCTCCCCTCAGATTTCTGTGCCCACGGTAGGGTGCCAGAGTGTAGCCTGGCTATACCAGATACAGATAGGAGCTGCCTTCACAGCCAAATAGGCAGGACCTGGAGCAGGAGAGAGTGCTGAACCACCATGGCCATCAAGATGAGGCCCCCTCTGCTTGCCTTGTGCCCCCCCTAACCTCTGAAGCATTACCTACATCTACACACCCCCTTCCCCACACACTGAAGGACTAGGTCCTGGGGACGAGGTGCAGCAGGCCAGCAGTGAGAGGCACTAGTAGGTCTGGGGGAGTGAGGAGTGGAGGGCATTGGTAGATCAGCACAACAAAACAGCTGAGGGCAGAGGGGTGGAGACAGAGAATCAGATAAATTGGGATTTTAAAACAAAACAAGCAAAAAACAGGATCCCTGTTGATTATCTATCAGCTGAAGAGATAATGGTAACAGATTAATAACAAGGGGGGGGGGGGGATGGGAACAGGGTAGGGAAACACAGTACTAAACTCATGAGCATGTTCAGTTACCTACCAATTGATAATCATTAATACAGAACTTTTTATGACTAAACCGAAGAGGAATTTATATGGTTTTTAATCGGGCAATTCAATTCAACAACCTGTTTTGGAAAAGCCACGTTCCAGCCCTTGTCTCTGGGAATGGAGTAGATAGCTGCAAAGTCTTTGGGCTATCGTTTCCTAACGACCAACACGGGAGGTGCCATCGTCCCTGACACCTTCACACCAATTCAGATTTCAGGAGAAAAGGACACCGCACAAAAAACACACACAAGCACGAGCTTAAAAGATTTAAAAATCATAATCCAAAACTCTACCCCCCGTCCCGACAACGTATTCCGTAATAAATCACTAACTCAGTACCAGCGAGAGACAGCCCTTTCCCGTGGGAATGGAGTGGCTCTTAAAAGAGCCTTTGGGTTAATGAAGTTTCCTAGCGATCGAGACGGGAGGCGCTGCGCTCCCTCAGGCCCTCTCGCCGCGGATACGGCGGGCCAGCTGGATGTCCTTGGGCATGATGGTGACGCGCTTGGCGTGGATGGCGCACAGGTTGGTGTCCTCGAAAAGCCCCACCAGGTAGGCCTCGCTGGCCTCCTGCAGCGCCATGACGGCCGAGCTCTGGAAGCGCAGGTCCGTCTTGAAGTCCTGCGCGATCTCGCGTACCAGGCGCTGGAAAGGCAGCTTGCGGATCAGCAGCTCTGTCGACTTCTGGTAGCGCCGGATCTCGCGCAGCGCCACGGTGCCGGGCCGGTAGCGGTGCGGCTTCTTCACGCCGCCCGTGGCGGGCGCGCTCTTGCGGGCCGCCTTAGTGGCTAGCTGCTTGCGGGGCGCTTTGCCACCAGTCGACTTGCGCGCAGTCTGCTTCGTGCGGGCCATTCTCACACGCAAACGCTCAGCCTTCTGGCACTGCCCAGGAAAACTCACAACAGCGCTTCTCCGGCTCTCGCTTTTATAGGCAAGCTCTCCGTCCCGATTGGCCGGGTGCCGAGACGCGCCTGCCATTGGGTAACGTGAACTTTTGAAAAGCCCGCGCTGGCCGAGCCGGAACCCGATCCGCCCCGGCCTGTCCCCGCCCCTCTGCCTCAGGCCCCGGCAGCTTGGGGCCACGGCCCGGTCACCATTTCACGTCCACACGGGCCGAACTTTCGTTTCCAGCCACCTGTTTTTGTCTCCAGCCTGAGCCGCCGCCAGCCAGCAACAGCCGCGGGAGACGAAGGGCGCCGGCGACGGAGGGAGGGGCGGAGGGAGGACCAAGGAAGCGAACGGCTGCGCCGAAGGGAGGTGGCGTCTCGTGTTCAGGGGGCAACAGAAAAGGCGACGCGGCTCTTCAAAACGCGTCGCCTCCCCGTGCCCCGTCCCTCACTCCCCTCCCGTCCCTCCCTCAACCTCGGGCGGGAAGAAAGCGGCAAGGCCTGATGAGCTAGAGCCAGGGACGGGTCTTTGGTAAAGGGGCTCGCCCTCCCCGCGACACCAGTACGTGCAAGGACACAACCCATTCAACAGCCGGCGGCCTAGAGCAGAGAAATGACAGAAACACCAGCGCCGGCTCCTTTCCTCGGCCCTCGCGCCCCCCCCCCAAGCTGCTCCCAGGGCACCGAACGCAGCGCGGTTTTCAATCAGGTCGGGCTTTGCCGCCAGGCGCAGCCAATCAGCCGGTGCCTGCCGCCTTCTTGTCGTGACGTTTTTCAAACGGCTTGCTCCGACATCACGGCGCGGGGGAACTCAGGGACCCCCGCCGTCAGCTCCCCCTGCCCGCGGGACGGGGTCTGAAGGTGTGTGAAGCCGCTGCCGGGGAAGCAACGTACAGGCGCCCAAGTCCAGCTCACTTAGACTTGTCATTCAGAGGGCAGCCCCCTCCTCTCAATCCGAGGACTACGAATCTCGGATTGGAAGGAAAAGGGCTGGCGGCCTTTAAGCGACTGGATGGAAAAGACGCGGCTACCTTTTCTTCAGCCGCACTTGCAGGCACACCTGCTTAAGCCTGCAGGGCAAGAGGTGGCGACAGGAGTCGCTTGGTGACTGCTTGTTGACTCAAAGACTCCGTGAAGGGATAGTGGCCTCCGCCCCCGCGCACGAACTTGTAGCGAGCCCTCCCCGCTATGAAAAACTATCCAGACATCCACCTTCAGCAGCGGCCGGCACCGGGGCAGCTTTGAAATGAACCCGGACGATTTTCGCCTACTTAGTTCGGGCTGCTGAAGCGTTTGCTGGGCACAGTTTCAAGGAAAGAGCCGCCTTCACAGAGGCACGGTCTGGGACGTGGTGCTGAGCAGGGCTGAGGACAGAGAGAAGTGGGGCAATGGCTAGGTAGGCTGCCCTGAAGTTAAAGATGCTCAAGATTACGCGGGGGTGCTATTTCCACGCCTCCTCCTGTCCCCAAGGGCCGGGAGGCAATTTGGGAAAGTGGTTAGGAACAAAAACAGCTTCTACAGCTCTTTAAGTGATCAAGTGGGTGGCTCTTAAAAGAGCCTTTGGGTGAAACGATGCAGAAAGCCTGCGAGGAGCCCGTTTACTTGGAGCTGGTGTACTTGGTGACAGCCTTGGTGCCCTCGGACACGGCGTGCTTGGCCAGCTCCCCGGGCAGCAGCAGGCGCACGGCGGTCTGGATCTCCCGGGACGTGATGGTCGAGCGCTTGTTGTAGTGCGCCAGGCGGGACGCCTCCCCGGCGATGCGCTCGAAGATGTCGTTGACGAAGGAGTTCATGATGCCCATGGCTTTGGACGAGATGCCGGTGTCCGGGTGCACCTGCTTCAGCACCTTGTACACGTAGATGGAGTAGCTCTCCTTCCTGCTCTTCTTGCGCTTCTTGTCGCCCTTCTTCTGCGTCTTGGTGACCGCTTTCTTGGAGCCCTTCTTGGGGGCGGGGGCGGACTTGGCGGGCTCCGGCATCCTGGTAAGACAGACCACGTCCTTCGCTATCGCTCAACGACCAAACAAGTCAGTCACGACTGCGCGACAATGGCGGCGGCCGCCCGGCATTTATAGCGGTGTTATGCAAATGAGCAGATTCCGCTCCCTGCGATTTTACTGGACGCGAGGCCCGCGCGACGGCCCCTCCTGCCGGCGTCCCTCGCCATTGGTCACGGCTTGCATGCGCTTCCTCATTGGCTGCGGCGGAGTTGACAATTTCTCAGCCTATCACCAGTGAGGCTTCAGTCGCCTGACAGAAGGGATATAAGGCCGAGCGTGCGGCGATTGCGTTACAGTTGTTTTCTTTGTTGTGCCTTGCAAGTTTGTGAGCAGCTCCTGAGCCATGTCGGGCCGCGGCAAGCAGGGGGGGAAGGCGCGGGCCAAGGCCAAGTCTCGCTCCTCGCGGGCTGGGCTGCAGTTCCCGGTGGGCCGCGTGCACCGCCTCCTGCGCAAGGGCCACTACGCGGAGCGGGTCGGAGCCGGGGCCCCGGTCTACCTGGCGGCCGTGCTGGAGTACCTGACGGCCGAGATCCTGGAGCTGGCGGGCAACGCGGCGCGAGACAACAAGAAGACGCGCATCATCCCCCGCCACCTGCAGCTGGCCATCCGCAACGACGAGGAGCTCAACAAGCTGCTGGGCAAAGTGACGATCGCGCAGGGCGGCGTCCTGCCCAACATCCAGGCCGTGCTGCTACCCAAGAAGACCGAGAGCCACAAGGCCAAGGCCAAGTGAGGCGCGCCCGGGAGACCGGGCCCGTCCTCTCGCTCCCTACACACAACCAACCCAAAGGCTCTTTTCAGAGCCACCCACAGACTTCAAAAAAGGGCTCGATCTCTAGACTTTGTGGGGGGCGGGGAAGAAACTCGCTGAGTGCACTCTCGTTCCGCACCTGCTGTTGCCAACTGCACCTATTCCATGAGGTTCTCCAGTTTACCCGTGACAATACAACGTGCCCGCGTGTTTACGTGTATTAGAAACCCTCCCCCGTAGAAAATTGTCTGGTTCAAATGTTTTGTTTTAATGCATATCCTATCATTTACTTCCCGTGACTCCGAGCAGTTTCCTGTAATTCCTGGAGGGTTGGCAATCCGATCGGCTCCCGTTGCTCTTTCGCCGCAAGAAGTAGCAGCGCCGGGGCGCGGGCGCCTCGGCCGCCTTTGGCCCGCTCCGCAGGCGAGGGCGCGTTGCTCAATCCCTGGAGCCGCCCTTTGAACTCCACCGCGCTGTTACCATCGCCTCCGGCTTCAGTGGCTGGAGGAGGTAACACCGAGGCGGGGCCGCGCGAGAAGCGGGCGGGCGGGCGCGGGCCAATCCGGGGCCAGCGCGGGGCGTTCAAACCCCCTCGCGGTTTAACCCCGCTCCCAGCAGCTTCCGCAGCCTCGCCCGCCGCCGGTCCCAGCCCCGGGGCTGTAGCGGACCCGCTGCCATTGCCGTTCTCTTGCCCGCCGCCCCCCACTCGCCTCCCGGGGTCGGCTCCGGCTTCTTCTGTCGCAGGGGCCCCAGCACCGCCGCGAGGGCTGCGGGTCTTTTCCCTCCCCTCCCCTCCCCGTCCCATGGCAGGACACCCTCCCTTATCCCGTCCCCCGTCCAGGGAAATGTTTTGCCCTCGCGGAGACCGGCAGAAAAGTACAGCGTCGCAGCTCCCTTCACGAAGGGGTGGGTGGCTCTTAAAAGAGCCGTTGGGGTTGTTTGCACGACAGGCGTCTTCCTCCGCTCGCTTTACTTCTTCTTGGGCGCCGCCTTCTTGGCCTTGGCTGCCTTGGGCTTGCTGGGCTTGGGCTTGGCGGCCTTGGGCTTCACCGCCTTGGCCTTGGCCGGGCTCTTGGCGGCCCGCTTGGGCTTGGCCGCCTTGGCCTTCCTGGGGCTCTTGGCCGCGCTCTTCTTGGCCGCCGCGGCCGCCGGCTTCTTGGCTTTCTTGGGGCTCTTCTTCACGGCCGCCGCCTTCTTGGCCTTCTTGGCCGCGCTGGCCGGCTTCTTGGCCGCCGCCTTCTTGGGCTTGGCCGCCGCCACCGCCGCCTTCTTCTTGGGCGCCTTCTCCTTGACCTCGCCCGGCTTCTTGCCCAGCTTGAAGGAGCCCGAGGCGCCGGTGCCCTTGGTCTGCACCAGGGTGCCCTTGTTCACCAGGCTCCGGAGCCCCAGCTTGATGCGGCTGTTGTTCTTCTCCACATCGTAGCCGCCGGCTGCCAGCGCCTTCTTCAGAGCGGCCAGTGAGACGCCTTTTCTCTCCTTGGAAGCAGCTACCGCCTGGGTGATCAGCTCGGTCACGCTGGGGCCCGCGGGCTTCTTCGCTTTAGCGCCGCCCGCCGCTTTCTTCGCTTTCTTCGCAGGAGCCTTGGCGGCGGGGGCCGGGGCCGCGGCGGCGGGGGCTGCAGCAGGCGCAGTTTCCGACATTGCCAGTCACGTTCCGCAGACGAAGTACACTGACACGCAGGGTGGTAGGTGCCTTGAATTTATACACGAGAGCTGCTCTGTGATTGGTTCGTTGCAGAGTCCGCCCAGCTGCCAGGCAGAGAGGGCTCTTCTCCCTGCTCTGTTTGTGTTTCTTCGGGATTAAAAAAGTGTGTTTTTTGCACAATATCGGCCGGAAATCGCCCCTATTCTACCATCAAGTAAAGAGGGGAAAGTATATTTTCAGTTTCCAGTGCTCCTTGCCGAAAATGATAAAACTGCACGATATAAAAGCCAATAAATCCGGCGTCGTGGAACTGGAAGGACCTTGGCAGAGAGAAAGTTTTGTTTTTCTTTGTAAATTAAAACTGTTTTTTTGCCAATAAAACCCGGAGGAGAACACAAAGGGAATCTTTAGAGGGTCTGCTCCACGTCGGAGAAGAAAGTGGGTGAATTGCATGTACAGGCTCTTTTTAAACCGATTTCAAAAAGGGAGAGGTAGCACACTCTCAGAGGCTAGACCTCAGCTTTCTCAGCCAAACCTCTGGACTACCAGGAACTAGAATTGAATCATTAGTGGATCTTTAAAAAGCACCGAGAATAAAGTTCTGATAGGGGCTGTTTACCATGCAGAGACTGTTGTGGAGCATTAACTAACACATATGCTAATATAGATACAATCTTTGGGTTATTAATATCCGAAACTAGCACAAGACTGTGTATGATAGCTCAGGAACATATGACATAGTTAAAGCACAGTTGCTAAGCATCATTTAATTGTAACCTTAAAATAAATTTAAAATGTTTGGTTTTTAAGAAAAAGATAAAGCTCTAGGAAAACAACAGGGATTATTGGTTCTGAAAAATAACTGGAGAAATTTAGCCATTCATCTCAAAATGATGACCAGAAGTAAATGTGTAAGTAGGAGTAGGAATTCTGTAGGGTGGTTGTTAGCGCATATTACTAAGGGGGAGCAGTGGGTTCTGCCTCTTTGCTCCGTGGAGTGAATTAAAATAATAAGAAAGCATTATTATTACATTTTATGGATGCTAACTCAGAAAGTAACAATGCTGGTTTATGGATAATATAATGTTGCTAGGTCACCAATCAGCGCATAGGAATGTTTCTGTATGTAAAGTGTTTGTCAAGAGTAGAGAGTTGCAGATATTGTGGATTTGTACTCGAATTGATAAGCGCTTTTTTTTGTCACTACTGGTAGATTTCCAAACATTTTTCAAAGGAGGTGACCTCTGTTTTCCAGGGGCAGGGTTCAGCGTCTAAGAGAGGTTCACAGGCAGGCAATGTTCTTTGGGTAAATGTGGTATCTTTTATTAGACCAACTAAATAGTTAGAAAAATTGTTCTTTGCAAGCGTTTGAGTACAAACGCTCTTCTTCAGGCACAGGGAGAGTTTGTTGTTGCTCTGTGTGCTCTTCTGGGTGGAATGGAAGCCAGTATGCAAAATGCAGGTCTGTGAAAATGCAAATGCATAGAAGTGAGGCTCAAAGGCTGTGAGAGACAATAGGTGTGAGACAGGTGGTAGGGCAGGGAAAGGGGGAATTTGAAGTGGAGATAGAATATAGCTGGTAAAATGCAGACAGGTTACCTGGGGTTATCAACTGGCAGGCAGGTTATAATGTGCCATAAATCCAATGTCTATATTTAGTCCATTATTTTTTTTGTATCCAGTAGATTTATGAAGTGAAGTTTGTAGGCTTATCTACAAAAGGTGTTTTGTAGATTCCCTTTGAGGATTAGAACTGAGAGATTGGGGAAAGAGTGATTGTCTCGTGAGAAGTGTGCTCCTACAGGTAGTTGGGTATTTTTGTCTTTGATAGACTTCCGGTGCGCGTTCGTTCTGGTACGCAGTTGTTGTTTGCTTTCTCCTACATATTTTACGTCTGGGCATTTAGTGCATTGGATAAGATATATTACGTTTCTGGAGGTGCAGATGTAGGATCCAGGAATGGTGAGGGTTCTATTGTGGGATGTAGTTATTATGGGGATGGGGTGGAGATGTGTTGGCAGATTTTACATTTCTTGTCATGGCATGGTCTGGATCCATTCAGTGTGCTTTGGGCCATAGGAAGTTTGTTTCTGGTGATGAGGTGGCATGGTTTGGTGCTTCTTTAAAGAGTAGGGTGGGTGGTCCTGGAAAAATCTCTTTTAGAATCAGATCTCTTCTACTATGGATTGCAACTGTTTGAGGATTTTCCATATAGGTTCCAGGGAAGGATGGTATGTCATAACTAATGATGTGCAATTCTTGGGGATTTTCTTTTTCTGCAGAAGCAATTCTTTACATGGTATCCTGGTGGCTCTTTCAAAAGTACAATCTATATCTCTGGAGGAGTGTTCTTGGTGGGTGAAAGCCCTTTTGAGATTTGTGAGGTGACGGTCAAGGGCATTCTCCTCAGTACAAATTCAGTGGTATTGGAGGGCTTAGCTGTATATTACAGCTTTCTTGGTGTGTTTAGGGTGATTGCTGGTTCTGTATGTTGGTCCATGAGTTTCTTGTATACTGTGGTTTGCATTTTACTATTCTGGATATTAATCATACTGTCTACAAAGGAAATGTTGATGCTGGAGTATTCAAGACAGAGTCTAATGGAGGGGTGATGCCATGGTGGTTACTGAATTTGTGATGAAAATCAATCAGAGGCTGTAGGTTTTCAGTCCAAATGATGACAATGTTATCTATAGAAGGGAAGTGATTCTTTTGCTCTCTTCAGCATTGGTGAGGCCTCAACTGGAGTACTGTATCCAGTTTTGGGCACCACACTTCAAGAGAGATGTGGAGCCAAACAGATAGCTATTAGGTATTAGAAAATTAGAAAGAGTCCAGAGTAGAGCAACACAAATGATTAGAGGCGTAGGAAATATGACTTATATAAAAAGGCTGGAAGGATTGGAATTATTTAGACTAGAGAAGAAAGACTGAAGGAAGATTTGATAACAAGCCTTCAAATTCCTGAAGGGTGGTTTTAAAGGGGATGGTGATAGATTATTTTACATGTTCACATGGGACAGGACAAGGAACAATGTGCACTCTGACATGTGCTCCAGGGGTGGTGGGCAGTGCTTTAATTATAGAGGCTCTCATTAAAGTGCTGCCGTGTCTCCTGTTCCAGCATCCCTGCACTTAAAAATGGCAGTGGAGGCTCTTGAACGAAAGCTCATTGGACAAGCTTTAGTTTAAGCGCCCCCACCACCATTTTTAAACATGGGTACACTGATACATGAGACACGGGATGCTGCTAGAGCACACAATTGCCACGCTCCAGCAGACTTGACGCACTGAAATTCCAGCACATTGGAGCAGCCTCTGCGCTTATGTATAGGCTCCCAATGGTCTTAAATTGCAACAAGGTAACATTAGGTTGGATATTATGAAGAGCTTTCTTACTATGAAGCTGGCCAAGCACTGAAGCAAATCACCTAAAGGTTATAGAATCTCCATCCTTGAACGTTTTCAAAAGCAGGATATATAAAGATTTCTCTAGAATGGTTTAGACAGGGATGTCTTGAGCAGGGGGTTAGATTAGATGACTTACTAAGGTGCCTTCCAACCCTACTTTTTGATTCTGTGCCTCTCCAGACAAGGGCCAACCTGAGCCAGATGTCCCTGTACCTTAACCTATACTTTCCCTTTCCTGACAAGGGGCACTCTCATATAGGTCTCTAATCCTGGCAGTCAGTCAAAGTGACCAAATTTGCCCTGTTCTACAGTAGTTTTGATCCTTGCAGTCAAGTGGGGATGCTGTGTATAATGCTACACTCCTTAGGTCACTGACAGGTTTTCAACCTTTTTCTGATTTGCAGACCCCTAACAAATTCCAAATGGAAGTGCAGACCCCTTTGGAAATTTCAAATGGAGGTACAGGCCCCTTTGAAGTGGCTGGGCCCTTTTACTATAGGTATGGGCGATGAGCTTCCCAGCAAGGAAACTCACCAAGGTGTAGGGAATTAGGAGCAACCAGCCCACCTGGGCCAGGAGGGGGAAATAAAAAGCACCTGCAGCAATCTCAAGGTGGCTGCTGCACTGTCAGCACAGCTGTAAAGGTTGCTGCACTGAGCCTGGGACCAGCGGAGGTAAAGTTGATCTGGGAGATGCTGTAAGAAGGACTTTTCTTTTGTTTGTTCATGTCGTTTACATGGAAGCTGTCCATGTTTCCTCAAAGACCTCTGAGGGATAAGAGGTAACTGGGAAAGTGTGAAGCCTAGGAAGCCAGATGAGACAGAAACTCCTGGAGCAAGCAGGTATTGAAAAGCTAAGTAACATTTCAATTTGTTGAACTTTATTTTGCTTTGCATTTCTTAAAAGGCAGAGGGTGGCCCTGTGGAGTTCTAGCTTTAGCT
Organism: Alligator mississippiensis; assembly: GCF_030867095.1. Classification (NCBI taxonomy): domain Eukaryota; kingdom Metazoa; phylum Chordata; order Crocodylia; family Alligatoridae; genus Alligator; species Alligator mississippiensis. Next base: position 90,766,470 of record NC_081827.1, on the reverse strand, counting down.
CAGCTGCAGCTAAGGCAGGGACTCTGAATAATGGGTCTTTAGCTAAAGCTAACAATGGGAGTAAAAGCAGTCAGTTATGGGTGCCAACCAAGCACGCTTAGCTCTGCTCTGCTCTGCTCATAAGCTATCTACAGCCATGTACACTATTCGCATACTTTTGATTGATCATAGTATTTTTTTGTGAACACCTTAGACAGTCTGCAGATCCCCAGGAAACTGTGGACCACTGGTTAAAAAACACTTGTCTGCTCTAGGTAAATGCATTAAAGGATTTAACAGCTAGAGGGATGTACACAACCTGATAAGGGTAAAACGTAGACCTCAGATCAAAATCAGAGTCCTCATAACTTAAGAAGCCTGACCTTACAGGAGGCAGGATGCAAGAAGTACCTTGTAATGATATATTCTGCGCCTGTTTTCCTGACATTCCAATTAACCTTGCTCTCGTCAATCTTGATCTGCAGTTGCTTAATAATGATATATTCCTGTACTTACTAATTTCATATACAACATCTGATTCAGTGCATCTTAGTCTGTGCCTAATAAATTGGATAAAGATGATGCCACTTCTTTTGATCTGGGAACACTTAAGTTCCATATTGCAAACCAGCATGCTGTGTGATAGGAAGGGGCTTAGGGCTGCAAGAGCAGGGTGGGCTTCAGTGGGCATGTCTACACATGCCATTAGGGGGCAGCAATAAACTGCAGAGCTTATTGCTCCACAATTTAGTGCTCCTGGGTACATGGTTTATATTTGTGCCCAGGCTACAGCACATTCAGCTGGGTTGCAGCAGCCCCAGGTCACAGGGGATGCCAGGGGGTCAGCCTGCCAGCGCAGGGCTGCTCCAACTGGGTTCACTGTGCTGTGGAGGGGCTGGCTAGAGCATGAGGTTGCTTCAGTGTAGGGCTAGCTAGCGGGCAGCCCTGCACTGAAGCACCCTTGTGCCCCAGTCAGCTGGGGCAGCACCTATATGTGTGCTACTGTGCACAAAAAGTCTGCAGCAGGATAATATTTGTATTTACAAGTCCAACCCTGCTGCACAGTTTGTTTGTTTTATGCACCCCTATGAGGGGTGCATGTGTAGACACTGAGACGTTTACTGTGCAGTTAGTCAACTGTGCAGTAAGTGTCTGGTGTAGATGTGCCCAATCAGGCTTAAGATGTCTTATTAACACTGGCTGGTAGAATAAGCACCTGCCTGAGCTTCTGTCTGCTTTGGTCCAACCTCCTTCTTTCACTTCTGTCAAACATGAGTCCTTGTTGAATGTAGCAAACACATTTTAAACCAGGGGTGGGCAATTATTTTGGCTGGACGGCTGCTTAATGAGTTTTGGTGAGCTGTTGAGGGCCGCAAAGATTCATAGATGTAGGGTCAGAAGGGACCTTGTAGATCTTCTAGTCTGACCCCCTGCCCTGGGCAAGAGAGAAAACAGGGCTCAAATGAACCCAGTCCCTCCCCTTGCCTCCTGGAAATACTCCTTTTTGGAGGGGAGGGTTGCCGTCCTGCAACCAGAAAAAAAAACCCAACAAATCATATGCTAAAAGTCAAACACCTACTATAACATATTTAATTTTATTACAAAAATATTTTGTCATGTCTTGTGATTTGTATAATAACTCCAAAATAAAGTCTTAATCTAGTTTAGTGTGCATGTGTGTGTGTGGTGGGATTTGGGGAGTGTATGTGGGGGAAGTTTGTGATGGGGTGTGGCTGTGTGTTGGGGGGCCAACAGGGTATGTTGAGGATGTGTATATATGTGGGGGGGTTGTGGGGGCAGGGTGTGAAAGTGTGGCATTTGTGGGGTGTAAGGACCCTTCCACCCACTCCTCCCTGTGGCACACTGTCCCCCAAATTGGCCAATTCAAAGTGAATAGTAGCCACTTCACACAGGCCTACTGCTTTCCCCACCCCCTGCTGTACAGGTCCCAGGACTCCACCGGAAGTGTAGAGGAGCCCCATCCTCTGCTTCCCCATGGAGTCCCAGGACCTGTATGGCAGTGGATGGGGAAGGCAGACATCTCCATTGCTGGGCTTCCCCCAGAGGCCCGCGGGGGCAGGAGATGCACATGTGCAGCATGGAGCCCAACACCATACAGGCAGGCTGGCCTGGCTGTGCCCCTTGCCACCACATGTAGTGCTGGCCAGAGCCGCACATTGCAGGGCAACAAAGCCTGCACAGGCCACAAGCGCCCTGAGTACTTGCTGCCTCCTGCTGCTGCCACCAGAAGTGGGAGCTGTGTGCCATGGGGGAGAGTGTATGGAGAGTCCTCACCCTCCCTCACACCCACACTTTGCCCACCTGAACTCCACTCCCACCACCCCCATGGGCTCGGGCTCCACACTGCTGCCAGCTCTGTGCTCCTGCCCAGCTGCAGCTGTCCCCCACCACACCCCCATTGCTGCCCTACCTGGTGCCTGGGGCAAGTGGGATGCCAGGGAAGCTGAGCAGGTCCCCTGGTGGCTGCAGCAGTGGCAGCAGCAGCCCACCTAGAAGCTTGGTGGGAGCAAGGCGCATGGGCTGAGTGGGGTACAATTAGTTAGTAGGTGCCTGTGGGCTGGATGAAATTGCTTGTGGTGGGCCACATCCAGCCCACAGGCTGCATTTGCCCCTGTTTGAAACTCAGTTCTGGTCCATCAGTGCATTGGTTGAGCTATGATTTGGTCCTTTAATCTAGTTATAACCTGGTTTGGCTACTTCCCTTCCCCCAAAGCTACACATGGAGGGGACTCAGCAGGTGAGACTCAGACATGGAAAGCCTCTGTGGCACAGCCTCTCACCATTCTTCCACAGAACCCCATCTGAAAGGATAATCCTGCTCCATAACCATTCATTCTTTGGCTTCCCTGAATTTATTCCCCTGAGCTGCCAACAAAGGTAGTATTTGCATTGGTAGTCTTTTGGATGAGGAAAATTATTCATTCAAGATGGACCGAAGCCACCAATTCACGAAGAATAATCGATCACAGATGTTGATCATCTAGTTTGCTATCTACTTCACTAATTCCCTAAATATACCCCTTCCTATTGGAATAAGTCAACAGAATCTTTAATTATTACATCCCTAAATAATAAGCCAGTATGCTTTCAGGTGTGTATAATCAAGGCCATGGACCTTTGGTCAACATTCGCGTTTACTTGTGAAGGGATGCAAGGTCAGTATGACATTGACCATCCCAAGAAGGCAGAAGCTCCTCAGTCTCTGTGAAGTGTAAGTACTTGGTTGTCGCGGCTTTGTTACGTAAAGGCAGAGGGGTACAAACCAGGGTCTGTGCTATGGGTGGTAGCATCGGCAGAAGCAATGGCAGGGGCTGGGGTAGCTATGGAGGCTGCAGTAGCTGAGCTGGCATCAGTGGCAGCTGCTGTTCTTGCTTCTCCTCTAAGTGGCCCATCATTCATTACTCTACCAAGAGAGGTTCTAAATGTAAACTTGTATGCTTTTCATGCACGTAGCAGGAAATGCATCACCCACCATATGTTTCCTGGAGTATAAAAACAGTTGAATGTTAGGAAGTCCTACTGTGAACACCTATTCTCGCTACTTGGTGTGATTTTTTTAAAAAGGAAAAGGTTCCTACGGAGCAGTAGATTTTGTGAGAGAGTACTTTTCACTTGGGCTCATTTGTGACATTCCCAGCTATGGAGATCCCTCCCCAACCCTGCCCCCGCTTAAATGGTTTAAACAGAAGTATAAAAGCTGCAGTAATCAGTAAGCAAAAGACTGCAATCTAACAGCAACTGGGGTGGGGGTGTTAATACAGTAGCTAAGCCTCTGTTCTTGATTTCCTGAGAGTCCAGGAAAGCACCTGACTTGGAGGGAAGACCCCAAGAAAGAGATGTGATGTCAGAATACATATATATATTTTTTTTTTTTTTTTTTTTTTTTTTTTATGAAATAAACACGAACATAAATAAGTGTAAATAATTATGAAAAATAATTCTCCTGAGTGGAAAGAATAACTTGTTCTTAAAATTATAGTTCACAACCAACCCCAGAAGTACTTAGAATATATCCAGCACTTATCTTCTATAATAGAGGTTCTCAAGCTCCAGCCTGTGGGCCAGATCCAGCCCACAGTGCTGGATTGTCTGGCCCACAGGGCTCCCCATGGGTCCAAAATTTGGCAGCAGGGAAGCAGTGGCACTGCTCCCCTGTTGCCAAATCTCTGAACCCATGGGGAGCCCCAAGCTCTGCATACTGGATCCAGCACCTGATTGCAGCATGCAGGGCCAGGCTTGGGGCATCACTGGGCCCCAGGACTCAGTACCAGTGTTGGGGCCTGGGAAGAGGCAGTGATGGCTCTCCAAGACCCAATACTGGTATGAGGACAGTTAGAGGGGGTGTTGCTGAGCCTCCAGGGTCCAATCCCAGCGAGAGGGCAGGGAGGAGATGGTGCTGGACTCCTTGGCCTGATCTGGCCCACACCACTCACCTGGACAGCAGGGCCAAAATATTGAGCACCACTATTCTATACAGTTAAATAATAGAAGCACAGAATTTGATCACCACACTAAAGTCAATGAAAACATGTTGTGTCATGTAGTTACCTCAGGATTAGAATATGTCACGTCAGTCATTAAGTCTCCTTTCCATCAAATTTGTTTATATTCCAGAATTAATAGGGTTGGAAGGGATTTCAAGGATTATCCAGTCCAACCCCCTGCACAAATACACGATTTACTGTTCCTAAATCATTGCAGAGCAATGCCAGTCCTGACTTATTCTGGAAACCTCAGTGAAGGAGATTTCACAACTTTCCTGCGTAAAAATGAAACACTATTGATAGATCGTTATAGGACAAATCATTTACTACTATATGAATGTTAACATGAGCTTCCAAATTTAGTGCTTCTCAGGCACTTTCAGATTAAAAGAACTGAGTTTACAAGTTAAAACACCCTTCTTCCCCCACCCCCTTGCCAACAAGTTTCCAGGTAATAATCCTGACCAAGACCTAAGCATCAAGCTGGGCTCTTCCTTTTTTCACCTGGTCACTATGGATGAAGTTTCAGCAAGGCAAAATAGCTCATCTAGTAAATGCAGTAAATTCCTATTGGGTTCAAAACAATTTGTCAGTGTCACGTGAATTTTCATTGCAGCCAATGGATCTAGGAAGCTAAGGAATAAACATCAGTAAAATCAACCTTGTTTTTTATTTTAAAAATCCTTTTCAATAGACTTATTTCCCTCTTTGTGAATTGGGGGAAAAAAAAAAAAAGAAAAGTGCAAGAGTCATGTTTATTTTCAAAGTAGGCATACATTTCAATGGAAATATAGGAGTCCAACAAGGGGTTAAATGTCACACTGTACACAACACTACAAACTAGACTGGCAGACATCTTGTGAGAAAAGAGAAATACTGAACTAAAGCACAGTCTTAGATTGCAGATATAAATGTTATGGGATGAAGTTTACTGCAGACACTGCTACTTCTTCCTTTACAGTGGGCACCACATCCCAATTTTGACCTAACGCAATCTGTACATAAGTGAACAGAATACAATATTCATTCCATCTTTTCATGATCAACGACCTATTCAGTCTCTTCTTGTGCATTGTGCCACACTGCCATCCTGTGGCCAGTCTAATTTAAACACCAATTTAAAGTGTTCCTTTTCCACAATAGTTCACCCTACACATGGTAAATCCAGAGCCACCTAGGAACGTCTTATATCTCATAATATTTCTCAAACTCAATGGAAACAGCAAGAATAAATTCTTGTGATCCAAGAGTATGAGACCTTACCTTCTGACTACAGGTGGATCTCCATCAGCCAACAACAACATACCAGCCATGACAGTAGTCAAGCAGTTCTGATTCCAGGTAAGTAGGTGATCCATTTAATTGCAGTATTATTTAGCGCAGTCTGAATCTATCATGAGCGTGTGTGCACGCACACACACATGCACACACACGCACACTTGTGTGTATAAATATATGGGAAACCTGTGTCCAGAGGCAAGGATATCCACGATGATTGAAGTTACTCTGCCAATGCAGCCTTCATCTGCATTCACAGCCATTGAAAAGTATGCCTACTTTATCCACCTGATCCACCACTGAGGTCTTTATGTTATGTTGGACTGTTCTTCGTCTGATACCTGACCTTTGACCTTACCATCATGAGTGACCCTACTAGGAGTTCAAGACTCCTGACAGTGTTGCTTTTAGGGTCATCAGTACATGTAAGCCTCTCCACCCTGTCTAGGTGGCAGTCCATGGAAAGGACTGCCAAGATCCATGCGGTTGCCAATGTGCAATGGCCTCATCATGTAAAACAAGTCACTTGCATGCTTCTCCCACTGGATCCAACATCTACCACAATAACCAGTCACCAATACCCATAATGTCTACGAAGTTCTGCAGCGATGAACAAGTGGCAATGGGGACAAATCAAGTGATTGCCAGGAGTCCCTGATCATGGATCCACACATAGGCAACAGTCACATGTTGGCAGCTGCAATCGCTACTGAGCAGTCCTTTTTAGCATCCTTTCAATATACCCCACATGGGGAGGGGGCTAGGAAAGGTGTCCCAGATATAGGCTCTCCCATCTTATCTTACCGAACTGGATATCTGCTTCCATGGGGATCACTCAAATTGCAGTCGAAACACAAAAATGTCCTTTGCATCCTGGAATGCACACCTTCTACTAGATGCCCCAAACAGTGACAGACCTGAACATAGAACAGCTATTGTTGTCCAATAACTCTTGCAATACAACAACAACATCAGCAAAACCAGACATGCAGATTGTGGAATCAGAAAAAATATATGCCTTAAACTTTGATTATTTTAGTTATAAGATGACATAACCGCTTTGTGTAGAATTGCTGGCTCTGTACAGTAGAACAGATAAGGGCAAGTGTTTGTTCTTTGTAACTCTTCTGCAACTGCTTCGCTCACCGCGGCCTTGAAGGTAGCAAAAAAAAGTATGTACAAAGTAGATTTCCAGGTGCAAGAAGGAGGTTTGTGAACTAACCTCACCTCCCCCATAATTCCCATCCTGATTACAGCAAAGAAATAATGAAGTAATAATATTATAGCCGCTTTTCATGCTAATTTCACTATATGATCACATGAGTTGTAAGCGACTGTTAAAAAGTATATAAGCCTCCAGATTTTGCTCTTGGGGGGGACCCCTTCCAAGTGCTTGGGAAATCCATGTCACTTTGGAACTCCCCCTACAGCTGTAGTTTCTTTTGAATAAAAGCTTCTGCTGACCTGACCCAAAAGTACTCTGTGTGTGTTTCCACGACAATTCCTGGTGCCATGACTCGGATCCAGAACACAGGCTGAGGAAGGAGGACCACAGGCTACCCCCCCCCCCCCCCGCCCCGAACCCTGAGGCACCAAACTTGAGAGGTAAGAGACCTAATTCAAAATCTCTATTGGGGTTTCGGAGGAGGACTGCCTGTAGGCTCCCAACTTGGCCGTGGTAACTGGATCTGAACCTTGTTAAAACAGGTCAGTCTGAACCTTACTGCCGGCTAAAATTTTCTGTCTGGTAAAGGATCCCATTTTGTGTCTGGTAACGTACGTTTTAGGGAGAAACTGTTTGAGGCACCTTCATCCAACAGCACATCGGGCTTGTAGTTAATTAACTAAGGCGGTGTGGGGTAGGAGGTCTGGCTGACTGAATAAATGTGCATGTGTGTGTATTTAGAAATATGAGCCACTGACCAGGACTGAGACTACGGTTGGGCTCAGCCGCCCCAATTCTGCCTGACAGGGCAGTTTTGAAAGCAAGGGGGCCCAACTGGAACCTCGTGACCCAGTGGACAGGGCTTATTGAATGAATGTGTGTGTGTATTTAGAAATATGAGCCACTGACCAGGACTGAGACTACGGTTGGGTTCAGCCGCCCCAATTCTGCCTGACAGGGCAGTTTTGAAAGCAAGGGGACCCAACTGGAACCTCGTGACCCAGTGGACAGGGCGTCTGAGTGATTTTGTCTTTTCCAAACCCCTTGTCCCAGTAGCTTCTGCCGAAAGCAGGAGTGAAAGGATCCCTCTAGTGTTTCCCTCCCCATTTCCATTTTATGAGCCGGTGTCGGGTCAGAAGCCTTTTGTCTGGGCAGTGAAAAACTGCGGGGCAAGGCACTGAGCGGCCCGGACATCCTAAATAAGCCTCTCCTACGTCTCCCTGTGTGACTGAAAATGGGAACAAGTCAGTCTAAACAGGTTCCTGTCCCCCCTAAGGGGACTCCGGCGTACTTTATGTACACACACTATTCTCCCGAGACTTGCAAGTACCTGGATAAGTGGAACTGGTATACTAGGGATGATCCTGTGAAACATTTTCCACAGGAAGGAACATTTGATCAGGATAAAATAGTGCACTTGAGAGGTCCCGTGGATCCAAAACACCACAAAACCAGTGGGACGCGTTCTTTTATTGGTATGATGAAATGTCCAAAAGGCGGACAGAATCTCAAACTAGGAGCCTAAAAGACTCAAGAAAAATTAAAACAGCAGTTAAAAGCTGTTCGGGAGAAATTGGCTGCTCCCCCAAATTACATGCTGGCCACCGCTCCGATGTATCCAGCATTGCCCGGGGCGCCCCCACCACCGGAGCCAGCAGAGGATATCCTTGACCTTTGTTCGAACCCTGCTCTCCTGGGACTCCCACATCAGCAACAACCGGTTCAACATCAGGCTGCAGCCCAGGCTAGTGACCCACTAGCTGAAGCTCCTTCAGTAAATCCATCCACAGAGCTTAATAGTCCGGACTCATCCACCATATCTGCCACTCAATCATCACCAGTGTGGCAATTTACTCCTGGGTCACAACCCACCACAGGTGTATTTAGAAGAATGGGAATAGGCATGGAAAGATCTCCCATCAATCTGACATCCCGAACTGCACAAGTTTACCCCCTAAGACAAATGCCAGGCATTGGCACCGTTGGACAAAATATAGTAACTGTGCATGCACCCTGGACTCCAGGTGATCTCTACAACTTAACTCAAAAGTTCCCAAAAATCAGGGAAGACCCAGAGAAATTTCAGGAAGAATTGCAGACTGTTATAAATTGTTATAATCCAACATGGGCTGACATTAATCAGCTCATGCGATCCATTTTGCCGAAGGAAACTATGCTACGTCTGTACGCTGCCTGTACTTGGCCAGATCAAAACCCAGGGATTAGCCAAGACTTTATTGACAAGAGAAATGCTTTGGTTCAGGCAGTTCTCACAATTTGCCCAAAAAAGGCAGACTGGACCAAAATAAATACCTGTAAACAAAACAAAAATGAACACCCCAGTGACTATTTAGAACGCCTCAAACAGGCATTTGAACGATACTCAGGAATGGATAACCCAGTTGGAAATGCTAAACAAGCAATAGTGGCAGCATTCGTCCAGGGACTTAACCCTAAAATTGCTGAGAAAATTCAAACAGTAATTATTGGCTGGGAAACTAAAGATTTGACCGAAGTCCTTGCTGCGGCTAACCATTTTCATAACAAATTGGAACGGTCTAAAGACAGTGCCGAGTTTAAGTTAATGGCCTTACAGATTTCTCAGTTGCAGGGTCCAGGTAGAGGAAGGGGACGAGGACGGGGAAGGGGAGGCCCGGGTAGATTCAGGGGAAGAGATAGATCCTTGAGCCCACAAAACCCAGGCTATGGGAACCAATGTCATTATTGCAAGCAAGAAGGACATTGGAAATCAGAATGCCCCAACCACCCCGGCCAAGGACCCAGACCCCAGCCCCCACCTCCACTTCCTGTCAATTTTCCCAGTGTTGAATAGGACAGCCTGAGGGACAGTGACATCATTGCTCCTTTGCTTGCTACTGACCAATCTGGTCCGTTTGTTGAATGCCTTATTTCTGGTAAACCTGTCTCCTGTCTTGTCGACACCGGAGTGTCCCGCTCCACGCTAAAGGCTGCTGAGTTTCCTTTTCTACCTTATTCTCCTGAAACTGTAAATGCTGTCGGTATAGGCGGACAACCTATCCCACATCCCGTCTCTGAACCTGTCTCCATCTCTATTGGCCCTTTGTCTGAAAATCATGCCTTTCTTCTTAGCCCCTGTGCACCTGTCAACCTTCTTGGTAAGGATTTGCTGTGTAAACTGGGATGCGTGATTTATTGTAGCCCAGATGGTGTTTACCTTGAGGTACTGGAACATAGGGAAACCGAGCTTGTGGCTTTGCTAACCCAGGAGTACTCTGATCCTGACACTTCCTACTTGCAAGAGGAACTGTTGGCACGAGTACCTCCACAGCTTTGGTCCGCCCATGCGAATGAAGTGGGGCACATGCTGAGTGCTGAATCAGTGCGTATCATCCTGAACCCTGCCAAGCCACTTCCTCGTGTCCCACAGTACCCCATCTCAAAGGAAGCTGAGGAAGGGATCAAGCCTGTCGTTTCCTCACTCCTTGAGCAAGGGATTATTGTCCCAATATGCTCCCCTTGCAACACACCTATCCTACCTGTCAAAAAACCTGGTAAAGATACGTATCGCTTTGTGCAAGATCTTCGAGCTGTAAATGCCACTGTTTTACCCGCTTTCCCCGTGGTCCCTAACCCTGCCACTATTCTTTCCTGTATCCCTTCAGATGCTACATATTTCACAGTAGTGGATCTTTGTTCTGCTTTTTTCTCTATCCCCGTTCATAAGGATAGCCAGTATCTGTTTGCATTTACTTATCAGGGATTTCAATATACCTGGACAAGACTCCCTCAGGGATATACAGAGTCTCCAACCCTGTTTTCCCAGATCCTAAAAAAAGATTTGGATCCTATCACGTTCAAAGAGGGGTCCACCCTTGTTCAGTACGTTGATGATCTATTGTTAGCCTCACCCACTTTAGAGGCCTGTGAGCAAGATACTTTGACACTCCTCACAGCTTTAGCTCAGAAAGGCCACAAGGCCTCAAAATCTAAATTGCAGCTCTGCAAGTCTAAGGTACATTATTTAGGGCATGATATCTCAGCAGGAGAACGACACCTTTCCCCTAGTAGAGTTGAAGCTATCCTCAACATTCCCAAACCTATGACTAGAAAACAGATGAGGGGATTCTTAGGTGCAACGGGTTATTGTAGACAGTGGATCCTGGGTTATGCTGCTTTTGCAAAACCCTTGCAAGCATTCACTCATGATACCACCCCGGAACCCCTCCCTTGGACTCCTGAAGCCGAACAAGCATTTGTGGCCCTTAAGCAAGCCCTCACTCTTGCTCCCGCTCTTGGACTTCCTAATTATAAGAAACCCTTTACCTTGTTTTGTCATGAACGGGAAGGAATCGCTTTAGGAGTACTCACTCAGCTGCATGGTGAAAAGCATCGCCCAATTGCATATTACAGCTCTGCCCTTGATCCCGTAGCTGCGGGACTTCCTCCTTGCCTCCGTTCAGTTGCAGCTGCTGCCTTGTTGGTTGAAAAGGCAGATTCTCTAGTTTTGGGACACTCTTTAACCGTTGCAGTTCCACATGCTGTGATGGCCCTTCTGCTCAAGGGCAAAACTCAGCACATTTCCAATTCCCGTCTTACTAAATATGAGAAACTTCTACTGTCAGCTGCAAATGTAACCTTAAATCGCTGTTCAATTCTGAATCCTGCGTCACTTCTGCCTATTGCCTCTGATGGTGAGCCTCATGATTGCCTGTCTATCACAACTCAATTGTTAACCCCTCGAACTGACCTCAAGGACATTCCTATCCCGAACTCTGACCTTGTTTTGTTTGTTGATGGTTCCTGTCTTAGAAATGATGCAGGCAAATTAGTTGCGGGATATGCAGTATGCACTCAGTATGCTGTTTTGGAAGCCTATTCTTTACCCCAAGCTCGTTCTGCTCAAGTTGCTGAACTCATTGCTTTAACACGTGCTTGCATTCTTGCAAAAAATCAAACCACAACCATTTATACTGACTCTAAGTATGCTTTTGGTGTTGTTCATGATTTTGGACAAATCTGGAAACAAAGAGGGTTCCTCACTTCATCAGGGACCCAAATCAGTCATGGTTGTTATGTAAAAGCGCTCTTAGAAGCTGTTCAATTGCCTCTTGCTATTGCTATTGTTAAATGTAAAGCTCATGAGAAACCCTTTGATGATGTCACACGAGGAAATGATCTGGCAGACCGTTCTGCCAGAAATGGAGCCCTTTCTGGCCCACAGGCTCCTAACTCTGTTTTTGTTTGTTTTTCAGCAGACCAGTCTCCTTTGGCTAGCCTTTCAAGTCTGGCCCTTCTTCAAAATCAGGCCCCAAAAAAGGAAATAAATGACTGGCTGCGTGCAGGATGTTCACTGCACCCCGACTCTCTCTGGCGCTCCCCGGATGGCCGCCTGGTGGCGCCTAGAGAGCTTTTGCCACATCTTGCTCGTTTAACCCACTCTGTGGCCCATACGAGCAAAGGAGGAATGATTGCTACAGTACAAAGAAATTGGTTTGCCCCAAATTTTCCTTCCATGGCACAACAGTACTGTAGCTCCTGTTCCATCTGCTTAGCTCACAACATTGGGCAACGGGTAAAAACAACACCCGCAGCCCATCCCCCTCCATGGGGACCGTTTGTAAATCTGCAAATTGATTTTGTGCAGCTACCTAAGTGCTGTTCTTATGAGTACATTCTTGTTATTATTGATGTGTTCTCTGGATGGGTGGAAGCCTACCCATGCGTACATGCTGATTCCATTACTGTAGCAAAGAAATTGCTTAAAGAATTCATTCCTAGATTTGGATTGCCCCTCACAATAGATAGTGACCGTGGCACCCATTTCACAGGACAGATAGTAAAAAACATCTGCCAAGCACTCAACATACAGCAACACCTACACTGTAGTTATCATCCACAATCAAGTGGTGCTGTAGAACGTAAAAACTCTGATTTAAAAACGCGCATTTCGAAGATTTGTGCTGAAACAGGCCTCAAATGGCCTGATACACTGCCCATTGCTCTTATGCACATTAGAAACACTGTTAACAGAAAACATGGCCTAACCCCTTATGAAATACTCATGGCACGACCCATGAGGATGCCAGCTACACCACCTGTTGCCCCTCACCAAACAGACCTACAATTAACTGATGAAACTGTACTAAATTATTGCAAGGCATTAATGAAGTATGCCAGGTCTGTTCATTCACAGGTCCAAGAAGCCTTACCTCAACCACCGGATGTTCCCTGTCACAACCTCGAACCAGGGGATTTGTTACCAAATTTGCCCATTACTTTGGGGTGTGCTCATTTATTAGGGATAGTTTCTAGGGTCTTGGTGATTCTGTCAATGTGCTGCTTGTGTTACTATACGGAGCAGTATTTCTCCCTTCTGCAAGCCCTCACCCCCAGTGGAGCTATCTTGCAGGACTCAATCTCAATGGGACTGGGTTCCTCCAGTCACCAAATCAGTCATACACACAAACACACACAAATTAACGTGGCACGCCTGATCTGGCCGGGCTGATCAGCATGGACAGGCTGACACCCTCATATGCCAAGAATCAGTTCATAAGAGCAACAATAAAATGCAGTCAGACACAAGCACACAGGTAAACAGAATCCCTCTGAATCTGGCTGGGTGTCCAGCTGACACCCTCATGGGCCAGCATTCAGTTCATAAGGGCACGTCTGAGTCAAACTGGGTCAATCAGCCTGTACAAGCTGATCCCCTTATGTGTTTCAAACTCAGCACGTCCCAATCTTTGGCCTCTTGATGAGCAAACCCCACAATAATTTAGGCTTCACAGGGATCTTTAGCATAGGTAAAAGAAGCGTTGCTGCAGAACACAGGAGGAAAAAGAAGCAGAGAAGGAAAAATATACCCAATTACTACCAGTTTGCCTATAAAAGTTATTTATTGCTAAGCATATGAAATATATAATAGTACTAGTAGTAATAGACATGCAAAAGAAAAACAAGCACAAACAATGACAATACTACCCTGGTTTCACTAAGTATTTGGGGAAACTTAGCTCAAGCTTAACTGATACAGTTCAGGTTCAGAAGTTTATGCCTAGAAAGAAGAGAGAGAACGCTGGGAATCTCACCGAGTCCACGGTACCCAGGCTGCAAAGCTGACAGGCACAGTCCGTAGCACAATCCTTGAAGAGAGAGACGATCTGTTCTTCCAGCGTCCCAAGAACAACAGGGGATGGTGTCAGCACAGGAGTTTTCTTCTTCTTCTTTCTTTCTCCCTCTTTCCTCCTGCTTCTTCTTTTTCTTTCTCTTTCTCTTTTTTTTTTAAGCGCACACACTACAGATTTTTATACCCTCAGTTCAGTTGCTTTGAAGCACCCTCAGTAGTGTAAATCATTGTCTTTTCTATTGACAAGGGGTTATCTGGTTTGGACCATCTCAGGAAACTGATTGATAATCAGGAAACACTTAAGATTAGGGAGTAACCCAAATACTTGGGAGCCAGCTTGAGATTCCTATGGATGGCAGATATCCTGATGGGATATCTCATGGTTTCTTCAGGAACAATAGATAGCTTGCAGTATCAGGATTTTGGATTTTTACTTGTTGTGCACAAGCCTCAGCTTAGCATGACTTTTCCAGATTTTACTATAGTCTTTTAACAGACTTAAAGCAATTATTGGGGTGCTCATAACCTTTTGTGGAGAGGACTCCCACCAGTCGTCTCGGGAAAGATACGACAACACCTGGGATTAGGGCTCCAGCAGGCTGGATGCTGTGATGAACCCTTAACCATTGTTCAAATGTTGCCCGTACCCCCTCAGACTCGGTCTCTTGCCTCAGCATTCCCTAACCCGGCAACCGAGTTTTAGTCAATCAAGTTTAAATAGGTCTCCCATAGTGGGACCGGGGAATGTACGGCCCGAGATGCCTATTAAACTTAGAGCTGTGTGTGTGTGTGTGTGTCTGGGGGGGAAGTCCTTAGCAAATCCAGATTAGAACTGGTCTGATAAATGCTGAGCTGGGTGTGTGTGAACATGGGTTAATTAACATTGGAAGCACAGATTCCCCATCATGCAGCGCTCTCCTGCTTCTCTGGTCCCAGAATTCACTGCAGTCTCTGCTTCAGGCTTTCTGTTCTCCATCTCTCATGTAAATGAATGGTCATCTGGTTCCATCTCGGATGTAAATGAGACCTAGGGCAGTTGTTTCACTCTTATCACCCTTATCTGGAGAGTTTTAGGTGCGTCTCTCACTGCATCTTAATCAGTTTCGTTTAGGTAGAGGAGGGGAGGGGGGGGGGGAGTCCTTTGTGAGTCAGACAGACTGCATCCTGTGCCAGGGTTGCCCAAGAATACAGAGCTGAGGCGTAACAGATTGGATCTACGTAAAGGTCTATCAACGGAAAAACGCACTTCAACCCAGATGGAAAGGACCTTTCCAGGTACTTCTGACCACTAATTCTGCTGTTCGTTGCCAAGGTCACCAAACGTGGACTCACGCCTCGCACTGCAAGAAGGTATCACCTCCATTGGACCCCAAAGCAGCTGTATTCCAACCAAGGTTGGGATCTTTCCCTGAGGCCAAGGACAAAGACCCTCAGGACCTCACTCAGGCAAGTGAGGAGCATCAGGGTGCAAGTGCTAATAACCTCTCCCCTGCACCCAACACCTCAGCCCAGCCGGATTCATCAGTTGAAGAACGAAGATATCATCTTCGGCCTCGAAGAAAGTGAATGCTCCCATTCGGAAGATCACCACCTCAATCAAGACCAAGAGCCGACATTATCAGTCCTTTAGGTAACTTGAGCCCAGAGGACGAAGAAAGACTTTGGCTGCCATCCTGGGTTTGGCTGGTAGTGTTCTTTTTCTTACTGGTGCTGGTTATGTTTGTTGTTAAGATTCTTTGTCCCTCCTGTATCTAAAAATGGCACTGATATCCTTATATATCACACTTGGGTATCTCAGTATCACCCAAGGAGGGTGGGAGAAAAATTTGTATTTGCAGATCTCCCATGCAGTGGCTCAAGCTGGAAATAAAAGTGACTGCTGGATATGCTCTCACAGCCCAGCACACCTACACCAAGGAATCCCAATGATCGGAGTACCAATATTCCTCCAGCAATGGGGAACAATAAACGGCGGCTTCGTTAGACTCTACTCGTTAGCTGCCCATCGGTCCGCTCCTAAAGAATGGAGGGCTGCCCCTGCTAACTGGATAATCTCCCCAAGAGTAGAGGCGCCTTTCTGTTACAGATCCAACAACACCGGAGCTTATAATAAAGCCACACCTGTAGGACACTACCCTCATTACCTAACTACTCTAGATTATAGCCCTAGTAGCACCAGTGGAATCCTGTTGGGTAATGTACCCTCTCTCAATTGTACAGGATTCATGGTCTACAACTTTTCTAAGGAACCTCATGTTGCTCTCATTGCAAACAGATCGGAATTTTACATTGACTCCAATTTTACTTCTTGTAATATATCTCGGTTCAGCAGGATAGCAGCTGAACGTGGACCGTCCTATACGATGCATATCAATCGAAAGTGCCGGATAGGGCACAACAACTGTCAAGATTTGAGTACCCTTTCTGCCCTAGGCCTTTACTGGCTCTGCGGAAACAGGCCTCATAAAATCTTGCCCTGGAATTGGGCGGGGGCATGCACTCTTGGACGTGTTATCCCTGGTTTCGAAATGCATAGTGCAATATATCTGGAACAAGTAAAAAATTTCAACCATCACATGAAAAGGGCGGTTAACCCCTTAGCTACCAGAAACACAGGGTTCCATCAATTTGTGAGAACCTTCATACCGTGGCTTGGAGTAAGAGAATTGGAACTAGCCATAATTAACATTTCAGCCACAATGGAAGCTATGGGAAATGCCACTGCGGATGCAATTCAGGCTCTGCAAAAAGAGATCTCCCAGATCTCACAAGTAACTATACAACACCGCATAGCCCTAGATTACCTATTGGTATCCCAGGGAGGAGTATGTGCCTTAGTAAACTCCACCTGTTGTGTCTATGTCAATCAGGACATGCGAATCGAAACTGACATTCGCAAAATCCGAAATCAGTTAAGGGTCCTACATCAAGTGGCCTCAGAAAATACTGACTGGGGTCTAGAAGAAATGTGGTCTTGGCTAACCTCCTGGCTCCCAGATTTCGGGGCCCTTGGCAAGAAAATCCTGTATGGAATATTGTTTGTCTTGATAGTTCTGATAATGTTCTATGTCTTAATGCAACTGATCCTCTGCTGCATGAAAGCCAGCAGGAGAAGCTTTAGCAAGGCAAGAAAACCCACAGCAGAGTCTAGAATAATGGTGTTACAAAAGTGTGAGCAGATTGAAAGAAAACATGAAAGGCTGCATGATGAAATAGAGGGGCTCATGAGAATGGAAATTTAAGGTTAAAGTGAGACTAAATAGTCTCAAAGGGGGGGGCTGTGGAATCAGAAAAAATATATGCCTTAAACTTTGATTATTTTAGTTATAAGATGACATAACCGCTTTGTGTAGAATTGCTGGCTCTGTACAGTAGAACAGATAAGGGCAAGTGTTTGTTCTTTGTAACTCTTCTGCAACTGCCTCGCTCACCGCGGCCTTTAAGGTAGCAAAAAAAAGTATGTACAAAGTAGATTTCCAGGTGCAAGAAGGAGGTTTGTGAACTAATCTCACCTCCCCCATAATTCCCATCCTGATTACAGCAAAGAAATAATGAAGTAATATTATAGCCGCTTTTCATGCTAATTTCACTATATGATCACGTGAGTTGTAAGCGACTGTTAAAAAGTATATAAGCCTCCTGATTTTGCTCTTGGGTGGGGAACCCCTTCCAAGTGCTTGGGAAATCCATGTCACTTTGGAACTCCCCCTACAGCTGTAGTTTCTTTTGAATAAAAGCTTCTGCTGACCTGACCCAAAAGTACTCTGTGTGTGTTTCCACAACAAGATGAAGGCCATCTGAGAGAAGAGAGGGGTGGCTATTCATTCTTCTTGAAAGGGAAACCTGCACATTACAGGTGAATACATGTGGTTTCACCATTAAGAACCCAAATGTCAGCTGACTGACCAAATTCCCTGTTGGCATTAATGAGCTCCTTATGACTCTCCACCTCCAACTGACCAACAATTCATTTTTTACCATCACCAGTGCATAGGCGCCAACACTCAATGCTGAGGAAGAACAGAAAGAACAGTTTTATGCTGACCTTGATGAAATCCTGACTTTCATCCCAAAAGAGGATAACATCCTCCTCCTTGGAGATTTCAATGCAAGAGTTGGTTGGGATGTTAACATAAGGAGGGGCACCATTGGGCAGGAAGTAGTGGACAAGACTAATGTAAATGTGTAGAGCATGACCTTGTCACACTATCTTCAAACAACATAACAGGTACAAAACAACATGGCAACACCCCTGCTCAAAACAATGATACCTCCTTCACTACATCATCGTAAGAGCGTGTGATCTAAGACATTCATAGCACGTGTGTGACAAGAGAAGCCAATGACTGCTAGACCAACCATCACTTAGTGAGATCAGTCATGTCCATTAGGGTTTCATTTAAATATTGACAGCAACCCAAATCAGTCTGGAGACAGTACAGCATCAAGCCTTCAGACCCTTAGATAGCAAGAAGCCCTCTAAACTTACCAGTGAGAAACTCACCAATTTTAGGATTGAAAATAATAATACTTGTGTTGAGGAAAGTTGGCAAGCTCTAAAGGAGACCATCCACGAGGCTTGCGTGGAATCATTTGGCTTTAGCACCCAACACCATCTGGAGTAGTTTGACAAAAACAATGCTGAGATGAAAGCCCTTTTTGATCAGAAGAGAAAAGCTTTCTGTGACTGGCAAAACTATTCTACATCCAGTCAGAAGCAGGGAACTTTTAGACAGCTTAAAGCTAAAGCTCAGAGGAAGATTTGAGAAATCAAAAACAAATGGTGGGAAGAGAAGGCAAAAGAAATCCAACAAGTTGTTGACAGTCATGACATGCAAAGCTTCTTTAGTGCAATCAAGGCTGTGAATGGGCCAAGCTCTTGTGAAGGCATCCAGCTTAGATCTAAAGATGGCAGTACACTCCTCAGAGAAAATTAGTCCATCAAAAACCACTGGAAGGAGCACTACCAAAAGCTCCTGAACCAAGAATTGACAGTGACTGATGAAACCATCAAATCCATCCTGCAGCATCCAGTAAAGGAAGCACTTTCCAGTCTACCAACTTCTGAAGAAGTCACCAGGTGATAAGATAGATGAAGAACAAGAAAACATCTGGTCCTGATTGCATACCAGCTGAGGCTTCAAAGTAGGTGGAGAAACTGTAGCCAACAAGCTCCACATGCTGTTTCTCACAATCTGGAACACTGAGGAAATTCTCACAGACCTAAGGAATGTCAATATTTTCACCATTTTAAAAAAGGGAGATATGTCTGACTGTGGAAACTATTGAAGTATCACCCTCCCTTCCATTGCTGGGAAGATCCTTGCTTAAATTCTGCTGAACTGACTGCTCCATCTTCCTGAGTAAATCTTTCCTGACTCTCAATCCAGCTTCAGACCATAAGGAGGCGTCCATGATTTTTGTGGCCCATCAGATCCAAGGAAAATGCTGAGAACAACACCAAGAACTGTATATGGCCTTTCTTGATTTGACCAAAGTCTTCAACTCTGTTAACTGTGAGGCTCTGTGGAAGATCTTATAGAAGTTTGGCTGCCCAGGGAAAATTTATCACCATCCTAAGGCTCCTTCATGACCAGATGACTGCTTCCATCCTATGCAGTGACTCCACTATGGAGGCCTTTGCCATTCAAACTGGTATTAAGCTGGGCTGTACGATCACACCAATTTTGTTTTCCACCTTTCCTAAGGTCATCAAGATGCTGACTGATGACCATCTGCCACATGGCAACGGCATCAAGTACAGGATGGATGGGAACCTTTTCAATCTCTCCCCCCCTCCATGCCAAAACCAAAGTTACTTTGGCCTCATTATGGAACTTCAGCATGCCAAGGATTGTGCTGTTGTTGCACATATAGAGAAGGACCTACAAAGATCTCTTAGCTGCTTCTCTCATGCATACAAATGCCTGGGACTGACCCTTAACCTTGGAAACACAGAGGTGCTTTACCAACTTGCTCTGGGCCAATCAACTCCACCACCCCTCCAGCAATGATTCACATTGGTGGACAGGAGCTGCAGAACGTTGAACACTTTGCATACCTCGGCAGTCATTTCTCAAAGTCCAACATCGATGAAGAGATCCAGTATAGGATCCAGTGTGCCAACTCTACCTTTAGAAGACTGAATCACTGTGTACTGAATGATCATGACATCAGGACTCGAACAAAGCTCCTATTATATAAGGCTGTGGTAATCCCAATTCTTCTCTACAGTTGTGAAGTTTGGGTGACCTACAGGGACCACCTGAAAAGCCTGGAATGCCATCACCAGCATTACCTCAGGAAGATCCTTGGTATAAATTGGGAGGATCATCGCACAAATGCCAGTGTCCTCACCAATGCTAACACCACCAGTATGGAAATGTTGATTATTCAACATCAACTACAGTGGACAGGACACAGTGTGCGCATGTCTAACGTACATTTGCCAAAACAACTACTATACTCCCAACTCAATCAAGAACAAAGGATGTGCAGGGGGCCAGAGGAAACACTTCAGGGGCACCCTCAAGGCAAACATTAAGAAAGGTGGTATTCATAGCACAAATTGGGAAAAAGTAGCCTGAGACAGGGCTACATGGTGACACCTTGTGAGAGAGTTTTCCTCAAAGTATGAGCGACTTTATCTCACCCTGGAGCCAGAAAAATGACAGAAATGAAAGTAAAGGAAACAAGACCAAGAAACTGATGGTCTGAACCTCCCCTTAACCACCACCTCTGGCATTTGCCAGAGAGTCTGCAGCTCTAGGATCAGCCTTCTTAGCCATCAATGGATTCATTCAAAACCCTTTATTTGGCCTGTGGGTGTCATCAGCTTCAACCTGAGGGATCACTGCCACTGCCGAAATGTGTGTGTGTGTGTGTGCGTGCGTGCGTGCGCGCGCGCGCTCAATCAAAAATGCACTGACGCTACTGGGAGTCTTTTAATCTACATATATATTCAAGTTCCATGTCGATGCTGTACAGTCATGAAAAGGTGACTGTTTGTGTGCAAGTCAGTCAGGTAATGCTGACCCTTCTCCTCTGCACGAGGAAATGGGCCTCACTTATAATCTCTGCCTTCAGACTCAAGCGGTTTGCCACATCTTTGCCAGTGTAAACCACAGTGAGACTTAGCATGTCTAGATTGATTTGGTTGACTTTGTTTTGCACAGTTCCAGGGAAAATACACAAATTTCCAGGTCAGAATTCATCAGGTGAATCAATAGCTGTTTATAAATTAAACAGGGCAAAGGCGTGGGTGTTGCCTCAGGCAGGTGGGGAAAGAGCATTTTTCACATGCTTTGATTTGTGGCTGTTCTTTGCTGAAGAGAATAGGATCCATGCAAGTGTGTGACCATTCACCACTGCTAATGAATGGGATTAGACATACTCAAGTGCCTGGTGTGCCCAGAGAGACAAGCCAACTGTCTTAAATTTATACCAAAGAAAGCTAAGAGACTGTAGAGGAAAGTGTTTTTCTGTTGCAGGATTTGCTGTGAATAAATCTGTAAGTTCCAAGACAGTAAACAAAGTTTATGAGATGCCTTGACAACTGATTCCTATAAGCACTGCTTTATGTGTTTATAAATACTACTTTATGTTTTAAAGAAACAATTTCCTTCTTTTTTGTTTTGTTTTGTTCTCGTTTGTTTTTTCTCTCTCTTTTCCTTCCTCCTCCCTCTTCAGTATTTTTTTTTTTTTAACTGCTTTGGGATTTCGGTGTTTGTTTAATTTCCTACCCCACCCTTAGAGGAATTCTGCTTGATTTTTTTGGCATATATAATTTTTTAAAATCCAATTTATTATTTATTTTTAGTCCTAAAAAATCTGTAAAACTTCTCTACTTCACTGCGGATATCTATATTTATATTGTATTTTCAGTGAGGTAGAAACCAGATGAATAAAGACATAAAGCAGTGATTCTCAACTAGAGTGATGCACCCTGGGTGCCATAAGATGGGTATATAGGGTGCTATGCAATATCTGCATGGTTAGGTATGCAAACACCCACACACAATTCACAAGACAAACCCAGAGATTTCAAATAGGCAATCACAGTGTCAAAAACTTTCTGACCTGTCACGGTTTTTCTGACTTCTTTGCAAGAAAAGAATTGCTCTATTATTTTTTCTGTAGTCAAGGAACAAGCAAAACTAACAATTGTGTAGCAGGCTGCACACATCAAGTTGTGGCAGTCTTTAGGCACTTTAGCCTAGCTGTGGGTGTTGAAAACTAATTGCAGGCCTGTCTGGAGGACTGGGCCAGCTGATGTGAATAATTGGCTGGCCCAAAGGAAGTTAAAAGGCTCCAAGGGAAAGGAGCTGGAGGGAAATGACTATATATGAGAGTAGATAGTGAAAGACAGAGAATGAGAGTGCACTGAGCCAGGGTACTGTCTTGGGCTCTGGGAGAATACCCAGAGGCTGAAGCTGGAAGCAGCAGCTCCAAGACCAGGAGCTCGTTCCAGAAAGGTAGAAGGAAGACTGCAGGGCTGAGGAAGCAGCATAGAGCTACAGTCACCTGCTTGGGGTCTGGGAAAAGGCCCTAGCATGTGATTTAACCTTATGTTTGTTTGCTAATTTGGTAATTTAGATTATGGTCTTTCTTGTAAAGCAAGAGTGCCCAAGAAAATAAAGAACCGTGCTAAGCTAACTCCCAGTCTAATGCAAGCTGGCATTTTCCAAGGGTGTCTTGGATCTACAAAGGTTGAAAACCATCAACATAAAGCAACAGTGGTAATTGCAAAGGGCAGAATGTTGCTGAAAACAGAAGGACAACTTTCTCCTTTATTTACAGTGTCAGATTAAGGCCAATGCTAACAACTAGGAGAAGGGGAGTTCAGGTTTTGGATCATGTATTTTTACTTTGTGCGTGTAACACTTCAAAGTATTTAGACAACTTGTAAGCCACAATTTCATAACAAGTCTAAACTGGTAGCTTTCAGCTCCAAACTTGTTCTTTCAAAGCATATAGCTTTTTAGAAAACTAATAGTGAGACTGTTTCCAGTCCTGGCACTTTTTCCCCGCTTGATGTAGAGGTGGGATTTTCAAAGGATCCAGTGAATTCTAATGCCTTTTCAGTGACACTTTTTGTTAGGCTGCTTTGTAAAATCCAGTGTAAAGAACTTCAGTCATTGCTAACTGTCTGGGATTCTTTATGAACAGAGAAAGAACAACTCTAAAAAGTGAGTTGGACTTGTTGCTCCTTTTAACTCCTATGAGAACTGCTGCTTAGTTAAATAGCTAATAGGTGCAGATGTTACTTGAAGCCTGTTACACCTCAGCTCTGTATTCTTGGGCAACCCTGGCACAGGATGCAGTCTGTCTGACTCACAAAGGACTCACCCCCCCTCTCCCTCCCCTCCTCTACATAAATGAAACTGATTAAGATGCAGTGAGAGACGCACCTAAAACTCTCCAGATAAGGGTGATAAGAGTGAAACAACTGCCCTAGGTCTCATTTGCATCCGAGATGGAACCAGATGACCATTCATTTACATGAGAGATGGAGAACAGAAAGCCTGAAGCAGAGACTGCAGTGAATTTTGGGACCAGAGAAGCAGGAGAGCGCTGCATGATGGGGAATCTGTGCTTCCAATGTTAATTAACCCATGTTCACACACACCCAGCTCAGCATTTATCAGACCAGTTCTAATCTGGATTTGCTAAGGACTTCCCCCCCCCCCCAAGACACACACACACACACACACACACACACACACACACACACACAGCTCTAAGTTTAATAGGCATCTCGGGCCGTACATTCCCCGGTCCCACTATGGGAGACCTATTTAAACTTGATTGACTAAAACTCGGTTGCCGGGTTAGGGAATGCTGAGGCAAGAGACCGAGTCTGAGGGGGTACGGGCAACATTTGAACAATGGTTAAGGGTTCATCACAGCATCCAGCCTGCTGGAGCCCTAATCCCAGGTGTTGTCGTATCTTTCCCGAGACGACTGGTGGGAGTCCTCTCCACAAAAGGTTATGAGCACCCCAATAATTGCTTTAAGTCTGTTAAAAGACTATAGTAAAATCTGGAAAAGTCATGCTAAGCTGAGGCTTGTGCACAACAAGTAAAAATCCAAAATCCTGATACTGCAAGCTATCTATTGTTCCTGAAGAAACCATGAGATATCCCATCAGGATATCTGCCATCCATAGGAATCTCAAGCTGGCTCCCAAGTATTTGGGTTACTCCCTAATCTTAAGTGTTTCCTGATTATCAATCAGTTTCCTGAGATGGTCCAAACCAGATAACCCCTTGTCAATAGAAAAGACAATGATTTACACTACTGAGGGTGCTTCAAAGCAACTGAACTGAGGGTATAAAAATCTGTAGTGTGTGCGCTTAAAAAAAAAAGAGAAAGAGAAAGAAAAAGAAGAAGCAGGAGGAAAGAGGGAGAAAGAAAGAAGAAGAAGAAAACTCCTGTGCTGACACCATCCCCTGTTGTTCTTGGGACGCTGGAAGAACAGATCGTCTCTCTCTTCAAGGATTGTGCTACGGACTGTGCCTGTCAGCTTTGCAGCCTGGGTACCGTGGACTCGGTGAGATTCCCAGCGTTCTCTCTCTTCTTTCTAGGCATAAACTTCTGAACCTGAACTGTATCAGTTAAGCTTGAGCTAAGTTTCCCCAAATACTTAGTGAAACCAGGGTAGTATTGTCATTGTTTGTGCTTGTTTTTCTTTTGCATGTCTATTACTACTAGTACTATTATATATTTCATATGCTTAGCAATAAATAACTTTTATAGGCAAACTGGTAGTAATTGGGTATATTTTTCCTTCTCTGCTTCTTTTTCCTCCTGTGTTCTGCAGCAACGCTTCTTTTACCTATGCTAAAGATCCCTGTGAAGCCTAAATTATTGTGGGGTTTGCTCATCAAGAGGCCAAAGATTGGGACGTGCTGAGTTTGAAACACATAAGGGGATCAGCTTGTACAGGCTGATTGACCCAGTTTGACTCAGACGTGCCCTTATGAACTGAATGCTGGCCCATGAGGGTGTCAGCTGGACACCCAGCCAGATTCAGAGGGATTCTGTTTACCTGTGTGCTTGTGTCTGACTGCATTTTATTGTTGCTCTTATGAACTGATTCTTGGCATATGAGGGTGTCAGCCTGTCCATGCTGATCAGCCCGGCCAGATCAGGCGTGCCACGTTAATTTGTGTGTGTTTGTGTGTATGACTGATTTGGTGACTGGAGGAACCCAGTCCCATTGAGATTGAGTCCTGCAAGATAGCTCCACTGGGGGTGAGGGCTTGCAGAAGGGAGAAATACTGCTCCGTATAGTAACACAAGCAGCACATTGACAGAATCACCAAGACCCTAGAAACTATCCCTAATAAATGAGCACACCCCAAAGTAATGGGCAAATTTGGTAACAAGCCAAGCTAGCCATGTGCAGTGCCCTTGGTGACCTTGCACTATTTTTCAGTATTAGTGGTGCACTGGCATCTATGCTGCCAGCACTCTTGATGAACTCCCACATTATCTGTGATCACACCCCCAATTCCATCTCCCATCCCCAAGTCATCCCCATCAAAAAAATCTTTCATGGAAAAAGAACAGTGCAACATAGGTTTTCTTGAAATAAAAAGTTTCAGAAGTTTTGTTTTCACGTCAATGTGGAGCAAAACAAGTTCAAAACCTGTGAAGTTGCTACAAAATGGAACTGATCAGCTCTGGTTTGTCTTGCTCTGTATGGGGAACACACAGATACACAAGCAACACTTTAACCTCCCTGAATATTTCATTGCTGACCTCAGAGTAGCTGTTCTTAGATTATAACACTTTAAAAACCAACTTGAATGGGAAATTTGTGGGGGAGGAATCATCCACAGACTGGATTGTGTTAAATATGGTCTAAACTGAGACTATGAAGTCTTAGCCTATCACCTGGATTAATTTTTATAACTCATATATCCCCAGGTGGGTTAACTGCATTGCATCACGTCTTTCATCTACCTATCTTACCTCTTCCACCAGTGCCCCCTCCTCCTTCCTCCATCTTCCCTACCCTTTGTACTCTAATCACTGCTTTCTATTTATAGAAGCTGCCTACAGTCCATTCTCAGCACCTAACGAAGTCAACAGTTGCCTACAAAAGTTTATGCATCTCTGATTTAGCTAATCTATAAGGTGCAAAATTTATCCTGCCTCACTCTGTATGGAAATTATTTAGAAATATTTGGGGGAGGAGGGGTTGGGCTTTTTTTAGACCCCACACTGGATGAAACTCTGGGACCAAGGATCCCCAATGGAGGTATATGGGAATCTTGTTAAGATGAAATGTGATGAACTTGAACCATGTGTGTTAATTTGAACCAAGTGTGCTAACTGTTGTATTTGCTTTATTTATCCTTAAAACCCTCTGGAGGCATCAGGATCTCTTAAAGGACTTGGAAAAAGGAAAATATACTCATCCTTTGTTCTGTAGTTTTAAGAAAAAGCACCAGTGCATAGTAGGGTAGCCAGCCCTCCAGGATCATCCTGGAGTCTCTGGGAATTAGATATAAATCTCCAGGACACTGCTGAGAGTGACCCAGGAGATAAATGATAAATGATTCATTAAAATAAATATTAAGTGTTGAAATATTAAATGTTAGGGATATAATATTAAATATTATAATATCAGGGCCCTGTTACAACTTACACAATGAGCTGTTCAAATGTTGATTGGTGTTAATGCTAGCTCAGGTTTTCAGCAGTCGCACATTAGGCCAGCAGGGACCTGAAAGGTAAGAATCAACTCCCACCCATTCTGTGCTTCCTTCCTGCCCCCTGGGGTTCCTCTGGTTCTCTCCCTGCCCCTCTGAGTCCCCCCCCCAGAACTCCCCCTCCCCATTACTTGTGGCTGAGGAGCAAGCAGAGAAGGGTTAACCTGCCTACCTAGTCCCTGCCACTGCTGCTATTGGGCTGCTGCTCTTCTCTGGGCTGAGCCCAACCCAGAGAGCAGTAGGGGTGGCTGCAGCTGTAGTGGGGCAGGTAAATTAACTCTTCCCTGCCTGCTTCTCTGGCACAGGCAGCCACAAATAAGCAGTGGGGCAGTGGGCCAAATCTGGGCCAGTGGGGGAAGGGAGAGGGGCTTTTACACTAACATGTAGCCTAGAGTAGCTAAACGTTAGCATAACACAAGCCGGGTAACATGGATCAGAGATAAGCCTGCCCTGGAGTGGCATAACTGCCTAAAGTGTAATGCGTGGAGAATCCAGGGTTTAATTGCTCCAGGAGCTGCCTAAAATAAACATTGAACAAGGACTCAGAAAGACTAAGGCATAAAATGAATTATAATTGGTTAAGGACATAAGGCAGCAAAAGAGATTTTATAAATATATTATAAATAAGAGAAATGATAAGGACAACATAAATTAGTTGCTTGTTACACAGATGGAAACTACAAAACAGATGATAGAATAAGCCTGAAGTGTATTCATAAAAGGATTAATTATGACCAGATGCTTAACAAAATTGGTTCTAGCAAGGGGATAGGAGATTAAGCCATATGAGAAAAAGAAAGAGTTAGTTCATAATTAAATTAGAGGAACTTAAGATTCAGTTTAAGTTAGAGAGAAATTAGAGAGATGGTCCCAAATCAACAAGAAGAAATGCAATAGAACCAGGTGCAAAGAATGGTACTTGCTAAGGATAAAATATAATATCCAAATACAAAATTTTGAATAGTTGGTGAGGCAGCAGGGCAGCTGAAAGGGATCCAGGATTTAAGAGCTGATCACAAACTGAATGCAAGTCAACAAGGAGATGGTGTTGTAAAAAATGGAAATCTCATTCTGGGATCTATTACTGTAATAGTAGTGCTGTATGTAAAACACAGATAACAATTATCCCACATTACTTAGAACAGGTGGGGCCTCAGCTGGAATATCATGTCCAGTTGGGGCACTACATTTTAACAAACTGGAGAATACAAAGCAACTGGAACT
The DNA here is from genome assembly GCF_030867095.1 of Alligator mississippiensis. Lineage (NCBI taxonomy): Eukaryota > Metazoa > Chordata > Crocodylia > Alligatoridae > Alligator > Alligator mississippiensis. The sequence continues at coordinate 90,738,486 of NC_081827.1, read as the reverse complement.
ATAGGAAGCTTAGAAAATATGGCTTCTAAAGGAAAGTTGGAAAAACTAAGGTACGTTTAATCTTAAAAAAAGAAAAACAAAACCCCCCAAAACAGAAGACCAAGGTGGAACATAGTAAAATACCTTGCTATAAAGGTAAAAGGTATCTATAATTTGTTTTTAATCCAGAGGATGGTGGTCAGTTGTCCACCATTGTGATATCTATTCTATGGGCAAGCAAAGTAGCGCAGCCACACAGGACCCAAAGCCAGTCTCCTAGCTCCAAAACTGGAAGTAGTGCAGTCATGTTCACATAGCAAGACACATGGCTCTTCTCAGCAATGTTAATTAGGTTCCTGTAAATACACTTACTACAGTTTGCAGTTTAGGAACTGGTGCATGGGGAACAAAAATGGTGCATCTCAGCATGGCACTGCCTGGTGGCATATAGACGCATATTTAAAATACAACAGTATAGTGAAATATAGCACTAGGTAGACATCCACCATATCTGTTATATGGCTGATCACCCCTTAAATGGAAATAGGATAATGATGCTGTGAGCAGACTAATTGGCTTTATACCATATGAAGGCCATGCCAGGAGTGGGATGGAGGAGACTTTGTAGGGGAACACATTTTGTTTACTTTGCATAGGACACAGAAATACAGCTCTGTCCACATCCATTGCAAAAAAGACAAGAAACCTGCCTAATTTGCATAAAGGAAGTTTGAGACCAGTCAGGACAGAAAAAATATAAGCAAAGTGAATTAGTAGAATAGGCTACACAAACGAAGAAGACTGTTGCAAAGAAAATATAAACGATGCATGGACTCACATTGGGAACTCACCAGAACTTGGTGGGACCCTGAATCCCAGGTACTAGTTTTGTGCTCTGTGGAAATATTTGAACATATAGAAGAAAACTGAATGAGAAATTACTAGGTTTACTAGATGGGACATGAGTCCATATTCTACTATGCAACCCTTACCACACTTGTACAGAGTGATGAAAAAGCAGTGCTCTCAGATAGTTATTTCTGAATGTGGGATTTTCTGTCTAGATCTTTTGCATCCATTATACAACCAATTAACTTTGTATTTTTGGTTACTGATCAGAACCCACAAAAGTCTGTAAATAAATGGTTAAAACATTCACATCATGTGGTACTACACTAATAAAACTGGAATACTTCCTGACATGCTTACAAACAAGAAAGGTCAGATACCACCCTGTTGTGAGCTGTACAATACACTCAGAAATTACATCATGTTTGAATCTGACCTTGAGAAGTCCTGGTGACTAATTCAATGTTAAGTATCTCCAAGATTTTTCTGGACTCATTCTTTGTGTCCATGGATCATGATTAACTTAACTGACACAAAGTTACCCATTATAATCCTCTATACAGCAAAGGCCTGTTTGCTTTTCCTTGCTCTGGTACTGAAAGTAAAGGTAATTTATGCTCACTTTAAGATGCCTTTGTGTTGCCAGCAACATAAAGGGGCCTTAATAGATATTAGAATCAGCCCTTTTGTATTTAATAGCTTGTTAGTTATTACAGTTCCCCAAGGTTGTCTCATAACAAGATGTAATTTCCCAATGTAGACAAGCCCCTAGGGAGTGCTGAACTCTTCCTGCCATTGCTTTCGTCCTGCTCGCTCAGCTTAGGAACCACATGGATTTATCAAACACTTACTTAATAAGTAAATAGTGCAAAATGCTGCTTCAAAATTCAGTGTAGTTCTGAGAGAGCTTTTATGCCTCATCCTTTTTGTTCCCATCTTGCAATTCTCTCCTGCAAATCTCCTTAAAAGGCAGCTAGGCAAAATGAGGAGCCAGAAAATGGCATGAGATTTTTGTCTTGTCATTTTTGCTGTTTGATTATTTTATTGTTGTCATTCCTTTAAAATATGAAGATGCAGGTTAGAGTGTTATGCAGCATCTTGACTGAAAGCTAAATGCTGTAGTTACAGAATGGCTACAAACCATGTAGGACCCTTGCTTTTTGCAGTATCTATCAGATATTTACTTGTTTAAATTTGTTCTCCTAGTATTGTGCAGATGGTAATTTATAGCTCACTGGGTTTACTTAACTAATATTTTTTAAACAGTTTAATTATTTAAAGATGTTTTTGATCAATCACATGACCATAACATCTGGGATTTTTAAAGGGTCCTAACAGACCCCTGTGAGAATCTGAACCAATGTGTGCTTAATTCAGTCTATAAAGATACAGGAGACAGGTGGTCTCATTGTACATACATAGACTAAGCAAAACAAGTGCTGACCTATATATATGTCACCAGCCCAGACCAGTTTTTACCAGTCCCTATGAATAATAATCCTGTTCAATTCCAGATGTGCTATAGGCCTTGGGCAAACACTGTCATTTGACTGCCATGGAATGCAGGGACAATATGTGACTCTGTCTATCCCAGGGTAAATTTTGGATTTCTGCTTATTTTCCCTGGTGAGTAGAACAACTAGAAGAATGCAAGACAGAGTTATACTTGTGTGCAAGAGAATTTATCCTCCAAATTCTACTGGAGCTGATTTTCCATGGCCTTGCACATTGCATAGTGATTCTCTCTACCACCACCCCCCACTCCCCTCCCCCCTGCACTGCCCTGAGCAAAGTGAGTGCAGAGCTAGTGTAAAACAGTCACTGGGGGAAAAGTGGGTTAAGATTTCCATACCTAGAGATTACTATACAGGGCACAAGATGGTAGATGACCTGGACTGGTTTAGGATCAAGGGCAAAGCACAAGTATAAGCACAGGTGAGCCTGGCTAGGCCACAATCTAAAATCTAGCTAGGTCCAATTAGAACCCAGGCCTACCCAAATCTGAGCCTGTGTGAATACCAAGTTTAAATAAATTTATTAATTTTTTTTTGTTGTGTTTTGCTTTCAATCGTGTGCTTCAAAGTGTTTGACAGAGAGGCAATTTCTAAAAGCTGTAGCGGATGTTACAGGTTTGAAATATAATGCATCCAGAGTTTTGGTCATTTTAAGTTGTTTGCAAAATAAATGCTTTGGTATGACTTCAGACTTTTGATCATTGCCCATTCATTGTAAATTGAGGCCCATGCAACTTAACACTTCTAGCAATGCAACTGGGGGAAAGCACTGAAAGGGGATGTCCAGATCTCAAAGATGTATACTGTGAGATGAAAGGAAGGGACTGAAAATGGCTAACCTGATGAGAGCTGCTATCCAGGGAATTAGAGCCTAGAGCACTTTCAAAATGCTTCACTTGATCCTATGAGAGCTGTTTTTGTCCATACTGGCCTTCAACTCTTCTTTCCAACACCATTTGTAGCAGCTTTAATGGTGTCTGTATGTGTACCCAGCAGAGACACTCAGGAACAAGTTTCAACCAGAGAAACAGAGAAGTGCAGCCTCAGGCTGATAGGATAGGAAAGAGGCTAGATCATGGTGTGACTGTGTGAGAAGTGATTCTACAGAACTACTTAGGAACAGGGAAAAGAATGGATTATGGAGAAACCCTCTCATTTGACTGCGAAGGAATGCAAGTATGTGACAGGGACCATTCAACAGTAGAATGGTCTCTCTGTGTGAAGTTCAGGTCTTTGGGTTGCCAGTGATGAATGCTTCCTGTAAGTATATCGCTGAACACAAATAAATTAGCACAGCCATGTTTGCTATGCCAAAATGCTTGTAAAATGAAAGAATTTTGTGTGTAGAATAAATAATCAAATCTTGAGTAAGATCATTTCCCAACTCCAACCAATCTACGCTTCTCACCCTGATAGGTGCACTTGACCAGAATTCTCTTTTATTAGAAGAGCAGTGGAATTTGGACAAATTCTTGGAAGAAAAGGGCACCAGTGAATATTGACCATGGGAATTAGGAATACAGCCTCTGAATCAGAACTTCCTAGACCTTAAATGGCTGGATGCTGCAAGTGAGAGAGGAACAGTGGGGAAAAAACCTGGTCAGACCCCGTCCTCTATGTCTTTCAGCATCCACTCTCTCCCACTGTGTAACACAGGATACGGGATAAAATGCACCTATTGTCTGACCTAGTAAATGGTAATATTTTTATGGAAGAGGTTCTATCTCAAGAGTCTAGAACTGGTCCACATGCAAGTAGGAAGGGTCTTGCTATGTAATTTGCATACATTTATGACACTTTCCAAATGATGGAACCTTATACCATACCTCTTAGATTATTTAGGCCACCTGGACACTAAGATGGGGATTGTATGTAATTTGGAGAAGAGACAATTCTGTGTCTTGAATTTTTTCTAAAGGAGTTAATGATGTTTTGATGGTACAGCAAACACATGTAAATAGCCCACTAAAATTAAGTGTTTCACTTATCCAGGATTGCAAAACTACTTTATTTTTCATTTTAAGCAAGGAATCATGGAACTGTTCTTGAAGATAAACACAAATCTTTGTGAGGTGTGTAGCTACCCTCAGTAATCTGAGTTGCTGGATGTAGCCAGATTAGATGACTCAGCTGTTAAATAAAGTGGGAATAATCTATCAGCAAGGGAAAGACACTTAAATTTGCTAAATATATTTCATATCATAAAAGGGACATATCATTTTAGTTGCTAGCTTTGCCTGCATAGGGAGGTGCTTTAAAATTTAGACTTAAAATTATTTGTCTTATCCCATGAAATAAGTCAGCCTCATCTCTCTCACTTGTCTTTTATGTAATGCAAACTGTTTTTCATCAGTTACATAAGAAACTGGTCTTCACATAACCTACATTTTGATTATGTATTTGAACTACCTTTCTGTTTCACTGAGCGCTGTTCAAAGGTGTCCAGCAAGACAATGTAGTCTGTTCCCATGTTCTGTATATAACGCTAGAATTGTATCTAAAATATTCCTTCCAGGTAATTTCAGACCAGAGAGATGGCACAGATTTGTGGGGGACAGGTTCAACCATCTCTTCTGATAATATTTTTGCTCAAGGAAGCTGGACAGACAGGAGAAACAGAAGGAATAGCCTGCCTCTCCACCATGTCCCACTAAGCAAACCTTTAGTTGAATTTTCCGGTGTCTATCCAGAGCATCTGTTCTCCGTGGCAAGACGATCTCAAAATTGCATGATCTGTAGTGCACAAACTGTGCAACCCAGATGTGGGAGATCTTGACAAGTGGGGCTTTTGATCTATCTTGGCTTACCAGTGTCACTTTTCCATATACTCACAACCCTCTTCCACATTGCCTGATGCAACAGAATAATGAGAGACCATTAAGTCTTCAGAAGAAAAAGAAGCCATCCTAAGATGCCAGCATGGCCTGGAAAACTTCTAAGAAATCCCTTGAATGGTTAAACTTATAAGTTCTCCAAAGAAGGCATAGCACATTCTTAAAGGGAAAGGGAGGACCCCTACATGAAAGGTTATGTATGGTGTGGTAAAGAAAATGTTAATAGAAAAAATCCTTCCTTGGCCGGGAAGTAGGATAAAGGTGCTTAGTTTTGACAGAATTCTGCCTCTATCTCTTACCTGGTTATAAAATTGAAGGCAGGAGAATGGGAGAATTATAACAGGGGTCCTACATATAAAGTAGTCTGTCTTCCTCTCTGCCCTTCTTATAGCTCACCTAGCATACCTTTACCTCTGGTTTTCCTATTCTTAACAAAACATGCTGTTGTGCTAATAGTGTTGCTGCTAATCCTGCTACTGTAGAGATGTTTAACAGTTGTTCTCTCTTCTTGACTATTCCTTTGGCCATGAGCTTCCTCTCACTAAAATCATGTATTTTTTCCTTGAGGCTATCAAACACCTTGTGAGTTGTGCATTCATTGGGAAAGAGCACCTGCTTTTGATTTGTCATTCAACGATTACACCCCTTCTTTCCATTCCCAAATTACTGGAATATCCCACAGCAGGCTATGCAGGCACCTTTCAAAAGGAAATGTGAATACAGTTTTGATGCACACGTGATTAAAATGACATAAGCAAAAATATAAGCAGAACAAAGGCATGGTAAGGGTAAACCTTTATGGCTAGGGACAGAGGTTATACATAAACTGGTATAAGTGATTGGAAATTGGTTCAAATCTGTAATACAACAGAAGTTCAGTGCACATAAACCACTTTCAAAATGGCTGAAACGAGTTTAAGACAAACCTGGATGGATGTAGTATCAGACTTAACTGATATAGGTTAAATCAATTTATTGAACTTCTGTCCCAGGTCCCCTCCAGATTCAAATTGACTCACAATCCCCCAGCATCCCAGATGCTTTGCACCTGCCCCACAAATGTCCCCTCGCAGGGTGGGCAGGATAGCCTTGGCCCAAGTTGTCTGCTCCAGGTGAGCAGGGAGGCATGCTCTAGCATCCCTCCACCAGCTTGGCTTCTGTCCTGGGCCATTGCAGGCATGTGGCTGCATTTCTGGATTCAAAAGTGAATGTCTCTTTGCTTGCTTATTGGTTCAATCTACGCAGCTCAAACTAACCTGCAGTGATTGAATCAATTCAGCCTCAGGCTTTTGGACTGTTTGTACTTAGCCTACTATTTCAACCTGTGAAACCCTCCTCCCACACTCCCTGTCCCTCCTTGCAGCATGATCTTGTCTATCGGTTTAAGGATCAGCCCCATTGTATCTATATCAATTGCTGGCTGCCAATGGCTGTACTAGGGTTATTACTCTAATGTAGGCCATAGTGACATGCTTATGCCACTTATGCGCTCCAGCCAATCAGAAACAGGATTCTTGATTACAGTGCAACTTTCAAAAGTGCCCCGGACTTAGGTAAATGAGCCCTATTGGCTGAAACTATTCATTATAACATCTGACATTCAGCAACCGCACTGGATAGCACAGGCTCCATTTGGCATAGTGCTGAATAAAGTCAGCAGCTATTTAAAAAAGAGGAAGGGCAGTGATTCCCCTAGGAGGATGACTGAAGTCGTTCAGAGCCAGGAATAGTCTGTGAGGTTTTTTTTTCTTCACTTCAGGAAAAGCGAACACACAATGTTCATTTGAACGGATCGTTTCCTGAACGTGATGTGTGCTACACTGTCCCCAGGTCACTTTCCAGTGTGTCACATCCTTCTGGACAAGAGAAGGCAGGAAATGGCAAACTGCCAGCATGAGGCAAAGCATTCCTCCTTGCAGCAATTGGTTCATGGGACCTATAAATTAGTCTCATCCAGAAACAGCATAAAATTTCTCTTTGGGGAGGTGGTCTGGTAACTAAAAAGGTAAGTTGAAAGCAATGTTCTTATGGAACTCTTCACAACTCTTTTGTTAGGAAGGAATGTTCTATTCAGAAACCAATCTTGTTTCATACATTTTTTCTCCTTGTTCAAAAAAAAATAGTTGGAGAATTATTGTCTAGGCAGGTTGATTCTTTTCTCTCTTAGTGAGGTAAATCAAAAAGAACAAGACCACAACTGATTAAGTTACATCGGTGTAAAATTGGTAGTGCTATATTTAAAATGATGATTTTACTATTGGTGTCTGTGAGGCTACATAATTCTTTTTAGAAGAATTTTCATATTCACAGCAAGAAAAGCAACAGCACAAATTGCTAAGGGATTGATATTAAAAATGATTTTTTTAATCAACAATAATGTGCTCATATTTCAGTTTAATATCTGTGCAAAAATATGACTCTGCATTTGTTTTCTGTACCAATTTTTTCCCCATTTCCAGTCACCAATTCAAAAACAAGGCAGAAGCTACCTCTAAGGAATGGGACATTAATTTGCTCAGATAGTCCGATGATGGTACAGTACAGATTGGGTCTTTAGGAAAAATAGCTTTGTGTAGGGGGTAATTATGGTGTGAGATGGAGCTGCAAAGCCAGTAAGCAAAGGTACCACAAGAAAAGTATGCTTCCTCAGCATGATGAAAGGTATTTATACCTGAAAGATTGCTAAGAAGAATTTTTCCAACTATTTAAGTTGGTCTAATAAAAGGTATCAGATTTACCCAAAGAACCTTGTTTGCCTATGTCCTTAGATCAACACTGCTACAACCTATACCCCTTTTTACAGGTTAAGCACTTTAAGAAAGAAATAACTTTCCTTTGGAGAACCAAGCAGCAGCTGAGGGAATAAGAATATTCCTGATCATCCACCTTTTATCTTGATATATAGAATAAAAGCGAACTGTATAGAACTGCATGTATGTGTACACACACACACACACACACACACACACACACTGATTCTGAAGACACCCTGACTGTGATGGGAGTGACGGGTCCTAGGATTCAGGTCTCACAATTCATTCCTGGGAAAGAAGAGGCACCCTTTACTTAGATAGCAGCAGAAGATTTAGCAGATAGGAATGGATGGTTTAAAGCAAGGCTAATGAACTGGCTTGACTGCCTGTCTCTAGCACTATGGTGATTTAAGATGTGGAAGGAGGCAGCTGTTAGACCACAGTTTTATCCTCTAGCACCTAGGGGCGGCCTTACTTTTATACATAAAACTGTTTTATGGAGAGTGGAAGAAATCTTAGCTCCTTTACAAAAGCACTCTGATTAAAGAAACAAAGTGGAATAAACACTGCACTGGGACTCAAGGGACTTGAGTCCTATTCTTGTTGTCCTCTTTTCTTGACTAGTTTCCCCATCTGTAAAATGAGCATCAATGGTACTTTTTTGCCCTGGCACTTTGAGATCTATGGCTGACCTAGGGATTATAAGAATGAGTATCATTCTCTTCATGCTATATGAAGGGCAGAGATAAAACAGCTATTTCAAGTTCAACTTTTGGCTAAGAAGTCATTCCTGGTATCTCACTGGGGGATTCCCATGGAGCAATAGTTTGCAGCCTTTTTCACAGAGTAATATCAGGTGACAAGAGAGAAAATGTTTCAGGACCTGTCTGTCCATTAATCGTAAGATGAGAGGGGTTGCCCTGCTGCAGTACATTTGCAACTCTCCAGTTGAGAATACATGTCCTAGGACAGGGGTGGCCAACCTATGGCAGAGGTGCAACAAGTCACACAGCCTCTGTGTGTGTGCGGCACAGCAGATGGAGGAGGAGACAAGCAGCATAGAGCAGGAAAGAGAAACCAAAGCAGCAAATTGGGCAGGGAGCACAAGAAATGAAGCAGAAAGCAGAGCTGCAGATCATGTAGGGAGCAAAGGGCTTGGAACAGAAAGTAAAGCACCAGATCAGGCAGGGAAAGGGCATTGAAGTGGCACTTTGGGAGAATGCTGGGCTAATTTTGGCATGCCTGCCAAAAATGTTGCCACCCCCAACCACTGTCCCAGGAAAACGCCTCTAGCATTTGCCTCAGCAGACTCTCGCACTGGGGTGAGCTGTTAGTATTTCTTCTTATTTCTCCCTTAAACAGGAAAGAACCCAGCTAGGTCCCATAGGTTTTCCATCACAGAATATACATTTGGGATTCATCTCCCTGGCACATGGACTATACTGAAATGGTTAACAGAGGGTCTTAAATTAATCCCCCAAATCCATCCCCTAGGACTGACAAGCTGTTCTGTTTAAAAAAAAAAGAAAAAGCTCAACTTTTTCTATTTTCTGACAGGGCCATGGCAAGAAATGTGGTAAGCTTTCCCCAAGCCTTTGACCCAACATGCCACTATCAAATATTGCTGCTGGATCAGAGAGACAGACTTCATGGACAGATCAGAAGTCTTCATGAGGTTGCAAGGAAAATCAACAAACTACGCAAGCGATCCCTGATTGCAATTACTACTGGGAGTTCCCTGAGTGCAGTCGGAGCAGTCACAGCCATCGTGGGGCTGTCCTTGAGTCCCGCCACTCTAGGCGCATCTCTCCTGGCTTCTGCTGTGGGGTTGGGGTTAGCCACTGCTGGAGGGGCTGTCAGCATCACTTCTGATCTTTCCTTAGTGCTGTGTAACTCTAGGGAACTGAAAAAGGTGCAGGAGATTACAGTGACCTGTCAGAGCCAGATGAAGGAAATCCTCAGCTGTTTGGAATTCCTCCACCGCAGGCCAGGCCCAATGGATCCTATGTTGCTCCCATCAGAGAAAAAAGCTTCCATCTCACTGTACAATTCCATCTGCTTCATGGTGTTCTACGGTTCCCACAACTTCTTAGTGCCAGAGTACAAAAAGGAGGTGACAAAGGTAAGCCAGGCCATGCTAAAGGCAAAAATCCAAAAACTTGCTTCAAACCTGGAGACCTGCACAAGAGCTATGGATGAAGTCTGTAAACTCTTGGACTCCAGAACAGAGCTGTACTCCAATGCAGGGCATCTCAGCTTGGATGAGCCACAACTGTGCAGCTGAAACAGGACTTTCTTACAAGATGAAAACTGTATCCAGAGATGCTGAATTATTTATTAATTGTTATTAATATTATTATTAGTGTTAACTGTGATGATCATGAGTACTTGTGGTGTCACAGAGCTGGGGGAATTTTGCAAGGTTCTTATTTAAATTTGACAGCAAACATTTCCTCAAAAGGGAGCTTGTGCTTAAGCTCCTTGCAGCACTGGACTAGCTATTCTAAAGGGATACAATGGAAATCTAGCCTATAAGGTAAATGACAGGAGATTTCAGACCCCATAGTTAGTGAAAGGTCAGGAAATACATGCTGGATAAAAGCCTGACCTCTTCAAATTTTACTAACTCCCTTCTGGTATTTCTCCCTAATGGCAAGTGGACTGGATCTGGAGTTAGTTTACAGCCCTCCCCCAATAAGAAATAATCTGTGAAGGCTGCTGCTTATTATTGTAAAGGAACCAAAATCTACTCTAACACATTGCCTGATGAGTAGAACCTGGATATGTATAAAGAGACATCAGAAAAAGCTATTTATTGAAGCAGCCAGAGATGATAGACCATATGCGCTAGATGGCAGCATTGCATGTATAAATACTACACACATCACAGTGATCTATGTGGCATATATAAAAAGAGACCTTCCCACGCTGAAAGGTCTAACACAGAAATTATTTTTTAAATTCTATTTATTGATACAGAGCTATTTTAAGCGTTTGGGTAGTTATTAAATGAACATGGTAAAGCAATGACCTCTCTTCCAGAGGGAAGCACTTGTTCTGAGAGGCAAAGCAAATCTGTTGTAGAGTATGATGGGAAACGTTTCCTATTCTTCGATCATAAGACATTGCAGCATCCTGTTGGAAAAAAAGGAAGGAATTAAAAAGCTGTGTGGATTACAGGCAGCCAAGAAGAGATCTCAGAATGGGAGGGGACCAAGTAGAAAAGAGGCATGAATTACCTTAGGACAGGGCACTCCTCTTGAAATAGGAAAAGGAAAGTGATGGTTCTTTTTGTGAAGGGGAGGTAGCTACAGGAAATGGTGTCACATTTGGGATATGTAGACAAGCTCAGGTGGCAAGAGATTCAACTATTAGCAACATCAATAGCTGGATGTCCAAAGAATCAGGGAGAATGACTTGTATGAGGCACAAGGATGCTGGACTTCATGAAACGGCATTCTTCTAATAAAGATTGCTGTGGAGGAGTCTATGGCTGATGGCTATGATGTATATTGGTACTAATGATAGGAAAAGATGTAGAGGGGACTGATGATCCAGTGGTGAGAGCACCAGCTGAGCACCTGGGAGACCCAGCTTCAAGTCCCTGCTGTGCTACAGATTTCCTGGGTGAACTTGGACAAGTCATTTGGCCTTTCTGTGCTTTAGAAACCCATCTGTAAAAATGGGAATAGCAATTCTCTACCTCACAGGGTTGTTTTGAGGATTGTTATGTTGAATATTTTGATGTGCTCAGATAAGTTCCTAAGACAGGTGCATAAAAATGGTCCTAGAAGCTAGCTAGGCAAAGGTATATTTTAGAGCAGGCCTAGACAGGTAGGAGACGTTTCCAGGCCTTGGTGCACAGATTAAGAAGTAATCTAAAGAGAAGAGGTTTGCATTTATGAGACATTGAGGAAATTATTTGGGAAAGAAGGCTCATCCATAAAGTATGCTTGAATGTCTATTGTTTTTCTGCTCTTCTTATGCTCCTGAAACATGGTTTTATGTACACTGAAAATTAAAACCATTTGTCACTTGGAGTCTCTCTTAGACACTCATAACTCTGAGAATGATTTGCTACAGTGAACATTGATTCAGATATGATGCTGATTCAATTAAATGAATACAAAGCTATTTTGTGTTGGGATGTGTGTGTGTGTGTGTGTGTGTGTGTGTGTAGAGAGATAAATTTGTTTGTCTGCTGTCTCTGATATTCCATCACACTCATAATCCAGTCCTTAGTCCCTGCCACCTTTCTTACTACAAGATACTGCACCTAAGGATGCAGCATCAGCAGTAGATGTGGGGAAGGGGCAGTGATAGATTAGGGCATTTCATGTGCACGTGAACTCAAACATTAGTCCAGCACATCTACGCTACATCAGTAATGTTTGTATATAGGCATGTGAACATCCACACTTATAGTTGTATGTGCAGACCTACCTATGTATGTGCGTGCATGCATACTGTTTGTGTGTCTCCAAGCACCTGCAAATGACCAAGTATGTAGTGTTCGTGAACACATCTTATTTTTGTGTGAGTGCAGACATGATGTACCTCTAACAATGTCCTTTCAAATCCATACCCAATACTTGTGTATCCATCCAGACCCATCTCCTAACCTAGGTCTACTCTGCACTTGCAGCAACAAAGGACTCACTCCTCTCCTGTCAATCAAAGATGAGAGACAGAGAGAGAGAGAGAGAGAGAGAGAGAGAGAGAGAGAGAGAGGATAGAATTCTCACAGCTTCTCAGCTTCTAAGCATAGCCATTGATCATATTTGTTTTATGATAAATGACTGAATGACTTTATTATTTTTAAAATTAATTTCATTATCAATCTGGAAATAACACTTGCCCTCTCCTACACCCTTCACAACTCCTCAGGAATACAGTTTCAATGAGTTAGAACAGGGGTGGGCAATTATTTTGGGTGGAAGGCCGCTTACTGAGTTTTGGCAAGCCATCGAGGGCCACATGATAGACAGCCAGGGGCAGATAAATATTAATTTTCTAAATTTTTAGGGGCCCATGGGCTAGATAGAATGGCCTGGTGGGCTGCATCCGGCCCCCAGGCCACATTTTGCCCACCCCTGAGTTAGAAACATAGGATTGTAGAAAATTAGGGTTGGAAGGGACCTTAGGTGGTCATCTAGTCCAACCCCTGCTCAAAGTAGGATCATCCCCAACTAGATCATTCTAGCCATGGCTTTGTCAGGCCAGGCCTTAAAAACCTCCAAGGTTGCTCAAAAGCTAAGCACCAATCAAATTGTTCACTGCCCTTCTCAAGCCGTCTTTATTCAAACAAAATGCCCACTAACTCTAGGATCTGGTTTCTTTTGAAGAGCTGCAGTGCACACATTTGGATAGGAGAAGCTATGCTTTCTTGGCCAGGTCTCAAAGTCATACCTAAGTACCCACTTAATTTGCGGCCACGCAAAGGAATTTTCGTGGCTTGGTTGCAGCATGAAGAACTGATTTTGTGGGCATTTCGCAGTGCCCTGCCCCTTGCCATTGATTGGCAGAGAGGCCCAAGGCAGACATCCCTTCCCCCTAACAAGGTAGTTTTGTCCTTTGGAGCTTGCTTGCTCAAGTTAAGTTCCAGAGCCCCAGTTTGCACGTTCAGACTTTGGTGCTCAGCCAAGTACCACACTCCAGAATATATGTTCTGATTCCTAGACTGTGTTCCAGAGCTCCAATGGGTTGAAGGCCCATTGCACTGATGATTTCCAGAGAGCCTGGTATGAATTCCTGACTGACTGAGTGCCAGAGTGCAATATGAATGTCTATTAGACACTATGAGCTCCAGTTTGGTCCTAGATGCCTTAAGGATACCTGCAGGGGAGAGAAAACAGGATGTTACTGTCAGGATCTCAAGGCTAGGTCACAACCAAAGTCTACCTCAGCTGGATCTAATGAGGTAACGGATGGATAAGGTAGTCTCTGTGGCTGGGATTTGCTATTGGGAACTGCTTCCAGGCATTTAGGGCCTAACTTAACAGCAGGACTCAATCTGGGCAATATGTAATTTTTCTTGTTACTGAGATGTCCTGTTTTTTCTTCTGGCCTTGGCTTGCTTTGAGCCCAGATCTTTGCCCTAACCAGTAGAACCAACAGCTCAGGCTCTGGTTGTTACCCTAGCCCTATTTAGTGTTAATGTATGACAAGCTCATGGCTCAGAATGGTATGGCTGTTGTCCAGGTTTCAAAAAGACCAATATAAGCTGCCATCGTGTAGTGTCCTCTGTTCTCTGAGCACTGTGGCATATGGCAGTTTCGTTCTCTCTGGTGTCCTGTGTATTGTTTCAGGTTTCCTTTCCTTACCCTGTCACACAGAGTTTACTCGTGTTTCCTTGCACTTTTCTCATTGTTCTGTGAAGTCAGGAAATGGGACGTTTGGAATTTACTGACAGATTCTCAGGTACGTCATCATTTCCCCAATGAACACACCCAGCCAGGTTTCCCAAACAGACTGAAAGTTCAGAGGCATGGTCATGAGTTCCACTTGAATTCAGAATCACTGTTCTAAGCCCAGCTTGAATTCTTTGACATTTTTAGTTTCCTTTCCTCTCAGCTTGATGAATAATATTCACATACCCCCCAAGGACATGTCTGCATTGCAGTGACTGAAACTTGTGAGCTTGGCATAGACTGCATATCTATCCAGCCAGTTTAGCAGCCTGTATGAGCAATATGTTACCAAGGCTTTACACCAAACAATACACAAGCTAAGTGGTTCAAAGCTCAGTGAGCTATGTCTCCATGAGATGCAGTCACAGCAGCAACTACAATGTGTATATATCATCTGTTGGGCTCTGCGTTTGTGTGTACATGTTTGCTTCCCATACAAGGGCCTGTAGGAGTATATGCAATGGATATAACTGTCCAAGTTGCTGCTACCACAGATGGGTACTACTCATACATAACCATACGTAGCTAGAGGGCATGGTTATTTGTAAAACTGCAGACACAACACCAAGAGGTTGAAGCCAAAGATTTCAATTGTGTATGCAGTGCTACCAGACAGCTGCCCACCAATCTAAGGGTTATTTTGTCTGTGCCACATACTGGTACTCTAAATCTCAAATATATTAAGGTAGAGTTTGTATTACAATAATTTAAGACTACAGATCAACTAGTAATATCCCAGAAACCACACAATGATCAAGTTCTAAACAACTTCAACTTATATCATAACCAGAAAAATGGTAGGGCAGGCAGAGTGTTGGGAGGGAACAGTAGCATAGGGATGCAGCCAGACATCTGGGGCATAGAAACAGCAGTGACTTCCAGTTGTCATACAATCCTGGCAGCAGACCCTTTTTTTTTTTTTTTGCATGCTACCCCTCCCACTGCAACATCCTTCAGCGGTGGTTATCCCATTCACCCTGCCCTAGTTACATTACCCCTCTCTGATGACTGAGACCTTGTAGTGGTGGAGAGGCTTATGTATCCCAATGATCCTCAGTACTATATTGTCCAGAGTCTCACACTCCTGACATGGTCATTCATGGCAAACAGTCCTGAGGGGAGCGTCCAAATAAACCACAGTACAATCCCAAGTCTTCAACAGCAGATCAAGTGGAAGATGTCAGGATCTCAACAATTGTAAAGACAGAAGAAGTCTGCAGCAAGATGGAGGTCTCCTGTTGCAGGGTTTTCCCTTGCCACTGGGACCAGATCTAGATGGGAAGGAGTGTACCCTCAGCAAGCTTGCAGGTGACACCACAAACTGGGGGGATTAGTAGATACGCTGGTGGGTAGGGATAGGATTGAGAGAGACCGCAACAAATCAGAAAATTGGACCAAAATAAATCTTATGAGGTTCAATAAAGAGAAGTGCAAAGTCCTGCACTTAGGATGGAACAACCCCATGCACTGGTACAGATTGGGGACCAACTGACTAAGCAGCAGCTCTGGAGAAAAGGACCTAGAGGTTACAGTGCACAATAAGCTGAATATGAGCCAACAGTGTGCACTTGTAGTGAAGAAGACTAACAGCATACTGGGCTGCATTAGTATGAGCATTGCCAGCAGATCGAAGTAAGTGATTATTCCCCTTTACTTGGCACTGGTGAAGCCACATCTGGAGTACTGTGTCCAGTTTTGGGGTCCCCACTACAAAAAGCATGTGGACAAATTGGAGGGAGTCCAACAGAGGACAACAACACTGGTTTGGGGAGTAGGGCACATGACTTATGAGGAGAGGCTGAGGGAACTGAGCTTATTTAGTCTGGAGAAGAGAAGACCGAGACAGGATTTAATAGCAGCCTTCAACTACTTGAAGGGTGGTTACAAAGATGATGGAGCTAGATTGTTCTTAGTCATGGCAGATGACAGAACAAGTAGCAAAAGTCTCAAATAGCACCAAAAGAAGTTAAGGTTAGATATTAGAAAAAATTATTTCATGAGGAGGGTAGTAAAGCACTGAAACAGGTTACTCAGAGCGGTTGTAGAATCTCCATCCCTGGAGGTTTCAAAGGCCCAGCTAGACAAAGCCCTGGTTGGGGTGATATAGTTATGGATGGATCTGCTTTGAGCAGGGGGTTAGGATAGATGACCTCCTGGGGTCCCTTCCAACCCTAATTTTCTATGATTCTGTGATTTCCACCTTGTCAAAATTGTATGGCTGCTAGTCCTCATTCTGACACACTGCAACCTGCTGGACATCTGACTCCACAGGTACTTCTGTACTTTTACCTGTACTGCTACATTTCAAAATCACTTGGCTTGTAGCCATAGTGGTGGTGGCGGCATCACTGGCAGCCGTGTCCCCCTCCAAGGCATCCCTGACTATGAGGTGCAGCCTGTGTGCCACACAGCAGATGCCAACGAAGTTGACATCATGGACAGCCTTCACCATGTTGGCCCTGTTGTTGGTGACCATGAACGCGCGGGTGAGCTCGGCCTGCCCAACAAGCCACCCCTGCACCATGCAATTCATAGCCCCCATGATCTCCCTTGCTGTGTGGGACTCATCCAGCACCTCAGCTCAGAGGAGAGCTCACTGACAGCCTGACTGATCACACCAGTGCCCTGTGAGGGAGAGGTAGGCATGATCACCACCCCAGCTGCTCCAGATGTTGGAGGTGAAGTGCAAGGCTACCTGTGGCCCTGCCTTGTGCAGCTCCTGCCTCAAGTACTCCCTGCATGCCTCATACAGGGAGGGCACTTTGTAAGATGGGGTCAGAAGCGCTATGAGCTGCCTGAACCCTGGCCGCTCAACTAGGAAGAAGGGCTGGCTATCCAGAGCAAGCATCTCCCCAATGCTCTGGGTGATCTTGCTCACCTTTGCAACTTGCCCTACTCTGTCTGCAGCTTTCCCCCACTGTTCCAGGGTGGCCTGCTTCTGTTTTTTTGTGTTGTGTGTTTTCTTCTTTTGCTTTGTGTGTGTGCATTGGACTCTGGTTTGATTGTTTGATTCACTAATAAGTATGTAGGCCTATGTAAAAATGTGTGCTGTCTGTCTTCTTCTCTCCTAGGATGTGTTTATTTTTAATGAATTCTGAATGTTGAGTGTGACTCAGTTGTGTGTTTTATTCCCCCTGTGTTGTGTGCATGCACTGGTCTTGCTTTATTAGTAACTATATATGGTGTCTTCTTCTGTGATGTTCTATTAATGTGAATATGTGACTACTACTGTACTTCTTGTTCTTCTTCTGTGTTGTAATGTGTACCTAAAATGATACATCTCCTTCTTCTAAGACCCTGAGTTCTGTGTTAGTTTCAATCTGAATCTGACTTCTGTGTTGTCTTCAGTCACTATGTAAATTAACTATAATATTAATAACTAATAACTACTATATATAATCTGACTCTCTTCTTCTCCTATGACTATCTGATTTTCCTTCTTCTATGTGTGTATATTATAAGTGTGTGATGGATTATGTTGGCACGGAAAACACTGAGCTTTCTTTTTTCAAAGTTTGCACCCAAAAAAAGAGAGCAAATATGAATTGAAAGAAATTAATTGGATAGTATTAAGTAAAGAGATTCTAAGCTAAGCTAAGCTAAATCCTATCCAATCCTTTCTAACAACAAAAAGGAGCAGGCAAGTTGCAACTGCTGACTATGAAGCAAGCCAGGTAGCACAGTACCTTTCTGACACTGTTACTCAGACAGAACCAGCTTACAAAAGGCACAGCAGTCCTGCAAACAGAGGCTTTTATGCTGTTTCTATGTCCCTCCCCCCAGACACTGTAATTGGAAAGGCAGTCAGAGAGAAATCATGCTCACTTGACACCTAGACATGTCAGTCTTTTCCCGCCCCTGCTCCCCTTCCTCCCCTTCCCTCTTCCAAGTTTCTGTTTCCCTATACAGACAGCCCTCCGAATCACTGGACTCTTTTCCAAATCGATTCGGAAGCTCTGAATCAATTTGGAAAGCCAAAAGCAGCTAGTGATTCGATTTGGACATGCAGATTCGGCCTCCACATTGTCCAAATCTTTTCTGAATCTGAATCGCAGTCCAAAGCTTTGCACAGCCCTACAAGCTATATATCCCCACTCCATTTTATGTCCTTGTGGGCACTGCCTCCATTTACATATGAAGCTGCATCAGCCGTGTCAATTTTGCCTTTTCTCATGTTCTTAAGGAATAGCTCATAACAATTTTACAATCTGCAAAATATAGCGCTGACCAGGAGCCTCTCATTTTTTTTTTTCAAAGCAGGGACCAACATTCCACAGAGTGGCTCTCCCCTCTATAACAGACCCTTTCCCTTTATATTTGTATAAGACTCACCTCTCCATGGATATGTAATTGTGTGTTAGCTCTCTGACAAGTCGAAAATGGTCTATTGAGGAAAGTAATATCTGGAAAGAGTTTAAGGTAGTTTAAGTAGAATTTGTCAAAAACATTACCTCTAAACTGTTTTTCAAGAGGACATAGGGTGATTGTTTTCACAAAGTGTCCATTTTCTGCAAAATATGGCCCATTCCACACAGCTAGTGCAGACACTCACATCCCCCTCCCCTTAAATCTAGGTGAGCATTTATTCCTTTCAACTCCAGTGTACAACAGCATACAAGGTAAAGATAGTGAGGCATCTACTATGATTATTAAAATAATACAAAAGGAAGAAATTACATACTCACCACCAGTGGCTAAAATTAGACATTCTTCATAGGATTCAAAACTACATGTGCCTTTGATCCGGCACCAGTTTATTTGTGAGTAAATTACCAGCAAATCTGCTGCCACTTCTTGGAGCACTACAATGGGCTCCGGCTGCAGCTGGCAGCTCTCTTCAAAAGATAGCCCCACATGCTACTCTGTGGCCAGCCCCTTCTTTAGGCAGAGAGCAGCATGCCCAGTACAGGGACAGCATGCAGCAGCACTCTCCTTGCTGCCTCTGCTTTCCCATGCCATGGCTCCCCCACACCCAGGGACCGCCTGCCCACCTGCCACACACCATCCCAAGGCCGCCGCTGCCTCCCAACTGCCACCTTGACCCTGTCTGCCCATCCCACAGCTTTCCCCATTTAGCTCCGCAAATAATGCTGCAACTAGAAGCTACTGGCACCATCTGCATGAGTGGCAGACTACACAATTGTTAATGACTTCACAGTAACTAGTGTAACAGTGTAGCTGAAAGCCCCCTTTTCCTTTTGCCTGCATTTGCTCTCCCCTCTTTGAATATGTTTTTCTTCTTCTCCCTTTTCTTCCTTCTTCTTTCTTTCACTTTAAGATAAGGAATTGTGTTTTAAAATTTGTATGAGCGCATTTTGTATCTCCCCATGTATTTTGGTATTTTTATCTATTTGTGTGCCATGGCATTTGTAGCTTATATTTTATACTCCTCACCTTTCAACTTTCAACTGTAAATGTGTTTAGTAACAATGTTAACAAGGGCAGGCGTTAAACTGCCCCTTCCCTGTATCAGGCAGGCCCCTGAAAGAGCGAGTGAATCAGTGATTGAATGTGTAACACAGTAGCAGGCAGCAATTAACACCTAAGGAAACTGCAGATCAACCAACAGAAGAAATCAATAGAAGACAATGTAGCAACCGGGACATCTCTAAACCTCACTGATCAATGGCTAGAAGCCCTGGCCTGAGTTAATCAACGCCCGGGACCAACTTTTGGGCTGAATATCTCCAGATCGACCGCTCCCAGAGCCCTATTCAAAATTCATCAATGGACTCCCAAACCTGCATGTACATGCGGATGACCCCTGGGGCTGACAGGTGCCATCCAGTAGCCACCGAGGGGGGGGGGGGGAAGTCCCACGAGGGTCAACGACCCCTGGATTGGACAAACCTGAAAAATGGGGAGTCACCAAAGTCTGCCAAGGACAGATAAAAAGCAGTGAAAAGTGACCCTCAGTGGCGCCCTCTTGATACAACTCGACCAGCACCCGACCTGTCCAGCCAGAAGGACCAGCCGGCGACCCCCTTCTGGAGGATAACACCACACTGAAAGAAGCCTCGACTGGCCATTGACGGCAGACTCCAGTGCTTGTAGGATAGGTATACCTGACTCTTGTAACTTGCTACTGTGTTGTGTGTGTGTGTGTGTGTGTGTGTGTGTGTGTGTGTGTGGGGACCAGCCCCAAGGTTTATGATTTAACTTCATTACAGTGTTTCAATCCGCCTAATAAACCAGAATTTTAAGGATGCCGAGTTGGACATTTGTAGCCAACAACTGCACAGTACCGTTACTGCACGTTTTTTTCTGATGTTACTGCACAGTAGTTAGTTATTACTGCACAGTAGCATTGCATCATGGTTAGTGCCCAGCAATGCTACTGCACTGTAGCAATGAGCTATGATGCAGTAGCTCGTTCAACTTTGCTGTAGCATCTCATGTAGACACGCCCACTGAGGGGGGCATATTTATAGAACTATAATGGCTATTTTCCACTGTCCTGGGGATATGAAAAAATCTTTGAATTAAATGGGGGTAGGGAAAGGAAACTGTTTATCAAGATCATAGATTTGTTTAGTTTCTTTGAAGTTTCCATGGAAACACAAGCAAGTAGGTTAAAGTTTCAATCTTCAAAAAAAGATTTCTGTAAAATTGTATTAGATTAGACATCATCTGTACTT
This sequence comes from Alligator mississippiensis, assembly GCF_030867095.1. Lineage (NCBI taxonomy): Eukaryota > Metazoa > Chordata > Crocodylia > Alligatoridae > Alligator > Alligator mississippiensis. The sequence goes on along the minus strand of NC_081827.1, from coordinate 90,717,509 downwards.
GCTAAAAACTGTAATTTACAACTCTACAAGAAATGATTTTTCTGGCCCAGAGGTACTTGTTTGCATAATTACTTAATTATCATCATTTTGCTGTATTTTCAAATGGGAATCAGGCACTTGTGCTACTATTGGGTATGATTTTATTATGATTATGTTGGTCCAATAGAAGGTATTACCTTGCCTCATTAATCTTGCTTCCCTCATATCTCTGGAGCATAACAGCTATCAAAAGACTAGTAGGATCTGATTAAACACTTATATTTTCTTTAATTTCCACTGGTATAACTTAAGCATTAATTGAACATTTTTTCCACCTACATTTGTATGGAATTTTGCCAGAGATTTTGTTTAGAACATTCAAAATTGATGCCATGCCTGAGGGCTTCTTTTTTGCCCTCATGGACAATAACTAAATAATGAGTTGTGAACAGTTCATTTTCTTTTATTATACAAATTCTGACATATTTGAGAAATAACTCATATTTATTTTTAAAGCCATTTACTATTTATCTGAATGCAAGAAGAACACCTAAATGCTGGTTGAGATATCTTAAAAACAAAAACAAACAAACACAAAGGTTGATTAATCTTTTACCAGATTTCCAGGAATTTTCAATGTTTTCCAAGTACATTGAAACACTGTTGGTACTTGAAAACAGGCATTTGTAACAAGAGCTGGTAGAGAATTTTTGAACCAAAATGATTTTTCATTGAAGACTACCAATTCATCAAAACTGAAACTTACTATGAGAAATGGTCATTTTTGTTTACGAGACACTATATTTGATTTTTTTTTAGTTTCAAAATGCTTACATTTAAATGTATACCTATTTAAATGAAGACATTCTTATTTTTCCAATTCAAAATGACTTTTCCTTTTGAAATGACATTTAAGAAGAGTAAAAAGTCCAAAGTAGAATGTTTTAAAAATTATTAATTAATAAAACAAAATATTTAAAATTTTTCAACGCTTACCCCACCAAAATTAATCTATATATTTTTATAAAGTATATAGACACAGATTATGGAAAATGTTCATAATATACATATTAAAAATATCACTTTTCATCTTGATTTAGCACAGGATTTTCCCTTCAATATCTTAAACATTTTTTGTATAAGAACAGAAGAACTACCATTTACTAGGTCAGAACATAGGTCCATCTTTCCCAGTCTCATGTCACAAATTGGCAGAGAGTGGATGCTGAAAGGGAGAGTGGATTGGGTATGACCAGGGCTTTCTCTACTGTTCTTCCCTCATGTCCAGCCTACAGCACTTAAGGTCTGGCTAAACTATCAGCTTCCACAACATTTGGTAGCAATGAATCCCACACTTTAATTACACTGTGGCTGCATCTACACACGCACTTTACTGTTGAGTAGGCTAATTAGTTACAGAGTAAAGCATCACTGGGCGCATCTACACGAGATGCTAAATGCACAGTAGACTAATTCTACTGTGCATTAGCACGGCAGGTAAAACCATGCGAATACACTAATGCGCAGTGGAATTAGTCTACTGCACGTTAGAATCATAGAAAGTAAGGGTTGGAAGGGACCTCAGGTGATCTTCTAGTCCAACCCCCTGCTCAAAGCAGGACCAGCCCCAGCCAAATCATCCCAGCCAAAGATCTGTCTAGCCGGGTTTTGAAACCCCCCAAGGATGGAGTGTCCAGCACCTCTCTGGGTAACCTGTTCCAGTGTTTTACTACCCTCCTAGTGAGAAAATTCTTTCTAATATCTGACTTAAACTTCCCATACTGTCAGAACAAGGAGCTTGACCAAAACCATTGGTGATAACCATTAGCACCACCAAAAAGGCATGTGCTGGAGCTACAGCACAATAGCATTTAGTACCTGTTTATTACTGGTACTAACTTAATGTGCTGTAATTATGGCATATTAATAAACATGTAGACGGGCCCACTGTCTACACGTGATGGTATTAGGCCACAGTAAACTAATTTACACCGCAGTACTACCTTACACTGGGGTAATTTACTGCAATTAAACACACAAATAGATGCTGACCATGAGTAAATTGTGCCCAATCAGCCCAGCCAGCCAAGAGCCAGACTCCTGCCTGTGGCCTACCCACATGGCTCCACACTTTCAGCACCCTCGTACCTCAGCCACCTCCTCCACTGCCCACTGCCACCACCCAGAGCCCGAAGCTGAAAGGCTCTAGCATAAATGGCTCCTCCCTGGCTCAAATCACTGCTGTCCCAGGCACACATGTAGGAGCTGCGCCCAGGAGTAGTTTACTCCAGCTCAAACTGCTCTGGAGTTTAGTGTTTTGCATTAATTGCAAGCTATAGACACACCCTGTGTTAAAAAAAATCAACTTACTTTTGTTAGTTTTAAATTTACTACCTGCTAGTTTAATTATGTGACCTCTAGTTCTTGTATTGTGAGAGACAGTAAATAATAAATCCCTATCTACTTTCCTTTCACTATTTAGTATTTTGTAAACCCTTAATCACGTGTCCCCTCAGGCATCATTGTTTTAAACAGAATAGGTCTAGCCTCTTTAGTCCCTCCTCATATGGAAGCACCCCCAATCATCCTTGTTGTCTTTCTCTAGTTCTTTTATATCCTTTTTTGAGGTGCAGGGGACCAGAACTAGGCATGTAGCAAAACCCCCAGTTTTTTTTTTTTCTTTTAAAATGCATTCCCTCCCCTTCCCCAACCATTTCTGACTTTTTCTTTCCCTCTCTATTCCCTATAGATAAGTATATGTAAGCTAAGATGTAGGATAAGCTTTAACATTTATTTTAGGTAGTAAGTTTTATTTTTCTCTTCCCTCTTTGCAAATAAGTGTCCTGCTATTTTGATATAGATACCCACTGTTTTATAAGTGATACTTATTATGTTTGTATTGATTTTTCTTGCTTTTATATTGTTCGAGTACTGTTTTAGGCCTATATATGTAAGTTAGCATAAGTCATGTCAAGTTTCCATCTTGTAATGTCAAGCCTCCATCTTATCCCCATGCCGGTTGTGTAACCCATGACTCACACTACCCCTCCTATGTAACTTGGTTCCTGAATGAATGGGGGTGAATGAGGGTGCTTGAGAGACAATGGCAGTAGGTCTAAAAATAGCTTCTTCTGAATGACTGAACCATCAACATCAATACCTAGACCAACGACCCAGCCCTTGGAACCACCCTCAGCATTCAAGAAACAAAAGATGAGGCAGCCACCATTGTGCCAAGGCTGCACATGCTCAGTATGAACACCTGGAGCCCTCTGGGACAGGACTGACCTCACTTGGACAGGCCCTCCCCATAGGAGAGCATAGGTAGTCTGTCCCATAAAAAGAGGTAGTGAAGACTGACTCCTTGGGAACACCATTTCCATCTGGACCAGATCAGCTCCATGTCACACCGCCTATCCACCCCAGAGGCCCTGCCAACGACCCCCCTCTGGACAATACCAAGCTGAAGGGGACCTCAACTGGCCATTGAGGACCCACTTTCAGCCTGAGATAGGTAGATATCACCTGCATATTTCCTCCTCCAATTTGGACTCTCTCTCTCCTCCCGGACTTTAGTCCCTGCACCAAGCCCCTTTAACCCCTGCTGCCATTGTCTGTGTCTGTGTGTGCAAAGGAACCAATAAAATATCGTGTCACCATCTCCTCTGTTCAATAAAATCATTATCATTTGTAACACCAAGTTGGGTTGTGTTTCACTGAGCCCTGGCCCCTTCCCTATCTTAAATTCTCGTCTGTGTGTCTCTCTCAGCTCCAGTTCCCCGCCTTCTGCATTTTCCTGATCTCTAAATTCTGTCTCCCCTTTTCTGCCAACTCTCAGCTCCTCTTTGTCCCTTTTCTGCAAGCTCTCAACCCTGTTGCTTTCTGCAAGCTGTTTGCCCTGCTCCTGCCACTTTTTGCCTCCTCTCAGCCCTGTGGCTTTCTGCAATCTCTCAGCTCTGCTCCCACCACTTTTTGCCTCTTTTCTACAAGCTCTCAGCCCTGTTGCTAGCACCCTGCAATCTCTCAGCCCTACTCCCAGTTTTCCTCTCCCCATGTACCTCTCAGCTCCCCTGTAGTCTCCTTGCTCTGGCTCCAGCCTCCTGGCTTCTCCCAGGCATCACTCCTTTGCTCTGCCAGCTTTCTGTTTTCAATTAACACCAATTAACCTTAAGTTACCCCAACTTCCCTCCTGGCAACTCTCATCTCAGTCTCCACCAGCAGTAACCAGACATAACCCCAAGCCTCAGCTCCTCAGCCCAGCTCTCTCTAAGTCTACCAGTTCTAATTCTGATCCCGGCAACTTTCAGCCCCTACGCTTTCACTCTTTCTTACCTTAACCTCCCCCCAGGTATCCCAAGTACACCAAGCACATACATACACACCACAAATTATGAACTCACCTGCGTGTATGTGTAGATGAGTGGTATGTATGTGAACTGATATACATGTTCACTGTGTGCATGATTACGAATTAGTGATCCATGTATGTTTATTGGATGTGCAGGTATTAGCAATTGATTCTAGTCTAATTTCTTTTGGCCTGTATAGTGTGTGTAGGTGCTTGAATTGGTGATAGGCGTGCATTTGCCTAGGCTGGTAATTTTGGATGTGTATGTGCCTGGATTGGTAGTGTGTGTGTGCACACCTGGTGGGGGTGCATGCACCTAGTGTGCGTGTATGCACCTGATTGCACGTTAAGGTGCTAGTGCAGTGGAAGTGAGAGCAGGGCTCCTGGTTTTCTGTGATGGGTTACTTGTTTATACCCAAAAATTGGGATTTTTTTTTTTTTTTTAATCTGAGAAAACCAGGATCCCTGGTGACGAAGGAGCTGCAGGGCTGTCTCGGGCGCTGGGCCAGAGGGAAGCATTTCCTGTGCTTTTATGGGGCCCACTGAGCATCTGGGCGACCTGGGGTCACGCACCGCCCTCCCTTCCACCACGCATAGCACTGCTCTAACGAAGCCCGCTCAGCCGCTGCTCCCCACACCACATGACTCCCCCAAACCGGTTAGCGCCACGCGCCAACGGCCAAAGCTCCGCCCCCCAGCAGCTTGCCACCCTCCACGTGGCTTCTTCTCTCACGCACTCTGATTGGCTGGAGTCCCCCTGGAGGGCGTCGAAACTACAAGGCCCATAAGCCCCCGCTCTTTAGAAGCTGCCAGGACGGGTGCCGGGGAGGGACAGGAGACTATCGGGCCGGGTCAAAGGTGAAGCTCAAGATGGCGGCGGGTGAGGAGCAGGGGTCCGTGGAGGTGGCGCCGGAGACGCGAAGCTTCAAGGAGCTGGTAAGAGGCGCGAGTTCCCGTGCTCCACCCCCCCCCTCCCTCTCGTCTGCCCGCAGCAGCTTCCACTCGCGTGGGAGCCGAGCCGGACGGTCGCGGGTGGTCGCTGACGCGTGTCCCGCCCGGCGCGCAGGGGGTGACGGACGTGCTGTGTGAGGCTTGCGACCAGCTGGGCTGGAAGACGCCGACCAGGATCCAGATCGAGGCCGTTCCGGTAGCGCTGCAAGGTGAGCGCGGGACCCTCAGGCCGGGGGTTAACTGTCACGGGCTTCGAGCCCATCGGGGAAGAGGGGCCTGTGGCACGTGCAGCCCCTGAGCCTGGCAGCCCGGGCTTCCCGCCGTCAGTGCTGGAGGCTGCCAGGGGAGAGGAGCAGTGGGGAAAGCCCTGACCCAACCCCTTCATTCTGCCTTCCAGCCTCCACTCGCTGCCCCTGTGGGACACTGATCAATGGACCTGTGGGCTGGCCCAGCCAGCAGCGGCAGTTATGTCTCGGGGGCACACCTGCACCAGACTGGCCTTCACACAACACTGGGGCAGGTCCATGTTGGGCTCAGACCAGCCGTGTGTATCAGATCTAGTGCGTGGGGGCTGGACCAGCCTGGGCACCACATGCAGTGCACCCTGTCCTGAAATAAGTGCCATGCAGGGCTGGAGCCAGCGCATGCTGCATGGAGCATCCATCTGGGCCATGCGCTGTATGTCACATCTGTGCTGAACCAGCCCTGAACACTAGATCTGGGGCGAGTCTGGATCAGACCCCTTGGCTGGCCCCACACACTGGATTCGGCCCACAGGGCTAGTCTAGCACAGGTGCCACATTCAGTGTGTGCCCCAGGCCAGCATCAAGCATGATGTGTAATATGTGTTACAAAGTAGCTTCATGCACAGTTTGCCCTGTGCTGCATACCCCCGCAGGGCGCAGGCCAGTGTGCATGCTACGTCATGATCCAGCCTGCAGTCCAGCTCTGTGCCCTTAAGCCAGATGAGTTTGATGCCCCTGGTATATGTAGAGCTGGTCAGGGAAGGATTTTGTGGGAGGTTTTCTCTTGTTTTATTTCCTTTTTGTACAAATGAAATGTGATTTTTTTTTTTTTTTTTTTTTCTAAACTCGACCTGAGAACTCCTGTACTTGCATCTTGATTTGTAGAGTGCTCTCATCAACTGGATAATGAAAAAGGAACAGTAAATGAAAAAAAAAAAGTCATGTTTTTCACAGTATTTACATGATAAAGAGAAGAGTGAGCCATAAAATAGCTAGTGAAGTCTTTAAGGCACAGGGGTCAAATTCACCTGGCCCTGCAGACTGGATGAGGTTCTCTGGGCTGGTCTGCAGGTCAGATCTGGCCACACCAGTTCCAGTGGGGAGGGCTGGTCTGGTGGGATGCTGTCCTGCCTGCATGTTCCCTGTGTTGGTATCCTGCACCTCGAGCAGCTTGCGCTGGCCCCACTTTAGGGCTTGTGCTGTAAATGGTGCGTAGGCTAGACTTGGTGCTACAAGCGTCATCTCTAGGGCCAATCAAGATTAGGCCCCAGGTTGTCTGTGTGCCAGAGCCAGCACCTGGGACTGTCCAGCAGGGCACCACAAACAACTCACATCCTGTGCTAGTACCCCAGTGCCATAGGCAGCCCCCATGGCACCAGATCCAGCACAAACCCTGCAGTGGGGCTAGCATGTGGTGGACAGGTTGAACCTGGTGCCATGGGCACTGTCCATGATGCACAGGGGGCCAGTATGGGGCACCTGTTGCATGAAGTGCTTGGCTGGACAGCCCTGCAACCTGGGTCCAAACTGGCCTTGGAACCAGAGTGCATGTTGTTGTGATGTGGGCACTGCTTGCATCCTGGACCAACCCCCTGTACCACAAGCACCATCTACAGTGCAACAGTGCAGAGTCCAACCGAAGCACCGGACCAGCTGTAACGGCAGGATCATGCCACTGCATGGGCCATATGTTTGATATCCCTGCTGTAAAATTTTACCTGGGCCCCAACAGGACAGTAGAAGGAACCCAGGGGTCAAGTTAGAAGTCAGGTACAATTGAAATCGCTTCATTCAGATTCTGCAGACATGTCCCTCTGGTGCTCTGTTCCTCATACCCGTCACTATGAATCTAATTTTTCCACTCTTCTGTGGGGCCTCCTCATACAGATCTCTCAAGTCTTCTTATGAGAGGTTTTCCTCATGTGCCTCAACCTGATGCTGCATGGGAACCTGTTTCTGGATCCAGCAACAGGCTGATCCCTTCATCTCACTGTTCATAGGTCGTGATGTCATCGGACTGGCAGAAACAGGTTCTGGGAAAACAGGAGCTTTTGCTTTGCCCATACTTCAGGCACTATTGGAAACACCCCAGCGATTCTTTGCTCTTGTCCTTACACCAACCCGGGAGCTGGCTTTCCAGATTTCAGAGCAGTTTGAAGCTCTGGGATCTTCCATTGGTGTCCAGAGTGGTGAGTGGCCCTTGTAATGGGCTTTATGGTTCTACAGTATTGGGATGTTTGGAAAGTTGGAGGGGCTAGCGTTGAAAGTCAATAGTGTTACGTTATCAAGCGGATTAGTGAAGAATATGCATATGGAATGAGGGGAGATGAAGGAAGTGTGTGCTGCTGGAGATCAAGAGGAGAGAATTGGGGCTGGAGAGCAGAGCATTGGGGAGAGGGGGTACCACACAGTAGTACCATGTTGTTCATTACAGAAAAGAGCATAAAGCAATCTGTAGATTCTCTGATGGGCACATTCAAGCAGTAGCCACTTCCCAGGAAGGGAATGGGCAAAATCACTCATAACTTATGTTAAGTTGTTACAGGTTTCCTGATTTTCTCTGTTTAAAAATCCCAAATTCTCTGAATTAAAAAAAATAAAAAATAAATCCCAAGCTCTCTGATTTAAAAACCTAAAATCCACATTTTCTGTGATTTAAAATGAAACACTCTGTGTATGTGTGTGTGTGTGGCAGTTGAACACAATGTTTTATTGAGATATTTACAACTTTAAAGCAATTTGGAAGTCTACCTGTGCCTTAATCATTATAATAAAATAAATTCTAAATACCTATTGGGGGGAGGGCGGGGGGCAGTTCATAGAAAATCAGAGCTTCCCCTGCCCCCTTCCCTTACCAGGATGTGGGTCAGCTGCCATGGTCTTCTTCCCCCTCCCCACCCAACAGCTTTGTGGCAGTGAACAGCCCTGCTTTGCCAGTGCCCTTCCCTGCCCCCAGCCCCTGTAGTATATGAAGAAGGGGGTGGGCAAGGGGGGTATGGGAAGGGGGTGGGCAAGGGGGGGTATGGGAACAGGTGACATTTGGGAGTGCAAGGTGGGGGTACAGGCCTCACATCTGGCAGGTGGGGCAGGCACAAGCAAGTGTGTATGTGGGGGGCGGCACATGCCACCTCAGATTTCTGCCCCCACAGTGAAGCGTGGGGTTGCAGCCAGGCAGGACCAGCTCTGGGAAGAGCTCTTTCTGAGGTCCAGCAGGTGGGACCCGGTATAGGAGGGAGGGAACGCTGTGCCACCATGGCCACCAAGGTGAGAGGTGGCAGCACAGAATTATGCCCCCTGCTGCTGCTGGGCAGGCAGGGTGTGCCTGTGCTCCCTCCCCCCACCCGACCACTACATTACCTATGCCTCGCCTTTACCACTGTAGATTTACCTGGAGGGAGCTGCTCTGTACCACACTGTCTGGTGCCCCCTGATCATGCTCCCCCACCAGCCCCAATAATTTCTTGGAGGCTAGAACTCTGCTAGCCTGCAAGGGGAAACCCTCAATTTCATGGATTTTTCTCCCTTAAAGGAGAAAGTTGTGTTTTTCCGTGGCAAATGGAAAACCCAGATCCCTGGTTGTCAGCAGTCTATTTGACTTGGCCACTATCACTAAATTAAATAGGATAATTCACATCCATCAAGGTTATTTCTGACTGTCTTTGCAGACTCTTGGCATTCATAGACCTTTTGGTTTGTTTGTTTGTTTGTTGGTTTTTAACCTTATTTAATTGAAATATGTGGTCTTTACTTCCTTGGGGGAGGGATGTGTACTAGATGTGAGCAAAAAGAGGCGCGTTGCTGATTATAATTTTGGCTTGCATTAGTTTTGTTTAAGAGAAACTCACTCTGTTCTTTTGGACTTACAGCTGTTATCGTGGGTGGAATTGACATGATGTCTCAGTCTCTGGCATTAGCCAAGAAGCCACATGTTGTAATTGGTAAGAAATTAACCTGTAGAGTAATGAGGAGAATCCATTCAATGACATGGAATACTGGCAGTCATAAATTCCTAAAGGTTTGAGGAAGAAACAAGGATTGCAATCTCATCATGTTGCAGTGGTGCCCAGCCTTTGGCCCCATGGGCCACATGAGCAGTGCCAAGTCAGTCTGTAAGGCAGATCCAGTCTGTGGACCTGATTCTGCCTCACAGTGTTTGGAAATTGGCAGTGGTGTAGTGCTGGCAGTGTGAATTACCACTGCTCTACCACAACCACATTTCTGGATGTGTGGGGAGCCCCATGGGCCAGATCTCTTACCAATAAAGTATCATTTTTCATGACACACTTGTGTGCTACAAAAGTGGCACTAGTTTGCTATGGCACACCCTTTGGAATTGCTGACCCAAATACTACAGTCTTGTTCCAAAATTGTTAATTTAAGTTACTCTGGGGACTGCCGGGAATTCAAATATCATTGTTTTGCTCCTCTCAGAATAAGTCTAGCCTAGCCTGTTTTGTCCATTTATAAAGGAATTTTCCTGCTCTTCTAGGAAAATTGTGGACGTGGGGAGCTCTTCTGTTGCAGCTGTTCCCTACTTTAGTTTCTCACAAAACACCTTCAGTTCCCACTACAGCTCCCTACTCTTGTGGCGGGTTCTACCATCTTGGGCAAAAGAAGCAAACAGAATTCTTAATTGTTATTAGTTGCATTCAGGGAAGGCTTTCCCATGCTCTACCTCCTTTACCTTTCTCTTTTGTTTCTTCGTAGCAACACCAGGCCGTCTGATTGACCACCTGGAAAACACAAAGGGCTTTAACTTGCGAGCTCTCAAGTACCTGGTTATGGATGAAGCTGACCGAATCCTCAACATGGATTTTGAGACAGAGGTGAGTTATCCACCTATTGCCCTTTACAAATTGTCTGATTAATAAAACCAAGAGCATCACATGGAGGAGTTCTGACATTAGGACTTAATAGGAAAATTAGATCCTTGCTGTAGTTTAATTAAACTTTGAATATTCAGACCAAATTCTACAGATAGAATTATTTTTTAACTAAATTCCGTGGCATGAATTAAAAGACTCAGAAATGATCTAGTCTTTGTTAAACTCAATATATTGAGTTTTTCCATAAGTGTTTGTCATCTTGTGGTGTTATCTAAAAGGAAACACTGTTGTATTGCTAGCTTTTTTCATTTGTGGGCCCCTTTGGAAATTTCAAACAGAGGTACACACCCCTTTGAATTGTAAGTGTGGGTACTCACATACTTTTGATTGATCAGAGTCAGCTTTCTGGGACCCTTTAAATAGGTTGAAAACCACTGCTGTAGGCTTTTGTATCTTTTGTTTTCCAAGGTCTGTACTGTCCCCCCCATCTCATCACAGGAACCCTTGGGAGCATTTCAAAAGGGCAGCAGCTTGTACTAATTGTGTGTGAAGGACCTGAGAACAATTCAAATGCAGCAAACCAGCATTTTAATCCTGGATGAAAGAGGGTTAAAGTGAGTGGTTTACTGAAGAGGTTCCCAAGCTTTGGGCTGTGGCCCGCTACCAGGCCATGAAGGGTTGGCTCCTGGGGCTGCTGGGAGTCACATGTGAGGTTAAAGCTGGATGGCGAGGCAGCCCTGAAAGGGAGGCAGCTGGTGCCCGCTCCCACCACCATGGCCATGCCTGTTGAGGCACTGCCCATGCAGCAGGTACCGAGGCCCATGCCGGGCCAGGCAGAACCCCCCAGCCCCACCTGCAACTGGGAGCAGGCTGATGCAGGCATAGAAACGCCCAGGGCAGAAGGCGGGGTGGTGACTCTGCTGCTTGCTTCTAGAGAAGGCAGTGGAGCCCTCCCCTGCAGGGTCCCCCACTGCCTGCGGCTGTGGTGCCCCAATCCAGTCCTTGCAACCTCCCACCCCACGTAAAAATTAAATTTAAATATTTAAATTTAAATATGTAAGTTAAATTGAAATACGTTTGCTGGTCCACAGTATTAAAAAGGTTGGGAACCAGTGGGTTACTGCATGCGAATTGTTCTCAGCTCTTTGACAACAATTAGAGCATACCAGTTGTTGTCCTTTGGAAAGGGCTCCAAGTCTTTGTCAAGTGTTTACACCCTTAATGTTCTCTTTTGTAAAAGGAAGAAAGGGTTTATTATGGTTGCCACTACTTCTAGAATCAGACCTGTTAGGATGTGCCCTTATAACCATGTGCTCTGTCAGAAACGTTTTGTTTGTTGAAATGCTGGTCTTGACTTCTTTAGAGCTTAACAGCTTTCCTTTTCCCTTCTTTACAGGTGGATAAGATCCTGAAAGTGATTCCTCGGGACAGGAAGACATTTCTTTTTTCTGCCACCATGACCAAGAAGGTGAGAGCATGGTAGTGTACATTGACTCAGATTTTTCCAAGGCAAATGAATGTCACATACTCCTTGATAAAAGAAGCCAGGATGGTATAGCTGTATCTTAGGAGTATTGCTAAGGATGGGGTATTGCTAAGGAGTATCTTAGGATGATATAGCTGTATCTTAGGAGTATTGCTACTGTGGGCTCAATGTTGGGCTGTTAATAATTTGATCTTGTTCACTTAGGTGCAAAAACTCCAGCGTGCTGCTCTGAAGGACCCTGTAAAATGTGCTGTTTCCTCCAAGTATCAGACGGTTGAAAAACTGCAGCAGTATTACATTTTCATCCCCTCCAAGTTCAAGGTAAAGCCTCCCTGCTGTTTTTGTCCCTGCTTCTTTTTTCATCCTCCTTCCTAGTTCTCTTTTTCCCCCACCAACTTTTTTTAGCATATGGTTGAAGTTTGTTTTCATGTAGCACAGTGGTCACCAACCAATGAATCTCGATCCACTGGTAGATCTCGGAGCCTCTTGGAGTCTATCTGAGGCTGGGGTGGGGTGGCTGAGTGCATGCATGAATGCACCCCAGCCCAGCAGATCAGTCCATGGGGGAGGAGACGGGTATGGGTGGGCGCGCTAGATCAAGGCCCCTGTGATGAGGGACAGTGCCACAGAGGCAGGATCAGGGGTAAGTTGAGTGGGGCCCCGGCCGGGTGGGACTTACCTGCTGGGGAGGTGTGCCCTTAAATACTTCTTTCTCCCTCTGTCTCGATCTACCCCTTTGTCCTGTACACACTACAGTGTGTTGTATAAGGTTCTGCTCCTAGCTAGAGTTTGGGCCTGATGTAACCCCCGGTGAAACTGACAGGAGCCCTTCCATTTCAGTGGGGATTGGGTGAGGCTCATAGGCAGTAATGCAAGACAGTGAAGTAGCATTTTCTCTTCCTAAATACTGGAAGGTCCTCGTGCTTGCTCAGAGTCCTCCACAGCTTCACCTCCGGGAAGTGTTCAGTGAGCAGCTGCCCACAATGAAATGCTGATAATGGGGCATAACACATTCCTCTGCTTTCATTTACAAAAATTGAATCTCTGTGGGAAAGTTCTGGAAGATAACTACTCCTATCTCACTAATGAGTGGATGGTAATATCTACCCTCCTTCACATCTCCCCCCTGAGTGCTTCTTATCAAAGGATTGCTTTCAAGCCATCTCTTGCAGAAGGCTGACATCAGTGAAAAAACCCAACATCACCTCAAATGTGCAAGTGCAGGCTTTGGACACCTGAGGAAACAGGTGTTTCAAGATTGCAACACCAGATCCAAAACCAAGCGTATGGTTTATCAAGCAGTCGTGATCTGCACCTTACTGTACGGAGCTGAGACATGGACAGTGCACAGGAAACATCTCAAACCACTAGAGAAATACCATCTGTTGGACCCCGACTCCATGTGGCACCCAACGACTAGGAAGGCAACGGTCCAATTGCCCGTGGATCCTGTCGCTCATTAGCGAAAGCAGAACACAAAGCAAACACCAGGACACATTGCTCACAACATCTTTATTCAGAATGGAGACAGCTTCGGACAAGCTCCCTCACCAACAGAATACAGGGAGCAGCAGCAAACAATGTTTTTTTTTTTTCCCATATTTATACACTTTGGTTTATACTCATTAACATTCACTCTACCCTCGCCCCTCCTATGTTCCACCCATTTCTCCTCCCATCTCAAGCTTCACCTCTGTTTACTGTTTGTTTCATTAGCATTGAATTGGCTATGTATTCCATTCGTTTACATGCCTTTTTGCCATGAGCGTATGTCTAAGGCCACGAACGCTTTCAGTCAATAGGCGGACTTTGGAAGTTTCTTTACCAATCACCATCCACCCTTTTGCATTTGTTCATCTTGGTTACATGTTATCTTCCACATTCTAATCTGTTTTCTGTCCTAGGTTGTGCCATCCCCACCCTGTTTGGGCCCCTGTATCTTATCTCGTTCCTCGCTATAGCTGGTTCACAGCACTTGTTGCTTTTTCCAGAAAAATGGTTAACACAATGACAATGGTTACCTGACATAAACAAAATCTTATATTTCGCAACAATCCTATTATACGATTAAAACTACTTGCCTAAGCATCTGCAAGGTTATTTTAATATACCATTTTGCCTTGTGGTCAGCAGCTTTTCTGAGCCACAGGTTAAAGCCTTGTTTCAGCTGCAAATCCAATGCTCCCCAATAAGCCAAACTATTGTTACACTAACGCTATCAATGCTGCAGAAGATAGTTGGAATCCAGTGGGAAGACCGATGTAGTGTTAGCGTTCTCTTGCAAGCAAACACCATGAGCACTGAGGCGATGATCATCCAACATTAACTTCACTGAGCCAGCCACATTATCCAGATGTTTGACTCCAGAGTACCACAGCAAGCTTTATTCTCCCAGCTCAGTCAACGCATATGCTCAAGAGGAGTGGAGAGAAAGCGCTTCAAGAACATCCTCAAGGCCGACTTGAAAACATGCAACATCAATATCAACTCATGGGAGACTATTATCCAGGACTGTCCCAAATGGAGGAAAAGTCTGCTGCAAGGATCTCAGGACTTTGAAACCTTATGGCGACAACAGGAGATGGAAGAGCAGGAGCGGCAGAAACAACATGCTGTGGACTGAATCAAAAACCCAGAGCCACCCACCTTGCATGGAAACGTGCCCAAGCTGCAATGGAGTCTGTCAATCCTGGATCAGCCTGGTCAGCCATCTTCAGACCCACAGATAAGACAATCATGGAAGATAATCACCTTGACTGGGAGGGATTGCCAATGATCTACTCTTCTTTACATCCCTCCCCAAGGGCTTCTTATCAAAAGACTGCTTTCAAGTTTACTCATTTGAAAATCGCATTGGAGTTCTCTGGTTAATGGGAACTGCTGCTAGGATGAATGTTTACTGCAGTTGATATAGGCCAGTGTTCACCAACCAGTGGATCTCGATCCACTGGTACATTTCGGAGCGTCTTGCAGTAGATCTTGGAGTCGATCTGAGGCTGGGGTGGAGGGCTGAGTGCCCACATGCATGCATGTGCATGCCCCAGCCCAGCAGGACAGTCTGTTGGGGAAGGAAGGAGCAGGGGCTAAATTGAGGCCCCCGCGGTGAGGGACAGTGCCGCAAAGGCAGAAGCAGGGGTAAGCTGAGTGGGGCCCCAGCCAGGTGGGATTTACCTGCTGGGGAGGTGGTCCCCCAAATAATTTTTTTCTCCTTCTGCCTAGATCTGCCCACCCCCACACCGTCCCTCCCCACAGACTTACCTGCTTGGTGGGGGATGGCAGCACACTGTAGATCTTGGGTTGCCTTTAAATGCCAAAGGTGATCTCCTACTTAAAAAGGTTGGAGACCACTGATGTAGCACCATATTACTTTAGTGTTTGTCATCTCTTTTCTTGATCCTCCACAGGACAGTTACTTGGTTTATATTCTGAATGAACTGGCTGGAAATTCCTTTATGATATTCTGCAGTACCTGCAATAACACCCAGAGGACTGCTCTCGTGCTTCGTAATTTGGGGTTCACTGCCATCCCTCTCCATGGACAAATGAGTCAGGTAGGCATCACCTCCTAGACTATGGATATATAGGAAGAGGCAGTATGCCATGCCATGGCCAACTCTTTTTGGGACCATAAAAAGTGTGCAGTATTGGCTCTTCAAGGTTTATTTACCAAGGGTGATGCTAAATTCCAATTTAACATTTTATTTGGAGTAACTCATACTGTGTATAGAAGGATGGGAAATTACCGGTATGTAACAACAGCAGGACACTGTCAGGCTCTCTCTCTTTTGTTTGTTTATTCTGGGATTGGTTTGTTTGCTTTAATCATCATTTTTTCTGCTCCTCCAGAATAAACGACTAGGGTCCCTGAACAAATTCAAGGCAAAGACACGTTCCATTCTGCTAGCTACAGATGTTGCAAGCAGAGGTTTGGATATCCCACATGTGGACGTGGTGATAAACTTTGACATTCCCACTCACTCAAAGGTGAGAATCCTATAAAGAGTGTCATAAGATACAGCCTTGGAGTTTGCTACAAAGAATGGAAGACTTTTTTTTTCTCCTTTTCTTCCCTCTCCTGTTTTGGTGACTTGAGCTCTAGTTCATACTTGTCCTGATTTCAAGCTGTACTGCTTCCTTTCTGACATGATAGTAATGGTCACTGGCCATTTTACTTGGTCTTTTCCTTTGTGGGGGGGCTTGGGGATGTTGGTCTGAACTTGGAGAGGAGGTGTCTAATAAGCAAGAATTCTGTTCTCCATCTTTTTTTGTATGTTAATACATCTATGTGGAAGCAAGACAAAGGAGACCTATTCAAGTGTCATTTTGAATCAGGTTAAAAGAACATCAACTTTGGAATTTGAATGTAATTATTTCCAAAAATTAGTCTCAGAAAGCCTCACTGCATCTCCCAAATTAAAAAAGGAGAGTATTTTATCAGCAAGAAAGAAACTGACTATTGAAGATAAATTGTTGGAAATTATTTCTGTATTGTAATGTCCTGTTTAAAGCTAGCACAAAGTTCAGGACCTAGTATTCTGCAATATTCCACATTCTTTCCCATCATGTTCTTTGTGTAGTAGGCACATTGCAAACAAATAGAGCACAGTTCTTTTTCTAAAATTGTCCTCATGCTATGAAAAAGACCAAAAGTAAATTGGGAGAATAGACCTGCTTCCCCATCTAGTCTTAAGTTTTTTTTTTACTAGACCTTCAGAATGTGGGCTCTGGAGAACAGAAGTGGAAGTGGGATTTACAAATCGTTTTCAAATACCTGAAGAGCAATTAGAGAGAGGATGGTGATACCCTTTTCTCTGTGACCATAGGGGATGGGACTAGAAGCAATGGCCTCAAGCTATAGCAGAGGACATCTAGGTTGGAGATTAGGAGGAATTTTCTGACTGAGGCACTCAGGCATTGGAACAGGCTACCTAGAGAAGTGGTTCTCCATGCTTAGAAATTTTCAAGAGCAGGTTGGACAAACACTTGGCCGGGATGGTTTAGTTGGGGAGTAGGGGACTAGACTAGATGACTTTATGAGGTCCCTTCCAGGCTTCCTTTCCTACAATCCTATGAATGTGAACCACATCATAATAGCATCTAGATAAGCATTTTGCAATTGAGTGGGTGCTTCTACATGTGTGCTTTAATTTGCAGTAGGCTGTTTTACTGTGCTGTAAAGCATCATGTAAAAAACCGTGACATAAATTTAATGTGCAGTAAAATAGTGTACTATGCATTAAGTGTCACTAAAAAAGTGTACAAGTGCACTATTGTGCATTAGCACAGCCTAATGCACCTTAATTTAGTACCTCACATTGGAGTTACTGAATTTCATGCACACTAGAAAAGGCACATTAATGCACACGTAGATGCATCCCATATGTCATAAACCAGTGGTACTTTAACCCCCACTCCATCCTCCCCTCCCAAATGTTCTCATAGTAGCAGGAAACATCATGCTGACCCACTGTACATCTCCATGTAGGTTCTTCCAAACCAAAAGCAGCATAGATTCTGCTCCAGTAATTGCACTGCTCACAGAATTATACTAAAATGAAGAGTTGATTAGTATAGCAGCAATGTTGCATTAAGATGGTTGTCCTACTTCCAGTTCAATAAAAGTGCGTGCAGAGCTAGTTTGAGCAGCTGTATGGGTTCTCCTGTACAGACAGCAGCACAACCGTACTCGCAAGGTGCTGCACTGCAGTTGCCTAGTTCTCCCTCTCGTCAGAGCTTACTGCACTACAGAAATTGCATGGGAAAGTTGTCAGTAAATTTAAGCTGCCTTAGCAGCTGGAAATGATCTTGCACTATATAACCAACAAGCATCCAGTATATATAAAAGCTACTGAACCAGTTCATCCTCTTTGCCCTAGAGCTTGCCCTCTAGTTAGATGCTGTTCCCCACAGTATGTTCTCACATGTTCTTCTTGATATTGAACAATTCTAAACGAACTTGCAGTTCCCTTAGACTATTCCATTATCCCCATAACTGGATTCAGGTATCTTATAACTAGGCTTGGCAGAATTCTATTTTTATTTTTTAATACTTTTGACATATAATATTGAGGTTTATTTTTAAGCATTTGTTTTTATTTTTATCAATTTTTTAAAATTAAATTAATAATATAAAGATCCCCAGTTGCCCCAGGATAGCAAATAAAAAAAACAACGAAAAGACCAAGAAAACACCAAAACTTGTATTCTTTCTAGTTGGAATCTTTCTATCTACGTACCAGTCTTACCAGTTGCCCACTTCACCACGTCTTACACTCTCTCCCTGGTTTTCTGCAGCTGAGATGTTCTGCTTGGGCATCAGGAACTCCTCAGTACTGCTTCCTACACCTTCCTCCAGGGCTTGAATACTCTTCTCCCCCTCCTCTGGCTTTGGGTAGAGGTTTGTAGTTTGTTTTCACCCTCCAGCCCCATTCTCCATACCTATGAACAGGCAGCTAATTACTTAACTGAGTCATTAGGCCATTTTCCTCTTTAAGGAGATGGCCTCTGTTCTGGCCTGCGACTCCCTTCTGTTCTTTCCGTCTCTTTCCGATTTATTAAAGATGGATTTTTTTTAAATTTTGTTGTTGTTGTTGGTCTGTAAGCACGAGGTGAAATCAACATTTATAGACATTTACCAATAAACATTGAATTCTGCCAAGTCTACTTATAACTCTAACCTTATTTTATCATGATTTGATTTTTTTTGACTGTCAGGAAGGAATGGACTGTTCTTACCATAATGCCACCACTCAAGGCATGTCTGCACATCACCCTATGTCGCCAAAGCAACATGCTGTCACTGCAGCATGTCGCTATGGCGATGTAGGTCTGTATGTGACCGGCAGCTACTTCACTGTAATGGCATGCTCCTCCACTTTAGCACCCTGCTATGGCAAAGTAGCAGCAAAAACTAACAGTGCACTATGCTCACAGTGCAGTATGGGCATTTACTTCACTGTGCTTTAGTACTTCCAAAAGGGCAATGTGGCTGCACCCATAGAGAGGTTAAAGCCAAAGATTCCTTCCATCAGCCAGTATCCTCTGTTTGTAGGGCCACTACTTATATTTCTCCATGGGGTATATAAATCCTGGCTATGTTTGTCCCATCATTTATGGTTTCTTTAATGTCCCAGAGAGATTGTTTTCTATCCTGAAAGTGTCAGAACACATCTTATTGCTGACTGAGGTATTTGTTCTCAGGATTACATTCACCGTGTGGGGAGGACAGCTCGAGCTGGGCGATCTGGCAAATCCATCACCTTCGTCACACAGTAAGTAACCTGTGCCTGTCTCCTTCTTTCATTGTATTCCAGAGCAGGCCACGCCTGTCTCCATCCTACCTGAGTATCAAGTGCCCTTCCCACACTGAAGAGAAGTGGAGTTTGGTATGGTGTGCTGGGGTCTCTCTCGGTTTTGGAGAAGGAAAGAACCAAAGCATTTGCAGCAAGACTGATCTGGGTTGGCTTTCATTTTTCCAGGTATGATGTTGAGCTGTTCCAGCGCATTGAGCACCTGATTGGCAAGAAGCTGCCAGCATTCCCCACACAAGAGGAGGAGGTCATGATGCTGACAGAACGTGTGGCTGAAGCCCAGAGATTTGCTCGCATGGTACATGGCATTTTTATTCCCTAACAGTCTCCAGTGCTCTGACATTTTTCTCTCTGAATAAGAATTGTTCTTAGCAGTTTCTTTTCCTTGGTTTTTGTGCAGGAACTGAGGGAGCAAGGAGAGAAAAAGAAACGATCCCGAGATGAGGTCAATGACAACGACGACACGGAAGCAGCCACAGGGGTCAGGAACAAGGTGGCTGGTGGGAAAAAGAAGAAAAGGAAATTGCATTAGCTTCACACTTAAATGTTTTTTTACCACCTTCTCTCAGGCTGCCTGGGTTGTGGGGAGTCAGTGTAGTAAGCTGTATCCCTAGCAAACTAAAAAGCTCTGGAATTGCCCATCTTTGATTGGTAGTTCATCTGGAAAGATGTCTGTATCACTTACTTCACCAGCACCTTCATCAGTTGCAGGCTGAACCCATATCTTGGTAGTACTCTGGAATCAGCTTCCCTTCAAAGGGTAAACATTTTGGTGATGTTGATTCCCTGTCTAGTCCTGCAGCTGAGCTGTCCATATGGTTCTGGAAGTAGCTGTGTCTTTACACAGGGCTGAATAAGAAATACAGGCCTGTAAGAAAAGACTAGCAAGGTGGGGAAAGTCTCTTGTTCACTTGCCATCCAGATTCTTGGGAACACCTCTTCTCTCAGAACTTTTTATAGAAACAATGTGGGGGGAAGACTCCTTAGTCTCCTAGGCATGGATAAGGCATTGCGATACAGGATGCTGACCTTTGACAGAAAGGTTCTTGCTCTAGAGAAAATTGCAAATATAGTTTGGTTGTAAAAAAAAAAAAAAAAAAAAAAAAAAAAAAATATCTTTGGGTTTGTCTTATATCTTGTTTTGCTATTTCTGCTAGCTTCCAAAGCCATCTGTTCTATAAAGCTTCCTTCCTTTTATGTCAAATTTCCTACAGTGCACCTACACATGTACATATTTAATTTGAGCCATCACAGTGCCTTCTGTGGCAGTGATGTTTTAGGCACCCTAGTGCACTGTTCCCAACCCCCCATTCCCCAGCTTCAGTGTAAACACAGCTTCCAGCCACAGAGGAGCTGCACTGGGTCTGGGAAGCTGGAAGTTGCTTCTACATTGCTGCCATTATTCCGCTGCCCAGCCCTAACACAGCTCCACTTTGGTTGGAAGCTGCACATAATAACACAGACTTGGGGAGGGGGAGGAAGGGTGGAGAGAAGTGGCAGCAGCGTGGACACAGTTTCCAGTTTCCCAGCCCCTGGCACAGATTCCAGCTGATTGGTCCCCAGCACAGTTCTTTGATGCTCAGCCCCAGTGTGGGCACAGGCACAGACAAAGCTCTGTAGACTGAGTCCAGTGGCTCTGCAGATCCTATGTTGTCAACTCAAGCTTTGTTTTAAGTCATCGTAAGCCTTTCTCCTTTGTATAGTAATATCTGAAAGCCAACACAAGGGGGCACAGTTTACATAATTAAGTAGCAATGCCCTGTGTCCTGAAGTAGCTGTAAAAAGCCCTCTGATGCTATTTTTCCTCTTAACATTTTAGTATTAAATTTAAGGGAGCACAAGAGAATTTCTCTAAAAGTGGAAGAACAGACCAGGAGATTTGTGCTAATATGAGCAAATAAGAACTGTAGTCATTAACTGTCTTTAAAAAAAAAAAGGGGAGGGGTGAGGGGGGGCTACTTTGTGAGCAATTAAATAATAAACCTGTGTAATTAAAAATGGTAAGACCCTGGAGCTTGAGTTTTATAGGCAATTCTGACTTTCAAAAGACAGTAATTCCAAACTGGAATAAAAATAACATTTCCTAGGGAATGAAAATTCTAGATGCCTTCTGAGCCAAGGCCAGCAAAATGTTTTCCAATCATGTCAAAGCATAATATAAAACACTTAAAATGTTACTATGTATTATCAGAATTTTTTAACTTGTTGAATATTTTATCAGTTGGCACATTATTCCACAAAGTGTTTGGAGTAAAACTGTGTTTTCTAATACAGGAAACATTTTATGTTCTTTTTTTTTTAAACCAGATCCAGTGTCCATAACTAGATGGCATTTCTGTCTATAATATAAGGTGCCTGCTCTCTTCCATAATACTTATCACTAATCTTTGACTGTCTCTGCAACAATTTGCCTGCTAATTAGTATCCTGTACCACTTGTTGAAACTAGATCTCCAAGCAGCTTCAAATGGCTCTGCTCTACCAGATTCTCTTTTCCCCACAGAAATATTATTGCCTTTGAGGCTAGTGTAAGTTTCAGATCTTGAGAAATGCTGCAGTAGAAAGGAAGTTTATGCAACTGGAAAGAGGTTTATATTTTTTCTTAGAGACCTCCAGGTGCTCTTAAGATTTTACTCATCTTGAGTATGTTAGATGGATACTAATATTAGATGGACAGTGAACTGCTACGGTAACATATTTCTCATCACTGTGATGGGTATGACTTGCCAAAGTCACAGGCAGTCTGGCAGAGCACTTGAACCCAGGTCTCCAAGCTCTCAGATGTGATCTCACCACTGAGATAAACTTTTTTTGCCTTTTTGAATCTTTAAACTGCTTATTTTTCCCTGAGACCGATACAGTTAGACTCACAGTAACTAAGCCTCACTTTATAGATGGGGTATATATGAAAAACACAAAACCACGTCAGAAACATGTCTTTAAATCCAGGACACAACATGTGCAAAGTGTTGGACTTGTTAGGGAAGATGTGTGTAAGATATGTCTATCCAAATATTGACAGCAGTGAAATAAGTTTATGGGAACGCCTGCATCCTGTGGCTATTTATAGTACAACAAAAGGTTTTTCCAAGACATAAGGTAGGATTGTAATCTCATGTAGGATGTACGATTACCATTTGTACTGGAGCTACCTGTTTTCAGCCACTTAAAGCAGTTCTTCCCAACTGTGGAGTTTCCAGATGGGTGTAAAGAGGTGGGGCAGAAAAGCAGTAGTGCTGGTAGATAGAAGCTGAATGACCCTGCATCCATTCTGCCCCTCCAGTTGTGAACACCATCCTTAACATCCACGTTGTCCCCTTCCTTTAGTGGCTCCCTAACAGCTTGCCACAAGCATAAACTCAGTAGTGAGCAATTCAGTCCTACACTATTAACAAATTATGTTCCTGCTTTGAGTAAAAGAAGCAAACACCAGAGATAAGCATAAATTATAATGGGATTAAGTGAAAATAAAATGGTAGAAAAACTTGGCATCTATGCTGGGACACGATACTTGGAGGAGTAAGGAGCTTCTTATTGCCTGACAATTGCTATGCCAACATGTTTCGCAAACAAAAATGAAATAATGTGAGGTTCATCTTGGGATGTGATCTCATCAAGTTTTACAAACTGAGTAGAGTTATGCCTGTTGGTCAGTACATTATTGGAATCCCTCCAAGGAAAACCCTGTTATAGTTGGAAGTGGTGGTGATCTGACTCGATGGTAAATTTTTGCCTGAATTAGTGTGTAATGGTAGTATAGCACAGCATTAAGGGGTATTATCATACCGAAAGAGATCTGGGGCTTCTTTTGGATGAGAATTTAAATGTAGCTTGGAGAAGATGGGGATGAAATGGGTTCTTTCTTCTGACAGGGGATGGACTTTTCAGTTCATCACATTCCTGTCCGTAGCAAACATTTGCAATGGCAAAGGGAGAATTGTCATATTTGAACTCTGAGGGATTTAAAATCTGCTTCATGTAAGTTTCAGAAGGAATTGCAAGAAAGAAGGAAGCTTCACATTTCAAAGGAGAAACCACTCCTAGTAAAAAAGTACCCAGTGTTTTTGAAGAGAGAGGAGCAATTAGCCCCTCCCCTTGGCTGGAATGATAAACTATAGTAATCCTAGAATTAGAAAACCAAAGGTCTTCCCCCACCCACATTCTTATGTGCGTCTTGCCTCGCCTGTCACAGGTATGTGTGTTATTTTCAGCTAAAAATACCTCCACAAGCTTGAGTGGTAGAAAGTTTCTTGGTATGATCATGCCAAGTGGACGATTGTAACTGAGGTAGAAGAGGGAGTGGGGAAGTACAATGGCTCTCTATATTTTGTTCCAGAGAGTAGAGTTCTAATCCCACGCAAATTTTTGACGACATCTATATCTGACCTGATAAGATAACTAGGAAACGTATGAGACAAGATTGGCTTTTCTGGGTGAAGAGTAAATATTGCTTTATTCTTGGCAGACATTGCTGGCAACGTGGCTACTAAGCATCACATTTAAGACAGGCATCAGACTTTAGCACATCATGATGCATAGGTTAAAGTTTGATCATTGCAACCATTGAGTCTGCTTCTCACATCTAAACTTTGGTCCCAAGTAATTTGAACTTTTTCAAGCTTTGAGGTTTAAGAGTAACCTGAGGAAGGACTAAACTTCTGAAGTATTGTGGGCATTTGGTTTTATTTCACAATTACTTTGTTTTGTAAAGGGAAGGTGATTTCATAGACATTAGGGCTGCAAGGGGCCTTGGAAGATCATCGAATCCAGCCTCCTGCCCCAGGGGCAGGAAGTCAGCTAGGGTCAAAGGATCCCAGCAAGATAAGCGTCCAAACGTTTTTTAGAAGAGTCCAGAGTAGGTGCTTGCACCACTTTTGGAGGGAGTCAGGGGCTCAGGAAAGGGGCCTTTGTTTCCATATAACAAAGGTAACACATGGAGGCAACTTAAGAAAAGTTATGAGTGGTGAAGTGAAACAGCATTGGTCATCAGAGCCAGAACCTGAGCCACCACACTGGCCTCAAGAACATATGGGACCATCTTGGACCACATCCCACTGCAAGGAATGTGAAATGGGTAATCCTCTTTTTAATCAATGGTCCCTAACTTACGCTGTATTTTATGGTGTAGTCCAACCTGGATCATTCATATCTGGATGATAGGCAATCTTCTGCCAAAGAAGCAGGTTGCAAAATAAAGGATGAGCTATGCATGTACTTGCTTCAGCTTTTTACTCCAAAGGGTCTTACTTCTCTACTCAGCTGGAACTCATCAACAATCCCACACAACTAATTGGAGAAGCAGTGCCCTTTGAAGGAAAATTCACAGCAATCACTTAAAGCACCTGGTGGCTCCCTGTAGCTGTTTGCTGCAGCTGTCTTATTTGCAAGTCTTTATCTTTGTGAGAGCTACAGAGTCTCATTCCCACATTATTCAACTTCTGCTCTATATAATATACAGTGAAGAGAAATCCAACACTGGAGGGGACCTTGAGAATAACAAATGATTAGGAGCTTGAAGGGATTGATTTATGAGGGAAGACTGAAATAACTAAGCATTCATAGTTTTGCCAAATACCTCTAGAAAATGGGTAAGTACCTACAAGTGTTCAAAAGGTGTAAGCACTTAGGAAGGAATGGAAGGGATCCAAGTTTCAGCTGGCTGGCTTGCCAGAGAAAAACATGCATATGCCAGTATTTGTTCCAAATAAATTTCTGGCTTTTATGTGATGGTGTTTTCACTAACTTCCTCAAACATTCAAATGAGTGATTAATTCTTGCCAACACTACAGAGCAGAACTCTTGTGAGGGCTCATGTGAAACAGGTTTTGTATAGAATCTGGTGCCAGAAGTGTCCATTTGAAATCTGATAAGCATCCTGCTTAAAAAGTTTGCTAATTGATAAGGAAGTGGCAATACTAATAACTAAACTTTTCTGGTCAGACATGCTACACGACTAGCAAACAACATAATTGTTTCCATCACAACCCAGAGGCTGAATCATCTTTTAATGTTTGAACCTAAGGTATGAACTTTTCTAAATCCAAGCAGAATTTGTTTTTGTAAACAGAAGAAGGGGCTCTGTGTATTAAAATCCATTTGAATGACTTAGCCATTTTAATGAGGGTTATATGAGCAGTACAAGTGAAACTAATGGGATTGAGTTTCTTTCCAACAGAGAGGGCTGTTAGACTGAAATATCCTGTCAAAGGAAATGTTTTCCATGTGAAATTCTTAAAACTGGTGGGCAAGGCTTAAGGGTTTGATTATAGTATGGGGCTGCTGCTGCTGCCATGCCATGGGTCAGAGCAGTGAAGACATCTTACTATATTTCCAGAGGTGATTGTTTGATTTTGCTTTATGTTCATGCCAAAGGCCATCCCCATTAATTGTTGAGGCTTCAGTCAGAAGGGGTCAGATGTGATACTAGCCACATCAGTCTTCTGTGTACCATTGATTACAGACACTGGTGTGCCTCAGTCAAACTAAGTTAATGGGCCACTAGGCTCTGGTGAACCTTGATGTTTCTTGTCAGAGCTCTGCTGCCAGCTCTATGGTGCCAGAGCCCCTAGTGATGGCCTGATGTCTGCTTGGAGTTGTTTTTTTTCTGAGTTTTGGTACATGTGCTCCCAAGTGACAAGTTCTGCTGGGAGAAGCCCTCCTCTGTAAATCGAGCTGCAATCAGACAAGGGGCTTTCATGGTAGAACTACCATCGCCAGGGAAAGGGGACTGATCATTCATACCTCCAGCCAATTTAGCTACACCAGCAAATAATACATTCATAGGATGGTAATATGATGATAGCATAACTACTGCCACTGGGAGCCACCATCAGTTGCAACTAACCCTTGGCTTAGGTGAGAAGCTGCCACCTGTCAGGCTTAACTAAACTCTTTGACTGTGGAGGTGACTGGTTTTCTGCCTTAATCTAGGGCTGGTCAATTTAGACATGGGTACCAAATGTAGTAGGGGCAGCCTCTGTGTGGTACATAGCAGATCAGGGAAGGGGCAGGTAGCACGGCAGCAGACAGGGCAGAAGGCAGAAAGCCAAGCAACAGATTAGGCAAGAAGCACAGAGCAGGAAGCAAAAATACAGAGCAGTTGTTTGAATACAGAGCACAGGGCAAGGAACAGACAGCAGATTGGGCAGGAGAAGAGGATGGGAGCAGCACTTGGGGAGGATACAGGACTAATTGGTAGCACACCTGCCAAATGAGTTGGTTCCCAGTGCCTTAATTGCTAGGTTAGTCTGTCCTTTTCTGGTCCTTGCCAGTTTGCATGCCTTAAATTCAGGTGGTGCAAGCCACCTGAAATGCTCTATGACGATTCCACCCTGAGCTAACTCCTTAGCAGTCCAGTCGCAGCTCAAGAGGAAGAATGTGTTTTTGCAATACTGCATGAATCTCACATTATTGATCAGCCTGTCCTGGAGAGGAAGGGAATTTACGAAAGGAAGTGCCTTGATAGAGGGTTTAACAGTTTCATTTAAACCTATCATGAACTTTGTTATCTCCTTATCTTCTATATGCTCTCTTTTAAAATATAACTGCCCATTTGCAATTTCACCAAAGCCTACCATCTTATCCCCTTTTGGAAGAGAAAAGTGAAACTGATCATCCTGAGACCCAGTTTATCCCCATAATAATTGCAGTGCAACAATGGCTGTTGAGAACCATGAAAGCTTCCTCCATGCGTAGATAGGTCTACTGCCATGTACTTGGATGGGTCAAGTTCCAAGATGGAAAAGGAGTTCAGTCTTTTCAGTCTGGTTTAGACCATTACTTTGTGTCTCTGAAAAGCACAAACATTAGCAAAACTGACAATTGTTCCTAAGTGACTGAAAAAACTATAGTGTTTGACCAAAAACAAACAAACCCCAAACAATGAAAACAAAAAACAAAACCAGTTTTCTGCCCCAAGGAGCCTGCAATTTGAGAGGCAAAAAATGGGACAGTTGTTCTGAAAAGGGGTATGTGATGGTCATTGATGCTTAGAAGGTACTGAGAAAAATAGCAATGTCTGGAGGATAGATTCCTCCCTACCAAGCTTGCCAGTATGCTTTACTGAGCAGTCATTCCCTGGTAAGGAAAGACTTTTAGCCACTAGTGACCTGAGGCCAAACTGGAATCGGATGACCTGGAGAAAAGAGAATTTGTCTCCTTTGCTAGTCTTTCTGTTCTCACTGTGACTGGCAAGTAAGCAAGCATCTATTTTGTTGAAATTCCATGTAATTCTTGAGTTGTGATGGAAACAGAAGTCATGTTGATCCTCCAAACAAACACTGTACACACCACAGAGTTTTTGTATGAGGTTCTGCTCCTAGCTAGAGTTCAGACCTGATGTAACCCCCAGTGAAACTGATAGGGGCCCTTCCATTAATTTCAGTGGGGATTGGGTGAGGCTCATAGGCTGTAATACAAGACACACTCAAGTAGCATTTTCTCTTCCTAAATACTGGAAGGTCCTCGTGCTTGCTCAGAGTCCTCCACAGTTTCACCTCCGGGAAGTGTTCAGTGAACAGCTGCCCACAATGAAATGCTGATGATGGGACATAACACATTCCTCTGCTTTCATTTACAAAAACTGAATCTCTGTGGGAAAGGTCTGGAAGATAACTATTCCCACCTCACTAATGAGTGAATGGTAATATCTACCCTCCTTCACATCTCCCCCCTGAGTGCTTCTTATCAAAGGATTGCTTTCAAGCCATCTCTTGCAAAAGGCTGACATCAGTGAAGAAACCCAACATCACCTCAAACGTGCAAGTGCGAGGAAACAGGTGTTTCAAGATTGCAACACCAGATCCAAAACCAAGTGTATGGTTTATCAAGCAGTCATGATCTGCACCTTACTGTACGGAGCTGAGACATGGACAGTGCACAGGAGACATCTCAAACCACTGGAGAAGTACCATCAATGCTGCCTGCAGATCTTTGGAATCCAGTGGGAAGACAGATGTACTGTTAGCATCCCCTTGCAAGCAAACACCATGAGCACTGAGGCAATCATCCAACTTCAACTTCACTGAGCCAGCCACATTATCCAGATGTCTGACTCCAAATTCCCACAGCATGTTTTATTCTCCCAGCTCAGTCAACGCATACACTCAAGAGGAGTGGAAAGAAAGCACTTCAAGAACATCCTCAAGGCCAACTTGAAAACATGCAACATCAACATCAACTGATGGGTGACTATTATCCAGGATTGTCCCAAATGGAGGAAAAGTCTGCTGCAAGGATCTCAGGACTTTGAAACCTTATGGTGACAACAGGAGATGAAAGAGCGGGAGCGGCAGAAACAACATGCTGTGGACTGAATCAAAAACCCAGAGCCACTCACCTTGCATGGAAACATGCCCAAGCTGCAATAGTGTCTGTCAATCCTGGATCAGCCTGGTCAGCCATCTTCAGACCCACAGATAAGACAATCATGGAAGATAATCACCTTGACTGGGAGGGATTGCCAATGATCTACTCTTCTTTACATCCCTCCCCTGAGGGCTTCTTATAAAAGGATTGCTTTCAAGTTTACCATCAGTGCTCTCTGGTTAATGGGAACTACTGCTATGCTGAATGCAGTTGATGTAGGCCAGTGTTCACCAACCAGTGGATCTCGATCCACTGGTAGATTTTGGAGCCTCCTGGAGTCGATCCGAGGCTGGGGTGAAGGGCTGAGTGCCCACATGCATGCAGGTGCATGCCCCTGCCCAGCAGGTCATTCTGTTGGGGAAGGAAGGAACAGGGGCTAGATCGAGGCCCCCATGGTGAGGGACAGTACCGCAGAGGCAGGAGCAGGGGTAAATTGAGTGGGACCCCAGCTGGGGAGGACTCACCTGCTGGGGAGGTGTTCCCCCAAATAGTTTTTTCTCCTTCTGCCTAGATCTGCCCACCCCCATGTCTTCCCTCCCCATAGACTTACCTGCTCGGTGGGGGATGACAGCACACTGTAGATCTTGGGTTGCTTTTAAATGCCAAAGGTGATCTCCTACTTAAGGTTGGAGACCACTGATGTAGGCCATGAGTGCTCAACTAAAATGTTCCTAGTCTAGGACTCTCCTACCATGCATTGCTCCTCCCACTGGCTCTTGAGAAGCCTTAAGTATGTCAGTGCTGAGGGCAGCTACTGTAAAATTATCTGGCAGCATTTAGCAAAATAAAATGGTCAGGGGTATTGTGAGCAATTAGCAGGGGGTAGGAATCTTTCACTTCTCAGCTGTTTTGGGGAGATGAACTGATATGGTCAACAGCCCAGCAGACTAGACTGGGGATGTTGGTTCAGGGAAAAAAACAAAAGCAGAATTTAAAGGTGGGGGAGGAGGTGTTTTGGTCAAAGAACTTGAAGTTTGGAGCTCTCATCTCCAGGGATCCTGATTTTCCTGATAAAACGAACAAACAAAAAATCCCCAAATTTTTGGTTTAAAAAAAAAAAGTAACCCCAAATCCACATTTTTCTGTGATCAAAATGAAATACCACTAATATGTATTTATGTATGTATTGCTAGTGTTTCATTTTAATAATGGAAAAATGTGGATTTGGGGTTACTTTTTTTTTAACCTGAATATTTGGGAATTTTTTTTTTTTATCAGAAAAGACCAGGATCCCTGCTTATCTCATGCCCTGCTGTTTGTCTCAGTCACTTGTGGCACATCTTGTTACTACCATCCTCTCTAATTCCTTGCACTCAAAACCTTCGTTCATTCTCCTGCCATATGTCCATCACAAACCAACTCTTCTCTTACTCATGTCTGTTCTCTGCCCTGCTCAATAGGTGGGCTCCTATTGTCTCAGCAGTTAGACAGTGTGCCGGGGATTTTCATGATGAGTGTGGCAGTCAACTGTGGTAATAAGGAACACAAACAGGCTGAGGCGTGGCTTTGCTTTCCTGCCAGCCCCGCTCTGCTCTCTAGTGCATTCCTTCAGCCCTTCTGCACAATGTAGTTGGGCTCTTGCCAGCCTTGCCTGACACAACAAAAGAAGAGAGCATAATATCAGCTCTTCTGAAGGAGGAGAGATTGGAACCACTGCTTTTTGTTCACCTTCACATTCCTGAATGCTTCTCACCTTGAGCTTTGAGTCGTTTTTGGGAGAAGGCTTCCTTGCAGCTGCTTATAACCCCTTGTCAAAGAAACCTATTTGTAGCTCTGCTAGGTTGCACTGAGTTTACCTCACTCCCTAGACATATTCTATTAATTGTAGTCACTAGTGGCTTATTCTCTGTTTATTGATGCTCTGTTCACCAATATCCAAAATGATTCAAACAATGAATCTTCCATCACAATCCTTGGGTGACCATTCCACAGTTGAATAGAAGTAGGTCTGCTTGTCACTAGAGGATTGCTGATATCCATCATGCACATTGGCAATGCATAGGGGGTGCACATGGCATAGGGGGTGCACTGTCTGTGGCCAGTCCCCGCTTGCCATCTCCGACACTGCCTGCGGGCAGTCACTGTGCCCCAACAACCTCAGGAGGCATGAGGCGTTCATGATCACCCGTTTGTTTAATTGATTTTGGTTATTCTTAATTCTTTTTGTGGAGTAAAGGGTAAGCTCCAAGGTCTTGGGGCAACCAAGAAAATATTGCACTTCCCTGAAGTGTCAGGTTCTCTAGCATATTCAGATCACTCAACAAATGTTATCAGTGTGTGGTTAGGGAAGGAACAATTTAACTGACAAAAGGGACTCACACCATGTCAACATCCAGGTTACCCACGTAAAAGGGAAGGTTCAACAGCCCATCTCATAAAAGAAATCATTTTAGAGTTGCAACAGAACTTCACAGGAAGTATGGAACGAGTAGATACTGGAATCTCAGAAGAGGTCAGTGCTTACTGCAATGCAGCTAGAATATGCATTTACCCAAGTGTCATATTGAATGAAATAGTTTGAATGTTTGTAAAGGTTGCCCATTAGCCAGTTTCAGGAAGAAGATAAGATTTATCTCCTTATCTAGTTCATTGTTTTGGGGACTACGTGCAAAAGGTCCTGACTTTGCTTAAAGTCTTAATTTAAATTTCATCTTTAGAAACCTTTTACAAAGAGAGCAAATATCCTGAATTCCAAGAGATCAAACCCTAAGGCCTTTTGACCAGATTGGTAAGAAAAGGGCATTTGCAGTGATATGGAAGTTTCCCAAAGGTAATTTAAAATGCTCAACAAAGGCAAAAGAATCTGTTGAGTAAGATCCGAGCCCAAATTTGGGGGTAATGACAGATTGAGTAGGAGGAGCCCACTGACGGCAGCTCACTCAATAAAAACTGTAACTTACTGTCCCAATTTGGAGGTGACTATACTTGCAGAACAACGAAGGAAAAATCGCAAGTATAGCCCGGGTCAGACTGATCACGTGAAACGCCCTCTCCGTGAACACGAATCTCTTAGTTCATGCTGAAGCTGCAGAGCGCCCGAAAGGGACTGAAGGAAGGGGACTTAGTCCTATCACTGCTGAGGCCAGCCTATTGAATTGTATTGCTGAGGCCATTCCATTGAACCGTACTACTGAGGCCAACCCATTAAATCGTACTACTGAGGAATGAAACCATAGTTTGGTATTTGGCTTCTCGGAATTCTAGGATTGTAAGTATAATATGTAAAATAATAGTATTGATTCAAATTTAACTTTTAGTTGTAATTGTAGTTGTTTTTGGAACACTAATTCTTATAGTATTTGGGAAGGAAGTGCATTCAGAGCATTGTTTCTGATATATGTAATTATTGTGTTCTTAATGTTTGTGGTGTTTCTTAAAGCTAAGCAGTGTTATATACGTAGCAAAGAGTTTTAAAATAAAATTGTGTTGTATGAATTAAGTGTGTAATCATTGTGAAATCGTGCAATCAGCTAACTACTCCCCCAGCCAGTGCATCAAAACGAATCAGTAAATTGTGTGGGATTTTCTCTATTCCATAACCCACTAGGAGACACCAAGTACTATAATGAAACCTCAACATTTCTCTGTTGCAGTTATACACCTAACGTGTGCAATCAGGGTACTGACTGCTATGAAAGCTGAAATGCTTTGTCACGTAGTTCCAACTGAATCATTAACAGTACTGTGTAAAAACCTGAGTCAGCACAGAATTATTGTCCCACCACCCAGTTTGACGCAGTTCAGGAGCTTGTAGTTTAACATGTGATGGCAATTTTTGCAAGACGACAAGTGTTACTGTACAAAATCTGTTAAATGCAAGATTAGGCATGGGCTTTTTTTTTCTCTATAAATATGATCTAGAGTCTAGATCACTAGGGACCAACCTTTTGGCAGGCAAACCACAACTTATCTCTCCATCCTCCCCAAACGCCACTCCAGTTCCCCCATTCTGCAGCTCTGCTTTCTGCTCCCTGCTCTGTACTCCCTGCCCATTTTGCTGCTCTGCTATCTGCCCTATCTGGCACTGTGCTGCCTATCACCTCCTTGCTCTACCACTTGCCACACACAGTCCGCTACCACAACCCACAGACTGGCTACCCCTGCTCTAGCTGATCCACAAATCTTTGAGTTGAATGGCAAAATTGTTTTGTGAAATTTATATAACATTGATGACAGACAGTCAAATGGAGGGATAGATGGTTGTAATGTCCTGTCTGGCCTTAAAAAACTGTGAATGTTCTACCTAAGTAAAATATGCTCTGCCATTGTGATTAAGTAGTGTTTTCTCACTAAACTGCTGCATGGTGTTATAGGTCATCTAGGAGCACCTGCAACCTACCCCAGAAATGACTGCATTTCAGCAGCATTTGACAATCTTTGGATGTTGTGCAACCTCCACTTTTAAATTAATGTTGTAGTAACAGCATGAAGACAGAGGTTGCTAAACATTTTAGTATTCAAGTAAATGCTCCTTCACTAACCTTAAGAGAACCCAAACTGGTTAGAGGGGAAGGTGACTGGACACACACACTGCTGGGGTTATTTGACCTCAACAGTCTTTCCTGCCCAGGGCGGGGAGGGGCTGGACCTGGTGATTTCATGAGGTCCCTTCCACCAACCCTAATCTTCTGTGAATCTGTGTTACTGCTGCCTTTTCTGTAATGAGAGGAGCACCTGCTCACATTTCATAACTGCTTCTGCTCCAAGTGGATTGTAGTAGCTGGAGACATGTGTTTACCTTTCACATCTCATTAGCAGTTAATTACCACTTAAACATTCATTAAATCCTTCCTTGGGGCTGGACTGTGACCCAAACATTTTGCTTCTGTTTACAAAATAACCCCAGGCATGTGCTCCTGTGCAGACTTCTTTGTAGAGAGCAGGCAGGGATCCCATTCTCTGATAAAATTCCTGGAGCAGAGCCAGGTTTCAGAACCATAATTGTTCAGAAGGAGGAGAAGGAGGGTGGACTGGGAAGGGGGGCAAGGGAGAGCAGGACAGAAACGCGTGAAAATAAGGAGCAGAAGTAATGAAAGCAGGGTTTCTGAATTGTAAGAAATTTTGTTTCAACTTTGATTCAGTTCTAAGATGACCAGTCAATGTTTTTGTTTCCCCTTATATTTATTTTCAATGAAAAAAATAAACTTTCTGGCAGGGGCTGGACCCATTTCTCAGCTCTAGTTTCCGGATCACTGCTGTCTCTGACTTGAACTCCCCTTTTACTATGAAATTAGAATAAAACGACACATTATCAGCTCTGACATGTCTAGAGTAGGAGCTTTAAAGCCTTGCAACACAGACTCATCCTTCCAAAGCAGAGGAATTGTATTTGGTGTTGTTTAATGTATGCAGATCCTTCAGGTGTGCCTTTAACTATTGATGCAGTCAAATCTGTGTGGAGTCCTGTGATCCCAAAGCACTTTCCCCACAGAGAAGTATTTGCCTTGGTGTAGGTGGCCCACACTTTCACATCCTGCTACGTCCTGTGTCTGGCTTGCCTGGCCGATGTGGCTGCATGTTGATGTAACTCCTTCATTTATCTAGTTTGTCAAGTGTCCTAGAATTTAAAGGAATCAAAACTTGTGGCAGAGGTGATATCTCTTATTAGACCAACTAACAGCAGAGACTTTCTATACCTGAAGAACAGGGTGACTCTGCCCAAAAGCTTACTAAGAACTTTTTTCCAACTATTTAGTTGGTCTAATAAAAGATTCACATCTACTCAAAGAACCTTGCCATTAGACCAACTAGATATTTGCAAAAAGCTGTCTTTATTTACAAGCTTTCAGGCACAGGCATCCTTCATCAGGCATAGGAGACTGAAAGATTGTAAAAGTTCTGCTAGGACTTCTCCTAGAATACAAAGGAAAACTTCCCATTTGAGAGTGCTCCAGGAAAGGTGTAAAAATCCTGAAGCAAAGCTCATGCGACCAGAATCCCCTTGAAAAGGAATGGCCTACAAGAAGTATAGCTTACATGTGCTCAAGCAGAGATTAACTGATGGCTGAAGAGATAAAAAAAGTAGGGGCAATCAGTTGAAATCAGGATGCCTATTAGACCACTTACACACCCCTTTCACAGTGCTATTGCGCAAGTAAGTAACGCTCCCTTTTACCAGAAAATGGTGTGGCTATCTAAATGCCTGAGGATAAGATCACATGCCTATATTGTTATTTCCTCATTCTGTGGAGATTGTCCTCAGTGTGGTGCTCTCCACCCCTAAGATTAAATTCTGATTCAGACAATACAATGAGGGTACTCATGTCATAATGCATCAGCTTCAATTCATATGCAAAGCAGGACAGATCTCATAAAATATCCTCAGTGATAGCTTATAAACAGATTGCTATTGCAAAGCTTTAATGGAAGATGTGTTCTAGCAAGGATTTTGAAAATGAGAATGGAACACAAGTTATTGGACTCCATGCTGGGAGACCTCCGTGCTGGGTGAAATGTACTGGTCTGTGATATGCAGAAGGGCAGACTAAATGATCTAATAGTTTCTTTTGGCCTTGAATTCTGAATCTTTTAAAGAAACAGTAGAAGAGGAATCAAGCATTGCGCTTTGTAGGCCTTTGCATCCTGATTTTATACCATGATTTTAAGAACATTCAAAATTTAAGATGGCCAGACCGTGGTTGAGATCATTCACACACTGGTTGAAAACTGATGAGGCTCCATTCCTTGAGATATGAGAAGATACCAGACAGACTGCTATTCACACACCTGCTGCTTGCCCTTTTAAAATAGCACCTAATCTTCACTGTACACAAAATAAAATACTGTAAGGTATAAACAGCTGTAAATTAAACCTGTCATCCGATCATGATGGTGTTTATACAGTAATATCCCTGACATGCTTTAGGACATGATTTTCCTTTGCAAGTCACTGATTTGAGCTTGCACATAAGCAGCAGCTGTGCAAGAGATAGGTAACATTCAGAAGGTCCATGGTTGAATCCTTTAGTCAGTCTTTCAACTGTTTATTTAGTATTTGAATGAGAAGGCTGCTGGGTGTATTTATACAGGTAATTGCAGAGCTCTTCAGCTCTAAATCCCTGTGTACATATGAACCGTTTTTGTTTCTTTGTTTTTTTTTAACTGTAAGCATGTTTGAAGACGTCTGGGTACTTGTCTCATCTGTTCCATCTGCATTAGCAATGGTAGAAAACATACCTTACTGTTGATAGCCGTCATAGCAAAAAAGGTAGTCATGTAGCACAGCAGTTAAGCATTTAGCCCTGTCTCCACTGTACCTTCCAGTGCAGGGGCTGCTTTGTGACTTTCACGTCCTGCTTTTGCCAGCAAATGTAACATAGGAAAGCTGGTTTTCTGCTCCTTTATATGACTTCATGTCATTGGCATCACTATAGTCACTCCTGATTCACGCTAGGCTGAGCGAGCACAGGAGCAGACCAGTTCCTTGCAAACACGTAACATTGCGGGCTCTGGTTTAAAATGTTGTGCAGCAGGGGTACCACAAGTGGCATGAACAGCCTCTGTGTGTGGCATACCGTAAATTGAGGAGGGGACAGGCAGCACAAGGACAGATAAAGCAGGAAGCAGAATGCAAAGCAGCAAATACAGTAAGGAGCACAGGGAATGCAGCAGATCAGGCAGGGAGCAGAGGTTTTGGAGCAGAAAGCAGAGCAACAGATCAGGCAAGGGAAGGGAAGGGGATTACAGCAGCACTTGGGGAGGTTGCAGGAATAATCTGTGACATGCCTGCCAAAAAAGGTTGGCCTCTACTTTTTATATAGCACATCCCTATTATCTGAACCCTTCATTATCCAAAGAGGAGCTTTTTTTTTCTCTCCTTATGTTAGGATTGTGAAACAAACTGTTCTCTTGTTAAGCTTTATATAATATAGCCCTGCATTTTTACTCTGAAGTTTGATAATGGTAGCTTCTAAGCATTTCACTTTTCTGAAAAAGTCAGCTATTGGAATTGCTTTTCAGCAAGCATTTTCCATAGCACTTTGGAAAACTATGGATATACTGTATTGAAAAACTGTGCAGTAAAGTACTTACTAAATCAATCGGGTATCTGAGCAGCTTTTCAATAGGTATTTTCCAAAGGGGCTCAGAGAACAGAGTGTAGGATACCGACAAACAGTGCAGGAAAGTATGTAATAAATCAGACATTCTATTATGAACGATGACATTGCGTGGAAAATACCCTTTTATTCGCATTCAAGTACATCAAATCCAGCTACATGGAATTTTACCAAACACCCCAAATTAACTTCCCATGGAACAGGCCAGCTGCATTTGAAATTTCATCTAAATGACTTCTTTGTGTCATTGTGACGGGAAAGGCTGCACCTACCTGAAAACGGGCCTGAGCACAAAAGAGTTTCAACCTCACCCATATAAACTCAGTGCAATTCTTGTGATCAGTGTTGTAATCTTAACACTTGCTCTTACTTGTTTCCTTTGGCAGCAGTTGTGCACTCGGCGCATGCTATCACTGAACTATTCACCATGACGTATCCAATTCTACTTTCTCAAAGCCATTTATGTATGGGAGTGACTTTAATTAGTCCCTTCGAGTATTTTATATCTAGTGCTTGTTTACCCTGGACTGTCTATGATAGGGGTTTTCAACCTTTTTTAACAAGCATACCTCTTCTGCCTCAAAGTTTCACTTCATGTACCCCTTTTTTTTTTTAATCTTGTTTTTAAGGGGCAGGGGGAGGAGGGGCAGATCAAGGCCCCCATGGTGAGGGAGGGAGTGGGGCTGAGATGAGCACTGCACAGCCGGGGTGGAGTGCAGGATGGAGCCATGAGAGCGGTTCATCTGGGGGGCGCGGGGAAGGGAGGGACGGCTCCTGTCACTGCGCACACCCTGGTGGAGGCCCTGGGGGCACTTGCCCCTAGATCTGTGCATGGGGCAGAGGCAGATGCTGCTGCAGGCTGGACTCTGTACCCCACTGCCGCTGCCCCAAGAGCTGTACGGCGCCATGTGCCTGCTGCTGCTGGGTGGGCAGAGGACAGGCACACACAAAGACACAGACACAAAGACACAGGCACATGCAGATGCAGACACACATGCAAATGCAAAAACACACAGACACCCCCTGCAGCAGGTAAATGTGTGTGTGTGTGTGTTTCTGCATTTGCATGTGTGTCTGCATCTGCATGTGCCTGTGAAGTGGCAGGGTGGGGCCTCCTAGGAGCAGGGCTGGCTGGGCAAGTGCGGTGATGCCCCTCTGCAGGCTACACACGCACCACCCAGATGGCCCAGATGGAGAGGGCTTGCATGCAGCAGTCACTGCTGCCACCATCACCACCCCACACTGCCGCGCCCCGCATCATTTTCTCGCAGCCGGTTGCACATGCAGCTCTGCAGGCTGGTGATGGGCCTTGTGCCTGGCCAATCATGCACCGCCTGTCATCAGCTCTCAGAGCCACATGTGCAACCGGTTGTGAGAAAGCAGAGTGGGGTGGTGATGGTGGTGGCAACAGTGGTGGCGGCAGCTGCCAGGTGCAAGCCCCCCTCCCCCTCCTGTCTAGCTGGCCAGGCAGCGCGTATATGGCCCACAGAGGGTGCTGAAGTGAGGGGCAGGGAGGTGCTGCGGTGTACCACGTGGGGCCGGCGGTGCCCGGCACGCACCTCTCCCATGTAAGAAGCAAAGTATGGCGAGACGCTGCTGCCATGCCGTGGGTGCTCTCTGTCCCTGCCTGCCTGCACGTACCCCCTACAGGCTTTCTAAGTACCCCTAGGGGTATGCATACCCCCAGCTGACAACCCCTGGTCTATGACATTCATATGTCATCTGTTTTTTCTGAATTCTTCCAGAATTCCATTAGCATTTCTGTTCTTGACTCCCTTAAATCGTACTGTGGTGTTTTGACAGCTCCCAATTCACCTTCCATATTAACTGGGTCCCAGTTAAGTAAATTGGACCAGATTCCTAGCCAACCTGTGCTCTGCTTCAGCACAAAGAAAAAGGAAAAGGAAATTGTAAACAACCTTTCTGCCCTAGTATTTCTGAGTTTAGACCAGGGATCCCTGCTGCACAGGGAATTCCAATTCAATCCCCTCAA
Source organism: Alligator mississippiensis (assembly GCF_030867095.1). Taxonomy (NCBI): domain Eukaryota; kingdom Metazoa; phylum Chordata; order Crocodylia; family Alligatoridae; genus Alligator; species Alligator mississippiensis. Next base: position 90,678,949 of record NC_081827.1, on the reverse strand, counting down.
TAAACCAATGGCCCTCAATACTCCAGATACATTAGAAGATCGCTGAGGGCAGCCTGGTCTACCTGGGAATTCTCTTACCCCTGCAAAATCTCCAGGGCTAAGTAGAGATAATCAAAAAGCTCAAGGCTAAATTGATTCAATCTTCACAGATTAGTCTAAACTGCGTAGACTGAACCAACAAGCAAGTGAACAGACATTCACTTTTGATTCTGGAATTCAGTCACATACCTGCAATGGCTCAGGCCAGAAGCCAGGGGTGCTGGATTATGCATCACTAGTAGGCTGGAGCAGACATCTTGAGCCAAAGCTAGCCTGCCCACCCTGCAAGGGGTTGCAATTATCCTGGGATGCTGGGGGACTGTGAGTTAACTTGAATCTGGAGAGGATCTGGGATAGAAGTTCAATAAATGGATTTAACCTAAATCAGTTAAGTCTAATACTACATCCATCCATGTTTATCTTAAACCATTTTCAGCCATGTTGAAACTGGTTTATGTGTACTGAACTTCTGTTGTGTTACAGATTTTAGCCAGTTTCTGATCATTTATACCAGTTTATGTGTAATTTCTGTCCCTAGCCGGGCTGTTTTGTTAAGGTTGATTTCTGGTATTGTGAAGCAGGTGAATGTTTAAGCTAAAGATCTGATCCACTGGACATCACTAGCTCTAGTGCATCCCATTCTGAGCCTGCTTCCAAGCAAAGAATTATCTGTTTATTCGGATCCTACTATTTACTTCCTAAATCATATCTGGGGCTTAAACCATGAGTTTCTCTTCACTGAGTTTATCAAATTTCTGTAACAGTCTCTTGTGAAGTATTTTCTCAAAAGCCTTTTAAAAGTGCCTGTACATTGACCTGATTGGGAAACTTTCATCAAAGTTCAATTTTGATTAAAAAAAATAGGGGCAAGTGAAAATGTTACCATGCACATGCACGTGCACACAGATATTCCACCCAGTTCTCTAAATCTATTTTAGGCCATCGCTGATTCTTTAACACATATACCAAGGCAAGTTTGATTGTTTGTTTATGGAAAATTTTTCTCGTCCCAAGTCAAATCAGCCAAATCCATTCCAAATGTGTGTGAATCATTCAAGAACCATACATGGCCCTGCTACCAGTAAGCATCCTCCACCCCTGCTTAGGGCTTCAGATACTTCCAAATACTTTGGCAGGCATTCTACATGCAGGCCCAAGCCCAGAGACTTAGGGTTTGGATGCCCCTGAGTTTCGTTTGCCTTCAGCCATATGGCTGCAGTAGCAAGCTAGGGAGGAGTCTCTCATTTTCATAAAGTTGGCGTGTAGCCCACTGGTTCCCAACATTTTTAGACCATGGACCAGAAGTGACCGTGGACCAGCAAATGGCAGACCAGCATACTGTAGACCGGCAGCCAACCCTTTTTATACTCAGTATAAAAAAGGGTTGGCTGCCAGTCTGCAGTATGCTAGTCACTTCTGGACTTCTGGTTTGGCAGCCAACCCTCTTGTGGACTGCCAGCCAACCCTTCATGACCTGGCATCAGTCTGCGGCCCAGGGTTTGGGAACCTCTAGTGTAACTGAGATCCTCCCACTTGAAGTCAAAGTGGGAGGCTAACTTGTAGGGAGTCCTGTCCGCAAGCAGACAATGGCATAACACTCCGTTACGCAGTGCCATTTTATATTGCATTACATGTACCCAGGCAAGTAAGGGAGACAAAACTGATATGCATGTACACAGGTAGGAAAAGCTTAGATACCACACAGTTCCTGGGGCATATGAGTTGATTTCTGTGAGGTTTGGGTGAGGCATTCTTTGGCTATGTAATGTGCACTGAGTTCCCTGTGACTCAGGCAGTAAATTGCACCCTGTCTGAATTAGCAGAGAGAATTTAGGTGTTGCCTAAACAAGTTGTGCACACTCCCCCAAAATTCTCATTGTTGTTGCTGCTGCCACTGTTCAATTTAGACCCCCTCTAAGCAGACTTAGAGGACACAATGCTTAAAATGCTACAAGCTGCTGGGAGGCTGGATGTGTAAGTGCTTCCAAACAAGTGGAGCTTTTCACTACAATGTGGTTTTGACTTCTTACAACAATATCTTGCCGCATTTCTATTATCACAGTAACAGAGACTCCAGAGAAAAATAAATTAGTAGGGCTGTGCGAAATGGGCCCTATTTGATTCGGATTTGGCTCGAATTGGGGACAGTGATTTAATCTGTTGATTCGGATCACTGCCCCCCACTCGATTCGGCCAAATCTGAAGATTTGAGGCTGATTTGAGCGAATCAGTGATTCATACACAGGTACAGCTTTAGAAGTTTTTTCTACATACCTTGAGGTACCAGCGCAGCTCATGATCGCTGCAGTGCTGGGGCAGATGGAGCATCCCACAGCAGGTGGGGGGGGGGGGGGCAGGGGGCTCTCCAGCATGCTCAGCAGTGAATCCAGAAGTGGACTGGAAGTACTTCCGGTCCACTTCCAGGTCTGCTGGGGAGTGTGCCAGGGGCCTCCCCCTGTATCCTCTGGCTCAGCGATTGGCCACAGGGGGATCCTAGGTGTCTCCCCCAGACCCAGGAAGTACTAGTCACCAAGCTGGGGGAGTGCAGGGGTCCCCCCTGCATGCTCCCTAGTGGACCAGGAAATGGACCAGAAGTGCTTTTGATCCACTTCTGGGTCTGCTGCCAAGTGTGCTGGGGAGCCCCCCCACACTTCTGTGGGACATGGCATCTGCCCCAGCACTGCAGTGTTCAGAGCCCCTGCTACACAGAGGTATATTGAAAAAACATTTAAAACTGTGTCTATGTCCGAATCGCCGAATCTCTCCGAATCGTTTCAGAGACATTAAAAGGTCCTCTGATTCGATTCAGATTCAGAGATTCAGCCACCGAATCGGGCTGAATCTCCACTGAACTGAATCAGGGACCAAAGCTTCGCACAGCCCTATAATTTAGCCAGAGAAAGAAAGAACTCCTGCAGCACCAGAAGAAACATTGTACCCGGGTTAAGTCCTTGGTAGCCATTCACAGTGACTTGATTTTGCTCCTAGATTGCAAGGTTCACAAGGCAGAGACCCTTTCTCCCTTTCAGTGGGCACATCTACAAGTTCACTAATGAGCTGGAATTACAGCACATTAAGTTTAGTACCTGTAACAAAAAAGGTACTAACTTAATGTGCTGTAATCAGTGCCACTGTGCAGTAGCACAGATGAACGCTTTTTAAGTGATGTTAATGCACAGTAGACTAAATCTAGCACATTAGCACAGTTTTTGCCAGCCATGCTAATGTGCAGAATTAGTCTTGCACGCTTTAAGCGTCTCCTGTCGATGTGCCCAGTCAGTACAGTACAGGGCATAATGAAGGCCCAATCCTGACTACAGCTTTGGGTGCTTATTGCAATAGATGTAACAACAAGCAGCATCACTCAGCTGCAACTTCCTTGTTATCTCCAGGAAAATTATTAAGATATTAAAAGAATTAACCATTGAAAAGATTTAAAGAAATAAATACATTTCATTTGGCTAAATGACAATGTAAAGATGTGAGATGTGCATTGGGTAGAGAGACTGAGATAAGGCTGGAGCAAAACTAGTATTGTTATACATAATTTATAATACCATAATGTCTAGGAGCCCTTTTCAGGACACGGTTGTGCTAGGCACTGCACAAATACAGAAGAAAGGATGTTTCTACCCCAAAGAACCATAAGCCAAGAGACAGTGGATGTATTCAGACAGACTAATTGGGGAATACCTGCAGCCAGTGAAACACTATTGGTTAGTATGATGGGCAGTAACATCAACTCATCAGAAGCCTAACTGTCAAGGGTTAAAACTAATATATGCTTCACGGAAATGGTTCAATCACAGTGACATTTCCATGGCACTCAGGCATAGTTCCATCAGGATCCTACCTGAGTTCTTTCTGGCTCTCCTCTTCAGCTCCTCCACAGCCCATTTGTGGGACTACCTCTGAATTGGCAAGCCCCAAGGCCACCAGAGACCAAAAGTCTAAGAGCATCCAGATTTAAGCTCCATTACCTTTCACAAAGAAGTTGCAAATGTTTGATTTCAAAATATCAAAATCATCCATGAAACAGATTTTTTTCTCCCTTCAATACTATATATAGTTATTTAAACATTATAAAACATTATAAAATTCCAATGGGAAGAGGACCTCATTTGGTTGGGTGAGGGAGCTTAACAAGGCATTTGATCAACGGCTGAATTAGCTGTCCTATGGACACAGTGACCTACTACTTCTCCTCCAACATAAATTTCTTTCTTTCCCCCTTTGGGGTATCACAGTGTTTGATTAATTATGCTAATAAGCCATAGTTGACTGACACACACTTCCCCAATTAGCTGATCCATCTGACAGCTAAAAAATTCAGAAGAGTCCCAACCCCCTCCTCGGCAGTAGTCATTGCTAGACCTCTCTGTTTAAGTCACTGCTTTCAGGACAAATCGGTCTCAAATTCCAGTGCAGATCAGTTACCTTGAGTCATCTAGTGATGAATGTAAGAGATGTCCTAAACTGCTCTGAGTGAAAGCACTGTCTAATCCTCTTCAGGCAGACATGTGGCAGCAGTGATGCAAAGCAAATGGGAATCCTTGAGATTTTATAGGGGATGCAAACAACACCTATGGCAGGGAGGAGAAATTCCTTTACTTGCCTATTAGCAAACATTGTTATGTGCTGCATAGGGCATTCTGGGGTGAATTAAAAATGAGGCATAGGTGTGACACAGAATAATGGGCCAGGCCTCAGGTATTGTAAAATCACAGAATTATAGAAAATTAAGGTTGGAAGGGACCTCAGGAGGTTATCTAGTCCCACCCCATGCTCAAAGCAGAACTATCTCCAGCTATATCAACTCAAAAAAACAACCAAACAAAAAAACATGCTCAGTTTCCAAGAAATGGAGCAGAATTACCAAAAGGTGCACCTGGATTTAAACCAGGGACCTCCTGATCTGCAGCTATATGCTCTTCCACCAAACTATACCATCTTGCAATGTGCCCCTTTGTTGATTAAGTTATGCTAGTTTATACCTGCTAAAGATTTTGTCCAGTCTTATCTTCCATTAATCTTATCCCAGCTGTAGAGACAAGAACAAATCTATCCTGTCAGGGAGGGAGGAAAGCAACTTCTGATCTCAGTTTCTCTTTAGAAGTTTCATCCCTTTTCTATGTATAGTTGGGCCTCGATTAACACAGTGGTTACATTCTTAAAAAAAACCCACGCAAATAGAAATTGATACTGTAGCAGAAAGCCCCCTTTTCCTCTAATGTAGCAGAAAGCCCCCTTTTCCTCTTGCCTGCATTTGCTCTCCCCTCTTTGGATATGTTTCTCTTTTTCTACCTTTTCTTCCTTCCTCTCTCTTTCACTTTAAGATAAGGAATTGTATTTTAAAATTTGTATGTGTGCATTTTGTATCTCCCCTTGTAGTTTGGTATTTTTATCTATTTGTGTGCCATGGCATTTGTAGCTTATATTTTATACTCCTCACCTTTCAACTTGCAACTAAATGTGTTTTAGTAAGTTATACATTGTAACATTGTTAACAAGGGCAGGAATCAAACTGCCCTTCCCTGTATCAGGCTGGCCTCTGAAAGAGTGAGTGAATCAGTGATTGAATGTGTAACATGGAAGCAGGCAGCAATTATCACCTGGAAGCTGAACTCAATAGAAGACAATGTAACAACCGAGAAATCTCTAAACCTCACTGATCAAGGGCCAGAAGCCCTGGCCTGACTTAATCAACACCAAAGACCAACTTTTGGGCTGAATATCTCCAGATCGACCACTCCCAGAGCCCTATTCTAAATTCATCAACCGACTCCCAAACCTGCACGTACATGCGGACGACCCCTGGGGCTGACAGATGCTGTCCAGTAGCCACCGAGGGGGGGGGAAGTCCCACGAGGGTCAATGACCCCTGGATTGGGCAAACCAGAAAACTGGGGAGTCACCAAAGTCTGCCAGGGACAGATAAAAGGCAGTGAAAAGTGACCCTCAGTGGCGCCCTCTTGATCTCCAACTCGACCAGACCTGTCCAGCCAGAAGGACCAGCCGGCGACCCCTTTCTGGAAGATAACACCACACACTCCCAGATCCCTGCGGAGCGGGGCAGGCAGGCTGCAGCTGCAGGTTGGAGCTGTGGCTATGCTGGGGTTTTCTTGGTGGGGGCTGGGCTTGGGGCAGGTGGCAGAGGCACTGGGATGGGGCCTATGGGGAGGGGCTTCAGCCACCCCAAATTCTGCCATAGCCCCCCCCCGTAGCCCTCTTCCAGTGCCACTGCCACCCACCCTGAGCCCAGCCCAATTCAGCCCTGCCAAGCAGAGCCCCGCACAGCCCTGGCTCCAGCCCACAGCTGCATCCTGCCCCACCCCATCCATGTCCAGGGGGCACATGCCCTCCCAGGGTACACACAACGATGGGAGCCACCTCCCCCCGTGCCAACAGACAAGCCATGGCTCTGTCCCGTGCCCGCCCCACCCCGAAGGGACGGCCCCTGCCCCAGCTCCTGCCCCAATCCCTCCCTTACCACGGGGGACATTGATCTGCCCCCCTCATGCTCCTTCCTTCCACACTCCCCTTCCACCACAACACAACACACTTACCAGCTATACTGAGAGCAGCATGGTGGAGGAGAGGCAGCAAGTGAACAGCTGATTCTAGATGCATCTGCACATCTTGGCTACTGACCTGCACCATGTAAAAGTGAATCAATACCATGTACAAAAATAAAGTGTTGCAATTAATTGACTGTGCATAACTGAAAACGTGCAAAAAAAATACCATGTAATTTGAGGCCTGACTTTATTAGCTGACACTCCAGCGCAGACCTGAAGAAGGTCATCTTGTGATTGGATCTCTCAGGGCACTTACAGATGTTGCATTTTTCACATAATAAGGCCCCTGAAAGCACTCTACAGTTATAACAAACATTCACAGCTGCAGAGCACTCTTAAAATGGCTGATTGCACAAAAAATTAACCCTCGTTAAATCAGCTGTTAGCTTAAGGTGCTCTCCGGCAAAGCGCATTAGGGAACTTCTCTACAGGTTCCCTGCAAGGGTTAACAGCAGGTGATTCCACCCACATCCCATGCACCTTTGTGGGGTTGGGCTGGTGTTTACCTGGGCAAGCACCAGCTCAGCCCCATCCCTGGGTCTGCCATGGGGAAGAGACAGAGAGTCTCTTCCCTGTGCAGTGGAGGAGGAAGGGGGAGAGGGAGGAAGGAGTTGGGAGAAGGTATCCCTCTTAACTCATTCATGCCTGGAGATGGGGCAGGGGTGGGATCTGAGCCCTCATGCCCCATGCGCTCAGCCCAGCTACACCTGCTGGGGTCTTGCAGAGGGGGGCACAGGGTGGGGCTCAGATAACTCCTCTCCCATACCCTAGCTCTCAGTGCAGCAGCAACAGTCACTGTCTGCTGCTGGGAGCCTGGGTGGAGGGTTGAATCCAAGCCCCCACACCACGGCCCCTGCTGGGGTGGGTCTCTTGGGGTTCCGGCCTGGGCCCGTGAGGTGGGGGTGGGACTCAGATTCAATCCCCCACTCCAACTCCTGTTGCAATTGCTCTGTCTCTCCCAACCATACAATCAGTCCTGTAAAAAAGACTACCCATAAAAATCCTTGCCCCTCACATTTTTCCATTGTGTCGTTTCAGAAGATAGTTCCAGTGTTTGGATTTCTGTGTTCATACAAAATATTAAACAGGGTTGGCTGTGAATATTTTAACATGCAGCCCACATTAAAACTTCTTCACCTGAAGCCTGATAAACCCCATGTACCAGAAGTCCATGTACTGGGAATACAGGAAGAGAAAGGGATTGGAAAAATCTTTTCATTTAAACAAGAACTCAGTTTCATAGCTGAGGAAGCAGTCAGAACTACTTAGCAAATAAACACATTGGTTGTCACGTATTATAGATGTTTCTATGTTGTTCATGAAATCTATAATGGCAGGTAGCACAGTGTGTAGTTGGGATAATCTGAAGAAAGGAGGCATGAGGTGAAGACCTTTTAGGGACTCTGGAATTATTTTCTTTTGCAAATTTATTTTACAACTCACCTGCTATTTATTTGCCATCTGGCCCACTACAGAAAGAAAGCTACCTCTTCTTAAGAGAAACTGCATGAGGTCCAGGTACAGATTGATGAATTCAGCAATATCCAGAGACAGGATAATAAGCCTTTCACATAAACAGAGCTCTAACAGGGGGGCTCCTGGCTTACCCCTCCAGTGCATTGCTGCCATAACTGTTGCTTTTGATTGTTTCTCAGCAGAGGGTGCATTTGACCTGGCCACATACACCAACCAAGTCCTGTATCTCTGTGCTAATCCCCTGTTCCACCGCAGTCTCTGAGGTCATAAAGTTTATATCTGAACTAATTAAAAAACAAAGCAAGTCAAAGGGCTTGGGCAGTGCACAAGTGTAAAATTAACCAAGCAGGACTGTAATATATTTTTTTATTTAAAGAAGGGAAAAGGTGTTTCTGTAATGTCACTGGGGAATCTTTTATAGGCAGCTAAGCAGAAGGAATGAAACAGAAATATCTGATGTCAAGCCAATATTGTTGGCCAAAAATAAAAGCATGTTATCCAGATGCATTCCAGAGCATTAAGTATCATCTCTCCCTATTCACATATTTACTTTATTGTGGACTTCACTGCTTCTCCCCAACTGGCCAAAGAGAAAATATGCAACTCTTTTGATCTTCATTTTAGAGAATTTTGCCACAGAGTTGTAAGGCAGTAAGATCCAATGAGTAGGTTTTATGTGTTTAACCCCTTTTGCAAGCTGCAGTTTTACATCTACATAAGCACTGATTGCCTTTAGAATGTAAATGCTTTCAGAGTAGGGACTGTAGGTAACTTTTTTTCCAAAGTGCCCCAAGCTGATGGGATGTAGGTGCTTTTGAAAAATGTTGGTGGAGTTTTGGTTGTAGCCATGTTGGTCTAAGGACATAGGCAGGCAAGCTTCTTCTCAGTCTTGGAGTCTCAGAACAGCAGAGGTTCCCTTTGCCTGAAGAAGGGTGGCTGCGCCCGAAAGCTTGCCAAGAACTTTTTTCCAACTACTCAGTTGGTCTAATAAAAGAGATCACATCTACTCAAAGAACCTTGCCTGCCTTTAAAAAATGTTGTCACATGTCTGCCCAATGATCAGTGTGTTCTGTGCATTAAGCATAATAATTGTCCAGCATTCTGAAGAATGTCAATATTAATCTCTTTGTTGATGGCAAGGTTTAGTCAGATAGGATAGGGATAGTCTTGGCATAGTAATCATTGTTTTCACTATGTGGCTTCAGGTATATGGAATCCCACTGGGACTGTGATAGGAAACTTGGTCTCTGAATATGTCTTAGTACCTGGCTGTCACGTTCTGTTCATGTGCACAAGGATAAACCAGTGACAAGATTCAAGGCAGGAAGGAATTCCCCAGGTCAGACTGGCAAGGAGTGCTTCATTTTCCTCTGTGACAGAGGCTGTGACCCACTATCTTGGATCATCTGAGCATCTAATAACCCCACCCCCCAGCCATTGTAATGGCAGACATATTGGTGATACCCTTATTTTTCCTGGGTTCATTCCCTTGCTTGCTTGCTTTCTTTTCCTGTGACTTATTGTAAGTTCTTCTTCATCAGGGGTTTTGTGGCTCTGGTAGGCAAATAAGACTGCAATGTATAATTTTGTGGACCCTTTTAGACAAATGGTTGTATGTGAATGCAGGGGACTGGGCTTGGTGGCCTGAGATGTCCCTTCCAATCCTTTGTTCTTGTAATCCTAGATGCAAAAATAGTGACAAGTGAACTTCAGGAGGCCCCAAGGCCTGATTCAGACAGATCCAAAAATGAGAGCACTTACTTGAAACAAATCTTGCATCTGCAGACTCAGTGACAAAATCCTCTTGAGAGCCCCTTTTCCCTCCTGTGATTTTCACAGCTGCCTGCTTCTTTCCTAACCTCTAAAACCAGAGGTGTGAAAGGACAGATTTAAAGATTTAAACCCTTTTCTTCTTAAGGAACCTCATAAACGTACACAGACATTACATGATGAGTGGTCAGTGTAAATGGACCAGTCAGGCACCTCCTCCTGTGCTATATCATTGCTGGTGTTCAAAAGCTAGCCGGAGGTCAGGTGTACAATTGTCACTCTCTGAAACTTTGAAGAAATGAGTGTAATGCATTTAGAATGCCAAATTCTCAGAGTAAGGAGTTGGCTCTTATGTGTATAGAGTCCAGCATGAATGGGCCCTGATCCTGCTTAGGTACTGAGAGCAATTCCACTCAGCAACATTTCAAATTAATGAAATCATTCTCTCATTCAAATAGCCCTGTTCACTTTCAAACATGCATCATTATGATGTGTGGGATTGGTCAGAACCAGACTGGAAAGAAAAAGGTATTTGTCACAGAGTCCAGCATATGAAATATTTTTTTATATCCAGGAAATGATTGTAACAGTGATTCAGCTGCTTGACAGTGCACATAGAAACATCATCAGAGCTTACTTTCCCTGGAACATTGGAGCTGGGTAATAATCAGGAAAAAGATTTTTTTCAGGACATGGTAATGAATTTCTGCACAAGCCCAGATGGTATCTACAGGACAAAAAAGTATAATAAGGAAAGGAGAAAAGTTCTCAAGAATAGGCCTAGTTGAATGACATTTCCATACTTTTCAAGGGAGAAAAGATTTGGGGATTGTCACAATTTGGGGTGATGATCCAAGTCCCTCTTTCTCCTGAACTACAGCGCACAAGCTATTTAGAAGGCCATTCTCATCACAAAGCTATGCCAGTGATCAGTTATATTTTGGGGAAGCACATGTGCCAGGTATGATGATGTGCTGTTTTTCTCGCTTGAGGTCTGCCACAATCACTCGCTCTGCTGGTGCCAGGTCTCAGAAAGAAGTGAAGCTTATCAGTTGCTTTGATGACAGGTATTGGATTCAGTCCTGGGGTTGGGACAGGCAAAGGTTCCATCTCCACCCTGCTTCTGGAGTGACTGCCCTGCTGACATCAGAATTTTTTTACTTCATCTCCTGGCACTAAGATTTTATTTTCATAACAGCACCAAGAGCAGTGAAACTGGAATAGGCGTGTCTGTTCCCCACCCTTTCCATCCCATTTGCTTTTAAAGCTGCCCTGTAAGAGTGGGAGTGCAGAACTGCTGCTTCCCCAGGATTACAGGAACTGAGGTTACTCTGTTACTGAATGCGCTAGGAATTCTCCTCCAGCCACTACCACCGAGACCTCAGCTTCCATACAGGAGGCAGAAAAGGTAACTCATAGCTGTATAGCCCAGGCTACAGCTAAGGAAGTACAGTTCTAGCTGCAGTGAAGGGGGTGCAGGGAGATTGGACTCTCTCAGTGATGGGAAATATGCGTAGTATAGCAGAGTGGATAGAGCATTGGATGTGAAGTCAGGAGACCTGCTTTTGTTCCTGATTGTGCCACTGATCTTTGGATAAGCTCCTTAGTCTCTCTGTGGCTGAGCTTTCAGATCTGTAACATGGGATTGTTGGCATTAACTTTCTTTGTGCATATGTTCTGCAGTTTATGGATCCCCCTCCCCCCCCAACCCCCCCCCCCAAAAAAAAATTCCTTACAACTATTGTACCCTTCAGTATTAAGATGAACACAGTGTGATCTAGCTCCTAAAAGAAAAGACTAGGTCTAGGTCTCTGCTTCAGAGGTATGATTGCAACTCAGGTGGACAAATTGAGTAACTTTTTAATCTGGCTATGGTATGGATAACAGTGCAAAGACATACTGTCCAGAGCAGGGTGTATAAGCTTGCCAGAGACTTTGGGTACTTTCAAGTGTTCAGAGGTTTAGCCTCTGAAGAGCACTCCTTACTGCATCCGTTCAGAAGTGCCCATGAATCTACAGGCTGAAATATGGTGGAGGGGTTGCAGCGAGATAGGGGCAGACCCTGCAGACTTTGTTACACATATGCTCTGAGAAAAAGGAAACTCTCAGTTTTTAAAGGCATGTCAGGACTTCGGTAATTAAGTGTGTAGACTGCTGAATGTACTGACGGTATTGCACAATTAATAATTAATAAATACAAAGTACGTCAGAAGAAACTTAACAGATTATTTCAGACCTGCATTTCTGAGACTTTCATGCTCTTTTCCATTTTGTCTGGCTGAAGTTTGGCTAATGCTGGTTGCTTGCTGGTAGATTTCTAATCTTTCTTTCACTACCAGCACATGCTGGGCAAAATATCTCGCTGTCTGTGAGTTCTGCAACTGTTTTTTTCCTGTCCTTGGTCCCTGTTAGCTTATGCATTGTGCACCTGTCTGTGCATCTGCTAGAGCTGGTCAAAGAGTCAAGTAATCTGATTTGTGAATATTTTTGTGAATACATGTGCTGAATTTGCTTTTCTAAGATTCATGAGGGTCACATTATTCATTACGCATAGTATTTTAACATCCGTCAGGTATTTGTGCAAATGACTGTAAATTCCCAAAGTTTCATGAATGATGATTAATCTAAAAAAAAACAACAGGAGGCATTTATCCCTCCTTGGTGAGTGGTTGTTTTCCTGTTTTAAAATGTTTCAACCCTCTAAGATGGAAACAGAAACAATGCATGTTGATTTACATTCCTGGAAACAACAACAGTAAATAGCCAAGAGGAACACTTTTTTTTGGAAAACATTGTATGGAACAGAAGTTATTTATCCAAATTCATGAAAGACATTAGAAAGAAATCAGGATTAGTTTGTGGGAAGTTTACCACCAAAGGGGCTAAATCTATAATCAAAATAATTTATAATGCCCATGGTAATTCATTTCTGCTATATGGTTTTAGTGATGTGGGTTGAAGAGAAATCAATACAGTGCTATTCTTCCTGGTACCAATGGCTTCACTCTGTTCTCTCCACTAGCATCTGGTTGCCTTCCAGATCCTCTGTGTATTTACATTTACATTTTGTTGCATCTATGGTCTTAGAGAACCTCCATGTACAGAGCTTGTCAAGATGAAATATGCACAAGGATGTGCTTAGTCTGAGACTCAGTGACCCCACCTTTAGATTTTCTAAAAGAATTTGGTAAGAACTCAGTCCCACTCCACTGAATTCAATGGAGCTGTTCTCAGAACTGGTCCCAACAGGAGCTAGTGGTTCTAAAAAATATTATTTTTTAGTATTATTGTGCAGAACAAAGTCCGCTTACTCTATATGCACTTATTGTGTGTCTGTACCTCCAGTAAATGTCAAAAAAGGATTAAGCACATCTGCAGATTTGGTGGGAGGTTGTAGCTGTGATTATAGGAAATGCATGAAAGGCATATTTCCCAATTATACAGCTAGTCCAATAAAATATTTCACCAAATAATCCTTGCCACTTGCAGGCATGCCATCTACAATAAAAATCACAATGATGATCAATCTCTATGTTTCAGGGTATCTGCTAGAGTTTAGAAGGAAACTTCCTACGCACTGTGATACAGTGGGTGCATCTACACGACATGCTATGTCTCTGTAGAGATGAGCTACAGCAACATAGAATCGGCGGGCACTAACCCTTATGCCATTGCTACTGTGCAGTAGCAACAAGCATACTATAAAATAATATTTTTTAGAACCACTAGCTCCTGTTAGGACCAGTTCTGAGAACAGTTCCATTGAATTCAATGGAGCAGGACTGAGTTCTTACCAAATTGTTTTAGAAAATCTAAACATGGGGTCATTGAATCTTAGATTAAGCACATCCTTGTGCATAATACTTCTTGACACGCTCATTGCTACTATGCAATAACTTGTTGCTACGGCAGTGGCATCATGGTTAGTGCCCGCTGATTCTACGTTGTTGTAGCGATGAGCTACATCACTGTAGCTTGTCACTTTGGTGACCTGTGCACCACTAGGACTCCATAATACCAGCTACGTAGTGAGGCACACATGTAGACATGCCCAGGATTGCACAATTAGGGACAATATGAGGGTAATTTACCTTCCTCTGTGGTGTTTGGCATTTCTCACTGCCTGAGATGTAGAGCTGTTCTAGATGGGCCATTGGTCTATTTTGCTACATTAGATTTCATAGACATTAGAGATGAAAGGGACCTCAGAAGATCATCGAATCCAGCCCCCTGCCCCAGGGGCAGGAAGTCAGCTAGGGTCAAAGGATCCCAGCAAGATAAGCTTCCAAACATTATAAAAAAGTCCAGAGTAGGTGCTTGCACCACTTCTGGAGGGAATCTATTACAGGCCTTGGTGGCTTGGACAGTAAAGAAGTTGTTCCTTATGTCCAGCCTAAAACGGTCTCGGAGGACTTTGTAACTGTTGGACCTTGTCATCCCTTGGGGTGCTCTGGTGAACAGACATTCCCCCAGATCCTGATGCACACCTCTTATGTACTTATAGGTAACCACCAGGTCACCCCTGGGCCTGCACTTTTCCAGGCTGAAGAGTCCCATGGCTCTCAGCCTATCTTCATAAGTCCTGTTCTCTTGCCCTCTGATCATGCACATGGCTCTCCTCTGGACTCTCTCAAGCTTCTTCACATCCTTCTTGAATTGTGGAGCCCAGAATTGGATGCAGTACTCCAGCTATGGCTTCACCAAGGCCTAGTACAGTGCAAGGATGACATCCTGAGATTTGCTTGAGAAGCACCTATGGATGCAAGCCAGAGTTTTGTTCACTTTACCAGCTGGAACATCGCATTGGTGGCTCATGTTCATCTTGTGGTCAATCGTGACCCCCAAGTCCCTTTTGGTCATGGTGCTAGTGAGCGTAGCACTGCCAAGACTATAAGTGTGACGCAGACTTATTTCCCTGAGGTGGAGTACCTTGCATTTTTCTGTATTGAATGTCATCAGGTTCTTATCTCCCCACTTTCTAAGCCTATCAAGGTCAGCCTGGATCACCAGCCTATCTTTGGGTGTGGATGCTCTACCCCAAAGTTTGGTGTCATTGGCCAGTGCACTTCTGACACCAGCGTCCACATCGTTAATAAAGATGTTCAAGAGTACAGGTTCAAGAGTACAGGCCTTGGGGGACACCACTGGTCACAGAGCGCCTTGATGATTCACTTACGTCAAATACCACTCTCTGGGTCCAATCTCAGAGCCAATTCCTCAGCCATTGGACTATGATGTAGCTGAGGCTGCAGTTGGCCAACTTTTCCATGAGGCAATCATGGGACACCAGATCAAAGGCTTTTTTAAAGTCCAGATATATGACATCAATCTCTTCCCCCTTGTCCAGGTGATATGCCACCTGGTCATAGAAGGAAATGAGATTGAGATTGGTCAGTAGATCCTGTGTTCTTAGAGAGAGCCTCATTATAAGAAGAAGAGGTACAGTGAACCATTCTGCCTACAACACCTACCAAGATGGCTGTTAATCATTTGTCTTACTTTCTTTTACAGATATTTCGAAGAAGACACTTCTGCTTTGGCCTGTTCCATCAGTCAATATGGCTGGCACAACACCTCCTCCAGGCTGTGGCAACATTGGCTCCGACTATTATCTCCTCTGTGACACTAACCGAGCCTGGGGCATCGTCCTGGAGTCACTGGCTGCTGCTGGTGTTGTTACCACAGTCATACTCATGTTCTCACTCCTTTTCCTCATCTGCAAAGTCCAAGACAACAGCAAGCGAAACATGATTCCTGTCTATTTCCTTTTCCTCTTAGGTACCTTAGGTATCTTTGGCCTTACCTTTGCCTTCATCATTAATTTCAATGAGAGGACTGGCCCAACACGCTTTTTCCTCTTTGGGGTTCTCTTTGCCCTCTGCTTCTCCTGTCTCCTGACTCATTCCTCAAATCTCATCAAGCTGGTGAGGGGGAAGACTCCTATTTCATGTTGGGTGCTGCTGATTCTTGCCACTGGCTTTACTCTGGTTCAGGTTATCATAGCTATAGAATATATAGTCATTAAGACGAACCATTTAAACTTTACTCAGATGTCTCGGGACCAACACAATAGTGACTTTGTCATGCTTCTGATCTATGTCCTCTTCTTGCTGGCTCTCACCTTCCTGTTCTCAATGTTCACCTTCTGTGGTCCTCACAAAGGCTGGAAGAGGTCTGGAGCACACATCTTTTTCACTGCCCTGTTCTCCATAGCCATCTGGGTGGTATGGATCACCATGCTCATGGGAGTCTTAACCATGCAAGACATGTGGGATGACCCCACCCTCAGCATCGC
Source organism: Alligator mississippiensis (assembly GCF_030867095.1). NCBI lineage: Eukaryota > Metazoa > Chordata > Crocodylia > Alligatoridae > Alligator > Alligator mississippiensis. The sequence goes on along the minus strand of NC_081827.1, from coordinate 90,662,791 downwards.
TCTGGTGTCTAATGGCTGGGTCTTCCTAATCATGTACATAGTACCTGAACTCTGTTTCCTCACCAGCCCAAGCAGGCCTGAGGACTACCCTCTGGAAAATAATTTCTGTCAACCTAAACACATAAAGCAGAGTTCTGGAATGGAAAACCGAGCCTATAGCCAGGAGGAGATCATGCAAGGTATGATGAAGTGTGCTCTTTCATATCATAGCAGTGTCCATGTATACAGTGTTATAAAATGCATCATGAGAGAGAAAAAGAGAGAGAGAGAGAGAGAGGCGTACTAATCATGAGCCAATATGGATAGAATGTTTTAAGATGAATGACCTACAGATAGGAAGAGAAAGAGCTCCAGAATAATTAGGAAAAAGAGAATATCTCAAACTGAGGATGAGAAAAGATAAAGAATAAGGAAGAGGCTAAAGATGTGTAAGAAATGAGTGAGTAAACTGGCACTAAAGTGGATACTGGTACAGACAGACAAGTCTGGAAATTCAAGAGAATAAAAATATTAGGATTTATGGCATATTTGTTTGACTCTTATTAGTAGACCTGTGCAAAACTACTAGTATTTGCTTCAGATTCAGATTCGGCCAATTCAGGGGACAGTGATTCAATTCGGTGATTCAAATCACTGTCCCGAATCGATCCGGCTGAATCTGATTCAGAGCTTTGGCTGCTGCCAAATCTCCGAATCACCCAGGCCCATCCCCTGTCCACTCTCCCAGCCTCAGCAATAGCTGCCCCACCCAGCCCAGCTCCTGACATTTTGAAAAAAAAAAGCTCCGACTCACCAGGTGCTGCCAGGCGGGGCGGGGAATCCCCGCTACCCCCCACTGCCCCACGCTGTATGGGGGGCTCTGCCATTAGCCCCCCAACCCCTCCACTGCCGTCCCAGGCCCTCCCCCCCACGGCTGCTCCACCTGTCGCAGCTCTGGCCCTTAAAATAAAAAACCTCCCCAAAACCTCAGACTCACCAGTTCCTGCCCAGTGGGGGGGGGGGGGTGATCCCCATTGCACCACGCAGCCCCATGCCACCTGGGGGGGCTCTTCCACAAGCCCCCTGAAGCCCCAAGGCCACTGCAGGAGCTGGTGAGTTCGGGGGTTTTTTCGGGGTTTTTTTCCTTGAAGGGCCAGAGCTGGGGCGGGCAGGGCAGCCATGGGGGGAAGGGGGCTGGGACAGTGGGGGAGGATTTGTGGGCTCATGCAGAGCCCCCCACGCAACATGGGGCAGTGGGGAGCAGCCAAGATTGCCCCTCCCGCAGCACCTGGTAAGTGGGGCTTTTTTTTAAAGCACTGGGAGCTGGGCGTGGGGCAGCCATGGGGGGGCTGGAGAAGCAGGCAGGAGTTGGAGGGAGCTGGGGGAGTGGGCAGGGGATGGGGCCTGGCAGAGGTCCCCCCATGGTGCCCTCCCCCAGACCCCTACTTACCAGTTTGGAGTCTGAGTCCAGCTCCCTGCTGCAGCGGGCGGGGACTGCCTGAATCAACGAAGCTCTCTGAATCTTTTCTGAAGATTCAGAGAGCTTCGAATAGATTCGGACCTTTTTATTAGTCCCCTGATTCGATTTGGATTGGGAGATTCAACCACTGAATCGGGCCGAATCTTCTCCAAATCAAATCAGCATCAGAAGCTTCTCACAGCCCTACTTACTAGCCCTTATTAGTATTGGGCACATGTAGAGACATTCAGATCACACCTAGTGCATTGTTTCTTTCAGTTCTGATCTCGCTTCTATTATCTTCTTAGAAAAATAAAATCATCCTATCAAAAGGGAAGGAAGGAAGCAAGCAAGCAAGCAAGCAAGCAAGGAAGGAAGGGCTCCTGTTCTCTATGAAAATCTCATCCCTACTAACATAGGACCAAATCAAATGTTAATGAGAATGTGTGTGATGAGGAGCTAGGGAGAGTGAAAAGCTATGTGTGCATGTAGAAGAAACTTAATTTGGTAGGTCCAGGACAGGACAACTGTCTAGGGACACTGAGGGATGTTAACATCCCCAACCACCCATTTCCTGTCTTTTACAAAGATCTTATCATTCTTTGCTTACTTGATAAGAAAATGGGTGTTTGTATGACTTTATGTATCTTGTGAAATGCACATGGCTCCTGCTCGCTGTTTACATAGAGCAGAGGTGGGCAATTGTTTAGGGAGGAGGGCGGCTTACTGAGTTTTGGCAAGCCATCCAGGGCCGCATGACAGGCAGCCAGGGGCAGATAAATATTAATTTTCTACATTTTTAGGGGCCCCGCAGGCTGGATAGAATGGCCTGGCTGGCCGCATTTTGCCCACCCCTGACATAGAGGGTGACCAGCGTGAAAGAAGAGGCAGTTACCCATACAACGCTGGGCCCCCGGGGAATTTCTGATGGTATTTTCGTGGTAATTATGTGAAACTAACCCAGTGTCTTTTGTTCATTTTTTTTTTCTCAGAAGGCAATGGAGACCTAGCTTATAGCTCATATTCTCCTCATTTTCAGTTGAAGGTAAGTACATATTTCCCTTCACCTATCTCACCAAGGAGATAGAGACACACACAACTTGAACATTGGATGAACAGAATGAGAAGAGAAGGGCAGAGATGGGTGGGCCCTGAGGAGGCGTCAGTGAAGTGAAAGTTATTCATTTGTGTGAGGAGAGGGTGCCCCTATCTGCATGGGATCGTGGTGAAACTCAATTCATGGTTATCAGGAGTTGTAGGGTAAATCTCACCTGGGCAAGCAACATGCTGCAATGAAAACTCCTTAGCCTTTACTAGGGACCCAGAGACAAGCCATAATGAACATTCACGAGAACTAGAACCCAGAGTCTATGAGAACTGGGCTTGCCTTCACAGTTCATGTCTTTTCCACACTACCTTACCGGCACATGCCCTACCCAAGACAGAATCATGCCCTGCTGTTGACTTCAGTATTTTGTCCTCTCCTGTTTCAAATGGCTCAACAAGGCAAATGGCTCCAGCCATTTCCCCTGGGAGACTCTTCCATAGTCTAACAGATCACACTCTTAGGAGATATTTCTTGCTCTTTAGTTTAATCTCTCCCCTGCTAGTCTAATTGCATTTCTCTTCTTCAACTCTGAAGTCTAAGAACTTTTATCATTTTCTTTTCAGACCCTTGATCCCCAAAAGGATTTCTCCATTCCACGGCCTAAAGCCCGGGCAAGTCCATATCAAGAGTATGCTGGTGGGAAAGACACCAAGTAGTAGCTCATCAATGAACAGAGAGACAATGAACAGTCAGAAAGGGACCATGGGGACAGGCCACATGGTGCTTCTCTTATGCCGCAAAGAGAGCGAGTCAGACTGATGGTGCTGCATCTGATGAAAAAGAAGGGTCTTGTCTTCTTCTCCCACCCTCTTTTGGTCTGCACATGTAGTTTTTTAGTTCCCATTCTCTCCTAGACCAAAAGAGGATGTTTAGACCTATCCTGCCTTTCGCCTCAATTCTCTCCCCTCAACCATATGGCTTAGCTCAACAGCCATCACACACCTACTACATGTGTGAAGATCATATCCTCCAGTGCACCAGAGCTCCTTGGTGCTGGTCCTGGTAATCAGACAGGTCATCAGCTGGACTCCAAAACCCTTCAGCCAGGCTTCTAATTTCTGATCAGCGCACACTGGTCGTGTTGTGCCCTACAGCCAGGTGGAAGAGAGAGGAACTTTCAGCAATAACCTTCTGCCCACCCATCTAGGGGCCACTTCCTCTACCAGAGAATGTACCTGACTTGTATGGCATTGATCCAGTCAAGCACTGCAGCCCCTCCCAGCTCCAGTTTCACAGAACTGACTCACAGCCAGAGCTAGGAGAAAAAATTACAAGAATGTCCACTTTTTTCCATTCCACCCGTACAGGTTTTTAACCGATTTCTAATCAACAATCAAGGTGGTTGGACAATGGGGATAACTTTTCATGGAGAAAAAAAATGCTGGTCATTATTTTCCACTGAAATATTGAAACCTCTCCACACTAAAAAGGAAAAAGGTGGTTGAAATTTATCATTGCCCAACAAAAGAACTCTAGAAGTGGGACGTACAAAACATATATGTAGAAGGATGTGATTATTTCAGCTTTGAGCGTGTCTGAGTGTGCTTGTGTCTTAATACAGTATTTATTTGTCTCTCTCTTGCTCAAAATTGAGCACGTTGTTGGCACTTAAATAATTATTAATATTATTAATGTCATATGTCTATGTATTCCAGTTATAGAACATACCAGCCTACTGCTTTGATACTTGTCCAATCTTTATTTTTTTTAAAAAAGGGAACCTACAGATCACAATTGGGATACGATACTCCAATTTTCAGACACCTCCTGGATCCCACCCCCCCTGCAAGATATATTTGTCTATTCACTCCCATGCACCTTCTCACCTCCACCCTACTCATACTCCAAAGGACAGACAGGCCTTGTAGTATACATGTACTGCATTGCTAGGTATCTGCATGCTCTGGTGCATGAGCTGCAAGCTACTTTTCCCCCATCCAAATTGTTTTGCCTCAAATGCACCAGCCTGTCATTACCTGCATCCACACTGTGACTACAGGCTCTTGTGTATAGTGCTGAGATTAACAGGCATGCATCCCATGTTCCCAAGCACTGTACAGAGAAGAGGTCTTCTAGGAAGTTATATTCAGCACAATGTGAGACCACCTGTCTTCCCTTAATACAGCTAAAGGTGGAAATTTATGTTTACCCACCATTACATGCAGATTTGTCAATCCAACATGCTGCTTAGTTCAGTGCATTTGTAGCAGTAATCAGAACCATGGATCCATTGGATTAGCTCTTCCTGGCTGCAGATAAACTGCTTATGATGTGAAAATACTGGAAGGCCTTTCAGAATTAGAAGAGACAAGAGTGCTGGGCATGACAAATGTAGAAGCATACAAGACAGATTTGGAAAGCACAATTAATGTTGCAATTGTCAAATTATCCCCACATCTACACTAGTGTAGAGAGATCACATCATTTTACAAGTCTAAGATGACCAGTACTCACTCCAGAACTACTACATGAGGAAGCAAACCTTTATGACTCTCTGCAAGGACCTTGACCCAACCATCCACACTATACAAAACATTTGAGAGAGCCCTATCAACAGAAGTGGGTTGCTATTGTTCTCTAGACATTGGTTACCACATAACATTACAGGTCCAAAGCTAACCATCTGGATGTTGTCTGGTCAACTGTTGGCCTCATGGTGGTGAAGATGATGGTGAAGATTTGCATTTCTGTTATGAAGGTGATTTACCTGTAGGCTATGGGCCTCAGGGTTTTACTTAAACTAATAGCTGGCTTTCAGTGAATGGGGTTTTCAAAGTGGCCTGGAGACACTGATGGTGTGCATGTGCCCACAGTTTGCCCTCCTAAATGAGTTCATGAATATAGTAACTACAAAGGGCACTACAGGGGCAAACTGATGAATGACATGAAAAGTACTGACAAGGTGCATACCACCAGGTTCCAAGGCAATTTGACATTTATGTGCCGGAACATGCCAGGATCTTAATCCTTCCCAAGGACAGGACCATGAACAGGGGGCTCATGCCCACTGAAATTATGGAAGACTTTGTCCATGCCTTCCTGACATGGCTCATGAAGGCACAGCCAGAAAGGAAACTCAACCCCTTTCTTACCAGTTGCAGAATGGTGGGGGAATTCACATTTGGAAAACTGAGGGCAAGATGGTGCTACCTACAAAATCATTTGAATGCCAATGTGCCAAAAGCCATATGCATGACTATAGCTTGCTGCTTCCTGCACATCTGCAAAAATGAGAGGCAAACAGTTTTATATGGTAGGAAACATGGATGTCAATAAAGTTCTCAACCAATTTGTACAATCAGAAAGAGCCCTCATAAACACTATGAGCCCAAGGTCAAGAGAAGCAATGGAAATTAAAGATGCCATATGCATTCACATCTATGCCACACATGGTGATTTTTTATGAGTAACTGATTACACTAATGCATGCACTGCTTTGTCAATAATGAAATACCATGGAACATGCCGTACTGATATGTACCAGGAATTTAAAGTGGCTGCTGTGCTTATTTTTAAAAACTTCTGCAGTGAAGGGACTGCTAATCTGTACAGGGTTATTTTGTGCCTGATTAATTATAAGGCTTGAATTGGATAAGGGTTTATTTATTTGCCAAGTTAAATATCAATTTAAATGTAACTCTCTGTGCTTGCTAATTTGGGCACATGGGCTGTCATTTTATTGACTTGTATAGATATATAGTTTCTGGCTTTTTGTACTTCAATAAAGCCCTTTGCCATAGCTGCAGCTTTCTATTTCCTTACAACTGAGTGGACAGCGACTACTTAAACAAACATAGGGCTTCATTATATCACGCATACATAAAAGAAGGAGATTTCAGGACAATGTAATCGGCTAGCTGACTACTAATGAAAAGTAGAAGTGTTTCTTCTGTTGCTGGTTTTTTTTGTTTGTTTAGTATCATCAATTCTCAAAAAGCAAAGTGCAAACTTAAACTTTACTGAAAAATGCAGATTCAATAGCATCGACATCTGCTGCCTCCTACTGCTGCCTCCTCCTACTTTTATTTCCTCTCCCACCTTTCTTTCCTCTCTCACAATGGATGGTCTTGTGCTGTACACAGTGTCAAGCGAAGCACACCTCCTCCTCCCTGGCATTGCTAGAGGTATTTGAATCCCTAGGGACTGTTGGAAATTACACCTCTTAAACAGTTTGCAGGCAATGGAGGCACAGTGGAAACTCAAAGCGAAGAAGTAGGGGCTGAAGGAGTTCCTTGGGCTTCATTAAACACTTGAAGAGGGGCATGCATAGTAAGAGTCTTGTATGGCGGCTGGTGCCATGACAGGACATTGCACTGGGTTCATAACTGGTACTGGGCCATGGACAGGACACTGCACAGGGACCTCCCCATTTACAGGGACTGTTGATGGTTCATAGGCCCAAACAGCACATAGCTCAGGGGCCTGCTCAGAAGCCTGCACAGAGTTGTAGGCTTGCATAGAGACATGTGGATGCTCAGACCAACTCAGTACCATTCAGAATAGATATCCTACAAATTTCCAGTCATGTGCTTGTTCTATAGTCTCTCTTCCCACTAATTTCTCAAATTCCCTTTGCTCCCATTCCTTGAGTGACAGCCATAACATCTTGGATTCAGCACCTCTCTGTTGTATCTGCAGGATGCTGTCCTACATTGTAAACTTTCTTTTTTCTTCTTCAGCAACATCCTAGTGTTCAGGCTTTGGGGGTGGGAAGAGTGGGAGGGAGGATGACTGCCCACCAGATGGAAGATGGACCTGTCCCCAAAATTGTGACAGGCCCCAATTTGCTACTTTTTCTTGTGTTTTATGTCACATCCTTTCTCTTTTGTTTAGTTTTTCAGGTGAAAATTTAGCAAGAAAACAAGTGATCATATTATAACAAGTTGGTCTTTTTTCCACTTTCCTTCTCTTTCTCTGTCTCTCATCGATCGATAGATGAGAGACAGAGAGAAAGAGAAGTATACGCATATGTATGTGTGTGTGTGTATTATATATATTTATATATATATAAAACGTTTCTATATATTATATATAATGTATGCAACATATATAATGCATAGTGGATATCCATTTAAATTTATGAACATTTAAATAGGCATATAAATGCGTGTGTGTGTATATACATATGCATGCGCGCACACATACACACACACACATTTATATATCTATTTAAATGTTCACTAATTTAAATGGACATCCAATTGCCTGTCCATGGGCAGTGCCATAGCAAGCAGGGGTGAGCAGGGCAACTGCTCTGGCCACCAAAACAAAGGGACGCCAACAGGCCAGGATGGGGTACAGGACGGAGCTGTGAGCGCCTCATTTGGGGGTTGGGGCTGCCGAAGAAGGGCGGCTTCTGCTGCTGCATGCATTCCTGGGCAAGCATGGGGGAGCATGTGCCTCCCGGATCTGCTTGTGGGGTGAGGGCGCGCTACTGCTGTGGGCTTTGCCCCAGGCACCAAACTTCATTGCTATAGCACTATCCAGGGGTTACCAGCCTACATTCCAGGACTTTTTTTCAGGTGGAGCATTGCAATGAGAACATAAATATTTGTTGATCCCTGAATGGAACTGGAAAAGAGAAGTAGCATTCTAGGCTAATGAAGGGAATAGTTTAATCTTTACAAAGGAGTTTTTTCAGTGTGTGGTAAAAACAAGATATATAAGTGAAGGAATGGGTCTGGTAAGTTGTAAGAGCAGAACAGCAATTTTTTTTCTATCAGCTAATCTAAGTGGTCTATTAAAATTCCTGCCTCAAGTAAACAAAACAAAACAAAACAAAATTGCAAGCATCATCTCCCAGGAGAGGAGGAAGATCTGGAGGAACAATGCCACAGTGCTGAAGCTGGCAGCATTCAACTGATAGCTGCAGATCAGCCCTGCTCCTTCTCCTCACTCTTGCTTTGCCACAAGAAGGTGGATGGAAACAGTTTGCCATGGAGAGAGACAGTGATTTATCTCCACACAAACTGAATACACACTAGGGACCCTTCCCTTAAGCCAGAATTCTTTGAAGAAGACATGAAAGGACAGGACTGACATCTGGTGACTCTGAACACTGACTAGTGTTGTTCACTGAAGGGACTTTATAGCTATGGGTGAATCACAACAGCAGGCTTACTAAGACTTTTCTTAAACAGTGGTAGTTGTACAACATACCTCTACAAACCAGAACAGCATATTTGGAAAAACAATCGCTGAACTTATGTAACAACTCCTGAGAGGCATGTGACCATATAATCATGGTTAGGACAGGTAAGGCAACACTGAAACCTTGAGCTCAGGTGGCTAGCACATTTACATCTTTTTCTTCTTTAGCAACCATCCTGAAATGAACAAGGTACCAAATGTGGGGGAGAGAAGTAGAAAGCAAGTTACTGTGTACACTTCTTATGTGACATCCATCCATAACTGAAGCCAATCACACCCGAGGAAACCCAATACTCTATGAGTGTTAGTTAAGTCATCTTCCCAGAAATTCAACTCAGCACCTCAATACAACAACAAGCCTGGCAGCCTGTACTCACTGTATTCAGCTTCTAGTTCCTCCATATCTTGTTTCTCCTGGGACAGCCACGATTTCACTGCTGAGCAGCTCTTTGGAGACTTCTCCCAGGATGTTCAGTTGAACAGCTTGCTCAGAGCAGACTTCACAGGTTAGAAATCCTGCAATCATGGCTGCCTCCAGGGAGCCCTCCATGAGAGCATTCTGTTCTAGGTTTGACAGTCAGAGCTCTGGCAAACATCTGCCTCTCTAAGCTGCATGTATCAAAGGACCATATATGGGATAGGCAGAAATACCCCTGAAATATACATTTGACTTATCTAACTTTGCAAAATACATTTTTTCCAACCACTTTTTAAACAATATTCTCTCCTGGCTTGTTTGCTGATTGGCCAGCAGGCCTGTATCAGAAACACAGGCAAAGCTGGGCCCTAAGGAGGACTCAACTCCCCTGTGTCGGTTTCCCTCTTGGTCAAAAGAATTCTGGGACTTGTAGTCCAGGGACAATTGTAGCAAGAGGCCATGAAAACAAGGACGGTTGGGAAAGCTAGTGGTCTGAAAGCAAGCTATTTTTTTCTGACTGTGACTCTGGGCCTGAAGAGGTAGCCATCGGTCTCAAGACTGGATGACAGGCATTGGCAAAATGTGTGAAGTATCAAGCATCTGGGAAAGGTCACCCCTGGAGGGGATTGATGTGAATGTATCAGTTGGATGGATCTTGAGGAAGAACTTTGGAGCATGGAAGTTCTGCATCCAGGGGAGAAAAGCTGAGCTGAGCAGGAAGCTTATAAGAAAGATGGTGGCCTTGAGAGAGACATGAAAGAAAGAAATCAGTGTGCTGGGCCAGTTGATCATGCCAAAAAGGTAAGCAACCCTTTTGCAACAGTGTAGATGTCAGCGTAACAGGAGTTCTGTAATCAGGTAATACTGAAAACCATCATGAGGTGGGGGCATACAACCCCATGCCCCATTGGGAAGGGCCAGCTGTGGGTAGCAGTAGCAGTAATTATACTGTAACTGCTGATAATTAAAGTACACAAGTATTACTGATTTGCCTTCTACTTCCAGCCACTCTTATTTCTGTCATAGCAGGACTCCTTCCTCTACAAAGGCAGCAGCCTTCTTCAGAAAAAAATCCTGCTCTTTTCTCCCATGGGGGACTCCTCAGAGAAAGGTCCTATAGGAACTGGGAGGCAACAAGCCAGTCATCATCATCCCTTCTTCTAACTGTTTGCAGTCAGTCACCCTTGAGCTGCAGAATCCCAGGGGTGACATCAAAGTCACTCTGGACTCTGGAGACCTGGAGTGAGAGTCCCAGAAGTATCCTTTCAAACTTGGTTAACTAAGACAGTTCAACTACGATTTGGGCTTGGTCCAGAGAAGGTGAGTTCCCACACAGTGGCTGGCTGCCTTCAACCAAGACCGTGAGCACCAGTTCCCATGGGTGATGGGAGGTAATTAAGCAAGAACCTGAGCTGCCTTGTGAGCCTCAAGGAAAGGAGGATTGTTGCACAACTTCTCCCCGATGCCATGGTCAGAAAGGAAGAGAGATTCTTGGGTGGTGTCCAAATTGCCTGTGCAAACCTTGTGGGAAAAGCTCAGGATGAGTTGAGAGTAAATCTATCCTTCATAGCCCCACTTAGGAATCAATTTACAGCCAGGGTTTTCCTTCTAAAACACAAACCTTTCTCTACCTTTTTTCAACTGAACTTATTAAAAAAAAGGCACTAGAACAAAAACATCAATGAAACAACGTCCTCAACACTGTGAAACCCAGAAGAAACTCCTTATACAAACAACAGAAATGCTACAAAGAGACCTTCCTCTCCACCACTATCCCACATATCCATGCCCTGAGGAAAGGCCAGGATCAACTGCAGACCAATTTGCAGACTGCACTCAAGGGTGCCTAGGGTGGGGAGGGACAGGGTAGAAACAGTACTCTAGCCCCTGTGCACTTAGGGGAGCAATGTTGTGCTCTTAAATTATGAGGCACCCTCTCCCCAGGCTTATCCTTGCCAACAGTGTCCAGTGTTTTTCCCTGAGATGAAATCCATTTCTCAGCTCCTATAGGATCATACAACTGTGCTGTGCCTTACTGGCAAAATGTAGCTCTAACAGCAGACACCCTGGATTGTATTTGGTAATATTTGTTACTTGACCCTTTACAGAGCATTCTTTAGTTCCTAAATTTCTACATGGAGGTGGCTGGTCACAATATGCTAATAATGCTCCTCATTCCCAGCCACTTTTGCTGTGACTCTTAATGCATTTCTAATAGTACTTTTCCCTGGGATCAATTACTGGATCAATTATGCTCTGATCCTGGTATACCATATGGCTACAAATAGGAGAGGTAGCCTTGGCAGACCTGATGGACAGGCTGTCTCTCCCAGCTGATCTGCATTCTCAGAGAGTTTGAGAGCCTGGTGGAGTCATGGGTACCCTTAGAAGGAAAACTGAACAGCAGGGCAACAGGAGAACTCTCTCCTGTGCCCCCACGGTAGGGTTGGGCTTGGGATGGAGGTGAGGTGGCAGTTAGTCAGGTCTTGGTAACCTGTGTTTCATTGACTTGTGCCCTGTCTAGGATAATGAGGGAGAGTCCAGACTTTCCACCTAAGTAAGTCTTCATTGCAGCAGGGAGTGACTTAAATAGAGCTACCACACCCTGAGCAACCCTGATGGCATATCTGTATCATCTCCAGGCCATGTTAGAGTCATACAGGGAAGCACAACATGACATCTTGGATGTCCTAAACACAAGACAGAAGCAATGTAACTGCCTTGGAGCAGTATGAGGTGCATGCCAGTAACCATGCCCAAGAAAATGAGCTTAGTGGCACATGCATGGCATGACTCTAAGGTAGCTGTATTGAATCTGTTTCAAAATGAGATACACATGGAGCACTGCGTCATTGCCTTACTTCACTTTAGTAGTATAGACATGACCTTTGTGTTCTCTCCAATGCCTGTCACCTACTCTTGAGACCCAGGGTTACCGCTTCAGGCCAGACTACGTGATCTAACAACATGGGTGGATATAGGATTTGGAGAAGGAGGGTTCAGATGGTGTGGCATATCATCACATATAACATTTTTTTCCAGTTAAAGAAAAACTAGATGCTTTATTAAAATACCAGGGAGCTAGCACTACATTATCCAGTTTAAAATCAAAGCAAAAACAAATATAACTTTGAGAATGAGCATTAATTTGCTAGATTATATATACTTTTAAAAAACACAACCAGCTTGACAAAAAATAGTAAAAAATGGTGTCAGTAGTTCTATAGTCATTATAGTTAAATGTATGTCTCTTATTCAGCTGCACAAAACAAAACCTAGCTTTTTGAGCATCTTGACAGTGCCTCTACTACTTCACTAACAGTCATTTCTACACCTGAGTTAGTATTACCATACTTGAGTTAAGGTTTTTAGCTAGAGCTAAAAAAGAGTCTGTACGGCTGTGAAATAAGGAGAGACATTACCAGGAATGGCTAACAGACAGCAGCATTGTAGAAGAAAGGTCTGAATAGTGAAACATCAAGACCATTAAAAAGAAGAGAGGGTCATTAACATCTGTGGAGTGAAGAGATATTAGTAGGAATCAGGGTGATGATAATGAGCTTTGAAGCCATTTGACTTTCTCAGCAATGCCTGAATAGAACTGCCTCTCTTCCTCCTAGGCAGTTGGTTTTAAAGTTTTGGTCAAGTAGGAATCAGGGGGGTGCAACTGCACCACTGTACCCACCTAGATCCACCCGTCTACCAGTCCCTTCTGGCCTTTATATCAATGCTCTTCCCTGCCTTTCTCCCTTCTCTTTCAGGCCAGGTTCTCTGGACCCCCTTCCTTTCTTCTGTCTAAATCCAAAGATCTGTCAAAAATCCACTCCTTTTTCCCCTTCCTGTGACACATCCCTCCTTTGGCTTCCCCAGCTTCCTCCACCATTCTTCCTCTTTATGATGTGCTTATGTCTGAAACCCCATCCCTTAAAGTCAACATACCATTATGCCATGATTAGATGTTTCTAAGGAAACAGGTGTTTGCTTTTCCTTCATTATGACGACTGGATATAACTGTATCATGAGTAGCATTCTCCTGTTTGCATTTGAATGTGCCTCACTGGCTAATAATGTATGAACTTTTTCTGAATGAAAGCAAATTTCCCTCACTTTGATGGGGCAGAAACATGAGGGAAGGAATCCTGAGAGGTGTTGAACATGTGCTGATATCAGAGGCTGCATCTGAGGATACTGTCTGCTTCCTGGCAGGGGATTTAATCTTATCATGGCATGATTAAATGGGAATATTTTAGAGAGGGAATGGAAGCTGTGATTTAACAATGTGACATCCTGTAATGGACTGCTGCTGTGAAAATACTGTGTGTTCTAATATCGAATTATCACTGTCCAGTATTTTAAACTGAGTCTCCAAGGGATGGGCACTATTCTCTGAGGCTATGGGCACTATTTCTGAAAACTGTAGCAGAAATCTAAGCAAGCAGAATGTTGGAAACTATTCTTATCATCGGGTCTGGGAATGAAACAGAGACCAGGGTACAACACAAGAACAGAGGATTCAAAGGAGCGTCCTGGGTTATCAAATCCAGTCCCCTGCATTTGCAGACAACCAGTTTCCCAAAGGCTTCACAAAATGTTGTACTCTCATTGCTCTCCTACACCACAGCCTCTGGGACTGGAGGTGCCAAACAGAAACCTCCAGCGTGCCACACGTAAAGGGTAGGGAATACCAAGTCTCCACTAAGTGCTTTTCTACTGCAGTGTTATGGAATTTGTTGGATTAAGATAGGCGCAGATGCTGCTAGGATATGTATCAGGAAGACAAGATACCCCAGCAGTTCATACCAGTCTGACCTTGGAGGGAAATTCATTAAAAATCCCAGATCAAGTGATCAGTTTGCTCTGGGTATATAGCAAGACTCTCAATCGAGATACCTGAGAAGTTTCTATGTACTGTTTGGGGATCAGTGCAACCCAGCCAGACTCCTACCTCTTGCTGTGGCTAATGTCCAGTGTTTCAGAGATAAAGAGAAAAAATCTGTAGACACCAAAGAAAGCACTATTGAGAGATAAGTGAGGGAAGAATCCTTCCAACCTCCAGGTGATCACCAGAAGCCCTGTAGTTTGGGATTACCAGATACCTCTCACACATTCTTTTCCCTTTCAATCCCATCATGGGAATATAAAATACTTGAATCCATGATGCTTCAAGAACATCCTTATTCTGCTATACCATCCCAGTATGGCCTTCCTCTTTCTAATAAGTCTTACTCCATGTTGGAAGAAATCCAATCCCTTCTGTGAGTGATTCTCTTTGCTCTGTCACTGTATGTGTATGCCAGGTTGGGTAGAGAGGTCAAATCTGAGACACACAGGACTTCATCCAGCTAAGATGTTTGCACTCATCTGTTACCACCGCTGTAGTTGGTGTGTCAGGGGAAGAGCTGAATACCTCACTGGATCAGATCCCACTGATACCCTGGCAAAGAATACTGAGATTTAGTTTTTGGATGTATTTCAATATTTTAAAGAAAGAAACAGTAATGCAAATTCATTAGTTTATCGAAATAGGTCTGATTTTTTCAGTTTTTCCAATTAATAGTTGCCTGTAGGTATTAGTCATTGTCTCAGTAATTAAGTATTAAAAGCACCAATTTTGTTTATAACTCAAGTGAAAACAGTGTATGTATTTGTAAATGGGTGGCTTGTCACAAGTGCCAACTTTATTAATGGCACAGGTAACACTGGAATAAAATCTCAGCTGCCTGTAGACAGTGTGAATGTTAATGGGAGGTGTCCTTAAGCTTATTGTTCTTTTGTGTCATTTTGTAATTTTCCTCTGGGCGGCACTCTTGTATCAAGGAAACCCAGCTCTTTTTCCGCCCCCCAGGAAGCTGTGTACAAGGTGTCTCTAAAACACTGATTCCGAGAGGAGAGAACTTTCAGGAGACCAGGGAGTTGGAAATCTGCTTCATTAGTCACATACAGCCCAGTTGCTGATATCTTCTTCTTCATTGTCTATGTCAGGGGTTGTCAACTGGGAGTACACATACCCCTGGGGGTACTTTGAAAGGTCTCAGGGGCAGGCGGGGATGGAGCGCTGCCACCCCATGCCACTGCCTCAGAGGAGCAGAGCAGGGTCAGGACAAGAGCAGGGCTGCACCGATGCTGCGCTGCCACTGCATACCATGCCCCAACACTGAGTCCAGACACTTACCACCCCCCCCCCCAGGCGGGTATACTTACTAAAAAGGGGGCTGCCAGGGGTACACTTATTTTAAAAGGTTAAAAACCCCTGGTCTATGTGAAAGCCTGGCCTTCACATTGCCTTAAAATATACTTTCAGTCCCACTAAATCCTAAACCAGTAGTTCTCAACCTTTTTGGACTCTAGGCACCCCTCAGTGAACTCAAGGCACCCTTGCATAACTTTTGTGAATTGAGTGGCACCCGATTTCAAAAACGAATTTATATATTACAGTGCTTACCATCTGACAGAGGTGTCATGCAGTGGAGAGCAAGGAGAGTCAGCCAAGCAGGGGCAAGCCTGAGCCTGCACTTAACCTGCTTATGTCCTCAGACCTTGTGGCACCTTTCATAGGATCCCACAGCATCCGAGGATTGAGAATTACTGTCCTGAATTAATTCTCTCATTCTCAATGAGTCTGAAGTTACCATGTTGAGAATGAGGCAGCAACACAATCACCACACTTTTATGATTCTTACATTATTTGGGTGGTTGTGTTATTGTCTTTGTTTTCAGATGGGGTATTCCTTAAAGCTCCAGTTCCTGGAGTCTTGCAACTACCTGCGATCTCAACTTCTTAACAGTGTATCTTTTCTTTTCTTCTCTTTTTTCTTTTGTCAAAAGCTATTGACATCTTGGAATTTCTGTTCCATGAGGAATTCTGATATTTTTAAAATTTTCTCTCTCTCAAATTGGAACAAAATAGTTTAAACTTCTCCCAAACCAATTTTTAAATCATTTTGGATGTTTATATTGAACATAAAAGCATGGCTCAATAGCTTCTAATCAGATTTAACAAATTTGTTGCCCTGAAGTAAAATGGCTGTTTCATTGACCAATTCAAAAACTGGATTTTTTCCTAATAGCTCCAGTTTTGTCTACAAAATAAAGATGCACCGGTCTGGCTTTAAATCTGTTTATAAGACAATGCAAAAGGATCAATTGGAGACAACAATTCTGGGATAAGACTGACATATTTTAATTAAACTTGCTTCTGAGCTGTTGGAGCTCCACTGAAATAACTACCTCTTTGACAGAAATTACTTCCCAAATGCTTTTTTGCATTGAGCTAACCTTATTATGTCTAACACAAACACCTTTAAATGCTATCAGTACAACATTCACCTGTTGTCAAGCTCTTAGTTTATAGCCCTCATGTTTATGTAGAAGCCTGAAAACATGAACCCCAAAGGCTCAAAATCAGGAAATAAATAAAGTCCAATCTATTTTCTCTCTCTAATTTTCTGAACTTGGGAACAGGGAGCTGACAGCACCATAGCAGAGATCAGTCAAAGGCATAATACACTGGAATGACTAGAAAAGACTCATTGCCACCACATGAGATAACTTAGAAAAAGTCTCCAGTACTCTCAGACTTACTCTGAATTACTTTGCCCCCCTTCAGCTTCTTACGTATCATCACTGGTGATTATGAAAAAATGTATTTCCATCCAAGCCTCCAGCTTATTAACTACATTGTCTAATCTTGTGCCATCACATCCTTGAGATGGCACAGAACTGCTTTGTCATGAACAGAAGCCTATTTTAACTTTAGATGAGGAGGAGTTTGGCATGAAGACAGCTTTTACTTAGTGAGAAGTTTGTTTCCTGGAAACATTAGCCATGAAACACTGGGGAGTTCCAGATGGTAGGTGGCCAACTCATGGTATCTGGAAGTGTATCAAGGGGTGAGGCTTGTTACTGGAAGGTGAGCCTGGTCTAGGTTTAACGTGACTGTCCGGCTTGCTATCAGAAACTCCCAGCTGCCACTTTCTGACCTGCTACGAAAGTGGAGGACTGACTGTCAAGAGCAAATGCTAAAAAAAAAAAGGCAGGGGAACCACCACTGAGAGGTAGGATGGATCTGTGAAAGAACAAGGCAGTGGAGAGTGTGGATGACAGACCATCAAGATAGCTCAGACTCTGAGTGGGACCTGTACTTTCAGCAATGTTCTTGGAGGGTTTCTGGGAGGGATGAATATAATCTTTGGCTCTTCAGTGCAAATTACTGAGGATAAGCATAATCCTGTTTCAGCATTCCCATTGC
This sequence comes from Alligator mississippiensis, assembly GCF_030867095.1. Classification (NCBI taxonomy): domain Eukaryota; kingdom Metazoa; phylum Chordata; order Crocodylia; family Alligatoridae; genus Alligator; species Alligator mississippiensis. The sequence continues at coordinate 90,645,429 of NC_081827.1, read as the reverse complement.
TAATACATTCTTCCTTCCTCTCTTCAACTGTTGGCATATGCCTGATAATTATATTGTTTTTTCTTGTTTGTACAGGTGACCATATACATGAGCTAGCCACCCCCTGATTACCCACCTTCATTTCCTTTACTTCTGCAAGCTTAACTGATGTGGTAGATCAGTGTAATAGGTATCAAGTGATCTCTGTTCTGTCCCAGAACCTGTAACAATATGGGCTGCAATAGAGTGTTCTAATGCCACAGATCTTGGGAAGACTATGCTGAGACTAGACTATGCTGCTAGCGCTCCTGCTTGCAGAAAACACCTATGACTTAGTAGGGCTAACAGAAACCTGGTGGGATTCATCCCACGACTGGGCGGTACATATTGAGGGTTATAGGCTGTACAGAAACGACAGGGTGGGGAAGAAAGGGGGAGGGGTTGCGCTCTATGTCAATGAGCAATATACATTGACCCTCATCAAGACGGAATCGAAGGATAAGGAAGTAGAAGGATTGTGGGTTAGGTTACATGGGGGGCAAGGAGAAAGGGATTTGGTGGCAGGGGTCTGCTACAGACCCCCACACCAAGGGGAAGAACTAGATTCAGGGCTCCTGAGGCAGCTCTCGGAGACCATAAAAGCTAAGGAGGCGGTAGTCATGGGAGACCTAAACTACCCGGACATCTGCTGGGAGACGCAGACAGCAAAGTCCCACTGTTCACGCAGGTTCCTATCCTGTGTACAGGACCTCCACCTGACACAGGAGGTACATGGTCCCACTAGAGGGAATGCCATACTGGATCTGGTATTGGCAACGGGGGATGATATGGTAGGGGACCTACAGATCGGTGGCCATCTGGGGAACAGTGATCACCTAATAATAGAATTCACCATAAGACGTCGAGTGGGTAAGGTAACTAGTAGGGTGAAAGTGCTAGACTTTAGGAAAGCTGATTTAAATGAACTCAGGCGTTTAGTCAAGGATGCACTGCAGAGTAGGAGTTTTGAAGTGATGGGAGCCCAGGAAGGTTGGCTGCGCCTTAAGGAAATGATCCTTCGGGCACAGAGGGAGACAATCCCGATGCGAGGAAAAAGAGGGAAAGGGGCCAAGAGGCTTCCTTGGCTGACCAGAGAAATCCAAGGCAGCCTACGGGCCAAAAGGGGGGGCACATAAAAAGTGGAAACAGGGAGAGATCACCAAAGAGGAGTATACCTCCTCTGCTCGTGCTTGTAGGGAGGCAGTTAGACGGGCCAAAGCTACCATGGAGCTGAGGATGACATCCCAAGTAAAGGACAACAAGAAATTGTTTTTTAGATATATAGGGAGTAAAAGGAAGGCCCAGGGAGGAATAGGACCCCTGCTAAATGGGCAGAAGCAATTGGTGACGGACAGGGGGGCCAAGGCTGAACTCCTCAACAAGTTCTTTGCCTCAGTGTTCCTAAGTGAGGGACATGACAAGTCTCTCACTGGGGTTGTAGAGAGCCAGCAGCAAGGCGCCAGACTACCATGCGTAGACCCTGAGATGGTGCAGAGTCACTTGGAGGAACTGGATGCCTTTAAGTCGGCAGGCCTGGATGAGCTCCATCTGAGGGTGCTGAAGGCACTGGCCGACATCATTGCACAGCCACTGGCGGGAATATTTGAACGCTCGTGGCGCATGGGCCAAGTCCCAGAGGACTGGAAAAGGGCCAATGTGGTCCCCATTTTCAAGAAGGGGAGGAAGGAGGACCTGGGCAACTATAGGCCAGTCAGTCTCACCTCCATCCTTGGCAAAGGATTTGAAAAAATGATCAAGGCTCACATTTGGGAGAGCCCGGCAGGAAAAATTATGCTGAGGGGAAACCAGCATGGGTTCGTAGCAGGCAGATCATGCCTGATTAATCTAGTCTCTTTTTATGACCGGGTTATGAAATGACTGGACACAGGAGTAGGGGTGGATGTTGAATACTTAGACTTCAGGAAGGCCTTCGTTACGGTATCCCACCCCATACTGGTGAACAATTTAAGAGGCTGTGACTTGGATGACTACACAGTCTGGTGGGTGGCAAATTGGCTAGAGGATCACACCCAGAGAGTCGTGGTGGATGGGTCGGTTTCGACCTGGAAGGGTGTGGGCAGTGGGGTCCTGCAGGGCTTGGTGCTTGGATTCTGATCACTTCAACTGGTTTATGTGTAATGTCTGTCACTAGCCTAGATGATCTGCAAGGTCTCTCCCAATTCAACTCTCTGACTATTTGCATTTAAGCAGTACCTAGAGTCTAGAGGCTCAGACTTAGAAGTCTGGCCCTCTGGCAGACTAACATATGCAAGTTTGGAGTCCAGTTTCTGGATCTGCTACAAACTCCCTGTCTGACTTTGGCCAAGTTGCATAACTACTCTGTGTATTCATATCTGACCTTTAAAATGGGGCTGATACTTCCTTTGTTTTGTGTCCTAAAGACATGTCTATGGTGCAATGCAGTTACAGCCTAGCCAGACAAACATTAAATCAGTTACCTCAGGTCCTAACTGGTGTAGTCAGTTGTAGTACAGTGTAGCTATAGTAGTACAGGCCTCATTGCAGATTTTTGTAATGACTTTTGCAGTCCTCAAGCTCCATGTTGCCATAACTAATACCACTAGCAGTACCACCAGCAGGTATGTCTATACATGCTGTGATAACAGTAGGGTAGATGTACCCTTAGATTAGAAGCTCTTCAACGACTGGAATGGTTCTATATGGAATTCATCTTAGTTGAGGCTGTCAGGGGCTACTATAAAGGTGAAGTTACATATTACACTTAGACCATACTAACCTCTGTGCAATGTTAAGTGGCGTTAAAAGTTAGGATGTGCTGTAAGCAGTCATACATTAAAGGTTAATAGTTTATTGCCTGCACAGCTGTGACTTGTGAAGGCTGGCAAGCAGGGGTGTGGCTAAGAGCCAGGATACCTGAGTTTTATCCCTGCTCAGAAAAAGGAGAGGAGGCTGGAAGTAGTGCAGCCTGGCATGCTGGAGGACTGCAAATTGTTCATTTTATCTCTATGGAACACAGACTGAAGTTACCCCAGAGTTAACTCTCACATGAAGTGGTGTAACTTTGAGAGTTCAGAGTGCACTTAGAGCAAGTTAATGAGCTTTAACATGAAGACCTTTGTATTTTAGGTGCCCTTAGTATGGTCTAATGTGTTACTAAATTGGGCTTCTCTTGGCCCCTGTTCAAGCCCCGGGCAGCACAGGACCCATAAAGCCTCCTTGTTAGGTATTTCCTTTTCTCCTGCTCTCCCTGCACCCTTTCCTAAAGGGAGGTCTATAGTCATTAAACTACAATAAGCTATTTTGCCTAAAAAAAAAGGTGAAACCAGAAACAAAGCTTGATTGTATTCTGCTGGATATAGGTCATTTTTTCCAAATATAATAATAATTTTTTAAAAATCTTTTATTTCTCTAATACAACATAAGCTGCTTATGAGTCTTGACTGTCTTTAAGGTTTAATATGTTATCACTGTTTTTGGTGCTAGTCCTTGATACTGAAAATGGCTGCTGTATTGAAGAAGAGAATAGTTGTTGAAAACAGGTGGGTGTTCCTTTAAAGATCTAAAAGAGTTGCAACAATCCATGATTTCTCTCCTAATTTCTCATTCAGAATACACACTTAGAATGTGCCTGAAAAAGTAAAATTAAATATTGCCTTCAGCTCTCTATGTGATTCTCACATTTAAGTTAGTAGGAACAGAATGAAGTTTTTTAGGTTTAGGAAGTGGGATAAAAGTCAGGTTTTTGCCAAAGAGGTTTGCAGTGGCAAAACTCCCCTTGGTTTCATGTCTTGCATTATATGTGTCTCTATTCAACTTTTGAAACACTTCTAAATATTTAATGATACTTGACATTCTTAGTAAATTCCATAGAAATAAAAGCGTTAATCTTTTTGTTAAGATTTGTGAAAGATGCTTAGAGACGCATCATCTTAGCCTAACTTGATGGCACAGTTACTGCTGAGCATATATTTGGCCACTTTGGGCATCTCACTATAGATCCAGAGGTGTAAACTCAAGCCTTACTTCAAATCAATGACGAAGGCTACCCACCAACTGGCCCAACTGGAAACAGGTAGCTGGTGATTCAGGCTAAGGAATGAAAAATTAGCCAGCTATCATGTTAGCCACATCACTTTCTCTGTGTGCTATTGGCTACAGAAACTGCTGTGCCTCATTCAAATTAATCCAATGAGTCAGGTAAGCTTGGGCAGACCTTTGACCATTTTTTACGTAGTTGGCCATGTGCAGTTCCATGTGCATATGGCCACTGAGGATGCTATTGCATGGCTCAGCAATTGCACACCCACTGACTGGTTGACTGACTGATGTAGTTGGTAGGAGGATGGTATTGAGTATGATTCTGTATCTAAAGGCAACATACTACATATGCATAAGGGAATTGAATTGAAGTTGTCTGGACAGTTAATTCTGGCATTATAAACTTTAGATCTTTCACTATTTTAATCTGTCTTCTGTGCTGATAAGGCCTCTTGTACCAATGTTCGAGCACTTCATAATCCTCATGATTCCCTATGAGTTAGGCCCATATTCTTAGTCCTCTACTGTCCTCTTAGACGCTTAAAATCTCATGAATTTTATGACTTTTGAAGGCAGTTTGTGAGAATTAGACCCATGTTTCTTGGCTTCTAGGCCAGTGTGCTAAGCACTGAATCATCCTCCCTCTTTCACTGATGTCAGTAATGCATGGATAAAATCCTTAGACTATATGAAAAGTCACCCTTCTGTTCTCTTATGCCCCCAGGTGAACATGGAACCAAGACACACTGGCTTTTGCAAATACACACTTACTCACAGGGAAGCAGACTTACTGTGTGGCCTAGTCAGTGGTTTATTAATTTCTTATTCAGTAACTCCAGTGGAAACTAACAGAGTTAGATGTGCTAGTTTTGACCTGCAAATGGGTTGTCTGCCCTGGGGTAATAATCAAGGTATTGATTAATTAGCTCCTTCTCCTTCATTCCCCACGGGATAACTATTGCATTCCAAATTTATTGTGCACAGTAAATGGTTCAAGATCTTGGGCCTGCAACTGTTTCAGCCTATGCACAAATATAAAGCATGCAAGAACTCAGCTCTCTGGCCTGGACCCAGGCCGGGCAATGTAATCATACTGGATTGTCCTGTCTCTCTGAAGCAGTCAAAGAAGAAAATCCAACGTGATTTACACCATCTTCAGTCAGAACTCTTGTGGTAGAGGCGATATCTTTTATTAGACCAAGTAGATCGTTGCAAAACAATCTTTTTATTTGCAAGCTTTTGGGCTCACACACCCTTCCTCAGCCAAAGGAAAATGCGAAGACTGTCAAATGTCTCCTAGGTGGAAACAAAGCTTCATATTGCACAGAACTGAAGGGTAGCATACATTCTCTTGGGTGGGAAAGTTCATTTTATAGAAATTAGGCTTGAATAAAAGTTGGCAATCTATTTACCTCAAAGGTTTCTGATGGCAAGCAGGATGTTGAATTTTTCTTTTTTCTTGTTATTTTATATTGTACAGAAGAATTGGTTGATGGAATGGTTTTCCTGGGTAGGGAGGTTCAGTTGTGGAGAAGCTGCTCTGCAAGTATGCAAATTAGGCTTGAACAAAGGGCTGGAGCAGAGTCATTACTTCGAGGTGTCATGGTGCTGAATTTTTTCTTAAACTGGGAAGTTTATGTCAAACCAGCTAATTATGATTGCTCTCCCTGAGGAAACAATGTCTGCTTCTCCACAGTTCTTTATGGAAGAGGCCTGTTTTTGTTACGTTCACATCTTTATTAAACAACCTGCATGAGAAGAACTGAATTGCACAGTGGGCACCAAGCATGGAAGCTGGTGAGGCTCTGCCCTTAAAACTCTCCAGCTGCTTTCATCTGTTGTGAGGTATGCTTCTGGGGAATAGTCTAGTCACAGAGCACACAGTGAAAAAGATCTAGCTTCACAAACCAAAAGGCTGTTATTGACCCAATTCCAGAAGGTATCCTCAGTTAGAAAGAGTGCTTAACATTAAACATGACTTAAGTCAATAAGACTTAAGATGTACTCCTAAATTAGGATGTCTTTCAGAATGGGCACTGTCAAATTACATGAATTTTCAGTTAAGTATTGTCCTGGCTTTCAGGCCTGTCTGCAAGGTACAATGAGTGGAGTAGTTTCTGCAGATTTCCTGGATGTGACCAAAAGGAATTTAGCAAACAAGGCTGGGGAGGGTAACAAATCAGTTTTGAATGACGTTTATTGAAGTATTGTAACCCAGGTGGTACTCCAAGGTGTACTCTATCTCCAATTGAAGGGATCAGAGCAGGTGCACAAGCGCTGTGGGAGGTGTAGGGACCCTCCTCCCCCTATAGAGCAGAGCCAGATCACTAATGGGGACTTAATCATATACCTTTTAATGAGAGAACAGTACTGGGAACATAACCAGCATAGACCATGGGGTATAGGGAACACTACAACACCCTGAGGGGGCAGAATTCAATAAAGTTTAGACACTTACAATCATAGACATATTCATCCAGTTGACAAAAAGGCAGGGTTAACAAAATATAAAAAACACAAACAGCAGAGCAAACAGTACCAGTTGGCAAAATATAAGAGGCACAAAATACAAAACATTAAATAACAAGGAATATAGGGCCTAGGTGCCTGGAAGGAGATGGGGGAAAGAAGGAAAACACAATGACCTTTTTCCATTGCAACAAGAATTTCTCCCTGTCATTTCACTTACCCCAATTCCTCCCAGCTGGGACTTGAACACAACTCTCCAATGTGGAAGGCAGCTACCACACACTCTACCACACAGCCACCAGTGGTAGGGCTGCTCCAAGCTGCTAGGGGTCTTGACCTTCCAGGAGCACCAGCCTCACAGCAAGCTTCCTGGCCTCTGACTGGAGGAGCTGGAAGCAGAGCTGGGATCAGGTTGCTGCTCAGATCCTTACTGGAGCTGGGGAACCTCTCCTGCTGGCCACAGCCTCTCAAAGGGGATCCTAGAACCCCTCCTGCCAGCCATATGTCATCCTGCTGAGGGTCCCGCTCCTTCAGGTGCTTCTGGGGCAACTGCTCCCACCCTGCTGGCCTAGCTCTTTAAAACTCCTTCTTTGTGGTCCCTCACTGGTCTCTCCTGAGTCAGCCACGCTGCCCCTTTTATCCCCCTCCATATTACCCAAGGGGCCAATCAGGGGACATGGAGGGTGAGTCCCTGGGGCTTGATTGGTGAGGAAAGGGAATCCCAAGCCCTTCAATCAACTTTTACCCTTTCAAAACCCTTGGGCTAAATCACTACCAGCTAGTCCATCACAGTATCTTGTAAGGAAGGCCAGTATGCTACATGTGGGGAGGCAGGGTGGCTCCGCATAGGTCAGCCATAGCAACCTCCCTCTCCTTGCAGATGGATTGCTGAAGCACTTCTCTACACATGCTCTTGCAAGTCTCTTTGCTTCCCAGCGCACGGTAACTTCCTACTTGGCTACATGCTAGAATGCTGGCTGTGGGGTGGATAGGCCCTGCTTAAATGCAAGATGTTGAAAAGGAGGTGAAAGTGCAGTCAAACCCTGGAAGAGAGAAGCAGCAACAGGAACAGATGAGCAGGAAAAACGTTCTACCACTGCCTGGAAAACAGGATAAATCTCATCACATTTTTTATGGTTTCATGGATGCTGAACAGATTTTGCCTCAGTTTTTGATCATTCCCCTCTTTATAACACCCCCCCACCCCACATCACCCCCACTCTTCTTTCCCTGTCTTGGTTCCAAGCAGTGGAGGACTTTGGTCCATTCAGACCCCAGGGTGATAGGTAATGCCCGGAACCCTGTGTCCTCATGAAAGCCCCTAAATCTTCTCAGAGATGTCCTCCGGAGAAGGATGTAAGATAATTCAGTGCAATACATCCTTGTTGATCTGAAACATTTTGCAGACACTGAAAGCATTAAAACCCCAAGGGGTAGGGAAGGAGGACAGGGACTGGATAAGTATATGAGCAGCTTGCTGAGCAAATCGGGGTTAAGGATATAACTGCATCAAAGGAAAGGAAACATACAGTGAAGCCAGGATGGATAAACAGATTAGTCTGTATCAAGCAGAGCTGTATAGAGTAATAGGGTACTTGAGAATCCACTACAATTTTAGCTGTGAGCTTCCTATCACAGTTCTTTACAAATGATTGCTAATGAATTCTTCTTAATAGTGTAAACACGTCACACCTGTCTACTTCATCATGAAATGAAGGAAAGGGTAAATTTGCCTTCTGCCAAAAGTGGCTATTAAAGGGTGGGAACAAAATATCTTCCTCTGTTCCATCACTGTCTGGGATTAAAATAAAGGGCAAAAAGGGACATCAGAGTTAGTAAGCATTGTATGGAGTGTTATTTCCATTTGCCATGAAAATACCATGTCAAGCTTTCCAGGGGACCAAGTGCACCATGAGAAATCACTGTCTGTTTATCCAGGAGGGAATGAGCTCCATAACAATTTTACCCACTTTTTACCTGACAGAAGATGTGGGCCCATGGCATATTTACACTGGTGTAATCTACAGCAATATAAATGTAAAACATGCTCACAATATACACTGATGTAAGTCTTTAAGTCACTGGACTCCAGGGTAAAGTTACTCTTCAGAAAGTCAGTAGTAACTGTATCCACTGGCATAAATTACATAGGGATAGGGGCCATAGGTCTGCAGCTCTCATCAGTTTCATCCCAGGTTAAACCTTTTCGCAATGCAAATAAGCTATCAGCAGCTTCTCCTCCACCTGAAGAGGAGGTGCTGTAACAGATCTGGAGAGCTGGTCCTTTGTTCACTTGGGATACCAGTTGATTACACTGGTATAGAAAAATTATGTAAGTTGCACTGATGTTAATGTGTCATGTGTCTGCAACTAAATCAGTGATACTGCCTATTGCCCCGAATGGCACAAAGCTGAAAAACCATAGCCCTGGCATTCTTTTTAGTCTCCCAGTTTGTCTGGCGTAGTTCCTGCCCCTCAGTGAATGTGTATGTGGACACTAGACATTTTCTGTTATGTGACAACATTTCAACAAAACTGAGGAGATTATTTTTTTAGAAAAAATCTATACTATATTCACTTGATTCCAAGATGAGGATTTTTCCTGTCTAACATAGGGGGGAAAGCCCTTGGTCTTAGACTCACATACAAGAGCAGTGGTGGGGGCAGGTGGCTGTTGTGGCTCCGGCTCTGGCTCTAGCTGAAGCCCCTACCAGGGTTGGGGCCATAGCCTCAGCTGCTGCCTGCACACCCCCTCTCCCCCCATCGCCTCTGCACCCTGCCATCTCCTCCCTGTAGTCTCTTCCCAAAACTGCCCCCTTCCCCCCCCACACCCAGGCAGCCTCTGCTTTCCTGCCTGCTTCTCTCCCTGACCCTTTACCCTTGCTCCATGCTGGCAGGCTCCATCCATGCTGCAGCCTGGGGTACTGAGCATAGCCCCAACTTAGCCCATAGCAGCAGTGTGCAGCCTGCAGCTTGCAGGTTTGCTATGGGGACTGGGATGGGGGCCATTCTCAATGCTTCAGGCTAGAATGGGGATGGAGCCTGCCAGTGAGGAGCAAGGATAAGGGGAGTGGAGAGGCTGGAGGGGTAGGAAAGTGGGGAGCAGAGACTGAAGGAGGAGGAGGAAAGGAGAAAGCAGAGGCTGGGAAGCAGGAGGGGGAGCAGAGGCAGAGAGTGGCCTAAGGCTGGGGGGCGAGGGGGCAGGCAGGTGAGAGGAAGCAGGCATAAGCAGGGGGAAAGCTACTTGACCTCCCCACCTGCCTGCCCCCCCACTCCCCCAATGCCTGTCCTCCTGCATCTGTGGGTGGAGATGATTTAAAGACAACTCTCCAATAATTAGATTCTATACATGGAAAATGATAACACATTTATCAATTTTCCATGTATAGAATCTAATTATGGGGGGGGTCATCTTACACTCAGGGTTGTCTTGGGTTCAAGTAAATACAGTGACTCACTTTTGAAGACATTCTGCTGGAAAAAAATGAAAACCTAGTTAAACAAGTCTGTTGACTTGAAACATTTTGGGACTGAAAAAAAAAATAGAACAATCTTTCACAAAATGCCACCTGAAACGAAATGTTTGAAATCTTGACAGTTTTTTATAGGATAGAAAATCAATTTCTGATGTGTGCTAGTGGATTAATTCATAAACACAAAGTTCCTTTCCTGCATAGAGCTGATTACACAGATACTGTATCCCCGTTATGATACAATGGACCAGCAGAGCCTACTATGAAAACAGATATGCTCATTCCATCTCCAGGGAGATCACGAGATAACTTCCTTGTCAGCCCACTCATCAGAAATGGCTTTTCATCATAGTTCTATAGATAACAGACTTCCCGTTTTTCTTGGAAGCTGCAGTTAACACACCAAGCACAGAGCAGGACCACAAGCAAACTTTCAGGGAAGAAAATCCAGGAAACAGTCCCATACATCCCACAGATCTCTGGAACCAGAGGTAGCTCACACTACTTTCAATTCTGCTTATTTTAACTGGCATAGTGTATTATTGTATGTAGGCTAATTACACTGCCGCCCTATTCAGCTAATTCATACAGCCATGTCACACAGTGCTAAGAGGCAGAGCTAATTAGCCTGGACACAGCACCATATGAACGAGGCAGTACTATTGCCAGTTCAGGAAGTTGTCTGTGTAAACCTCCAGAACTGGAATCAGTAGAATATCATTCCCATGTTGCCAGGTAGCACTGTGTTGCATACTCTCAGTGGGCACAGCAGGATGCTATCCCTTGCCATTCTGAATCACTTTTTTTCCTGTGAGACTTAGGGCATCACTCTCCGGACTTGTGCTTCCCTCTAGAAGTCTGTTTCACTTCTTCCTTCGGAGCCACTGAATCTTGCTTTAAACCTATTCTGTTCACTCTACTCATGATGCTGTGTACAGTCATCTACCTGTGAAATTTATTCCAAACCTCTGCAAACGCTAAACCTAGGTAATGTCTTACTTCAGTGTAGTGTCATATGACTCATACCTTGTGTGCTCTCTCCCATCCCGTTCTTCTGCTTCTTAATTTTGAGCTGATATAGATTCTTTTGTGTAGGGTAGTCCTCACTGTTGCACGGGATTGTGAGAAGGTTTATCTCAGGAAGCAAATACATTATCAGGAAGACCCACCCATTGGCTACCAAAGCAGCACCGATGATTACCCCAGTTCAAGTTATCTCTCATGAGGCGTCTGAGCCACATAGCCCAGATGACTATGGAAAAGAGGACAGTGATACAGATGTATATCCTGTGCCTTTTCCAGCCTCGGTATGGACCAAAGAAGGTGAACACTGAGATCATGAAGGCAAAGGCCATTTGGAAAAGAACATAGATCAAAAGCATGGCAAAGTCCTTATTACGTTGTACTGCTTCCATTTTCATAGAGTCATAGATTCATAGATGTTAGGGTCGGAAGGGACCTCAATAGATCATCCAGTCCGACCCCCTGCATAGGCAGGAAAGAGTGCTGGGTTTAGATGACCCCAGCTAGATGCCTATCTAACCTCCTCTTGAAGACCCCCACGGTAGGGGAGAGCACCACCTCCCTTGGGAGCCCATTTCAGAAATTTTAGCAAAGTCAATGCCATCTCTATATACAATGATGACCATATAATTAATAGCTATGATAACCTATACCAACATGAGACCAACAGTACAAAGCAGCATTCCTGGGTCTGAAATTGGGGTCTTTCCTCTCTCTAGCTTGAAGATGTCATGCACGTGGGTCAGAAGATGGGAGATGTAGAAAGCAAACAGGACCCAAAGAGGAAGAAGTGGGTGGGGCCAGTGCTCTTGTTGAGCTGGATGAGGAAGAGTGAGGCTAAAGACTCCCAGGACACCCAGCAGGAAAAGGAAATGGATGGGGACAAGTTTCTTTTTGTTGCCATCTTTGATCTTGCATATGAGAATGAAGAGCACGAGTAAGAGGACCAGGGTAATTTTTTTGTTATTTTGGCTTCAGAATACTCAGAGAAACACCCTTGTAATCTCTACAGTAATTATTGAAGGATGTGGAATCATAATAATAACCCTACTTGAGAGTGCACTATAAATACCTAGATAGGTTAGAAGCATTTTTCTTTATAAAGACATGGGAAGAAATGCATCCATCTCTCTAGTATACTTTGCTGTTTTTAAATAAAGTTTTTCTGAACACGGATATCCCCAGAGACAGTCAGCATTCGTCATGTGAATTTTTGTTCTTAAGACTTTCCCCTTCATAAACAGTGGAGGGTCAAGTCTTCTACAAAATGAGGGGTTGGCCAGCAAATTGCGGCTTAACTGGCACAATCTTGCTTCCAGGAAGTAGACGGCAGAAGGATGAGGTGGAAGGGCCAAAAAATGAGAGCAAGGAATTGTAAGATTGGTGGACTTCCTGTGCTCAAAGCATGTGGTACATGGGTGTTTTCCACATTTAGTGGAAAATGGTGGTGGACCTGAATTTAGGCACTGAAGTTCAGCAAAGCTGTCAGAGCTGGGTGGAAGCATCAGTGGGGACTGAGGAAAAGCATTTATAATATGGATGATCAGTACGTTTAGGCTTGAGGGTAACCAAACTTCACCCCTAACAGTAAGCATGGACATGCTTGAGATACACAAAGCAACCCCTTGCCAACTGTATGGGAACTGGAGAAAATCTGGGCGGGAAACCTGGGCGTAGCAAATTGCATGATTTGGGGGGGGGCATTTTGCAGTTTTTGCTGAATTCTGCAAATTCCAGGCTTTCACACACCAATATATATATATATTTGTACAAGTGTAAAAATATATACACGTATGTATATACATACACACAAAAAGAGCTTAGATCTCTCTTTCCATTTCTGTTGCCAAGATAGTGCTAGCTTAGTGTGAACAGATAATTCACTGCCTCTTATTGTTAATTCACCTTTGCAAAAAACTGTCTTCAGTTGAATGATTGGAGAAATACTGTTGAGTGGTTGAGGTGTTAGACTGAGATGCAAGAGATTTGGATTTAATACCAGGAGCTGCCATGGACTTTCTGTGTAGCATTGGGCAAAATCATGTGCGTTTCTGTGAGTTGATTCCCCATCTGTAAAATGAAGATAATGGTAGCAGAGCACCCACTCTGCTATTATAGAGGTTGAGGGACACTACTTAAAGGACAACTTTTCAAAGCTCTCTGAAAAGCACATGCTTAATTGAGCATCCTGAAATTTGTTTTGCTGCGCTGGGATAAAGCTCAAACTGAACAATAGTTTTCCAAGGGACAGCATTTCAGAAAGCCAGCTTTCATTTTTTTAAATATACTTAAGGCTCAAGCCATCCCTCAAGTCTGAGCATTCCTTAGTCCAGAAGGAGCCAGCCAATGGTACACCTGCCACAAATGGCGTGGGTAGTATCTGTGTGTGGCACGTGGCAGATCAGGGAGAGAGGAGAAAACACATTGACAGATATAGCACAGCAGTGGATCAGGGAGGGGAAGGGGATTGGAGTGGTACCCAGAAAAAGTGGAAAGAAAACCTCCTGGCACTCCTGCCACAAAATGTGTCCCCTGCTGCCTTAGTCACTCAATATTAATCTCAGTAAGAATGTGGGATCCACAGCCTCTCTGCAAAAGCCTCATTGCAAACATTCTTAAAGGAAGAGTTCAGCTTGTTAGAATGGCAGGTTCTAAATGCTTGCACCAGGTTGCAACATAAAGAAGGACAAAGTAAAAGGGTTTCTAGTAGCCATGTAGGGACGCAACCGGGAGCCTGAGGCGCACAGATAGCAGTGACTTCTGGTTGCTGTGCAGTTGCAATCACATGGCTGACAGCAGCCACTACTTGTTTTCACCCTCCCGCTCAAGTCGGTGTCTTGGGCGCTTGCCCTGTTTGCCCCACTCTAGCTTCGCCATTGGTTTCTAGTCAGTTTAAAACTCTTAAATGAGAAAATACAAGGTTAAAGGACATGCCACACCCAAAAGGTTAGAGGTGAGTATGAGGAGGCTGCTGGTGTGAGGGACTGGGCAGCAACTTGGAGAAAGGGCGGACTAGAAACATTAAGCTCCGCTAAGGACTTACAAAATTTATCACTCTAGAGGGCAGGGGAGTCCTGGCAAGGTGGACCTCAGGGGGGCAATATGATGGACACAGGACCCAGCTCAGTACGTAGTTTGGGCTACATTTCTGAAGGAGCATATGACCTTCCAACCCACTGTCTTAAGTAAAGTACTGATGTTTTTGTGGCTTTGTAATTTATTTTAGAGTTTTAGATACATTTTATTTCAAGTCTTTTCTCTGCTTTTACTAACTAAATTAGTTTTGCTGACTTGGCATTTCAATAAAAAAACTGGAAAAAAACAATCTTTATTCTGTTGTCAAATGATGTTTCAATGATTTGTTCATAGTCAAATCAGGAATGAGTTTAAAATTAATAATAGTGGCATTACCAATCCTGGAATAAAACAGCAAGTTTATTTAAAGTATATGTGGGATTTACTTCTTATAGCAATCAGATTCAAATAGGGAAAATACAGAACAAAGGAGAAATGTGCAAAGGCACAGTCGATTGTACCATTCTCAAACATCTCTCCCTAAAATTCTACCTCCTAGGCAGAAACCCCCCCCTCAAATAATTATTTGCACAGACTGATCTCTTAGGGCACAAAAGACAAAAATGTAGCCTGATTCTATGCAATTTATTTTATTTAGAGCTAAGCAGAAAGATTATGAATGGGCTGACCAAAATAGTAAGCTGCTGCTTTGGGTTTTCGGCAGAGACAGAGTAGCAATGCTTGCAGCGTTTCATCTATTACTGTCAAGGGTGGTGCTATTACCAATGATCCCACTACAATAAATCAGGTTGATGAACAGTTTTATAGTGGTGTTATACACCTACGGCTACTTTCAGTCCAGTTAAGTAATGTGCTTTTAGATAAATGTACTTGAAACATACTCTTATTGAAGAGCAAGATGTTACAGATAATAATCCTATTATTACAAAAGAAGAATTACTGTAACTATAACTGCAGCAAGGTTACATGGTAGAACTCACTTTTTCCCCCTCCCTAGCCTTGGGACAGCCTTACAAAGCTGCCATGAAAATGTGCTACTCTAAGCATGTCTGCTTGCTTGCCCTTTACTACAATGATTGATAAGGTAAAAAAAGAAACAAGTAATGGCATGCTGCTTGCCTGTTCAAATAAAAATCACCTATCACCTCAAAGCAAATAGAATTATGTAAGGCTATCCAGACTTATGTAAGGCTTATCCACTCCAGCCGTTCTCTTATTAACCCACTATTGGATAGATTTAGTCATGCTTTCAAAAGAAATTGCTTCCTTAGTATAGCAGCCAGCAGGAATACTCTTGTCAGTTAGGTTACTAACATACATCTGCAAGACTAGACTAGTGATCCAGCTGTAGGCTCAATCCAGCATAGCCAAGCCAACGTGACAGGACTGGGAAGTGTTTCCTATCTATATAACATTTTTTAATTTGGCCTTTCATCTTTTTGGCTATGACACTGACAGCTGTTAGCCAGTGAGATGACAATCAATCTGTTTAGCCATCTGGCTTATCAACAGCTCAGAACTTGAATCACTTGGCTAGAATGTTTGCCAGATTCATTTATCTTGAGAAACTAACAGTAGTAGTAGTAGTAGGAGTAGCAGTAGCAGTGTTGGCTTTTGCAAAGTGGACTTTGTTGGCAGTCTTGAAGAGAATAAAAGTTAGAAAGTAAGTAACTTCAATTTCTTTCTGCAACACCAAAATTATATGAACAAAAGGGGTTTTTTTGCAAAAATGTAGTTGGTCTAATAAAAGATATCACTTCTACCATGAGTTCTGATAATTATGTGAAGATATTTCTAGGCCAGCTTCTAAATGTTTTTGGCTGCCTAGCCAGATCCGAGATATAAGAAAGCTAGCTTTCAATTAATTCACTCTTTACAGGTGGATCAGGGAGAGAGAACTGAAAACTGGAACGCCTAAAGAACTCAAAATGGTATATAAACAATGCTTTTCATTCACACATGATGTACTAGAACAGAGCTGTCCAACTTCTAAGCAGCTGGGAACCACACACCCCAGGGGTTGAACAAGCAGAGGCTGCACACCTGCACTAGGGCAAGGCATAGGCCCCTCAGGCCATCACCCCCTACACTGCGCTGTGCAGAAACGCCTCACTCACTTCACCGTGTACCCACACTCCCCTTCCTACTGCTGCATGGCATGCCCATGCCCTCTGCCCTTCCCCTCCGCCCCCAGCATCATGCACATGTTCCTCCCTATCCTCCTGCTGCACCATGCACGTAGTCCCAGGCTCAACCACAGTCCCTCCCAGGCAGCCAGGCCATGTCACGCTACCTCATGGGGCAGAGTCTGGCAGCAAAAGCCAAAGGAAGGAGGAGCCTGGAGATACCAGCTGCTTTTGCAGCTGGAGCAATGTGGAGCAATGTGGGGGCAGGAGCCCAAGGGCTGCAACTTAACCTGTCACAGGTCACATGCAGCTCCTGGGCCACCAGTTGAACAGCCCTGTACTAGAAGAATGGATAGCAAGGCAGATGTAAGTGGGGTTGATTTCACATCAGCCAGAAGAAACAGACCCTCTTTACATTTTTATTTCAATTACTATTCTGAAAATTGTTAATAATTGTTACGAATTTATCACTCAGTTTTGAAAAGAGACGAGAGTGTCTCAGATTCAATGTCTGCTTGAGACAGATAAGAGATTATGTGTGATTATTGTGTAATTAATTGTACTACTGTCCAACAAGGATACAATTTTAGAGGTACAGAGAACATGAAAGACTTTTCAGTCAATTAGGGACTTAGTAATAGCATTGTTACACACTAGTCTGACATTCTGGCCCTAGTCCTGTGTGTGTGTTTGTTTGTGTGTGTGTTGCTTTATTCAGGTGAGTTAGTCCCACAGCATTCAGTAAGGATACTCACTTAGTAAAATGAGGCAAGAGTTTAAGTGTTTATGGGATTGTGGCCTATGAAATGAAAAGTTACAATAGAATTACATCAACCTTTACTAGCCACAAATACAATTAGATAATGAAAAGCCAAACATGGATATGCCAAACAACTCTTTATTTAGAGAACAGACTGTATCTAAATAAAGCTATCATGGCATGATCTATATCCCAAACAAAAAAGAGGCAAAGTTTTTAAATCAACAACCCCATTTTCAAAAGGAAAAAGCAGTCAACAGCTCCCATTGAGCTCACAGATCCTTTGATCAAGCCAGGAAATTGCAATTTACAGTTTTAAAAAGTCAGGTTTAAATGTTGTCACATACAAAAAAGTAGAGTTTAGGTATGCTTGTTCAAACAGCAGGGTGCTATTCAACTCAGAACTCTTTGAAGTCATTGGTATTATCTATGGAGTAAAGTCTTATTTGTTGCACCAAAGGGCATTGAAATCTGACTCTAGTAAAATCACAGAGGCAATGTTTGTGGACTCCATACCTATGACTTTTTAATCATAAGCTCATTGCTTCATGTTAAAAGGGTGCTTATCAGGGCTGGGTACCCTTCAATCTCTGGTGTGTTGCTGAAACCCAGAACTTGATTTAGTTACATCAAATTTATTATTAGCCTCTAAATGTTCTAAGAATTCATCAGGTGTGGCTTGACATTACTGTAGTATACTCATGCCCTATAGCCAGAGTCCCAAAATAAATCCTGGAATTTAGAAAACAAGATGTACCCAAACCTTCCTATCCTAACCCTTGATGTAAGTATGCACCAGCAATGAAGAATTCTCTCACAGGTATCACCTGTTGCTTAATGATTCCTCGTGTCCACTCTTCCTTTTAAATTATAATACTTCTTTATCCACCTCTTCAGTTTCACTGTGGTCCATCTCCCCTTCAGCAATGGTACCTTACTGTTACTGCAGTTATCAGTCCATCTCTAGCTTTTCTTCTTTCCACATTATTTAGATATACATTTTTTTTTTTTACCTAGCGAAGCCAACTGATCTTCCTCTAAGGAGCTTGATCCTTCCCCTCACTGAAGTCTGTGACACAGATCTTTTTAGACTTCAGTGGGAGAAAGACCAGAACTTCAGGCCTTTTTGCTTTTCTGCTGAAAGCTTTCATCTCAGAAAGAGATCACTTGACCCCACCACAACCTCCCCCACAAAATACTTCATGGGCAAAGAATGACTTCCATCTACCCAGCTTCTCCTCTGACTTTAAGGGAAGAAGCCATTCCTCTTAGCAATAATTTTTGAACATACAGGCACTATGATATTTTAAGAATGTATTTCTTTGAGTTAGCAAAACCTTAGAAACACCTAGGTAAGCACATGCATGTGTCAGTCTGTCACACACTTTCCAACCTGTGTTTCATAGGATTTCTGACAACTAATACTTATCAGTTAAAAAAAATATAGCATTCACACAACTAGTTACTCCCTTACAAACAAATTACAAGAGTTTTAAAAATGGATCCCTAAAATTAGGAACCTAAATCTATATTTTCAATAAAGCCAAGCACCAAGAAGTTCTTGGGAACTGCTGCATGCATCTTTTTTGAATATCAGACAAATAATTGGAGGCTGGATTTTCAAAAGAGCTACACGCACAACAGCTGCCACTGAAGTCAGTTAGGGTTGATTACACATTTGAGCCAATGCACATTTCATTGTTATGGCCAACTTTATAGGCCAGTTTCAGAGACAGCATATTGTAAACAAGAGAATACACAATTAATCACAAGGTTAGACCACACATTATCCCATGGCTCAATGCTGTGGTTGAGTATCTTACAGTGAAATGCTCTCTTTCACAGGTAGAAAAACAGCTGTAAAAATAAGCCTGGATTTTCCACCAAAGAAAGTTTCTGAATCAGATTACAGGCATGTCGTGCTCCTGCGCACTACAAGAAAGAAAAAAAGAAATGATAGCTATCTTCAATGTCCAGTGTCTCAGTAGCAGTAATTTGGTCCCTTTTGACTCCTCAGAATAGAACAGATAGAAAAATTCATTCAAAAATAGCATATAGATGTCCCTGCACCAGGACAGGATGTAAAAGCTATTACGTTACAAGGATTTTGGTGCAGCTGTATCATCACTCCAGTGAGTATAAGGGAGAAGGAAGAAACCCTTCCAAAAAGGAGAGAGCACAAGTATTTGAGACAGTCAGGTCTGGAAGGAAGGAACAACTAAGCCTAGGTAGAAGGGCTTGGTAAGGTATTTCACAATGTATTATTTTAGAAACAGCTTTTTTTAAATGATTGAGACCCCAGGAGGTGTGACACTTCCCCTTTCCCAACCCCTGCTCCCTTTTGTTCTGTAGGTTTGTTTGGAACAGGACAGTGACCTGAGCAGAAGACGACACTGGCACATGCCTGCACTTCAGTGAGCCAACCATTCACTCTTTCAGAAACCAGACCTCATTGCGCCGCCCATAAGGTTTCATTGGTGGGTCGTAGCCATTACAGAAGTAGAAGGCTTTGCAATAGGTAGCCTCACTCCCCAAAGCAGACTTCAACTTGGCAGCAAAAT
The DNA here is from genome assembly GCF_030867095.1 of Alligator mississippiensis. Taxonomy (NCBI): domain Eukaryota; kingdom Metazoa; phylum Chordata; order Crocodylia; family Alligatoridae; genus Alligator; species Alligator mississippiensis. Next base: position 90,625,943 of record NC_081827.1, on the reverse strand, counting down.
TCACATAATCCGCTTCCTTGGCATAACCACCAAACTGCCTACAAAGGAAACAAACATGGAGAGACTGAGTGGGGCAATCCTGAAACAGCACAAAGAGAGCATGGGAGAACAAGACACAAAAATAGCTTTGTGTAGCTATTCCTTATTAACCTGGTGAAGACAAATAAAAGCATTGCCTTGACAATCCCAGAGACTGCACAGCTTTAGTCACCCATTGAATCTATACAGAATGGCATCTCTTGTACCAGCTCCCCAAAGCTACCCTCCCCTATGTGTCACCCTTAAGCTGGAGGAACAACTTCCTGTCACAAAGGGATACTTCTTTCTACAGCTAATTCATTTCTTGGTCTTTCTGCTAGGACTGTCAACACAGTGTTAATCATAGTGTGAACAGCTGTCTGCTTAAATCCGGACTGAGATGGGAAGCCAAATTCTAGCTCTCAAAGATGAGGCAAAAAAGGGATGTTACTGATTGCAGCAGAAGAGCCAACAGCATACAGCTCACATCAATATGTGAAAGGGGAGGTCTTGAACTGAATGTTGTCATATCAATTTCTTGATCATTGGAAGCTGTCTGCAGATCATCCTGCACCTCACTGCTCAATGTTTGTGACAGTAGAGTCTGTCACCATAGAAACAACTAATAGCCAAAAGCTGGATCAGCAGCATTCAGACACATGACAAGAGCCAGCAGACTAGAAAGGGAAAGACTGCCCTCTTACTAAGAATTTCCTATCCAGTGGACCACTTAGAGGGTTAATAATAGAATGCAAAGTCTTTCACTGTTAGTGTGTTAGCCTTAATCCAGCACAAACCAGCAGCAATCAAGAGAAAATATCCAATGGCTGTTCAATATCCTAAGTGGCAACTGGTGGCTTGAATTTAGCTTCTAAGGTCTAGTGACTACATGACCATTAGGCAATAACTGATCCCTGGATAAGGCAAACAGCTGGCTTGTTATCATCTTGTTGTTTCCTGGCCTACAACTTGCATATGTGGCCAATATTAGCAACACTGGACATTTAAGCAGAAATTTTAGAAGGAACTTTGAGCTGGTAAGAGACAGAGGAATGTTTTGCTAGTTTTATATTAAAAACCAGAAGGAGAATGGGGGAGAGTTGGGAAGACCCACAACCACCTAACAAGAAGCATTTGTGTTGTCATAGATAAAGTATTTACTTTTACACTGGATTTAATCCATTTTACCCCAGATGATTTCCAGCCCTTCCTCCTTCCCAAAAGGATGTCCAGTCTGAATGGCCAGCCTTAAAAAACAGCTTGATTCTAGCAACTGGGGATTAAACAATTACCTCCATAGTATCTCACTGGCCTGTTAGACTATCAGGAATTCATAACCCAATTTTTCAATCAAAAGTGGCAGGTGGAATTCATTTGAGTTCTCTCTCTTCAGTTAACAGGAGCTGCCATATTGGGGTGCTGATGTACCTCATTTCAGATTTTTGTTAGCAAAAGGATTAGCACCATGGCATGATCTAGATAGTGCCTGAAAATTGTTCTCATTAGAGAGCTGTCTGATAGGGCTGTACAAAATTTCACCAGGTGTTTCATTTCAAAGCTGTTTCAATGTGTTTCAAGCTGGGAAATGTGTGGCACCTGAGACCAGTGGCAGCAGCAATCTTCCCTGGCACTGGGCACGGGCTGCGCTCAGCACCGGACCCGGGTGGCAGAGACAGCCTCCTCTCATCCAGCACACAGATCCAGTGGCTCGCACCCCTGTGAGGAGTCCAGCATAGCCCAGCAGCCCTCCCGGGGGTGCAAGCCCCTGGATCTTCCCCCTGGATGAGAGGAGACTGCTGCTGCTGCCTGGGACAGGTGACAGTAGCAATCTTCTCCAGTGCTGAGTGCAGCCCACACACAGCACCAGTTCCAGTGGCAGAGGCAGCCTCCTTTCATCTGGGGTGCTGATCCAGGGGCTTGCACCCCTGGGAGGGCTGCTGGGTTGCTGCAGCACTCTTCTCCGGTGCTCTGGCACAGCCCTCCCAGGGGTGTGGGTCCCCAGATCTGTCCCCCAGATGAGAGGAAGCTGCCACTGCCAGCAAGTGTCAGCAGGTGGGTTTTGAAGAGTTTGAGGTACAGTTTCCCAGAAACCTCTATACCTATCTCCTTGAAACTTAGCAGGCTTCATGCCCTCAGAAGGGGCTACCATCCCTGCAATTTTCATCCAAATCAGGCAAGAAATGACAAAGCTTTTGGCATTTTCATGATTCCCCTTTATAGCCTATGAGTGAAACATCAAAACACATCAAAACAGTGAATCAGTTTCAACAAAATGAAACAGGATAATGCTTCTAAATGAAACAAAATGATGAAACAAAACACTGTCCCTTCGAAATGGTGAAACGGATGTTGAAACGAAATGATGGTGTTTCACACAGCCCTACTGTCTGATATCTGCCTGAGGTAAGGAGTTGATGGTCTCAGTCCAAATCCTAGTAAGCACGCATCTATTCTCTTCATATACACACAAATCATTATCATTAGTGCACTAATTAGTCATTTTGTTCTTGATTCCATCCCTCCCTCTCAGCTGTGACAACAAGATGTGTATTATTAGAGAGCATGTTATGTACAGACTGTTTTGGTTTACAGGACTGGTAAGCTGGCATCTTTCATAGACACTGCATTTACATTTAACGAGTAAGAATTCCATTTTCTTTGTGCTGAAACATGAACACTGTTAAGAGAAAAGCTTCTTTGTTCACTATGGTAGGAGCCTTTGATTTCCTACTGTTGCATGCACATTGTGACCAGTAAGTAAGCTGGCAGAACAAAACCCAGTCTCCCACGCCTTCTGGCAATGCTGAGATCTGACTCTTACGTGGAGTAGATGGTCATTCCTTCCCTCTCTTCAATCGTAATGCTTTCATCACTAGGATGTGGAGGGTTGGCCTGATATTGGCTTGGAATCCGGAGCAAGACTTTCACTTTCTGCTGTAAAGAGCCATCCTCAGCAAGAAAGGCAGTGATGGAAACTGGTGCAGTCATGCCCATTCCCACCCCTAAGAGGGACACAAACAGACATATTACACACACGGTCAAAGTCCTTGAGAAACTACATACTAAAGTTCTGATTTTTGGTGCAATTGAATAGCCACAGCTCTAACTGAAGTCAACAGGCATTGCAAGTGCTTATCACTGCTGAAGAAAAAAAATCAAGCTTTAATAGTGCAGGAATTAAGACACTGGGACTAACCAATTTTCCATGTAGGCCAGCATCCCACTTCCTACAGAAACCAATGCCAGATTCAAGACCAGTTTAAAATCTCACAAGGTGCTTTACTATCAGAAGTTTCTTCCTGATCCCCTCCAATAATTGTTTTAGGCCCAGAGGCATGTGAAAGTATATTGCATTGTCCCACTGAGGTTTAAATACCCTCTTTGCAGGCTCCAGTAACTTAACTCTGAGCTCTTTTCACTTCTGCTTACATTGCCTGCAGTCTTACCCACCCTAAAGTGGCCAGCTCCTCTCTGAAGGAATGTACAGCAAGTGACTTTCTTAGATGTGCCAAGATACGATTGGAAGGAACAGATTTTTTTTTCCTTCTCTCCAGGCACAGTAAAATCTCACTCTCAGCACAACAGTAGAGGCAGATAGAGATGAAATCCACAAAATGCTCTCACTAATTTGTAGTTAGGTACAGCACTTCTCTTCCCAGTACCATAGATTAAGGACAGAGGTATCTCCCTTTGTCCAGTCACATAGATCACCACTTTTACAGACCCTGTGCAGCAGACATCTCTGTTCTCTCTCAAACTGTAGCCTGCTCCCTCTTCTATTTATTTCCACTTATTCCCACTTGGCAAGTTGTGAGGAAGTCTATCAATCTCCCTTCAACACATACTTGGGAGAGGTACAAGGGCAGTGTTTAGGTGATGTATACGTACTCTGAAATGCCACCCTGCTGTTGTAAACCATGTGTCTAGCTTTGCTCAATAAGAACTGAAAAATAATGTTTGTGCGTACTTAGACAAAATGTAACAAACAATATATTTGCTTCATGAATTAGAAGAGTCTGAACAGTTGTGCTAAGATAAAAGTGACAGAAGTAATCTCTCCTATTACTGAATACAGGGATCAATTTCCTATCTACATACACAGCAAGTTAAGGTGCAGAAATCACATGCCATGAACATAGATGACAGGAATTCCCCTAAGAAACTACTATATGGTATCCGTGAAGCCATGATCTTTAGAAAATAATTAATGCAACTGTAGGTCCCTCTTGACACAAGGTGGTACCAGCCTCTGAGCCAAGAAGGACTGCCAGGTTTTCTCACCCTTGTCATTGGTTCCTCCAACATACTTCAGGAGCTTGAGCACAGCTTCCTTGGAGGCCTCGTCAAATTGCTTCCCAGTTACCTCCACCACAGCAAACTTTCCACCTTCACATGCCCTTTCTTCATATGTTACCTCTTCCTGAAGAGAGAGCAGAGTCAGGAAATAGAACTGTCCTGAGAGTTGCAACATGCCTCACAACAAGGGAAGTATTTCCCTGGGAAAGTCAGAATCTAGTAAGAACCGCTGCAGCTGTTGTATGAAGACCATCAGTTTGGGTGTTAGAGGAAGAGCGCCAAACATGCTGACTCAGCTGGGACTTTCAGTGCTGCTCCCCATAAGAGAGACACTATCCACTCTCCTATCTCCTGTGTTAGCAGCCTGCTATGGACAGTTATGATGCCCCCAGGCAGAAGAGGAAGTTCTGCAAGAGAACTTCCAATTTAGGGTCAGTCACATTTGTAGAACCACAGACACTGGCAACAAGGGGAAAGAGAGAGAGAAACAGAATACAGAATAATTATGACCTATACTGAAATCATGGATAAATTAGGCCACTTAGGTCATTCTGCTTCTTTTGGACCAGCCCTGCTGAGATAAGTAAATGTTCTTCTATCAACTTTGTGTCTCTAGAAAACAACTACATGATCTAAATGAGATTAAAGTAGACCAAATAATCAATTACAGAGAAGAAAATCCCATAATATAACAAAGGGTGGCCATCATAGAGGACATTCCTGTTTTCTGCTACTCTGTCCTCTATTGATACAAAACCCAATGCATTTAGGACATAAACATATTTGGTTTCGTATCAATAGAGGACAACCAGACTGTCTTCTATGATGGCTACCCTAATATGACAACAAATTTATTTTGGTACAAAGAGTAAACTTAGCTTCTGACTCAGGAGAAACCTGAGCAGGCCATAGTTACTACCACATTATTGCCCCCCAAATCTTGAAACTAGAAATCTGGAAATAAATTGGCCCCTTCCCCCCACCCTGCCCCCAGCCATTCTCTGCACACCAGAGAACTAGTAAGAATAGCAGTGGTGACAGTAATACCTATCATTTTGGGTCAACTGCAAATGAAAATGTTCTTAATGTACTCAAAGAAATTTAAAAAAATGTTTTAAAGTCAATCAAACCATTCTGTTCAGCCCAAAGCAAAACAATTTGGTTAATTTGGGGAGATATATTAATCCTGTTTTGAAATTCAAGTTCCAGCAGTTTGCAAAACAAAGATGATAGTTTGTATGGGATGGTTGGGATAGGGATGATCCTGCCTCAGGCAGGGGTTTGGACTAGATGACCTCTGGAGGTCCCTTCCAGCCCTACTTCTATGACTATGACTCCATGCTTTCAAAACTTGGGAAAAAGTGAGAGAGACTGGCATCTCAAAAAGCAGACGGTCAGAGAGGCTTGAGCATCCATAGGCCGGCCTCCCACTGGCAGATGCATCTGAAGATGTAGGCAGTCATCTGGGAAAGCACATGCCTCTCTAAACCATTTAGTCCTTAAGGCAGAGGTTCCCAAATAGGGTTGCCAACCCTTCAGGACTGCCCTGGAGTCTCCAGGAATTAGATATAGATCTCCAGGAGACTGCTGAGAGTCACCTGGGAGATAAATGATTAGGGCATTCATTAAAATAGGGCAGGGGGCTGGACCCGATGATCTTACAAGGTCCCTTCCAGCTCTAATGTCTATGAAATCGATGAAAATAAATATTAAACTTTGAATCCAATTTATATAGTAGTCCAGTGGGTTTTTTAAATGTAATAGTAATGTGCATTTGCCTTCCTAACTTAAAGCCTACGCACCATAATCCATAACCAATATACGCAAGCACATGGGTGTGTTCATATTGTGTGCCGCGGGGACGTTCGGTGTCCTGGGAACCTCCCAGAATAGATTCAAACAGACTTGGCAACCCTATTTCCACCCTGTGGATCGTGACCCCACATGGGATGGCAACTTCAGCAGATAAGGTGGCGGGGGGCTGTGAGTTGGGAGCGAGGGGCCATGCTGAGGAAATGGGGCCATGTGGAAGAAAAGTTTGGGAAGCATAGCCCCACGGACAATTGGTGCCTCCTGGCTCTGGGGGGGCACCGACAGCTGATTGCTGATGGCGGGGGATCGCTGACCCTGGAAGCGCTGGCACTTCTCAGGGGGGCACTGGCCGGCACTTTCCACTCCCTGGCCAGCAAGGGCCAATTTCAGGGGGGCACGTGCCCCTCTTACCTGTCGCCTATGCACTGCCCTAAGGTGGTACCTTGCCTTGCCTTCTGACCAGCGAACCGCCTCTCTCCCTTCAGACCCAAACCCTTCACTCTGCAGCCAAAGGCTCGGCCTGTTCTTCCTCCCTTCAGCCCAAGCTATTCCTGGAGTGTGACCCGGGGGGTGCAGGCAGGGCTGGTGGCGGGGAAGTTCATTTCCCCAGCCACTAAAAGGCTTCACCTGCTTCCCCTCACGAGCGCGTGTCTCAGCGGGGGCAGGGCCGGGAGAGGGGGCCGCCTGCCTGCAGGTGTGCGCGCAGCGGGCCCGGCCAGCGGAGCGGAGCACAGCGGCGGGAGGAGCCGGCAGCGCGGGAAGGGGCAGGGGCGCGCTGCGGCTGAGCCCGGCCCGGGCCGCGTCCGGCGGGCGGCGAGCGGGGTGCGGCGAGGCGGCCGCTCGGGGCTTTGTGCTCAGGCTGCGCGGAGGCATCACGCCCTGCCCGGCTCCGGCCGCTACCCGGATGCCCGGCGGCGGGGAGCGGACGGCGGCGGGCAAGCGAGGGCAGGGCTCGGGGGAGGAGGGGCGCGCTCCCCGCTGCCAGGCCCCAGACCCCGCCGTCCTACCGTCTGCCCCGTGCCCAGGACGCGCCAGGGCCACGTCTCCACCGTGCCGAACAGGGAGTTGCGGATGAGGCCCAGCATGATGCCGCCCCGCGCCCGGCCGCTGGCGGGGGAGGAGATCGGCGCGATCCACCCAGCCGAGCGGCCCGCCCAGCAGCGCCGGAGGCACTCCTTGCCCAGCTGGGGGGAGACACCTAGGGGAGTCTCATGCCGAGATGTAGGAGGCGGCCAGGTTGCCCAAAGGGACCTCCCCCACCCACCCCGGAGGTCCCCCCAGGGAAACGTCCTGCTCCACTGCCCCTAGTGCCTGCGGGCAGGGAGATGGAGAAGGCCTGTCGCCCGCTGGCCACAGGAGAGAGGTCTACAAATTACACATTTCCAGCAGTGTAAAATGGGATGGCAAAGAGAACTGCAAGAAGGGCAAGGCCAGGCCATGGAGTGCACCGCCCAGGGAGGCCTTCCCTGGAGGCTTTAAAGAGGAGGCTGGGTGGGCTTCTGGCTTGAATGACTTTTGGGACAGGATCCCACATCTGGGCCTGGAGGTTGGACTTACTAGATGACCCTCCCTTCCAAGCCTTTGATTCACAGCTGGTGCTTGCACGTTTACCACTGCTGTTTACACAACATCTGGTCCTGTAAAATACATGCTCCTAAACTCAGCAAGTGCCTGCAGATGCTACTGCTGAGCCTCAATCCCTCTCTAGTTTAAGCCCCTTTCAATTAGCTGTGCCCAACATCCTGGAAATCCTTTTTTTCACATCCCAGGTCTGCCACTCCACCTTGGCCTGCTGGAAGTAAGGAGACCTATTTCTAGCTTGGCCACGGGAGTGGAGAGCGCTAGCCAGTACATGCCCCCCACCCCAAAGTGCCAGTACTAGTTGTTTAAACTCTGCCCATTTTGCTTCCTCCTGCAGCACTGGATTGATACTTACCTGCTTTCCAGATGGCTGTGAGGATACAGTTTGTATTCTGAGGAGCCGTGGTAGAAAGGGCTGCACCTATGTGGAGTAGTGGATTGCACAAGGCTGTAACCGTTGAGATGGATTCCGTGGCGTTCTGGGGAGTGATTCTGCTCTAATTAGTGCAGAGTGTGGAACTGGAAGAAGTTGAAGTCTCTAAGGATGAAGTAATGGAAAAAATTGAGAAACTTAAATATAATAAAACACAGGACCAGATGGTATTCGTCTAGAAAAATAAAATATGAAATAGAGGAAAAAGTTATAAAGATATGGTAATATATGGGTAATATGGTAATAAATTGGTAATATATGGGCTGAATAAACTCTTGAAGGCTGCAACATCATCAAGACTACACTGATTTTTTTTAAATAAAATGAGTCGAAAGCAAATGCTGAGAAATACAGCTTCTTTCTTTCAAATTAATAAATGTTAGTTCAAGACAATTATACAAATTTGTTTTTTTTCAAATTTTTGGATAGTAGGGTAGTTTTAAAAAAAGATTCAGCTGGAACTTCAGTGTCCATCTCCCAGTGATTTCTATAGGATATGAGTGCGTAAGTCCCTTAATTTCATTTAAAACTCTCACCCAATATCCTCTATAAAAGTGCATGAAAATAAATACTTGGGGAGAGGAGGAAAGGGTTATAACCTTTATCAGTACAGATTATCTGCTTAGCTTTCTCCTTGTATTTCCTTAGAGCTTCACAATCATTAATGAATATTAACTTCACAACATTCCTGTTATGTAATGAAGTTGTGACCTGTTTTACAGCTAGAGATTTGAGGCACTGGGGTAGGTTAAGTAATTTACCCAAGGTCATGTCTGAAGTCTATGACTGAGACAGGGCCTGAACCTAGGTCTGCTAAGGCCAGCTGAGAGCATTAGCCCCCTGGCCAACTTGTCCATGCATGGTTGTGTTGGCATTTCTGCATGAGCACACAGCTGACTATCTATGAAGCCCCTAAAATAGAATTGTGGTGTGGAAATTGCTTTTGGTACATAACATTCTTCAGGAGAAAAAAATGCTAAACTAGTCTGGTAATAAAGCAGACAGACACACCAGTGCAAAGATAAGTAACCAGATAAGGTAATTATTGAAACACAATTCCTATTATATTGTTGGGAGTTTACTGCCTCAGATAGGTGGATAATTTCATATCATGCTGTGTCTACATCTGGAAATGATAATGGACTCAGACGTGGACTTTCAGTAGCAAAAGGAACCATTAATCAATAATAACAGAGACAGAGTTAAGTCACTTTGAGTTTATTCACTATTGTATCTTCTGAACTACCTTTATAGGGTTGGGAAATTGTTACCCATCTGACCAAAGTGTTCAATCTGTACTAGTTTAGGATGTCTGGCAATGGGATCTCCATGCCCATATTACAACCAAATATAAAAACTTGACATTTACATGGTGTCTTATATCTAGATATCACCAAGTGGTTAAAAGCCTTTACAACCATAATGCTGATCTTGAAGCTATTATGTGCAAAATATTCCCATTACAAAGAATGGGAGTTCTATGCAGACACACAGTTGATGATACAATGTGATAACAGATTATATAAAGCAACAGAGAATATGATGAAATATATTTACATAAATGATTTGGACTATAAAATTGTCTTCATCATTTAACAGGAAAGGTAGAATAGAACCAATTCGTTCAGAGAGACAATGGCACGTTCCTATTAGCCTTTTCATAGAATTATAGGGTTGGAAAGACTTCAGGGTCATTTAGTCCAACCCTTGCAGAGTTGCAAGATTATTTATTTCTAAAACTATTACTCATTTAACTAAGTTTTAGCAATCCCCAAGTAAAGCTAGCAAGAGACCCCCCAAGTACAGGGTTTGTTGTTTTCTAAAAGCAGGGCCTCATAGAATTTGTGCATGGAAAATATCTATTAGTTCATCTTGTCCACTCCCAACACTGCCACCACCTCACTACCAATGTCAAATTTGATCCCTATGGATGACATTCTGTTTATTAGACCTAATAGCAACTTTGACAGTCCTCCTATGTTATTTTACATAGCTCAGTTTAAAATAACCCACATGAAAAGTGTTTCCCCCAGTTCCCTTCTGAGATTATTTTAGTGTAATTAATCCTTTTCCCCTGACAGTCAGCCTTTGGAAAGCCTTTTAAATAGCTAGTCTGCCTCCTTAGCATTTACATCTGCAGAATGTTTGTAAACAGTTGGTAGGTTGGTGGAATGGCTACAAGTTTCATAGTTTCACAGTGCTTAGGGTCGGAAGGGACTTAAAAACAGATCATCAGATCTGGCCCCCTGCTCCAGGCTGGAACGGGTGCTGCAATCATATCACCCCAGCCAAATATCTGTCCAGCTTCCTCTTGAAGACCCCTAAGGTAGGAGAGAGCACCACCTCACTTGGGAGCCCATTCCAGAGCATGGCAGCTCTGATGGTAAAGTAATGTCCCCTTAACCTTCTCCCTAACATTTGTGGCCATTATTCCTAGTAGCAATCTAGATCTAATTAGTTCTTTAATTTTATTCCATCAGACCTTTCCAGAAACTTCGGAGTCCCCAGCCAGTTCATTAAGATATTTCAGATGTACAGTTCACCAGAACAGAATTCAGTATTGCATGTGACTTTCGCCAGAGTTTTGCAAGAATGGACAGTTTCTTTTGGACTTCCCTAGTTCATGCTGTTAGTTTATATTAATCCAGCAAAAGTCTTTAAATATTGCTCAGTCAACTCCTTTCACCTTCTGGGGAGGAGAATGCTTCCCCCACCCCAGCTACGGAAAGAAAAAATATATATATTTCCAGTATCTTGTTTATTCTGTCCTGTAGAAGGCAAGATAGATTTACACCTTATAGACAAAGTATGTGTGTGTATGAGTATGTATATACACACACACTTTCAGAGGCTGAAACTGATCATCCATTTCCAATTTAGGATCAACATTTTTTTGTTTGGAAAAATGCACGTCTGTGCCAAGGGACTACTTGGGAGCTGTACACCATCCAGGTCCCACTTCAGCCATATTTTGCATGTTTCATAGAACTGAAGTGATACATAGATCTTGTGTAGGCCCTCCTCTGCTGTGAGCCTGTCTCTTAAGTAGAGCTTCTTATGGTATCAGATTTTAAGAGAACTTCATAATAGAAGCTCAGTGGAAAGAAGAATTTTCATTTTCTTCAATCAAAAAGAAGCACCTGCCAGGCAGCTAAGAGTGCTAGTAATCTGACTTGCCAGATGCCTAACACATTTAAATCCACTTAAAATAAAATGCCTGAACGTGGTAGTTCAGTAATTAATGTGGTGTTTTATGTAGTACTATATAGTGGTTAGAGTTAGACAGGGATGGGGTGACAGCAGTTACAGCATTTTACTGTGCTTCCACAGTCATGATTCAAACCCTGCTCTGGACTTGTGCTGAAGGTGGCACCCCAGTTGACATAATTAGAAATGGGTCCCCTGTCCCATTTCTGGCACCCTTCCCTTATGTGAGGTTAGCTCCAGCAACCAGTGTGCTTTATCCCACAAACCCAATGCAGTCAGCCCTGATTTTGACCTGTAAAGGTCAGGACCTACATTTTCAGACATGATTAGTGATTTTAGTGTCCAATTTGGGATACCTAGAAGTACCAGATTTTCAAGGGTGGATGCATTGCTCAGCACTTTCTAAAAATCAAGTCCTTAAAGTGTATCTCAAATTCAACATTAAATATAGTACCAATGCACTCTAAACCACTAGTAATGTGTGAAGACTTAGGCCAACAAGGCCTTGTGGTGTTTCTTATCCCTTACATACTTTTAAATTTAACTTCTCCTCAACAGAACATACTTTATAGGAATGGTTAGTAGGCAAAGGCTAGCATTTTAAAACATAACTGCTCCCCTCTAGATCCCAGGTCTGATTTTTCAAAGAAGCTAATACATTCCTGTTCCTACTGATGCCATTGGTAGCTGCGGGAGGCTCAGCATATCTGAAAAAGCAAATCATTTCTGTATGTGTCCCTACGTGTGAAGTAACTTACATCAGAAAATATTGGCCTGAGACCATATGTGTGCATTATCCCTCTGTCCTTTAACTCATAGTGTTCTGTGAAGTAGGGAAGAGAAACAAGTGAATCTGATGATTACAAAAAATCACTCTCACCCATCTAGAAAACATGTGAGGGTGCAGGACAAACAGACCTAACTGATTTTAGATTACCTAATCATTTAGCATGGATCATAAAAACAGTCATCACCAACAAATTCTGCTGGATCTGGCCCAACAACTTAGATTTGAAAGGCATTCTATAAACCAGAACTCCTAAGCAAGTCTTGTGAACAATCCAGATACTCGGTCATATATGTTTTACTTGATCAGGATAACAGTCTCTCACTGATAAAAGGGTTGAGGACAAGAAAAGATAGAAATGTTTGGGGGTTTTTTTCTGGAAGACAGCTAATTCCTCTGAGGCCTCCTGCGGATATACATCCTCCTCCTCTGATGAAACGGGAGTCTCTGTAGCTGAACACTGCTCAGCCTCTGACTCCTCAGGGCATTGTATCGGATTGGAGAGATGGTCTTGCTTATTATCCTGAGTCGTTCATTCAGCTCGGCCAGCCTCTTTGTAATTGAACGGACTTCCCTCAGGAGGTCATCTACTGCTGCGGAGACAGGACGGAGGCTGCAGACAAGAGCACCAGAGTTAGAATAGACATATCGGGAAGCAGGGCCTAATTAACCCTTTAGTGGGCCCTAGGCAAACAAACTCGTGGGCCCTACTTAATGCCATATATTTGTATTAATTTTTTTTCACTCAATAATTATAATATGTGAAATAAGCACAACTGGGCCCCTTCTTCACTTAGGGCCCTAGGCATGTGCTTAGTTTGCCTATGCATTAATCCAGCCCTGTCTGGAATGATTACTTAGCACACACTAAACTACCAATTCTATATTTCTGTAGTGTCTTTCACAATGGACATTTCCCAAGAAGCATAGAAGTTTCAGTAGTGACCAGTGATTTCAAGTCCATCAGTTTTTAGGAGCCCAACTTCAGATACCTGGAAGGGGCCTGGTTTTTAAAAATGCATTTATTTAGCATATTCTGAACATCAGGCTCCTTTTAAAGTTTCTCAAGTTTTAGGCTCCAAAAAACCACTATTTGTTTGACCAAGCATAGAGGCATTTTCACCCACTCACCACTGAAGTGCAGCCAGCTGGATATGGCAAGTGTCTGCTGCATTAACAGCACACAGAACACTTGCAACATTTCAGACAGGAAGTCAGGACTATATGCTGAAACTGGTCACTTTAATTCTGTCCGTGTAAACTGAAATCTGGCCCATACACCATGATTATCTCTGTTCTCCTAAAAGTGCACCCACAAGAGATCTGGACAAGCATCCAGGACCATAGTTTTATGACAACAAACTCCTTAGTTGAATATGCAGGACCCCTGGATGCATTAAGGATTTAGAGGGAGAAGAGGTACAATGAGTCACCAACACTTTCTCCAGTAATTTTTCCAACTAAGCCTCCCTACCAGTGTCAGCCTTGTTTAATTGGCTAGGTCTGACAACCTTAGAGTCTGAATGGTTAGTTTCTAAGATCATCATCAATGCAGTAACAGTTACAATGTACTAGATTTTTCCCAAATATAAGATTCAGTTCTTACACTAAGGAATTGCTGTTTATACTGGTTATCTGGTGGGGACACTGGTATCCATTGTGTGTTTGGGGAGAAGTTCATCTCTGTAAAAAGGCCACATAAATTACTTAACCAGTAACAAAACCCACTTGTACCGTTATTTGAACGGATTTTGTACAACCCTTCTTCGTAAGTTAATTTTGCCCACACACCTAGAACTGATTTGAAACTAAAAAATGTAGAAAGATTTTTATGACTTTTGGGGAGGGAAAAATCTTTTTTTGTGCTAAAGCTCCCTTCCCCTCCCCGCAAACAAATACCTTGTTTCAACCAATGCTCCCAGAAGTTCAAGACAGCTGTTTTTCTTTAGAGAAAAACCTGAGTTATGGGAATCACTTACTCTTCATGGAAAGATTTTTAATAGTAAATTGGTCTGAGTGATACTGGCCATTTGAGACGTCACTCTATTCACTTTCTCTTTTCCCCTGGCTGGCCTTGTACTTAACTATCTAATAGCACAGGACTGTGACAACTTCTGGGGATTTGTAGCCTCAGAATAGCTTATAATTTCTGAACCATAACCTTGTGAAATGTGAACTGATGGATACAGAGCAGCTTTCTGTACCTTGAAAAAACTAAACTCAAACATATTCCAGGTCAGCTTGTCTCCTCGCCACTTCCCTTCCTCCCAGCTCTCCACCCATACTAATTCTGGATTAAGCCCTTCTGTGCATTTGCAACACAAGTACCTTTTCTAGTCTGCATTTACATAAATCAAGTAATGGAACATGCTCTATTTCCTTTAATATACTTTTCCACAGACTAATAATATATATTAGGGAGTACTTAAAGATTTAACCTGAGAATATTCAGCTAGCCAAAAAAGGGAGAGTGCTGTAGTAAGTGGGCATTCTCCTGGTTTCAAGGGATAGGGAGATTGAGGACAGTGCCGGTGACACTGGGGAATGATGCAACATAAAGGGAGGAAACTGCAGTAAACGATTTAATCCTCATCTGAAGCCAGTTACCTGGAGAACTCAGGCAGCAGAGCATTAGGATTATTCAGCAAGGAGTATTTCATTTGCCAGAAGATGCTGTTCCCCCATTTTTCTAGGGTACGAGTGAGACTTTTAATGCCTTGGATGTTGACCTTGTCTGCTATAATCAGCAGCATTTCCATGGAAGAGAAGAGAGGAAATTTGAGGAAACAAAAAATCATGAGTAATTTTTCTGATTTGATAATAGGCTACTTCTAATTTTTTTGCCTTAACCCTGAGGGCACCATGAACGAGTACCATACAATCATTAATGGTAAACTGTTCTGGCATACTAATTGCACCTCTTAAGATACTAGTTATACCAGATACCCTCTTCTACTTCCAGGTCCCAGACCCTCCTACTGTCACTAGTTAACATACCTTACAATCATTCCTCCCTAAACATCCCAACTAGCATCCCCTTCCCAAAAAAGCACCTCATCCTGACTCCCAATGGCCAGAACTCTCTTGGTGCTTGTTGTACAGTCATTGACCAAACTGAATGGGATCCTGCCTCCCAGACCTGTATTGTGACCCTACCTAACTCATCACCTTGACATAGGAACCTTCTGGGTACCCTCAAAAGCAGTAAGCAATGGACTCTTTTCCCAGCCATAAGTCCTAAGTATTATCTGCTTGAAGACTGGGTAATGTTCTGATTGTCTCTCTCAAAACCCCTGTATCAAGCTGGCCTATTATTCTAACTAAAATGTATCAAGCTCACTATTGACTCATAGCTCCTTGATAGCAGCTTTGACAGTTTAAAAAATCTGACAAAACAGCCATCACTGGCAAACTCCCCTTATATAAAGGAGATGCCAGTCAGACTTGGAATTTATGTATCCTAGAGTACATGTAACTGAAGTTCCTGCGGGAACAGGGGTTCATAGATTCATAGATTCATAGATGTTAGGGTCGGAAGGGACCTCAATAGATCATCAAGTCCGACCCCCTGCATAAGCAGGAAAGAGTGCTGGGTCTAGATGACCCCAGCTAGATACTCGTCTAACCTCCTCTTGAAGACCCCCAGGGTAGGGGAGAGCACCACCTCCCTTGGGAGCCCGTTCCAGACCTTGGCCACTCGAACTGTGAAGAAGTTCTTCCTAATGTCCAGTCTGAATCTGCTCTCTGCTAGCTTGTGGCCATTGTTTCTTGTAACCCCCGGGGGTGCCTTGGTGAATAAATCCTCACCAATTCCCTTCTGTGCCCCCGTGATGAACTTATAGGCAGCCACAAGGTCGCCTCTCAACCTTCTCTTGCGGAGGCTGAAAAGGTCCAGGTTCTCTAGTCTCTCCTCGTAGGGCTTGGTCTGCAGGCCCTTGACCATACGAGTTGCCCTTCGCTGTACCCTCTCCAGGTTATCCGCATCCTTCTTGAAGTGTGGCACCCAGAATTGCACGCAGTACTCCAACTGCGGTCTGACCAACGCCCTATAGAGGGGAAGTATCACCTCCCTGGACCTATTTGTCATGCATCTGCTGATGCACGATAAAGTGCCATTGGCTGTGACTGAGGAATTCCTATTATTATGGTTATATAACCAATTGTCAAAGCACTGAGAAACAGGAAGAGATGACCACATGATGGTTGTGCTGGACATAGGGACATGGTGCGTCAGATTGAGTTTTAAATAAAGGATCACACCAGTTTAGATTTTTATCCTGACCCTATCTCCCCTTTTCCTAAACCAAGGAGAGGTAACCCCTTCTTAGCTTCTCACCTTCTGCTGTTAGGAGAAAAGCATTCATAATGGAAGATTGCTGGTCTTATTAAGGATAAAATAAGAGCTACCCTCAAAATGTCACCACACCTGACAAGCATCTTCATACCTCCTATTGGATTCACACAGCCAATTTCTCTTACCTCCTTCCCTGTAGTTCCACCTCTGACACTGGTTCAGAAAGTCCTTCTGACAGCTACTGCTGGGCAGGAGAAGAAAGAAGAGAAGCGTGACAGCACAAGTGATGGCAGGTAGCAGGGCCTTCATTTTCTTACTCCCACAGAGAGACAGATAGTATAATTAAATTTCTTTAATTCATCTTTCTCTCTCTTTCTGATGGTGTATTCATTTGATAGATGGTGGACCTCAGTTCAATTTCCAGATAAGCAATAGGACCTCTTTCTGTCAGTACAAACTTCCCCTGGTTTCTTTTCCAAACTGTTGAGACATACAAAGACAACCCAGATAAATATGAAATGGAGTACACAGCATTTTTTCATAATTCTTTCTACTTTGATAACATTTTCCAGCCAAGCACCTCAGAATGATTTAACAATGATAGTGAAGTCTTACCTGACTTCCACAGGGTAGGGAAATGTTGCCATAGCTATTCAAATCCAAGATGAGGGTTTTCCTCCCATTCAACCTGGGGGTGGGGAGGAAGCCTTATCTCTTGGATTCAGGTACAAGGCAGGGAGGCTGGCAGTTGCTGCAGCTCCTGCTTCAGTCCTAACCCAGGCTCTGGGTAAGAGTTGGAGTCAGAGCTGTAGCCTCAGCCTCCCCTGCCCCACACCACTTACACTCAGTTGCAGCTCTAGCCCAGAGCACATGATGGTGCCACAAACCCCTGCCCAGCACAGCAGCAGCTGTAGTGGTGACAGCAGATCTGGCCTGAGTCCCAGCTCCAGCTCTGAATTGGGACCAGGGCCGAAGCTGGGTCAACCCAGAGCTACCGCTGCTGCCTAGAGCTACCACCACTGCAACCTCTTATTCCTGGCCAGGTGGGCACTAGAATCAGGCTGTCCTCTATGCCTTGGGCCAGAGTGGGGCCAGAGCCAGAGCCTCGACTGAGGGTAAGCATGGCAATGGGGATGAAAACAGCAGAGAGGGCCAAGCAGCAAAGGGGTGTAGATACCAGGGTATGCAGGCATTGTGGTGGGTCCAGGCACCACAGGGGCACAGGCACTGGTGAGGGAAGGGGGGAAAAAGAGCCACCTCCCTTTCCACCTTGCGTATTCAAAACACTCTGTTTTATACACTGCTTGTGCACATACTTTTACAGTATCTGATGACGCAAGCTCCAGCTCACAGAAGCTATGATTTAGATATCCTATGGCATCCAAAGCTACCCTGCCTTCTCCAGGAACATGTAAATTTAGAAAGTTTTACTTCTTTCTTCTTTAAGGAGTTGAAGCTATACATTATAGGCTTCATGGATGGATACAGAGATCTCCTTTTTGGTAAATGGCTATTATATCTGTGTGATTCTCACTTCTGTTTGCTAGTTCTGCAAGTCTGGTGTTGATCTCTTCCTGTTTGCTGTACAGAACACTGAAGAGGTGGTTCCTCAATTTCTGGGAGAAAGTGTAGGATAGCTTGCCAAAATAGGCTGTATGGCATGTAGAACAGAATGGATTAGTCCCTTGGAGTCCCTTGGGTATGATATTCATTTACTTGCATTTAGTCAGAAAGAAGATGTCTAGGCATACCTGAACAATTTCTTGTGTAAATTGATTACAGTCCATTTCATTCAGCTGATCATGGCTCCATGCATTAGCAGAGAGGTGGTTAACTGTGTTAAGTCAGCAGTTGTGTCCACCAGTTTGAACAGGAAATTGTGAAACAAGAAACCATCCACAAATGGGACTGTGTTAAGTATGGTTTAAACAGAGACTACAGATTCTTATAATTACCTTAATTAGCTTTTGTGACCCCCCCTTTTTGGCTATGGCTTCTTTGCTTGTATGCCTCTCACTCCCACTTCCTCTTCCTCCTGCCCCACCTATTGTATTCTAATGCAGAGTAGGCAATTATTTGGGCCGGAAGCCTGCTTAATGAGTTTTAGTGAGCTGTTGAGGGCCGCACACTGTTGAGGCCTGCGCATACACATGCACATGCAGGCACACACAAGCTTCCCGCATCTGTCCCTGAAACCCTTCCTTGAGTCCCTGGCACATGGCTGGGTCAGGCAGGAGCCTGTCAGCTGTGTCCATATGGCCCAAAGTGGTATGCAGGAACACAGCATAGCACCAGCTGGGACTTGGGGCAGAGGCGGGGTGCAAAAAGAAAGGGGCCTGGAGCTGTGGGTTATCTGGGCCCAGACGGGCCAGTGCCATGCTAGGGTTGGGTAGGAGCTATGCCATCTGCATCAGCTGCTCCTGCATGTTGCAGCCTGAAGGGAACTTAGCACAGCACTGAGTTAGTGGCGACTGTGCCCCTACTAGGCACCAGACTGACCTGGCAGAGCCTGGACAACCCGCAGCTCCTGGCACTCTTCCTCCTGCACTACCTCCCCTTTCAGCAGGGAAAACCATATCTGAGCTTCAGCCCACTGAGGGCCAGGTTATCTGGTCTACCAACGGCTGTAGAGTTACAGCTGGGTGCAGACAGCCTTACTGAGCAGACGCCTGGCCAGGAGCTTAGCGGCCCCTGTCTCGGGGGTAGGGCAGAGTAAGCTGGGCTGGAGAGGGGAGTGGCTCCCTGGCCACCTGAGTCCGAGCTGCTGCTGTTGCTGCAGCCAGCTCTGGGAAGGGAGAGGGGTGAGAGGCTCCAAAAAGCCAGGGCAGCCGCAGGATGGATACAAATTTCTTTCAGAAGAGCAGTCACAAGCCAGACTGAATCATGTGGTGGGCCAGATCTGGCCCGCAGGACATATATTGCCCACCCCTGTTCTAACCACTCACTCTATACTGTACTCTATGTTGTCCTTTCACAGCATCTGATGAAGTGAACTTGGGTTCACGAAAGCTTGTACTATCAATTACATAACTACATTATTATATATAATTTATAGCACAAGTTTTTGTGAATGTATATATGTCATCTTATTTAGTTAGTGTACAAAGGTGCATATCTAAACCATTTTCTGACGGACATGACTAACTACCTCTCTCTCTGCTCACGGGAAAAGTAATTTGGTCATAGTGAAAGGTATTGGGCTGGCAACCCTCAAGAAACCAAGATCTCAGTTTTTCACCAAAATATAGTGCACCAAGAGCAACAGTAAGAGAGCCTCACTTTGCAGTCCAAGAACATTCCCTGAGTCATATAAAACTTATTCCTGTTCTATAGGCCTTATAGCATAAGAATTGCTTCTAAATATAAGAGAACAAATCAATTTCCAGGATTTATTCATTTTATCCCATTGCTGAGACCTCCAATAAAAGTTGTTCCAGCTGGAAGAAGCTGGTGGATTGTGTGACATGAAAAACTGTTTCGCTAGGAATTGGCTGGAAACACAAATTTTACACATTTGAATTTTGCTTCATTGGTAGAATAATCCATTGCCAACTTCAGGTTACTATTCATTGGTGTTAGCAAAGATGTATGTGATAAATAGTCTAGTTATTAGTCATAGTGATGGAGGGGTTCATTTGAGAAACAGGCTCATTAAGAAAGCCCAAACTATTGTGGTATTCAGGCCATATGTCAAATCTAAGGCGTTACTGAAGCTGTGAGGAAATTAAATTACCTTTCCAAAGGCATATGACCTTCATCTCCTAATAGCCTGGGAGGAGTTCCAGCCCAATCACTTAGTATTCTCAATGCATATTAGATATTGTCCCACATAAAGGAAGGGAGAGGGGCATGAGGACACCATTTTTTCCCATGTATTTTATTATATTTAATAAAATATTCATTTTTAAATTAAATGTACTTATTTTTTGCATATATCCAAATGAACAATACAAGCACAGTCCTCCTAGAAAAGTCACATGATTACAAAAATACATTGTACATCCTGGGATATATTTTGTACCCACTATTTATCACTTTAATTAACAATATTTTTTAATGTGGGGGAGGGGAGTAGATTGTCTTCCCTTACTGTACACACACAACTGATCTGACTAAAAGCCTACCAAAACCAGGTCTTTTTTTAAAATGTGATTGTGCTAGTAGTATATCACTAAGTTTTAGGTAAAATACCTTTACTGACCTTACATCTGTACTATTCAATACATGTTTTATATTTTTCCAAACAAATAGTTTCAGCTTTTTTGCTTTGCTTGTTGTCTGCATAATGTTTGTTCTCTATATCAAGTAAATGTCTTACCCCAGTAGAGAAACCCCAGTGCTTCAACTGTAAACTGTCCTAAAATGCAGCCAAGATCAAGCAACTGAGCTGACTTTCAACTCTTGTTGAGATGTGTTTAAATGAATTATCCAAAATTACCCTTTCCCACCTAGTTCATTTCCATGGCCCTGGGCTACTTTGATCTCTCTCATTTAAGAAATAGAAAGTGGCAATAAATTCTCTTCACATCTGGTATTGAAAATCCAACCTACTTGATCTCAGGCTCTTTAACATCAAACACTCAAATGAAACCACTAGAGCCAGATGTTATATTTATGGCACCCCATCGACTGGTTCCTCTCTTCCTTGGTTCCTTGAATTCTTGAGAGACAATTCTTATTTATCAGAATTATAAGCATGTTATCACTAATTTGATGCCCCACAACTTAAAACTCCAGTGCAAGCTTTCACTAGCTTTATGGAACTTAATAGACATATTCATTAATTAGGATTATACAAATAGCTTGTGTGATCAGCAGGAATCTGGGTTTTCTGTTTTCCACAGAAAAATGGAGTAAAACACGGATTTTCCCCCTTCCTGGAGTAAAACATGGATTTCTCATTTTAGCAGGGAAACCACTAATGTTGTAGTTTTGCAACAAGCTCTCTGCTGGCTGGCAGAGTTCCAGCCTGCAAGGGGCGGGGAGGGAGTGGGAGGAGGGCAGGCAGGCAGGCAGGGGGCACCATGTGTATCTACATACACATGTCCTCAGGCAGCCTGGGGAGCAGCTCCTGCAGGTAAACTATGGGGCCAGGGGGAAATTGAGGCCCCCATAGGGAAGGAAGGGGGAAGTTGGGCAGGGCTGGAGCTGGGGCTGGGGCTGCTGCCCTGCTGGACTGTGCATGGGGCCTGGGGCCACAATGTGCAGCTGCAGGGCCCCATCAGGGAGCAGGATGGGGCCATGGGTGGCTTGTTCAGGGGGCAGGGGTGGGCCTGGCTCCTGCTGCTGCATGCACTCCCAAGGGGCAGGGGGGACCCATGCCCCACAGATCTGTCCATAGGGGTGGGGGCGGGCTGTCCACTGTGGGCTCAGGCTCCCACCCTGCTGCCCTCCTCCAGGGCCTCTGCAGTTCAGCGTGTGTGGTCCAGTGCTGCAAGGAACACCGGAGCCATGCAGGGATGTCCTTGCCACTATGAGCTCTGCACTGCCTTGGCAATGTGTCCTCCACATGTCGGGGCAGTGGTTCGGGGTTGTGCCTCACACTGCACATATGTGGAATAGATAGGTATTATAGTAATATACACTGGATTTACAGCAGGATTAGAATGATGTTGTAGCAGTGATAGTCTAAGAAATGAGAGGCAAGGATTTTTGTGGGTGTTCTCTTTATTGGACCAACACATAGTCGGGACAAACTTAAAAACAGGTGTTCATTTCTAGTGGTGGAAATTTCTGGTAAGTCTCCAGCACTAGAAATCTTTCTGGGAGAGGAAGCAGTACAGGTATTCCCACCTACAGCTGCCCCCTATCTGCAGCTCCCTTCTCCTCCCACAAACCAGGGTGATCTTAGTCTGGGAAAGGCATGAGAAGTAGCAGTTGCCCTACTCCTCCAGGTCCTCCACCTCCTCTCCCCCCAGCCTGAGGAAGGCACAAGGGAAGCTGGAAATTGCTGTTTAACTTCTCCCAGTCACAGAGGAGTCAAGTATATGTATAGCATATACCAAGTACACCCCTGAAGCATATAGGTATTCATTCTAGCAAGTGAAACTCTTGCAGGGGAGTTCTTTCAGGTGTCAACCTACAAGATCTTTCTCCAAGATAGCGCAAGTTTCCTCAGAGACAAATTTAATGAATCACTGCATGCTTACAGTTTCTACCAGGAGAGTGGAAATGCTCCCACTAGAAACTTAATGCCTATACGTGGCATTTTTATTCAGTGCATTCTTTATTATGTTCTCAATCAGAAAACTACAGCATATGCTGTTCTTGTAATAGGATGGGTTCAATGAACCACTGATAAACTTTTCCACCTGTAAATAACATGATCACTATCTGGAGAATTGACATGCTAAACTAAATATTACATTAATAGCTTCTCCCCTTCCTTTGGCTTGCTAATTTCCCCACTTCTGCACAATAAAAGTGCTGTGTGATTTCAATTGGCTAAGAGCAGCACTTCCAGGATTGACAGTTATGCTTTCCAAGGCTCCTTGAAATCATGCCCCAAAATAATGCTGCCAGGTTTTCAGTCTCCAACTTCATGTTCCTTTCCAATTCACCCTTTCCTGATTCCTTTAAACATTACTCTCCAAGATACTGTTTCCAAGTTCTTCTCACCCCTATGTATGTTAGAAGAGAAAGATATAGGTGGAGAGATTTTACTGGTGTCTGCCACAAGTCCTACACAGTGAAAGAAAAATACAATCACTCAGTGCAGTAGTATGTACAACTAGTAGTGTTTTCTGTCAGTACATATGGGAGTCTTGTAGGCTATTCTTTCCCAGTGCCAAACACAGCCTCCATTTCAGAGAAATTAGTGTTTCCTAAGCCTGCTGAGTACTTGCTGTTCTTATTGTCACTGTATCAGATGCTGGATCAAGCTTCAGAGGTTGCCTGCTACTTTAATAACAAGATAAATTCAGACCTTTGCCTGTATTTTCACCTCCTCAAAATGCATATACTCTCTACTGATTCCACTTAGCAGCATATAGGTATGGCTGACACTGGCCCACTGATTGCTCTGAGATCGGGATCTCGATGAATAGATGTAGCAATTAAAGCAATTACAAGTATTGTAGATGAAGCATAGAGACAATGTATTGACCAGTAATTTATAAAGTAAATGCAGAATGACTGTAAAAAAGCCACCATGATTTGACTGTACAAGGTACAGGGCAACAGTGGATTATCCCCGTTTTCCTTTGAAATGTATTTTGCATTTTTTTTTCAGCAAAGGCTCATCATTGTCTTAAATTCCTCTGGGATGAAATGTTCTCTGGCTAAGCTCAGCCTAAATGTAAAGTTCATTTTTAAAAAGAATTAAAAAGCAATATTGTGCGATACATCGTGAGTTATTTCCAGAGGAAGAAAATCACTTTCTAGAAGGATCAGAAATGCTATTTTCAGTAGAACCAAAACCAGCTCACATGAGAAAAAGGACTCTGGAAATGTAGTGGGCCTTTGAATATCCAGACAAGCTTGATTTTTAGAATCACTGTAAATATTCTTACTATCATCTTTTTTTTTTTTTTTTTAATGTATACTACATTTAAGGATATTTTTTCCTATGAGCACCAAGCTAGAGACCTTGTATTCCACTGGCGAAGCCAAGGGAGCTTTTAAACTCTACAGATAAAATAGCTTCCTACCAAAAACATTTACAAGGTGAACACAAAACATCTCTGCTTATGATAGTTCCATTAAAACTGCGAGCACCAAGATCCTAAAAACACTGTAAGCTTCACAGGAGAAAAAGCTTCTAGGATAGGAAGTTTTTAACGTGACACAATCAAAGAGCTTACAAGTGAAGATCAAAGAGCTTAGGAGCTTCCCAGGTGAAAACAAATATAAGCACCTAATGTTGCTTTTATGGTATGGTCCAAATAAGAGCTGCCAAGAAATACAAGTTTGATCTCTCACTATTAAAATCAAACACAATGTGAAATATTTTTTTTATTTCATTGTTCTTTGTTAAATATTAATTTTTGTGCATTTGTTTTGTATGTGTCTCATATATCTGTAAAAAAGCACATGAAATTGTATGTGAGAGTAATCTTAACTTTTGGAATGTCCTACCTTTTAATTTGAACTTGAAATTTCTGTCCAAATGCTGTGATAACAGTAAGGATTTTTCATGTAATTATCATTTAAATTTCTCATTTTTTTAGGTTTTTTTGCATAGAACGTTACTTGAGAGCAAAAGCTGAACCATCCTGATAATCAGATGGCTCTGACTTCACTAGCCAACCTCTACCCTGACAGCTAAAGCAACTGAAGCTGCAGGTAGGTAGGCACATTAGCATAAAGGTATGATCCATCCAGAAATAAAGATATTGCTGCAAAACAGAACATCTGTGAAAATATTATGGGGCTTTCCTGTCCTAAGGTTGCACACACTTTCTGCCTCTCTTTCAGAATTTGCACACTTTCAGAATATATGCATGCTCTCCCCACTTCAAAACTTATTTACTGACCAGTTGGAATGACCTGTCTCAATATTCATGCAGAAGGTGCACTCCTTACCTCTCTATCAGAACTTGTACACTTTTTCTGTCCTTCCTTCCATTCAAACACTCAAGGTCTGAGTGACTGAGTCACATTAGTACAGCCTTCAGCTCTGAACCCACTTGAAGAAAGGCTACAGGTATTTAAGGCCGATTTTTCCCCCTTCCTGACTTTTTTTTTTGCAGGTCCTCTACCCAGCAGACTTTTCAGTACATGGTATGTTTGTCCTCATGAAAAAGCCACCCAATATTCCTGGTAAGGAAGGCATTGAATTGCCTACGAACTTTACCTGGACTGCAGAGATAATCCTCTTGTGAAGAGGCTTCCAAGTTTGTCTCCTTTTTTTTCCTTATCCTCTCACTGTCCCCTTTGGATTTCAGCTTGTAACATGTGACGTGTCTGCCTTCATTTCCCTGCTCCACGCATTTCCCCAGTCTTTCTTTGGAGTCTCTTCCAGATACTCCTTTCTTACCCTCCCACTCATTCAAGCTGAACATCTCTGCACACGTGGAAGCCTTATGGAAGTGAAAGCATCAATCAGTGGCAAACCAAGTCCCCTTTAAAGCAGAACCTCCTGTTCAGGGACACCCTCTTATCTGTACCCCAGCTGACTGATATCTAGCCCATCTGCATGATCTCTCTTCCTATCCATAGAGTTCCTTTCTGACTTCTTAAGCCCTGGAGCCATTTAGCCTGGGATTTGTTTCTGAACTTGTTTCTGCTTTTTTAACAAACATGCCAGTTAATTCCCTGCCGATTAGTTCATTCCCAAAACATTGTGCCAGATCTATTTCTGTAGGAGTAAACAAGAGGAAAGGATCATCTGCAGTGTTTTTCTTGGTTCCCAAATTCTTTGGCTGCTAAGCTAAATGGGGCCAGGCTTTGTCAGTATTTGACCAAAAGACCGCTAAAGAAACGCCAGGTGCTACATAAATGATTGTGGTGAGTCAGTAGGCAGTGATCTTGCTTCTGGATCTGAGTCAGTATTAAACTAACAATCCATCAGTGCGTTGCTGTAGGTGCCGTCTTCTAGATATAACTTCACTAACCGACTCCTGGCCACCTGTGCTCATTAGCTGTTCCGTGGCCATATGTGCTAATACCTTAGCCAAATTGGCACTGTTCCTAATATTACTCCAATTAGCTACAGTATTCTTTTTACTCCCTATCCTAAACTGATGGACTTTTTTTTTATTTTGGGGGGGAGGGGGTTTGTTTGTTTGTTGCTCTATGCTCTTAAGTAATGGTATGTTCAACATCTGAAGTGGCTGCATTTCAGCAGCAGGTTAAATAATCCCCTTACATATGGCAAAGTTCTTTATGATCATTCAAATTCAAAAGCACAGCAAAAATGTAGGAGGTGGATGGTCAGTGCATGCATGTATATCTCATCCATTGCATTAAATGCCCAGATGGAAACTATGTGGAGAAACTAAACAACAACTGTGTACCAGAACGAACGTCCACCAGAACGAATGCCCACCAAAAATCTATCAAAGACAAAAATACCCAACTACCTGTGGGTGCACACTCTCACAAGACAACCATATCCCCAGTCTCTCAGTTCTAATCCTCAAAGGGGATTTAGAAAATGTCTATTGTAGATGAGTCTATGAACTTAACTTTATAAATCTCCTGGGTACAAAAAAATCATGGACTAAATATAGAGATTGGATTTATGACACATTATAACCTGCCTGCTATCTGATAGCTCCAGGTAACCTGTCTGCATTTTACCAGCTATGCTTTCTCACCAGTTCAACATTTCCCTTCCTCCTCCCCCACGTGTGCCATGCCTATCGTTTTCCAGGGCCACTGATCCTCACTGCCAGACATTTGCATTTTCACAGACCTGCATGTTGTATACTGGCTTCCATTCCACCCAGGAGAGCATACAAAGCAACAACAGACTCTCCCTATTGCCTGAAGAAGTGTTTGTACCCAAAAGCTTGCAAAGAACAATTTTTCAACTATTTAGTTGGTCTAATAAAAGATACCACATTTACCCAAAGAACCTTGTCATACCTGCGGATGCATCTATGCAGCCTAACTCGGCTAAATCCTCAGCTCTTTATAAAAAGCAGCAGAACTCCACTTATTTTAATGGTGCTATGCCAATTTGCATCTCCTGAAGATGCAGCACATAGTTTAGAAATCAATAAAGTCTTTTAGCTTCCTCCTGGATGAAGACTCTGGAAATGCAAGTTCTTATCATTCAATATGAAGTTCAAAGCTACTAATCCCCCATGGAGAGATGTCCATCCAGGGAAATGATTCTGATTAAAGATGATTTGCTCTTCAAAAATGGGTAGTACCAGAAACACATGGTCCCAGCTGTTCCCTGCTCAAGTACCAAGAATCACAGCCTGCATGGGGAGTCTGTGGATATCTATGCAGACAGCAATTTATTTATAGTTTTGCCACTGGAACGGTGGGATATTAATTTACCGTGTTAAGAAACTTAAGTTATAAAAGGCACAATAGATTACTCTTAGAATACACTGGCATTTCTTCCAGAAACAATGGAAAATCAGCGTTGTCGGGACAAAAGCAACAAAAAACCCCCAAACACAAATAACCCAAACAGTAATTGGCATTAACTGGATTTCTCATAGTGGTTCCTAATTCAAAAAAGGCAAGCACAGTCCAATGGTGCCCTCATCACCATTCAATAAGGAGAAAAGGAAACAAACTACTGCAAGAACTAAACAGTTAAAAACACAGGATTGAAACGTGATGAAATAGAAGATGAGACAAAAATCTCTGCAAAGCTATGATATTGTACCCAAATCTTGATCATCATCACTCTCTGCCATGATCCTTGATTTCAAAGGTGCAGAAATAGCCCTGTTAGGACCCAATTTGGCTCTGAAGGAAGTTACTAGTAAAGCCACCATGACTTCAGAGGTGCAGAACTTTAACAAAAACTCCTGAATTGTTGTCCTGCAATATATAGCTCTGAACATCCATGGTAGTTACCATTAAACAGTTTTAGCAGAGACAGACAAGGGTCTTGAAAAGGAATCTCTCCCCAACTCCACTTATTTCTAAAATAGCATCTCATTGCAACTCCAAATGTTTTATTTTGCTGCCCTTATTAAGATTGGTGACTTTGATTATTTTTCTCTCTCTTAGTGCAGGGGTTTTTAAACTGTGGGTTGTGACCCCCGGGAGGGTTGTGAGCAACTTAAAAAGGGGTTGCAAAGTTCTCTTCCCTCCCTAATGCGCAAACGCTCTGCCTACTTCCCTCCCCCAGCTGCAACGCAGGTGTTCTTGGGCTCGCCCACATTGGAAGTGTCTTTTTTGTTTTCTAATCTCAACAAGTATGGGTTAGTGAAGCTCAGTATTTATCTGTCGGCAGTTCAATTGACTGCGCAACTGAGTGCGAGTTTTCCTTTCACAATATCTTACTTCTGTGAATCACGGTTTTCAGCAGTTGCCGCTATAAAGTGCAAATACCGATCAAAAATAAATGTGGAACGCAAAATGAGATTGGCAGTCTGAAAAATAAAGCCCAGGTTTGAAAAGCTAAGCAGTAACAAACAAGTTCATCCTTCTCATTGAAAACTATTGACAGTTTTAAATTTGACAGTGGTTGTTTTTTCAGTGAAACACTTCTGAATTTGATAAACTTTATGAAGTGTTTTTTGACAAATATATTTCATTTAATATACAAAGGTAAACATGAACAGCGCATGCCCCTGGTGGCTGGGGGGCCACAGCTGCGCCAGTGGGAGCCCAGCAGGAGCCCAGCAGCAGTGAGTGGGGAGCTCCTGCAGACACCACTGGCACCCATGCCGGGGAGGAAGGTAGCAAGTGTCGGCGGCCACCCACAGGCGCTACTGGCAGCATCGGCGGGGGTGACCGCCCGCAGGTGCCACTGACAGTGTCGACGGTGCCTTTTTGCAGAGAGTGCACTGCCACATGCGGGGGGTGCATGTGTACCGGCGTGCACCCCCTACGCATAGCCCCTGAAGGTAAATGTGCTTTATTTATCTCCTACCTAATGCTAATGAAATCAATAGCTTTAATCATGGGAGGTCATGTAAATGTATATATTATTTTATGGGGTCGTGGTATCACAAAGTTTGAGAATCCCTGCCTTAGTGGTTTAAATGTAATGTCAATCTGTGAGGCTCCTCCTCTCCCCACTATGGTAGCTCAGATGAGTTCTTAAATTGTGAATTCTTCATGGCAGGGATGTATGCGCTTGTGTGTACATGTTTCCACACATTTAGTACGATGGAACCTGGAGCTTCCAGGTATTGCTGTAATACAGTATACATATTAAACAATGAGTCTTCAAAGTTCATAAACTGTGCTGTTTGTATGACAAGAGCTGTCTGTAGTTACACACTCTGTAAAAGCCTATGCAAACCAATAGGGCAGTCAGGGTTTTTGACATCTACAGCCACAAGCTTAGAAACTCCTTTCAAGTCCATGCGTGAGCCCCATGAGACTTTAACAGAGTTCTTAAGTATTGCAAAGATTCCTCTGCAGTTTACAGAAACGTCAGGGTCTACTGACATCTTTAGAAACATGGAAGGTTCCCAATGAATGTAGGTTCCCCACTAGAGCTACAGTCTCTGTGCTCTAAGTTGTACCAACTTCATTTACATCAATGCTATTTAAAAATCTGTCTAAAACATCTATTTTGTGTTGTTTCAGCTCTGAGCTATAGGCAGGCCTCTTGTAAAACTACATCTACCTCCTACCCCCATATCCCCCTATCTACTCCCAAATAAACTTTAGTTTGAATCTCCCCTGATCTACACTAAATTAGCAGGTAAAGCATTGAAGTCAATGGTCCAAACTCACCTTGGCCATATGATTGATTACTTTAGTTTGTCCCAGTGTAAAGGTGTAAAATGTTCCATATCAGAAGGGCAGCGTATTACATTTCCCATAGGACTCACTTCATACTGGTATAAAAGACTACACAAGAGGCAGGGCTGCAGGTAATTTTGCTCAGAGGATTTATAGTAGTAAACAACTGGTATAAGTGAGAGGAAAATCAGTCCTAACAGAACTGCCTGGAAACTGCTGGTTCCATGTACTGAAGACATGATCCTGGTGTAACGGCATCTCTCATGGCCAAAAAACATATCTTTTCACTGTAGCTGCTCACAAACTGTTTGTCAATTATTTATTGTTGTCAGTTGGTTATTTTCTAAAGGAAAATACCTTTTTAACCAAAACAAAATTTAATGAAAAAAATATTTAACTCAATTTATTTTTCTTTTTGCAGTGATCGTGTTTGAAATTTTCATTAAAAAATTTTGTTTTCCTCCTAAACACTCAAGTTTTGTTTCTGTACAGAAAGAAATATATTTCCACATGTATTTATGGCCTCCTTTTTTCCTAAGAGAGAAAAAGGTAGGATGAGAGAATAAATAAATAAATAAAAAGCTTATTTGCACCGAATAAAATACAATTTTTTGGAAAAAAAATGGAATTTTAATCTACAATGAATATTTTTATGAAAATAAATGTTTTAACTGTGTTTTTTAACTTGATCCCCCCCCCCATGAAATATGCCTATTTTTCAATCTGCTCGATACCTTGCATATAAACTTTTTATATAAACTACAATGGAAGATACAGGCTTCATTCATAAACCTATTATAAGAGGGCTATTTCATTTCACCTTTTATCTTTGCATTATGGCTAAGACCTCATACTCCAGCTACTAGGCAAAAGCTGGAGTCTTAATATGTGGGTTCCAGAGCTTCTGTTATAAAAGAGGCATACCATAGTTCAACCACAAATGGTTTTAGAAACAGGTGCCAAGGAAGTAAATATAGAAAGTTTAGATTCAATGCTGGTAACTATTTTAAAGGTCATTAGAGGGGACATATACCAATGCTCACCATTGGAGGCCATGGAACCCTCAGGGAAGCTAACAAAAGGTCTGGATTCAAAATGCTGAAGCCAGAACATACTAGGGGTTAATCAGATGAAGTGAGCAAACAGAAAAATAGTGTGGGCCCTTGGAGAGAAATAAAGGCAAAAAAAAAAAAAAATAGTGACTTCTTGGAATGGGCTGAAATGCCTTATCTAATATTTCTGCAAAAGGGAGTTGCCTGCACTGTTTGTTTTTGTAGCTGTTCAAGGAAACAAAACTGGTATGCATTTTTGTAAAATAAACAGTGAACAAAGCTAATATCCTGACCACATCACCAGTCCACCATCAAAAGGAAACAATTATAAAAGATAACATTTTCAGCTGCCCCTCAAAAATAGGACATTTCAGTACCACACACATAAGATGGACTTGAGGCATCTGTATATCCATGCAGATCAGAAAGGACGATCATGTTATGTCACAGTACATGAAAAGCCTGGTCCCAAAGATATCACAGGGCACAGAATCAGCCCCCTAACAGCAAACTATTTTAATCTTTGTATGCAGCAGGGTTGATCCAGTTTCTTTCTTGGGGCAGTAAAAGTGGGCTCTGCCTTAAGGCAGAAGAGAATAAAAGAAAAAGTTGGCATACAGTTATCACTGATGACAGAAACTTTCGAGCATTTAAGTTTATAAACGTTCTAAAATCCTGGGATACAAACTTTTAATTTTTCAAACATTTAGGGATTTTTTGCCACATAAAAAAATAATGGCAAGGTTCTAATAGTGTTAATGTAAATTAACGGTCCATTTGCAACCTCATCTTATTTTAGCAATTTTTTGCTTGGGATTAGTAAATTAGATGTGACCAATTTATATGTAAATCAGATCATTCACACTGTAAAGTAGGTGAGCGTCATTTTTCATGCTTTGTATATCTCAAAAAGCCCAAACACTTTACTCTTCAAACTGCATCAATTTTTACAATGGATAATTTGTTCTTCCTGAGAACTGGCCTCAGAAAGCACCACTGCCTGAAAGGATAGGGCACAATTTGTTTTGCATTTATTTGATTTGATTTGATTTATTTTGGTATGGTGTCCTATACATGTACAAGTTTTGTAAACCATTGGATCTCTCAAGATGTGTGGGCCAGATGTTAGGGACAGAGAAATGAGAAGCCCAGGTTTTCCATCTCCTCTATCTGGCTGTCTATTACAATCCTCTTATTTTCAGTTCTAATTAGATCCAGAAACGTGTTCTTAGAAAGAACTTCTTTGCAAGACAGATTTTGCCCTCATGCATTACTAGATTTCTAATGGTATGAAACTGAAGCAGTCAGAGGCTTTTCAGTGAAGGTTTACAGAGGCAGAGAGTTGGTAGTGCTCTTAAATCAAGAGGGCAGTGGGGAAGGAGCATGTGAAATGGCATGTGGAGGAGGTCCTTTTATTCTTAGAGACCTAAAGAGAAAAGGAAAAGTAACTGTTGCAGGCTCAATTTGCTTTCGTAGTCCCTGTCACTGCATATGTCTGTCTGACATCTGATCTGTAGTCCACTGATGTCAATGGAAAGCATCTCCTTGCTGACAGTAGGTTTTGGCTCTAATTCTCTTGTCTCCAAATCATATCTAAAATCATGCCTTTTCTTCACTGTCTGGACCTCTTGGATTTTCTATCCCTCTGTTCTTTTTATTATTATTTTTTAAAGCACTCAGGGTCTAGTATACATAAAACGTTATAAATGAAAATTATTTGTACAAATATAGAGCAAAGCAGAGGAAAGCAGAATCTGAGGCTAAACGGTAGAATCTGATGCATGCTTCTGCAGGCCTTACTACTACTCGCTTTAGCTGTATTCATTCAGGCAGTAAAACTCTTTTCTTTTTTTCTTTTTTGCTAAGACATAATAACTTGATAGTTACAGAACAAGTCACAATAGCAAGAAGTAGTGTTGGTTAGTGGTTTGAGCAAAGGCCTTTGAATAGAGGTGTAGCTGGACATTTCTATATCCTGGGTAACAATAGTGCTGAGCCAGCAGCAGTGCAGTCTGGCTGGCTGTCTTGTTCTCCTGACTTAGCACCCAGGGCTGATGTCTTGGTCGCTCCCACTTAGCTACACTACTGCCTTTGAATCAGGAATGCTAACTTCTCTGGCTGCTGGCAAGCCACATAACCTTTCCACCTCAAATTCCACTTTATAAAATAATATAATTAGATTTACTTGACTATTCAAGGTGATTGTGAAGATTATTTGCATAGTTTGTAAGGTACAATGTGAAAAGCACTCTAAAAACCTTGTATATTAAGAACAGTGCCCTAAAAGAAACAAAATGGATAAATAAGATTTCTGGATCCCCAAGCTTAGAACTAAGATGTATATGCTGCACACGCTGAATAATTTATGGTAGCAAGAGCTTCCATTATGCATCTTCCAGGACTGGGAATGTATCTTTCTCTGTGTGGATGGGTGGGTAGTGGGTGGACCAAGTGCAGCATATCATGAATGCGCCTGGGATTTAAATCATAACAAAATGGATGATTGATTTGAATCAAGTCGCAGGCTCAATAGAGAACTATGCAAGTACAGAGGTTTTCAGTGGCCAACTAATGCCAACGGGGCTCTTCACAAGTGCAGAAGTTCGCTCATATGGAACAGTTTGCAGGGAGGTCTTAGGTTAGAAATAGCTTGCCAAATTAAGTGGCTCAAATTAAGCGGTTCAAATGCCAAATTAAGTGGTTCACTTCACTGGGCAAAACATAGTCTATTGTCCTGCCTGTTGATGTTGCAGGATAATGGGCAATGTGTTCCCCCCGGGCTTGAGGGGCTTAGTCCTGTATGCCCCAGAAATTCCTCTGCAAGATCAGGCCCCTCAAGCCTTGGGAATGCCTGCCTGGCTTTCCCTGCTTAGACCCCCCACCCCCACCCCAGAATCTCAGGGGCATGTCTATGTAAGGGGGAAAAACCAAGCAGGTGCTCACAGGATTTGAGGGGCCTGATCTTATGCAGGAATTCCCAGGGTGCACAGGATCAAGTACCTAAAGCCCCCAGAACATTTGCCCAAGACAGCTAGAGTGCTGGCAGCTCCAGGCTGTCAGTGTTCTTTGCTAAAGAACAGCACGAATTGATACCATCTTCATTGCAGCCACAATTTGGGGGCATTTATGACACAATAAGGGGTAGGAACATCTGTTTCCCTGGCCATTGTACCACCATAAACTTTTTTAGCAGAGGAACAAAGATGTTAATGGCAGCACACAGGTGGCGAAAGGCAGTTTTCCACCCTTAGATCCCAGTCCTAAAGCAAGTTGAACATAACTCCCACAAGCAGTTCCATTGACTTCAGCAGTCCTTGTTTGAACAAATTGAAACACATGTATAACTGTTTGGGCCCTAAACTCACTAGTGTCTCCAGAATGGCCAATACTAATAGACAACAGTGAAATGCTACCACTTCTCAGCAAGACTTCAGAGCATTTGACAAAGTAGGCAGTCACCTATGGAGGCTTATGCCTCTCTGAAGCAATGCTGAAGGGCGCATCCAGACGAGCATGCACATACATTCCTCTGGGGACAAACAGCAGCAGCAACATAAGTTGTGCTGCTGCTACGTGTCCCCAAGAAACATTCATGCATGCACACTCAGAAGTGTGGCAAGTTGCCCAGGGTGGGTAGGGGGGGCTGGGGCCAGCTGTCAGGTTTTTTGTTTTGTTTTTGGAAGAGGGGGCAGTAGGATTTAAAGCAGAAATTTCCAGTCCAAATGGTTGCTGAAGGTGACAGAAAACATGCAACTCAAGGACTAAAATGTAAAAGTCAAATC
The DNA here is from genome assembly GCF_030867095.1 of Alligator mississippiensis. Taxonomy (NCBI): domain Eukaryota; kingdom Metazoa; phylum Chordata; order Crocodylia; family Alligatoridae; genus Alligator; species Alligator mississippiensis. Next base: position 90,591,349 of record NC_081827.1, on the reverse strand, counting down.
CATGGAGCTCAGGAACTTAACCTATAAGAATTACTGGTGCCAATGATTTCCTTTAAGAAGTATGAAAACGCATATATATTTTATATATACAATATAAAAATAAAATTATATATTTATATTGATAGATATCAATATTTATATCTATCTATATATTTATATCTATCTATAGCTATAGATATGTATCTATAGGTCTATATATAGGTAGACAGATATAAAAAATCGTTTTCAAGCCTGGCTGATACTGCTATTAAAATCGTTGGGCTTAGCCATATGTTGCTGGGGGGAAAATTGGGAACACCAGTACATTCTACATATCCCGGTGGTCTCAGGGTCTGTTTTGTGCCTGAGCTTCAGCCGGTTTTCCTTGCCGCTTTTATAGCCAACCCCTGGGGACCACTTGGTGCAGACCCTTAGCTCAGCTTAACTGCAGAGGGGATTAAGCACCAGCACACAAGCACCTACGAGCAACACCAGAGCCCGGCGCCCGCGCCCGCTCCGAGCAGGCCCCGCAGGCCGCTGTCATTGCCCCCCGCCGCCCTCCGCTAGTTGCAGAGCCCGGCTCCTGCCCCCACGTGCTCGGCCGGGCCCAGAACTACGTTTCCCAGCAGCCCGCTGGGTTTCCGCGCACGCGCGTTGTGGCTGTCCACCATGGCCACGGTGCTGTCCCGGGCGCTGAAGCTGCCAGGTAGGGGGATGGTCCCGGCGGGGGGCGGGGCGGGACAGGGGCGCCGGGGCCGGGGGCGCGTGCGCAGGGGGGGCGCGAGGTCCCGGCGCGTGCTGGTGCGTGGGGCTGCGGCGGCGGCGGGGGAGCAGCCCTTGTCGCCCCTGGGCAGGGAGGGCGCCCCGCCCATCGCGGGTGGATGGAGACCCTCTGAGCGTAGCGGCACGGAGCAGGGGGCTGGCTGGACTCGCCAGAGCCCCTCTCGGCCAGCGCCTGCCCGAGCCAGGATCATCCCTGCCCACGCCGGCCCATGCTAACCCATCGTCTGCCCTCCTAGCAAAACCGCGCACCCCTGTGCCAGCGGCGGAGGCAGGGTTCAGCCGCGGCCTTCCCCAGGCCTGGGTGTGTGGCACCGTGTGGCCGTACCCGACCTCGCCCGGGACAACCCCAGTTGCATTGCTCCAGGGCGAGGGGGGCACCTGCCCCATCCTGTGCCCCTGCCCATGTCATTCCCCTAGATAAGATGCTCTTGGGAGCCAAGGCCCTGGATCGGCATCAGGTCAAGTGTCTGCATGTCTCGAGGTTGATGTCACAACCCTGTTGAATACCCTGTCATTATCAAGCATCTCCATCTTTGTTCCCATTAAAAATGAGGGAGACGATACTACTGTTGCTATTAATGTTACTA